>NC_136228.1:20607456-21975456 GCF_963402885.1 Antedon bifida | reverse complement strand
ATGCTTGATCATTAAATAATTAATGTGGATGTTACAATCATCAAAATATGCCTTATATTAAAATGACCATCAAATAAATGGAAGGTTTATTCCAGAGTACAGGACCTGGATGTGGTAGATGGACACTTAACAGTAAACCACAGTAAGAATTTTGTTGATCCAATAACAGGAGTCCACACTCAAAACATAGAATCCTACTGGAATCGTGAAAAATTAAAGTTAAAAAGAATGGGTGTAAATGGGAATGGTTACCGGAATACCTTGACGAATTTATGTGGCGAGAAAGATATGGCATAATATAAATTAAACAGATTAAGTAAGTTAAAATAGTATATGTTCCTTGTGCCTTATTAAATAATGTTAAAGTTCTTGTGCCTTATATTTGAATAAAGTTTGAAGAATGTATTTTTCGATCTATCGATTTTTTTCTTGTTGTTTGTAGAGGCTATTTGATTCAACTGTTGAGAAAAAAACAAACATGGATGTATTTATATAAATTAAAATATAAATTGGATATTTTATATAAATTAAAACATAAATTAAATACGATTAAAATGTATGTATATGAATCTTTTTCTTGATCTTTTCTTGTTATTTGTAGAGGCTACTTGATTTAACTGTTGATTAAAAAAACATGTTAGGGCCTATATAGTGTAAAATACGATATAATTTACAGACACATAATAAAAGCTATAGGCTAACTACAGCAGCAGTTTTTTGTTTGTTTTTCTCAAACACAGTGAAATACAAAACAATTGGCACAATGACACAAACAATAGAAGCCTCAACAAGCCTGACACACCCAACCCAACATATTGACTAACACCCCTATAAATAATAATGGAATAGTCCTATATTCAATACATGCCGAAAACTCAGGTTGATCCGCTTTATTTGCCTGTCGTGTTTATATATTATATTCATGAAATGTATTATTTGAAACTCGTACTTACTTTTTTAATACCTTATTCATTTGTTTTATTATTGATTGAAAGAAAGAAAATAAATGTTTACGTTGAATTGTTGAATTTATAGTCAACAACTATTTGAAATTGAAGCCACATGGTCGACTCATGGTCGACGATATCGCCCATGCTGGAAAATAATTTGAGTAAATAATTACATTTTATGAAGAAAAATAGTAGAAATTCATATAATATTGAACATTTCTACTTTCCAAAATGTGTCAAATAAGTATTTAATGATAATTTATGCATTTCGGATCTTCTAAATTTTATTTTTTTCATTTATTTGATTTTTTAAATTAAATTGGTTTTATTACTAACCCTATTTTAAATGGTACGTTCCATGCGGCACTAACGCGCATGCGTAGCTTCGGTTAAAAAGCAACTTTGGACTGTACCATTTTGTAGAAAGGTAATTTTATAAATGTAATTTATTTTGCTTATTATTATTGTCGTTTAAAATTGTTTTATGTATTGTATGTAAATAAAATAATTTGGTTGTGTTTCAGGGAACAATATAAAATTTGCTATAATGTTAAACAGATGGTTGTGGTGTTGAACAAACAGTATCCTTTCTATTTTCTAGTGGACCAAATAAAATTTCTTATATCTTCTACTACTAGTACTAACTACCCTAGTGACAACCCGTCAACCGATTCAGTTCCAAACCAATACAATCATTCACGAAAACATCACCTCAAGAGGAATATTTGTTGCCACAGACACTTACCTTTATTTTAGTGATTTTAATAAAGAGGCTGCAGTGAGGGTTGCCTAGGTATAGTACTAGGATTTAGCAGCTATTGTCGAATTATATCTATTGTGTAAGTGGTTGAATTGCATTTGTTCAGTAGTAGTAGTACTAGTACATTGCATTGTTGTGAACACATAATAAATACACACTATTGCTTAACAATCTCTTTCGGTTTTTGGGTAGCCCTGAAAAGGGCTGTTTGGTTTGAGATTGTTTGCGGTTTGTGGTAGCCCTGAAAAGGGCTGTTTGGTTTGAGGTAGCCCTGAAAAGGGCTGTTTGGTTTGAGTTTTTTTTTTTTTTCTTTAGGGTTTGGCTGCCAACATGGATGGCGATGTCTTCACCCAATGTTCCTTCATTGCACTGGTCAGAATACCAAGGTCATCGTTGAATCCACGGATGTTGGACTTGAGGGTGTTAAGCTGAGCGTGCATGCTCTCCCCTCCCTGCTCTCCATGGAATCCCAATCCGAACTTCCATCTTCTTATCCATTCAGACACATGTTCTTCCAGAATGTGCATCTTGGGAGGCTCTGTTTCTTGAAAGTGTTTCCGAAAGAACTGCACATAATCTTCAATGTCTGATTCTTCAGAGACAAAAAAAAAATGTAATAGATAGACAGACAGGCTAGATAGACAGACAGGCTAGATAGACAGACAGGCTAGATAGACAGGCTAGACAGACAGACAGGCTAGACAGGTTAGACAGACAGGCTAGACAGGTTAGACAGACAGGCTATCAGGCTAGACAGACAGACAGGCTAGAGATACAGGCCAGACAGATAGGCTAGAGAGACAGGCCAGACATCCAGGCAAATTTAACTCAATATATTTACAAAAATATTGTTGGTGCTGAAAGAAACTCATCGAAGAATTTAGTGGAGCAGCTGAAGTTGAGATTTTAGTAGAAAAATAATAAGTATTGATTTTACCAAGCTTCAATATCATCTCCTCTGTGAAAAATGAGGCACAATTGTATTGCCTGTGGCAGTTCCCAAACAAATTAAATAATCTTCCATATTTTGTTGTGACACTGACAACATTCTCTTTAATTTCTGGGCTGAGTTCTATTGCAGTCTTGCATATTTTTGTCATAAGTGTTTTGATATTTTCAGGCTGAAAGTAAATAATTCAATGATAAAATGAATAGTATAGTATAAAAGTCAAATGACAATGACATTACTATAATTATATAACATAAATGAAATACCTTGCAGCACTTATGAATATGGTTACCGACAAACGATTTGCCGTGATATGCCTGTCTGTTAACCCTGAAGGATTTCAGCACATCATCAAGTTTTGCCACCAAAGGCCCTTTTCTCACTTCAGGTAAGTCTTTAGAAATATGGACTGCTTCAGCTCTCTAAAACCAATAAATATATTGTTAGAAAATAAAATAATTCTAAGGAAAAATGCCACCTGTATAGAAATGTTTTCTAATTGTCTGATTTAAACTTACAACTTGTGCCTCTTGTGCCTCTTGGCTTTGAATCTCGCTAATTATACTCTCAGTTGTTCCACTGGTGTCACCCAATAGCATAAAGACACTTAAGTAATCTTTAAGTTGGTCTATTCCATTGCGTATGTCTTCTGCCTTGTTTTCTAGGTCTTTGATTTGATTTGACATGGCAACGTGCTTTAAGAATGTGGGGATATTGGTAGGAGTTTCGAGACTGTTTTGAAGCAATGCACTATCAGTAGACTTTAAAATGATGTCGTCCAGTTGCTGGCAAGCTGACTCCAGACTGTTGAAGTTTTTTAAATATAAGCCTAGGCTTATATGTAAGCCAGGAGGACATACCTATTAAAAAAAGTGAGGGAGCAAAATAATTACCTTGTTTTATGAAATTTAAGAGTCATGCAAGCTTTTAGAAAATAATGTTTTAATACCTACATGGTCAATGGGAACTTGTATCAAAGGGCTGGCAATTACATTATTGTAGTTCTTTGCTTTTGAAATATTACCACCAGCCTCTCTGAACCTGTCCAAGTCTTTCTTCAGAGTGTCCAATGTCCTTGGGAGTTGGGATTTGTGTTTTTTGGTTACATGGCACCACAAGCAGTAATGTCGTCCTTTAAAACAAAATTTAATACACATTTGCTTTCAAATATCCATCATTTATTAATTGCTAATAATTGCAGTACTGTACCTGTAATACATATATTGTTTGTTTACCGTTTGCACCCGTTAGGCCATATATACGAGCCAAATACTCGTAGTCACCGAATACGAACACTTTGACTTGTTTTCCCCTATTAAGAAAATGAAGCCAGTTAATAATTTGTCTTAATTTACACAAATATATTTGTACAATTTTGTGCAATATTTTAATTTTACAGATAAATGGTATATTTACCTTAATGTGGAATTTTGCAGCTCTTCGAGTTGAGGCAAGATATCCTTGAGGCCAGTTCTTAAATTAAAACTGGAATCGGTGGCCTCAAAGCAATTGATGATGATTGTATTATTTTGGGCATTGGGGCGTGGTACATGGCAAAGCTGAAGCATCTGCTTGAAATTTCCACCACCCTTGTCCCCTCCGATCTTTACCCACATCTCATCTGATGGGATGTGGCCATCGTGCCATGTTAGAAGATTTAATCTGTAAAAGGTATTGATATTTATTTGATTCATTTTTTAAAATTCAGTAATTAAATTAAATCTGTTAATGAAAGCAAATAAAAAACCTACTTTTCTAGTTCATCATATTGCTGGCAGATTTTTTTGTTGAGACTTGCAACAGAAACACATGCAGTTTTTTGGATGATTGTATCCCCTGTGTCATTGCAGGAATGTGCCATAGGGACGTATTCAGAAATGATGTTGTCGTTAATGATGATGTTTTTTTGGTGCCTCATTTTTGCCTCGCATTCTGTGCTGACACCATATTTTTTTAGCCAGCTTTAAAAAAAAAATAAAATATTAAAAACTATAATGTTGAGGGTGTTCGATTCAGATACTGCAGAATGTTGATTTGTTATTTACCATTTCAGTTCTCTGTTTTTTTTCCATGTTAGGCCAAGATTTGTTTTTAAAGATAGCAAATCACCAATTGGAAGACGTATCGGACTTTTAAATTGAGAAAACTCATCATCTCTTTGAGCTTCTGAATCTCCTCCACTTACTGCCGACCGTACATCATCGATGAATTTACTTCTGTTGTGAACAGTTCTCCAGCCTGCATCAGATGAGCTTTTTCGTGGTATCGGCATCGCCATTGTTTTTAGTTTCTGGTTTTTGAAAAAAGGTAATACATTTCTATAGTTGGTGTTATTTTTAGTAATAAAATTAAGTAAACTTGTTAGTTTTTATTGAATTTAAGTTTTAAGTTTTTTGTAATAATTAACAATTTGATTATACAGTAATAACCATTAAAAAAGTACCTTTCCTTTAACACTAAACTCAGTTGTGTTGTTGTTCGACTGTTTCAATTTTGCTTTTAGGATGTGTAGACCAACTTCCTCCATCAGTGGCGTTACTGGAGTACCAAGTGGATGGTTTAATATGTCATCTATTTGGTTCGTTTGTTGTAATTGATCACGAGGAGTGACTGGCGTTGATGTTAAGTTAGTTGGCGATGATAGATAACAGTGGTCTGGCAGGCATACATGGTCACTGATACATTTACATTTCACTACAGTACGACATCTTTTACATACAACAGGAACAGACAGATAACATTCAGCAAAGATTGACTGAACATCGTTAATACATGAAAAATGCACAGGTACATTACATACAGAACATTGGACAGTATCACAATCCATATACAACGGTTGAATGCAGGACTTGCACATAACGTGATGGCAAGATGTAACCACAGGAAAAGACGAAACAAGTTTACAAATACCACATTTAAAATTATCAAGTGAACTTGAAACATGAAAGGAGCCAGAAATTGGCTGAAGAAACGGAGGCTTTAAGTTTTTAAAATGTGTTTCCACTGCAACGGTAGTTGCATGTTTTATTTTATAGCTTTCAGTTGCTAAACCTCTTTTCTTCTTCTTCGGTCTACCGCCACTTTTCTGTGTCTCAAATTGGGCACATGTACTACAGTCGCCTGTTCTATGATGGGGTTGCCACTGGGTTACATTGCATGGTTTGTTTTTTTGCAAATATCCCATGCACAGCAGACAGAAATACTTGGGGTGAACACCATCAATATCTTGCAAAATGTTGATGTTTAAAGCAGTTGAAAATTGTGGTTGAAAGTTGGAACAAGCAAACTGCCTGATTTCCTTGCCTCCTTGTCTGGAGGCATAAGGTTTTAGCCTGTTCCCACATATACGACACAAGTAATTTAGATTTATAACATGCTTTTCCATATTCAATTTTAATAAAAGAATGACGTTTTACACAGTGAGTCCTATACTAATATTAATATATTACTAGTATTATTTTGTTAAAGTACAGGAAATAGTCTTCTACATCGACCTGAAATAAAAAAAAAATTAGAATAGGCTCAACATCAAGAGTGCATTTTAAGTTTTATTTGATAATAAATAAATAGTATCTTAGAATTGAATAATGACAAAAAACTCTGAAAATTTAATGATTACAGAAATTATATGCCTTGTATATTAATTAATGTTTTTATAATGATACTTTTGGTAATTTGATATGCCTATACTAAAATCGTTTTTTATAATTGTTTTTGCTCACTAAAAATTTTGAAAATTTCACTAAGTATGTATTATTATATTAAAAGTAAACATATATTTAAAAAAAATAAAATTATGAATTCTTACCGTAGTTATACGACTTTTAATTGTCTTTTTCGTCGGCGCGATTGTTTGTTTATCGTTGCCAAGTAACGAAACTACGAAGGTATGTTTACGCCCTCTATTGATGAGTGACGTAACCAGGAAGTATCGAATTTCAGGCTTTTGCATAGCGAGCGAACATACGTGGGTACCGCACCACCACCACCACACAACAACACACACACGCGGGCTCAGCTGCTGCATTTGACCACCACACCACGGCGGGCGGCAATTGTGTTTGAGTCGTCCACAACAACACATCAAACAAGAAGTCTAGGCCTATTCCCAATCACGCACCGCGTACCCTGGAACATGACGAATTGGAAGAGGCTCACGTGTACATTACAAGAATTACGCCTGGATGTTGCTTTAGTTTGTGGTCAGAGTTTCAGGTATGAAGGTCCAATGATCAACGGGGCATAGGAAGCCCACACTATCTTTACAGATGTAGGGCCTAGGCTAGACCTGACCGGGATGAATTTAGTATAGAACGCCAAGCTTGCTTGCATTGTTTATATATTGTATGCATTGTTTAGATGGTGACCTCCGTGGCTTATTCCATTAATAGGGGTACATTGCTTAACCGATTTTCTAATCAATTTCTAATCAACTTTCTAGGCTAGTCTACAATTTCTGGACATTGTCATTTTTAAGCATTTCATATTTTTCAAAAAAATTTGCGCTGCGCACTCGCTTTTGCGCACTTTGACCGTACGCAGCTTAGAAATACCTTTTGCACTTGATTATCGTTCTTTATACTTTTTATGATGTATTTCTTTCATTTTTGATAAATTAGGAATGTAAAATAATGACACACTTGCACATCAAACTTTAAAAATTGTGCGCTTGAAAATGGGTTATTTTATTTCAACCACATCCAACAGCGAAAAATCGGCAATTACAGGATGCCTTAAAGATGAACTTGAGTTGAGTATATGATTTTAAGTTTCTGATATTAAAATTACATAATAATTAATATTCTTAACAAAATGGGTGCTTTTATTTTTTGTGTATGTTTGACAAAAATGTTAAAAAAATAGAATTTAAAATATTATTCTATGCCCCACCCACTGCCGATATTCACCGAAGCGTGAAAATGACCATGACGTCATCTCAGTTTCGCGCATGCAGTCTGTAAATCAATTTGAGCCTTTACCAAATGGAGATGAGGAAGAAAATATGGAAACTGAGGATTTGAGGGAGAAGCAAAATAGATTACAAAATACTGACTGGTAAATTGAATTTTAACTTTTTTTATACTGTACTGACGTAGGCTACGTGACTCTATCTAGGTTATCTGATTCTAGCATATAAATATAGTCTATAGTACTATAGGGTGACTACAAAATGTCACGGGTCAATGATTTTCCGCTCGAGTTGCTTCTGGTAGACAAGCAAACTCTGAGTACAGCGTGGTCAGTGTGTTTACTGTGTGTTTACGTATAGACAATGGCAGTCGGCACCGCTAGTTCGTCGTTGCCAAACATTGTTTTATCAACAATAACTGATAATTTATCTACAACTGAACGTCGAAGATATCTTCAGAAAATATCAGGTATTGGAAAAGACCCATATTTGATTGATAAAGATGAATTTTCGCACGAAATCGACAGTCTGCCGGACCTCACAGCGATAGATATCATGGCATACTTAATCGCTACGCCAAGCCCATACACAGCTGAAAATTTTCAAGCCTACAAATCTACAGAGGCTTACAATCAATTTGCTAATGGATTTCTGTCGGATATGGGCATTTTTTGTCCCCCACACAGACCAGATTTTAAAGTTGTTAGAGGAGATGTAAGTAATATTGAATTTACTTTGTTGTAGTAGGTCTTCCGCCTCCTCCTAGTTAGTAACTAGGAGGAGGCTAGTAATTATTAGCAGTAGTAGCCTACAGCCTATGCCTTGTGTAAGACTGGGCCTAGCTAGATAGAAGGGATACAATTCTACTACTTATTTATTTAATAATTTTATTAAGTTATAACCTTTTTTGGAGAAAAGCCTATGCCCTTTTTTATGTATGTAAAACCATTATTTTATGGTACAACCATGAAGTTATTTTAATTTATATCCGGACCATGGATGGATAAGCATGGTTAATTACTGATAAGCAGGAAACCGACTAATTGAAATAAACAATTATTAATAGTACTGTATAATTAATAAACACAATGCAATCTTTTATAATGTCTGTAAAGGAATAATATTATTTGTTTGACTATTGTTTTTCATTTTTCAAGGTGTTGCACTCACAGTCGGTTTCTAAGAAACCGTTATCACCTTGGGTTATCTGCAGTGAGTAAAGCTTATTGGATGGAACCAAACCGAAAGTATGTGGTGGCAAAACCAGTGGCTTCAATTGACGTTTCATCAGCAAAGGCCAAAAAAAGAAAACTAGATGAGTCGATTGATGAGGGCACCCCAGATCCACCAGTTTCAACTACTACAACATCAGTGGAAACACGCACAACGGCTTTCCATGTCATGAATGACCCAGGGCTTGCATTCCTTGTCGAGCAGCTGGCACTGATTGCACCAAAATCTGTAGTCCTGAGTACTTTGCCTAAATACTGTGAGGCATTTGTTCCAGTAGAGGTTGAGGAAAAGTTTCCACCTGTTATGAGCAAGCTGTATGATGCAGAGGCGCTGATGCTTTCGTATCCTGAGCTGTACTGTCTGTTGTCATGTACTCAATTGGTAATGTTGAACTTAAAATTGAGTACT
Organism: Antedon bifida; assembly: GCF_963402885.1. Classification (NCBI taxonomy): domain Eukaryota; kingdom Metazoa; phylum Echinodermata; class Crinoidea; order Comatulida; family Antedonidae; genus Antedon; species Antedon bifida. The sequence goes on along the minus strand of NC_136228.1, from coordinate 21,966,247 downwards.
TTTGACGGACACCACCGATTTTTGAGAGCATAGTAGAGTTTGGTGTTGATATGTCAACACAGACACATATGTTTTCTACAGGAGAAACATCTTCCATATTAGCCTCACCTAATTGGAGATCTAACAAAACTTCCACAGCAATACATTTCTTTTTTTTTTCAGTTCTTTTTTGTGACCTTTCGTATCGCTCCTTATCACGTTTTGCGGTGTGATCATCCAGGTCCAGCCTGCCCATGTCTTGAGTTGGAGCCCAACATTAGCGAACGTATGTACACTACGTTGCCCCTCGCGGTACTCGTTCCACAATGTTGTAAGTCTCTCGTTTGCCACCTTGCTGCCTGTTCGTGTTCTTCTCAATTCATCTCTGTATATCATCTCTACATTGATCGATACTGTCGAATTTCTTGGATGGTTACTAAATGTGAACATAAGCCGATTTAAAAAGGCATGTTTAACCGATTTATCATGCACGTCCGATCAGTGTGACAGCGCCCTCCATTTCTCCAATATGCGCCGGGCCCATGTGTGGATCGAGGCTAAGAATCAAACTTTTCAAACGACAAATTACAGTTAATTATCAAACTTAAATAGTAGTATATGAACTGGAACTAAATAATTTGATTTAACTTTCCACGTAGACAACGCTGGTCGAGTCCTTCTTACAACAGAGCATATTTTATACTTATAGATACAATAAACCGTGTTAATCAAAACCCGAAAAGTAAGCTTGTGAAGGAGCAGCATACGCAAAGTAAACATACGTAACCAAGTAACTTTGCGCGCCTTTTCAATGGCACATGATTACGCAACTTCAACTATTATCATGATTTGACAAGTGCCTGAAACTTTATTTTTCCTGGTTGAAATGAAATCATTAATAGCAATTACTTTAAAAAAATATTATACTGTATACTGAGATGAAGTGAGGTCATGTCAATTTTTTTTAAATAAGTATGTAAGTATGCTTTGTATTGGAATAGGTTTGTGCACGCTGCATAAGTCCTTTGTACGCTGGACAAAGATTTCTGTGCAATCTATAATACATGTGACCTTTGAATAGTTCTCACTAAAGCAACTCTTGTTTCTTCTTCGTTCCTAGCACCTCCAAATTGGAATTCATACTTGTCCTGCCGCAGCTCTCCATACTGCATCAAGTCGTTTAGTATGTTTTCATTTAACAGCCTAGCTAGCTCTATCAGCTTTTTCCACCATGCCTTTGTGATTGTCATCTATGTGCTGCTTCTTATCTTCTGCTAAGGTTTGTGTTCTTTCTGCATCAATTTGTTTGTTTCGCAAACAAGCATTCTGGCCTTTGAAAGTAATCTTCCTTAAATCTGATTTTTTTGAAAGCCATTCCAACGTCTTATTGCATCACTATCTTACTTTCCACACAACTCAAACTGTTTCGGAGTTCGGAGCTGTAATGGTCAGTAATCCAAATACTCTCTCACCACTAATATTATTACTTGTACATGTTCTTTTAACTCATAGCTGGTGGTGTTGTTTACCTTTCTAGAGGGGCTTATCTCTCCCAGTGGCTCTTTGCACTAATGTTGTTAATCTTTTCCATAAAAAACACAGGGGAGCGAAGGGATCTGTTCAACCTGGTAGGATGCGTCTCACTGTCCGGTTCGTTGTGGAACATGTATGGCAGATATCTACAGTGTACCTAGTATATACCTGGTATAACGGTAAGCTGAACCACTATCAGGAGGGATTGAGATTGTGTCAACATGTATTTCCTAATTAAGACTACTGTCTTGAATGAATGTGTCTCGAGGATACAGATGTTTTAGAAATTTCTCGATCTTTTTTGTTTTTATTGCGACGTCACACGATATGTGTTGGTGCGCCGGGGGATGGATCGAGGCTAAGAATCAAACATTTCTTTTAACGACAAATTACAGTTAATTATCTATCTTAAATAGTAGTATATGATGTGGAACTAAATAATTTGACTTAACTTACCACATGGACGATGTTGGTCGAGTCCTTCTTACAGCAGAGCATATTTAGCAGTGATATAATAAAACTTGTTCATCAAAACGCGAAAAGTAAGGTTGTGAAGGAGCATACGCAAAGTAAACATACGTAACTTTGCGCGCCTTTTCAGTGTCACATGATTTTTTTTTTAATATGTATGTATGCAAGTGTTAAAAATAAGAAAAAGAAACATTAATTTGTTAGTATTTTTATAGCCGTCATTAGTTTCTTTCTTCTTTGTTGCTAGCACCTCCAAATTCGAATTCATACTTGTCCTGCCGCAGCTCTCCATACTGCATCAAGTCGTTTAGCGTGTTTTCATTTAACAACCTAGCTCTATCAGCTTTTTCCACCATGCCTTTGCGATTGTCATCTATGTGCTGCTTCTTATCTTCTGCTAAGGTTTGTGGTCTTTCTGCATCAATTTGTTTGCTTCGCAAACCAAGCATTCAGGCCTTTGAAAGTAATTCTTCCTTATCTGATTTTTTTGAAAGCCATTCCGACGTCTTATTGCATTTATGCATTATGTTACTTTTCACATACTGAAACTGGCATTCGAAGCTCACTTTATGTAATGGTCAGTAATCCAAATACTCTCTCTGTCTTGAATGTGTCTCGAGGATACAGATGTTTTAGAAATTTCTCTATCTTTTTTCTTTTTGTTCCGACTTCACACGATGCGCCGGGCCCATTTCCCACGCCTTTCTGTTATGAAAGATGGTTGCACAAGATGACATGTCGGTTGCCTGAAAGCAAACTGTGTTATCCTTTTTAAACTGTCGTGATATTATTACAACTAAATTTCTAATGCGATGATATTCCTATAATGATCATCAATACCTGTAAATCTATTTACAGTATTTCCCGTCAGGAAGTTTATTCTAATTAAGAAAGGTTGCACAAGATGATTCTATATCAGATTGCACCCGTATACTAATGATGATGAAATGCCTAACATCAATATCTGAAGAACCTCTCCATTTGGCAAGTCTTTACATGCAGCAAAGGCATCTTATGGCTCATAAACATGAGTGACCCCCACCAATGATTATTGGTAATAGTAACCAAGAATTTCCTCATTTCTGTCATGGTGGTTTTTTAATTTAAAAGTGTAATATCTGCATTTGCTATTAATTGTTTCTGTGAGCTCGTCTTCTCTCAGCTTAAAGCCAGCAGCGCCAAACTGCTTCTGCTCCTGTAGGATGGTTGATGTGGTTTTTTGTTTTTGGACACAATGGCTTCTTATTTGCCAATTCGCCATTTCCTTTTCAGTAAAAATAACTGACATCAGTGCTTTTAGCAATAAACTTGGCTTTTTTGTCTTTCTTAGAAGGCTTTCGTATGCGCTAACCTCCATGGTGATAGCAATGTGTAATGTAGACCACCTATGGTGATGATTGAACATCTAAAAATTCTTGTGTTACCTTCATATTCCATAGCGTTAGCTGACCCCTCATGATTTACATTGCGCTCCAACTGATGCTATAGTTTCTTCACCATTTCTTCTATCGAACTCGACTTCCTTTGAAGCCATGTTTGCTTGCTTGTTTGCATAATATTTTTCTGAAGAATTTATTGCAATGTTAAATGTTTGTTTTATTTGTTCTGATTTGGTATAACTTTTTTGACAATACAGTACAAAGATTGACTTGCTTAAAAATAACAAAAAGTTAAAATACTTCTTAAATTTATGTACATCTTAACAACATGCACATTGAAAGCAATATACACAAAAATAAAATTTTAGATTGTAATCTTATAAAATTTCAATCAAGATAATTTCTGAACACAAATTGAACAGTCTTGTACAGAAGTCAGAGGTCACTCTTTATTTTTTTTAAATGAATTGTTACTTACCCAATGTGTTTAACCTGATGTTATAGCTAACACTGTTAGATTATTAATTGATGTTAACCAGCCTCTTCTATCTGTTGTTTGAATACATCTGAGTCCCAGTGATTTTTTCCAAAAATGATAGCATTCCTAAAAAAAAATCCATATGCTGATTAACAATTTACAAGGAATTTCTTCAAGCAAAAGAGCAAGTGAATAAGGATGTTGCATGGCAACAATGCTTATGAGCAACTGAAATCTAACCTCGCACTAAGGCAACTTATGAGGAGATATGTGTAAAAATATTGTACACTGGAAATAAACTTATATTACACAATAATAAGTGTTACTGTACAACAACATAATAACTGAATGCAACAGAGCAGATGAGATTGGATGAGAAAGTTTATAAACGTCTATTGAAATCCAGACTGAGTAGTTCACAAATATGTGATACTACTGTACAGTACATTTAAAATTTGTATTATATTGTACACAATGTGGACTGGTCATTGGAATCACATCTCTGAATTATAACCAAATACACAGAGGAGAAACATGAAAAACATTGAGACATGATTACGCAAGGGTTATGACGAGATTGAGTTGAAATTAATCCAGACATGTCATGAAAAAGAAGTGGATAAAATGGATTGTGAAAGAAAGAAATCAAAAAGTGACTACCATACAGATGGTATATGATAATATATATATACTGGAAGAATGTTAGCTGGAAGTTATCTCTTTCGGACTCCCCAGAAGCATTTGAATAACAGATATTTAGTGGTCAATCGTGTTAAATAACATGCCTCGAAAGTCAAGTCAAAATCATTGTTTAGCTATAACATCAGAGTGACTTAATTTTGGTAAAGTATGATAACACACAAAACAACAGGTTAGTGACAACAGTTTTACCAAAATATAAACAGAAAGAAATGGAATAGAAAAAGAAACAAATATACCATACTCTTTTAAAAGGTTTCAAAAGACCTTTTTATGTTTATCAATATGGAAATTCAGATGAAACATAAAGTGTGCAAAAATTATCCAAATGAGTGATTAAAAATTATTTTTATTATATTTGAATACACCATTTCTCAAAAATATCCTATTTTACATTTTACAAATATCATATCTCGTGGGCTCATGATTTACAAATAAAAAAAAGTTATATTTAATTTAATGACTAAACAACTTTTCCCTGTTCTTCTGTACTTTCTCTTTTTTGGACCCATTTATTATATTCATAGCTGAGCTTGGTATTTGGCGATAGTTTGATTTGCACATGTGGTTCAGTCCTACCTATGTACACAGAGAAAATTGTATTGTATTTCCGCTGCTTGTGACTTTATTTTCAAAGCACAGTCATGTAGTTCTTTCTGCAGTTTTTCAGCCACTTTTGATTGGATGCAGTAAAAAAAAGTGAATCCTTTTGCAGATGCAGCATCTATCTAGTTGCTCATTCATAGGGCCTGTTTCTGCTGCAACTGCTTAAAATATGGTATAAAAATACAGTATAAAATACGGTATATTCTATACCATATTTTTTAGTACCCCGTTTCTGCTAAAAAATACTGGGGTGGTCGTGTTAAAATTCATCCTTTTACCTAAACTGTACGTGAGCCGGAAGTCTGTGTTTGACCCAAGTATACTGAGCGTGCACACTGTAACTCCACTCTCGTGGAATTTCCCACTCGAAATCTCGATCTCCACATATTTTCCGCTTTCCACTTAGTTATTTTTTTGCAATGTTGTACGGCTTTCGCAGGCTCTTCAGCTTTGAGTTTACTTGTTTTAGAGACCTATTCCGTAATTCTGCTTTATTTTTAGTTTTACACCTCACTTTCTACTACTTTGTACCTGGTTCTGATTCATTAGGTAATGAGGGGCAGCTACTGTATGGCCCGATCTTCTAATATTCTGTCCAAAACCTCGTAATGGGGACAAGCAACTCTGTCCCTCCCAGACTCCGAGTTATTTTTTTTGCCATGTTGTACTCTTTCGCAGGCTCTTAGCTTTGAGTTTACTTGCTTTGGAGACAAGTCTATTCAATAATCCTGCTTTATTTTGTTAGAAATGTCTTTATAAAGGTGGTTGTCCCTTTTATTGCCTTTTAGTTGTCCGGAAATTTTAACTTCCCCTCACAAATTTATAGTAAATACCATAACGTCTTCGCTCCACATTTTCGCCGAATAAACCTATATACTATACATAAAATCAAATCACAACACGATGTTGACCTCATGTCACAGGTAACAAAATATAGGGCATTTTTTATTGGCAGCAGAAAAGGGTACAGAAAATACGGTAAAGATTTGTAAATACTGTATTTTATCCACAAATTTGGTGGGGAAAATATGTATACAAAATACGGTATTTTTTTGTGACCGCCATTTCCGCTTCCAGAAATATACCGTATATATATACGCTATTAAAAAAATACCGTATTAAATACGGTAGTTACTTGGCATTAGAAACTGGGATTTGAAACTCAAGTCAATGGCTAATGAATACATCGATGTGTCATAGCTTTTAGCATCATCCTCGTATGTCTCTCCATTGCCTGTCTCTTCTTTCCTCTGTTATATCGATTTCAAATTATTTTAAAAATTGATGATACTATTAATACTAATAGCCTCTAAAAACTGCTTCATCATTTTATTGAAAAGACTAAATTCAGTTTTGCTTGGGTTACTGTAAAGATTGATTGTCTCTGTGATCTTTCAATGACAATTTTCTGGAAAGACCCAATTCCATCAAAGCTAACATCTTTCACTGAACAAGTCTTTGCATTTCCGTTCTGACAGTTTTTATTACGGTCAGAATTTATTAGATGTTGAATTCATGCAGATCAACCACAATTGGTGTAACGAAAAAACCAATGTGTTCTGTTGAACACATCCATCATTTCCTGATGACTGGAGGATCAACTTCTACGACTGGAGGATCAACTCCGACGACTGGAGGATCAACTCCGACGACTGGAGGATAATAATAAGTAGATAATAAGAAGTCCTCAATCGTATCATTCGTCTTCTGGGATTGTTCATAAATTGTTATTTAATAATAAGAAATGTTCAAATAAATTGTGAATGTTTTATTTTTTTTCCATTTTCCACTACCGAGTCTACCATCAGTTGCCTTTATGCTGTATGCAGTTACCTCTGTTCCGCTCTTTATTAGCTTGCAGTAAGTCTATAAAAATATAAAAGTTCTCGCCTAACAGTTAACCTCCTAGAAGAAAACACAACCTCTAAAACTTCCTGGTCTAGGCAAAATTTCTTAAAACATTCTGTTAATGCAATACATTCCAGGTCATTTACTCTCTTCCTTGTAAATTCACCTGCCGCGTGACAACAGCAACATTCCTACAGCATATGCCTACAATTGCCACAATGGCACCATTCGGTTCGGTCTTTCTGCTTCACCACGCGCTTATAATAAATGAAACTTTTATTGTTTAAGGGACAAACAATTATATTTCATATTTTTTTAACCCTTTAACATTGTTTACAGTTTATAAAATATATGGTTAAAAAATTGTGTACTTATTGGGACTAAAACCCTATTGTTACCGGAACATGAAAGCAGCTCATAGCCACCACCTTCTGTAAGCTTTGGAAAAACCTCCATCATTACTTCCTTCAGCTTGGATGGTGACATATTAGAATGCTTGATTGACATAACCTTTTCACCAAGATCAGCATCTGCCAACGCCTGCTTTTCGGCCATGGTTGGCGCATGTTCCATTTCAGGATTTGCCAAACAGATTACCTTTGGTCCATGAGGTGTCACCATAACTTTGTGCTTTTCTTTTTTTACCAAAACCTTGGTTTTTTGTTTCCCGATTGCCTATTATTGCAGATAACAGGGTGCCTAGGAAAAATACGAGTATTTACTATCAAAGTGAAATAAACATACATGCTAGGTCTAATGTTAATTGCAATATCTGTGCATTAGGTTGTCCAAAGTCAATTTTGCATGTGACAAACAGTATGGTTGGTCTCAATGGATTTAAAGCTATAGAGACCTGTACCACTCTCTCCTTTCCTGACACACCCTACATCTTTGTGTAATTGTAATTATTTATTCTGTCTAAGTTTGACTGGTGACATGTTCATCCCATCCGCTTAGACCGTGGTGCCTTTCTCTTTAATCTGCTTGCCAGTTTCCATTGTTACGGTGGTGGTGATCATTTCTTCATTCTCTTTAAGGAAGTTGTGTAAAATTAAATTTCAAAATCAGTTTTCTGCAATTCTGGTCTTCCAGACCTTCACAGAAATTTTCGAAGTTTTAATTACAACTCTTTATTTCAAGTTTTAATTACAATTCTTTATTTCAAGTTTTAATTCCAACTCCTACATTTTCATAAAAATCTAGATTATAAAGTACACCTTCTCCCTGTAATCTTAAGGCAGATGATGACTAGTGCCACTTTTATTTTACTCACATCTTCTTCAAGTCGGATACTTCTAGCATGAATTTCCTCTATCCTTTCCTGTGACATTCCACACTTGATTTGTCATTGCTGTGTGAAAAGTTTATTGTTGGCAATTCTGTAAATGTTGTTATTGGGATGCTGGTGGTTCGGCTAATTTGATGGCTTGTTCAGAGCCTAAACCTGTCCATTTGTGTTGCTGCATCCTTTTTTTCCTGTTGTAACATACAACAATCACAACATGTCTATCTATGATCCGAATTTGGCTGTATGCCCCGGACTCTCCATTCTGGTATCCCCACCTAAAAAGAACATTTGTCATTACTGTAGTTTTAGATATTCTTAAAGTTTCCAAACATTCACAATACTTGGCTGCAGATATTGTTCTTGATGGCGATAATATGTTCGTTCCGATATTGCACATACCCTACATCTTTGTGTAATTGTAACACAGGTCCCTGTTAGTGGCAAGCAGTGCATGTACCAAACAAACCTAGCAGCTGAGATTCGAAGACAATGTACTTTCGTTTGTCTACAGGACCCATGGATTTAGATGTATCACTGTCACCAGGGGCGGATTCTTTCGGGTCTCATCATTCGGAATATAATATAAAGTCATTCTATAGTAATTGTTAAATGTCTGAAAGAAATGAATATACATATATATTTGGAGAAATGAAAAAAAATAATTGCAAAGAATGGTGAAATTAAACCCGATAATTTAATAATTATATTGCATTATTTTTGAATGGCAGTCACATATAGTGCAGTCATTTAATTTTGTTTGTAAATGGAATGTCCAAAGCTTATTATAAAACTTAACTTAATGTTATTATACATACCTCTACAGACATTGACGTTGTCGACTCTATCCGCTTGACATTTTTATATTCGGTTACCAAAACGATACTCGCTTGTATCTTTTGGTCCATGACCAGCTCTATGGACGTGTGGGTTCCCCACAAAGATAGACCCACCGTGTTTGTCCCATCTGTTAGTTGGATGTCAATTATCAATGTTATTGATTATAAATTGAAGTGGTATAATAAACACAATCTTCATGGTAGACCATGCAAGCGATTGATTTTGCACAACCAAACTGATTCGCGGTCTTGTTGAATGGCATTCCAGTGGATAGTCTGTGCAACGTCATTGCTACTCTCTATTCTGCAGAAAATGTGGAACCGTTGTTGTTGGATCAATATAGTTTCCATTTTTACGGTGGTGGTGATCTTTCTTTCATTCTCTTTAAGGAACCTTTGAGAATAAAAACCTTACTTTGTTAGAAGGTGAAGATTGCAGTTCAACTGGTTAATTTCAGTCTCCCACCTCTCTTCTTTGATCGTAGTATTGTTTAAATAGAGTTTCATTTGGTGGCAAATGACCAGTCATTAGCGTTAGTTGATTAATGCAGGTATTACTAACCGGATACCAACTGTGCTGCATTTCTATATCATGTGGGAGATTTCTTTCTTTTTGCCTCTTGCCATCGGACGTGCTGGACACTCCAACTTTAATTACATTTCAACTTTATATATTTTTACATTTTTATATTATATATGGTATACTAAAAGAGTACTAAATTTAAAGTACAAGCTTCTGGGGTATTGTCCTGGCTATGCACCTACCACAATGTCTAATCCAGCTTTCAATGTCTGCACTCATTCGGGGCCTGTCTCTTGCCAACGCCAGCGTTCGCTCAACACCAAGATGACCTAATTCGTTGTGAAGTCCCTTTATAGCTGGATTGGTTGTACATCTGTATAAAATAGCATTACGAAGTTGAAGCTTTCCAAACTCTCTAAGAATAAGTCATTCATCGGGTAACCCTATCGAGGAGTCTGGTTTCTTACCCATTTTGACATAATTTATGACTTGGTTGATGATTGGATCTTTCTGCTGTATGTTCGTCCAATCAATATATAAGTGGAATAGTGTCGGATGAATTGACAGATGGAGTGTTGATGGATACACCATATTGTAGGAAAAGAGCGCTCATCATACAGTATCACGAGAACACAGCTTTACCTTTTAACCTAGCCTCAAGATTACAGAGTCTTGTTGTTCTTCATACTGTCGGTTGGGTTTGATGTCATGAGGTCTGCAGGACAGAGCATTGGCGTCAATGTTTAATTTACCTTGTTTGTAGTGAATAGAAAGTACATATGTGAGAGGGTTACTATCAGTCATCACTCGTGTACCACAGGCCATGTATAGGTAATCTTTAAATTTATCTGTAACCGCCCACTTTAAAGCGAGAAATTCAAGTTACACTTTGTCCACAACAATCTTATGAATAAATCGACCACGTACATAAGACCAAGATCCAAATGAAATGATCCAGTGACGCACGAGACATCTTGTTGTGTATGGTGATGGCTTCCAACTCAACCCATGCCTGCAGAATATACGATAGTATAGTAACATTAATAAATATCAACCGCGTATCTATATGATTATGCAATTTTAATTACCGTTTCATACTAACGTCGTACCGCAAACGTGTATATATTGGGCTAAAATAACTGATGGTAGAATTCTTCACTTCGGGGGAAACCCCTATTAAGGGGAAAATCCCTATTAAGGGGAAAATGTGTTGGTTCTTAAAAGTGTCCCCTTAATAGATGTTCTACTTAAACATGGTCGGTAGAGAATCATTGTAAACGTGAAAATGTAGTAAAGCATTCAATTGACTTGGAATATGAGTGATGTGGGTCAAAGGGTAAAATATTACGTAATAAAGACAACCATCCTTACCTATCCTCATCTAATACAAACATCCTCATATCACAACAAATATTGTTTTGTGAAAATAGCAATCACATCAAATAAATAGGAAAGGTATATTGCATTAAAGACCAGTGTAATACAGATCAAACCAGAAATCCCCCTCCCCGAAAAGAAGAACGCAACATTTTGTGTCGGGAATTCCGTTTATAAATTTATTATTAAAATCAAATCAGAACACGTACAGACTTTGTTTTATAAAAATGTACATAACACACACGTTATTTATTCATATCATACAATTTAGACAAGATGGTTCATAAAAAATATTTAGAAATGTAGCTAGGAAACTATAATAATATACTTTGGAAATATATAATATTGACATACATCTTATGTTAAGGTACAAATATAATACAATTTTTAAAAACTATTTGTTATGGTACCTCTCGTCGACTGAGTACAAAGTTTAGAGGCGTCACCGAGTTTTCTACTACTTCAACCACGAAACCTTTGCTGAAATATCCTTCCGCCGATACTGTTATTGTGTAGGTACCTGGTAACAATAAACGCCAATATTCACCGTCTTTTGCTAAAGAAAAAGTATATAGATATTAAATCATAGATAATATAAATATGGTTCATTTTAACATATTCTTATTCATACGTAACAACATGGAAATGTTGAATGTTTAAAATGGTTGATCAAAATATATGGGTAAATTATTTCTAACCATTCACCAATGGTGGCGAATTTAAACAAAATCTGTTTCAATTAAAGCAAAAATCAATTCAACTTACTTGAGGTGACGTCATGATTGATTCCTGTACTACCGCTCCTTTGATAGGCATATCGTCAGTGCTTGCTATAATACCCTTTACTCCCATATGAATCTGAAATGTTAAAAATAAATATGTACATAATATTACATACTTTTTATTTTAGTGTATGTGATATCACATGTGCCAGAAAGGAATACACACACCGCTATCATCATCATCATCATGATCTTTAACCGTAGCAGTAATATACAGTAATATAAAGTTACTTTGTTGTAACCAAGTCCGACTGATGACATCATGAACCACTAATGAATGGTAAAGAATTAACCGTGGAAATGTTCCACTACAATTGACTTACCTGGTACATGTACTGAATGAGCGCATCTTTGTTGTCAACCCATTCCTTTTCTAATCCCGATTCTGACGAGAATTTAATGCAATCTAACTCGAGCGTTATATCAAAACAATTCGTGTGCAGATAATCATAATCTTGAAGGCCTTTAAAGGAAATACACAAAATAAATATTGTTTATCATCATGGTTTTGTTTGTTGAATTACCTAAAATTGTGTCCGGTATTACTGCATTGGCTCTCACCAAAACTAACGTTACAAGAAGACGTATTGAGATGATGCTATGCCAAAATCTTGACATCGTTGTACCAATGTACATCCGGATGTAGGCCTACACCACATTTTTTGATAAAACTGAGGAAAAAGTAAACTAAACCACTAAACCGCCAAGTTTGCCATGATGTCATGACTAGGATTCCCAACAGAATCGACTTTGTTCTTTATGCCTAATTATCTATCTGAACAGTTTGTAGAACCACGTCAGAGTTGGGCAAACATCATCTCCCTGACGTGAAACTAGTCTGTTACTAGGCCTAGTTCATATTAGTAGGAAACACTAGGCCTATTTCATATATTAGTAGGCCTAACCATTATCATATTTAATGTGCTTAAGGAGGTTACAACATTATTATATGTTTAAATAATAAGAACTCACCTCCTTTGACCGTATACCAACTCGCACCATTGGTTATACCATCTTCAAATGTTCGTGCAAGATGTCTAAAGAGAGAGTCGCCTGGACTCATTGTATAAGATGGTCGCCCGTTAAAGGATCTTACGTCATCAAATGGATAATTTGCTACCAAATCGCCATCGTGCATGTTGGCAGATAGCACAAAAGGGTATTCCTCAACCCATTCAATGTAAGCTTGTACTTCGGGTTCAGGCTGTTGAAAAATAGTGAAAACAAATAGTTATACATTTCTAAGTTCAAAACATTTGCTTGTGTGGCACTGATAATTAACACAAAGCATAAACAGTAACTTCAAACAGGATAATTACACAATCAAACGTTATGTAATGTGCTGATAAATGAACACGATGATGTCATATCACTACCATATTTGGGCACATCACAGTTTTTGTTTTTGTTAAACTGGTTTGATAGTGTAGACAGAGCTTAAAATCATAACATCATAACAACGTCCGTTCCCAATTACATGCATGTCAACTATTGCGATAATTTTCAAAATTCAATAAGATAGATAGTAGAGAAAGCTTGATAATAACTAGGCCTAATGGTCCGTTCAGGCTTAGTTATTTACCCGGGTAGCAAGCTGGTTTCACGGGCACAGTTATCGCTAACTTTGGTGGGTAGGAAACCAACTTAACCTGGCAAAACAACTAAGCCGAAACGAGTCCTAAGTTGCGTGTGCTTGCATACAAATCATTAAAAAAACAAAATTAATTTACCACATAATTCGTCGTATCTTTGCCGTACCCCAGATGATGATTTTTGCCACCAATAATTTCATTTCGATACATAATTGTATTTAGCCGCGGAAAGTTCCTGTTTAAATCAACAGAATGCAAATGATCACGACCATAGGCATCAATAACCATATCCTGAAATTAAAACATTAAATATCATAGACAATATTTAATAATTTAGTCGACCTTGAGAGTTATAATTTTGGTGCAAACGTTAGGTACAAAAAGTTCTTATTCTGGCTTAGTTTCAATCTAGTCCACTGATGCATGGTATAGTTACATGAACAAGTCGCTATACCATTTTATTTCTTGCAAACAGATTTAATATATTTGTCATGGGGATTGGTTTTAAAGTACCTAACATCAAGATCACTCATCATCACACTTCATCTGTACGCGCGTTTGTTACATGTTTTTTCATACACACATCACGCATCCGCAACCAACCAAATTTCATTTGTACCTCGTTGTTAAAATGACAATAAATAATATCGTATTGTATCGTAATTGTTGGGTCGGTTGCAGTATCTATTTAATAATTTATTAGAAGAGAACATTCCTCAAACCAAATGAAGATTTTTTTAGGCCTACGCGGTTGAGCATTTTGTAAAGGGTCTCAGAACTAAAGAAAAAATACATGTTCTTGGTAAGATCCACGTAATTGCTAAATAAATGTACATTGAATTTATGATCATTTAGATGATAATACCGGTGATTATTATTTCTTACGAATTCTTTGTAGAACTGGAAGGCCTTCTCGAAGCCATCAGGGTTGAGACTTGGAAGCAGGTGGATCCGGGTGTGGTCGACAAGATACCTAATAGTGGCATTACCAGCATGATACTCATTGCAAAGGTACTCAGCTAACTTTAAGATCAACTCGCGTCCAGTTACCTCGTCTCCGTGCATGTTAGCAATATACTTAAATTCTGGTTCAACTGTCAACAAATAAATTGATAAGTTATAAGTACAGAGTCATAAGATTTTATTATAATTTGTTGAATGAAACGTTACTAGTTATATTGAATATAAGTTAAATATTAACATCTTAAATTTATTATACACATTAACAAACAATGGTAAGTAAAAGTACATCCGCTGAATATGTCGTTTATTGTACCCTGCACTTATGGCAAACACTGATAGGCCTACTCTGTCTTGAATACTGTATATTATACATAGGCAGTCGTCTTAAAATTAATTAAAGTAAATATGGTATAACTGGATATTATAATGAATTTATAGATTTTTGCTATTCTTAAAATCCAAATAACGTTTTACGTCTAGGACAAAAATTGTTAATAAGACTACTAAAAAGATACTAAAAAATCTGTATTATTTTAAGTTATATACAGTAGAAAAATGATTAAGGTGATCGAATAAAGTGTTCCTTTAATGGTTTGGCAGCAGTTTTAAAACACGTCATATTCCTCTCGTTGTTATGAAATTATCCCATTATCCCATCATAATACACATTTATGTATTCACAATTCACAATTACATTTACAATATTTAATAGTATATCAAAAGAAGCGAGCGCTTGTCAGTTTGGTAACCATTATTTAAATGCATTTAAATAGGAGTCTCTACTGAGGAGTGTCTTAAAATAGTTTGAAAAAATTGTAAAATAACGTACGAATCTCGTGTACACCAACATTGTTGCTTATTTCCAATGCGTACAACTGTCTTCCGTCAACACTTTGTCCGATACTGTACATCTTGGTAATATTAGGATAAGCTGTCGTGAGATTCTGGAAAAAGATTCTGATATCGTTTGAATCATGATAACGGAATTCATGGAATGACGTACGATCTGCAAGAACAAATGAAATAATAATAATTACATTAAAGATGAAGATTAACTAAATTAGACTTTGAATAGGTTATTTTGTAGTTTTAATAAAGTTAATTCCTTCCGTGAAAAAAAAAACAAAAAAAACATTTTTCTCATATAAAATGACCAAATTAATGGTCAAATTCAACCAAAAACCCATTGGCTGGCAGCCAATTTGCTTTAAATTACAGTTTTTCAGGTAAATAATTTTTTTGTTCGATTCCATTTTTGTTCAAAGTGGATAACTAGTATGTGACAATAAAATGACATATTCAACAAAAACAATTTAAAAAATTATTTTTTCAGGGGGACAATACATCTTTACATTATACAGTATATAAGAAATCCAGCAATAAAACAATAAAATCCATCTTTAGGGACACGCCTATTCGGGAACGCCCCTATTAAGTTGGGACACTTTCTCCGTGAAACGAACAGAGAGAAAGACATGGTTAATCACTTTGACAAAAACTTGGAAACTGTTAAGGAGTTCCATGCTGGTTAATATGGTTCTACTGTATACTATATATTCGTTTGTGAGCTTTTTAAACTAATATAATTTAGTGGAGCTTTTTATTTCTGTTAGGCTTAGTTGATTTAAAATAATTTTTAAAAAATAACTGAAAATGTGACTTACTTCTTGTTCTTTCACATATAGCCTCGTCAGACCCATCACTGCAATCTGGTGAACCATCGCATGCTAAGTTTGAGTCGATGCATCTGTTGAGGAAACCATTACGGTTATAAACGTTGAGTGAATTACAAAAACGTAATTAAATTATATTATAACAATGCATGATACTCAGTATTAATATGCTAACTGTAGACTGTGTCCCGGTGGGCATATCTTTTGCAACTACCTTAGGCCTAAAGGCACATAATTTTATTTTTTAATGAAATGAAATGATACAAATAATTGTACTGAGAAAAACTAAAATTAGAAATACTAATTTCAAATCATTTTCATATAGGCGGTACTTTCATTTTTGTATACATGTAGGGCAGGTTATTTCCAACTTCTTTAGGTTATAAATCGAATAGAAATCTTCTTGACTACATGGAGTTTTATTTTTAAGATTTTAAGAGTTTCTTAGAAAACTATTTAACAAAGATGCTACTTCAATCTGAATGCATTGCAGTAAAAAAACAAGGAGGAATACTTGATGGCCCATCGGCATATGGTAGAAACAATGCCCTTCACCAAAGATTTGCTACTTATATTAAATCAACATACAATTAAAAAAAATATGAATTCTATTAGGCCTATAGTTTTTAGTGTTTCTTCCTCTGAATCGTGGCTATCGTTAGACCTATAATTATGCTATTTTACAAATAAAACGTATAATGAATCAGATAAGCACAGTGTTTTATTCGTTGGCAGAGTAAGTTGATAATAAAGCATGGTTCCACTACGCGTCTGTGCTGGC
Source organism: Antedon bifida (assembly GCF_963402885.1). NCBI lineage: Eukaryota > Metazoa > Echinodermata > Crinoidea > Comatulida > Antedonidae > Antedon > Antedon bifida. Next base: position 21,949,439 of record NC_136228.1, on the reverse strand, counting down.
GTGCGTGAATGTGCGTTTTCACAGACGAGTAGCTAAAGAGGTAGGAAACAAGCTTAACCGGAAAAATTAAATTTCCAAACTGCCAAAAATAATGAACCTTACTTTCCGTCACTGACGCATCCGAATTCGCCTTCAAGACAAGCTGTGAAAATAAAAGGAAAGCAGATTATGATTATAAAAATAAATATAGGCCTAATTGTCTGCAAGTGAATATAAAGTTAAAATTGTTTAATTTAAACCAACAAATCCGACCATATCATGAGCACGATTTCATATGTATATTATTTTTGGAAAAACGTATTGATCATATTTTGAAAAAAATGTAGATATATATTTTTCTAGACATTTCATTTGTGATTAAGAAAACAAATTTATCTTCCTAATTTCGTGTAAAAACATTACTATTAACTACTTCCTATGTCTAGATTATAACTGAATTTCACGCACCTCTGAAGCACGATAGGCCCACGTCGTAGGAGTGTTTACAGTCCGTTTCACCCCACACATCATGGCTACAATCATCGATGGTTTCATCAGTTAGATCGCAGCTTAGTTCTCCCAACCAAACCTTCTCTGGAACATTTCGTCACTCGTCACACGAACCGGCGAATCCGCAAAATGTCCATTTCGAGAAAATCGCGATTGTAAAAAAGGCACTTTTTGCACGGTCATTTCTCGCAAGAAAAAAACCGAATGTCCATTATTTTTGTGGTAATTATGTAAAAATATATTAAATGAATAATTTTAAAGTGTCCATAAAAAAATTTACTCATTAATTAAAGAGTTATCACTTAATGAATACATTCGTCACTTCGTGTGAAGATTATTTACCGCGTAACTTGCAGCTAAGCGATATTCGACGCATATTCGTCACTTCGTGTGAACAAGAATCTTACGCAATGACTATGAAACATGCGGTATTCGCCGCGATTGCGTGGTAATGAATAGGCAGTCACACGTAAACATCTTAGATAGGGCTCTAACGATAATAATATAAAGTAAACACATTATTCTGTTAAAAATGCAAAAGAACAATCACAAATCAGTTGCAAAATATAATTTATATAGCCTAACTGATAAAAAAACATCATTTTAACTTTTGTAAATAAAGCAAATACGTAAACATGGTTCATTTAATTAAATTTAATTATTAATTTATACATTAATTGATCTCTACATAAGGCAAGGCAATGTTAGATAGTCAGAATAAACGTTTTTAATTCATTTTTCCCTTAGTAGTAGGCCTACGGGAACAGTTAAAACATAATTTAGACAGTCTATTGTACAATACGGCGTTTTCAGCATATTAGGCCTACAATCATTTAGCCATTCATGGCCAATATAGAATTTATTAAAAAAACATTAAATGTGTTATCTGCCTTTTCTAATACAGTATCCATATTAAAAGGCTAATTTAAATTATTTACTAATTTAATGTGATATCGTAGCAATGTGGTTAGGGTTAGGGTTAATGTGGCATATCAGAGAATAATGTGCAGACTAGGCCTACACTATATAGTATACGATAGTATTTAGTATAGCCATGCCTCCAAAGATATTTAGTAACGCACTGATTATAATAATTATACTGTAACTATCTAATTTAAAAAGCAAGAACAAAAAATATAAATACTCTAGTCTAACATCAAAATATACGAATTGTTTAATAAAAATGTGTATACAGTAATGAAAGTTATTATCCTTAGTAGCATTATCCATTAACAATGGAGGTGAAATTTGATGTTTCTTCAAAATAATAACGTTATTTATTCTCTAAAAAATTAAATATTTCAAAATAACTATAACATTGATGTAGGCCTAATCGTTACCGTACCGTTTCGTGTGTTGTCAGTGCCATAATTTAATTTAATGTTCTTGCTTAGTGCTCGAGTGAACGTACGAAAGAACAAACATCGAAACGTTGCATTAAATTTCCTGAAATATATTTATATAATTAGCTTACTAAATAATTTATCAATAAACACATAAATCAGTTTTTACTGGGTAAAAGACTGTTCAATATTCTATAATCTATGCTCAATCTAACTTCGCGGGACTGAAAATTGGCCATCAAATAATGGAATGTTCCAGATATGCAATAAACCAATCAGATCACATGCAATTAGTGACGAATTGCATATTCGCCGTTTATTGAGGCGCGTAAACAGTGTGCGCGATGCGCGTTTTACTCACACGAAGTGACGAATCGATATTCGACGCTTCGTGTGACGAATGATTATAATATCATAATATATTCGCCAAATTATAATTAAAATAACTAATTAATGAAATAAAATACGCAGTTGAAATTTGCATCAATTGTTCTTTAGAATAAATACTTTCGAAATATACAAAAAAAAATTTCGCGCCAAAATGACGATTCGCCGGTTCGTGTGACGAGTGACGATTTGTTCGCATACCTCGTCTATGTAGAATTAATAACACAGATTAATTTGTAATTTGATTGAATGTTATCAATTATGATCTCTTGGCAACTGCTAATTCTACAGGCTTCCATCGTTTACACGCGTCTATCTAAGCTCGATTTTTGTCGATTTTGGATATGCTATTCTCTAAGAAATTTTGAAATGTAAACAATTCAGTTGTACCATTTCCCCCGACTGAACCTTAAAACTAGCAGAATGCATAGGGGCCTAATAATAGTACAGTTTAAATCGGAATTGCTGTCAACCACCAACATTTCTTTGTATTTTTACGAAAAGAAATTGTTCTTGTTGTATCTTGTGAATATTCTAATTGTAAAATCAACTTACCTGGCTTGTTTTTGTTTACTTAGCATTTGATAAACACCTGGGTACCCCAACTGTCTACAGATTGAAGCAGCCGTTACGGTCGAAAACTGTTTCTTGCAAACTGTCCCCCATTCACCATCATGGTATACCTCAAGGAGTCCTTCCCGTGGAATACGCCCACCGTTCAAACGTATTGTGTTACCTTACAGGAGAACACTGGACCAACGAATTAAAGTCATTATCCGAGAGAGGACTTGTTCCACCACCTTAATTAGGAGCGAGTAGGCCTCGAACACATGCCGATATTGTTGGCTCTTTAGGTACGGCGCCCTGCCTTAATCAATCGCTCATCCATTGGACTCGCTTAAATAACTATATAAGCATTAGGATTTGTAGGCCTTCATAGCATTGATTGAAACTGCGAGTAGCTAAAAGTATATACTTATTTATTTAATATAAGAGGGCCTATACGCACAGTAATATTAGGAAGATCATACTGCGATATTTTATCATTCCAAAGTGTAGGAATTACATTTTATTAAAATCATAAATAGGCCTATGTTAACTATTAGATTCTTACTATAGTTAATAAACAATTTATATGAAACTATTAAAAAATATGATAAGATATTTTATAGGCCTATAAGAAAAATCAGTTTTACTTACCACGTGCAAAAGATATTTCCAGAAAAACAAAAGCAAGAGTGAAAATCGCAGATAGTTTAGAGGCCATATTATTGACGTGTGAGCTCTTTTACCTCAAGTGTATTTTTGAGGAAATCACAAGTTTATGACCAAGTTATAACGCCGTCCACACCACAGAATAGATGGATCAACCTGAGTTTTCGGCATGTATTGAATATAGGACTATTCCATTATTATTTATAGGGGTGTTAGTCAATATGTTGGGTTGGGTGTGTCAGGCTTGTTGAGGCTTCTATTGTTCGTGTCATTGTGCCAATTGTTTTGTATTTCACTGTGTTTGAGAAAAACAAACAAAAAACTGCTGCTGTAGTTAGCCTATAGCTTTTATTATGTGTCTGTAAATTATATCGTATTTTACACTATATAGGCCCTAACATGTTATGTTATAGGCCATCAACAGTTAAATCATATCATGTTTTATTTTACATTTCATGTAATACAGTATTGTTTTTTTTTTCTCAACAGCCGAATCAAGTTATATAGCCTCTTACAAATAACAAGAAAAAATACATTCAAACGTTATTCACAATAAAGAGAAAACATACAAAGAACTTATTTAATTTATGTTTTAATTTATATAAATCCAAAGGCAAATTAATGAAACAATGACAATGATGTGGGTATCAGTGGCTGGATCTCAATAGAGATACAAAAAAAACCGAAAAGCTAAATCAAAACGATAAAGTAAAACAGCTAGAAAAACAATATATATAAATACATCCATGTTTGTTTTTTTCTCAACCGTTTATGACTTTAAAAAATTCAGTACACTAAAGGCATAAGATTAAGCAAAACATACATTGTGTAACATATTTAATTTAAGGTATACCTGTATATGTTTTATTTCATCGACCCAGTTTTAAGTGTTATTTAGTAGTGTCATGTTTGGTTCAACTCAATGAGTTAGCAATATGTTTGTGAGGTTCTCTCTCCAGCTGATCCTGACACAAAAACTAAAATAGTCAGAAATAAAATTGCAGAGCTTTCTCTCATGCAACACACACTAACCCTTCCCCAGTACAAGATATATAGGGCCTACACTGTTAAAAAAATTCTTATAAAAAAACGGTAAATTACTGGCAATCTGGACGCCAGTAATTTACCGTAATGTAGAATTACAGGTACTGTTGAAAATAAATTACTGTAAAACTACAGTAAATTGTTGGTCATAAAGTCGGTTGTCTACCGTAATGTAGAATCACAGGTACTGTTGAAAATAAATTACTCTAAAACTACAGTAAATTACTGTTAACTTGAAAGTCGGATGTCAACTATAACGTAAAATCACAGGTACTGTTTCTAATAAATTACTACAGTATATTACTGTTAATCTGAAAGTCTGTTTGTCATCAATAACGTAAAATCACGGGTACCGGCCATAAATAAATTACTGTAAAACTACAGTAAAATTACTGTTGATTTCAAAGGAAGTGGTCTACCATAATGTAGAATCAAGAGTAATGTTGATAAATAACTGTAAAACTACATTAAAATTACTGTCAATTTCAATGGTCAATGGTAATGTAAAATCACAGGTACTGTTATTAATAAATTACTGTAAAAGATTCAGTGAATTCCAACCAAACAAAATATTACAAAAATATAAATACCATACAGACAAAATAAATACATGCCAATAATCTTATTTCAATAACTGATAACAATAACAAACTCAATTATAATGTTTCTTTTTCTACTTGTCTAAATATCTTGTTTCTGTCATGTTCTTACAGTATGTTCCCTACAATGTTCATTGTATCTGAACTTGATCTGGGATTCTCTGTAACGTTTCTTTTTTTAAAATAAACAACATTTTTTATAAATCTCTGCCTACAGTATATTACATAGATGTTTTCAATCTTCAAAGTACGTCTTCTATTAAAATTATTTTGTTTATCACCTATTTCAATATAAAATATTTAAGTAATTGATATTGATATTTACAATCAATCGAAAATCTTTAAAAAACCAATCTATTAAAATTAGACCTACCATCTATGCTTGATCATTAAATAATTAATGTGGATGTTACAATCATCAAAATATGCCTTATATTAAAATGACCATCAAATAAATGGAAGGTTTATTCCAGAGTACAGGACCTGGATGTGGTAGATGGACACTTAACAGTAAACCACAGTAAGAATTTTGTTGATCCAATAACAGGAGTCCACACTCAAAACATAGAATCCTACTGGAATCGTGAAAAATTAAAGTTAAAAAGAATGGGTGTAAATGGGAATGGTTACCGGAATACCTTGACGAATTTATGTGGCGAGAAAGATATGGCATAATATAAATTAAACAGATTAAGTAAGTTAAAATAGTATATGTTCCTTGTGCCTTATTAAATAATGTTAAAGTTCTTGTGCCTTATATTTGAATAAAGTTTGAAGAATGTATTTTTCGATCTATCGATTTTTTTCTTGTTGTTTGTAGAGGCTATTTGATTCAACTGTTGAGAAAAAAACAAACATGGATGTATTTATATAAATTAAAATATAAATTGGATATTTTATATAAATTAAAACATAAATTAAATACGATTAAAATGTATGTATATGAATCTTTTTCTTGATCTTTTCTTGTTATTTGTAGAGGCTACTTGATTTAACTGTTGATTAAAAAAACATGTTAGGGCCTATATAGTGTAAAATACGATATAATTTACAGACACATAATAAAAGCTATAGGCTAACTACAGCAGCAGTTTTTTGTTTGTTTTTCTCAAACACAGTGAAATACAAAACAATTGGCACAATGACACAAACAATAGAAGCCTCAACAAGCCTGACACACCCAACCCAACATATTGACTAACACCCCTATAAATAATAATGGAATAGTCCTATATTCAATACATGCCGAAAACTCAGGTTGATCCGCTTTATTTGCCTGTCGTGTTTATATATTATATTCATGAAATGTATTATTTGAAACTCGTACTTACTTTTTTAATACCTTATTCATTTGTTTTATTATTGATTGAAAGAAAGAAAATAAATGTTTACGTTGAATTGTTGAATTTATAGTCAACAACTATTTGAAATTGAAGCCACATGGTCGACGATATCGCCCATGCTGGAAAATAATTTGAGTAAATAATTACATTTTATGAAGAAAAATAGTAGAAATTCATATAATATTGAACATTTCTACTTTCCAAAATGTGTCAAATAAGTATTTAATGATAATTTATGCATTTCGGATCTTCTAAATTTTATTTTTTTCATTTATTTGATTTTTTAAATTAAATTGGTTTTATTACTAACCCTATTTTAAATGGTACGTTCCATGCGGCACTAACGCGCATGCGTAGCTTCGGTTAAAACGCAACTTTGGACTGTACCATTTTGTAGAAAGGTAATTTTATAAATGTAATTTATTTTGCTTATTATTATTGTCGTTTAAAATTGTTTTATGTATTGTATGTAAATAAAATAATTTGGTTGTGTTTCAGGGAACAATATATAATTTGCTATAATGTTAAACAGATGGTTGTGGTGTTGAACAAACAGTATCCTTTCTATTTTCTAGTGGACCAAATAAAATTTCTTGTATCTTCTACTACTAGTACTAACTACCCTAGTGACAACCCGTCAACCGATTCAGTTCCAAACCAATACAATCATTCACGAAAACATCACCTCAAGAGGAATATTTGTTGCCACAGACACTTACCTTTATTTTAGTGATGTTAATAAAGAGGCTGCAGTGAGGGTTGCCTAGGTATAGTACTAGGATTTAGCAGCTATTGTCGAATTATATCTATTGTGTAAGTGGTTGAATTGCATTTGTTCAGTAGTAGTAGTACTAGTACATTGCATTGTTGTGAACACATAATAAATACACACTATTGCTTAACAATCTCTTTCGGTTTTTGGGTAGCCCTGAAAAGGGCTGTTTGGTTTGAGATTGTTTGCGGTTTGTGGTAGCCCTGAAAAGGGCTGTTTGGTTTGAGGTAGCCCTGAAAAGGGCTGTTTGGTTTGAGTTTTTCTTTTTTTTTTTTCTTTAGGGTTTGGCTGCCAACATGGATGGCGATGTCTTCACCCAATGTTCCTTCATTGCACTGGTCAGAATACCAAGGTCATCGTTGAATCCACGGATGTTGGACTTGAGGGTGTTAAGCTGAGCGTGCATGCTCTCCCCTCCTTGCTCTCCATGGAATCCCAATCCGAACTTCCATCTTCTTATCCATTCAGACACATGTTCTTCCAGAATGTGCATCTTGGGAGGCTCTGTTTCTTGAAAGTGTTTCCGAAAGAACTGCACATAATCTTCAATGTCTGATTCTTCAGAGACAAAAAAAAATATGTAATAGATAGACAGACAGGCTAGATAGACAGACAGGCTAGATAGACAGACAGGCTAGATAGACAGGCTAGACAGACAGACAGGCTAGACAGGTTAGACAGACAGGCTAGACAGGTTAGACAGACAGGCTAGACAGGTTAGACAGACAGACAGGCTAGAGATACAGGCCAGACAGATAGGCTAGAGAGACAGGCCAGACAGCCAGGCAAATTTAACTCAATATATTTACAAAAATATTGTTGGTGCTGAAAGAAACTCATCGAAGAATTTAGTGGAGCAGCTGAAGTTGAGATTTTAGTAGAAAAATAATAAGTATTGATTTTACCAAGCTTCAATATCATCTCCTCTGTGAAAAATGAGGCACAATTGTATTGCCTGTGGCAGTTCCCAAACAAATTAAATAATCTTCCATATTTTGTTGTGACACTGACAACATTCTCTTTAATTTCTGGGCTGAGTTCTATTGCAGTCTTGCATATTTTTGTCATAAGTGTTTTGATATTTTCAGGCTGAAAGTAAATAATTCAATGATAAAATGAATAGTATAGTATAAAAGTCAAATGACAATGACATTACTATAATTATATAACATAAATGAAATACCTTGCAGCACTTATGAATATGGTTACCGACAAACGATTTGCCGTGATATGCCTGTCTGTTAACCCTGAAGGATTTCAGCACATCATCAAGTTTTGCCACCAAAGGCCCTTTTCTCACTTCAGGTAAGTCTTTAGAAATATGGACTGCTTCAGCTCTCTAAAACCAATAAATATATTGTTAGAAAATAAAATAATTCTAAGGAAAAATGCCACCTGTATAGAAATGTTTTCTAATTGTCTGATTTAAACTTACAACTTGTGCCTCTTGTGCCTCTTGGCTTTGAATCTCGCTAATTATACTCTCAGTTGTTCCACTGGTGTCACCCAATAGCATAAAGACACTTAAGTAATCTTTAAGTTGGTCTATTCCATTGCGTATGTCTTCTGCCTTGTTTTCTAGGTCTTTGATTTGATTTGACATGGCAACGTGCTTTAAGAATGTGGGGATATTGGTAGGAGTTTCGAGACTGTTGAAGTGTTTTAAATATAAGCCTAGGCTTATATGTAAGCCAGGAGGACATACCTATTTAAAAAAGTGAGGGAGCAAAATAATTACCTTGTTTTATGAAATTTAAGAGTCATGCAAGCTTTTAGAAAATAATGTTTTAATACCTACATGGTCAATGGGAACTTGTATCAAAGGGCTGGCAATTACATTATTGTAGTTCTTTGCTTTTGAAATATTACCACCAGCCTCTCTGAACCTGTCCAAGTCTTTCTTCAGAGTGTCCAATGTCCTTGGGAGTTGGGATTTGTGTTTTTTGGTTACATGGCACCACAAGCAGTAATGTCGTCCTTTAAAACAAAATTTAATACACATTTGCTTTCAAATATCCATCATTTATTAATTGCTAATAATTGCAGTACTGTACCTGTAATACATATATTGTTTGTTTACCGTTTGCACCCGTTAGGCCATATATACGAGCCAAATACTCGTAGTCACCGAATACGAACACTTTGACTTGTTTTCCCCTATTAAGAAAATGAAGCCAGTTAATAATTTGTCTTAATTTACACAAATATATTTGTACAATTTTGTGCAATATTTTAATTTTACAGATAAATGGTATATTTACCTTAATGTGGAATTTTGCAGCTCTTCGAGTTGAGGCAAGATATCCTTGAGGCCAGTTCTTAAATTAAAACTGGAATCGGTGGCCTCAAAGCAATTGATGATGATTGTATTATTTTGGGCATTGGGGCGTGGTACATGGCAAAGCTGAAGCATCTGCTTGAAATTTCCACCACCCTTGTCCCCTCCGATCTTTACCCACATCTCATCTGATAGGATGTGGCCATCGTGCCATGTTAGAAGATTTAATCTGTAAAAGGTATTGATATTTATTTGATTCATTTTTAAAAATTCAGTAATTAAATTAAATCTGTTAATGAAAGCAAATAAAAAACCTACTTTTCTAGTTCATCATATTGCTGGCAGATTTTTTTGTTGAGACTTGCAACAGAAACACATGCAGTTTTTTGGATGATTGTATCCCCTGTGTCATTGCAGGAATGTGCCATAGGGACGTATTCAGAAATGATGTTGTCGTCAATGATGATGTTTTTTTGGTGCCTCATTTTTGCCTCGCATTCTGTGCTGACACCATATTTTTTTAGCCAGCTTTAAAAAAAAAATAAAATATTAAAAACTATAATGTTGAGGGTGTTCGATTCAGATACTGCAGAATGTTGATTTGTTATTTACCATTTCAGTTCTCTGTTTTTTTTCCATGTTAGGCCAAGATTTGTTTTTAAAGATAGCAAATCACCAGTTGGAAGACGTATCGGACTTTTAAATTGAGAAAACTCATCATCTCTTTGAGCTTCTGAATCTCCTCCACTTACTGCCCACCGTACATCATCGATGAATTTACTTCTGTTGTGAACAGTTCTCCAGCCTGCATCAGATGAGCTTTTTCGTGGTATCGGCATCGCCATTGTTTTTAGTTTCTGGTTTTTGAAAAAAGGTAATACATTTCTATAGTTGGTGTTATTTTTAGTAATAAAATTAAGTAAACTTGTTAGTTTTTATTGAATTTAAGTTTTAAGTTTTTTGTAATAATTAACAATTTGATTATACAGTAATAACCATTAAAAAAGTACCTTTCCTTTAACACTAAACTCAGTTGTGTTGTTGTTCGACTGTTTCAATTTTGCTTTTAGGATGTGTAGACCAACTTCCTCCATCAGTGGCGTTACTGGAGTACCAAGTGGATGGTTTAATATGTCATCTATTTGGTTCGTTTGTTGTAATTGATCACGAGGAGTGACTGGCGTTGATGTTAAGTTAGTTGGCGATGATAGATAACAGTGGTCTGGCAGGCATACATGGTCACTGATACATTTACATTTCACTACAGTACGACATCTTTTACATACAACAGGAACAGACAGATAACATTCAGCAAAGATTGACTGAACATCGTTAATACATGAAAAATGCACAGGTACATTACATACAGAACATTGGACAGTATCACAATCCATATACAACGGTTGAATGCAGGACTTGCACATAACGTGATGGCAAGATGTAACCACAGGAAAAGACGAAACAAGTTTACAAATACCACATTTAAAATTATCAAGTGAACTTGAAACATGAAAGGAGCCAGAAATTGGCTGAAGAAACGGAGGCTTTAAGTTTTTAAAATGTGTTTCCACTGCAACGGTAGTTGCATGTTTTATTTTATAGCTTTCAGTTGCTAAACCTCTTTTCTTCTTCTTCGGTCTACCGCCACTTTTCTGTGTCTCAAATTGGGCACATGTACTACAGTCGCCTGTTCTATGATGGGGTTGCCACTGGGTTACATTGCATGGTTTGTTTTTTTGCAAATATCCCATGCACAGCAGACAGAAATACTTGGGGTGAACACCATCAATATCTTGCAAAATGTTGATGTTTAAAGCAGTTGAAAATTGTGGTTGAAAGTTGGAACAAGCAAACCGCCTGATTTCCTTGGCTCCTTGTCTGGAGGCATAAGGTTTTAGCCTGTTCCCACATATACGACACAAGTAATTTAGATTTATAACATGCTTTTCCATATTCAATTTTAATAAAAGAATGACGTTTTACACAGTGAGGCCTATACTAATATTAATATATTACTAGTATTATTTTGTTAAAGTACAGGAAATAGTCTTCTACATCGACCTGAAATAAAAAAAAAATTAGAATAGGCTCAACATCAAGAGTGCATTTTAAGTTTTATTTGATAATGACAAAAAACTCTGAAAATTTAATTATTACAGAAATTATATGCCTTGTATATTAATTAATGTTTTTATAATGATACTTTTGGTAATTTGATATGCCTATACTAAAATCGTTTTTTATAATTGTTTTTGCTCACTAAAAATTTTGAAAATTTCACTAAGTATGTATTATTATATTAAAAGTAAACATATATTTAAAAAAAATAAAATTATGAATTCTTACCGTAGTTATACGACTTTTAATTGTCTTTTTCGTCGGCGCGATTGTTTGTTTATCGTTGCCAAGTAACGAAACTACGAAGGTATGTTTACGCCCTCTATTGATGAGTGACGTAACCAGGAAGTATCGAATTTCAGGCTTTTGCATAGCGAGCGAACATACGTGGGTACCGCACCACCACCACCACACAACAACACACACACGCGGGCTCAGCTGCTGCATTTGACCACCACACCACGGCGGGCGGCAATTGTGTTTGAGTCGTCCACAACAACACATCAAACAAGAAGTCTAGGCCTATTCCCAATCACGCACCGCGTACCCTGGAACATGACGAATTGGGTATATGACCAAAGCGGCCGCGAGCGAAAGCGGCCGCCAATAGAATCTATGAAACGCCAAGTACGTCATACAAATGTTTTGGGCAGTCGATCAGACGATACTATATAAATATATATAACTTAGAACTTAAACCAGATCTGTTTTATTTCTGCAACATTCAGAGAAATAAAGAGACGATACTATATAAATATATATAACTTAGAACTTAAACCAGTTCTGTTTTATATCTGCAGCATTCAGAGAAATAAAGAGACGATACTATATAAATATATATAACTTAGAACTTAAACCAGTTATGTTTTATATCTGCAGCATTCAGAGAAATAAAGAGACGATACTATATAAATATATATATAACTTAGAACGTAAACCAGTTCTATTTTATATCTGCAGCATTCAGAGAAATAAAGAAACGATACTATATAAATAATAGATGATTTGATGACAGAATGCAGTAGCGATAAAAGAGTCGTTAATTTGTTTACCAAAGGCTCTCATCATAGAAACATTTCAGTGATATTTATAATGCAAAATTTCTTCTACGGTTCCAAAGAAATCCGTACCATTACTTTGAATGCTCATTATATCGTACTTTTTAAAAATCCACGGGATAAAACGCAAATATTGAATTTATCGAAACAAATGTATCCTGGCAAAGGGCGGTTCTTACAAGAGGCATTTAATGACGCTACGCGTGAATCGTACGGATACTTATTCATTGATCTCAAACCACATACGTCGGAAGAAATGAGAATACGAACAAATATCTTTTCAGTAGATAAACATTACGCTTACGTACCAAAAGTATAACACATGTGATTTGAAATTATTCTAGTCATTCCAATACAAACTCACAACATGTCAAAACGTATCAAAAAGAACGCAGACACTTTAAAGTTTTTAGCTAAATGTACGCCTAAACAAAGAAAGGCCCTGCTTGAGAATGCCGACAGTCAATTAGTAACAGCAATCTGTGAGTGTGCAAAGAACATCTTAAAAGGTAGTGTACCGGTGTCTAGTGCTCATAAGAAGAAGTTGGCGAAGCATAGGAAACACTTGCGTGATATTTCCAATAAAGCTATACCTACGCTTCGACGTAAGCGTATACTACTTCAAAAGGGAGGATTTCTTGGTCTTATTTTGAAACCTATATTACAGACTCTGGGCGGATTACTTTTGGAATAAAATGGAGCACACAAAAAAATTGATTGTAGTTCCTCAAGAATTGGCAAATACATTGCTACATAGCAAGCACTATGAACAAAAGCACAAAACAATAACTAACGGATTAGATGACTCTATGCAGACTATTCTTAATAGACAGGATATTAGCGATCACGATAAAATCACAATGTACAATCAAGTACTTCAGCGTTTTTTAAATAAAGAGAAGCCCGTTAACAACCCTTCACCTATGAACATAAATATGCATGGACCTCTTAATGACGAAGACAAGAATGATGAATCGACAGAAGCAATCAAGGATGATTCGATGACAAAAGAAGTATTGCAAAGCATGCCTATATCGTTAAAATCAAAAACTAAGACATTTTTAGATCGAATAGACCGATACAGAAATATGGGTATTTTAGATTGGACAAAATACGGTGAAATGATCATCGAAGGAGAATTGCTAAAGGGTAGTAATTTATTTGATTTAACCAAAGATATGATACAAGAAAGGCGAGGATTTGAACCAGTGGGGTGGAAAGAATTTATATCGGTGTTGGCGAAGTTGAACACGCCAGAAAGTTTGATTGGAAATGCTACACGACGCAACATGTTGCAACGTCTAAAATCTGGGGAAATAAGCCCTCTTTCAAAAACCACATCTACAAAATCTAAACGACTTGAAAGATTTGATGACGACGATGACGATGAAGATAAAAAATATACTATTACTAAAAAGAAACGTACTAAAACTAAACCGAAATGGCTTGGATTCTAATCAATTTTATAAAATGTTTTTTTCAGTTATTAAATGTATTCATTATTCAAATTTATTTCGTTGTTTGTTGTTTTCTTTCTTTCATTATTTACTAACCAACGCGTAATAAAGATACATACACATATTTTTTTTTTTTTCAACATTTAAATTTTAATACCAATATGAAAAAGACAATACTTAATTAAAATATGTTAGTTAACATTTTGACAAATTGTATTTTTATATACTCCTTATCATACACCGGTAGGTTAACATCGTATCTACGTTCTACAAAATCATTAACATGTGCATCGTTAGTATTCTTATCTTTAGTGAACATATTAACTATATTTGAGGTGTCAATACCTCTACATTTATGAACAATATAAAAAATACAATATTGACCACAGACGGTCGACAATGGAGCCTGTAAACCCGTATCATTAAAAGTCCACGTGTTTACCGTACGATTTAGAAAATTTACAAAATGATTACTGTAATATTGAGGCGAATGTCCGAATGAATCAAAAAATTCACCTTCGTTAATATTGTTTAGAAAAAAAGCGACCCAATGCGAACCGTTTTGACTACTATCATCAACATTTGCTATGTAAGCACTAGGGTAACTTTTTATTCTTTTAGGTAACAAATCTGAAGGATATACACCTCGAAAGTATCTTTGAGTTAATGGATCAGATTTAACTAATTTTAAAAGTTGCACAGTATCCATGATTTTTTTTTAAAAGTCTAAAATTACGTTACGAGACTTATCGATTTCTATTAATGAATCAAATTCTGAATAAACTATTACGTTAATTGTTTCGACCAAAGCGGTAGCAAATTGAATTTCAAGACGTATATTGCCGTGTTTAATTAAATTGAAATGTCCACTGCTTGATAAATCGGGTGTAAGGTCGAATGCAAACAACGTGTATCCTCTGGCGTAGTCTTCTCTGGATATTTGATTTCCCGTGTCGTCGAATAATGTATTTAATCCGGAGAATAAACTTTGATAGGCTAAAATATAACTTCCTTCACCGTTTGCTTCAAAATTAGGCTTTAATGGTTTCCAAGGTATTTGCTCACCGTCCAAATATAAGGATATAAAATTGGTGTTAAAGTGTTGAAAATTAAATGGATTTTTGCTATAATCACCGTTGAAAGCGTCGGTTCCTACTAATCCTACCACTAAGCGTTTCGGTAGATTCCCGTTGTACAGCGACTCTCGGGTAAAGGAAAGGTTCCCCCGCGGTATCGACAGCGTTTTAACCTCGACTCGACGAAGAGGGTATTTAGCTGACCCGCGCTCCAGCGCTTTTGCATGAGCCAGCGCTATAGATGGATTTAGTTTCACTTTTCGTACGTAAATAGATGCATCTTCTAACTGTAACTTATAACCAGCTTGCGCATCGGATGACATCAAACAGAATGCGTTTTTACTTCGATGCAATTTTAATTTAATGTCAACTCCATTAAGCATCATACGATCTTGAAAGAATATATCGCAATGAATAGGTCCTATCAAATCAACCAATCGACTTCCTCGTATGTACTGAGATCGTTTTTTAAGTCCTTGATTCGCAGCAGCATCGTCTAAAGTTGGATTTGCTACATCCATTCTACCCGCTGTATCTTTATAAAACAATCCACCTGTAAGGTGAGTTTCCTTCGCGTCAGCACCGTACGTTAACAAGGTTTCAATCATCGCTCTGTACGAATAAGTGTTATTCGATGGAGTAATTAATCTCTCATTCAAAGAAACGTCAACTTCATTGAATAAGGACTGTAGTAGTAAATTAGTAGGTCCGACAGGATCGTCAGCATGCAAATCTGTTCCATCGCCTCTTGTAATTTTAACTTTAACTCGTAACATAGTCTGTGATAAATCTACGTATTCTTCGGTGGAACCTTGAATGTTAAATTGAACCGGTCCTGTATCGGTAATACTATTGAAAGGATGATACTGAACCCATTGTCCCTTCGTAATACTTGTTTGAGTCGGTGGAACAGAAAACAAATCCAATTCTGACTTTAAACATTCGCAAGATTGTTTGTGTACGTACGCCATAGTAATTATTATTAATCAAATATATCGGAGGATCTTCTCGCTCTCTTAGTTCTTCTTCGACTGACTTCATTGCTTTTTCGCTTTCTCTTTTTATTCACTTTTCCGTTACCATTCTGAGAAACAATTCGTTTACCGGCTTGCGTAATTCTACGTTTTGCAGCTTGTTTGATATTTTGTCCACTTATAGCATCCTCCATTATTTCGGCTCCTGTTCGTAACGCTTGTTTTCCTAGAGTTTTGGCACCTTTTTTTAAAAGCGGTACAGCTTTTTTAAACAAACCAGACAACATTCCACCTAATCCGTACCCTCTCTGATTAGATGATCCATGAAATACAGGTAGGCTTAAACCGCCAGCTTGACCTACGTAGTAATCCTCATACGCGTTAGGCATGATTAAATGAGATGCGATGATCTACTCTGTCGAAAATGAAGCTTCACTAAAACCTTCCCGCGTTGAAATGATACTTTCTCACCAGTGTCACTCCTTATATCTATCGAAATGGTATCAATTTCTTTTTTTATTAAACGCTTGTAGTGAGGCATCATGTATTCGTGAGAAGTAACGTTTCTCATTTGACTCTCCTTGGTTTGTACAATTCTCAATAAAGGAACGCTTACATCTCCAACTCGTTGATGTTCGATCACGTCTGTATAAACGTATAAACCAGGTACACGATGATGAAGATTAATCGGATGATTTCCTGTAACATTTGAATTTAATAGAATCGAAGATATGTCGAATCCCAATAACGTTTGCATACCTCCTAACGACGTTATAGATGTCAGAATATCGGTTGAAATATTAACTTTTTCCGATACAGAATTGAATTTAAACCTTATGTTATCATCCAACTTCTTTTTTCTTAAAGCAGAGTTTATCGTATCAATCAGTTTCGAACCTGAACTATAATATCCGTTTGTAATTTCGATTTTGTATTCCATCGTTGCTGTTTCTATTTGAGAAACGTTTAATCGTACCCAAATTTTATTGTTTGTATCGTCTACATTGTACCACGTATGTGGGTACTGTATTTCAGTTAAACCAACTTCCCACTCGCCTTTTAATCGTATCGACTCGGCTAATTTTGTAGTGTAACTTGTAAGTGTATTTTCAGGAAAATAATTCAATGAACTATTGCTCGGTAGTGAGACGTGAAACTGAGATGACATGATGCTCGTGTTTATCTGACTAGATTCTGAACCCAACTGTTGAATTTAGCAGGGTACCCTAGCCACTTAACGAAATATTCTGTCTTTCCATCACGCTTTCGCCTTTTAATTACTTTTTCGACGCGATATACATCTTTATCAGATTTTGAAACTTTTTGTAATTCTTTTTCGTAGAAATTTCCTTCGATGATATCATTGTTCCAGTCCTTTACTTGATACGTTGGCATTGATGTTCCTTTACGTTTAAATACAGTGAATATCTCTTCTGTCCAGTTTGCTAAATAACCTTTTTCAAAAATCATCTTATATCTACTGATACGCACTTGATCACCGACTTTAAACTTAAAGCGTTTTATCGGATGCTTTCTTTCACCATACAATTTCTGCCACACTTCGTGCTCGTTGTCGCTTGTAACGAGAATCGGTGCAGTTCCTATAGATCTATGTTTTGAATTATTGTAACTGGAAACTAATTTAGGAAGTGCGTCGATATATTTTTTATTACCGTTTGCTGTAAACAATTTCCACATTCTCGTTTTTAAAGTTCTATTGAATCGCTCAACTATGCTTGCCTTCGTTTCGTTGTTTGTCGTAAAGAAATGTATATCTTTAGATTTCAGATACGTTTGTACTTTTTTATTTATAAATTCTGTACCTTTATCTGTATGAATTTTAATCGGTTTTCTTTTACCTGATAACAGTTTTTTCATAGCTTTTAATACGGTATCTGAAGACTTGTTCTTTATCGGTATAACCCACGCATATTTAGATAAGACATCTATGCATGTTATAAGAAATGTATTTTGCTTATTGTAACGTTTTAATGAAGTCAAGTCAACCAAATCCATTTCCCATTGTTCATCAATTGTCGTTACAAGTACTCGGTTTCGTTGGAAATTACGTTGAATAGATCTGTGTAAAGTATATGTATCTTGATTGCTCAGCCATTCCTGAACTTGTTTCTTGGTAATATTTAAATCGTCTTTTACATTTTGATAAAGTCGATCCACACCACCAAAACTACCGGGGTGTTTAGGGTCGTAATACACATTTCTCAATTTCTCATCCATACTCATTACCCTCAATCATCCAAATGAAAAATTATAAAAATAATTCAAATACTTAAATAACACGCAAAGATCAAATTTCATTTTCGTTGTTGTTGTTAAAAAAACAAAATTTATTTCAATACACATTCTATTGCAAAACACGCAGTACACTTTAAAAAACATAAAATTCAAAATACATAATAACAATTAAATAGAGAAAAAAAAAAAAAATAGTTTTATATATACACTAACATATTATTTAGACAGAAAGAACAAAATACATTAACTCAAAAAAACATTTAAATTTATTTTAAAATAACTTTTAAATAGAAATGAAGAAATAACAAATTAATTCAAATGATAAATTTAAATTTTTTAAATTACTTTTACAAATACACTAGCATGTTATTTAGTACTGAAAAAACCACACCAAAAAAATAACACGCAGGTTAAAATGTTTAAATGCACATTCAAAGTGGGTACTCCCATTTCCAAAATTGTTCAATTCAAGATCATCAATCCGTTCCGTTTTCCAAAAGATTACATTGTAATTACGGGAACTGTTCTAACCAATCGTAATTGTCATTCTTGTAGCTTTTTTTGGTCATTTGTGTTTCTGGCATTCCATTGTCATTCATGTCTACACCGGTTCCACAATCGTCAAATCCATCCAATTCTAAAAACATTTCATCGACCATGTCCTTTTGCTCCATTAGATCTCTCCACTGCATCAATGTTAAATTAATACCTTTCTTCCCAGGTTTAAATTTACCATCTGGTTCTGATTGATAGTATTCTCGGATACATACGTACATATCATCTCCCCAACGTTGAGCAACGACGTGCCTCGTTTCATTAAGTTTAATACGTTTAGTAGCTGTAACTGTAATTCGACTATCATTCTTAAAAAAGTGATTCTTTACCACAGGTCGACAATCTTGTTGAAAAGAAGCGCTTGTATTTGGTTCATCTTCTACTCTCTGTCTCTTGCTAGACCTCATAACTCGCTGCATAGTAGCCTTAGCCTTATCAGCTAATTTAGAATCGGTGTAATCAGCTGCTGGTTTGTAGAAGTTCATACTGATGAAAACTGTACTAAATTCTCTTAATCAAGAATGTAGAAGTGAGCTTAGTGCGTTGTAAAACTGGTACTGATGAGTTCACTATAAACTTACCCATATATTTATACACACTAAAATAATTTATGCATGATGTCAGTAGCGTCCCTCTTTACCCTTCTTTTTGTTTTATTTTAAAGGGAAACAAAGAAATCTTTTCGTAAACGTAACCAATTTAAATGAGAATAAACCTAAACATTGGAAAAACAAAAATCATCAAAAAAGTGAAAGTAACATCATGACGTCACACATTAAACTTTAGTATGTCAAATACCCCGTGCCACTGCTTTTCAATTTCTTCCCTTTGTTAACAAATCCGGAAGATGGTTAATTACCTGTCGGTAAAGTTCAATCAAGACATACTTATTATTTCATTCATTCTTATCTTTTTGTTTTAGTCATTGTTATAATATCCGGATCAAATAACTTATGTCTTTGGATTATGTCGGCATACATCA
Source organism: Antedon bifida (assembly GCF_963402885.1). NCBI lineage: Eukaryota > Metazoa > Echinodermata > Crinoidea > Comatulida > Antedonidae > Antedon > Antedon bifida. The sequence goes on along the minus strand of NC_136228.1, from coordinate 21,929,493 downwards.
ATTAAAAACCTCAATTAACTAGTTTTAATTAACCAGGTGCATCTTTACTGACTCTATGACTAATGTCTTATACTATACCCATTGTTAACCATTGTTATAAAAACACCTGGCGGATATTATGTAATCAGGACAATTCATTTTGGGCTGGGCTGAAGGCATACATCAATTAAAAACCTCAATTAACTAGTTTTAATTAACAAGGTGCATCTTTACTGACTCTATGACTAATGTCTTATACTATACCCATTGTTAACCATTGTTATAAAAACACCTGGCGGATATTATGTAATCAGGAAAATTCATTTTGGGCTGGGCTGAAGTACCTCTCTTTCTACTTGTAATTTCGTTTTTATATTGTTATCCTAAATATTTTATTGATATTTCAATAAATTGCAGTACGCACTGAAACAGATGAAAAATTGACTTTAGATTTTATTACAGTACTCTTTTCGCCTAGGCCTAACAAACGATTTGCTGTCGCATGAAAGAAGGTCTAATAGCGGACTTGTATTTAAGCTGAAGATCTCAACCACCCATAGAAAATAAACATTGTTTGGCTACTCATTTTCTATAGAAAGTTGTTGGGTTTCTATAGAAAAGTGAAACTTTTTCATGGAAGTTCTATAGAAAATGTTATAGAATTTGTATACAGCTCTATATAATTTCTATAGAGTTTCTATGGAGCTTTATATAATTTCTATAAAGTTTCTATAGACCTATTATAGTTTTTACAGAGTTTCTATAGAATTTCTTTAGAGTCTCCATAGAATTTCTATAGAGCTTTATATAATTTCTATAGAGTTTCTATAGACCTATTATAATTTTTACAGAGTTTCTATAGAATCTCTATAGAGTTTCCAAAGAATTTCTATAGAATTTCCATAGAATTTCTATAGTTTCCATAGAATTTTTATAGAGTTTCCATAGAATTTTTATAGAGTTTCCATAGAATTTTTATAGAGTTTCCATAGAAATTCTATAGAATTTTTATAGAGTTTCCATAGAATTTTTATAGAGTTTCCATAGAATTTTTATAGAGTTTCCATAGAAATTCTATAGAATTTTTATAGAGTTTCCATAGAATTTTTATAGAGTTTCCATAGAATTTTTATAGAGTTTCCATAGAATGTTTATAGAGTTTCCATAGAATTTTCATAGAATTTTCATAGAGTTTCCATAGAAATATCTATAGAATTTCCATAGAGTTTTCATAGAGTTTCCATAGAATTTCTATAGATTGTTTCTATAAAAAACCTTATAGAAAATCTATAGAAAATTCTATAGATCTTCTATAGAATTTTTTTTTATAGAATTCTATAGAAAATTTTTGTAAGGGATGTTATGTTATAGGCCATCAACAGTTAAATCATATCATGTTTTATTTTACATTTCATGTAATACAGTATTGTTTTTTTTTCTCAACAGCCGAATCAAGTTATATAGCCTCTTACAAATAACAAGAAAAAATACATTCAAACGTTATTCACAATAAAGAGAAAACATACAAAGAACTTATTTAATTTATGTTTTAATTTATATAAATCCAAAGGCAAATTAATGAAACAATGACAATGATGTGGGTATCAGTGGCTGGATCTCAATAGAGATACAAAAAAAAAACGAAAAGCTAAATCAAAACGATAAAGTAAAACAGCTAGAAAAACAATATATATAAATACATCCATGTTTGTTTTTTTCTCAACCGTTTATGACTTTAAAAAATTCAGTACACTAAAGGCATAAGATTAAGCAAAACATACATTGTGTAACATATTTAATTTAAGGTATACCTGTATATGTTTTATTTCATCGACCCAGTTTTAAGTGTTATTTAGTAGTGTCATGTTTGGTTCAACTCAATGAGTTAGCAATATGTTTGTGAGGTTCTCTCTCCAGCTGATCCTGACACAAAAACTAAAATAGTCAGAAATAAAATTGCAGAGCTTTCTCTCATGCAACACACACTAACCCTTCCCCAGTACAAGATATATAGGGCCTACACTGTTAAAAAAATTCTTATAAAAAAACGGTAAATTACTGGCAATCTGGACGCCAGTAATTTACCGTAATGTAGAATTACAGGTACTGTTGAAAATAAATTACTGTAAAACTACAGTAAATTGTTGGTCATAAAGTCGGTTGTCTACCGTAAATTTAAATTACTGTAAAACTACAGTAAAATTACTGTTGATTTCAAAGGAAGTGGTCTACCATAATGTAGAATCAAGAGTAATGTTGATAAATAACTGTAAAACTACATTAAAATTACTGTCAATTTCAATGGTCAATGGTAATGTAAAATCACAGGTACTGTTATTAATAAATTACTGTAAAAGATTCAGTGAATTCCAACCAAACAAAATATTACAAAAATATAAATACCATACAGACAAAATAAATACATGCCAATAATCTTATTTCAATAACTGATAACAATAACAAACTCAATTATAATGTTTCTTTTTCTACTTGTCTAAATATCTTGTTTCTGTCATGTTCTTACAGTATGTTCCCTACAATGTTCATTGTATCTGAACTTGATCTGGGATTCTCTGTAACGTTTCTTTTTTTAAAATAAACAACATTTTTTATAAATCTCTGCCTACAGTATATTACATAGATGTTTTCAATCTTCAAAGTACGTCTTCTATTAAAATTTGTTTATCACCTATTTCAATATAAAATATTTAAGTAATTGATATTGATATTTACAATCAATCGAAAATCTTTAAAAAACCAATCTATTAAAATTAGACCTACCATCTATGCTTGATCATTAAATAATTAATGTGGATGTTACAATCATCAAAATATGCCTTATATTAAAATGACCATCAAATAAATGGAAGGTTTATTCCAGAGTACAGGACCTGGATGTGGTAGATGGACACTTAACAGTAAACCACAGTAAGAATTTTGTTGATCCAATAACAGGAGTCCACACTCAAAACATAGAATCCTACTGGAATCGTGAAAAATTAAAGTTAAAAAGAATGGGTGTAAATGGGAATGGTTACCGGAATACCTTGACGAATTTATGTGGCGAGAAAGATATGGCATAATATAAATTAAACAGATTAAGTAAGTTAAAATAGTATATGTTCCTTGTGCCTTATTAAATAATGTTAAAGTTCTTGTGCCTTATATTTGAATAAAGTTTGAAGAATGTATTTTTCGATCTATCGATTTTTTTCTTGTTGTTTGTAGAGGCTATTTGATTCAACTGTTGAGAAAAAAACAAACATGGATGTATTTATATAAATTAAAATATAAATTGGATATTTTATATAAATTAAAACATAAATTAAATACGATTAAAATGTATGTATATGAATCTTTTTCTTGATCTTTTCTTGTTATTTGTAGAGGCTACTTGATTTAACTGTTGATTAAACAAACATGTTAGGGCCTATATAGTGTAAAATACGATATAATTTACAGACACATAATAAAAGCTATAGGCTAACTACAGCAGCAGTTTTTTGTTTGTTTTTCTCAAACACAGTGAAATACAAAACAATTGGCACAATGACACAAACAATAGAAGCCTCAACAAGCCTGACACACCCAACCCAACATATTGACTAACACCCCTATAAATAATAATGGAATAGTCCTATATTCAATACATGCCGAAAACTCAGGTTGATCCATCTATTCTGTGGTGTGGACGGCGTTATAACTTGGTCATAAACTTGTGATTTCCTCAAAAATACACTTGAGGTAAAAGAGCTCACACGTCAATAATATGGCCTCTAAACTATCTGCGATTTTCACTCTTGCTTTTGTTTTTCTGGAAATATCTTTTGCACGTGGTAAGTAAAACTGATTTTTCTTATAGGCCTATAAAATATCTTATCATATTTTTTAATAGTTTTATATAAATTGTTTATTAACTATAGTAAGAATCTAATAGTTAACATAGGCCTATTTATGATTTTAATAAAATGTAATTCCTACACTTTGGAATGATAAAATATCGCAGTATGATTTTCCTAATATTACTGTGCGTATAGGCCCTCTTATATTAAAAAAATAAGTATATACTCTTAGCTACTCGCAGTTTCAATCAATGCTATGAAGGCCTACAAATCCTAATGCTTATATAGTTATTTAAGCGAGTCCAATGGATGACCGATTGATTAAGGCAGGGCGCCGTACCTAAAGAGCCAACAATATCGGCATGTGTTCGAGGCCTACTCGCTCCTAATTAGGGTGGTGGAACAAGTCTTCTCTCGGATAATGACTTTAAATCGTTGGTCCAGTGTTAGGCTATACAGTTTGTCTGTGTGAACATTAAAGAATTCATTATTCGAGACGAGTAGATGATCACCCCGGTGAACTGGTTCATAGGTATTGATAGGAGAGTGATTTACTATTGGTAATCCTTGGCCACATGTGCCGAAATACATAAAATCAATAAAATTAACCAATCAGTTCCTTCTCCTGTAAGGTAACACAATACGTTTGAACGGTGGGCGTATTCCACGGGAAGGACTCCTTGAGGTATACCATGATGGTGAATGGGGGACAGTTTGCAAGAAACAGTTTTCGACCGTAACGGCTGCTTCAATCTGTAGACAGTTGGGGTACCCAGGTGTTTATCAAATGCTAAGTAAACAAAAACAAGCCAGGTAAGTTGGTTTTACAATTAGAATATTCACAAGATACAACAAGAACAATTTCTTTTCGTAAAAATACAAAGAAATGTTGGTGGTTGACAGCAATTCCGATTTAAACTGTACTATTATTAGGCCCCTATGCATTCTGCTAGTTTTAAGGTTCAGTCGGGGGAAATGGTACAACTGAATTGTTTACATTTCAAAATTTCTTAGAGAATAGCATATCCAAAATCGACAAAAATCGAGCTTAGATAGACGCGTGTAAACGATGGAAGCCTGTAGAATTAGCAGTTGCCAAGAGATCATAATTGATAACATTCAATCAAATTACAAATTAATCTGTGTTATTAATTCTACATAGACGAGGTATGCGAACAAATGTTCCAGAGAAGGTTTGGTTGGGAGAACTAAGCTGCGATCTAACTGATGAAACCATCGATGATTGTAGCCATGATGTGTGGGGTGAAACGGACTGTAAACACTCCTACGACGTGGGACTATCGTGCTTCAGAGGTGCGTGAAATTCAGTTATAATCTAGACATAGGAAGTAGTTAATAGTAATGTTTTTACACGAAATTAGGAAGATAAATTTGTTTTCTTAATCACAAATGAAATGTCTAGAAAAATATATATCTACATTTTTTTCAAAATATGATCAATACGTTTTTCCAAAAATAATATACATATGAAATCGTGCTCATGATATGGTCGGATTTGTTGGTTTAAATTAAACAATTTTAACTTTATATTCACTTGCAGACAATTAGGCCTATATTTATTTTTATAATCATAATCTGCTTTCCTTTTATTTTCACAGCTTGTCTTGAAGGCGAATTCGGATGCATCAGTGACGGAAAGTAAGGTTCATTATTTTCGGTTAAGCTTGTTTCCTACCTCTTTAGCTACTCGTCTGTGAAAACGCACATTCACGCACGCCAGCACAGACGCGTAGTGGAACCATGCTTTATTATCAACTTACTCTGCCAACGAATAAAACACTGTGCTTATCTGATTCATTATACGTTTTATTTGTAAAATAGCATAATTATAGGTCTAACGATAGCCACGATTCAGAGGAAGAAACACTAAAAACTATAGGCCTAATAGAATTCATATTTTTTTTAATTGTATGTTGATTTAATATAAGTAGCAAATCTTTGGTGAAGGGCATTGTTTCTACCATATGCCGATGGGCCATCAAGTATTCCTCCTTGTTTTTTTACTGCAATGCATTCAGATTGAAGTAGCATCTTTGTTAAATAGTTTTCTAAGAAACTCTTAAAATCTTAAAAATAAAACTCCATGTAGTCAAGAAGATTTCTATTCGATTTATAACCTAAAGAAGTTGGAAATAACCTGCCCTACATGTATACAAAAATGAAAGTACCGCCTATATGAAAATGATTTGAAATTAGTATTTCTAATTTTAGTTTTTCTCAGTACAATTATTTGTATCATTTCATTTCATTAAAAAATAAAATTATGTGCCTTTAGGCCTAAGGTAGTTGCAAAGATATGCCCACCGGGACACAGTCTACAGTTAGCATATTAATACTGAGTATCATGCATTGTTATAATATAATTTAATTACGTTTTTGTAATTCACTCAACGTTTATAACCGTAATGGTTTCCTCAACAGATGCATCGACTCAAACTTAGCATGCGATGGTTCACCAGATTGCAGTGATGGGTCTGACGAGGCTATATGTGAAAGAACAAGAAGTAAGTCACATTTTCAGTTATTTTTTAAAAATTATTTTAAATCAACTAAGCCTAACAGAAATAAAAAGCTCCACTAAATTATATTAGTTTAAAAAGCTCACAAACGAATATATAGTATACAGTAGAACCATATTAACCAGCATGGAACTCCTTAACAGTTTCCAAGTTTTTGTCAAAGTGATTAACCATGTCTTTCTCTCTGTTCGTTTCACGGAGAAAGTGTCCCAACTTAATAGGGGCGTTCCCGAATAGGCGTGTCCCTAAAGATGGATTTTATTGTTTTATTGCTGGATTTCTTATATACTGTATAATGTAAAGATGTATTGTCCCCCTGAAAAAATAATTTTTTAAATTGTTTTTGTTGAATATGTCATTTTATTGTCACATACTAGTTATCCACTTTGAACAAAAATGGAATCGAACAAAAAAATTATTTACCTGAAAAACTGTAATTTAAAGCAAATTGGCTGCCAGCCAATGGGTTTTTGGTTGAATTTGACCATTAATTTGGTCATTTTATATGAGAAAAATGTTTTTTTTGTTTTTTTTTTCACGGAAGGAATTAACTTTATTAAAACTACAAAATAACCTATTCAAAGTCTAATTTAGTTAATCTTCATCTTTAATGTAATTATTATTATTTCATTTGTTCTTGCAGATCGTACGTCATTCCATGAATTCCGTTATCATGATTCAAACGATATCAGAATCTTTTTCCAGAATCTCACGACAGCTTATCCTAATATTACCAAGAAGTACAGTATCGGACAAAGTGTTGACGGAAGACAGTTGTACGCATTGGAAATAAGCAACAATGTTGGTGTACACGAGATTCGTACGTTATTTTACAATTTTTTCAAACTATTTTAAGACACTCCTCAGTGGAGACTCCTATTTAAATGCATTTAAATAATGGTTACCAAACTGACAAGCGCTCGCTTCTTTTGATATACTATTAAATATTGTAAATGTAATTGTGAATTGTGAATACATAAATGTGTATTATGATGGGATAATGGGATAATTTCATAACAACGAGAGGAATATGACGTGTTTTAAAACTGCTGCCAAACCATTAAAGGAACACTTTATTCGATCACCTTAATCATTTTTCTACTGTATATAACTTAAAATAATACAGATTTTTTAGTATCTTTTTAGTAGTCTTATTAACAATTTTTGTCCTAGACGTAAAACGTTATTTGGATTTTAAGAATAGCAAAAATCTATAAATTCATTATAATATCCAGTTATACCATATTTACTTTAATTAATTTTAAGACGACTGCCTATGTATAATATACAGTATTCAAGACAGAGTAGGCCTATCAGTGTTTGCCATAAGTGCAGGGTACAATAAACGACATATTCAGCGGATGTACTTTTACTTACCATTGTTTGTTAATGTGTATAATAAATTTAAGATGTTAATATTTAACTTATATTCAATATAACTAGTAACGTTTCATTCAACAAATTATAATAAAATCTTATGACTCTGTACTTATAACTTATCAATTTATTTGTTGACAGTTGAACCAGAATTTAAGTATATTGCTAACATGCACGGAGACGAGGTAACTGGACGCGAGTTGATCTTAAAGTTAGCTGAGTACCTTTGCAATGGGTATCATGCTGGTAATGCCACTATTAGGTATCTTGTCGACCACACCCGGATCCACCTGCTTCCAAGTCTCAACCCTGATGGCTTCGAGAAGGCCTTCCAGTTCTACAAAGAATTCGTAAGAAATAATAATCACCGGTATTATCATCTAAATGATCATAAATTCAATGTACATTTATTTAGCAATTACGTGGATCTTACCAAGAACATGTATTTTTTCTTTAGTTCTGAGACCCTTTACAAAATGCTCAACCGCGTAGGCCTAAAAAAATCTTCATTTGGTTTGAGGAATGTTCTCTTCTAATAAATTATTAAATAGATACTGCAACCGACCCAACAATTACGATACAATACGATATTATTTATTGTCATTTTAACAACGAGGTACAAATGAAATTTGGTTGGTTGCGGATGCGTGATGTGTGTATGAAAAAACATGTAACAAACGCGCGTACAGATGAAGTGTGATGATGAGTGATCTTGATGTTAGGTACTTTAAAACCAATCCCCATGACAAATATATTAAATCTGTTTGCAAGAAATAAAATGGTATAGCGACTTGTTCATGTAACTATACCATGCATCAGTGGACTAGATTGAAACTAAGCCAGAATAAGAACTTTTTGTACCTAACGTTTGCACCAAAATTATAACTCTCAAGGTCGACTAAATTATTAAATATTGTCTATGATATTTAATGTTTTAATTTCAGGATATGGTTATTGATGCATATGGTCGTGATAATTTGCATTCTGTTGATTTAAACAGGAACTTTCCGCGGCTAAATACAATTATGTATCGAAATGAAATTATTGGTGGCAAAAATCATCATCTGGGGTACGGCAAAGATACGACGAATTATGTGGTAAATTAATTTTGTTTTTTTAATGAATTGTATGCAAGCACACGCAACTTAGGACTCGTTTCGGCTTAGTTGTTTTGCCAGGTTAAGTTGGTTTCCTACCCACCAAAGTTAGCGATAACTGTGCCCGTGAAACCAGCTTGCTACCCGGGTAAATAACTAAGCCTGAACGGACCATTAGGCCTAGTTATTATCAAGCTTTCTCTACTATCTATCTTATTGAATTTGGAAAATTATCGCAATAGTTGACATGCATGTAATTGGGAACGGACGTTGTTATGATGTTATGATTTTAAGCTCTGTCTACACTATCAAACCAGTTTAACAAAAACAAAAACTGTGATGTGCCCAAATATGGTAGTGATATGACATCATCGTGTTCATTTATCAGCACATTACATAACGTTTGATTGTGTAATTATCCTGTTTGAAGTTACTGTTTATGCTTTGTGTTAATTATCAGTGCCACACAAGCAAATGTTTTGAACTTAGAAATGTATAACTATTTGTTTTCACTATTTTTCAACAGCCTGAACCCGAAGTACAAGCTTACATTGAATGGGTTGAGGAATACCCTTTTGTGCTATCTGCCAACATGCACGATGGCGATTTGGTAGCAAATTATCCATTTGATGACGTAAGATCCTTTAACGGGCGACCATCTTATACAATGAGTCCAGGCGACTCTCTCTTTAGACATCTTGCACGAACATTTGAAGATGGTATAACCAATGGTGCGAGTTGGTATACGGTCAAAGGAGGTGAGTTCTTATTATTTAAACATATAATAATGTTGTAACCTCCTTAAGCACATTAAATATGATAATGGTTAGGCCTACTAATATATGAAATAGGCCTAGTGTTTCCTACTAATATGAACTAGGCCTAGTAACAGACTAGTTTCACGTCAGGGAGATGATGTTTGCCCAACTCTGACGTGGTTCTACAAACTGTTCAGATAGATAATTAGGCATAAAGAACAAAGTCGATTCTGATGGGAATCCTAGTCATGACATCATGGCAAACTTGGCGGTTTAGTGGTTTAGTTTACTTTTTCCTCAGTTTTATCAAAAAATGTGGTGTAGGCCTACATCCGGATGTACATTGGTACAACGATGTCAAGATTTTGGCATAGCATCATCTCAATACGTCTTCTTGTAACGTTAGTTTTGGTGAGAGCCAATGCAGTAATACCGGACACAATTTTAGGTAATTCAACAAACAAAACCATGATGATAAACAATATTTATTTTGTGTATTTCCTTTAAAGGCCTTCAAGATTATGATTATCTGCACACGAATTGTTTTGATATAACGCTCGAGTTAGATTGCATTAAATTCTCGTCAGAATCGGGATTAGAAAAGGAATGGGTTGACAACAAAGATGCGCTCATTCAGTACATGTACCAGGTAAGTCAATTGTAGTGGAACATTTCCACGGTTAATTCTTTACCATTCATTAGTGGTTCATGATGTCATCAGTCGGACTTGGTTACAACAAAGTAACTTTATATTACTGTATATTACTGCTACGGTTAAAGATCATGATGATGATGATGATAGCGGTGTGTGTATTCCTTTCTGGCACATGTGATATCACATACACTAAAATAAAAAGTATGTAATATTATGTACATATTTATTTTTAACATTTCAGATTCATATGGGAGTAAAGGGTATTATAGCAAGCACTGACGATATGCCTATCAAAGGAGCGGTAGTACATGTAGGAGGACCAGGAATCAATCATGACGTCACCTCAAGTAAGTTGAATTGATTTTTGCTTTAATTGAAACAGATTTTGTTTAAATTCGCCACCATTGGTGAATGGTTAGAAATAATTTACCCATATATTTTGATCAACCATTTTAAACATTCAACATTTCCATGTTGTTACGTATGAATAAGAATATGTTAAAATGAACCATATTTATATTATCTATGATTTAATATCTATATACTTTTTCTTTAGCAAAAGACGGTGAATATTGGCGTTTATTGTTACCAGGTACCTACACAATAACAGTATCGGCGGAAGGATATTTCAGCAAAGGTTTCGTGGTTGAAGTAGTAGAAAACTCGGTGACGCCTCTAAACTTTGTACTCAGTCGACGAGAGGTACCATAACAAATAGTTTTTAAAAATTGTATTATATTTGTACCTTAACATAAGATGTATGTCAATATTATATATTTCCAAAGTATATTATTATAGTTTCCTAGCTACATTTCTAAATATTTTTTATGAACCATCTTGTCTAAATTGTATGATATGAATAAATAACGTGTGTGTTATGTACATTTTTATAAAACAAAGTCTGTACGTGTTCTGATTTGATTTTAATAATAAATTTATAAACGGAATTCCCGACACAAAATGTTGCGTTCTTCTTTTCGGGGAGGGGGATTTCTGGTTTGATCTGTATTACACTGGTCTTTAATGCAATATACCTTTCCTATTTATTTGATGTGATTGCTATTTTCACAAAACAATATTTGTTGTGATATGAGGATGTTTGTATTAGATGAGGATAGGTAAGGATGGTTGTCTTTATTACGTAATATTTTACCCTTTGACCCACATCACTCATATTCCAAGTCAATTGAATGCTTTACTACATTTTCACGTTTACAATGATTCTCTACCGACCATGTTTAAGTAGAACATCTATTAAGGGGACACTTTTAAGAACCAACAAATTTTCCCCTTAATAGGGGTTTCCACCCGAAGTGAAGAATTCTACCATCAGTTATTTTAGCCCAATATATACACGTTTGCGGTACGAAACGGTAATTAAAATTGCATAATCATATAGATACGCGGTCGATATTTATTAATGTTACTATACTATCGTATATTCTGCAGGCATGGGTTGAGTTGGAAGCCATCACAATACACAACAAGATGTCTCGTGCGTCACTGGATCATTTCATTTGGATCTTGGTCTTATGTGCGTGGTCGATTTATTCATAAGATTGTTGTGGACAAAGTGTAACTTGAATTTCTCGCTTTAAAGTGGGCGGTTACAGATAAATTTAAAGATTACCTATACATGGCCTGTGGTACACGAGTGATGACTGATAGTAACCCTCTCACATATGTACTTTCTATTCACTACAAACCAGGTAAATTAAACATTGACGCCAATGCTCTGTCCTGCAGACCTCATGACATCAAACCCAACCGACAGTATGAAGAACAACAAGAATCTTGAGGCTAGGTTAAAAGGTAAAGCTGTGTTCTCGTGATACTGTATGATGAGCGCTCTTTTCCTACAATATGGTGTATCCATCAACACTCCATCTGTCAATTCATCCGACACTATTCCACTTATATATTGATTGGACGAACATACAGCAGAAAGATCCAATCATCAACCAAGTCATAGATTATGTCAAAATGGGTAAGAAACCAGACTCCTCGATAGGGTTACCCGATGAATGACTTATTCTTAGAGAGTTTGGAAAGCTTCAACTTCGTAATGCTATTTTATACAGATGTACAACCAATCCAGCTATAAAGGGACTTCACAACGAATTAGGTCATCTTGGTATTGAGCGAGCGCTGGCGTTGGCAAGAGACAGGCCCCGAATGAGTGCAGACATTGAAAGCTGGATTAGACATTGTGGTAGGTGCATAGCCAGGACAATACCCCAGAAGCTTGTACTTTAAATTTAGTACTCTTTTAGTATACCATATATAATATAAAAATGTAAAAATATATAAAGTTGAAATGTAATTAAAGTTGGAGTGTCCAGCACGTCCGATGGCAAGAGGCAAAAAGAAAGAAATCTCCCACATGATATAGAAATGCAGCACAGTTGGTATCCGGTTAGTAATACCTGCATTAATCAACTAACGCTAATGACTGGTCATTTGCCACCAAATGAAACTCTATTTAAACAATACTACGATCAAAGAAGAGAGGTGGGAGACTGAAATTAACCAGTTGAACTGCAATCTTCACCTTCTAATAAAGTAAGGTTTTTATTCTCAAAGGTTCCTTAAAGAGAATGAAAGAAAGATCACCACCACCGTAAAAATGGAAACTATATTGATCCAACAACAACGGTTCCACATTTTCTGCAGAATAGAGAGTAGCAATGACGTTGCACAGACTATCCACTGGAATGCCATTCAACAAGACCGCGAATCAGTTTGGTTGTGCAAAATCAATCGCTTGCATGGTCTACCATGAAGATTGTGTTTATTATACCACTTCAATTTATAATCAATAACATTGATAATTGACATCTAACTAACAGATGGGACAAACACGGTGGGTCTATCTTTGTGGGGAACCCACACGTCCATAGAGCTGGTCATGGACCAAAAGATACAAGCGAGTATCGTTTTGGTAACCGAATATAAAAATGTCAAGCGGATAGAGTCGACAACGTCAATGTCTGTAGAGGTATGTATAATAACATTAAGTTAAGTTTTATAATAAGCTTTGGACATTCCATTTACAAACAAAATTAAATGACTGCACTATATGTGACTGCCATTCAAAAATAATGCAATATAATTATTAAATTATCGGGTTTAATTTCACCATTCTTTGCAATTATTTTTTTTCATTTCTCCAAATATATATGTATATTCATTTCTTTCAGACATTTAACAATTACTATAGAATGCCTTTATATTATATTCCGAATGATGAGACCCGAAAGAATCCGCCCCTGGTGACAGTGATACATCTAAATCCATGGGTCCTGTAGACAAACGAAAGTATATTGTCTTCGAATCTCAGCTGCTAGGTTTGTTTGGTACATGCACTGCTTGCCACTAACAGGGACCTGTGTTACAATTACACAAAGATGTAGGGTATGTGCAATATCGGAACGGACATATTATCGCCATCAAGAACAATATCTGCAGCCAAGTATTGTGAATGTTTGGAAACTTTAAGAATATCTAAAACTACAGTAATGACAAATGTTCTTTTTAGGTGGGGATACCAGAATGGAGAGTCTTTCTTTTCTTTCTTTCTTTTATTTACCCATAAATATAAATTATAAACATTGTAATAATATACAAATAATAATAATTATATCAAGGGAAGGGCTAAAAAAATAGTTAAAACTAATCAAGTTCAGCCCCTAAACATTGAAGTATAAATAGTTATATAAATAAATTAGGGCTACTTTTCTAAAATAAAATTAATATACATAAACATTTTTTTTTATTTTTTTTTTTAAATACACTTTCTCTTAAATATATACAATATAATTCTCTTATAAAATAAATAAATATCACTATACAAACAGATAGTATGCTTTCATTTCTTTTTTGAATTTGCTTTTTGTTAGAAACCTTAAGTCATCCGGGATTTCATTCCAGATCTTTGCACCAGAATACTTGATGGAATGTTGTCCTATGTTTGTTCTATATTTTGGTACATACAACTTTTCTCTAGTCTGAGACCTTGATGAATAACGAAAATTAATATACAAAAAATATTTAGGTGTTGTATCTGGAAATTTACCATGTAAACTATCATGAACAAATAAAGTAATTAAGTACTGATGCTGCTGATAAATATTTAAAATTTTAAGTTCTTTGAATAATAATGATGTTGGTGCTAGTCTATCAGAATAAGTCAATGTGCGTATAATACGTTTTTGTGTTAAATATACTGGTTTTAAATGAGTTTTATAAGTGTTACCCCAAGCTTCTAATGCAAATGAAATATGAGGCAAAATAAAACAATTATATAAAAGCACCAAAATTGATTGGGGTACAACATATTTAAGTTTGTACAATAAACCAGCCTTAGAACTAATAATTTTATTAACCTTATTAGAATGCACTTTCCATGTAAGTCTATTATCTATATCTACCCCAATGTAAGTTGTAGCTTCAACTTCATCTAATTTTGATTCCTTTATGTATATATCCCCCTTTACTTCAATTATTGTATGCTGATTACGAAATATAATATAATTTGTCTTTTTAGAATTAATTGTCAACTTATTAACATCACACCAATCTACTATATGTTTCAACTGCTCATTTACATTTGTTAGGTCAACAATTTCATGTGGATTAAAAGAACAAAATAAACTAGTATCATCTGCAAATAATCGTGTATCAAAAAAGTCAGAAGAATTTACAATATCATTTACATAAATAAGAAACAATGTAGGTCCTAAGATCGACCCTTGTGGTACTCCACAAGTTATTGAATTCTCATTAGACTCTATTCCATTTACACTGATACACTGTTTCCTATTATATAAATAATTTTTAAATAAAGCTAATGGCAACCCTCTTATCCCATATGCACTTAACTTATCCAGTAGTATTTGATGATTGACTGTATCGAATGCTTTCTTTAGATCTAAAAATATTCCAAAAACTATGTTTCCCTTATCTAATTTCTCAGACAAATTTTGTACTAACTCAATAATAGCAAGTTTTGTGCTGTACCCTTCTCTAAATCCATACTGTTGATGATATAATAAATCAAATTTACTTAAATAACACAAAAGTTGCTTATTTATAATTTTCTCAAATACTTTACTAAATTGTGGCAATACAGATATTGGTCTGTAATTCCCTGGATCTGATGGCACACCCTTTTTAAATAATGGAAATACCTTTGCTTTTTTTAAGTCATCAGGGAAGATCCCTGTAGATAATGACAAATTAATTATATACGTAAAAGGTCTAGATATATAATCTGCTGCATATATAATTAATTTAGGATTAATTTGGTCCAAGCCTACAGCTTTATTCTTATCTAAACCCTTTAAGATATCATTAACTTCTTCATCAACAACATAATTGAAAAATAATGAATTTTGGGGTACAGTTGATAAATATATATTATGATTTACATTTGTGTTATCAGTACATTCTTCTGCAAGATTTTTTCCAATTGAAACAAAATAATCGTTGAAACCATTAATTATTGCTGTTTGATTAGTTTCTATATTAACATTGCCATCACATGATTTAATTTCTAATTTATTAGGTAATTTCATTTTCTTCTTACCTCTTCCTAAAATATCATTAATAATTTCCCATATTTTATTTGTATTACCACACTTTTCTTCAAATTGATCTGAGTAATATTTCTGTTTTGCTGTTCTTAAGGTGTTTGTAAGACAATTTCGATATCGTTTATACTTTGCTAACATATCTACATTGTAATTACTTTTTATTACCTTTGAAAATAACCTATGTTTATGCTTAATTGATTTTTTTATACTAGAATTAATCCATGGTTTCTTTAGTTTCTTTCTTGGGTTAACAGTTTTTAAGACTAATGGTGCATGTTTATTACACACTTCTAGAAATAACCTTTTAAACTCTGTGTAAGCAGAATTTACCTCTTGACTATCAAATACTTCAGACCAATTTACATTCATAAGATCATGTTGGAAGTGTTGGATATTAAACTTGGAAAATTTTCTAAATTTGATTTGATCAGTCTGTTGGAAGTAGTCATTAAAGTTTTCTAACATACAAAAAGTAGCCAAATGGTCTGATATATCTAATTCTATGGTTCCTGAAGTTAAAAATCTAGAATGGATATTTGTATATACATGATCAATTGTTGTTCTTGAACTACTGGTTATTCGTGTATATACATTAATAAGTTGTATAAAGTTTAAGCAAGACAAGCTATTTTTTAGACTTAAAGCATCTGCAGCATTTAAATTACTTGCATTAATATTAAAATCCCCAATTAATATGCATTCAGTACCTTGTTGTTTAATATTTGCAAGTGACAATTCTAGGCTTTCAATAAATTCCTCAACGTTTGTATTTGGTTGCCTATATAAAACTCCAACTATGAGGGATTTATTTTGACCAACATCTATTTCCAGCCATAAAGACTCAGAATGATGTACATTATAATCAATAGCCGTATAATTAATTGAATCATGTATGTACGCTCCTACTCCACCTCCTCTTTGATTAATACGACATTTAGTTTCCAACGAGTAATTATTCATTTTAAACAAATCCTTGTTTGTAACTTGCCACACTTCCGACAAGGCTATAATTTTAAATTTACTTTGAACCAATTCCTCATAAAATAATTTAAATTCTTCAAAGTTCTTGTTAAGCGATCTAATATTAATGTGAGATACTGAAAACACTGATTGAGATTTATTATCAAAAAAATTACAAAATTCAGATGACGAATATGTCTTACAGCTATTATGTAATTGATAATCTAGATTTTGGTTAGCCATTAAAACCATATAAATAAATATTTAAGTACAGAAAAACTATTAGCATTATTATACAATTTTACCAATATCATCTTCACTATTAATAACAATCAACAATGAACCCTGTTGTTTGCGTACATAGATGCGCCCATTGTATGTCCACAAATACTTATAGTTCTTTGTCTTCCTTATATCGTTTATTTTTCCCATAAGACTACGTTTCTTTTGAGTTAAGTTTTCATTAACATATATGTGGTTTTTACCTGTGTATCCAAGCATATCAGTAGTTGTATTCCTAATCTTGTTCCTGTCATTATATACTTGATCACGCTTCTTTCTGCTGCAAAATTTGACAATTATTGGTCTGTCTGTTCTATCTCGATTACCAATCCTATGTGAAGCCTCGATGTCCTCTTTTTTTATACTACTGTCGATTTCCTTTAGAACTTTCAGTGCAATATCTTCAGTATTTTCATTTGCAATTTGTGATATACCTCTTATTTCAATATTCTCTCGTCTGCTATACTGATTCTGTTCTTCCTGCTCTTTCTCTAATTTCTCCACTCTTCTCGTAAGGTCTTCGTTATCTTCTTTCAGTTGTTTATTTTCTTGCTCAATGCTTTTCATCTTAACACAGTTTTCTTCAATTAGTTTGTTAAAAAATTCCATGGACGATTTGATTTCCCGCATATTTTCTAAGAGACTGGGTATAAACTTGACTTGGTCTTTTATATCAGATAGTTGTTTCAAAACTGCATCTGTTGGAGCATCATCTGCCGAGTCTTCATCTCCAACTATTAACACCTCATCCTCTTTCCCTTTTCCTTTAACGGTCTTAGGTCTAGGCATCCTTGTTTGTTGTATAGCCTATTCCCACGTGTACTCTTGCTCACCTCACTCAGCTAGTCACTAGAGTGAACACTGCCTGGCTAGGCCTAGTAGCTTCCGGTTTGTGGCTAGGCTTAGCTTTTGGATAACGTGTTAACATCAGATTCAAACCAAACCAGGTGCTAATTTTACAGAATCCCAACATAAATAAGATATAAATGACACTTAACCACAAATTCTGTTTATAAAATAATTAAAACCGGATAATTTTGGAGCCTTTGAGAGAGCAAAATCCTAAATATCCACATGGTCCAAAACGCCCTCTATAGGGTATGTCCGGGGCATACAGCCAAATTCGGATCATAGATAGACATGTTGTGATTGTTGTATGTTACAGGAAAAAAAGGATGCAGCAACACAAATGGACAGGTTTAGGCTCTGAACAAGCCATCAAATTAGCCGAACCACCAGCATCCCAATAACAACATTTACAGAATTGCCAACAATAAACTTTTCACACAGCAATGACAAATCAAGTGTGGAATGTCACAGGAAAGGATAGAGGAAATTCATGCTAGAAGTATCCGACTTGAAGAAGATGTGAGTAAAATAAAAGTGGCACTAGTCATCATCTGCCTTAAGATTACAGGGAGAAGGTGTACTTTATAATCTAGATTTTTATGAAAATGTAGGAGTTGGAATTAAAACTTGAAATAAAGAATTGTAATTAAAACTTGAAATAAAGAGTTGTAATTAAAACTTCGAAAATTTCTGTGAAGGTCTGGAAGACCAGAATTGCAGAAAACTGATTTTGAAATTTAATTTTACACAACTTCCTTAAAGAGAATGAAGAAATGATCACCACCACCGTAACAATGGAAACTGGCAAGCAGATTAAAGAGAAAGGCACCACGGTCTAAGCGGATGGGATGAACATGTCACCAGTCAAACTTAGACAGAATAAATAATTACAATTACACAAAGATGTAGGGTGTGTCAGGAAAGGAGAGAGTGGTACAGGTCTCTATAGCTTTAAATCCATTGAGACCAACCATACTGTTTGTCACATGCAACATTGACTTTGGACAACCTAATGCACAGATATTGCAATTAACATTAGACCTAGCATGTATGTTTATTTCACTTTGATAGTAAATACTCGTATTTTTCCTAGGCACCCTGTTATCTGCAATAATAGGCAATCGGGAAACAAAAAACCAAGGTTTTGGTAAAAAAAGAAAAGCACAAAGTTATGGTGACACCTCATGGACCAAAGGTAATCTGTTTGGCAAATCCTTAAATGGAACATGCGCCAACCATGGCCGAAAAGCAGGCGTTGGCAGATGCTGATCTTGGTGAAAAGGTTATGTCAATCAAGCATTCTAATATGTCACCATCCAAGCTGAAGGAAGTAATGATGGAGGTTTTTCCAAAGCTTACAGAAGGTGGTGGCTATGAGCTGCTTTCATGCTCCGGCAACAATAGGGGTTTAGTCCCAATAAGTACACAATTTTTTAACCATATATTTTATAAACTGTAAACAATGTTAAAGGGTTAAAAAAATATGAAATATAATTGTTTGTCCCTTAAACAATAAAAGTTTCATTTATTATAAGCGCGTGGTGAAGCAGAAAGAAGCTGTGGCGATATGACCCTGTGTTACAGAGTAGGAAATGATTATGCATTTGAACCGTACACTGTTCGTTCTGCAGATAGTACTTTAAAAAAAGAACATCAACAACAGGCTAAGCTGTAGCCACCAAGGCCTAGCAGGTTGGATACAACCGAATGGTGCCATTGTGGCAATTGTAGGCATATGCTGTAGGAATGTTGCTGTTGTCACGCGGCAGGTGAATTTACAAGGAAGAGAGTAAATGACCTGGAATGTATTGCATTAACAGAATGTTTTAAGAAAATTTGCCTAGACCAGGAAGTTTTAGAGGTTGTGTTTTCTTCTAGGAGGTTAACTGTTAGGCGAGAACTTTAATATTTTTATAGACTTACTGCAAGCTAATAAAGAGTGGAACAGAGGTAACTGCATACAGCATAAAGGCAACTGATGGTAGACTCGGTAGTGGAAAATGGAAAAAAAATAAAACATTCACAATTTATTTGAACATTTCTTATTATTAAATAACAATTTATGAACAATCCCAGAAGACGAATGATACGATTGAGGACTTCTTATTATCTACTTATTATTATCCTCCAGTCGTCGGAGTTGATCCTCCAGTCGTCGGAGTTGATCCTCCAGTCGTAGAAGTTGATCCTCCAGTCATCAGGAAATGATGGATGTGTTCAACAGAACACATTGGTTTTTTCGTTACACCAATTGTGGTTGATCTGCATGAATTCAACATCTAATAAATTCTGACCGTAATAAAAACTGTCAGAACGGAAATGCAAAGACTTGTTCAGTGAAAGATGTTAGCTTTGATGGAATTGGGTCTTTCCAGAAAATTGTCATTGAAAGATCACAGAGACAATCAATCTTTACAGTAACCCAAGCAAAACTGAATTTAGTCTTTTCAATAAAATGATGAAGCAGTTTTTAGAGGCTATTAGTATTAGTATCATCAATTTTTAAAATAATTTGAAATCGATATAACAGAGGAAAGAAGAGACTGGCAATGGAGAGACATACGGGGGAAGTTAAAATTTCCGGACAACTAAAAGGCAATAAAAGGGACAACCACCTTTATAAAGACATTTCTAACAAAATAAAGCAGGATTATTGAATAGACTTGTCTCCAAAGCAAGTAAACTCAAAGCTAAGAGCCTGCGAAAGCAGTACAACATGGCAAAAAAAATAACTCGGAGTCTGGGAGGGACAGAATTGCTTGTCCCCATTACGAGGTTTTGGACAGAATATTAGAAGATCGGGCCATACAGTAGCTGCCCCTCATTACCTAATGGATCAGAACCAGGTACAAAGTAGTAGAAAGTGAGGTGTAAAACTAAAAATAAAGCAGAATTACGGAATAGGTCTCTAAAACAAGTAAAC
The DNA here is from genome assembly GCF_963402885.1 of Antedon bifida. Classification (NCBI taxonomy): domain Eukaryota; kingdom Metazoa; phylum Echinodermata; class Crinoidea; order Comatulida; family Antedonidae; genus Antedon; species Antedon bifida. Next base: position 21,908,637 of record NC_136228.1, on the reverse strand, counting down.
TCAAAGCTGAAGAGCCTGCGAAAGCCGTACAACATTGCAAAAAAATAACTAAGTGGAAAGCGGAAAATATGTGGAGATCGAGATTTCGAGTGGGAAATTCCACGAGAGTGGAGTTACAGTGTGCACGCTCAGTATACTTGGGTCAAACACAGACTTCCGGCTCACGTACAGTTTAGGTAAAAGGATGAATTTTAACACGACCACCCAAGTATTTTTTTAGCAGAAACGGGGTACTAAAAAATATGGTATAGAATATACCGTATTTTATACTGTATTTTTATACCATATTTTAAGCAGTTGCAGCAGAAACAGGCCCTATGAATGAGCAACTAGATAGATGCTGCATCTGCAAACGGATTCACTTTTTTTTACTGCATCCAATCAAAAGTGGCTGAAAAACTGCAGAAAGAACTACATGACTGTGCTTTGAAAATAAAGTCACAAGCAGCGGAAATACAATACAATTTTCTCTGTGTACAGTAGGTAGGACTGAACCACATGTGCAAATCAAACTATCGCCAAATACCAAGCTCAGCTATGAATATAATAAATGGGTCCAAAAAAGAGAAAGTACAGAAGAACAGGGAAAAGTTGTTTAGTCATTAAATTAAATATAACTTTTTTTTATTTGTAAATCATGAGCCCACGAGATATGATATTTGTAAAATGTAAAATAGGATATTTTTGAGAAATGGTGTATTCAAATATAATAAAAATAATTTTTAATCACTCATTTGGATAATTTTTGCACACTTTATGTTTCATCTGAATTTCCATATTGATAAACATAAAAAGGTCTTTTGAAACCTTTTAAAAGAGTATGGTATATTTGTTTCTTTTTCTATTCCATTTCTTTCTGTTTATATTTTGGTAAAACTGTTGTCACTAACCTGTTGTTTTGTGTGTTATCATACTTTACCAAAATTAAGTCACTCTGATGTTATAGCTAAACAATGATTTTGACTTGACTTTCGAGGCATGTTATTTAACACGATTGACCACTAAATATCTGTTATTCAAATGCTTCTGGGGAGTCCGAAAGAGATAACTTCCAGCTAACATTCTTCCAGTACATATATATTATCATATACCATCTGTATGGTAGTCACTTTTTGATTTCTTTCTTTCACAATCCATTTTATCCACTTCTTTTTCATGACATGTCTGGATTAATTTCAACTCAATCTCGTCATAACCCTTGCGTAATCATGTCTCAATGTTTTTCATGTTTCTCCTCTGTGTATTTGGTTATAATTCAGAGATGTGATTCCAATGACCAGTCCACATTGTGTACAATATAATACAAATTTTAAATGTACTGTACAGTAGTATCACATATTTGTGAACTACTCAGTCTGGATTTCAATAGACGTTTATAAACTTTCTCATCCAATCTCATCTGCTCTGTTGCATTCAGTTATTATGTTGTTGTACAGTAACACTTATTATTGTGTAATATAAGTTTATTTCCAGTGTACAATATTTTTACACATATCTCCTCATAAGTTGCCTTAGTGCGAGGTTAGATTTCAGTTGCTCATAAGCATTGTTGCCATGCAACATCCTTATTCACTTGCTCTTTTGCTTGAAGAAATTCCTTGTAAATTGTTAATCAGCATATGGATTTTTTTTAAGGAATGTTATCATTTTTGGAAAAAATCACTGGGACTCAGATGTATTCAAACAACAGATAGAAGAGGCTGGTTAACATCAATTAATAATCTAACAGTGTTAGCTATAACATCAGGTTAAAATAACCTTGGTAAAGTATGATAAAACAACACATTGGGTAAGTAACAATTCATTTTAAAAAAAATAAAGAGTGACCTCTGACTTCTGTACAAGACTGTTCAATTTGTGTTCAGAAATTATCTTGATTGAAATTTTATAAGATTACAATCTAAAATTTTATTTTTGTGTATATTGCTTTCAATGTGCATGTTGTTAAGATGTACATAAATTTAAGAAGTATTTTAACTTTTTGTTATTTTTAAGCAAGTCAATCTTTGTACTGTATTGTCAAAAAAGTTATACCAAATCAGAACAAATAAAACAAACATTTAACATTGTAATAAATTCTTCAGAAAAATATTATGCAAACAAGCAAGCAAACATGGCTTCAAAGGAAGTCGAGTTCGATAGAAGAAATGGTGAAGAAACTATAGCATCAGTTGGAGCGCAATGTAAATCATGAGGGGTCAGCTAACGCTATGGAATATGAAGGTAACACAAGAATTTGTAGATGTTCAATCATCACCATAGGTGGTCTACATTACACATTGCTATCACCATGGAGGTTAGCGCATACGAAAGCCTTCTAAGAAAGACAAAAAAGCCAAGTTTATTGCTAAAAGCACTGATGTCAGTTATTTTTACTGAAAAGGAAATGGCGAATTGGCAAATAAGAAGCCATTGTGTCCAAAAACAAAAAACCACATCAACCATCCTACAGGAGCAGAAGCAGTTTGGCGCTGCTGGCTTTAAGCTGAGAGAAGACGAGCTCACAGAAACAATTAATAGCAAATGCAGATATTACACTTTTAAATTAAAAAACCACCATGAAAGAAATGAGGAAATTCTTGGTTACTATTACCAATAATCATTGGTGGGGGTCACTCATGTTTATGAGCCATAAGATGCCTTTGCTGCATGTAAAGACTTGCCAAATGGAGAGGTTCTTCAGATATTGATGTTAGGCATTTCATCATCATTAGTATACAGGTGCAATCTGATATAGAATCATCTTGTGCAACCTTTCTTAATTAGAATCAACTTCCTGGCGGGAAATACTGTAAATAGATTTACAGGTATTGATGATCATTATAGGAATATCATCGCATTAGAAATTTAGTTGTAATAATATCACGACAGTTTAAAAAGGATAACACAGTTTGCTTTCAGGCAACCGACATGTCATCTTGTGCAACCATCTTTCATAACAGAAAGGCGTGGGAAATGGGCCCGGCGCATCGTGTGAAGTCGGAACAAAAAGAAAAAAGATAGAGACATTTCTAAAACATCTGTATCCTCGAGACACATTCAAGACAGAGAGAGTATTTGGATTACTGACCATTACATAAAGTGAGCTTCGAATGCCAGTTTCAGTATGTGAAAAGTAACATAATGCATAAATGCAATAGGACGTCGGAATGGCTTTCAAAAAAATCAGATAAGGAAGAATTACTTTCAAAGGCCTGAATGCTTGGTTTGCGAAGCATTGTCAGAAAGACCACAAACCTTAGCAGAAGATAAGAAGCAGCACATAGATGACAATCGCAAAGGCATGGTGGAAAAAGCTGATAGAGCTAGGTTGTTAAATGAAAACACGCTAAACGACTTGATGCAGTATGGAGAGCTGCGGCAGGACAAGTATGAATTCGAATTTGGAGGTGCTAGCAACAAAGAAGAAAGAAACTAATGACGGCTATAAAAATACTAACAAATTAATGTTTCTTTTTCTTATTTTTAACACTTGCATACATACATATTAAAAAAAAAATCATGTGACACTGAAAAGGCGCGCAAAGTTACGTATGTTTACTTTGCGTATGCTCCTTCACAACCTTACTTTTCGCGTTTTGATGAACAAGTTTTATTATATCACTGCTAAATATGCTCTGCTGTAAGAAGGACTCGACCAACATCGTCCATGTGGTAAGTTAAGTCAAATTATTTAGTTCCACATCATATACTACTATTTAAGATAGATAATTAACTGTAATTTGTCGTTAAAAGAAATGTTTGATTCTTAGCCTCGATCCATCCCCCGGCGCACCCACACATATCGTGTGACGTCGCAATAAAAACAAAAAAGATCGAGAAATTTCTAAAACATCTGTATCCTCGAGACACATTCATTCAAGACAGTAGTCTTAATTAGGAAATACATGTTGACACAATCTCAATCCCTCCTGATAGTGGTTCAGCTTACCGTTATACCAGGTATATACTAGGTACACTGTAGATATCTGCCATACATGTTCCACAACGAACCGGACAGTGAGACGCATCCTACCAGGTTGAACAGATCCCTTCGCTCCCCTGTGTTTTTTATGGAAAAGATTAACAACATTAGTACAAAGAGCCACTGGGAGAGATAAGCCCCTCTAGAAAGGTAAACAACACCACCAGCTATGAGTTAAAAGAACATGTACAAGTAATAATATTAGTGGTGAGAGAGTATTTGGATTACTGACCATTACAGCTCCGAACTCCGAAACAGTTTGAGTTGTGTGGAAAGTAAGATAGTGATGCAATAAGGAGGAAGACCTACTACAACAAAGTAAATTCAATATTACTTACATCTCCTCTAACAACTTTAAAATCTGGTCTGTGTGGGGGACAAAAAATGCCCATATCCGACAGAAATCCATTAGCAAATTGATTGTAAGCCTCTGTAGATTTGTAGGCTTGAAAATTTTCAGCTGTGTATGGGCTTGGCGTAGCGATTAAGTATGCCATGATATCCATCGCTGTGAGGTCCGGCAGACTGTCGATTTCATGCGAAAATTCATCTTTATCGATCAAATATGGGTCTTTTCCAATACCTGATATTTTCTGAAGATATCTTCGACGTTCAGTTGTAGATAAATTATCAGTTATTGTTGATAAAACAATGTTTGGCAACGACGAACTAGCGGTGCCGACTGCCATTGTCTATACGTAAACACACAGTAAACACACTGACCACGTTGTACTCAGAGTTTGCTTGTCTACCAGAAGCAACTCGAGCGGAAAATCATTGACCCGTGACATTTTGTAGTCACCCTATAGTACTATAGACTATATTTATATGCTAGAATCAGATAACCTAGATAGAGTCACGTAGCCTACGTCAGTACAGTATAAAAAAAGTTAAAATTCAATTTACCAGTCAGTATTTTGTAATCTATTTTGCTTCTCCCTCAAATCCTCAGTTTCCATATTTTCTTCCTCATCTCCATTTGCTAAAGGCTCAAATTGATTTACAGACTGCATGCGCGAAACTGAGATGACGTCATGGTCATTTTCACGCTTCGGTGAATATCGGCAGTGGGTGGGGCATAGAATAATATTTTAAATTCTATTTTTTTAACATTTTTGTCAAACATACACAAAAAATAAAAGCACCCATTTTGTTAAGAATATTAATTATTATGTAATTTTAATATCAGAAACTCAAAATCATTTACTCAACTCAAGTTCATCTTTAAGGCATCCTGTAATTGCCGATTTTTCGCTGTTGGATGTGGTTGAAATAAAATAACCCATTTTCAAGCGCACAATTTTTAAAGTTTGATGTGCAAGTGTGTCATTATTTTACATTCCTAATTTATCAAAAATGAAAGAAATACATCATAAAAAGTATAAAGAACGATAATCAAGTGCAAAAGGTATTTCTAAGCTGCGTACGGTCAAATCAAAGTGCGCAAAAGCGAGTGCGCAGCGCAAATTTTTTTGAAAAATATGCAATGCTTAAAAATGACAATGTCCAGAAATTGTAGACTAGCCTAGAAAGTTGATTAGAAATTGATTAGAAAATCGGTTAAGCAATGTACCCCTATTAATGGAATAAGCCACGGAGGTCACCATCTAAACAATGCATACAATATATAAACAATGCAAGCAAGCTTGGCGTTCCATACTAAATTCATCCCGGTCAGGTCTAGCCTAGGCCCTACATCTGTAAAGATAGTGTGGGCTTCCTATGCCCCGTTGATCCTTGGACCTTCATACCTGAAACTCTGACCACAAACTAAAGCAACATCCAGGCGTAATTCTTGTAATGTACACGTGAGCCTCTTCCAATTCGTCATGTTCCAGGGTACGCGGTGCGTGATTGGGAATAGGCCTAGACTTCTTGTTTGATGTGTTGTTGTGGACGACTCAAACACAATTGCCGCCCGCCGTGGTGTGGTGGTCAAATGCAGCAGCTGAGCCCGCGTGTGTGTGTTGTTGTGTGGTGGTGGTGGTGCGGTACCCACGTATGTTCGCTCGCTATGCAAAAGCCTGAAATTCGATACTTCCTGGTTACGTCACTCATCAATAGAGGGCGTAAACATACCTTCGTAGTTTCGTTACTTGGCAACGATAAACAAACAATCGCGCCGACTAAAAAGACAATTAAAAGTCGTATAACTACGGTAAGAATTCATAATTTTATTTTTTTTAAATATATGTTTACTTTTAATATAATAATACATACTTAGTGAAATTTTCAAAATTTTTAGTGAGCAAAAACAATTATAAAAAACGATTTTAGTATAGGCATATCAAATTACCAAAAGTATCATTATAAAAACATTAATTAATATACAAGGCATATAATTTCTGTAATAATTAAATTTTCAGAGTTTTTTGTCATTATTCAATTCTAAGATACTATTTATTTATTATCAAATAAAACTTAAAATGCACTCTTGATGTTGAGCCTATTCTAATTTTCTATTTCTATTCTATTTCCTGTACTTTAACAAAATAATACTAGTAATATATTAATATTAGTATAGGCCTCACTGTGTAAAACGTCATTCTTTTATTAAAATTGAATATGGAAAAGCATGTTATAAATCTAAATTACTTGTGTCGTATATGTGGGAACAGGCTAAAACCTTATGCCTCCAGACAAGGAGCCAAGGAAATCAGGCAGTTTGCTTGTTCCAACTTTCAACCACAATTTTCAACTGCTTTAAACATCAACATTTTGCAAGATATTGATGGTGTTCACCCCAAGTATTTCTGTCTGCTGTGCATGGGATATTTGCAAAAAAACAAACCATGCAATGTAACCCAGTGGCAACCCCATCATAGAACAGGCGACTGTAGTACATGTGCCCAATTTGAGACACAGAAAAGTGGCGGTAGACCGAAGAAGAAGAAAAGAGGTTTAGCAACTGAAAGCTATAAAATAAAACATGCAACTACCGTTGCAGTGGAAACACATTTTAAAAACTTAAAGCCTCCGTTTCTTCAGCCAATTTCTGGCTCCTTTCATGTTTCAAGTTCACTTGATAATTTTAAATGTGGTATTTGTAAACTTGTTTCGTCTTTTCCTGTGGTTACATCTTGCCATCACGTTATGTGCAAGTCCTGCATTCAACCGTTGTATATGGATTGTGATACTGTCCAATGTTCTGTATGTAATGTACCTGTGCATTTTTCATGTATTAACGATGTTCAGTCAATCTTTGCTGAATGTTATCTGTCTGTTCCTGTTGTATGTAAAAGATGTCGTACTGTAGTGAAATGTAAATGTATCAGTGACCATGTATGCCTGCCAGACCACTGTTATCTATCATCACCAACTAACTTAACATCAACGCCAGTCACTCCTCGTGATCAATTACAACAAACGAACCAAATAGATGACATATTAAACCATCCACTTGGTACTCCAGTAACGCCACTGATGGAGGAAGTTGGTCTACACATCCTAAAAGCAAAATTGAAACAGTCGAACAACAACACATCTGAGTTTAGTGTTAAAGGAAAGGTACTTTTTTAATGGTTATTACTGTATAATCAAATTGTTAATTATTACAAAAAACTTAAAACTTAAATTCAATAAAAACTAACAAGTTTACTTAATTTTATTACTAAAAATAACACCAACTATAGAAATGTATTACCTTTTTTCAAAAACCAGAAACTAAAAACAATGGCGATGCCGATACCACGAAAAAGCTCATCTGATGCAGGCTGGAGAACTGTTCACAACAGAAGTAAATTCATCGATGATGTACGGTCGGCAGTAAGTGGAGGAGATTCAGAAGCTCAAAGAGATGATGAGTTTTCTCAATTTAAAAGTCCGATACGTCTTCCAACTGGTGATTTGCTATCTTTAAAAACAAATCTTGGCCTAACATGGAAAAAAAACAGAGAACTGAAATGGTAAATAACAAATCAACATTCTGCAGTATCTGAATCGAACACCCTCAACATTATAGTTTTTAATATTTTATTTTTTTTTTAAAGCTGGCTAAAAAAATATGGTGTCAGCACAGAATGCGAGGCAAAAATGAGGCACCAAAAAAACATCATCATTGACGACAACATCATTTCTGAATACGTCCCTATGGCACATTCCTGCAATGACACAGGGGATACAATCATCCAAAAACTGCATGTGTTTCTGTTGCAAGTCTCAACAAAAAAATCTGCCAGCAATATGATGAACTAGAAAAGCAGGTTTTTTATTTGCTTTCATTAACAGATTTAATTTAATTACTGAATTTTAAAAAATGAATCAAATAAATATCAATACCTTTTACAGATTAAATCTTCTAACATGGCACGATGGCCACATCCCATCAGATGAGATGTGGGTAAAGATCGGAGGGGACAAGGGTGGTGGAAATTTCAAACAGATGCTTCAGCTTTGCCATGTACCACGCCCCAATGCCCAAAATAATACAATCATCATCAATTGCTTTGAGGCCACCGATTCCAGTTTTAATTTAAGAACTGGCCTCAAGGATATCTTGCCTCAACTCGAAGAGCTGCAAAATTCCACATTAAGGTAAATATACCATTTATCTGTAAAATTAAAATATTGCACAAAATTGTACAAATATATTTGTGTAAATTAAGACAAATTATTAACTGGCTTCATTTTCTTAATAGGGGAAAACAAGTCAAAGTGTTCGTATTCGGTGACTACGAGTATTTGGCTCGTATATATGGCCTAACGGGTGCAAACGGTAAACAAACAATATATGTATTACAGGTACAGTACTGCAATTATTAGCAATTAATAAATGATGGATATTTGAAAGCAAATGTGTATTAAATTTTGTTTTAAAGGACGACATTACTGCTTGTGGTGCCATGTAACCAAAAAACACAAATCCCAACTCCCAAGGACATTGGACACTCTGAAGAAAGACTTGGACAGGTTCAGTGAGGCTGGTGGTAATATTTCAAAAGCAAAGAACTACAATAATGTAATTGCCAGCCCTTTGATACAAGTTCCCATTGACCATGTAGGTATTAAAACATTATTTTCTAAAAGCTTGCATGACTCTTAAATTTCATAAAACAAGGTAATTATTTTGCTCCCTCACTTTTTTAAATAGGTATGTCCTCCTGGCTTACATATAAGCCTAGGCTTATATTTAAAACACTTCAACAGTCTGGAGTCAGCTTGCCAGCAACTGGACGACATCATTTTAAAGTCTACTGATAGTGCATTGCTTCAAAACAGTCTCGAAACTCCTACCAATATCCCCACATTCTTAAAGCACGTTGCCATGTCAAATCAAATCAAAGACCTAGAAAACAAGGCAGAAGACATACGCAATGGAATAGACCAACTTAAAGATTACTTAAGTGTCTTTATGCTATTGGGTGACACCAGTGGAACAACTGAGAGTATAATTAGCGAGATTCAAAGCCAAGAGGCACAAGAGGCACAAGTTGTAAGTTTAAATCAGACAATTAGAAAACATTTCTATACAGGTGGCATTTTTCCTTAGAATTATTTTATTTTCTAACAATATATTTATTGGTTTTAGAGAGCTGAAGCAGTCCATATTTCTAAAGACTTACCTGAAGTGAGAAAAGGGCCTTTGGTGGCAAAACTTGATGATGTGCTGAAATCCTTCAGGGTTAACAGACAGGCATATCACGGCAAATCGTTTGTCGGTAACCATATTCATAAGTGCTGCAAGGTATTTCATTTATGTTATATAATTATAGTAATGTCATTGTCATTTGACTTTTATACTATACTATTCATTTTATCATTGAATTATTTACTTTCAGCCTGAAAATATCAAAACACTTATGACAAAAATATGCAAGACTGCAATAGAACTCAGCCCAGAAATTAAAGAGAATGTTGTCAGTGTCACAACAAAATATGGAAGATTATTTAATTTGTTTGGGAACTGCCACAGGCAATACAATTGTGCCTCATTTTTCACAGAGGAGATGATATTGAAGCTTGGTAAAATCAATACTTATTATTTTTCTACTAAAATCTCAACTTCAGCTGCTCCACTAAATTCTTCGATGAGTTTCTTTCAGCACCAACAATATTTTTGTAAATATATTGAGTTAAATTTGCCTGGCTGTCTGGCCTGTCTCTCTAGCCTATCTGTCTGGCCTGTATCTCTAGCCTGTCTGTCTGTCTAGCCTGATAGCCTGTCTGTCTAACCTGTCTAGCATGTCTGTCTAACCTGTCTAGCCTGTCCGTCTGTCTACTTGTTTACTTGTTTACTTGTTTCCCGTACACTTTCGTCTACGGGATCGAGGCGAAGCACTCAGTGCTTAAAAGCCCCTCTTAGCAATAAAATCATATTCAATATAGGGCGAAAACTTCAGCGGGTGGTTAGACCATGCGACGTTAAGTTTTGCTTTGAACGAGTTCACCGTAGCACATGAAACTACATCCGTAGGCAGAGCATTCCATAAGAGAATAACTCTCCTGGAGAACGTGTCCCTCCTAATATTAAGACGAGAGCTTTTAAACTTGAGTTTATATGTGTGTCCACGGGTCCGAGATTCTAGATCAAATTCAAAAAATGTGTTGATCGAGATACGATCGAAACCCTTAACAATCCTAAAAACTTGGATAATATCCGCTCTCTGCCTTCGATATATCATAGTAGGAAGACCAAGAATTCTCAAACGTTGTTCATAAGGGATATTTCGGTACCTAGGAATCAATCTTGTTGCTCTTTGCTGGACCTTCTCTATTTCATCCTGATCTCGTTTTCTAATAGGATTATAAACAGTGTTACAATATTCAAGCGTTGGCCTGACAATAGACTTATACAGCTTCAAAAATCCATCTTTATTCAAGAATTTAAAAGATCTATAAATCATTCCTAGTTTCTTATTAGCTCTTTTACAGATATCCGCTACATGCAAATTAAAGATTAAACTAGGATCAAAGGTAACACCCAGATCTTTCTCCTGATTTACCTCATGTAGTAAATTACCAGCCATTGAATACAAGAACTTAAGATTATCACGACCATAATGAAATACCTTACACTTAGTGTCATTAAATGGCAATTGCCAAACATTAGACCAATGGGAAGCACTGTCAATGTCTCTCTGAAATAAATCCGCATCATCAATGTTATTGACCACTCTATACAACTTAGTGTCGTCTGCAAATAAACGTATACTAGATTCGACAACATCAGGTAAATCGTTAATGAAGATTGAAAATAAGATTGGGCCCACAACGCTACCCTGTGGAATTCCACTTAATACTGGAGCCTGTGATGATAATTGACCATTGACACTAACTCGTTGCGTTCTATTTGACAAATAATTAGAGAACCAACCTAGTAGATTTCCCGTAATACCAAAACTTTTCAATTTGACTAGAAGCCTTTGGTGTGGCACACTATCAAAAGCCTTTTTATAGTCTAAATAGACACAATCAAAGCTATCATGGTTATCCAGGTTAGTAGTCCAACTCTCCAGGACATCAAGCAGTTGTAATGCACATGATCTACCTTGTCTGAATCCAAATTGTTCGTTGCACAAAAGACCATTACTCTCAAGATACATTACAATTTTATCCCTAATAATCCTTTCCATCATTTTCCCTATGACCGACGTTAAACTAACCGGTCTATAGTTAGCCGGGTCCTCCTTTTTGCCTTTTTTGAATATAGGTATTACAATTGCCTCCTTCCACGATAGAGGGACCTTCTGATCATTGAATAATCTAGTGAATATTAGACTGAGAGGGTAAGCAATTTGATCCTTTAATTCAATCAAAACCCGTGGGTGAAAGCCATCAGGGCCAGCTGACTTATCTATAACTAAGTTAGACAACAGCTTATGAATATCATCTACACTAAACTCAATATCTGACAAAGAAGCTTCAATCTTTTTATCCAGATTCGGAACATTCGATAAGTTCTCCTTACAAAAGACACTGCTAAAAAAAGAATTAAAAGACTCGGCTTTCTCTTGGTCATCTACAACAAGTTTACCCTCAAAATTTCTAAGAGTTGGAATACCAGATCTGGTTTTTAACTGAGAATTTACATAGCGCCAGAAAGACTTTTCATTGACTTTAACCTCATTTGCAATCTTATTTTCAAGGATGCTTTTAGAACTCTTAATCAAGTTGACAGTATCATTCCTTACTCTAATAAACGTGTTCCATTTGACACTAGCACATTCATGCCCTTTACGCTTTGCTTTGATATACTGTTTCCAGCATTTATTCTTCTGTTTAATAGACTTATCAACCTCCTTAGTAAACCACAAAGGTCTCTTAAAATTTCCAGACAAGTGTTTCTTACACTTTGGAACAAACTGTTCCATACCTCTAGATAAAATCTCATCAAAAGAACCGTGCGAGTGTAACCCGTCCTTATCCAATAACTCAGTGTCCCAATCGACACTATCAAGAAAACCACGAAACTTATCATAATCAGCTTGGAAATAATTTCTGACCTCTACCACCTCATCTTTGATTAAGTTAACAGGAATTTGAAATCGAAGTACCATATGATCACTCTTACCTAATGGTGGAGTTTGAAGGACCTCACTAATAGAATCCTCATTTGATGTAAATACCAGGTCCAGAACATTGGGCTGTTCTCCTATTCTATAACGGGTTGGGTCTCGTACATACTGAGCTAAAAATAAGTCATTAATGGTGTCGAAAAAATTATGACTATTTTTACCATCTTCACCAGTCACATATCCTAGCTCCCAATTAATACTCCTATAATTAAAATCTCCAACTATAATAAAATCGGAACAAGAAAAGGATGCCACTTTTCTAAACAGAGAACACAAAGCAGAATTATTGACATTAGATCCGGAGTCACTTCTATACACACATCCAATTAAAAAGGTGCGATCTTTGACTCTAATCTCAACAAACATGGATTCCTCAAACAAAATATCTTTAAACAAAACAGGAGTGGCAGACATCCCATTTCGAACATAAATAACAACTCCTCTACCAGATGAAAGCTTTTCATTTCGCAAAAACATCTGATATCCAGGGATATGAAACTCTTCTATAGACAATTCAAAAAAGTACTTCTTTGGTAGAATCTCAGTCAAAGCAATGATATCAGCTTTCTCTGAAGATAAACGCAACAAAAGCTCATTCTTCTTATTTAGAAGGGAATCACAATTTGTATAAAACACATTAAAAAAATCATTAACATCTTCTGACTGCGTGGAACTTACATTGTTAGGCAGTGTTCTCTTCCGATTGGGTAGTGCTTTGGGAACGAAACCGAGTCTAGCCTGTCTATCTAGCCTGTCTGTCTATCTAGCCTGTCTGTCTATCTATTACATATTTTTTTTTTGTCTCTGAAGAATCAGACATTGAAGATTATGTGCAGTTCTTTCGGAAACACTTTCAAGAAACAGAGCCTCCCAAGATGCACATTCTGGAAGAACATGTGTCTGAATGGATAAGAAGATGGAAGTTCGGATTGGGATTCCATGGAGAGCAGGGAGGGGAGAGCATGCACGCTCAGCTTAACACCCTCAAGTCCAACATCCGTGGATTCAACGATGACCTTGGTATTCTGACCAGTGCAATGAAGGAACATTGGGTGAAGACATCGCCATCCATGTTGGCAGCCAAACCCTAAAGAAAAAAAAAAAAAAACTCAAACCAAACAGCCCTTTTCAGGGCTACCTCAAACCAAACAGCCCTTTTCAGGGCTACCACAAACCGCAAACAATCTCAAACCAAACAGCCCTTTTCAGGGCTACCCAAAAACCGAAAGAGATTGTTAAGCAATAGTGTGTATTTATTATGTGTTCACAACAATGCAATGTACTAGTACTACTACTACTACTGAACAAATGCAATTCAACCACTTACACAATAGATATAATTCGACAATAGCTGCTAAATCCTAGTACTATACCTAGGCAACCCTCACTGCAGCCTCTTTATTAACATCACTAAAATAAAGGTAAGTGTCTGTGGCAACAAATATTCCTCTTGAGGTGATGTTTTCGTGAATGATTGTATTGGTTTGGAACTGAATCGGTTGACGGGTTGTCACTAGGGTAGTTAGTACTAGTAGTAGAAGATACAAGAAATTTTATTTGGTCCACTAGAAAATAGAAAGGATACTGTTTGTTCAACACCACAACCATCTGTTTAACATTATAGCAAATTATATATTGTTCCCTGAAACACAACCAAATTATTTTATTTACATACAATACATAAAACAATTTTAAACGACAATAATAATAAGCAAAATAAATTACATTTATAAAATTACCTTTCTACAAAATGGTACAGTCCAAAGTTGCTTTTTAACCGAAGCTACGCATGCGCGTTAGTGCCGCATGGAACGTACCATTTAAAATAGGGTTAGTAATAAAACCAATTTAATTTAAAAAATCAAATAAATGAAAAAAATAAAATTTAGAAGATCCGAAATGCATAAATTATCATTAAATACTTATTTGACACATTTTGGAAAGTAGAAATGTTCAATATTATATGAATTTCTACTATTTTTCTTCATAAAATGTAATTATTTACTCAAATTATTTTCCAGCATGGGCGATATCGTCGACCATGTGGCTTCAATTTCAAATAGTTGTTGACTATAAATTCAACAATTCAACGTAAACATTTATTTTCTTTCTTTCAATCAATAATAAAACAAATGAATAAGGTATTAAAAAAGTAAGTACGAGTTTCAAATAATACATTTCATGAATATAATATATAGACACGACAGGCAAATAAAGCGGATCAACCTGAGTTTTCGGCATGTATTGAATATAGGACTATTCCATTATTATTTATAGGGGTGTTAGTCAATACGTTGGGTTGGGTGTGTCAGGCTTGTTGAGGCTTCTATTGTTTGTGTCATTGTGCCAATTGTTTTGTATTTCACTGTGTTTGAGAAAAACAAACAAAAAACTGCTGCTGTAGTTAGCCTATAGCTTTTATTATGTGTCTGTAAATTATATCGTATTTTACACTATATAGGCCCTAACATGTTTTTTTAATCAACAGTTAAATCAAGTAGCCTCTACAAATAACAAGAAAAGATCAAGAAAAAGATTCATATACATACATTTTAATCGTATTTAATTTATGTTTTAATTTATATAAAATATCCAATTTATATTTTAATTTATATAAATACATCCATGTTTGTTTTTTTCTCAACAGTTGAATCAAATAGCCTCTACAAACAACAAGAAAAAAATCGATAGATCGAAAAATACATTCTTCAAACTTTATTCAAATATAAGGCACAAGAACTTTAACATTATTTAATAAGGCACAAGGAACATATACTATTTTAACTTACTTAATCTGTTTAATTTATATTATGCCATATCTTTCTCGCCACATAAATTCGTCAAGGTATTCCGGTAACCATTCCCATTTACACCCATTCTTTTTAACTTTAATTTTTCACGATTCCAGTAGGATTCTATGTTTTGAGTGTGGACTCCTGTTATTGGATCAACAAAATTCTTACTGTGGTTTACTGTTAAGTGTCCATCTACCACATCCAGGTCCTGTACTCTGGAATAAACCTTCCATTTATTTGATGGTCATTTTAATATAAGGCATATTTTGATGATTGTAACATCCACATTAATTATTTAATGATCAAGCATAGATGGTAGGTCTAATTTTAATAGATTGGTTTTTTAAAGATTTTCGATTGATTGTAAATATCAATATCAATTACTTAAATATTTTATATTGAAATAGGTGATAAACAAATTTTAATAGAAGACGTACTTTGAAGATTGAAAACATCTATGTAATATACTGTAGGCAGAGATTTATAAAAAATGTTGTTTATTTTAAAAAAAGAAACGTTACAGAGAATCCCAGATCAAGTTCAGATACAATGAACATTGTAGGGAACATACTGTAAGAACATGACAGAAACAAGATATTTAGACAAGTAGAAAAAGAAACATTATAATTGAGTTTGTTATTGTTATACGTTATTGAAATAAGATTATTGGCATGTATTTATTTTGTCTGTATGGTATTTATATTTTTGTAATATTTTGTTTGGTTGGAATTCACTGAATCTTTTACAGTAATTTATTAATAACAGTACCTGTGATTTTACATTACCATTGACCATTGAAATTGACAGTAATTTTAATGTAGTTTTACAGTTATTTATCAACATTACTCTTGATTCTACATTATGGTAGACCACTTCCTTTGAAATCAACAGTAATTTTACTGTAGTTTTACAGTAATTTATTTATGGCCGGTACCCGTGATTTTACGTTATTGATGACAAACAGACTTTCAGATTAACAGTAATATACTGTAGTAATTTATTAGAAACAGTACCTGTGATTTTACGTTATAGTTGACATCCGACTTTCAAGTTAACAGTAATTTACTGTAGTTTTAGAGTAATTTATTTTCAACAGTACCTGTGATTCTACATTACGGTAGACAACCGACTTTATGACCAACAATTTACTGTAGTTTTACAGTAATTTATTTTCAACAGTACCTGTAATTCTACATTACGGTAAATTACTGGCGTCCAGATTGCCAGTAATTTACCGTTTTTTTATAAGAATTTTTTTAACAGTGTAGGCCCTATATATCTTGTACTGGGGAAGGGTTAGTGTGTGTTGCATGAGAGAAAGCTCTGCAATTTTATTTCTGACTATTTTAGTTTTTGTGTCAGGATCAGCTGGAGAGAGAACCTCACAAACATATTGCTAACTCATTGAGTTGAACCAAACATGACACTACTAAATAACACTTAAAACTGGGTCGATGAAATAAAACATATACAGGTATACCTTAAATTAAATATGTTACACAATGTATGTTTTGCTTAATCTTATGCCTTTAGTGTACTGAATTTTTTAAAGTCATAAACGGTTGAGAAAAAAACAAACATGGATGTATTTATATATATTGTTTTTCTAGCTGTTTTACTTTATCGTTTTGATTTAGCTTTTCGTTTTTTTTTGTATCTCTATTGAGATCCAGCCACTGATACCCACATCATTGTCATTGTTTCATTAATTTGCCTTTGGATTTATATAAATTAAAACATAAATTAAATAAGTTCTTTGTATGTTTTCTCTTTATTGTGAATAACGTTTGAATGTATTTTTTCTTTTTTTGTCTTGTGTGAGTTCTTCTCACGTTTATTTAAATTCTCATTGATGAATATATTATATACATATAAATACATTTGTGATAATTAAAAGTAAGTGTTTAAAGTAGTTAAAATACAGGTATATTTACATAATAAGATGCCAGAATTCAGTATAAACCATATTTTTCTCATTTAAAATTTTAGATACGATGTTAATTAAAATGTAGAAAAAAAAAGGCGGTAAAATACATGATTAAAATTTTCTTGTTAAACTATCTTATTTGTGGTCTTATTTGTGTTCGAGTAGAGAGGCTATAAACTCAGGGGAGGAAAATGTAGTATCCTCCCTTTTCACCAAGATAAGATGGATGGAATGAAAAAAGAGGAATGCAATAGATTGAAAGTTAGTTATTTAGAATGATAGCATGAAATGGTATATTTAATGAAAACCGTAAGGTTAGAGTCCATACACTGTGCAAGTCCAAGATGTGATTTTGGCTCTGTGTGTATGTGAGACGCTTCATACCCGATGTCATCTTAGTACAACTACTACTTACAATTTGTATTTACGGTATAACAAATATATAGAAATGTATAGAAGTATATATATTGAACAAATACACATACCTATAGATTACATTGACATGTATACGATATAAAATATTGCAAATATAGAAAACTATTAAACAAATACAAATACATACAGATTATATTGACATGCTACATGATAGTATTTGAACTATTGTCATCTTAAAAAGTATATATGATGCACAGTTTACGTTGATATACAGGATTTGTGTCCATTATGATAAGGTAAGAAAGAAAAAGGAATCAATAAAATAATTAAATTATTAACATCAAGTCTTTTGATAGTTGTAATAGTTTATCTGTTAAGTTATTCGTCCATTTCTTCTGAGCCTTATGTAAATTATGCATAAATTCATTTGTTAATAAATGCTTTAATTCATAGTAAAATAATCTCCAAATTATTTTTGATTCCTGATTTTGTTTCTTTTCTTTTCTTATTACTAAACACGATTTATAAATGCAAAAAGTAAATATTGAAATAAGTTCATTCACAGTTTTCGTTTCCGATCCTTTAACAATATTACGCCAGGTTATATCAATCTCTTGTACAAAACAGTTTAAGATCAAAAACTTAAATACAATCCATATGGGTGTAATCTTATTACATGAAAATAACAAATGTTTTTCATTTTCAATTTCACTATTACATCTTTCACATATGTCATTTATAGAAAGTTTCCAAATTTTTAACTTACTTTTACACGCAAGAATACGATGTAGTAGTTTGAAATTGAATTGTGCGACTTTCGTGATATGCTTCATAGAAAACACCTTGTTATACCATACGGTATCCCATGCAAAAGTGTAATTTTGAAATTCCATCTCCCATTTTTCTTGTGCTATAGGAGTTGATATTATATTTTCCACAAATAAATTATAAAATAGCTTTGCATTAAGTTGTTTTGCATGAAGCCAAAAGCAATCGGTGTTTGTTTGATTATGTACATGTTCACCATTCAAAATAATTTCCTTCCATGATTGTGGTATGGCATTCATTAGCCCTATATATTCAATTAATCCATTTTGTTTCTGTGATAGTAATGGTAACACTTCATTCATTGGTAATAATATATTCTCCTTAATTATGTCATTCATTGTTCTAAAGCCTGCACCAAGCCAAACTTTGAAATAGATTGACTTTCCATTTAACTGTATACATTTATTTTCCCACAATTGTTGGTTTTTAACGTCTTCAATGTTTTGTGGGTCAGACCAGTTAAAGTTGTTAATATTAACTATAGCAATTAGCATTTCTCTATAGAAAACAGGCAATAGTTTTAGGTCAGAATGATCTTCATTGTTAATTTGAGTGATATTAACAGTATACTTAATAGGGTGCATAAAATAATTTGGTATACATTTCCATTTTCCTGGATCTGGGCTAAGGAGTCGCTTAACCCAGTTTAGCTTCAATGCTTTGACTTTTGCATTAAAATTAATCATATTTAAACCACCTTTATCTGTTTTTCTATTGAGTGTGGTTCTTTTAATCTTTTCTCGTCTACCACTCCACATAAAACTGTATATTATCTTTTCCACCTTGGGCAAGATATATTTTGGTACGGTTATAATGCTAGCATTGTATATTAGTTTAGATATGGCTAGAGTTTTAATTATAATAATTTTTCCAAAGAACGTAAGATTTCTTCTTTTCCATAATCTTAAGATATTTTCTAAAGAAATAATCTTATCGTCCCAGTTTTTCTTTTCACATAATTTGTTATCGTATCCAACATAAATTCCTAGAAACTTTACAGGTTTCTTTGTCCATGTAATATTACATGGTTCTGACATATTATGTTTACTCGCACCAATCCACATACCATTTGTTTTTCCTTTGTTCAATCTTAAACCTGATATTCTACAGAATAGCTCAATCTCATGTAAAAAGCAGATCAACGATTCTTTATCTTTTGTAAAGATGATAGTATCGTCTGCAAGCTGAGCTATCTTAACAGTACATTCTTCATCATTTGTTTTTGGCAATTCAATTCCTTTGCATAGGGGATTGTTCCGTATGTTACAGGCCATCAATTCAACTACCAATATAAATAACAAGGCCGATAAAGGACACCCTTGTCTTATTCCACATTCCATATTAATGCTTTCCGACATCCAACCATTATTTACCATTATACTTTCTGTATCAGTATATATTACTTTAATCCATTTAATAAAAGAAGGACCAAATCCAAATTTTGTTAGCGTTTTTAACATTAAATTTCTGTTTACCGAATCAAACGCTTTTGCAAAATCGAGGAAAATTAAGGCGCCGGGTTTGTTTTTGATACTGGTAAAATAAAGTATATCTTCTACAAGTCTTATGTTTTCACCACCAAATCTTCCAGTAATGTAACCTTTTTGATCAGAATGTATAATAGTTGATATTACTTTTTGTAATCTGATTGATAGAACATGAGCTAATATCTTATAATCTACATTAATGAGTGTGATAGGTCGCCAGTTTTCTAACTTCTCTCTTTGTCCACTTTTGAAAAGTAATTGAATTATACCTCTCCTTTGTGAATTTGAAAGTATATTGTTGTGATAATTATAGTTCAGAGCTGTACACAGCATTTCTTTTATATGGTCCCAAAACTTTCTGTAAAATTCAACACTCAAGCCATCAGATCCTGGGCTTTTATTAAGGTGCATTTTTAAAACAGCATTTGTGCATTCATCAACTGATAATAATCCCTCACATTTAGTATAGTCATCAATTGAAAGTTTGCTTACATTTGATCTGTGTAAGTACTCATTAATTTTATGATCAGGGATATTTTTTTTTGCATATAACTGTCTGAAGAAACTTACTTCTTCTTTTATAATCTCAGATGTGTCTGATGTGTATTTTCCATTACTTTTTAATACTGAAGTAATGTGTTTTCTTTTTGCGTTGGATTTTTCTAATCCTAAAAAGAATTTAGTGTTTTTTTCTCCCTTTTCAAACCAGTCCACTCGGGATCTAATTTGGGCACCGTGTGCTTCAATTGAATATATATCATTAAGCTCTTTCTGGATGTTGCTTAATTGGATATTTGTTTCATCATCATATGCAATATCAAGTTTATTTGTTAATTCTTTGACTTTTTTGAACAATTCTTCTTTATTAAATTGTCTTTTTTGTTTCTTTTGTTTACAATATGTGCTAGAGAATGTTTTGATTTTAACCTTTAGGTATTCCCAGAGGAGGTCCGGGCTAAGATTATTTTCATTATTTTTTACATTTTTAATTATTCTGATTATGTTCACATTGTAGTCATTATCATTTAAAATGCTGTTATTAATTTTCCAAAGTCCAGGACCTTTTTCTGCTTGGTGGTTTACAATTTTAAGAGAGATTGCTTGATGATCAGAACAGATAGATGGTCTAATGTCGCAAGACACAATTTCACCGTTTTTATAGAGGGCGTTCGAAACACACCAAAAATCTAACCTTCTGTATGTTTCTTTTCGTCTCCACGTATACTGAGTTTTGTTTTTGTGGCATTGTCTCCATATGTCAATTAGTTTATGATTACGCATACAATTTTTTAATATTTTTGGCGAGTTATCATAAGTATTTACACTGTTCTTTTGATCAAGATTACGTTGTAATATACAATTCATATCACCGCCAATTATGATATGCTCATCAACACTACAAAGAGAATCGATCTTCTTTTCAAGTTTCTTAAAGAATAACGATCTTTCTTTGTAATTATTTGGCGCATACACATTTATTAAAGTAAAAATTTGTCCGATATATTCTAAACTTAAAATAAGTAGTCTACCTTCCTCATCTAAGTATTTACAACTGATGTCTTTTATGTCAAAATTCGACTTAAATAGCATTGAAACGCCTCTGCTATTTGTCGTTCCAAAGCTATGGAAAGTGTATCCCTTCCATAACGTATCGTAACGTTTCACAGATTTTATATCAAAGTGTGTTTCTTGAAGAAACACGATATCTACTTTTTGTTCATCTAGCCAGTTAAATACTTTTTTCCTTTTAATATTATCTCTAAGACCTCTAGCATTTAATGAGATTAAATGAAGAGGGTTGTTTTTTCGTTTTATTACCATTTTTTTTGAATTTTTTTTTTGCTTTTTGTATATATATATATATATATATAGTTATATTATTCAATTTTTTTAAACTTTCTCTCTTCACGTAAAGAGCAGTCGATCAGATAATTGTGTATTTAACTTACGGAGTCAGTCTTTTTTTCTTTCTTTTCCGCATTCTTGTCTCCACTTTCTGTCATCTTCTTTCTTTTCCCTGCAGCGAATTGTTGCCTAGCGGCTGTCGCTGTATCTGAGTCAAGTGTATCTTTTTTCGCAGTTGTAGCGAAATCTGTGATAGGTCTCATACCTTTATGTATTTTTTCTTGTTATTTGTAAGAGGCTATATAACTTGATTCGGCTGTTGAGAAAAAAAAAACAATACTGTATTACATGAAATGTAAAATAAAACATGATATGATTTAACTGTTGATGGCCTATAACATAACATGTTAGGGCCTATATAGTGTAAAATACGATATAATTTACAGACACATAATAAAAGCTATAGGCTAACTACAGCAGCAGTTTTTTGTTTGTTTTTCTCAAACACAGTGAAATACAAAACAATTGGCACAATGACACGAACAATAGAAGCCTCAACAAGCCTGGCACACCCAACATATTGACTAACACCCCTATAAATAATAATGGAATAGTCCTATATTCAATACATGCCGAAAACTCAGGTTGATCCGCTTTATTTGCCTGTCGTGTTTATATATTATATTCATGAAATGTATTATTTGAAACTCGTACTTACTTTTTTAATACCTTATTCATTTGTTTTATTATTGATTGAAAGAAAGAAAATAAATGTTTACGTTGAATTGTTGAATTTATAGTCAACAACTATTTGAAATTGAAGCCACATGGTCGACTCATGGTCGACGATATCGCCCATGCTGGAAAATAATTTGAGTAAATAATTACATTTTATGAAGAAAAATAGTAGAAATTCATATAATATTGAACATTTCTACTTTCCAAAATGTGTCAAATAAGTATTTAATGATAATTTATGCATTTCGGATCTTCTAAATTTTATTTTTTTCATTTATTTGATTTTTTAAATTAAATTGGTTTTATTACTAACCCTATTTTAAATGGTACGTTCCATGCGGCACTAACGCGCATGCGTAGCTTCGGTTAAAAAGCAACTTTGGACTGTACCATTTTGTAGAAAGGTAATTTTATAAATGTAATTTATTTTGCTTATTATTATTGTCGTTTAAAATTGTTTTATGTATTGTATGTAAATAAAATAATTTGGTTGTGTTTCAGGGAACAATATATAATTTGCTATAATGTTAAACAGATGGTTGTGGTGTTGAACAAACAGTATTCTTTCTATTTTCTAGTGGACCAAATAAAATTTCTTGTATCTTCTACTACTAGTACTAACTACCCTAGTGACAACCCGTCAACCGATTCAGTTCCAAACCAATACAATCATTCACGAAAACATCACCTCAAGAGGAATATTTGTTGCCACAGACACTTACCTTTATTTTAGTGATGTTAATAAAGAGGCTGCAGTGAGGGTTGCCTAGGTATAGTACTAGGATTTAGCAGCTATTGTCGAATTATATCTATTGTGTAAGTGGTTGAATTGCATTTGTTCAGTAGTAGTAGTACTAGTACATTGCATTGTTGTGAACACATAATAAATACACACTATTGCTTAACAATTTCTTTCGGTTTTTGGGTAGCCCTGAAAAGGGCTGTTTGGTTTGAGATTGTTTGCGGTTTGTGGTAGCCCTGAAAAGGGCTGTTTGGTTTGAGGTAGCCCTGAAAAGGGCTGTTTGGTTTGAGTTTTTTTTTTTTCTTTAGGGTTTGGCTGCCAACATGGATGGCGATGTCTTCACCCAATGTTCCTTCATTGCACTGGTCAGAATACCAAGGTCATCGTTGAATCCACGGATGTTGGACTTGAGGGTGTTAAGCTGAGCGTGCATGCTCTCCCCTCCCTGCTCTCCATGGAATCCCAATCCGAACTTCCATCTTCTTATCCATTCAGACACATGTTCTTCCAGAATGTGCATCTTGGGAGGCTCTGTTTCTTGAAAGTGTTTCCGAAAGAACTGCACATAATCTTCAATGTCTGATTCTTCAGAGACAAAAAAAAAATGTAATAGATAGACAGACAGGCTAGATAGACAGACAGGCTAGATAGACAGACAGGCTAGATAGACAGGCTAGACAGACAGACAGGCTAGACAGGTTAGACAGACAGGCTAGACAGGTTAGACAGACAGGCTAGACAGGTTAGACAGACAGGCTAGACAGGTTAGACAGACAGGCTAGACAGGTTAGACAGACAGGCTAGACAGGTTAGACAGACAGGCTAGACAGGTTAGACAGACAGGCTAGACAGGTTAGACAGACAGGCTAGACAGGTTAGACAGACAGGCTAGACAGGTTAGACAGACAGGCTATCAGGCTAGACAGACAGACAGGCTAGAGATACAGGCCAGACAGATAGGCTAGAGAGACAGGCCAGACAGCCAGGCAAATTTAACTCAATATATTTACAAAAATATTGTTGGTGCTGAAAGAAACTCATCGAAGAATTTAGTGGAGCAGCTGAAGTTGAGATTTTAGTAGAAAAATAATAAGTATTGATTTTACCAAGCTTCAATATCATCTCCTCTGTGAAAAATGAGGCACAATTGTATTGCCTGTGGCAGTTCCCAAACAAATTAAATAATCTTCCATATTTTGTTGTGACACTGACAACATTCTCTTTAATTTCTGGGCTGAGTTCTATTGCAGTCTTGCATATTTTTGTCATAAGTGTTTTGATATTTTCAGGCTGAAAGTAAATAATTCAATGATAAAATGAATAGTATAGTATAAAAGTCAAATGACAATGACATTACTATAATTATATAACATAAATGAAATACCTTGCAGCACTTATGAATATGGTTACCGACAAACGATTTGCCGTGATATGCCTGTCTGTTAACCCTGAAGGATTTCAGCACATCATCAAGTTTTGCCACCAAAGGCCCTTTTCTCACTTCAGGTAAGTCTTTAGAAATATGGACTGCTTCAGCTCTCTAAAACCAATAAATATATTGTTAGAAAATAAAATAATTCTAAGGAAAAATGCCACCTGTATAGAAATGTTTTCTAATTGTCTGATTTAAACTTACAACTTGTGCCTCTTGTGCCTCTTGGCTTTGAATCTCGCTAATTATACTCTCAGTTGTTCCACTGGTGTCACCCAATAGCATAAAGACACTTAAGTAATCTTTAAGTTGGTCTATTCCATTGCGTATGTCTTCTGCCTTGTTTTCTAGGTCTTTGATTTGATTTGACATGGCAACGTGCTTTAAGAATGTGGGGATATTGGTAGGAGTTTCGAGACTGTTTTGAAGCAATGCACTATCAGTAGACTTTAAAATGATGTCATCCAGTTGCTGGCAAGCTGACTCCAGACTGTTGAAGTGTTTTAAATATAAGCCTAGGCTTATATGTAAGCCAGGAGGACATACCTATTTAAAAAAGTGAGGGAGCAAAATAATTACCTTGTTTTATGAAATTTAAGAGTCATGCAAGCTTTTAGAAAATAATGTTTTATTACCTACATGGTCAATGGGAACTTGTATCAAAGGGCTGGCAATTACATTATTGTAGTTCTTTGCTTTTGAAATATTACCACCAGCCTCTCTGAACCTGTCCAAGTCTTTCTTCAGAGTGTCCAATGTCCTTGGGAGTTGGGATTTGTGTTTTTTGGTTACATGGCACCACAAGCAGTAATGTCGTCCTTTAAAACAAAATTTAATACACATTTGCTTTCAAATATCCATCATTTATTAATTGCTAATAATTGCAGTACTGTACCTGTAATACATATATTGTTTGTTTACCGTTTGCACCCGTTAGGCCATATATACGAGCCAAATACTCGTAGTCACCGAATACGAACACTTTGACTTGTTTTCCCCTATTAAGAAAATGAAGCCAGTTAATAATTTGTCTTAATTTACACAAATATATTTGTACAATTTTGTGCAATATTTTAATTTTACAGATAAATGGTATATTTACCTTAATGTGGAATTTTGCAGCTCTTCGAGTTGAGGCAAGATATCCTTGAGGCCAGTTCTTAAATTAAAACTGGAATCGGTGGCCTCAAAGCAATTGATGATGATTGTATTATTTTGGGCATTGGGGCGTGGTACATGGCAAAGCTGAAGCATCTGCTTGAAATTTCCACCACCCTTGTCCCCTCCGATCTTTACCCACATCTCATCTGATGGGATGTGGCCATCGTGCCATGTTAGAAGATTTAATCTGTAAAAGGTATTGATATTTATTTGATTCATTTTTTAAAATTCAGTAATTAAATTAAATCTGTTAATGAAAGCAAATAAAAAACCTACTTTTCTAGTTCATCATATTGCTGGCAGATTTTTTTGTTGAGACTTGCAACAGAAACACATGCAGTTTTTTGGATGATTGTATCCCCTGTGTCATTGCAGGAATGTGCCATAGGGACGTATTCAGAAATGATGTTGTCGTCAATGATGATGTTTTTTTGGTGCCTCATTTTTGCCTCGCATTCTGTGCTGACACCATATTTTTTTAGCCAGCTTTAAAAAAAAAATAAAATATTAAAAACTATAATGTTGAGGGTGTTCGATTCAGATACTGCAGAATGTTGATTTGTTATTTACCATTTCAGTTCTCTGTTTTTTTTCCATGTTAGGCCAAGATTTGTTTTTAAAGATAGCAAATCACCAGTTGGAAGACGTATCGGACTTTTAAATTGAGAAAACTCATCATCTCTTTGAGCTTCTGAATCTCCTCCACTTACTGCCGACCGTACATCATCGATGAATTTACTTCTGTTGTGAACAGTTCTCCAGCCTGCATCAGATGAGCTTTTTCGTGGTATCGGCATCGCCATTGTTTTTAGTTTCTGGTTTTTGAAAAAAGGTAATACATTTCTATAGTTGGTGTTATTTTTAGTAATAAAATTAAGTAAACTTGTTAGTTTTTATTGAATTTAAGTTTTAAGTTTTTTGTAATAATTAACAATTTGATTATACAGTAATAACCATTAAAAAAGTACCTTTCCTTTAACACTAAACTCAGTTGTGTTGTTGTTCGACTGTTTCAATTTTGCTTTTAGGATGTGTAGACCAACTTCCTCCATCAGTGGCGTTACTGGAGTACCAAGTGGATGGTTTAATATGTCATCTATTTGGTTCGTTTGTAGTAATTGATCACGAGGAGTGACTGGCGTTGATGTTAAGTTAGTTGGCGATGATAGATAACAGTGGTCTGGCAGGCATACATGGTCACTGATACATTTACATTTCACTACAGTACGACATCTTTTACATACAACAGGAACAGACAGATAACATTCAGCAAAGATTGACTGAACATCGTTAATACATGAAAAATGCACAGGTACATTACATACAGAACATTGGACAGTATCACAATCCATATACAACGGTTGAATGCAGGACTTGCACATAACGTGATGGCAAGATGTAACCACAGGAAAAGACGAAACAAGTTTACAAATACCACATTTAAAATTATCAAGTGAACTTGAAACATGAAAGGAGCCAGAAATTGGCTGAAGAAACGGAGGCTTTAATTTTTTAAAATGTGTTTCCACTGCAACGGTAGTTGCATGTATTATTTTATAGCTTTCAGTTGCTAAACCTCTTTTCTTCTTCTTCGGTCTACCGCCACTTTTCTGTGTCTCAAATTGGGCACATGTACTACAGTCGCCTGTTCTATGATGGGGTTGCCACTGGGTTACATTGCATGTTTTGTTTTTTTGCAAATATCCCATGCACAGCAGACAGAAATACTTGGGGTGAACACCATCAATATCTTGCAAAATGTTGATGTTTAAAGCAGTTGAAAATTGTGGTTGAAAGTTGGAACAAGCAAACTGCCTGATTTCCTTGGCTCCTTGTCTGGAGGCATAAGGTTTTAGCCTGTTCCCACATATACGACACAAGTAATTTAGATTTATAACATGCTTTTCCATATTCAATTTTAATAAAAGAATGACGTTTTACACAGTGAGGCCTATACTAATATTAATATATTACTAGTATTATTTTGTTAAAGTACAGGAAATAGTCTTCTACATCGACCTGAAATAAAAAAAAAATTAGAATAGGCTCAACATCAAGAGTGCATTTTAAGTTTTATTTGATAATAAATAAATAGTATCTTAGAATTGAATAATGACAAAAAACTCTGAAAATTTAATTATTACAGAAATTATATGCCTTGTATATTAATTAATGTTTTTATAATGATACTTTTGGTAATTTGATATGCCTATACTAAAATCGTTTTTTATAATTGTTTTTGCTCACTAAAAATTTTGAAAATTTCACTAAGTATGTATTATTATATTAAAAGTAAACATATATTTAAAAAAAATAAAATTATGAATTCTTACCGTAGTTATACGACTTTTAATTGTCTTTTTCGTCGGCGCGATTGTTTGTTTATCGTTGCCAAGTAACGAAACTACGAAGGTATGTTTACGCCCTCTATTGATGAGTGACGTAACCAGGAAGTATCGAATTTCAGGCTTTTGCATAGCGAGCGAACATACGTGGGTACCGCACCACCACCACCACACAACAACACACACACGCGGGCTCAGCACCAGATTTTAAAGTTGTTAGAGGAGATGTAAGTAATATTGAATTTACTTTGTTGTAGTAGGTCTTTCGCCTCCTCCTAGTTAGTAACTAGGAGGAGGCTAGTAATTATTAGCAGTAGTAGCCTACAGCCTATGCCTTGTGTAAGACTGGGCCTAGCTAGATAGAAGGGATACAATTCTACTACTTATTTATTTAATAATTTTATTAAGTTATAACCTTTTTTGGAGAAAAGCCTATGCCCTTTTTTATGTATGTAAAACCATTATTTTATGGTACAACCATGAAGTTATTTTAATTTATATCCGGACCATGGATGGATAAGCATGGTTAATTACTGATAAGCAGGAAACCGACTAATTTAAATAAACAATTATTAATAGTACTGTATAATTAATAAACACAATGCAATCTTTTATAATGTCTGTAAAGGAATAATATTATTTGTTGTTAATATTATTTTATTGACTATTGTTTTTCATTTTTCAAGGTGTTGCACTCACAGTCGGTTTCTAAGAAACCGTTATCACCTTGGGTTATCTGCAGTGAGTAAAGCTTATTGGATGGAACCAAACCGAAAGTATGTGGTGGCAAAACCAGTGGCTTCAATTGACGTTTCATCAGCAAAGGCCAAAAAAAGAAAACTAGATGAGTCGATTGATGAGGGCACCCCAGATCCACCAGTTTCAACTACTACAACATCAGTGGAAACACGCACAACGGCTTTCCATGTCATGAATGACCCAGGGCTTGCATTCCTTGTCGAGCAGCTGGCACTGATTGCACCAAAATCTGTAGTCCTGAGTACTTTGCCTAAATACTGTGAGGCATTTGTTCCAGTAGAGGTTGAGGAAAAGTTTCCACCTGTTATGAGCAAGCTGTATGATGCAGAGGCGCTGATGCTTTCGTATCCTGAGCTGTACTGTCTGTTGTCATGTACTCAATTGGTAATGTTGAACTTAAAATTGAGTACTTTTGACGGACACCACCGATGACCCTCTCCACATGAATTCGTAAATGAGCAATTTTTCTTATGGTTTCCACCTCAAGAGCAGACAGCTGTTGTTTTCCCTTCTTAAAAGCAGGAATCTTTGCTTCGCAACCATAAAACCCAGCATCATCTTTTATGTCAAAACCTCGGTCGGCAAGGATGACATCCCCAGGTAGCAGATAATCAAAAAAATCTGACGTCAATGTTATGGTCTTATCTGTACCTCTGCCTCCCCATGCTGCAGACAAATATGAAATTTACCTGCATGGAGTGCAGCCAATTAAAAACTTTACTGTATTGTGGTGCTTGTAGCTGAAAAACAGTTGTGCCCTCGCTTCAAGACTTGAGGGCCGCTCGCAAAAAACCTCAAAACAGTCAATTATTACTGCTACCTTCGACTCCAATGCAATTCGAAATTGCATTGGCATGGTTTTCCACAACACCTCCCTTTCTGGCCATACAATAAGCTCTTGTTCCGCATAGACATGGCATCCAGTCCCGTATTAAAAACTCGACACTGTTGAGTCACTTATATGAAATCGGTACGCAATGTCCTGATTTCTAAGGTTCAGTCTAAGTTTGAACAGTACAATTAGTAACTGCTGGAATCGACTTACTGATGTTCTACTCGGGAATCTTTTTTTAACTAGTTCAAAAACCAACATCAATACTGCAAATGAAGGCAACCCTGTGTAGAAATGAGTTCGCTCATTGTCATTTTTAAAAGTTAACTCTGTTATTGGCGACTCCTGTAACAAGGCCTGTGACTGGGCCTGTAAGACATCTATGTCAGCACAACACATAGTAGAGTTTGGTTTTGATATGTCAACACAGACACATGACAGGAGAAACATCTAAGATCTAAGATCTAACAAAACTTCCACAGCAATACATTTCTTTTTTTTTTTCAGTTCTTTTTTGTGACCTTTCGTATCGCTCCTTATCACGTTTTGCGGTGTGATCATCCAGGTCCAGCCTGCCCATGTCTTGAGTTGGAGCCCAACATTAGCGAACGTATGTACACTACGTTGCCCCTCGCGGTACTCGTTCCACAATGTTGTAAGTCTCTCGTTTGCCACCTTGCTGCCTGTTCGTGTTCTTCTCAATTCATCTCTGTATATCATCTCTACATTGATCGATACTGTCGAATTTCTTGGATGGTTACTAAATGTGAACATAAGCCGATTTAAAAAGGCATGTTTAACCGATTTATCATGCACGTCCGATCAGTGTGACAGCGCCCTCCATTTCTCCAATATGCGCCGGGCCCATGTGTGGATCGAGGCTAAGAATCAAACTTTTCAAACGACAAATTACAGTTAATTATCAAACTTAAATAGTAGTATATGAACTGGAACTAAATAATTTGATTTAACTTACCACGTAGACAACGCTGGTCGAGTCCTTCTTACAACAGAGCATATTTTATACTTATGGATACAATAAACCGTGTTAATCAAAACCCGAAAAGTAAGGTTGTGAATGAGCAGCATACGCAAAGTAAACATACGTAACCAAGTAACTTTGCGCGCCTTTTCAATGGCACATGATTACGCAACTTCAACTATTATCATGATTTGACAAGTGCCTGAAACTTTATTTTTCCTGGTTGAAATGAAATCATTAATAGCAATTACTTTTAAAAAATATTATACTGTATACTGAGATGAAGTGAGGTCATGTCAATTTTTTTTAAATAAGTATGTAAGTATGCTTTGTATTGGAATAGGTTTGTGCACGCTGCATAAGTCCTTTGTACGCTGGACAAAGATTTCTGTGCAATCTATAATACATGTGACCTTTGAATAGTTCTCACTAAAGCAACTCTTGTTTCTTCTTCGTTCCTAGCACCTCCAAATTGGAATTCATACTTGTCCTGCCGCAGCTCTCCATACTGCATCAAGTCGTTTAGTATGTTTTCATTTAACAGCCTAGCTCTATCAGCTTTTTCCACCATGCCTTTGTGATTGTCATCTATGTGCTGCTTCTTATCTTCTGCTAAGGTTTGTGTTCTTTCTGCATCAATTTGTTTGTTTCGCAAACAAGCATTCTGGCCTTTGAAAGTAATCTTCCTTAAATCTGATTTTTTTGAAAGCCATTCCAACGTCTTATTGCATCACTATCTTACTTTCCACACAACTCAAACTGTTTCGGAGTTCGGAGCTGTAATGGTCAGTAATCCAAATACTCTCTCACCACTAATATTATTACTTGTACATGTTCTTTTAACTCATAGCTGGTGGTGTTGTTTACCTTTCTAGAGGGGCTTATCTCTCCCAGTGGCTCTTTGCACTAATTTTGTTAATCTTTTCCATAAAAAACACAGGGGAGCGAAGGGATCTGTTCAACCTGGTAGGATGCGTCTCACTGTCCGGTTCGTTGTGGAACATGTATGGCAGATATCTACAGTGTACCTAGTATATACCTGGTATAACGGTAAGCTGAACCACTATCAGGAGGGATTGAGATTGTGTCAACATGTATTTCCTAATTAAGACTACTGTCTTGAATGAATGTGTCTCGAGGATACAGATGTTTTAGAAATTTCTCGATCTTTTTTTGTTTTTATTGCGACGTCACACGATATGTGTGGGTGCGCCGGGGGATGGATCGAGGCTAAGAATCAAACATTTCTTTTAACGACAAATTACAGTTAATTATCTATCTTAAATAGTAGTATATGATGTGGAACTAAATAATTTAACTTAACTTACCACATGGACGATGTTGGTCGAGTCCTTCTTACAGCAGAGCATATTTAGCAGTGATATAATAAAACTTGTTCATCAAAACGCGAAAAGTAAGGTTGTGAAGGAGCATACGCAAAGTAAACATACGTAACTTTGCGCGCCTTTTCAGTGTCACATGATTTTTTTTTTAATATGTATGTATGCAAGTGTTAAAAATAAGAAAAAGAAACATTAATTTGTTAGTATTTTTATAGCCGTCATTAGTTTCTTTCTTCTTTGTTGCTAGCACCTCCAAATTCGAATTCATACTTGTCCTGCCGCAGCTCTCCATACTGCATCAAGTCGTTTAGCGTGTTTTCATTTAACAACCTAGCTCTATCAGCTTTTTCCACCATGCCTTTGCGATTGTCATCTATGTGCTGCTTCTTATCTTCTGCTAAGGTTTGTGGTCTTTCTGCATCAATTTGTTTGCTTCGCAAACCAAGCATTCAGGCCTTTGAAAGTAATTCTTCCTTATCTGATTTTTTTGAAAGCCATTCCGACGTCTTATTGCATTTATGCATTATGTTACTTTTCACATACTGAAACTGGCATTCGAAGCTCACTTTATGTAATGGTCAGTAATCCAAATACTCTCTCTGTCTTGAATGTGTCTCGAGGATACAGATGTTTTAGAAATTTCTCTATCTTTTTTCTTTTTGTTCCGACTTCACACGATGCGCCGGGCCCATTTCCCACGCCTTTCTGTTATGAAAGATGGTTGCACAAGATGACATGTCGGTTGCCTGAAAGCAAACTGTGTTATCCTTTTTAAACTGTCGTGATATTATTACAACTAAATTTCTAATGCGATGATATTCCTATAATGATCATCAATACCTGTAAATCTATTTACAGTATTTCCCGCCAGGAAGTTGATTCTAATTAAGAAAGGTTGCACAAGATGATTCTATATCAGATTGCACCTGTATACTAATGATGATGAAATGCCTAACATCAATATCTGAAGAACCTCTCCATTTGGCAAGTCTTTACATGCAGCAAAGGCATCTTATGGCTCATAAACATGAGTGACCCCCACCAATGATTATTGGTAATAGTAACCAAGAATTTCCTCATTTCATGGTGGTTTTTTAATTGAAAAGTGTAATATCTGCATTTGCTATTAATTGTTTCTGTGAGCTCGTCTTCTCTCAGCTTAAAGCCAGCAGCGCCAAACTGCTTCTGCTCCTGTAGGATGGTTGATGTGGTTTTTTGTTTTTGGACACAATGGCTTCTTATTTGCCAATTCGCCATTTCCTTTTCAGTAAAAATAACTGACATCAGTGCTTTTAGCAATAAACTTGGCTTTTTTGTCTTTCTTAGAAGGCTTTCGTATGCGCTAACCTCCATGGTGATAGCAATGTGTAATGTAGACCACCTATGGTGATGATTGAACATCTAAAAATTCTTGTGTTACCTTCATATTCCATAGCGTTAGCTGACCCCTCATGATTTACATTGCGCTCCAACTGATGCTATAGTTTCTTCACCATTTCTTCTATCGAACTCGACTTCCTTTGAAGCCATGTTTGCTTGCTTGTTTGCATAATATTTTTCTGAAGAATTTATTACAATGTTAAATGTTTGTTTTATTTGTTCTGATTTGGTATAACTTTTTTGACAATACAGTACAAAGATTGACTTGCTTAAAAATAACAAAAAGTTAAAATACTTCTTAAATTTATGTACATCTTAACAACATGCACATTGAAAGGAATATACACAAAAATAAAATTTTAGATTGTAATCTTATAAAATTTCAATCAAGATAATTTCTGAACACAAATTGAACAGTCTTGTACAGAAGTCAGAGGTCACTCTTTATTTTTTTTAAATGAATTGTTAATTACCCAATGTGTTTAACCTGATGTTATAGCTAACACTGTTAGATTATTAATTGATGTTAACCAGCCTCTTCTATCTGTTGTTTGAATACATCTGAGTCCCAGTGATTTTTTCCAAAAATGATAACATTCCTAAAAAAAAATCCATATGCTGATTAACAATTTACAAGGAATTTCTTCAAGCAAAAGAGCAAGTGAATAAGGATGTTGCATGGCAACAATGCTTATGAGCAACTGAAATCTAACCTCGCACTAAGGCAACTTATGAGGAGATATGTGTAAAAATATTGTACACTGGAAATAAACTTAAATTACACAATAATAAGTGTTACTGTACAACAACATAATAACTGAATGCAACAGAGCAGATGAGATTGGATGAGAAAGTTTATAAACGTCTATTGAAATCCAGACTGAGTAGTTCACAAATATGCAAGGGTT
The DNA here is from genome assembly GCF_963402885.1 of Antedon bifida. Classification (NCBI taxonomy): domain Eukaryota; kingdom Metazoa; phylum Echinodermata; class Crinoidea; order Comatulida; family Antedonidae; genus Antedon; species Antedon bifida. Next base: position 21,874,281 of record NC_136228.1, on the reverse strand, counting down.
ATGACGAGATTGAGTTGAAATTAATCCAGACATGTCATGAAAAAGAAGTGGATAAAATGGATTGTGAAAGAAAGAAATCAAAAAGTGACTACCATACAGATGGTATATGATAATATATATATACTGGAAGAATGTTAGCTGGAAGTTATCTCTTTCGGACTCCCCAGAAGCATTTGAATAACAGATATTTAGTGGTCAATCGTGTTAAATAACATGCCTCGAAAGTCAAGTAAAAATCATTGTTTAGCTATAACATCAGAGTGACTTAATTTTGGTAAAGTATGATAACACACAAAACAACAGGTTAGTGACAACAGTTTTACCAAAATATAAACAGAAAGAAATGGAATAGAAAAAGAAACAAATATACCATACTCTTTTAAAAGGTTTCAAAAGACCTTTTTATGTTTATCAATATGGAAATTCAGATGAAACATAAAGTGTGCAAAAATTATCCAAATGAGTGATTAAAAATTATTTTTATTATATTTGAATACACCATTTCTCAAAAATATCCTATTTTACATTTTACAAATATCATATCTCGTGGGCTCATGATTTACAAATAAAAAAAAGTTATATTTAATTTAATGACTAAACAACTTTTTCCTGTTCTTCTGTACTTTCTCTTTTTTGGACCCATTTATTATATTCATAGCTGAGCTTGGTATTTGGCGATAGTTTGATTTGCACATGTGGTTCAGTCCTACCTACTGTACACAGAGAAAATTGTATTGTATTTCCGCTGCTTGTGACTTTATTTTCAAAGCACAGTCATGTAGTTCTTTCTGCAGTTTTTCAGCCACTTTTGATTGGATGCAGTAAAAAAAAGTGAATCCGTTTGCAGATGCAGCATCTATCTAGTTGCTCATTCATAGGGCCTGTTTCTGCTGCAACTGCTTAAAATATGGTATAAAAATACAGTATAAAATACGGTATATTCTATACCATATTTTTTAGTACCCCGTTTCTGCTAAAAAAATACTTGGGTGGTCGTGTTAAAATTCATCCTTTTACCTAAACTGTACGTGAGCCGGAAGTCTGTGTTTGACCCAAGTATACTGAGCGTGCACACTGTAACTCCACTCTCGTGGAATTTCCCACTCGAAATCTCGATCTCCACATATTTTCCGCTTTCCACTTAGTTATTTTTTTGCAATGTTGTACGGCTTTCGCAGGCTCTTCAGCTTTGAGTTTACTTGTTTTAGAGACCTATTCCGTAATTCTGCTTTATTTTTAGTTTTACACCTCACTTTCTACTACTTTGTACCTGGTTCTGATCCATTAGGTAATGAGGGGCAGCTACTGTATGGCCCGATCTTCTAATATTCTGTCCAAAACCTCGTAATGGGGACAAGCAATTCTGTCCCTCCCAGACTCCGAGTTATTTTTTTTGCCATGTTGTACTGCTTTCGCAGGCTCTTAGCTTTGAGTTTACTTGCTTTGGAGACAAGTCTATTCAATAATCCTGCTTTATTTTGTTAGAAATGTCTTTATAAAGGTGGTTGTCCCTTTTATTGCCTTTTAGTTGTCCGGAAATTTTAACTTCCCCTCACAAATTTATAGTAAATACCATAACGTCTTCGCTCCACATTTTCGCCGAATAAACCTATATACTATACATAAAATCAAATCACAACACGATGTTGACCTCATGTCACAGGTAAAAAAATATAGGGCATTTTTTATTGGCAGCAGAAAAGGGTACAGAAAATACGGTAAAGATTTGTAAATACTGTATTTTATCCACAAATTTGGTGGGGAAAATATGTATACAAAATACGGTATTTTTTTGTGACCGCCATTTCCGCTTCCAGAAATATACCGTATATATATACGCTATTAAAAAAATACCGTATTAAATACGGTAGTTACTTGGCATTAGAAACTGGGATTTGAACTCAAGTCAATGGCTAATGAATACATCGATGTGTCATAGCTTTTAGCATCATCCTCGTATGTCTCTCCATTGCCTGTCTCTTCTTTCCTCTGTTATATCGATTTCAAATTATTTTAAAAATTGATGATACTAATACTAATAGCCTCTAAAAACTGCTTCATCATTTTATTGAAAAGACTAAATTCAGTTTTGCTTGGGTTACTGTAAAGATTGATTGTCTCTGTGATCTTTCAATGACAATTTTCTGGAAAGACCCAATTCCATCAAAGCTAACATCTTTCACTGAACAAGTCTTTGCATTTCCGTTCTGACAGTTTTTATTACGGTCAGAATTTATTAGATGTTGAATTCATGCAGATCAACCACAATTGGTGTAACGAAAAAACCAATGTGTTCTGTTGAACACATCCATCATTTCCTGATGACTGGAGGATCAACTTCTACGACTGGAGGATCAACTCCGACGACTGGAGGATCAACTCCAACGACTGGAGGATCAACTCCGACGACTGGAGGATAATAATAAGTAGATAATAAGAAGTCCTCAATCGTATCATTCGTCTTCTGGGATTGTTCATAAATTGTTATTTAATAATAAGAAATGTTCAAATAAATTGTGAATGTTTTATTTTTTTTCCATTTTCCACTACCGAGTCTACCATCAGTTGCCTTTATGCTGTATGCAGTTACCTCTGTTCCACTCTTTATTAGCTTGCAGTAAGTCTATAAAAATATTAAAGTTCTCGCCTAACAGTTAACCTCCTAGAAGAAAACACAACCTCTAAAACTTCCTGGTCTAGGCAAATTTTCTTAAAACATTCTGTTAATGCAATACATTCCAGGTCATTTACTCTCTTCCTTGTAAATTCACCTGCCGCGTGACAACAGCAACATTCCTACAGCATATGCCTACAATTGCCACAATGGCACCATTCGGTTGTATCCAACCTGCTAGGCCTTGGTGGCTACAGCTTAGCCTGTTGTTGATGTTCTTTTTTTAAAGTACTATCTGCAGAACGAACAGTGTACGGTTCAAATGCATAATCATTTCCTACTCTGTAACACAGGGTCATATCGCCACAGCTTCTTTCTGCTTCACCACGCGCTTATAATAAATGAAACTTTTATTGTTTAAGGGACAAACAATTATATTTCATATTTTTTTAACCCTTTAACATTGTTTACAGTTTATAAAATATATGGTTAAAAAATTGTGTACTTATTGGGACTAAAACCCTATTGTTGCCGGATCATGAAAGCAGCTCATAGCCACCACCTTCTGTAAGCTTTGGAAAAACCTCCATCATTACTTCCTTCAGCTTGGATGGTGACATATTAGAATGCTTGATTGACATAACCTTTTCACCAAGATCAGCATCTGCCAACGTCTGCTTTTCGGCCATGGTTGGCGCATGTTCCATTTCAGGATTTGCCAAACAGATTACCTTTGGTCCATGAGGTGTCACCATAACTTTGTGCTTTTCTTTTTTTACCAAAACCTTGGTTTTTTGTTTCCCGATTGCCTATTATTGCAGATAACAGGGTGCCTAGGAAAAATACGAGTATTTACTATCAAAGTGAAATAAACATACATGCTAAGTCTAATGTTAATTGCAATATCTGTGCATTAGGTTGTCCAAAGTCAATTTTGCATGTGACAAACAGTATGGTTGGTCTCAATTGATTTAAAGCTATAGAGACCTGTACCACTCTCTCCTTTCCTGACACACCCTACATCTTTGTGTAATTGTAATTATTTATTCTGTCTAAGTTTGACTGGTGACATGTTCATCCCATCCGCTTAGACCGTGGTGCCTTTCTCTTTAATCTGCTTGCCAGTTTCCATTGTTACGGTGGTGGTGATCATTTCTTCATTCTCTTTAAGGAAGTTGTGTAAAATTAAATTTCAAAATCAGTTTTCTGCAATTCTGGTCTTCCAGACCTTCACAGAAATTTTCGAAGTTTTAATTACAACTCTTTATTTCAAGTTTTAATTACAATTCTTTATTTCAAGTTTTAATTCCAACTCCTACATTTTCATAAAAATCTAGATTATAAAGTACACCTTCTCCCTGTAATCTTAAGGCAGATGATGACTAGTGCCACTTTTATTTTACTCACATCTTCTTCAAGTCGGATACTTCTAGCATGAATTTCCTCTATCCTTTCCTGTGACATTCCACACTTGATTTGTCATTGCTGTGTGAAAAGTTTATTGTTGGCAATTCTGTAAATGTTGTTATTGGGATGCTGGTGGTTCGGCTAATTTGATGGCTTGTTCAGAGCCTAAACCTGTCCATTTGTGTTGCTGTCCCCTTTTTTTCCTGTTGTAACATACAACAATCACAACATGTCCATCTATGATCCGAATTTGGCTGTATGCCCCGGACTCTCCATTCTGGTATCCCCACCTAAAAAGAACATTTGTCATTACTGTAGTTTTAGATATTCTTAAAGTTTCCAAACATTCACAATACTTGGCTGCAGATATTGTTCTTGATGGCGATAATATGTCCGTTCCGATATTGCACATACCCTACATCTTTGTGTAATTGTAACACAGGTCCCTGTTAGTGGCAAGCAGTGCATGTACCAAACAAACCTAGCAGCTGAGATTCGAAGACAATGTACTTTCGTTTGTCTACAGGACCCATGGATTTAGATGTATCACTGTCACCAGGGGCGGATTCTTTCGGGTCTCATCATTCGGAATATAATATAAAGTCATTCTATAGTAATTGTTAAATGTCTGAAAGAAATGAATATACATATATATTTGGAGAAATGAAAAAAAATAATTGCAAAGAATGGTGAAATTAAACCCGATAATTTAATAATTATATTGCATTATTTTTGAATGGCAGTCACATATAGTGCAGTCATTTAATTTTGTTTGTAAATGGAATGTCCAAAGCTTATTATAAAACTTAACTTAATGTTATTATACATACCTCTACAGACATTGACGTTGTCGACTCTATCCGCTTGACATTTTTATATTCGGTTACCAAAACGATACTCGCTTGTATCTTTTGGTCCATGACCAGCTCTATGGACGTGTGGGTTCCCCACAAAGATAGACCCACCGTATTTGTCCCATCTGTTAGTTGGATGTCAATTATCAATGTTATTGATTATAAATTGAAGTGGTATAATAAACACAATCTTCATGGTAGACCATGTAAGCGATTGATTTTGCACAACCAAACTGATTCGCGGTCTTGTTGAATGGCATTCCAGTGGATAGTCTGTGCAACGTCATTGCTACTCTCTATTCTGCAGAAAATGTGGAACCGTTGTTGTTGGATCAATATAGTTTCCATTTTTACGGTGGTGGTGATCTTTCTTTCATTCTCTTTAAGGAACCTTTGAGAATAAAAACCTTACTTTGTTAGAAGGTGAAGATTGCAGTTCAACTGGTTAATTTCAGTCTCCCACCTCTCTTCTTTGATCGTAGTATTGTTTAAATAGAGTTTCATTTGGTGGCAAATGACCAGTCATTAGCGTTAGTTGATTAATGCAGGTATTACTAACCGGATACCAACTGTGCTGCATTTCTATATCATGTGGGAGATTTCTTTCTTTTTGCCTCTTGCCATCGGACGTGCTGGACACTCCAACTTTAATTACATTTCAACTTTATATATTTTTACATTTTTATATTATATATGGTATACTAAAAGAGTACTAAATTTAAAGTACAAGCTTCTGGGGTATTGTCCTGGCTATGCACCTACCACAATGTCTAATCCAGCTTTCAATGTCTGCACTCATTCGGGGCCTGTCTCTTGCCAACGCCAGCGTTCGCTCAACACCAAGATGACCTAATTCGTTGTGAAGTCCCTTTATAGCTGGATTGGTTGTACATCTGTATAAAATAGCATTACGAAGTTGAAGCTTTCCAAACTCTCTAAGAATAAGTCATTCATCGGGTAACCCTATCGAGGAGTCTGGTTTCTTACCCATTTTGACATAATTTATGACTTGGTTGATGATTGGATCTTTCTGCTGTATGTTCGTCCAATCAATATATAAGTGGAATAGTGTCGGATGAATTGACAGATGGAGTGTTGATGGATACACCATATTGTAGGAAAAGAGCGCTCATCATACAGTATCACGAGAACACAGCTTTACCTTTTAACCTAGCCTCAAGATTCTTGTTGTTCTTCATACTGTCGGTTGGGTTTGATGTCATGAGGTCTGCAGGACAGAGCATTGGCGTCAATGTTTAATTTACCTGGTTTGTAGTGAATAGAAAGTACATATGTGAGAGGGTTACTATCAGTCATCACTCGTGTACCACAGGCCATGTATAGGTAATCTTTAAATTTATCTGTAACCGCCCACTTTAAAGCGAGAAATTCAAGTTACACTTTGTCCACAACAATCTTATGAATAAATCGACCACGTACATAAGACCAAGATCCAAATGAAATGATCCAGTGACGCACGAGACATCTTGTTGTGTATTGTGATGGCTTCCAACTCAACCCATGCCTGCAGAATATACGATAGTATAGTAACATTAATAAATATCGACCGCGTATCTATATGATTATGCAATTTTAATTACCGTTTCGTACTAACGTCGTACCGCAAACGTGTATATATTGGGCTAAAATAACTGATGGTAGAATTCTTCACTTCGGGGGGAAACCCCTATTAAGGGGAAAATTTGTTGGTTCTTAAAAGTGTCCCCTTAATAGATGTTCTACTTAAACATGGTCGGTAGAGAATCATTGTAAACGTGAAAATGTAGTAAAGCATTCAATTGACTTGGAATATGAGTGATGTGGGTCAAAGGGTAAAATATTACGTAATAAAGACAACCATCCTTACCTATCCTCATCTAATACAAACATCCTCATATCACAACAAATATTGTTTTGTGAAAATAGCAATCACATCAAATAAATAGGAAAGGTATATTGCATTAAAGACCAGTGTAATACAGATCAAACCAGAAATCCCCCTCCCCGAAAAGAAGAACGCAACATTTTGTGTCGGGAATTCCGTTTATAAATTTATTATTAAAATCAAATCAGAACACGTACAGACTTTGTTTTATAAAAATGTACATAACACACACGTTATTTATTCATATCATACAATTTAGACAAGATGGTTCATAAAAAATATTTAGAAATGTAGCTAGGAAACTATAATAATATACTTTGGAAATATATAATATTGACATACATCTTATGTTAAGGTACAAATATAATACAATTTTTAAAAACTATTTGTTATGGTACCTCTCGTCGACTGAGTACAAAGTTTAGAGGCGTCACCGAGTTTTCTACTACTTCAACCACGAAACCTTTGCTGAAATATCCTTCCGCCGATACTGTTATTGTGTAGGTACCTGGTAACAATAAACGCCAATATTCACCGTCTTTTGCTAAAGAAAAAGTATATAGATATTAAATCATAGATAATATAAATATGGTTCATTCTATAAATATGGTTCATTTTAACATATTCTTATTCATACGTAACAACATGGAAATGTTGAATGTTTAAAATGGTTGATCAAAATATATGGGTAAATTATTTCTAACCATTCACCAATGGTGGCGAATTTAAACAAAATCTGTTTCAATTAAAGCAAAAATCAATTCAACTTACTTGAGGTGACGTCATGATTGATTCCTGGTCCTCCTACATGTACTACCGCTCCTTTGATAGGCATATCGTCAGTGCTTGCTATAATACCCTTTACTCCCATATGAATCTGAAATGTTAAAAATAAATATGTACATAATATTACATACTTTTTATTTAAGTGTATGTGATATCACATGTGCCAGAAAGGAATACACACACCGCTATCATCATCATCATCATGATCTTTAACCGTAGCAGTAATATACAGTAATATAAAGTTACTTTGTTGTAACCAAGTCCGACTGATGACATCATGAACCCCTAATGAATGGTAAAGAATTAACCGTGGAAATGTTCCACTACAATTTACTTACCTGGTACATGTACTGAATGAGCGCATCTTTGTTGTCAACCCATTCCTTTTCTAATCCCGATTCTGACGAGAATTTAATGCAATCTAACTCGAGCGTTATATCAAAACAATTCGTGTGCAGATAATCATAATCTTGAAGGCCTTTAAAGGAAATACACAAAATAAATATTGTTTATCATCATGGTTTTGTTTGTTGAATTACCTAAAATCGTGTCCGGTATTACTACATTGGCTCTCACCAAAACTAACGTTACAAGAAGACGTATTGAGATGATGCTATGCCAAAATCTTGACATCGTTGTACCAATGTACATCCGGATGTAGGCCTACACCACATTTTTTGATAAAACTGAGGAAAAAGTAAACTAAACCACTAAACCGCCAAGTTTGCCATGATGTCATGAGTAGGATTCCCATCAGAATAGACTTTGTTCTTTATGCCTAATTATCTATCTGAACAGTTTGTAGAACCACGTCAGAGTTGGGCAAACATCATCTCCCTGACGTGAAACTAGTCTGTTACTAGGCCTAGTTCATATTAGTAGGAAACACTAGGCCTAGTTCATATATTAGTAGGCCTAACCATTATCATATTTAATGTGCTTAAGGAGGTTACAACATTATTATATGTTTAAATAATAAGAACTCACCTCCTTTGACCGTATACCAACTCGCACCATTGGTTATACCATCTTCAAATGTACGACTGTATATTGAGCATGCGCGTGTTCTAGTTGACATAGTAGCGTGAGATTGCGAATATGTTCGTGCAAGATGTCTAAAGAGAGAGTCGTCTGGACTCATTGTATAAGATGGTCGCCCGTTAAAGGATCTTACGTCATCAAATGGATAATTTGCTACCAAATCGCCATCGTGCATGTTGGCAGATAGCACAAAAGGGTATTCCTCAACCCATTCAATGTAAGCTTGTACTTCGGGTTCAGGCTGTTGAAAAATAGTAAAAACAAATAGTTATACATTTCTAAGTTCAAAACATTTGCTACATTAAACATAACTTGTGTGGCACTGATAATTAACACAAAGCATAAACAGTAACTTCAAACAGGATAATTACACAATCAAACGTTAAGTAATGTGCTGATAAATGAACACGATGATGTCATATCACTACCATATTTGGGCACATCACAGTTTTTGTTTTTGTTAAACTGGTTTGATAGTGTAGACAGAGCTTAAAATCATAACATCATAACAACGTCCGTTCCCAATTACATGCATGTCAACTATTGCGATAATTTTCCAAATTCAATAAGATAGATAGTAGAGAAAGCTTGATAATAACTAGGCCTAAGGGTCCGTTCAGGCTTAGTTATTTACCCGGGTAGCAAGCTGGTTTCACGGGCACAGTTATCGCTAACTTTGGTGGGTAGGAAACCAACTTAACCTGGCAAAACAACTAAGCCGAAACGAGTCCTAAGTTGCGTGTGCTTGCATACAAATCATTAAAAAAACAAAATTAATTTACCACATAATTCGTCGTATCTTTGCCGTACCCCAGATGATGATTTTTGCCACCAATAATTTCATTTCGATACATAATTGTATTTAGCCGCGGAAAGTTCCTGTTTAAATCAACAGAATGCAAATTCTCACGACCATAGGCATCAATAACCATATCCTGAAATTAAAACATTAAATATCATAGACAATATTTAATAATTTAGTCGACCTTGAGAGTTATGATTTTGGTGCAAACGTTAGGTACAAAAAGTTCTTATTCTGGCTTAGTTTCAATCTAGTCCACTGATGCATGGTATAGTTACATGAACAAGTCGCTATACCATTTTATTTCTTGCAAACAGATTTAATATATTTGTCATGGGGATTGGTTTTAAAGTACCTAACATCGAGATCACTCATCATCACACTTCATCTGTACGCGCGTTTGTTACATGTTTTTTCATACACACATCACGCATCCGCAACCAACCAAATTTCATTTGTACCTCGTTGTTAAAATGACAATAAATAATATCGTATTGTATCGTAATTGTTGGGTCGGTTGCAGTATCTATTTAATAATTTATTAGAAGAGAACATTCCTCAAACCAAATGAAGATTTTTTTAGGCCTACGCGGTTGAGCATTTTGTAAAGGGTCTCAGAACTAAAGAAAAAATACATGTTCTTGGTAAGATCCACGTAATTGCTAAATAAATGTACATTGAATTTATGATCATTTAGATGATAATACCGGTGATTATTATTTCTTACGAATTCTTTGTAGAACTGGAAGGCCTTCTCGAAGCCATCAGGGTTGAGACTTGGAAGCAGGTGGATCCGAGTGTGGTCGACAAGATACCTAATAGTGGCATTACCAGCATGATACTCATTGCAAAGGTACTCAGCTAACTTTAAGATCAACTCGCGTCCAGTTACCTCGTCTCCGTGCATGTTAGCAATATACTTAAATTCTGGTTCAACTGTCAACAAATAAATTGATAAGTTATAAGTACAGAGTCATAAGATTTTATTATAATTTGTTGAATGAAACGTTACTAGTTATATTGAATATAAGTTAAATATTAACATCTTAAATTTATTATACACATTAACAAACAATGGTAAGTAAAAGTACATCCGCTGAATATGTCGTTTATTGTACCCTGCACTTATGGCAAACACTGATAGGCCTACTCTGTCTTGAATACTGTATATTATACATAGGCAGTCGTCTTAAAATTAATTAAAGTAAATATGGTATAACTGGATATTATAATGAATTTATAGATTTTTGCTATTCTTAAAATCCAAATAACGTTTTACGTCTAGGACAAAAATTGTTAATAAGACTACTAAAAAGATACTAAAAAATCTGTATTATTTTAAGTTATATACAGTAGAAAAATGATTAAGGTGATCGAATAAAGTGTTCCTTTAATGGTTTGGCAGCAGTTTTAAAACACGTCATATTCCTCTCGTTGTTATGAAATTATCCCATTATCCCATCATAATACACATTTATGTATTCACAATTCACAATTACATTTACAATATTTAATAGTATACCAAAAGAAGCAAGCGCTTGTCAGTTTGGTAACCATTATTTAAATGCATTTAAATAGGAGTCTCCACTGAGGAGTGTCTTAAAATAGTTTGAAAAAATTGTAAAATAACGTACGAATCTCGTGTACACCAACATTGTTGCTTATTTCCAATGCGTACAACTGTCTTCCGTCAACACTTTGTCCGATACTGTACATCTTGGTAATATTAGGATAAGCTGTCGTGAGATTCTGGAAAAAGATTCTGATATCGTTTGAATCATGATAACGGAATTCATGGAATGACGTACGATCTGCAAGAACAAATGAAATAATAATAATTACATTAAAGATGAAGATTAACTAAATTAGACTTTGAATAGGTTATTTTGTAGTTTTAATAAAGTTAATTCCTTCCGTGAAAAAAAAAACAAAACAAAACATTTTTCTCATATAAAATGACCAAATTAATGGTCAAATTCAACCAAAAACCCATTGGCTGGCAGCCAATTTGCTTTAAATTACAGTTTTTCAGGTAAATAATTTTTTTGTTCGATTCCATTTTTGTTCAAAGTGGATAACTAGTATGTGACAATAAAATGACATATTCAACAAAAACAATTTAAAAAATTATTTTTTCAGGGGGACAATACATCTTTACATTATACAGTATATAAGAAATCCAGCAATAAAACAATAAAATCCATCTTTAGGGACACGCCTATTCGGGAACGCCCCTATTAAGTTGGGAAACTTTCTCCGTGAAACGAACAGAGAGAAAGACATGGTTAATCACTTTGACAAAAACTTGGAAACTGTTAAGGAGTTCCATGCTGGTTAATATAGTTCTACTGTATACTATATATTCGTTTGTGAGCTTTTTAAACTAATATAATTTAGTGGAGCTTTTTATTTCTGTTAGGCTTAGTTGATTTAAAATAATTTTTTAAAAATAACTGAAAATGTGACTTACTTCTTGTTCTTTCACATATAGCCTCGTCAGACCCATCACTGCAATCTGGTGAACCATCGCATGCTAAGTTTGAGTCGATGCATCTGTTGAGGAAACCATTACGGTTATAAACGTTGAGTGAATTACAAAAACGTAATTAAATTATATTATAACAATGCATGATACTCAGTATTAATATGCTAACTGTAGACTGTGTCCCGGTGGGCATATCTTTTGCAACTACCTTAGGCCTAAAGGCACATAATTTTATTTTTTAATGAAATGAAATGATACAAATAATTGTACTGAGAAAAACTAAAATTAGAAATACTAATTTCAAATCATTTTCATATAGGCGGTACTTTCATTTTTGTATACATGTAGGGCAGGTTATTTCCAACTTCTTTAGGTTATAAATCGAATAGAAATCTTCTTGACTACATGGAGTTTTATTTTTAAGATTTTAAGAGTTTCTTAGAAAACTATTTAACAAAGATGCTACTTCAATCTGAATGCATTGCAGTAAAAAAACAAGGAGGAATACTTGATGGCCCATCAGCATATGGTAGAAACAATGCCCTTCACCAAAGATTTGCTACTTATATTAAATCACACAGCTGTTTCAACCAATGTAAAATAAATAGAAAAAGTCAAGCGCCCTCAATATTGTCAGACGGCGATATGTGCCTGAGTGTGACGCCGCGCGAGTGATTGAATCTTGTTCAACTTTCGCGACATTTGCAACTTTTATAACTACACTTTAAATTAATTTAATCAATTTCGTCATAAATATTATAAAACCATTTTTATACTATTTGTTAGAAAATAAGTTTTTTAATTACCGATTTTTTTGGAAATAGTAAGTAATTAAGCATAACACCGAGTTTACGAAATTATTTTCACCCGGAAGTTTTAAAAATTAACATCGATCGGCCTAGCAAATGTAAACAACGGAAAGTTTGAAAAAATGCTTGTCAAATTGTACACTTTTTGTTTTTATTCCTAATTTTCATAAATACTTGGAAAATCTAGGTAAAAGTTTGATTATATATGCTTACATGAGACATTGAATTGTTAGGAGGTGACGGTGAAAATCTCAAGAAAATTTCATTGAAAAACTCGACTGTTTTGTTAAATGCGAAACAGCGTATTTGGCGAGAGGTCGATGAACGCGGCTGATACCCGCTCGCTAGGCTGTACGCAACTAGGCCTAGGTTGTAGCTAGGCCTAGTTGGTATGTATAAGTAGTGTAATCATGCTATACATCATTTTAATTTACAATAGATTAAATAATAAGCTTAATTATTATCATTGTATTTATTTCAACTGAATATAATTCATCATAAATGTAAAAATTTAGTAAAACTACTAACTACCAGGCCTAGGCCCTTAAAATTAAAGCCTATACAAAAATACTCAAACTACTGTATGATAAATATAATATAAAATTAAAGGTTGGTAAAATTAACATTTCTTTTCTTTTTTGTAGGCAACACAGTTTCACGAAAGGCTTTACTTGCTTTTGTTGTGGAACAAAATTTAAAGAAAAGGATAAAAAATACAATTTAAAAAATATGAAAAGCCATCACAAATTTGCACTAAATCTAACAAATGTAAAATCACTACCTATATACATTTGTACAACCTGCCATTCATGAATTTGCAATGGATACTGTATACTACCACGCTAACATTTAAATTAACAGGGCATGGACAAAATTGCTTGGCATGCTACAACTATGACCTGGGCCAAAACTACATTCACAAGTGAAAGAACACACTGGCATTTAAGGGAACAGTTTTTTGTCTGGTACAGCTGCTCCATAATCTTCTTTTCTTCCTTATATCTTCACTCTTTTTGAAAGTTTATAGTATACTAACAAATTTAATTAAATGAACATACCTCATAATCAAATAACTGTTTTAACGTCCTAATTTATATGCATAGTTTAAAAACCGCCAACTTTCAATTAAGATTACATCATACATTGTACCATGGAGGTATAAAATATTTTATTTATTTTATACCTCCATGATTGTACATTTCTATTCAACAAAATTGTCAGAACTTTCTATTATTTAAATGTCTAAGATAGTCAGGTCTCTGGTCCATTCTACAGTCACCACAGATTGACTTTTTCATCACAAAATTTCTGAAATTATAAAATATATTAATGTGTAAATTAAGTATTTTTAGCAAAATACAGGCATATTGCACCAGGTGTAATACAGCCTAAGCTGCATATGCTTGAGCACCATGCTATTGCATTCATGAGAGAATGGAAGGTGGTCTCTGAGCAAGGCAGGGAGCTAATACATGCCAAACTCAACCGTCACAAAACAGCAGTGTGGATTAGAGTCAAACTTAGACTCATCTGACTTTCACATCTCCAATGATACAAAATGAAATAATAAAACCCAACAAATGCAAGAAAGCCAACGAAGAATGATTCATTAACATTAATGATCATAAAATATTGTACATTTTTAAATGTTAAAGGAATATTGCATTGTATTGATTTCCTTTTAACAATGCCTAATGATAATGAATATGTAAAAGTAATACTAGAGTATGTCTATATTTCAATTACTAACTAATTACTATTGATTGATAGTACCACTGCTGTACTGTACAATTTAATATTTGCTAGTTCTTGAACAGTAAAATAAACTTGCCTATATAGATGGTAGGTATTGGTCCAAATCTGTTTAAAATGATTTTTCCACTTCGGGTTGCCGCTATGTACCTAAAAAATAGTAAAACATTATTATAAGAATTACTTAAAATTAGCTTATTAAATTTAATATGGTTGCATATATACTAATTTGAATATGCAGTAATAAGCAAAAACGAATGTTAAAATTTGTTATTTATAATATTACATACAGGGTAGGGGTATATGCCCTATGTCATTGCATAGGGTATATATAACCAGGTATTCTCATAATAAACATTATTTAAATAAATACTGTAAATATATTAAAACTAAAATTAATAATAATTAAATAATAATAGGCGTAGAGCCTAGACCTAATTAGGTAGTCTACTTATACCTAGCCTATTGCTCTAGGCTATGCTAAATAAGCTGGAAAGCTGCAGCTTCTCTGTAGGCTGCTAGTGCTAGAGAGCACAGGTCTAGCTAGTATATTAAAATAAAAATAGGGCCTATAATAGGCCTAGCCTACCCAGCCAGTGGTAGTGATTGATTGTTAATATTACAAATTAATAGCATGGTAAACACAATTTAATATTTGCTACTTCTTGAACAGCAAAATAATCTTACCTATCTAGATGGTAGGTATGGTCCAAATCTGCTTAGCCACTTCAGGTTGCTGCTCTATATAATACCATAATACCTACAATAGTATAACATTAATAATTATTATAACAATTTTATAAAATTAACTTAACTTATTAAATTTAATATGATTGCATACTAATTTGAATATGCAGTGATGAGCAAAACCAAATGTTAATATGATGCTTGTCATTATTTATATTGTAATTATTACATACAGGGTAGGCCTATAATATTCCCTATGTCATTGCATATATAGGGTATATATATATAATCCTCATAATATTAAATTTACAGTTTTTGTAATGAATACTGTAAATTTATTAAAACTAAAATTAATTATAATGATTTAATAATATTAATAATATATAGGCCTAGGCGTAGATCCTGGGCCTAATTTTAATTAGGTAGCCTACTAATACCTAGTAGGCTAGCCTACTCAAGGCCAGGCTAACTAAGCCGGAAAGCTGCTTCTCTGTAGTAGGCTGCTAGAGAGCACAGGTCTAGCTAGGGCGTAGGCCTAGTATTAAAATAAAAATAGGGCCTATAATATTGGTATATGCCTACCCTACCCAGCCAGGCCTAAATAATTAAAATAATGTAACATTTCCAAACTCATTTGGGTCAGCTGTCACATGAAAGGCAGTGTTGCAACTAGAGTAGACACAAGCCTAAGCCTAAAATGACACAATTTGAAACGGCCATAGCTCAAAAATTCAACCATCACCTCTCGACCATTACTATGTTATAACATTCACAGATAACTAAATTATCATGCAGTACCAAAGAATTAGAGTGAAAATTACATTTTTTAAAGATACGGACAAACAAACATGTACCTAATTTGGAAATATCACTCACGTGCGTTAATTGGTCTATGCTTGTAATTTATGGTCCACCCTTCCATTAATTTTCAGCGTTACATTCCTTGTTAAAAACAAAAACAACAACTTGCTTGTTTCATCCAGGGACTCTTTAATGAATATTCATATTTTTAGCGACCCTTTATTTTTTTATCTCATTCTCATTGGCTGTTTAAAACATGTCTTTAAATGACGATTGACTCCACTCTGCACACGTGGATTTGTAAGTAATTGTTTATGTATTCTTACTCCAGCGATACGACTTGTAACGTTGAGGGCGCATGACTTAATTCGTATGTTTGAAACAGCTGTGATCAACATACAATAAAAAAAAATATGAATTCTATTAGGCCTATAGTTTTTAGTGTTTCTTCCTCTGAATCGTGGCTATCGTTAGACCTATAATTATGCTATTTTACAAATAAAACGTATAATGAATCAGATAAGCACAGTGTTTTATTCGTTGGCAGAGTAAGTTGATAATAAAGCATGGTTCCACTACGCGTCTGTGCTGGCGTGCGTGAATGTGCGTTTTCACAGACGAGTAGCTAAAGAGGTAGGAAACAAGCTTAACCGGAAAAATTAAATTTCCAAACTGCCAAAAATAATGAACCTTACTTTCCGTCACTGACGCATCCGAATTCGCCTTCAAGACAAGCTGTGAAAATAAAAGGAAAGCAGATTATGATTATAAAAATAAATATAGGCCTAATTGTCTGCAAGTGAATATAAAGTTAAAATTGTTTAATTTAAACCAACAAATCCGACCATATATCATGAGCACGATTTCATATGTATATTATTTTTGGAAAAACGTATTGATCATATTTTGAAAAAAATGTAGATATATATTTTTCTAGACATTTCATTTGTGATTAAGAAAACAAATTTATCTTCCTAATTTCGTGTAAAAACATTACTATTAACTACTTCCTATGTCTAGATTATAACTGAATTTCACGCACCTCTGAAGCACGATAGGCCCACGTCGTAGGAGTGTTTACAGTCCGTTTCACCCCACACATCATGGCTACAATCATCGATGGTTTCATCAGTTAGATCGCAGCTTAGTTCTCCCAACCAAACCTTCTCTGGAACATTTGTTCGCATACCTCGTCTATGTAGAATTAATAACACAGATTAATTTGTAATTTGATTGAATGTTATCAATTATGATCTCTTGGCAACTGCTAATTCTACAGGCTTCCATCGTTTACACGCGTCCATCTAAGCTCGATTTTTGTCGATTTTGGATATGCTATTCTCTAAGAAATTTTGTAATGTAAACAATTCAGTTGTACCATTTCCCCCGACTGAACCTTAAAACTAGCAGAATGCATAGGGGCCTAATAATAGTACAGTTTAAATCGGAATTGCTGTCAACCACCAACATTTCTTTGTATTTTTACGAAAAGAAATTGTTCTTGTTGTATCTTGTGAATATTCTAATTGTAAAACCAACTTACCTGGCTTGTTTTTGTTTACTTAGCATTTGATAAACACCTGGGTACCCCAACTGTCTACAGATTGAAGCAGCCGTTACGGTCGAAAACTGTTTCTTGCAAACTGTCCCCCATTCACCATCATGGTATACAACAAGGAGTCCTTCCCGTGGAATACGCCCACCGTTCAAACGTATTGTGTTACCTTACAGGAGAAGGAACTGATTGGTTAATTTTATTGATTTTATGTATTTCGGCACATGTGGCCAAGGATTACCAATAGTAAATCACTCTCCTATCAATACCTATGAACCAGTTCACCGGGGTGATCATCTACTCGTCTCGAATAATGAATTCTTTAATGTTCACACGGACAAACTGTATAGCCTAACACTGGACCAACGATTTAAAGTCATTATCCGAGAGAGGACTTGTTCCACCACCCTAATTAGGAGCGAGGGATTATGACCAAAGCGGCCGCGAGCGAAAGCGGCCGCCAATCCATAACAATGCATTTGTATGAAACGCCAAAGAGTCATTGTGTATAATGTGGGTGTGTTGCTTTGGTGCAGTACGTAATTGTAAAACATGATTGATTGCAATATAGTTAAGTTGAACCAGATAATAACGTAAATTTATTTATGTTCTCTTACAGAATTGGATGTATAATGAATGGTGTAACCATTACTTTATGTCTTAAATTTTTTTCAAATTTAAACCAGATGATAAATAATAAGATAAGAAAATAGAGCACATCAGCATTTGTTTTCAAACAACTGTTACACATTTATTAACACAAAATTCAATTGTAAGAAACAAATAAATAAATAATTCATATGGATTACCATTTATATATCTAATTTAAAACAAACTAAGTACTGTAGGCCGGGGCTATGATGTTCACAATTTCACATAAATATTAAATTAATTTATTCAACTAAAAAATAAACTTAAGTACATTATGCATCATTAATTTAAAAATCACATGAAATACAATATAGATAGATACGATTAATTAAATTATTTCAATAATTATACAACTGATTAATTTGCACGAGCATTACGACTGATCACACGGCTTGCTGCAAGTAAGAGGGACTTGGCTGATCGTACACCGCGTGAATATTCATCCCAGAAAGTGTTGAGGCGTTCGTTGGCGATTACTGTGTGTCTTGACTGAGTTCGGATGATGTCTTCACGAAAAACAAGTTCGGCCTGGATGGACACTGTTTGGCTTTCTTCGAAAAGTAGCTTGCAAAGAAGATAGAAGTGCAGGTTGGCTGAAAAACAATAATTATAATAAAGTTAATTCCACAATTGTACAACATATATTAATACATACATACTTTTGTTTATTAAACATTGTGAACAAAGTTAAAAGCTTTTAATTCTTACATCGTTTGGCTCTTGTGTTTAGACGATTGTGATAGCCTTCCAAGTCGTTGTTGGTGCGTGTTTCTTGCCGGAATACGACCCAGTCAATTGGGTTGAAGACGTCACCGTCTATCCAGTACGAGCGCATATACTCAACCATCTCAGCCATCTCCACGGTAGCAGTCCGTTGTAGTCGCCGGAAAACTGCGTTGACATGTTCCACAGGTAGAACTGGCAAAGTCATCAATTGTCGGATGAAGTTCCGGGTACCAACGTCACGCATGTAGGCCTGCTGCAATCCATATTCCTGAACTTTCCTGAAGACTGCCTGAAAGAACAATACAAATTTAACAATTAAAGACAAATACAGAACATTAAAATGATAACTAAGCATGATTGAGTGGACTACAAGCTTACCTGTGTAAAGTGAAATAGGCATCCACATACTTCAACGTCTGGAAAGACATCACGTACTGACTTCCAAATTGATGCTTCATAATCTGTTACAATCCGTACCACGTTGACGGCAGGCAACATACCAATGATGGATCGGAGAACAGCCGTGTAGTCGTCGCTTCGTTTTCCGGACATCAATACAAACATCAGCGGAACTTGCTTCGTTGAGGTACCGGAGCGAATAAAACTATGCACGCTGAATAGTTGGTAGAAGGGCCGCTTTACTAACTTGAATGTACCATCAAGATACCTGTTGAAGAAAAGAAAATTGTCAATTAAAAACAGTTATATGTTAATAAAATCAGAAATATTATTTTCTCGTAAAAAGTAAAGATAAAGAAAAATAATTACCAAACTCTGGATCTTGATAACATTTGAATCATCGCATCTGTAGCAAGTAGAATATGCCGTCCTCCATTTACAACTATGTCATCTCTAACAAAATTTGGTGCGATGTGTTGACGGTTAAGTTCAAACTCCAAGTCCTCAGGGTGTCTTGGCCTTGATAACTTTCTCTTGTGGTTTGCTTGACGAGCAAGGTTGGCAGGTCGTGGCAAGGTCGGATGCAATGCTATCTGTCCCACACCAATGTCTTCCCGGATGAGTCTTTCGGTGATCTGTGCTGCCGAATCGAATGGTCGCTCTCCAGCTTTCCGTTTTATGTCGCGTCGAATTTCAGCTACTTTTCCACGTCCTATAAAAAAAATACATACATTGTATTGCATAAAAACATTTGTAAATTTTTGTCAATGAGCCGAAGGTGTTTTAAAAACTTTGACGTACCTGGTACGTAAAAGTACTTACAGGTTACGGCACGGGTTCTGAGTGAACATCGCCAGGTAGTGTTTGCTCGTCGTTTATCAATCTTTTGGGTGTACTGGAAACCAAGACTGTCCATTAATGTGTCCTGTAAAACAAAAAAGCATGGTGTTAACTTTGTATGAAACATTTATGTAATTGTTAAATTGTAATTTAAGAAGTTAAAAAGTTATCGACTTACTTTCCCACAGGCAGACGTTCCTTCGAGTACAGTGTATGTTACCTCCTCTCTCTCTTGATCCTCATTTATCGGCGAGTTTGGTTGCGGATAAGGATCTTCCATCTCCGGCTCTCGACGTACCACTGGTTCTTCGAAGTTTCCCAAGTCGGCGGCATATACTTCCAGCTGGTCTGGTTGTTCGTCGTCGTCTCCTGCCACACATTGGTTACACGTCCAGTCGATGAATCCATCTCTCACACCTCGCTCATACTCTGCACGCGTCACTCCTGAATTACATGCTCGATGCTGCCATCTTGCACACTCCTCACAGAAAAGACCTTCTTGATATTGTAGAACGGGTAGTTGACATTCGATGCATTCGTACATTTTGATAGATATTAGAAAAATGATGTTTTACTAATATTTTTCTCTCCTTATATAGAATGTGCAAGAAAGAACGCGCGTGATTTTCAAGTTCATTGTTGCATTTCAAATAAAAAGTCGGCGTCAGTTTCTACATTAAACAGTGTAGTACATGAATGATTTCCTTTGTAATATAATGTGCGAGCGCTAGAAAGCGGGTCGAATGCGCGAAAGCGCAATCACAGAAATACCGATTTCTAAAGAAAATGTAATCAATGCAAGTGTTAAAAAAGCGGCAACGACCCCGCATTAAACAGTTAAAACCTATAATACCGTAATTCCTTCAAACTTTTCCAACACAAGAATAAACGCAAAATCATCAAATCACTTGTTTCAAATAAATTTAATTACAAATTCAAGTTGATATAACAATACAATTACAGTTTTTAAAAGTGACTTTTAATCATCACTTAACCTTTTGCTTTTTAATTACAAATTCTTTACTTTATTTATCTATTCAAGTTTACTGTACTTTCCATCGGATCGGCTGCTGGGCCGCCGATGAATTCATAATTTTGTAGTCCGCTCTATTAATAATTTTTTTTTTATTCATATCTTAACATATTCATTTCACATTCATATGTTAACAAATTCATTTCACGTTCTTGTCTTAACGTGTTTATACTTTAACGTTCATTTCACATTTATATCTTAACATATTCATATCTTAACGTTCATTTCACATTCATATCTTAACGTTCATTTCACATTCATATCTTAACAAATTCATTTCACGTTCTTGTCTTAACGTGTATATACTTTAACGTTCATTTCACATTCATATCTTGGTATCCCATATCTTAACGTATTTTTATCTTAACATTCATTTCACATTCATATCTTAACGTATACATATTTTAACTTATTCATATCTAAGGTGTTCATATTTAAACATATTCATATCTTAACATATATTCATATCTCAACATATTCATTACTTAACGTGTTCATATCTTAACATATTCATTTCACATTCATCTTAACATTTTCATATCTTAACATTTATTCATATCTTATATATTCATTTCACATTCATATCTTAATATATTCATTTCACATATCCCTAACATATTCATATTTTGATATATTCATATCGTAATATATTCATTTCACATTCATATGTTAACGTATTCATATCTTAACATATTTATACCTTAATATATTCATATCTTAACATATGCATTTTAATTCATATCTTGACATATTTAATTTCTTAAAATCCATTTAGGCCATTTAGTCCGCTCTATTAATGCTGTCCCATTCATTAATTTAGTGTGCTCTTGTTAAAATACTGCTGCTTTTGTTCTAGCTTTTGTTTTGTGGCATTAGGACCTTTGTTTCAGTACAAAAGGTAAAACACAACAACGCCCTGAATGCTGCAGATATACAACAGAACTGGTTTAAGTTCTAAGTTAGGAGATATTTATATAGTATCGTCTCTTTATTTCTCTGAATGCTGCAGATATAAAACAGAACTGGTTTACGTTCTAAGTTATATATATATTTATATAGTATCGTCTCTTTATTTCTCTGAATGCTGCAGATATAAAACAGAACTGGTTTAAGTTATATATATTTATATAGTATCGTCTCTTTATTTCTCTGAATGCTGCAGATATAAAACAGAACTGGTTTAAGTTCTAAGTTATATATATTTATATAGTATCGTCTCTTTATTTCTCTGAATGTTGCAGAAATAAAACAGATCTGGTTTAAGTTCTAAGTTATATATATTTATATAGTATCGTCTGATCGACTGCCCAAAACATTTGTATGACGTACTTGGCGTTTCATAGATTCTATTGGCGGCCGCTTTCGCTCGCGGCCGCTTTGGTCATATACCAGGAGCGAGTAGGCCTCGAACACATGCCGATATTGTTGGCTCTTTAGGTACGGCGCCCTGCCTTAATCAATCGCTCATCCATTGGACTCGCTTAAATAACTATATAAGCATTAGGATTTGTAGGCCTTCATAGCATTGATTGAAACTGCGAGTAGCTAAAAGTATATACTTATTTATTTAATATAAGAGGGCCTATACGCACAGTAATATTAGGAAGATCATACTGCGATATTTTATCATTCCAAAGTGTAGGAATTACATTTTATTAAAATCATAAATAGGCCTATGTTAACTATTAGATTTTTACTATAGTTAATAAACAATTTATATGAAACTATTAAAAAATATGATAAGATATTTTATAGGCCTATAAGAAAAATCAGTTTTACTTACCACGTGCAAAAGATATTTCCAGAAAAACAAAAGCAAGAGTGAAAATCGCAGATAGTTTAGAGGCCATATTATTGACGTGTGAGCTCTTTTACCTCAAGTGTATTTTTGAGGAAATCACAAGTTTATGACCAAGTTATAACGCCGTCCACACCACAGAATAGATGGATCAACCTGAGTTTTCGGCATGTATTGAATATAGGACTATTCCATTATTATTTATAGGGGTGTTAGTCAATATGTTGGGTTGGGTGTGTCAGGCTTGTTGAGGCTTCTATTGTTTGTGTCATTGTGCCAATTGTTTTGTATTTCACTGTGTTTGAGAAAAACAAACAAAAAACTGCTGCTGTAGTTAGCCTATAGCTTTTATTATGTGTCTGTAAATTATATCGTATTTTACACTATATAGGCCCTAACATGTTTTTTTAATCAACAGTTAAATCAAGTAGCCTCTACAAATAACAAGAAAAGATCAAGAAAAAGATTCATATACATACATTTTAATCGTATTTAATTTATGTTTTAATTTATATAAAATATCCAATTTATATTTTAATTTATATAAATACATCCATGTTTGTTTTTTTCTCAACAGTTGAATCAAATAGCCTCTACAAACAACAAGAAAAAAATCGATAGATCGAAAAATACATTCTTCAAACTTTATTCAAATATAAGGCACAAGAACTTTAACATTATTTAATAAGGCACAAGGAACATATACTATTTTAACTTACTTAATCTGTTTAATTTATATTATGCCATATCTTTCTCGCCACATAAATTCGTCAAGGTATTCCGGTAACCATTCCCATTTACACCCATTTTTAACTTTAATTTTTTACGATTCCAGTAGGATTCTATGTTTTGAGTGTGGACTCCTGTTATTGGATCAACAAAATTCTTACTGTGGTTTACTGTTAAGTGTCCATCTACCACATCCAGGTCCTGTACTCTGGAATAAACCTTCCATTTATTTGATGGTCATTTTAATATAAGGCATATTTTGATGATTGTAACATCCACATTAATTATTTAATGATCAAGCATAGATGGTAGGTCTAATTTTAATAGATTGGTTTTTTAAAGATTTTCGATTGATTGTAAATATCAATATCAATTACTTAAATATTTTATATTGAAATAGGTGATAAACAAATTTTAATAGAAGACGTACTTTGAAGATTGAAAACATCTATGTAATATACTGTAGGCAGAGATTTATAAAAAATGTTGTTTATTTTAAAAAAAGAAACGTTACAGAGAATCCCAGATCAAGTTCAGATACAATGAACATTGTAGGGAACATACTGTAAGAACATGACAGAAACAAGATATTTAGACAAGTAGAAAAAGAAACATTATAATTGAGTTTGTTATTGTTATCAGTTATTGAAATAAGATTATTGGCATGTATTTATTTTGTCTGTATGGTATTTATATTTTTGTAATATTTTGTTTGGTTGGAATTCAATGAATCTTTTACAGTAATTTATTAATAACAGTACCTGTGATTTTACATTACCATTGACCATTGAAATTGACAGTAATTTTAATGTAGTTTTACAGTTATTTATCAACATTACTCTTGATTCTACATTATGGTAGACCACTTCCTTTGAAATCAACAGTAATTTTACTGTAGTTTTACAGTAATTTATATATGGCCGGTACCCGTGATTTTACGTTATTGATGACAAACAGACTTTCAGATTAACAGTAATATACTGTAGTAATTTATTAGAAACAGTACCTGTGATTTTACGTTATAGTTGACATCCGACTTTCAAGTTAACAGTAATTTACTGTAGTTTTAGAGTAATTTATTTTCAACAGTACCTGTGATTCTACATTACGGTAGACAACCGACTTTATGACCAACAGATTGCTAGTAATTTACCGTTTTTTTATAAGAATTTTTTTAACAGTGTAGGCCCTATATATCTTGTACTGGGGAAGGGTTAGTGTGTGTTGCATGAGAGAAAGCTCTGCAATTTTATTTCTGACTATTTTAGTTTTTGTGTCAGGATCAGCTGGAGAGAGAACCTCACAAACATATTGCTAACTCATTGAGTTGAACCAAACATGACACTACTAAATAACACTTAAAACTGGGTCGATGAAATAAAACATATACAGGTATACCTTAAATTAAATATGTTACACAATGTATGTTTTGCTTAATCTTATGCCTTTAGTGTACTGAATTTTTTTAAGTCATAAACGGTTGAGAAAAAAACAAACATGGATGTATTTATATATATTGTTTTTCTAGCTGTTTTACTTTATCGTTTTGATTTAGCTTTTCGTTTTTTTTGTATCTCTATTGAGATCCAGCCACTGATACCCACATCATTGTCATTGTTTCATTAATTTGCCTTTGGATTTATATAAATTAAAACATAAATTAAATAAGTTCTTTGTATGTTTTCTCTTTATTGTGAATAACGTTTGAATGTATTTTTTCTTGTTATTTGTAAGAGGCTATATAACTTGATTCGGCTGTTGAGAAAAAAAAAACAATACTGTATTACATGAAATGTAAAATAAAACATGATATGATTTAACTGTTGATGGCCTATAACATAACATGTTAGGGCCTATATAGTGTAAAATACGATATAATTTACAGACACATAATAAAAGCTATAGGCTAACTACAGCAGCAGTTTTTTGTTTGTTTTTCTCAAACACAGTGAAATACAAAACAATTGGCACAATGACACGAACAATAGAAGCCTCAACAAGCCTGGCACACCCAACATATTGACTAACACCCCTATAAATAATAATGGAATAGTCCTATATTCAATACATGCCGAAAACTCAGGTTGATCCCCAATTCGTCATGTTCCAGGGTACGCCGTGCGTGATTGGGAATAGGCCTAGACTTCTTGTTTGATGTGTTGTTGTGGACGACTCAAACACAATTGCCGCCCGCCGTGGTGTGGTGGTCAAATGCAGCAGCTGAGCCCGCGTGTGTGTGTTGTTGTGTGGTGGTGGTGGTGGTGCGGTACCTCTAGTAGGGAGGAATATGTAACTTGCAGTTTTGTGCCTAATCACCGAATGTCTTCAAGCTTTTTAATGGTTGATATCTATATCTATTGACATGAATACGGTTTACAATAATTATGACTGAAAAACATTTTACAGTGTCTGTCAGCATGCAATCGCGCCAGTTTCGAAAGAATGATTTTACGGCGTGGTTGCAAGAAGATGGACGCAGTTTTCAAGTTTTCAATTCTCTATAATTACTATCTACTGTATGCAAACTAACTTATTTAAGCAATCTGATTATTTTATTATTATTAATGATTATTGAAATCTATTTTATTGTACATATATGAAATTAATTATAAAGTTCGTTTTGATTCATAATACATAAATAAATCAGGTTACTAATTGTAATATAATATTTAATGTAATGTGAAATAAAAATAATGATCTGTTTTTAATATTAAAGCCTTGACCACCATTAATTGTAAACAATTTAAAATAACAATAATCTGAATAAAATGTCCTCGTTTGTATTTTGAATAAAATCGTGTTGCGTATTGTTTAGCATTTGCTAGTGTCTGTGTGTGTATTGTTTGTAATTAAAGTCGCTATTGTTGCGTTGAATCGATTGTGTTGAGTTTGTGATGTCAACGCCCTAAGTTGTCTTTTTATCTAACGTAATTGTTATTAATTATATGTTATATGATTTAATTGCGAACATGATGACATTCCGCAACGAAACCGCTACAATTGTTTGATATAGTGTTACCGGTAAATAAAAAAAAGTAATGTATCTTAAAAAACTAATTCTTAAAAAAAGAATAAAATTTAATAATAAGGATATTTAAACATTTATTGAACTTAACTATATAGGTTTACTACAGTATTAGTACTAGGAAGAATTTAGATTTTAATATAATAATAGTAATTATTTATCATTTATTTTGTCCAATTCCAATTCTTTTCCTTACACTTTTACTGTATAGGCCTACATTTAAAAAATATATAAAAAACTCAATTATGTTTACACAATATTCATTATTATACGATAAACATAATAATACATAAATAATCAAAAAACATCTATCTGTTAATATTTATTAAGTCACATACGTCTAAAGTCATTTCAATCTGAAAAAAAAGTAAAACAATTGTATTAAACCACACGTCGTTTTGTATGACAAACGGCACACGCGGCGTTTCATACATTTAATTGCGTTTCAATTGGCGGCCGTTTCAGTTGGCGGCCGTTTCGTCTGTAAACCGTAGTGACGACCATGTTAATATAGAAGGTAGGCCTCGTTCATTAAAAAACAGTTAGTTCAGTATTTTTAATGATTTGCCATGCTCTTTATCTTCATCCAATAACATCAGTGGAAAGGTGGTATTGAAATAATTGTATCATTGTTGTGTAATGTACATACTGTAATGCAATGTATGTATAGGCCTACAATAAACTTGTCCCAAGTATGTAGTTATTTCGAGGCTTTTCGATTTGCGGGTTTCATTCGTTCTACTCATTGCAATATAAAACATTGAATTGAGAGTAAATTACATATACCATTTGTACAATAATAAAATTTCTTTTCGTAAAAATACAAAGAAATGTTGGTGGTTGACAGCAATTCCGATTTAAACTGTACTATTATTAGGCCCCTATGCATTCTGCTAGTTTTAAGGTTCAGTCGGGGGAAATGGTACAACTGAATTGTTTACATTACAAAATTTCTTAGAGAATAGCATATCCAAAATCGACAAAAATCGAGCTTAGATAGACGCGTGTAGACGATGGAAGCCTGTAGAATTAGCAGTTGCCAAGAGATCATAATTGATAACATTCAATCAAATTACAAATTAATCTGTGTTATTAATTCTACATAGACGAGGTATGCGAACAAATGTTCCAGAGAAGGTTTGGTTGGGAGAACTAAGCTGCGATCTAACTGATGAAACCATCGATGATTGTAGCCATGATGTGTGGGGTGAAACGGACTGTCACAAAAATGAGTATATTAAATAGTGGAAATTTATTTTGGTTTATTTATAATATTAAATATTTCAAGTGTATGTAAGTATGTGTCATTTTTTGTTAAAAGCAAAATTCCAGCTGATTTAGTTTCTCTAAGTTGTAAAGTAAAAAAAAAAGATGTTGCAATTTTTCTAAAAAAGCTTAAGGGTGTCAAATCCAAGATGTCCACCAATAAATGTACCATATTGGACAAAGTAACACCCAATATGAATCATATTTTTAGTTAAAATTAATGTCCTTTAGTCTAGGACCTGGGTCAGATTTGTATGAATTTAATTTAGGAGAGAATATCTCAACTGTTATAGGATAATTTGATCTAGACTACCCTTAGCCTGGATATTAAAAAATACAACATAATTAATATCTAAAAGTGATAAAACAATAAAAATGCTTGGTAAATTTACTAAGATATTCCAAACACTTGAAGTATTTAATATTATAAATAAACCAAAATAAATTTCCACTATTTAATATACTCATTTTTGTAAAAAAATTATAAAATATGCACATTTTTAACAAACTTAGCATCATAATTACAGATTTTTAATACAAGTTGGGTAGCAATGGATAGAATATTTTATGGGCTTTCATTTGATACTAAATAGTTTTTCCAAGCACTTAAATTATTTAATATTATATAAATAAACATAACAATTACGCTACCAAATATTCATTTTTTCTAAAAAAGTAATCAAAATATGCACATTTTCCATACAATTAGCTTCATAATTACAATTTTTCAATACAAGTTTGATAGCAATAGGTAGCATATTGTGTATGCTTTTATTTGATACCATACAGTTTGTCCATTTGCATTTTAAAGAATAATTTAACCCGAAAATGTGTTTTTGGTCATTTTGGGGTCAAAGGTCAGTAGAAGCATTTCCGGCCATTTTTTCGCTAAAAGTTGTGTTAGACTGAATATAAATATGTATATTCTGAACAATTTGACACCAAAAGAACATTTGAATTATTTAATATTATAAATAAACCAAAATAAATTTACACTATTTAATATACTCATTTTTGTAAAAAAATAATAAAATATGCACATTTTTAACAAAATTAGCATCATATATACAGATTTTTAATACAAGTTGGGTAGAAATGGATAGAATATTTTATGGGCTTTCATTTGATACTAAATAGTTTTTCCAAATACTTAAATTATTTAATATTATATAAATAAACATAACAATTACGCTACCAAATATTCATTTTTTCTATAAAATTAATCAAAATATGCACATTTTCCACACAATTAGCTTCATAATTAAATATTTTCAATACAAGTTGGGTAGCAGTTGGTAGCACATTATGTATGCTTTCATTTGATACCATACAGTTTGTCCATTTGCATTTTAAAGAATAATTTAACCCGAAAATGTGTTTTTTGGTCATTTTTGGGTCAAAGGTCAGTAAAAGCATTTCCGGTAATTTTTTCGCTAAAATTTGTGTTAGACCGAATATAAATATGTATATTCTGAACAATTTGTCACCAAAACCAAATCTGTACGACAAGTGGTTGTCGAGATATAAGAACCACACATTTTTAACCTTTGACCCCGGTTTTGGGCATGTTCGCCCCGGATAGCAAATTTGGCACATATCCCATGTTGTTCCTTGGGGTCAAATTATCCTATAACAGTTGAGATATTCTCTCCTAAATTAAATGCATACAAATCTGACCCAGGTCCTAGACTATTCTTGCAGATCGTACGTCATTCCATGAATTCCGTTATCATGATTCAAACGATATCAGAATCTTTTTCCAGAATCTCACGACAGCTTATCCTAATATTACCAAGATGTACAGTATCGGACAAAGTGTTGACGGAAGACAGTTGTACGCATTGGAAATAAGCAACAATATTTAAATAATGGTTACCAAACTGACAAGCGCTCGCTTCTTTTGGTATACTATTAAATATTGTAAATGTAATTGTGAATTGTGAATACATAAATGTGTATTATGATGGGATAATGGGATAATTTCATAACAACGAGAGGAATATGACGTGTTTTAAAACTGCTGCCAAACCATTAAAGGAACACTTTATTCGATCACCTTAATCATTTTTCTACTGTATATAACTTAAAATAATACAGATTTTTTAGTATCTTTTTAGTAGTCTTATTAACAATTTTTGTCCTAGACGTAAAACGTTATTTGGATTTTAAGAATAGCAAAAATCTATAAATTCATTATAATATCCAGTTATACCATATTTACTTTAATTAATTTTAAGACGACTGCCTATGTATAATATACAGTATTCAAGACAGAGTAGGCCTATCAGTGTTTGCCATAAGTGCAGGGTACAATAAACGACATATTCAGCGGATGTACTTTTACTTACCATTGTTTGTTAATGTGTATAATAAATTTAAGATGTTAATATTTAACTTATATTCAATATAACTAGTAACGTTTCATTCAACAAATTATAATAAAATCTTATGACTCTGTACTTATAACTTATCAATTTATTTGTTGACAGTTGAACCAGAATTTAAGTATATTGCTAACATGCACGGAGACGAGGTAACTGGACGCGAGTTGATCTTAAAGTTAGCTGAGTACCTTTGCAATGAGTATCATGCTGGTAATGCCACTATTAGGTATCTTGTCGACCACACCCGGATCCACCTGCTTCCAAGTCTCAACCCTGATGGCTTCGAGAAGGCCTTCCAGTTCTACAAAGAATTCGTAAGAAATAATAATCACCGGTATTATCATCTAAATGATCATAAATTCAATGTACATTTATTTAGCAATTACGTGGATCTTACCAAGAACATGTATTTTTTCTTTAGTTCTGAGACCCTTTACAAAATGCTCAACCGCGTAGGCCTAAAAAAATCTTCATTTGGTTTGAGGAATGTTCTCTTCTAATAAATTATTAAATAGATACTGCAACCGACCCAACAATTACGATACAATACGATATTATTTATTGTCATTTTAACAACGAGGTACAAATGAAATTTGGTTGGTTGCGGATGCGTGATGTGTGTATGAAAAAACATGTAACAAACGCGCGTACAGATGAAGTGTGATGATGAGTGATCTTGATGTTAGGTACTTTAAAACCAATCCCCATGACAAATATATTAAATCTGTTTGCAAGAAATAAAATGGTATAGCGACTTGTTCATGTAACTATACCATGCATCAGTGGACTAGATTGAAACTAAGCCAGAATAAGAACTTTTTGTACCTAACGTTTGCACCAAAATTATAACTCTCAAGGTCGACTAAATTATTAAATATTGTCTATGATATTTAATGTTTTAATTTCAGGATATGGTTATTGATGCCTATGGTCGTGAGAATTTGCATTCTGTTGATTTAAACAGGAACTTTCCGCGGCTAAATACAATTATGTATCGAAATGAAATTATTGGTGGCAAAACTCATCATCTGGGGTACGGCAAAGATACGACGAATTATGTGGTAAATTAATTTTGTTTTTTTAATGATTTGTATGCAAGCACACGCTACTTAGGACTCGTTTCGGCTTAGTTGTTTTGCCAGGTTAAGTTGGTTTCCTACCCACCAAAGTTAGCGATAACTGTGCCCGTGAAACCAGCTTGCTACCCGGGTAAATAACTAAGCCTGAACGGACCCTTAGGCCTAGTTATTATCAAGCTTTCTCTACTATCTATCTTATTGAATTTGGAAAATTATCGCAATAGTTGACATGCATGTAATTGGGAACGGACGTTGTTATGATGTTATGATTTTAAGCTCTGTCTACACTATCAAACCAGTTTAACAAAAACAAAAACTGTGATGTGCCCAAATATGGTAGTGATATGACATCATCGTGTTCATTTATCAGCACATTACATAACGTTTGATTGTGTAATTATCCTGTTTGAAGTTACTGTTTATGCTTTGTGTTAATTATCAGTGCCACACAAGTTATGTTTAATGTAGCAAATGTTTTGAACTTAGAAATGTATAACTATTTGTTTTTACTATTTTTCAACAGCCTGAACCCGAAGTACAAGCTTACATTGAATGGGTTGAGGAATACCCTTTTGTGCTATCTGCCAACATGCACGATGGCGATTTGGTAGCAAATTATCCATTTGATGACGTAAGATCCTTTAACGGGCGACCATCTTATACAATGAGTCCAGACGACTCTCTCTTTTTAGACATCTTGCACGAACATATTCGCAATCTCACGCTACTATGTCAACTAGAACACGCGCATGCTCAATATACAGTCGTACATTTGAAGATGGTATAACCAATGGTGCGAGTTGGTATACGGTCAAAGGAGGTGAGTTCTTATTATTTAAACATATAATAATGTTGTAACCTCCTTAAGCACATTAAATATGATAATGGTTAGGCCTACTAATATATGAACTAGGCCTAGTGTTTCCTACTAATATGAACTAGGCCTAGTAACAGACTAGTTTCACGTCAGGGAGATGATGTTTGCCCAACTCTGACGTGGTTCTACAAACTGTTCAGATAGATAATTAGGCATAAAGAACAAAGTCGATTCTGATGGGAATCCTACTCATGACATCATGGCAAACTTGGCGGTTTAGTGGTTTAGTTTACTTTTTCCTCAGTTTTATCAAAAAATGTGGTGTAGGCCTACATCCGGATGTACATTGGTACAACGATGTCAAGATTTTGGCATAGCATCATCTCAATACGTCTTCTTGTAACGTTAGTTTTTGTGAGAGCCAATGCAGTAATACCGGACACGATTTTAGGTAATTCAACAAACAAAACCATGATGATAAACAATATTTATTTTGTGTATTTCCTTTAAAGGCCTTCAAGATTATGATTATCTGCACACGAATTGTTTTGATATAACGCTCGAGTTAGATTGCATTAAATTCTCGTCAGAATCGGGATTAGAAAAGGAATGGGTTGACAACAAAGATGCGCTCATTCAGTACATGTACCAGGTAAGTCAATTGTAGTGGAACATTTCCACGGTTAATTCTTTACCATTCATTAGTGGTTCATGATGTCATCAGTCGGACTTGGTTACAACAAAGTAACTTTATATTACTGTATATTACTGCTACGGTTAAAGATCATGATGATGATGATGGTAGCGGTGTGTGTATTCCTTTCTGGCACATGTGATATCACATACACTAAAATAAAAAGTATGTAATATTATGTACATATTTATTTTTAACATTTCAGATTCATATGGGAGTAAAGGGTATTATAGCAAGCACTGACGATATGCCTATCAAAGGAGCGGTAGTACATGTAGGAGGACCAGGAATCAATCATGACGTCACCTCAAGTAAGTTGAATTGATTTTTGCTTTAATTGAAACAGATTTTGTTTAAATTCGCCACCATTGGTGAATGGTTAGAAATAATTTACCCATATATTTTGATCAACCATTTTAAACATTCAACATTTCCATGTTGTTACGTATGAATAAGAATATGTTAAAATGAACCATATTTATATTATCTATGATTTAATATCTATATACTTTTTCTTTAGCAAAAGACGGTGAATATTGGCGTTTATTGTTACCAGGTACCTACACAAAAACAGTATCGGCGGAAGGATATTTCAGCAAAGGTTTCGTGGTTGAAGTAGTAGAAAACTCGGTGACGCCTCTAAACTTTGTACTCAGTCGACGAGAGGTACCATAACAAATAGTTTTTAAAAATTGTATTATATTTGTACCCTAACATAAGATGTATGTCAATATTATATATTTCCAAAATATATTATTATAGTTTCCTAGCTACATTTCTAAATATTTTTTATGAACCATCTTGTCTAAATTGTATGATATGAATAAATAACGTGTGTGTTATGTACATTTTTATAAAACAAAGTCTGTACGTGTTCTGATTTGATTTTAATAATAAATTTATAAACGGAATTCCCGACACAAAATGTTGCGTTCTTCTTTTCGGGGAGGGGGATTTCTGGTTTGATCTGTATTACACTGGTCTTTAATGCAATATACCTTTCCTATTTATTTGATGTGATTGCTATTTTCACAAAACAATATTTGTTGTGATATGAGGATGTTTGTATTAGATGAGGATAGGTAAGGATGGTTGTCTTTATTACGTAATATTTTACCCTTTGACCCACATCACTCATATTCCAAGTCAATTGAATGCTTTACTACATTTTCACGTTTACAATGATTCTCTACCGACCATGTTTAAGTAGAACATCTATTAAGGGGACACTTTTAAGAACCAACAAATTTTCCCCTTAATAGGGGTTTCCCCCCGAAGTGAAGAATTCTACCATCAGTTATTTTAGCCCAATATATACACGTTTGCGGTACGACGTTAGTACGAAACGGTAATTAAAATTGCATAATCATATAGATACGCGGTCGATATTTATTAATGTTACTATACTATCGTATATTCTGCAGGCATGGGTTGAGTTGGAAGCCATCACAATACACAACAAGATGTCTCGTGCGTCACTGGATCATTTCATTTGGATCTTGGTCTTATGTACGTGGTCGATTTATTCATAAGATTGTTGTGGACAAAGTGTAACTTGAATTTCTCGCTTTAAAGTGGGCGGTTACAGATAAATTTAAAGATTACCTATACATGGCCTGTGGTACACGAGTGATGACTGATAGTAACCCTCTCACATATGTACTTTCTATTCACTACAAACCAGGTAAATTAAACATTGACGCCAATGCTCTGTCCTGCAGACCTCATGACATCAAACCCAACCGACAGTATGAAGAACAACAAGAATCTTGAGGCTAGGTTAAAAGGTAAAGCTGTGTTCTCGTGATACTGTATGATGAGCGCTCTTTTCCTACAATATGGTGTATCCATCAACACTCCATTTGTCAATTCATCCGACACTATTCCACTTATATATTGATTGGACGAACATACAGCAGAAAGATCCAATCATCAACCAAGTCATAAATTATGTCAAAATGGGTAAGAAACCAGACTCCTCGATAGGGTTACCCGATGAATGACTTATTCTTAGAGAGTTTGGAAAGCTTCAACTTCGTAATGCTATTTTATACAGATGTACAACCAATCCAGCTATAAAGGGACTTCACAACGAATTAGGTCATCTTGGTGTTGAGCGAGCGCTGGCGTTGGCAAGAGACAGGCCCCGAATGAGTGCAGACATTGAAAGCTGGATTAGACATTGTGGTAGGTGCATAGCCAGGACAATACCCCAGAAGCTTGTACTTTAAATTTAGTACTCTTTTAGTATACCATATATAATATAAAAATGTAAAAATATATAAAGTTGAAATGTAATTAAAGTTGGAGTGTCCAGCACGTCCGATGGCAAGAGGTAAAAAGAAAGAAATCTCCCACATGATATAGAAATGCAGCACAGTTGGTATCCGGTTAGTAATACCTGCATTAATCAACTAACGCTAATGACTGGTCATTTGCCACCAAATGAAACTCTATTTAAACAATACTACGATCAAAGAAGAGAGGTGGGAGACTGAAATTAACCAGTTGAACTGCAATCTTCACCTTCTAACAAAGTAAGGTTTTTATTCTCAAAGGTTCCTTAAAGAGAATGAAAGAAAGATCACCACCACCGTAAAAATGGAAACTATATTGATCCAACAACAACGGTTCCACATTTTCTGCAGAATAGAGAGTAGCAATGACGTTGCACAGACTATCCACTGGAATGCCATTCAACAAGACCGCGAATCAGTTTGGTTGTGCAAAATCAATCGCTTGCATGGTCTACCATGAAGATTGTGTTTATTATACCACTTCAATTTATAATCAATAACATTGATAATTGACATCCAACTAACAGATGGGACAAACACGGTGGGTCTATCTTTGTGGGGAACCCACACGTCCATAGAGCTGGTCATGGACCAAAAGATACAAGCGAGTATCGTTTTGGTAACCGAATATAAAAATGTCAAGCGGATAGAGTCGACAACGTCAATGTCTGTAGAGGTATGTATAATAACATTAAGTTAAGTTTTATAATAAGCTTTGGACATTCCATTTACAAACAAAATTAAATGACTGCACTATATGTGACTGCCATTCAAAAATAATGCAATATAATTATTAAATTATCGGGTTTAATTTCACCATTCTTTGCAATTATTTTTTTTCATTTCTCCAAATATATATGTATATTCATTTCTTTCAGACATTTAACAATTACTATAGAATGACTTTATATTATATTCCGAATGATGAGACCCGAAAGAATCCGCCCCTGGTGACAGTGATACATCTAAATCCATGGGTCCTGTAGACAAACGAAAGTACATTGTCTTCGAATCTCAGCTGCTAGGTTTGTTTGGTACATGCACTGCTTGCCACTAACAGGGACCTGTGTTACAATTACACAAAGATGTAGGGTATGTGCAATATCGGAACGGACATATTATCGCCATCAAGAACAATATCTGCAGCCAAGTATTGTGAATGTTTGGAAACTTTAAGAATATCTAAAACTACAGTAATGACAAATGTTCTTTTTAGGTGGGGATACCAGAATGGAGAGTCCGGGGCATACAGCCAAATTCGGATCATAGATAGACATGTTGTGATTGTTGTATGTTACAACAGGAAAAAAAGGATGCAGCAACACAAATGGACAGGTTTAGGCTCTGAACAAGCCATCAAATTAGCCGAACCACCAGCATCCCAATAACAACATTTACAGAATTGCCAACAATAAACTTTTCACACAGCAATGACAAATCAAGTGTGGAATGTCACAGGAAAGGATAGAGGAAATTCATGCTAGAAGTATCCGACTTGAAGAAGATGTGAGTAAAATAAAAGTGGCACTAGTCATCATCTGCCTTAAGATTACAGGGAGAAGGTGTACTTTATAATCTAGATTTTTATGAAAATGTAGGAGTTGGAATTAAAACTTGAAATAAAGAATTGTAATTAAAACTTGAAATAAAGAGTTGTAATTAAAACTTCGAAAATTTCTGTGAAGGTCTGGAAGACCAGAATTGCAGAAAACTGATTTTGAAATTTAATTTTACACAACTTCCTTAAAGAGAATGAAGAAATGATCACCACCACCGTAACAATGGAAACTGGCAAGCAGATTAAAGAGAAAGGCACCACGGTCTAAGCGGATGGGATGAACATGTCACCAGTCAAACTTAGACAGAATAAATAATTACAATTACACAAAGATGTAGGGTGTGTCAGGAAAGGAGAGAGTGGTACAGGTCTCTATAGCTTTAAATCCATTGAGACCAACCATACTGTTTGTCACATGCAAAATTGACTTTGGACAACCTAATGCACAGATATTGCAATTAACATTAGACCTAGCATGTATGTTTATTTCACTTTGATAGTAAATACTCGTATTTTTCCTAGGCACCCTGTTATCTGCAATAATAGGCAATCGGGAAACAAAAAACCAAGGTTTTGGTAAAAAAAGAAAAGCACAAAGTTATGGTGACACCTCATGGACCAAAGGTAATCTGTTTGGCAAATCCTGAAATGGAACATGCGCCAACCATGGCCGAAAAGCAGGCGTTGGCAGATGCTGATCTTGGTGAAAAGGTTATGTCAATCAAGCATTCTAATATGTCACCATCCAAGCTGAAGGAAGTAATGATGGAGGTTTTTCCAAAGCTTACAGAAGGTGGTGGCTATGAGCTGCTTTCATGTTCCGGCAACAATAGGGTTTTAGTCCCAATAAGTACACAATTTTTTAACCATATATTTTATAAACTGTAAACAATGTTAAAGGGTTAAAAAAATATGAAATATAATTGTTTGTCCCTTAAACAATAAAAGTTTCATTTATTATAAGCGCGTGGTGAAGCAGAAAGAAGCTGTGGCGATATGACCCTGTGTTACAGAGTAGGAAATGATTAGTAGTAAAATACACTGGTACAGCCCCCGTAGAGGGCGTTTGAGGGGATGACATTAGTTAATCCTATTATAATTAATACAATGGTAAACAATGGTAAGAAAGTAAGACATACATGCATTTGTTTGATCAATTCCGATATGTACTTAAGAAGTGCCGACATGTACTTAACCATCTTCCGGAAATGTTAACAATGGAGCTTCGCAATGAATGAATAGTGTATCGTCAAACAAGATGTTAGTTTCACCATTTTTCAAAAAAGTAATGTTAAAGTGGCGGTAATTTTAAAAGATTTAAACAAAAGGTGTGTTAGTATAATTTACAGTGGCGGTCTTTATATGCATTTGTTTGATCAATTCCGATATGTACTTAAGAAGTGCCGACATGTACTTAACCATCTTCCGGAAATGTTCACAATGGAGCTTCGCAATGAATGAATAGTGTATCGTCAAACAAGATGTTAGTTTCACCATTTTTCAAAAAAAAAATACAACAATAATAATAATAATAATAATAATAATAATAAGCTCAATGGAGCTTCGCAATGAATGATTGGTGTAACGTGAAGCAAGATGTTAAGTTTCACTATTTTTCAAAAAATACAACAATAATAATAATAATAATAATAATATTAATATGCTTTATTTAATCACGGATACTTAACTCAACTAAAAGTTGTTTTTCAGTAAGACCGTGCTCAAAGGAAAACACCAATAATAATAAATGTAAAAAGCAGATATCAAATCAAATAATAAAACAATTACAGAAGCAAAAAACAAAAGCAGATAATAAAACAATTACAATGAAATAAAATGAAACAAGGATATGGCAATGACAATTGTCTTTTTCAAATTAAATAACATCTCCAAGCTACAAGAATGACAATTACGATTGGTTAGAACAGTTCCCGTAATTTCAATGTAATCTTTCATCAGTACCAGTTTTACAACGCACTAAACTCACTTCTACATTCTTGATTAAGAGAATTTAGTACAGTTTTCATCAGTATGAACTTCTACAAACCAGCAGCTGATTACATCGATTCTAAATTAGCTGATAAGGCTAAGGCTACTATGCAGCGAGTTATGAGGTCTAGCAAGAGACAGAGAGTAGAAGATGAACCAAATACAAGCGCTTCTTTTCAACAAGATTGTCGACCGGTGGTAAAGAATCACTTTTTTAAGAATGATAGTCGAATTACAGTTACAGCTACTAAACGTATTAAACTTAATGAAACGAGGCACGTCGTTGCTCAACGTTGGGGAGATGATATGTACGTATGTATCCGAGAATACTATCAATCAGAACCAGATGGTAAATTTAAACCTGGGAAGAAAGGTATTAATTTAACATTGATGCAGTGGAGAGATCTAATGGAGCAAAAGGACATGGTCGATGAAATGTTTTTAGAATTGGATGGATTTGACGATTGTGGAAACGGTGTAGACATGAATGACAATGGAATGCCAGAAACACAAATGACCAAAAAAAGCTACAAGAATGACAATTACGATTGGTTAGAACAGTTCCCGTAATTACAATGTAATCTTTTGGAAAACGGAACGGATTGATGATCTTGAATTGAACAATTTTGGAAATGGGAGTACCCACTTTGAATGTGCATTTAAACATTTTAACCTGCGTGTTATTTTTTTGGTGTGGTTTTTTCAGTACTAAATAACATGCTAGTGTATTTGTAAAAGTAATTTAAAAAATTTAAATTTATCATTTGAATTAATTTGTTATTTCTTCATTTCTATTTAAAAGTTATTTTAAAAATAAATTTAAATGTTTTTTTGAGTTAATGTATTTTGTTCTTTCTGTCTAAATAATATGTTAGTGTATATATAAAACTATTTTTTTTCTCTATTTAATTGTTATTATGTATTTTGAATTTTATGTTTTTTAAAGTGTATTGCGTGTTTTGCAATAGAATGTGTATTGAAATAAATTTTGTTTTTTTAACAACAACAACGAAAATGAAATTTGATCTTTGCGTATTATTTAAGTATTTGAATTATTTTTATAATTTTTCATTTGGATGATTGAGGGTAATGAGTATGAGAAATTGAGAAATGTGTATTACGACCCTAAACACCCCGGTAGTTTTGGTGGTGTGGATCGACTTTATCAAATTGTAAAAGACGATTGAAATATTACCAAGAAACAAGTTCAGGAATGGCTGAGCAATCAAGATACATATACTTTACACAGATCTATTCAACGTAATTTCCAACGAAACCGAGTACTTGTAATGACAATTGATGAACAATGGGAAATGGATTTGGTTGACTTGACTTCATTAAAACGTTACAATAAGCAAAATACATTTCTTATAACATGCATAGATGTCTTATCTAAATATGCGTGGGTTATACCGATAAAGAACAAGTCTTCAGATACCATATTAAAAGCTTGAGAAATGTGTATTATGACCCTAAACACCCCGGTAGTTTTGGTGGTGTGGATCGACTTTATCAAAATGTAAAAGACGATTTAAATATTACCAAGAAACAAGTTCAGGAATGGCTGAGCAATCAAGATACATATACTTTACACAGATCTATTCAACGTAATTTCCAACGAAACCGAGTACTTGTAACGACAATTGATGAACAATGGGAAATGGATTTGGTTGACTTGACTTCATTAAAACGTTACAATAAGCAAAATATTTCATTAGGTCAAACACGATTGTTTAGATTTCGCCATGGTGCTACACGTGGAATGAGACACAAAAGAAGTATTGAACCAGTAAATGTTGATCTTAAACACGGTAGCTTACTATTGATGAATTATCCAACTAACGAGTATTGGTACCATTCGCTGCCTAAAAAACCATCCATCAAACTACCAAGAATAAATCTGACATTTAGAGATATTAAAAGATGAGAAAAGGTCAGGATTACTTTAGAACGCAAATCTTATTAGCAACAATTCATGAACAATTGTTCTAAATGTAATAGTTACATGTATTTGTGTTTTATCAAAATGTAATGGTTACCTAGCATACATTATTATTGGCGGCTGTCAAAAAAACTATTTTTAACAATTCATTTCTTGTATCTTCCTTTTTTTATTTATTGTAAAAAATTTTGAAATAATTAGTAGCATGGTACAAGGAATCGGCCCGGGAAAAAATAACAACAACTAATTTAATTCTTCTTTTTCTGTTGAATTATTATTATTATGTTTGTGATGTGTATTGCAATAGATTTGTTTAATGAAATAAGTTAATTATGTTTTGACTTAATTTATGTCAGTGTAAATTTGTAAAAGTAGTTTTCCTATTTTAATTCATGGTAAATTTATTTCTTGACTTAATTTAATTTGTTTTCTGTTCTGTTGAAGTATTATTATTATGTTTTGTAAAGTGTAGTGCAATAGAATGTGTATTGAAATAAATTTTGTTTTTTAACAGCAACAATAAAAATGAAATTTGATCGTTGCGTGTTATTTAACTCCTGTATGATGTTTTTCTAATTTATTTATACCAAAAAAAAAAAAACAAGTTTTTGAATTTGTTAAATGTAATTGCAAAAACACAAATGAATGTGATTAAAAAATATTCTGTTTACTTTTTTTTTTTATTTGAAACAGTAGTATTTTTTACAGTAGTTATATTTTATATATAATAAGTGATATTACAAAAAATAAACATACAAAATGTATAAAGCATAGACTTATTAAATTTAAATACAATTTCTTTATTTCAAAATGAATTTCATTTTCTACGTGTTTTCAATTTTAAATCTTTTAAGAAAGACACAATACGTACTGCTAAAAAAAAAAACGCACACAAAAGAAGACAAATTTGAGACGCACGGTATGTAACGACACTTTCAATAAGAAGGCATATTATAAATGTATTTTTACCAAATTTATAAAGTAAATGGTTATTATTGAGAAATATACATTTTAGATAAATGATAACACATCTAAAATTAATTAGAGAGATCAATACAATATTGTGTTCATGATAATTTGTTTTGATGACTAGAGGAAACATCTGAAGAAATTCAACGAAAAACAAGCGTTAACACCATACCAGTCACTAAGAATGCTACTACTCTGAAAAAAACATCTCCCTTCCTACACAGAAACAAATTCTGAACGAAAATAAAAAATAAAAAAAAAAAAAATTAGTAAACGAAACACGCGCATTACAAATAAAATGAATAATTTAAGAATATTAGTTAAACTACGCACGAACAAAAAACGAAACATACTAACCGATTCATCGTCATTACAAAGTTCAAATAACGAAAACTTTTCCTTGAAAAATCCACAAGAGACACGTTTTACATTTTCTAACTGCAATTCAGTGTCACATTGTGTCGCAACACATGTACATACAACGAGTCCTGTCACAAGTCTGCCGACATTTATTTTTCTATCGCTCATCATTTGTTCTAATACATAATACAGCGCTTCCGAAGAAATATCTTTACACAATTCTAACACATTAAAATTGTTTTCCAACTCTTTACAAGCACGAATAGTACTCTGGAGGATGGGTGAATCCAAAACAACTAACCCCGTCAATTTATATTCAATGTATGCTAAAACCACTTCCTCTAAATCAACCATAACGCTCGACAAACAATTGATAATGGATGTAATGGTCAAGAAAGTTACAACTTAAAACATTTATTTTTGTTTTTTAAAAAGAAGTTGTAACATAGAAACTAATTTTGTCAGGAAATGTATTTTTATCATTTATGTGGTTTATTTGTGTTTAGAAAGTTACAACATTAACATTTAATTTGGTCAAAAATGTGAATATACGGAGCCGATTGTAATTTTTAATCCTTAGTATAGTGAGAGATTTTATAAACAAAAAAAGAGCGAACGGAAATTAATGATTGCAGATTAGACATATAGAAATGGATTGAAATTGGAAATCCACATGATCAAAGAAAAGAAACCCATTGTTTCGACAGAAGCTAATGACATTTACAAAGGATGACACAGTTTGAATAGAGTAATTACCGTATAACATAATTAAATTTTACACCACCAATACTACCGGGGTGTTTAGGATCGTAATATACTTTTCTTAAGTACTCATCCATACTCATTACCCTCAATCACCCAAATGGAAACTTAATAAATAAATCAAATACTTAAATAACACGCAAAGATCAAATTTCATTTTCGTTGTTGCTTTTAAAAGAAAAAAACACAACCTTTATTTTAACACACATTCTATTTCAATATATTTTACAACCATAATAATAATAAACTTTACCGAAAAGAAATAAGAATTATAAAAATATATAACATTTATTAAAAAAAAAAAAGTGTTAAGATAATATTTAAATTTGTACAAATTACAATTGGTTAAGAATCTTATTAAAAAGTTCTGAATCATTTGTAATCAACTTTATGGCTTTATCGAACGCAAGATAAATTTGTTAAGAAGTTTGTTTCATAAAAATATTTGTGTAGATAAATTTGTTACATGAAAATAAATTTTTCAAAATACTTGTTACATAAAAATAAATTTGTAAAGAAATTCGTTACATAAATTTATTTTTTACAAGAAGTTTGTAACAGAAAATTATTTTGCTAAGAATTAGTTGCATCAATTGATTTTATCAACCGTATGTAACATAAAGAATTATTTTGTTGAAAAAAATATTTTGTCATTCAGTCCATTTGTTCAATAGGCCTAGTTCGTTTAAGTTTTTAAGAATTATTTGTGTAATATTCTTGTATACAAGAGAATTTATTTTTAACCTTTGTAATTATTTTGTAAATATCATTTATGCAATATTTTTGTGTGTAAATATTTGAATTTATTTATACTTTTTGTATGGAAATAATTATACTAATATTAAATATCATTATTTGTTTATAAATTTAATTGTGATTATAGATTTATTCTTTATAAGTATGTCGATTAATTTCAGAATCAAAAACTTGTTACATAAGAAAAAAAAAATGGTCATGAAATTCGTTAAATAAAAAATAATTTATCAAGAATCTTTTTACATAAATTTTATTTTATCATTAAATTTGTTACATAAAAATAATTTGTCAAGAATCTTTTTGCATAAAATTTATTTTGTCATTAAGTTTGTTACATAAAAAAAAAATTGTTTCATGAATCTTGTTACATTTTTTTAATTTTTTGTTTTCAACTACTTATATGAAAATTCAAGTTAAGAACGCAGTATAATGACAATGACTGGGCGTTTAGTAACACCTTTCACCGCGGTGATTAGCGGACAGACTTCCTCCGGTAACTCGGTATTTGTTAACAATCTTTTAGAAAATAATTACTTTAAAAAAATAAAACAAGTCGTTTGATGATATGACAAAGTGTTATGGCGAATATCAAACTTAGTTTGAGAAGTAAATACTGTTTGTGTTTACATGCGTGTCATAGTAGAGTCCGCAGAGACCTACAGATTTAAATTTAGAAATTCAAACAGAGTTAAAGATATGTCCATCAGGGAATGGCTGAATGAGCTCTCCCAT
Source organism: Antedon bifida (assembly GCF_963402885.1). Lineage (NCBI taxonomy): Eukaryota > Metazoa > Echinodermata > Crinoidea > Comatulida > Antedonidae > Antedon > Antedon bifida. Next base: position 21,829,997 of record NC_136228.1, on the reverse strand, counting down.
TATTTAAAATGTTGGATGAAATGTGCTAATGTAAAAGAAGATGATGCTGCAGGCATTTTATCAAGTTATAAATAATAAATTTTAACATTTGTTTTTTGCTCATCACTGCATATTCAAATTAGTGTGTATGCAACCATAGTAAATTTAATAAGTTCTTGCGCTGTGCGCTTACGTCCTAGTGAAGCTTAAATACAGCCCAATTTCAAGGGCCTATATATGCCTATCAAACGTATTTTAAAACTAGGCCTGTGAATTGGGCTGTATTTAAGCTTCACTAGGACGTAAGCGCACAGCGCAAGAACTTATTAAATTTACTAAGTTTGATATTCGCCATAACACTTTGTCATATCATCAAACGACTTGTTTTATCTTTTTAAAGTAATTATTTTCTAAAAGATTGTTAACAAATACCGAGTTACCGGAGGAAGTCTGTCCGCTAATCACCGCGGTGAAAGGTGTTACTAAACGCCCAGTCATTGTCATTATACTGCGTTCTTAACTTGAATTTTCATATAAGTAGTTGAAAACAAAAAATTAAAAAAATGTAACAAGATTCATGAAACAATTTTTTTTTTTTTTTATGTAACAAACTTAATGACAAAATAAATTTTATGCAAAAAGATTCTTGACAAATTATTTTTATGTAACAAATTTAATGATAAAATAAAATTTATGTAAAAAGATTCTTGATAAATTATTTTTTATTTAACGAATTTCATGACCATTTTTTTTTTCTTATGTAACAAGTTTTTGATTCTGAAATTAATCGACATACTTATAAAGAATAAATCTATAATCACAATTAAATTTATAAACAAATAATGATATTTAATATTAGTATAATTATTTCCATACAAAAAGTATAAATAAATTCAAATATTTACACACAAAAATATTGCATAAATGATATTTACAAAATAATTACAAAGGTTAAAAATAAATTCTCTTGTATACAAGAATATTACACAAATAATTCTTAAAAACTTAAACGAACTAGGCCTATTGAACAAATGGACTGAATGACAAAATATTTTTTTCAACAAAATAATTCTTTATGTTACATACGGTTGATAAAATCAATTGATGCAACTAATTCTTAGCAAAATAATTTTCTGTTACAAACTTCTTGTAAAAAATAAATTTATGTAACGAATTTCTTTACAAATTTATTTTTATGTAACAAGTATTTTGAAAAATTTATTTTCATGTAACAAATTTATCTACACAAATATTTTTATGAAACAAACTTCTTAACAAATTTATCTTGCGTTCGATAAAGCCATAAAGTTGATTACAAATGATTCAGAACTTTTTAATAAGATTCTTAACCAATTGTAATTTGTACAAATTTAAATATTATCTTAACACTTTTTTTTTTTAAATAAATGTTATATATTTTTATAATTCTTATTTCTTTTCGGTAAAGTTTATTATTATTATGGTTGTAAAATATATTGAAATAGAATGTGTGTTAAAATAAAGGTTGTGTTTTTTTCTTTTAAAAGCAACAACGAAAATGAAATTTGATCTTTGCGTGTTATTTAAGTATTTGATTTATTTATTAAGTTTCCATTTGGGTGATTGAGGGTAATGAGTATGGATGAGTACTTAAGAAAAGTATATTACGATCCTAAACACCCCGGTAGTATTGGTGGTGTAAAATTTAATTATGTTATACGGTAATTACTCTATTCAAACTGTGTCATCCTTTGTAAATGTCATTAGCTTCTGTCGAAACAATGGGTTTCTTTTCTTTGATCATGTGGATTTCCAATTTCAATCCATTTCTATATGTCTAATCTGCAATCATTAATTTCCGTTCGCTCTTTTTTTGTTTATAAAATCTCTCACTATACTAAGGATTAAAAATTACAATCGGCTCCGTATATTCACATTTTTGACCAAATTAAATGTTAATGTTGTAACTTTCTAAACACAAATAAACCACATAAATGATAAAAATACATTTCCTGACAAAATTAGTTTCTATGTTACAACTTCTTTTTAAAAAACAAAAATAAATGTTTTAAGTTGTAACTTTCTTGACCATTACATCCATTATCAATTGTTTGTCGAGCGTTATGGTTGATTTAGAGGAAGTGGTTTTAGCATACATTGAATATAAATTGACGGGGTTAGTTGTTTTGGATTCACCCATCCTCCAGAGTACTATTCGTGCTTGTAAAGAGTTGGAAAACAATTTTAATGTGTTAGAATTGTGTAAAGATATTTCTTCGGAAGCGCTGTATTATGTATTAGAACAAATGATGAGCGATAGAAAAATAAATGTCGGCAGACTTGTGACAGGACTCGTTGTATGTACATGTGTTGCGACACAATGTGACACTGAATTGCAGTTAGAAAATGTAAAACGTGTCTCTTGTGGATTTTTCAAGGAAAAGTTTTCGTTATTTGAACTTTGTAATGACGATGAATCGGTTAGTATGTTTCGTTTTTTGTTCGTGCGTAGTTTAACTAATATTCTTAAATTATTCATTTTATTTGTAATGCGCGTGTTTCGTTTACTAATTTTTTTTTTTTTTATTTTTTATTTTCGTTCAGAATTTGTTTCTGTGTAGGAAGGGAGATGTTTTTTTCAGAGTAGTAGCATTCTTAGTGACTGGTATGGTGTTAACGCTTGTTTTTCGTTGAATTTCTTCAGATGTTTCCTCTAGTCATCAAAACAAATTATCATGAACACAATATTGTATTGATCTCTCTAATTAATTTTAGATGTGTTATCATTTATCTAAAATGTATATTTCTCAATAATAACCATTTACTTTATAAATTTGGTAAAAATACATTTATAATATGCCTTCTTATTGAAAGTGTCGTTACATACCGTGCGTCTCAAATTTGTCTTCTTTTGTGTGCGTTTTTTTTTTTAGCAGTACGTATTGTGTCTTTCTTAAAAGATTTAAAATTGAAAACACGTAGAAAATGAAATTCATTTTGAAATAAAGAAATTGTATTTAAATTTAATAAGTCTATGCTTTATACATTTTGTATGTTTATTTTTTGTAATATCACTTATTATATATAAAATATAACTACTGTAAAAAATACTACTGTTTCAAATAAAAAAAAAAAGTAAACAGAATATTTTTTAATCACATTCATTTGTGTTTTTGCAATTACATTTAACAAATTCAAAAACTTGTTTTTTTTTTTTTGGTATAAATAAATTAGAAAAACATCATACAGGAGTTAAATAACACGCAAAGATCAAATTTCATTTTTATTGTTGCTGTTAAAAAACAAAATTTATTTCAATACACATTCTATTGCACTACACTTTACAAAACATAATAATAATACTTCAACAGAACAGAAAACAAATTAAATTAAGTCAAGAAATAAATTTACCATGAATTAAAATAGGAAAACTACTTTTACAAATTTACACTGACATAAATTAAGTCAAAACATAATTAACTTATTTCATTAAACAAATCTATTGCAATACACATCACAAACATAATAATAATAATTCAACAGAAAAAGAAGAATTAAATTAGTTGTTGTTATTTTTTCCCGGGCCGATTCCTTGTACCATGCTACTAATTATTTCAAAATTTTTTACAATAAATAAAAAAAGGAAGATACAAGAAATGAATTGTTAAAAATAGTTTTTTTGACAGCCGCCAATAATAATGTATGCTAGGTAACCATTACATTTTGATAAAACACAAATACATGTAACTATTACATTTAGAACAATTGTTCATGAATTGTTGCTAATAAGATTTGCGTTCTAAAGTAATCCTGACCTTTTCTCATCTTTTAATATCTCTAAATGTCAGATTTATTCTTGGTAGTTTGATGGATGGTTTTTTAGGCAGCGAATGGTACCAATACTCGTTAGTTGGATAATTCATCAATAGTAAGCTACCGTGTTTAAGATCAACATTTACTGGTTCAATACTTCTTTTGTGTCTCATTCCACGTGTAGCACCATGGCGAAATCTAAACAATCGTGTTTGACCTAATGAAATATTTTGCTTATTGTAACGTTTTAATGAAGTCAAGTCAACCAAATCCATTTCCCATTGTTCATCAATTGTCGTTACAAGTACTCGGTTTCGTTGGAAATTACGTTGAATAGATCTGTGTAAAGTATATGTATCTTGATTGCTCAGCCATTCCTGAACTTGTTTCTTGGTAATATTTAAATCGTCTTTTACATTTTGATAAAGTCGATCCACACCACCAAAACTACCGGGGTGTTTAGGGTCATAATACACATTTCTCAAGCTTTTAATATGGTATCTGAAGACTTGTTCTTTATCGGTATAACCCACGCATATTTAGATAAGACATCTATGCATGTTATAAGAAATGTATTTTGCTTATTGTAACGTTTTAATGAAGTCAAGTCAACCAAATCCATTTCCCATTGTTCATCAATTGTCATTACAAGTACTCGGTTTCGTTGGAAATTACGTTGAATAGATCTGTGTAAAGTATATGTATCTTGATTGCTCAGCCATTCCTGAACTTGTTTCTTGGTAATATTTCAATCGTCTTTTACAATTTGATAAAGTCGATCCACACCACCAAAACTACCGGGGTGTTTAGGGTCGTAATACACATTTCTCAATTTCTCATACTCATTACCCTCAATCATCCAAATGAAAAATTATAAAAATAATTCAAATACTTAAATAATACGCAAAGATCAAATTTCATTTTCGTTGTTGTTGTTAAAAAAACAAAATTTATTTCAATACACATTCTATTGCAAAACACGCAATACACTTTAAAAAACATAAAATTCAAAATACATAATAACAATTAAATAGAGAAAAAAAATAGTTTTATATATAGAAATGAAGAAATAACAAATTAATTCAAATGATAAATTTAAATTTTTTAAATTACTTTTACAAATACACTAGCATGTTATTTAGTACTGAAAAAACCACACCAAAAAAATAACACGCAGGTTAAAATGTTTAAATGCACATTCAAAGTGGGTACTCCCATTTCCAAAATTGTTCAATTCAAGATCATCAATCCGTTCCGTTTTCCAAAAGATTACATTGTAATTACGGGAACTGTTCTAACCAATCGTAATTGTCATTCTTGTAGCTTTTTTTGGTCATTTGTGTTTCTGGCATTCCATTGTCATTCATGTCTACACCGTTTCCACAATCGTCAAATCCATCCAATTCTAAAAACATTTCATCGACCATGTCCTTTTGCTCCATTAGATCTCTCCACTGCATCAATGTTAAATTAATACCTTTCTTCCCAGGTTTAAATTTACCATCTGGTTCTGATTGATAGTATTCTCGGATACATACGTACATATCATCTCCCCAACGTTGAGCAACGACGTGCCTCGTTTCATTAAGTTTAATACGTTTAGTAGCTGTAACTGTAATTCGACTATCATTCTTAAAAAAGTGATTCTTTACCACCGGTCGACAATCTTGTTGAAAAGAAGCGCTTGTATTTGGTTCATCTTCTACTCTCTGTCTCTTGCTAGACCTCATAACTCGCTGCATAGTAGCCTTAGCCTTATCAGCTAATTTAGAATCGATGTAATCAGCTGCTGGTTTGTAGAAGTTCATACTGATGAAAACTGTACTAAATTCTCTTAATCAAGAATGTAGAAGTGAGTTTAGTGCGTTGTAAAACTGGTACTGATGAAAGATTACATTGAAATTACGGGAACTGTTCTAACCAATCGTAATTGTCATTCTTGTAGCTTGGAGATGTTATTTAATTTGAAAAAGACAATTGTCATTGCCATATCCTTGTTTCATTTTATTTCATTGTAATTGTTTTATTATCTGCTTTTGTTTTTTGCTTCTGTAATTGTTTTATTATTTGATTTGATATCTGCTTTTTACATTTATTATTATTGGTGTTTTCCTTTGAGCACGGTCTTACTGAAAAACAACTTTTAGTTGAGTTAAGTATCCGTGATTAAATAAAGCATATTAATATTATTATTATTATTATTATTATTGTTGTATTTTTTGAAAAATAGTGAAACTTAACATCTTGCTTCACGTTACACCAATCATTCATTGCGAAGCTCCATTGAGCTTATTATTATTATTATTATTATTATTATTATTGTTGTATTTTTTTTTTGAAAAATGGTGAAACTAACATCTTGTTTGACGATACACTATTCATTCATTGCGAAGCTCCATTGTGAACATTTCCGGAAGATGGTTAAGTACATGTCGGCACTTCTTAAGTACATATCGGAATTGATCAAACAAATGCATATAAAGACCGCCACTGTAAATTATACTAACACACCTTTTGTTTAAATCTTTTAAAATTACCGCCACTTTAACATTACTTTTTTGAAAAATGGTGAAACTAACATCTTGTTTGACGATACACTATTCATTCATTGCGAAGCTCCATTGTTAACATTTCCGGAAGATGGTTAAGTACATGTCGGCACTTCTTAAGTACATATCGGAATTGATCAAACAAATGCATGTATGTCTTACTTTCTTACCATTGTTTACCATTGTATTAATTATAATAGGATTAACTAATGTCATCCCCTCAAACGCCCTCTACGGGGGCTGTACCAGTGTATTTTACTACTATGATTATGCATTTGAACCGTACACTGTTCGTTCTGCAGATAGTACTTTAAAAAAAGAACATCAACAACAGGCTAAGCTGTAGCCACCAAGGCCTAGCAGGTTGGATACAACCGAATGGTGCCATTGTGGCAATTGTAGGCATATGCTGTAGGAATGTTGCTGTTGTCACGCGGCAGGTGAATTTACAAGGAAGAGAGTAAATGACCTGGAATGTATTGCATTAACAGAATGTTTTAAGAAAATTTGCCTAGACCAGGAAGTTTTAGAGGTTGTGTTTTCTTCTAGGAGGTTAACTGTTAGGCGAGAACTTTAATATTTTTATAGACTTACTGCAAGCTAATAAAGAGTGGAACAGAGGTAACTGCATACAGCATAAAGGCAACTGATGGTAGACTCGGTAGTGGAAAATGGAAAAAAAAATAAAACATTCACAATTTATTTGAACATTTCTTATTATTAAATAACAATTTATGAACAATCCCAGAAGACGAATGATACGATTGAGGACTTCTTATTATCTACTTATTATTATCCTCCAGTCGTCGGAGTTGATCCTCCAGTCGTTGGAGTTGATCCTCCAGTCGTCGGAGTTGATCCTCCAGTCGTAGAAGTTGATCCTCCAGTCATCAGGAAATGATGGATGTGTTCAACAGAACACATTGGTTTTTTCGTTACACCAATTGTGGTTGATCTGCATGAATTCAACATCTAATAAATTCTGACCGTAATAAAAACTGTCAGAACGGAAATGCAAAGACTTGTTCAGTGAAAGATGTTAGCTTTGATGGAATTGGGTCTTTCCAGAAAATTGTCATTGAAAGATCACAGAGACAATCAATCTTTACAGTAACCCAAGCAAAACTGAATTTAGTCTTTTCAATAAAATGATGAAGCAGTTTTTAGAGGCTATTAGTATTAGTATCATCAATTTTTAAAATAATTTGAAATCGATATAACAGAGGAAAGAAGAGACAGGCAATGGAGAGACATACGAGGATGATGCTAAAAGCTATGACACATCGATGTATTCATTAGCCATTGACTTGAGTTCAAATCCCAGTTTCTAATGCCAAGTAACTACCGTATTTAATACGGTATTTTTTTAATAGCGTATATATATACGGTATATTTCTGGAAGCGGAAATGGCGGTCACAAAAAAATACCGTATTTTGTATACATATTTTCCCCACCAAATTTGTGGATAAAATACAGTATTTACAAATCTTTACCGTATTTTCTGTACCCTTTTCTGCTGCCAATAAAAAATGCCCTATATTTTTTTACCTGTGACATGAGGTCAACATCGTGTTGTGATTTGATTTTATGTATAGTATATAGGTTTATTCGGCGAAAATGTGGAGCGAAGACGTTATGGTATTTACTATAAATTTGTGAGGGGAAGTTAAAATTTCCGGACAACTAAAAGGCAATAAAAGGGACAACCACCTTTATAAAGACATTTCTAACAAAATAAAGCAGGATTATTGAATAGACTTGTCTCCAAAGCAAGTAAACTCAAAGCTAAGAGCCTGCGAAAGCAGTACAACATGGCAAAAAAAATAACTCGGAGTCTGGGAGGGACAGAATTGCTTGTCCCCATTACGAGGTTTTGGACAGAATATTAGAAGAGCAACTAGATAGATGCTGCATCTGCAAACGGATTCACTTTTTTTTACTGCATCCAATCAAAAGTGGCTGAAAAACTGCAGAAAGAACTACATGACTGTGCTTTGAAAATAAAGTCACAAGCAGCGGAAATACAATACAATTTTCTCTGTGTACAGTAGGTAGGACTGAACCACATGTGCAAATCAAACTATCGCCAAATACCAAGCTCAGCTATGAATATAATAAATGGGTCCAAAAAAGAGAAAGTACAGAAGAACAGGAAAAAGTTGTTTAGTCATTAAATTAAATATAACTTTTTTTTATTTGTAAATCATGAGCCCACGAGATATGATATTTGTAAAATGTAAAATAGGATATTTTTGAGAAATGGTGTATTCAAATATAATAAAAATAATTTTTAATCACTCATTTGGATAATTTTTGCACACTTTATGTTTCATCTGAATTTCCATATTGATAAACATAAAAAGGTCTTTTGAAACCTTTTAAAAGAGTATGGTATATTTGTTTCTTTTTCTATTCCATTTCTTTCTGTTTATATTTTGGTAAAACTGTTGTCACTAACCTGTTGTTTTGTGTGTTATCATACTTTACCAAAATTAAGTCACTCTGATGTTATAGCTAAACAATGATTTTGACTTGACTTTCGAGGCATGTTATTTAACACGATTGACCACTAAATATCTGTTATTCAAATGCTTCTGGGGAGTCCGAAAGAGATAACTTCCAGCTAACATTCTTCCAGTATATATATATTATCATATACCATCTGTATGGTAGTCACTTTTTGATTTCTTTCTTTCACAATCCATTTTATCCACTTCTTTTTCATGACATGTCTGGATTAATTTCAACTCAATCTCGTCATAACCCTTGCATATTTGTGAACTACTCAGTCTGGATTTCAATAGACGTTTATAAACTTTCTCATCCAATCTCATCTGCTCTGTTGCATTCAGTTATTATGTTGTTGTACAGTAACACTTATTATTGTGTAATTTAAGTTTATTTCCAGTGTACAATATTTTTACACATATCTCCTCATAAGTTGCCTTAGTGCGAGGTTAGATTTCAGTTGCTCATAAGCATTGTTGCCATGCAACATCCTTATTCACTTGCTCTTTTGCTTGAAGAAATTCCTTGTAAATTGTTAATCAGCATATGGATTTTTTTTTTAGGAATGTTATCATTTTTGGAAAAAATCACTGGGACTCAGATGTATTCAAACAACAGATAGAAGAGGCTGGTTAACATCAATTAATAATCTAACAGTGTTAGCTATAACATCAGGTTAAACACATTGGGTAAGTAACAATTCATTAAAAAAAAATAAAGAGTGACCTCTGACTTCTGTACAAGACTGTTCAATTTGTGTTCAGAAATTATCTTGATTGAAATTTTATAAGATTACAATCTAAAATTTTATTTTTGTGTATATTGCTTTCAATGTGCATGTTGTTAAGATGTACATAAATTTAAGAAGTATTTTAACTTTTTGTTATTTTTAAGCAAGTCAATCTTTGTACTGTATTGTCAAAAAAGTTATACCAAATCAGAACAAATAAAACAAACATTTAACATTGTAATAAATTCTTCAGAAAAATATTATGCAAACAAGCAAGCAAACATGGCTTCAAAGGAAGTCGAGTTCGATAGAAGAAATGGTGAAGAAACTATAGCATCAGTTGGAGCGCAATGTAAATCATGAGGGGTCAGCTAACGCTATGGAATATGAAGGTAACACAAGAATTTTTAGATGTTCAATCATCACCATAGGTGGTCTACATTACACATTGCTATCACCATGGAGGTTAGCGCATACGAAAGCCTTCTAAGAAAGACAAAAAAGCCAAGTTTATTGCTAAAAGCACTGATGTCAGTTATTTTTACTGAAAAGGAAATGGCGAATTGGCAAATAAGAAGCCATTGTGTCCAAAATCAAAAAACCACATCAACCATCCTACAGGAGCAGAAGCAGTTTGGCGCTGCTGGCTTTAAGCTGAGAGAAGACGAGCTCACAGAAACAATTAATAGCAAATGCAGATATTACACTTTTAAATTAAAAAACCACCATGAAATGAGGAAATTCTTGGTTACTATTACCAATAATCATTGGTGGGGGTCACTCATGTTTATGAGCCATAAGATGCCTTTGCTGCATGTAAAGACTTGCCAAATGGAGAGGTTCTTCAGATATTGATGTTAGGCATTTCATCATCATTAGTATACAGGTGCAATCTGATATAGAATCATCTTGTGCAACCTTTCTTAATTAGAATCAACTTCCTGGCGGCTTCCTGTATTGATGATCATTATAGGAATATCATCGCATTAGAAATTTAGTTGTAATAATATCACGACAGTTTAAAAAGGATAACACAGTTTGCTTTCAGGCAACCGACATGTCATCTTGTGCAACCATCTTTCATAACAGAAAGGCGTGGGAAATGGGCCCGGCGCATCGTGTGAAGTCGGAACAAAAAGAAAAAAGATAGAGAAATTTCTAAAACATCTGTATCCTCGAGACACATTCAAGACAGAGAGAGTATTTGGATTACTGACCATTACATAAAGTGAGCTTCGAATGCCAGTTTCAGTATGTGAAAAGTAACATAATGCATAAATGCAATAAGACGTCGGAATGGCTTTCAAAAAAATCAGATAAGGAAGAATTACTTTCAAAGGCCTGAATGCTTGGTTTGCGAATCAAACAAATTGATGCAGAAAGACCACAAACCTTAGCAGAAGATAAGAAGCAGCACATAGATGACAATCGCAAAGGCATGGTGGAAAAAGCTGATAGAGCTAGGTTGTTAAATGAAAACACGCTAAACGACTTGATGCAGTATGGAGAGCTGCGGCAGGACAAGTATGAATTCGAATTTGGAGGTGCTAGCAACAAAGAAGAAAGAAACTAATGACGGCTATAAAAATACTAACAAATTAATGTTTCTTTTTCTTATTTTTAACACTTGCATACATACATATTAAAAAAAAAATCATGTGACACTGAAAAGGCGCGCAAAGTTACGTATGTTTACTTTGCGTATGCTCCTTCACAACCTTACTTTTCGCGTTTTGATGAACAAGTTTTATTATATCACTGCTAAATATGCTCTGCTGTAAGAAGGACTCGACCAACATCGTCCATGTGGTAAGTTAAGTCAAATTATTTAGTTCCACATCATATACTACTATTTAAGATAGATAATTAACTGTAATTTGTCGTTAAAAGAAATGTTTGATTCTTAGCCTCGATCCATCCCCCGGCGCACCAACACATATCGTGTGACGTCGCAATAAAAACAAAAAAGATCGAGAAATTTCTAAAACATCTGTATCCTCGAGACACATTCATTCAAGACAGTAGTCTTAATTAGGAAATACATGTTGACACAATCTCAATCCCTCCTGATAGTGGTTCAGCTTACCGTTATACCAGGTATATACTAGGTACACTGTAGATATCTGCCATACATGTTCCACAACGAACCGGACAGTGAGACGCATCCTACCAGGTTGAACAGATCCCTTCGCTCCCCTGTGTTTTTTATGGAAAAGATTAACAACATTAGTGCAAAGAGCCACTGGGAGAGATAAGCCCCTCTAGAAAGGTAAACAACACCACCAGCTATGAGTTAAAAGAACATGTACAAGTAATAATATTAGTGGTGAGAGAGTATTTGGATTACTGACCATTACAGCTCCGAACTCCGAAACAGTTTGAGTTGTGTGGAAAGTAAGATAGTGATGCAATAAGACGTTGGAATGGCTTTCAAAAAAATCAGATTTAAGGAAGATTACTTTCAAAGGCCAGAATGCTTGTTTGCGAAACAAACAAATTGATGCAGAAAGAACACAAACCTTAGCAGAAGATAAGAAGCAGCACATAGATGACAATCACAAAGGCATGGTGGAAAAAGCTGATAGAGCTAGGCTGTTAAATGAAAACATACTAAACGACTTGATGCAGTATGGAGAGCTGCGGCAGGACAAGTATGAATTCCAATTTGGAGGTGCTAGGAACGAAGAAGAAACAAGAGTTGCTTTAGTGAGAACTATTCAAAGGTCACATGTATTATAGATTGCACAGAAATCTTTGTCCAGCGTACAAAGGACTTATGCAGCGTGCACAAACCTATTCCAATACAAAGCATACTTACATACTTATTTAAAAAAAATTGACATGACCTCACTTCATCTCAGTATACAGTATAATATTTTTTTTAAGTAATTGCTATTAATGATTTCATTTCAACCAGGAAAAATAAAGTTTCAGGCACTTGTCAAATCATGATAATAGTTGAAGTTGCGTAATCATGTGCCATTGAAAAGGCGCGCAAAGTTACTTGGTTACGTATGTTTACTTTGCGTATGCTGCTCCTTCACAACCTTACTTTTCGGGTTTTGATTAACACGGTTTATTGTATCTATAAGTATAAAATATGCTCTGTTGTAAGAAGGACTCGACCAGCGTTGTCTACGTGGTAAGTTAAATCAAATTATTTAGTTCCAGTTCATATACTACTATTTAAGTTTGATAATTAACTGTAATTTGTCGTTTGAAAAGTTTGATTCTTAGCCTCGATCCACACATGGGCCCGGCGCATATTGGAGAAATGGAGGGCGCTGTCACACTGATCGGACGTGCATGATAAATCGGTTAAACATGCCTTTTTAAATCGGCTTATGTTCACATTTAGTAACCATCCAAGAAATTCGACAGTATCGATCAATGTAGAGATGATATACAGAGATGAATTGAGAAGAACACGAACAGGCAGCAAGGTGGCAAACGAGAGACTTACAACATTGTGGAACGAGTACCGCGAGGGGCAACGTAGTGTACATACGTTCGCTAATGTTGGGCTCCAACTCAAGACATGGGCAGGCTGGACCTGGATGATCACACCGCAAAACGTGATAAGGAGCGATACGAAAGGTCACAAAAAAGAACTGAAAAAAAAAAGAAATGTATTGCTGTGGAAGTTTTGTTAGATCTCCAATTAGGTGAGGCTAATATGGAAGATGTTTCTCCTGTAGAAAACATATGTGTCTGTGTTGACATATCAACACCAAACTCTACTATGTGTTGTGCTGACATAGATGTCTTACAGGCCCAGTCACAGGCCTTGTTACAGGAGTCGCCAATAACAGAGTTAACTTTTAAAAATGACAATGAGCGAACTCATTTCTACACAGGGTTGCCTTCATTTGCAGTATTGATGTTGGTTTTTGAACTAGTTAAAAAAAGATTCCCGAGTAGAACATCAGTAAGTCGATTCCAGCAGTTACTAATTGTACTGTTCAAACTTAGACTGAACCTTAGAAATCAGGACATTGCGTACCGATTTCATATAAGTGACTCAACAGTGTCGAGTTTTTAATACGGGACTGGATGCCATGTCTATGCTGAACAAGAGCTTATTGTATGGCCAGAAAGGGAGGTGTTGTGGAAAACCATGCCAATGCAATTTCGAATTGCATTGGAGTCGAAGGTAGCAGTAATAATTGACTGTTTTGAGGTTTTTTGCGAGCGGCCCTCAAGTCTTGAAGCGAGGGCACAACTGTTTTTCAGCTACAAGCACCACAATACAGTAAAGTTTTTAATTGGCTGCACTCCATGCAGGTAAATTTCATATTTGTCTGCAGCATGGGGAGGCAGAGGTACAGATAAGACCATAACATTGACGTCAGATTTTTTTGATTATCTGCTACCTGGGGATGTCATCCTTGCCGACCGAGGTTTTGACATAAAAGATGATGCTGGGTTTTATGGTTGCGAAGCAAAGATTCCTGCTTTTAAGAAGGGAAAACAACAGCTGTCTGCTCTTGAGGTGGAAACCATAAGAAAAATTGCTCATTTACGAATTCATGTGGAGAGGGTCATCGGTGGTGTCCGTCAAAAGTACTCAATTTTAAGTTCAACATTACCAATTGAGTACATGACAACAGACAGTACAGCTCAGGATACGAAAGCATCAGCGCCTCTGCATCATACAGCTTGCTCATAACAGGTGGAAACTTTTCCTCAACCTCTACTGGAACAAATGCCTCACAGTATTTAGGCAAAGTACTCAGGACTACAGATTTTGGTGCAATCAGTGCCAGCTGCTCGACAAGGAATGCAAGCCCTGGGTCATTCATGACATGGAAAGCCGTTGTGCGTGTTTCCACTGATGTTGTAGTAGTTGAAACTGGTGGATCTGGGGTGCTCTCATCAATCGACTCATCTAGTTTTCTTTTTTTGGCCTTTGCTGATGAAACGTCAATTGAAGCCACTGGTTTTGCCACCACATACTTTCGGTTTGGTTCCATCCAATAAGCTTTACTCACTGCAGATAACCCAAGGTGATAACGGTTTCTTAGAAACCGACTGTGAGTGCAACACCTTGAAAAATGAAAAACAATAGTCAATAAAATAATATTAACAACAAATAATATTATTCCTTTACAGACATTATAAAAGATTGCATTGTGTTTATTAATTATACAGTACTATTAATAATTGTTTATTTCAATTAGTCGGTTTCCTGCTTATCAGTAATTAACCATGCTTATCCATCCATGGTCCGGATATAAATTAAAATAACTTCATGGTTGTACCATAAAATAATGGTTTTACATACATAAAAAAGGGCATAGGCTTTTCTCCAAAAAAGGTTATAACTTAATAAAATTATTAAATAAATAAGTAGTAGAATTGTATCCCTTCTATCTAGCTAGGCCCAGTCTTACACAAGGCATAGGCTGTAGGCTACTACTGCTAATAATTACTAGCCTCCTCCTAGTTACTAACTAGGAGGAGGCGGAAGACCTACTACAACAAAGTAAATTCAATATTACTTACATCTCCTCTAACAACTTTAAAATCTGGTCTGTGTGGGGGACAAAAAATGCCCATATCCGACAGAAATCCATTAGCAAATTGATTGTAAGCCTCTGTAGATTTGTAGGCTTGAAAATTTTCAGCTGTGTATGGGCTTGGCGTAGCGATTAAGTATGCCATGATATCCATCGCTGTGAGGTCCGGCAGACTGTCGATTTCGTGCGAAAATTCATCTTTATCAATCAAATATGGGTCTTTTCCAATACCTGATATTTTCTGAAGATATCTTCGACGTTCAGTTGTAGATAAATTATCAGTTATTGTTGATAAAACAATGTTTGGCAACGACGAACTAGCGGTGCCGACTGCCATTGTCTATACGTAAACACACAGTAAACACACTGACCACGCTGTACTCAGAGTTTGCTTGTCTACCAGAAGCAACTCGAGCGGAAAATCATTGACCCGTGACATTTTGTAGTCACCCTATAGTACTATAGACTATATTTATATGCTAGAATCAGATAACCTAGATAGAGTCACGTAGCCTACGTCAGTACAGTATAAAAAAAGTTAAAATTCAATTTACCAGTCAGTATTTTGTAATCTATTTTGCTTCTCCCTCAAATCCTCAGTTTCCATATTTTCTTCCTCATCTCCATTTGCTAAAGGCTCAAATTGATTTACAGACTGCATGCGCGAAACTGAGATGACGTCATGGTCATTTTCACGCTTCGGTGAATATCGGCAGTGGGTGGGGCATAGAATAATATTTTAAATTCTATTTTTTTAACATTTTTGTCAAACATACACAAAAAATAAAAGCACCCATTTTGTTAAGAATATTAATTATTATGTAATTTTAATATCAGAAACTCAAAATCATATACTCAACTCAAGTTCATCTTTAAGGCATCCTGTAATTGCCGATTTTTCGCTGTTGGATGTGGTTGAAATAAAATAACCCATTTTCAAGCGCACAATTTTTAAAGTTTGATGTGCAAGTGTGTCATTATTTTACATTCCTAATTTATCAAAAATGAAAGAAATACATCATAAAAAGTATAAAGAACGATAATCAAGTGCAAAAGGTATTTCTAAGCTGCGTACGGTCAAAGTGCGCAAAAGCGAGTGCGCAGCGCAAATTTTTTTGTAAAATATGAAATGCTTAAAAATGACAATGTCCAGAAATTGTAGACTAGCCTAGAAAGTTGATTAGAAATTGATTAGAAAATCGGTTAAGCAATGTACCCCTATTAATGGAATAAGCCACGGAGGTCACCATCTAAACAATGCATACAATATATAAACAATGCAAGCAAGCTTGGCGTTCCATACTAAATTCATCCCGGTCAGGTCTAGCCTAGGCCCTACATCTGTAAAGATAGTGTGGGCTTCCTATGCCCCGTTGATCCTTGGACCTTCATACCTGAAACTCTGACCACAAACTAAAGCAACATCCAGGCGTAATTCTTGTAATGTACACGTGAGCCTCTTCCAATTCGTCATGTTCCAGGGTACGCGGTGCGTGATTGGGAATAGGCCTAGACTTCTTGTTTGATGTGTTGTTGTGGACGACTCAAACACAATTGCCGCCCGCCGTGGTGTGGTGGTCAAATGCAGCAGCTGAGCCCGCGTGTGTGTGTTGTTGTGTGGTGGTGGTGGTGCGGTACCCACGTATGTTCGCTCGCTATGCAAAAGCCTGAAATTCGATACTTCCTGGTTACGTCACTCATCAATAGAGGGCGTAAACATACCTTCGTAGTTTCGTTACTTGGCAACGATAAACAAACAATCGCGCCGACGAAAAAGACAATTAAAAGTCGTATAACTACGGTAAGAATTCATAATTTTATTTTTTTTAAATATATGTTTACTTTTAATATAATAATACATACTTAGTGAAATTTTCAAAATTTTTAGTGAGCAAAAACAATTATAAAAAACGATTTTAGTATAGGCATATCAAATTACCAAAAGTATCATTATAAAAACATTAATTAATATACAAGGCATATAATTTCTGTAATAATTAAATTTTCAGAGTTTTTTGTCATTATTCAATTCTAAGATACTATTTATTTATTATCAAATAAAACTTAAAATGCACTCTTGATGTTGAGCCTATTCTAATTTTTTTTTTATTTCAGGTCGATGTAGAAGACTATTTCCTGTACTTTAACAAAATAATACTAGTAATATATTAATATTAGTATAGGCCTCACTGTGTAAAACGTCATTCTTTTATTAAAATTGAATATGGAAAAGCATGTTATAAATCTAAATTACTTGTGTCGTATATGTGGGAACAGGCTAAAACCTCATGCCTCCAGACAAGGAGCCAAGGAAATCAGGCAGTTTGCTTGTTCCAACTTTCAACCACAATTTTCAACTGCTTTAAACATCAACATTTTGCAAGATATTGATGGTGTTCACCCCAAGTATTTCTGTCTGCTGTGCATGGGATATTTGCAAAAAAACAAACCATGCAATGTAACCCAGTGGCAACCCCATCATAGAACAGGCGACTGTAGTACATGTGCCCAATTTGAGACACAGAAAAGTGGCGGTAGACCGAAGAAGAAGAAAAGAGGTTTAGCAACTGAAAGCTATAAAATAAAACATGCAACTACCGTTGCAGTGGAAACACATTTTAAAAACTTAAAGCCTCCGTTTCTTCAGCCAATTTCTGGCTCCTTTCATGCTTCAAGTTCACTTGATAATTTTAAATGTGGTATTTGTAAACTTGTTTCGTCTTTTCCTGTGGTTACATCTTGCCATCACGTTATGTGCAAGTCCTGCATTCAACCGTTGTATATGGATTGTGATACTGTCCAATGTTCTGTATGTAATGTACCTGTGCATTTTTCATGTATTAACGATGTTCAGTCAATCTTTGCTGAATGTTATCTGTCTGTTCCTGTTGTATGTAAAAGATGTCGTACTGTAGTGAAATGTAAATGTATCAGTGACCATGTATGCATGCCAGACCACTGTTATCTATCATCGCCAACTAACTTAACATCAACGCCAGTCACTCCTCGTGATCAATTACAACAAACGAACCAAATAGATGACATATTAAACCATCCACTTGGTACTCCAGTAACGCCACTGATGGAGGAAGTTGGTCTACACATCCTAAAAGCAAAATTGAAACAGTCGAACAACAACACAACTGAGTTTAGTGTTAAAGGAAAGGTACTTTTTTAATGGTTATTACTGTATAATCAAATTGTTAATTATTACAAAAAACTTAAAACTTAAATTCAATAAAAACTAACAAGTTTACTTAATTTTATTACTAAAAATAACACCAACTATAGAAATGTATTACCTTTTTTCAAAAACCAGAAACTAAAAACAATGGCGATGCCGATACCACGAAAAAGCTCATCTGATGCAGGCTGGAGAACTGTTCACAACAGAAGTAAATTCATCGATGATGTACGGTGGGCAGTAAGTGGAGGAGATTCAGAAGCTCAAAGAGATGATGAGTTTTCTCAATTTAAAAGTCCGATACGTCTTCCAACTGGTGATTTGCTATCTTTAAAAACAAATCTTGGCCTAACATGGAAAAAAAACAGAGAACTGAAATGGTAAATAACAAATCAACATTCTGCAGTATCTGAATCGAACACCCTCAACATTATAGTTTTTAATATTTTATTTTTTTTTTAAAGCTGGCTAAAAAAATATGGTGTCAGCACAGAATGCGAGGCAAAAATGAGGCACCAAAAAAACATCATCATTAACGACAACATCATTTCTGAATACGTCCCTATGGCACATTCCTGCAATGACACAGGGGATACAATCATCCAAAAAACTGCATGTGTTTCTGTTGCAAGTCTCAACAAAAAAATCTGCCAGCAATATGATGAACTAGAAAAGTAGGTTTTTTATTTGCTTTCATTAACAGATTTAATTTAATTACTGAATTTTAAAAAATGAATCAAATAAATATCAATACCTTTTACAGATTAAATCTTCTAACATGGCACGATGGCCACATCCCATCAGATGAGATGTGGGTAAAGATCGGAGGGGACAAGGGTGGTGGAAATTTCAAGCAGATGCTTCAGCTTTGCCATGTACCACGCCCCAATGCCCAAAATAATACAATCATCATCAATTGCTTTGAGGCCACCGATTCCAGTTTTAATTTAAGAACTGGCCTCAAGGATATCTTGCCTCAACTCGAAGAGCTGCAAAATTCCACATTAAGGTAAATATACCATTTATCTGTAAAATTAAAATATTGCACAAAATTGTACAAATATATTTGTGTAAATTAAGACAAATTATTAACTGGCTTCATTTTCTTAATAGGGGAAAACAAGTCAAAGTGTTCGTATTCGGTGACTACGAGTATTTGGCTCGTATATATGGCCTAACGGGTGCAAACGGTAAACAAACAATATATGTATTACAGGTACAGTACTGCAATTATTAGCAATTAATAAATGATGGATATTTGAAAGCAAATGTGTATTAAATTTTGTTTTAAAGGACGACATTACTGCTTGTGGTGCCATGTAACCAAAAAACACAAATCCCAACTCCCAACGACATTGGACACTCTGAAGAAAGACTTGGACAGGTTCAGAGAGGCTGGTGGTAATATTTCAAAAGCAAAGAACTACAATAATGTAATTGCCAGCTCTTTGATACAAGTTCCCATTGACCATGTAGGTATTAAAACATTATTTTCTAAAAGCTTGCATGACTCTTAAATTTCATAAAACAAGGTAATTATTTTGCTCCCTCACTTTTTAAATAGGTATGTCCTCCTGGCTTACATATAAGCCTAGGCTTATATTTAAAAAACTTCAACAGTCTGGAGTCAGCTTGCCAGCAACTGGACGACATCATTTTAAAGTCTACTGATAGTGCATTGCTTCAAAACAGTCTCGAAACTCCTACCAATATCCCCACATTCTTAAAGCACGTTGCCATGTCAAATCAAATGAAAGACCTAGAAAACAAGGCAGAAGACATACGCAATGGAATAGACCAACTTAAAGATTACTTAAGTGTCTTTATGCTATTGGGTGACACCAGTGGAACAACTGAGAGTATAATTAGCGAGATTCAAAGCCAAGAGGCACAAGAGGCACAAGTTGTAAGTTTAAATCAGACAATTAGAAAACATTTCTATACAGGTGGCATTTTTCCTTAGAATTATTTTATTTTCTAACAATATATTTATTGGTTTTAGAGAGCTGAAGCAGTCCATATTTCTAAAGACTTACCTGAAGTGAGAAAAGGGCCTTTGGTGGCAAAACTTGATGATGTGCTGAAATCCTTCAGGGTTAACAGACAGGCATATCACGGCAAATCGTTTGTCGGTAACCATATTCATAAGTGCTGCAAGGTATTTCATTTATGTTATATAATTATAGTAATGTCATTGTCATTTGACTTTTATACTATACTATTCATTTTATCATTGAATTATTTACTTTCAGCCTGAAAATATCAAAACACTTATGACAAAAATATGCAAGACTGCAATAGAACTCAGCCCAGAAATTAAAGAGAATGTTGTCAGTGTCACAACAAAATATGGAAGATTATTTAATTTGTTTGGGAACTGCCACAGGCAATACAATTGTGCCTCATTTTTCACAGAGGAGATGATATTGAAGCTTGGTAAAATCAATACTTATTATTTTTCTACTAAAATATCAACTTCAGCTGCTCCACTAAATTCTTTGATGAGTTTCTTTCAGCACCAACAATATTTTTGTAAATATATTGAGTTAAATTTGCCTGGATGTCTGGCCTGTCTCTCTAGCCTATCTGTCTGGCCTGTATCTCTAGCCTGTCTGTCTGTCTAGCCTGATAGCCTGTCTGTCTAACCTGTCTAGCCTGTCTGTCTAACCTGTCTAGCCTGTCTAACCTGTCTAGCCTGTCTGTCTGTCTAGCCTGTCTATCTAGCCTGTCTGTCTATCTAGCCTGTCTGTCTATCTAGCCTGTCTGTCTATCTATTACATTTTTTTTTTGTCTCTGAAGAATCAGACATTGAAGATTATGTGCAGTTCTTTCGGAAACACTTTCAAGAAACAGAGCTTCCCAAGATGCACATTCTGGAAGAACATGTGTCTGAATGGATAAGAAGATGGAAGTTCGGATTGGGATTCCATGGAGAGCAGGGAGGGGAGAGCATGCACGCTCAGCTTAACACCCTCAAGTCCAACATCCGTGGATTCAACGATAACCTTGGTATTCTGACCAGTGCAATGAAGGAACATTGGGTGAAGACATCGCCATCCATGTTGGCAGCCAAACCCTAAAGAAAAAAAAAAAAAAAACTCAAACCAAACAGCCCTTTTCAGGGCTACCTCAAACCAAACAGCCCTTTTCAGGGCTACCACAAACCGCAAACAATCTCAAACCAAACAGCCCTTTTCAGGGCTACCCAAAAACCGAAAGAGATTGTTAAGCAATAGTGTGTATTTATTATGTGTTCACAACAATGCAATGTACTAGTACTACTACTACTGAACAAATGCAATTCAACCACTTACACAATAGATATAATTCGACAATAGCTGCTAAATCCTAGTACTATACCTAGGCAACCCTCACTGCAGCCTCTTTATTAACATCACTAAAATAAAGGTAAGTGTCTGTGGCAACAAATATTCCTCTTGAGGTGATGTTTTCGTGAATGATTGTATTGGTTTGGAACTGAATCGGTTGACGGGTTGTCACTAGGGTAGTTAGTACTAGTAGTAGAAGATATAAGAAATTTTATTTGGTCCACTAGAAAATAGAAAGGATACTGTTTGTTCAACACCACAACCATCTGTTTAACATTATAGCAAATTATATATTGTTTCCTGAAACACAACCAAATTATTTTATTTACATACAATACATAAAACAATTTTAAACGACAATAATAATAAGCAAAATAAATTACATTTATAAAATTACCTTTCTACAAAATGGTACAGTCCAAAGTTGCTTTTTAACCGAAGCTACGCATGCGCGTTAGTGCCGCATGGAACGTACCATTTAAAATAGGGTTAGTAATAAAACCAATTTAATTTAAAAAATCAAATAAATGAAAAAAATAAAATTTAGAAGATCCGAAATGCATAAATTATCATTAAATACTTATTTGACACATTTTGGAAAGTAGAAATGTTCAATATTATATGAATTTCTACTATTTTTCTTCATAAAATGTAATTATTTACTCAAATTATTTTCCAGCATGGGCGATATCGTCGACCATGAGTCGACCATGTGGCTTCAATTTCAAATAGTTGTTGACTATAAATTCAACAATTCAACGTAAACATTTATTTTCTTTCTTTCAATCAATAATAAAACAAATGAATAAGGTATTAAAAAAGTAAGTGCGAGTTTCAAATAATACATTTCATGAATATAATATATAGACACGACAGGCAAATAAAGCGGATCAACCTGAGTTTTCGGCATGTATTGAATATAGGACTATTCCATTATTATTTATAGGGGTGTTAGTCAATATGTTGGGTTGGGTGTGTCAGGCTTGTTGAGGCTTCTATTGTTTGTGTCATTGTGCCAATTGTTTTGTATTTCACTGTGTTTGAGAAAAACAAACAAAAAACTGCTGCTGTAGTTAGCCTATAGCTTTTATTATGTGTCTGTAAATTATATCGTATTTTACACTATATAGGCCCTAACATGTTTTTTTAATCAACAGTTAAATCAAGTAGCCTCTACAAATAACAAGAAAAGATCAAGAAAAAGATTCATATACATACATTTTAATCGTATTTAATTTATGTTTTAATTTATATAAAATATCCAATTTATATTTTAATTTATATAAATACATCCATGTTTGTTTTTTTCTCAACAGTTGAATCAAATAGCCTCTACAAACAACAAGAAAAAAATCGATAGATCGAAAAATACATTCTTCAAACTTTATTCAAATATAAGGCACAAGAACTTTAACATTATTTAATAAGGCACAAGGAACATATACTATTTTAACTTACTTAATCTGTTTAATTTATATTATGCCATATCTTTCTCGCCACATAAATTCGTCAAGGTATTCCGGTAACCATTCCCATTTACACCCATTCTTTTTAACTTTAATTTTTCACGATTCCAGTAGGATTCTATGTTTTGAGTGTGGACTCCTGTTATTGGATCAACAAAATTCTTACTGTGGTTTACTGTTTAGTGTCCATCTACCACATCCAGGTCCTGTACTCTGGAATAAACCTTCCATTTATTTGATGGTCATTTTAATATAAGGCATATTTTGATGATTGTAACATCCACATTAATTATTTAATGATCAAGCATAGATGGTAGGTCTAATTTTAATAGATTGGTTTTTTAAAGATTTTCGATTGATTGTAAATATCAATATCAATTACTTAAATATTTTATATTGAAATAGGTGATAAACAAATTTTAATAGAAGACGTACTTTGAAGATTGAAAACATCTATGTAATATACTGTAGGCAGAGATTTATAAAAAATGTTGTTTATTTTAAAAAAAGAAACGTTACAGAGAATCCCAGATCAAGTTCAGATACAATGAACATTGTAGGGAACATACTGTAAGAACATGACAGAAACAAGATATTTAGACAAGTAGAAAAAGAAACATTATAATTGAGTTTGTTATTGTTATAAGTTATTGAAATAAGATTATTGGCATGTATTTATTTTGTCTGTATGGTATTTATATTTTTGTAATATTTTGTTTGGTTGGAATTCACTGAATCTTTTACAGTAATTTATTAATAACAGTACCTGTGATTTTACATTACCATTGACCATTGAAATTGACAGTAATTTTAATGTAGTTTTACAGTTATTTATCAACATTACTCTTGATTCTACATTATGGTAGACCACTTCCTTTGAAATCAACAGTAATTTTACTGTAGTTTTACAGTAATTTATTTATGGCCGGTACCCGTGATTTTACGTTATTGATGACAAACAGACTTTCAGATTAACAGTAATATACTGTAGTAATTTATTAGAAACAGTACCTGTGATTTTACGTTATAGTTGACATCCGACTTTCAAGTTAACAGTAATTTACTGTAGTTTTAGAGTAATTTATTTTCAACAGTACCTGTGATTCTACATTACGGTAGACAACCGACTTTATGACCAACAATTTACTGTAGTTTTACAGTAATTTATTTTCAACAGTACCTGTAATTCTACATTACGGTAAATTACTGGCGTCCAGATTGCCAGTAATTTACCGTTTTTTTATAAGAATTTTTTTAACAGTGTAGGCCCTATATATCTTGTACTGGGGAAGGGTTAGTGTGTGTTGCATGAGAGAAAGCTCTGCAATTTTATTTCTGACTATTTTAGTTTTTGTGTCAGGATCAGCTGGAGAGAGAACCTCACAAACATATTGCTAACTCATTGAGTTGAACCAAACATGACACTACTAAATAACACTTAAAACTGGGTCGATGAAATAAAACATATACAGGTATACCTTAAATTAAATATGTTACACAATGTATGTTTTGCTTAATCTTATGCCTTTAGTGTACTGAATGTTTTAAAGTCATAAACGGTTGTGAAAAAAACAAACATGGATGTATTTATATATATTGTTTTTCTAGCTGTTTTACTTTATCGTTTTGATTTAGCTTTTCGTTTTTTTTTGTATCTCTATTGAGATCCAGCCACTGATACCCACATCATTGTCATTGTTTCATTAATTTGCCTTTGGATTTATATAAATTAAAACATAAATAAATAAATAAGTTCTTTGTATGTTTTCTCTTTATTGTGAATAACGTTTGAATGTATTTTTTCTTGTTATTTGTAAGAGGCTATATAACTTGATTCGGCTGTTGAGAAAAAAAAAACAATACTGTATTACATGAAATGTAAAATAAAACATGACATGATTTAACTGTTGATGGCCTATAACATAACATGTTAGGGCCTATATAGTGTAAAATACGATATAATTTACAGACACATAATAAAAGCTATAGGCTAACTACAGCAGCAGTTTTTTGTTTGTTTTTCTCAAACACAGTGAAATACAAAACAATTGGCACAATGACACGAACAATAGAAGCCTCAACAAGCCTGGCACACCCAACATATTGACTAACACCCCTATAAATAATAATGGAATAGTCCTATATTCAATACATGCCGAAAACTCAGGTTGATCCCCAATTCGTCATGTTCCAGGGTACGCGGTGCGTGATTGGGAATAGGCCTAGACTTCTTGTTTGATGTGTTGTTGTGGACGACTCAAACACAATTGCCGCCCGCCGTGGTGTGGTGGTCAAATGCAGCAGCTGAGCCCGCGTGTGTGTGTTGTTGTGTGGTGGTGGTGGTGGTGCGGTACCTCTAGTAGGGAGGAATATGTAACTTGCAGTTTTGTGCCTAATCACCGAATGTCTTCAAGCTTTTTAATGGTTGATATCTATATCTATTGACATGAATACGGTTTACAATAATTATGACTGAAAAACATTTTACAGTGTCTGTCAGCATGCAATCGCGCCAGTTTTGAAAGAATGATTTTACGGCGTGGTTGCAAGAAGATGGACGCAGTTTTCAAGTTTTCAATTCTCTATAATTACTATCTACTGTATGCAAACTAACTTATTTAAGCAATCTGATTATTTTATTATTATTATTATTAATAATGATTATTGAAATCTATTTTATTGTACATATATGAAATTAATTATAAAGTTCGTTTTGATTCATAATACATAAATAAATCAGGTTACTAATTGTAATATAATATTTAATGTAATGTGAAATAAAAATAATGATCTGTTTTTAATATTAAAGCCTTGACCACCATTAATTGTAAACAATTTAAAATAACAATAATCTGAATAAAATGTCCTCGTTTGTATTTTGAATAAAATCGTGTTGCGTATTGTTTAGCATTTGCTAGTGTCTGTGTGTGTATTGTTTGTAATTAAAGTCGCTATTGTTGCGTTGAATCGATTGTGTTGAGTTTGTGATGTCAACGCCCTAAGTTGTCTTTTTATCTAACGTAATTGTTATTAATTATATGTTATATGATTTAATTGCGAACATGATGACATTCCGCAACGAAACCGCTACAATTGTTTGATATAGTGTTACCGGTAAATAAAAAAAAGTAATGTATCTTAAAAAACTAATTCTTAAAAAAAGAATAAAATTTAATAATAAGGATATTTAAACATTTATTGAACTTAACTATATAGGTTTACTACAGTATTAGTACTAGGAAGAATTTAGATTTTAATATAATAATAGTAATTATTTATCATTTATTTTGTCCAATTCCAATTCTTTTCCTTACACTTTTACTGTATAGGCCTACATTTAAAAAATATATAAAAAACTCAATTATGTTTACACAATATTCATTATTATACGATAAACATAATAATACATAAATAATCAAAAAACATCTATCTGTTAATATTTATTAAGTCACATACGTCTAAAGTCATTTCAATCTGAAAAAAAAGTAAAACAATTGTATTAAACCACACGTCGTTTTGTATGACAAACGGCACACGCGGCGTTTCATACATTTAATTGCGTTTCAATTGGCGGCCGTTTCAGTTGGCGGCCGTTTCGTCTGTAAACCGTAGTGACGACCATGTTATTATAGAAGGTAGGCCTCGTTCATTAAAAAACAGTTAGTTCAGTATTTTTAATGATTTGCCATGCTCTTTATCTTCATCCAATAACATCAGTGGAAAGGTGGTATTGAAATAATTGTATCATTGTTGTGTAATGTACATACTGTAATGCAATGTATGTATAGGCCTACAATAAACTTGTCCCAAGTATGTAGTTATTTCGAGGCTTTTCGATTTGCGGGTTTCATTCGTTCTACTCATTGCAATATAAAACATTGAATTGAGAGTAAATTACATATACCATTTGTACAATAATAAAAAACACTTAAAAACATTAAAATCTCATGCAAAACATCAATAAGTCGAAAAAGCTTATAAAAACAAAACAAAATATCATAGCTGTTCGTCTGAGTTTACAAGCTCAAGTAGTATACGTATGAAACGTCATATGTGCCAAAATATTTATCTTTTTCTAATATTAAGTCAAAACTCCGTATTTTTTAATTTTTACCTTAGGCTCCAGAAACCCAATGACAATGTTTAGATTATAAATGATCTACAGCAGGAAAGAATGAAAGTTCACTTTTCCCTGCCTACAGTAAAGAATGTTATCGTATCAAGGTAGATAACAAAGTGGAGACCTATGTTGTAGAAAATAATTGTTTCATACTATTTTTGTTTTAGTCCTATTTTAAGTGACATGAAATGTTCGTTTACTCCGTATATACGGTTACTAAAAAAAATGACATGTTTAGAAAAAAAGAGGCCTAAGTTTAGGGTTTTATATGCCGTGTACATTTGGGAAAGTACTGGTAAAATTGATAGACATAATTATGCTGTATTTATGTGTATTAAAGGCTGCGTCGTCAAAATGTGAAACTGGGTCAAAAACAAAGAACATAAAAATGGCGACCCACAAAAAGAAGGAAATTTAACAAGATCAGAGATTTTATAGTCCGTTTTTTTAACTTACTTTATCGTGTTTTATATCATTTTATATCTTTTAATCAAGGCAAGTTGTTAGATTGCCTTGGGTGAATCAGAGAGGTATAAAAAAAATGGTTATGAAATATTTCTTACAAAATCGTACACATGTTGACCTTGTTTTGTCAGTGGATTATGCCATTGTATATTGTTTCTTTCTATCCAAACCCGCTATTGACACCAAATCACAGTTACCCCCCTGATTTTAATACCGCCCATAACAATTGTAAGCGAAACAATTAGGTGAGATCCGATTTTTAATAA
The DNA here is from genome assembly GCF_963402885.1 of Antedon bifida. Taxonomy (NCBI): domain Eukaryota; kingdom Metazoa; phylum Echinodermata; class Crinoidea; order Comatulida; family Antedonidae; genus Antedon; species Antedon bifida. The sequence goes on along the minus strand of NC_136228.1, from coordinate 21,802,089 downwards.
TAACAATGATTGATTACGTCATCGCGCGCGTAGTGAGATCACCTCCTGTCGTTTTCCTTTTCACTAATACCCAATACCCAACACAGGATATTGTACAACATTGTCGTGAGGTCCTACATTACCGGCGACCACGGGAAGTTAGTAGGTTATTTTTGCATCAGAATACAAGTTGTTCCCAGGATTATTCTTGGAAGGAATAGAAATTAGAGGAGTGTTCAATTGGAATTCACACGTGTTATCTATTCTGTGGTGTGGAAACTTGGTCATAAACTTGTGATTTCCTCAAAAATACACTTGAGGTAAAAGAGCTCACACGTCAATAATATGGCCTCTAAACTATCTGCGATTTTCACTCTTGCTTTTGTTTTTCTGGAAATATCTTTTGCACGTGGTAAGTAAAACTGATTTTTCTTATAGGCCTATAAAATATCTTATCATATTTTTTAATAGTTTCATATAAATTGTTTATTAACTATAGTAAGAATCTAATAGTTAACATAGGCCTATTTATGATTTTAATAAAATGTAATCCTACACTTTGGAATGATAAAATATCGCAGTATGATCTTCCTAATATTACTGTGCGTATAGGCCCTCTTATATTAAATAAATAAGTATATACTTTTAGCTACTCGCAGTTTCAATCAATGCTATGAAGGCCTACAAATCCTAATGCTTATATAGTTATTTAAGCGAGTCCAATGGATGAGCGATTGATTAAGGCAGGGCGCCGTACCTAAAGAGCCAACAATATCGGCATGTGTTCGAGGCCTACTCGCTCCTAATTAGGGTGGTGGAACAAGTCCTCTCTCGGATAATGACTTTAAATCGTTGGTCCAGTGTTAGGCTATACAGTTTGTCCGTGTGAACATTAAAGAATTCATTATTCGAGACGAGTAGATGATCACCCCGGTGAACTGGTTCATAGGTATTGATAGGAGAGTGATTTACTATTGGTAATCCTTGGCCACATGTGCCGAAATACATAAAATCAATAAAATTAACCAATCAGTTCCTTCTCCTGTAAGGTAACACAATACGTTTGAACGGTGGGCGTATTCCACGGGAAGGACTCCTTGTTGTATACCATGATGGTGAATGGGGGACAGTTTGCAAGAAACAGTTTTCGACCGTAACGGCTGCTTCAATCTGTAGACAGTTGGGGTACCCAGGTGTTTATCAAATGCTAAGTAAACAAAAACAAGCCAGGTAAGTTGGTTTTACAATTAGAATATTCACAAGATACAACAAGAACAATTTCTTTTCGTAAAAATACAAAGAAATGTTGGTGGTTGACAGCAATTCCGATTTAAACTGTACTATTATTAGGCCCCTATGCATTCTGCTAGTTTTAAGGTTCAGTCGGGGGAAATGGTACAACTGAATTGTTTACATTACAAAATTTCTTAGAGAATAGCATATCCAAAATCGACAAAAATCGAGCTTAGATAGACGCGTGTAAACGATGGAAGCCTGTAGAATTAGCAGTTGCCAAGAGATCATAATTGATAACATTCAATCAAATTACAAATTAATCTGTGTTATTAATTCTACATAGACGAGGTATGCGAACAAATGTTCCAGAGAAGGTTTGGTTGGGAGAACTAAGCTGCGATCTAACTGATGAAACCATCGATGATTGTAGCCATGATGTGTGGGGTGAAACGGACTGTAAACACTCCTACGACGTGGGCCTATCGTGCTTCAGAGGTGCGTGAAATTCAGTTATAATCTAGACATAGGAAGTAGTTAATAGTAATGTTTTTACACGAAATTAGGAAGATAAATTTGTTTTCTTAATCACAAATGAAATGTCTAGAAAAATATATATCTACATTTTTTTCAAAATATGATCAATACGTTTTTCCAAAAATAATATACATATGAAATCGTGCTCATGATATGGTCGGATTTGTTGGTTTAAATTAAACAATTTTAACTTTATATTCACTTGCAGACAATTAGGCCTATATTTATTTTTATAATCATAATCTGCTTTCCTTTTATTTTCACAGCTTGTCTTGAAGGCGAATTCGGATGCGTCAGTGACGGAAAGTAAGGTTCATTATTTTTGGCAGTTTGGAAATTTAATTTTTCCGGTTAAGCTTGTTTCCTACCTCTTTAGCTACTCGTCTGTGAAAACGCACATTCACGCACGCCAGCACAGACGCGTAGTGGAACCATGCTTTATTATCAACTTACTCTGCCAACGAATAAAACACTGTGCTTATCTGATTCATTATACGTTTTATTTGTAAAATAGCATAATTATAGGTCTAACGATAGCCACGATTCAGAGGAAGAAACACTAAAAACTATAGGCCTAATAGAATTCATATTTTTTTTTATTGTATGTTGATTTAATATAAGTAGCAAATCTTTGGTGAAGGGCATTGTTTCTACCATATGCTGATGGGCCATCAAGTATTCCTCCTTGTTTTTTTACTGCAATGCATTCAGATTGAAGTAGCATCTTTGTTAAATAGTTTTCTAAGAAACTCTTAAAATCTTAAAAATAAAACTCCATGTAGTCAAGAAGATTTCTATTCGATTTATAACCTAAAGAAGTTGGAAATAACCTGCCCTACATGTATACAAAAATGAAAGTACCGCCTATATGAAAATGATTTGAAATTAGTATTTCTAATTTTAGTTTTTCTCAGTACAATTATTTGTATCATTTCATTTCATTAAAAAATAAAATTATGTGCCTTTAGGCCTAAGGTAGTTGCAAAAGATATGCCCACCGGGACACAGTCTACAGTTAGCATATTAATACTGAGTATCATGCATTGTTATAATATAATTTAATTACGTTTTTGTAATTCACTCAACGTTTATAACCGTAATGGTTTCCTCAACAGATGCATCGACTCAAACTTAGCATGCGATGGTTCACCAGATTGCAGTGATGGGTCTGACGAGGCTATATGTGAAAGAACAAGAAGTAAGTCACATTTTCAGTTATTTTTTAAAAATTATTTTAAATCAACTAAGCCTAACAGAAATAAAAAGTTCCACTAAATTATATTAGTTTAAAAAGCTCACAAACGAATATATAGTATACAGTAGAACCATATTAACCAGCATGGAACTCCTTAACAGTTTCCAAGTTTTTGTCAAAGTGATTAACCATGTCTTTCTCTCTGTTCGTTTCACGGAGAAAGTTTCCCAACTTAATAGGGGCGTTCCCGAATAGGCGTGTCCCTAAAGATGGATTTTATTGTTTTATTGCTGGATTTCTTATATACTGTATAATGTAAAGATGTATTGTCCCCCTGAAAAAATAATTTTTTAAATTGTTTTTGTTGAATATGTCATTTTATTGTCACATACTAGTTATCCACTTTGAACAAAAATGGAATCGAACAAAAAAATTATTTACCTGAAAAACTGTAATTTAAAGCAAATTGGCTGCCAGCCAATGGGTTTTTGGTTGAATTTGACCATTAATTTGGTCATTTTATATGAGAAAAATGTTTTGTTTTGTTTTTTTTTTCACGGAAGGAATTAACTTTATTAAAACTACAAAATAACCTATTCAAAGTCTAATTTAGTTAATCTTCATCTTTAATGTAATTATTATTATTTCATTTGTTCTTGCAGATCGTACGTCATTCCATGAATTCCGTTATCATGATTCAAACGATATCAGAATCTTTTTCCAGAATCTCACGACAGCTTATCCTAATATTACCAAGATGTACAGTATCGGACAAAGTGTTGACGGAAGACAGTTGTACGCATTGGAAATAAGCAACAATGTTGGTGTACACGAGATTCGTACGTTATTTTACAATTTTTTCAAACTATTTTAAGACACTCCTCAGTGGAGACTCCTATTTAAATGCATTTAAATAATGGTTACCAAACTGACAAGCGCTTGCTTCTTTTGGTATACTATTAAATATTGTAAATGTAATTGTGAATTGTGAATACATAAATGTGTATTATGATGGGATAATGGGATAATTTCATAACAACGAGAGGAATATGACGTGTTTTAAAACTGCTGCCAAACCATTAAAGGAACACTTTATTCGATCACCTTAATCATTTTTCTACTGTATATAACTTAAAATAATACAGATTTTTTAGTATCTTTTTAGTAGTCTTATTAACAATTTTTGTCCTAGACGTAAAACGTTATTTGGATTTTAAGAATAGCAAAAATCTATAAATTCATTATAATATCCAGTTATACCATATTTACTTTAATTAATTTTAAGACGACTGCCTATGTATAATATACAGTATTCAAGACAGAGTAGGCCTATCAGTGTTTGCCATAAGTGCAGGGTACAATAAACGACATATTCAGCGGATGTACTTTTACTTACCATTGTTTGTTAATGTGTATAATAAATTTAAGATGTTAATATTTAACTTATATTCAATATAACTAGTAACGTTTCATTCAACAAATTATAATAAAATCTTATGACTCTGTACTTATAACTTATCAATTTATTTGTTGACAGTTGAACCAGAATTTAAGTATATTGCTAACATGCACGGAGACGAGGTAACTGGACGCGAGTTGATCTTAAAGTTAGCTGAGTACCTTTGCAATGAGTATCATGCTGGTAATGCCACTATTAGGTATCTTGTCGACCACACCCGGATCCACCTGCTTCCAAGTCTCAACCCTGATGGCTTCGAGAAGGCCTTCCAGTTCTACAAAGAATTCGTAAGAAATAATAATCACCGGTATTATCATCTAAATGATCATAAATTCAATGTACATTTATTTAGCAATTACGTGGATCTTACCAAGAACATGTATTTTTTCTTTAGTTCTGAGACCCTTTACAAAATGCTCAACCGCGTAGGCCTAAAAAAATCTTCATTTGGTTTGAGGAATGTTCTCTTCTAATAAATTATTAAATAGATACTGCAACCGACCCAACAATTACGATACAATACGATATTATTTATTGTCATTTTAACAACGAGGTACAAATGAAATTTGGTTGGTTGCGGATGCGTGATGTGTGTATGAAAAAACATGTAACAAACGCGCGTACAGATGAAGTGTGATGATGAGTGATCTCGATGTTAGGTACTTTAAAACCAATCCCCATGACAAATATATTAAATCTGTTTGCAAGAAATAAAATGGTATAGCGACTTGTTCATGTAACTATACCATGCATCAGTGGACTAGATTGAAACTAAGCCAGAATAAGAACTTTTTGTACCTAACGTTTGCACCAAAATCATAACTCTCAAGGTCGACTAAATTATTAAATATTGTCTATGATATTTAATGTTTTAATTTCAGGATATGGTTATTGATGCCTATGGTCGTGAGAATTTGCATTCTGTTGATTTAAACAGGAACTTTCCGCGGCTAAATACAATTATGTATCGAAATGAAATTATTGGTGGCAAAAATCATCATCTGGGGTACGGCAAAGATACGACGAATTATGTGGTAAATTAATTTTGTTTTTTTAATGATTTGTATGCAAGCACACGCAACTTAGGACTCGTTTCGGCTTAGTTGTTTTGCCAGGTTAAGTTGGTTTCCTACCCACCAAAGTTAGCGATAACTGTGCCCGTGAAACCAGCTTGCTACCCGGGTAAATAACTAAGCCTGAACGGACCCTTAGGCCTAGTTATTATCAAGCTTTCTCTACTATCTATCTTATTGAATTTGGAAAATTATCGCAATAGTTGACATGCATGTAATTGGGAACGGACGTTGTTATGATGTTATGATTTTAAGCTCTGTCTACACTATCAAACCAGTTTAACAAAAACAAAAACTGTGATGTGCCCAAATATGGTAGTGATATGACATCATCGTGTTCATTTATCAGCACATTACATAACGTTTGATTGTGTAATTATCCTGTTTGAAGTTACTGTTTATGCTTTGTGTTAATTATCAGTGCCACACAAGTTATGTTTAATGTAGCAAATGTTTTGAACTTAGAAATGTATAACTATTTGTTTTTACTATTTTTCAACAGCCTGAACCCGAAGTACAAGCTTACATTGAATGGGTTGAGAAATACCCTTTTGTGCTATCTGCCAACATGCACGATGGCGATTTGGTAGCAAATTATCCATTTGATGACGTAAGATCCTTTAACGGGCGACCATCTTATACAATGAGTCCAGACGACTCTCTCTTTAGACATCTTGCACGAACATATTCGCAATTTCACGCTACTATGTCAACTAGAACACGCGCATGCTCAATATACAGTCGTACATTTGAAGATGGTATAACCAATGGTGCGAGTTGGTATACGGTCAAAGGAGGTGAGTTCTTATTATTTAAACATATAATAATGTTGTAACCTCCTTAAGCACATTAAATATGATAATGGTTAGGCCTACTAATATATGAACTAGGCCTAGTGTTTCCTACTAATATGAACTAGGCCTAGTAACAGACTAGTTTCACGTCAGGGAGATGATGTTTGCCCAACTCTGACGTGGTTCTACAAACTGTTCAGATAGATAATTAGGCATAAAGAACAAAGTCGATTCTGATGGGAATCCTACTCATGACATCATGGCAAACTTGGCGGTTTAGTGGTTTAGTTTACTTTTTCCTCAGTTTTATCAAAAAATGTGGTGTAGGCCTACACCCGGATGTACATTGGTACAACGATGTCAAGATTTTGGCATAGCATCATCTCAATACGTCTTCTTGTAACGTTAGTTTTGGTGAGAGCCAATGTAGTAATACCGGACACAATTTTAGGTAATTCAACAAACAAAACCATGATGATAAACAATATTTATTTTGTGTATTTCCTTTAAGGGCCTTCAAGATTATGATTATCTGCACACGAATTGTTTTGATATAACGCTCGAGTTAGATTGCATTAAATTCTCGTCAGAATCGGGATTAGAAAAGGAATGGGTTGACAACAAAGATGCGCTCATTCAGTACATGTACCAGGTAAGTAAATTGTAGTGGAACATTTCCACGGTTAATTTTTTACCATTCATTAGGGGTTCATGATGTCATCAGTCGGACTTGGTTACAACAAAGTAACTTTATATTACTGTATATTACTGCTACGGTTAAAGATCATCATGATGATGATGATGATAGCGGTGTGTGTATTCCTTTCTGGCACATGTGATATCACATACACTAAAATAAAAAGTATGTAATATTATGTACATATTTATTTTTAACATTTCAGATTCATATGGGAGTAAAGGGTATTTATAGACGAAGCCAACACGTATAAATACCTAGGCATGCACATATCAAGACATTTAAAAGATACATGCCACATAGATGAAACGATTAAAAAAGGAAACAGAATTATTGCATATATAAAATCAATCATAAATGAACAAAATGATTTCAATAGAATTATGTATGGTAATATACTTTGGAAAGGCATTGGAATACCAAGTATAACCTATGCATGCAGTATTTGGTTTTGTGAAAGCAAAACATCTATCCAAAAAATTGAAAATATGCAATATCAAATGGCTAAATATCTTTTAAAAGCACCAAGGTATGTTGCAAAGGAAGCCCTTTATGGTGAACTCGGATGGCAATCGATTGAGTCCATACTATCGGATAGAGGAATATCCTACTTCAAAAGATTGAAAAACATGGACGAAGGTCGTTTACCAAAAGTTCTGCTAAGAGCGCTCTTTGCACTTGAAAACACTTTAAATTGGAATTGGCTACATAATATAAAATCTATTTTAATCAACTGTGATATACAAAAACATTTTAACTTAGAATATGCTAATAATTGGCTTAAAGGTTTCAAAGAAAAAAACATTATAAGAGATAAGATGAAATGGCTTGAGAATGCTAAGAATAAACCATCACTAAGTAATTATATAAGGTATAAAAATGAACCAAAACTAGAAAAATACTTATTAGATAAGTGTAACTACCATGCTTCAAACCTAAAATTTAAAATTCGCTCCAATTCACTACCACTTGAAGGCAGAAAAGAAGCATGGTCACCTCAAAATGCAGGTATATGTTTATTGTGTAATTGTAATGAAAAGGAAACTGTATATCATTTCGTATTTCAATGCAAACGACTTGAGTATGTTAGACAACCAATACTCATAAACCTTAAAGATGAGCTAAACAACAATAATCTATCCATGTTCTGGGAATTATTTACTACTAGCTCTCTAGATCTTAAATACCACTTATTCTTCGATGATCTTGAAATCCATAATGAATTTAAAATTACACCAAATCAATTGACCCATGATGTATACGAATTAGCAAGTAATATTTTCGACAAACATTGTAAAATTTTTCTGACCATGGCTTGGAACACACGAAATGATATATATAATACAATTCCTTCTCAAACTTAATTTAATCATTTTCTTAGTATTTAATCTTTTTCAGTTTTCTTAAAATTTTTTTTTTTTTTAAGTTGTTCTTATGTCTAATTTCTTGTTTTGTATTTATATTTAAGTGTGTATGTTTTATTTTTCACTGTAAACTTGTTGCACATCTCATTGAGACTGTGCCTCTGATTTAAAAGAGATACAATAAAAGTTCAGTTCAGTTCAGCAAGCACTGACGATATGCCTATCAAAGGAGCGGTAGTACATGTAGGAGGACCAGGAATCAATCATGACGTCACCTCAAGTAAGTTGAATTGATTTTTGCTTTAATTGAAACAGATTTTGTTTAAATTCGCCACCATTGGTGAATGGTTAGAAATAATTTACCCATATATTTTGATCAACCATTTTAAACATTCAACATTTCCATGTTGTTACGTATGAATAAGAATATGTTAAAATGAACCATATTTATATTATCTATGATTTAATATCTATATACTTTTTCTTTAGCAAAAGACGGTGAATATTGGCGTTTATTGTTACCAGGTACCTACACAATAACAGTATCGGCGGAAGGATATTTCAGCAAAGGTTTCGTGGTTGAAGTAGTAGAAAACTCGGTGACGCCTCTAAACTTTGTACTCAGTCGACGAGAGGTACCATAACAAATAGTTTTTAAAAATTGTATTATATTTGTACCTTAACATAAGATGTATGTCAATATTATATATTTCCAAAGTATATTATTATAGTTTCCTAGCTACATTTCTAAATATTTTTTATGAACCATCTTGTCTAAATTGTATGATATGAATAAATAACGTGTGTGTTATGTACATTTTTATAAAACAAAGTCTGTACGTGTTCTGATTTGATTTTAATAATAAATTTATAAACGGAATTCCCGACAAAAAATGTTGCGTTCTTCTTTTCGGGGAGGGGGATTTCTGGTTTGATCTGTATTACACTGGTCTTTAATGCAATATACCTTTCCTATTTATTTGATGTGATTGCTATTTTCACAAAACAATATTTGTTGTGATATGAGGATGTTTGTATTAGATGAGGATAGGTAAGGATGGTTGTCTTTATTACGTAATATTTTACCCTTTGACCCACATCACTCATATTCCAAGTCAATTGAATGCTTTACTACATTTTCACGTTTACAATGATTCTCTACCGACCATGTTTAAGTAGAACATCTATTAAGGGGACACTTTTAAGAACCAACAAATTTTCCCCTTAATAGGGGTTTCCCCCCGAAGTGAAGAATTCTACCATCAGTTATTTTAGCCCAATATATACACGTTTGCGGTACGACGTTAGTACGAAACGGTAATTAAAATTGCATAATCATATAGATACGCGGTCGATATTTATTAATGTTACTATACTATCGTATATTCTGCAGGCATGGGTTGAGTTGGAAGCCATCACAATACACAACAAGATGTCTCGTGCGTCACTGGATCATTTCATTTGGATCTTGGTCTTATGTACGTGGTCGATTTATTCATAAGATTGTTGTGGACAAAGTGTAACTTGAATTTCTCGCTTTAAAGTGGGCGGTTACAGATAAATTTAAAGATTACCTATACATGGCCTGTGGTACACGAGTGATGACTGATAGTAACCCTCTCACATATGTACTTTCTATTCACTACAAACCAGGTAAATTAAACATTGACGCCAATGCTCTGTCCTGCAGACCTCATGACATCAAACCCAACCGACAGTATGAAGAACAACAAGAATCTTGAGGCTAGGTTAAAAGGTAAAGCTGTGTTCTCGTGATACTGTATGATGAGCGCTCTTTTCCTACAATATGGTGTATCCATCAACACTCCATCTGTCAATTCATCCGACACTATTCCACTTATATATTGATTGGACGAACATACAGCAGAAAGATCCAATCATCAACCAAGTCATAAATTATGTCAAAATGGGTAAGAAACCAGACTCCTCGATAGGGTTACCCGATGAATGACTTATTCTTAGAGAGTTTGGAAAGCTTCAACTTCGTAATGCTATTTTATACAGATGTACAACCAATCCAGCTATACAGGGACTTCACAACGAATTAGGTCATCTTGGTGTTGAGCGAGCGCTGGCGTTGGCAAGAGACAGGCCCCGAATGAGTGCAGACATTGAAAGCTGGATTAGACATTGTGGTAGGTGCATAGCCAGGACAATACCCCAGAAGCTTGTACTTTAAATTTAGTACTCTTTTAGTATACCATATATAATATAAAAATGTAAAAATATATAAAGTTGAAATGTAATTAAAGTTGGAGTGTCCAGCACGTCCGATGGCAAGAGGTAAAAAGAAAGAAATCTCCCACATGATATAGAAATGCAGCACAGTTGGTATCCGGTTAGTAATACCTGCATTAATCAACTAACGCTAATGACTGGTCATTTGCCACCAAATGAAACTCTATTTAAACAATACTACGATCAAAGAAGAGAGGTGGGAGACTGAAATTAACCAGTTGAACTGCAATCTTCACCTTCTAACAAAGTAAGGTTTTTATTCTCAAAGGTTCCTTAAAGAGAATGAAAGAAAGATCACCACCACCGTAAAAATGGAAACTATATTGATCCAACAACAACGGTTCCACATTTTCTGCAGAATAGAGAGTAGCAATGACGTTGCACAGACTATCCACTGGAATGCCATTCAACAAGACCGTGAATCAGTTTGGTTGTGCAAAATCAATCGCTTGCATGGTCTACCATGAAGATTGTGTTTATTATACCACTTCAATTTATAATCAATAACATTGATAATTGACATCCAACTAACAGATGGGACAAACACGGTGGGTCTATCTTTGTGGGGAACCCACACGTCCATAGAGCTGGTCATGGACCAAAAGATACAAGCGAGTATCGTTTTGGTAACCGAATATAAAAATGTCAAGCGGATAGAGTCGACAACGTCAATGTCTGTAGAGGTATGTATAATAACATTAAGTTAAGTTTTATAATAAGCTTTGGACATTCCATTTACAAACAAAATTAAATGACTGCACTATATGTGACTGCCATTCAAAAATAATGCAATATAATTATTAAATTATCGGGTTTAATTTCACCATTCTTTGCAATTATTTTTTTTCATTTCTCCAAATATATATGTATATTCATTTCTTTCAGACATTTAACAATTACTATAGAATGACTTTATATTATATTCCGAATGATGAGACCCGAAAGAATCCGCCCCTGGTGACAGTGATACATCTAAATCCATGGGTCCTGTAGACAAACGAAAGTACATTGTCTTCGAATCTCAGCTGCTAGGTTTGTTTGGTACATGCACTGCTTGCCACTAACAGGGACCTGTGTTACAATTACACAAAGATGTAGGGTATGTGCAATATCGGAACGGACATATTATCGCCATCAAGAACAATATCTGCAGCCAAGTATTGTGAATGTTTGGAAACTTTAAGAATATCTAAAACTACAGTAATGACAAATGTTCTTTTTAGGTGGGGATACCAGAATGGAGAGTCCGGGGCATACAGCCAAATTCGGATCATAGATGGACATGTTGTGATTGTTGTATGTTACAACAGGAAAAAAAGGATGCAGCAACACAAATGGACAGGTTTAGGCTCTGAACAAGCCATCAAATTAGCCGAACCACCAGCATCCCAATAACAACATTTACAGAATTGCCAACAATAAACTTTTCACACAGCAATGACAAATCAAGTGTGGAATGTCACAGGAAAGGATAGAGGAAATTCATGCTAGAAGTATCCGACTTGAAGAAGATGTGAGTAAAATAAAAGTGGCACTAGTCATCATCTGCCTTAAGATTACAGGGAGAAGGTGTACTTTATAATCTAGATTTTTATGAAAATGTAGGAGTTGGAATTAAAACTTGAAATAAAGAATTGTAATTAAAACTTGAAATAAAGAGTTGTAATTAAAACTTCGAAAATTTCTGTGAAGGTCTGGAAGACCAGAATTGCAGAAAACTGATTTAGAAATTTAATTTTACACAACTTCCTTAAAGAGAATGAAGAAATGATCACCACCACCGTAACAATGGAAACTGGCAAGCAGATTAAAGAGAAAGGCACCACGGTCTAAGCGGATGGGATGAACATGTCACCAGTCAAACTTAGACAGAATAAATAATTACAATTACACAAAGATGTAGGGTGTGTCAGGAAAGGAGAGAGTGGTACAGGTCTCTATAGCTTTAAATCCATTGAGACCAACCATACTGTTTGTCACATGCAAAATTGACTTTGGACAACCTAATGCACAGATATTGCAATTAACATTAGACCTAGCATGTATGTTTATTTCACTTTGATAGTAAATACTCGTATTTTTCCTAGGCACCCTGTTATCTGCAATAATAGGCAATCGGGAAACAAAAAACCAAGGTTTTGGTAAAAAAAGAAAAGCACAAAGTTATGGTGACACCTCATGGACCAAAGGTAATCTGTTTGGCAAATCCTGAAATGGAACATGCGCCAACCATGGCCGAAAAGCATGCGTTGGCAGATGCTGATCTTGGTGAAAAGGTTATGTCAATCAAGCATTCTAATATGTCACCATCCAAGCTGAAGGAAGTAATGATGGAGGTTTTTCCAAAGCTTACAGAAGGTGGTGGCTATGAGCTGCTTTCATGCTCCGGCAACAATAGGGTTTTAGTCCCAATAAGTACACAATTTTTTAACCATATATTTTATAAACTGTAAACAATGTTAAAGGGTTAAAAAAATATGAAATATAATTGTTTGTCCCTTAAACAATAAAAGTTTCATTTATTATAAGCGCGTGGTGAAGCAGAAAGAAGCTGTGGCGATATGACCCTGTGTTACAGAGTAGGAAATGATTATGCATTTGAACCGTACACTGTTCGTTCTGCAGATAGTACTTTAAAAAAAGAACATCAACAACAGGCTAAGCTGTAGCCACCAAGGCCTAGCAGGTTGGATACAACCGAATGGTGCCATTGTGGCAATTGTAGGCATATGCTGTAGGAATGTTGCTGTTGTCACGCGGCAGGTGAATTTACAAGGAAGAGAGTAAATGACCTGGAATGTATTGCATTAACAGAATGTTTTAAGAAAATTTGCCTAGACCAGGAAGTTTTAGAGGTTGTGTTTTCTTCTAGGAGGTTAACTGTTAGGCGAGAACTTTAATATTTTTATAGACTTACTGCAAGCTAATAAAGAGTGGAACAGAGGTAACTGCATACAGCATAAAGGCAACTGATGGTAGACTCGGTAGTGGAAAATGGAAAAAAAATAAAACATTCACAATTTATTTGAACATTTCTTATTATTAAATAACAATTTATGAACAATCCCAGAAGACGAATGATACGATTGAGGACTTCTTATTATCTACTTATTATTATCCTCCAGTCGTCGGAGTTGATCCTCCAGTCGTTGGAGTTGATCCTCCAGTCGTCGGAGTTGATCCTCCAGTCGTAGAAGTTGATCCTCCAGTCATCAGGAAATGATGGATGTGTTCAACAGAACACATTGGTTTTTTCGTTACACCAATTGTGGTTGATCTGCATGAATTCAACATCTAATAAATTCTGACCGTAATAAAAACTGTCAGAACGGAAATGCAAAGACTTGTTCAGTGAAAGATGTTAGCTTTGATGGAATTGGGTCTTTCCAGAAAATTGTCATTGAAAGATCACAGAGACAATCAATCTTTACAGTAACCCAAGCAAAACTGAATTTAGTCTTTTCAATAAAATGATGAAGCAGTTTTTAGAGGCTATTAGTATTAGTATCATCAATTTTTAAAATAATTTGAAATCGATATAACAGAGGAAAGAAGAGACAGGCAATGGAGAGACATACGAGGATGATGCTAAAAGCTATGACACATCGATGTATTCATTAGCCATTGACTTGAGTTCAAATCCCAGTTTCTAATGCCAAGTAACTACCGTATTTAATACGGTATTTTTTTAATAGCGTATATATATACGGTATATTTCTGGAAGCGGAAATGGCGGTCACAAAAAAATACCGTATTTTGTATACATATTTTCCCCACCAAATTTGTGGATAAAATACAGTATTTACAAATCTTTACCGTATTTTCTGTACCCTTTTCTGCTGCCAATAAAAAAAGCCCTATATTTTTTTACCTGTGACATGAAGTCAACATCGTGTTGTGATTTGATTTTATGTATAGTATATAGGTTTATTCGGCGAAAATGTGGAGCGAAGACGTTATGGTATTTACTATAAATTTGTGAGGGGAAGTTAAAATTTCCGGACAACTAAAAGGCAATAAAAGGGACAACCACCTTTATAAAGACATTTCTAACAAAATAAAGCAGGATTATTGAATAGACTTGTCTCCAAAGCAAGTAAACTCAAAGCTAAGAGCCTGCGAAAGCAGTACAACATGGCAAAAAAAATAACTCGGAGTCTGGGAGGGACAGAATTGCTTGTCCCCATTACGAGGTTTTGGACAGAATATTAGAAGATCGGGCCATACAGTAGCTGCCCCTCATTACCTAATGGATCAGAACCAGGTACAAAGTAGTAGAAAGTGAGGTGTAAAACTAAAAATAAAGCAGAATTACGGAATAGGTCTCTAAAACAAGTAAACTCAAAGCTGAAGAGCCTGCGAAAGCCGTACAACATTGCAAAAAAATAACTAAGTGGAAAGCGGAAAATATGTGGAGATCGAGATTTGAGTGGGAAATTCCACGAGAGTGGAGTTACAGTGTGCACGCTCAGTATACTTGGGTCAAACACAGACTTCCGGCTCATGTACAGTTTAGGTAAAAGGATGAATTTTAACATGATCACCCAAGTATTTTTTTAGCAGAAACGGGTTACTAAAAAATATGGTATAGAATATACCGTATTTTATACTGTATTTTTATACCATATTTTAAGCAGTTGCAGCAGAAACAGGCCCTATGAATGAGCAACTAGATAGATGCTGCATCTGCAAACGGATTCACTTTTTTTTACTGCATCCAATCAAAAGTGGCTGAAAAACTGCAGAAAGAACTACATGACTGTGCTTTGAAAATAAAGTCACAAGCAGCGGAAATACAATACAATTTTCTCTGTGTACAGTAGGTAGGACTGAACCACATGTGCAAATCAAACTATCGCCAAATACCAAGCTCAGCTATGAATATAATAAATGGGTCCAAAAAAGAGAAAGTACAGAAGAACAGGGAAAAGTTGTTTAGTCATTAAATTAAATATAACTTTTTTTTATTTGTAAATCATGAGCCCACGAGATATGATATTTGTAAAATGTAAAATAGGATATTTTTGAGAAATGGTGTATTCAAATATAATAAAAATAATTTTTAATCACTCATTTGGATAATTTTTGCACACTTTATGTTTCATCTGAATTTCCATATTGATAAACATAAAAAGGTCTTTTGAAACCTTTTAAAAGAGTATGGTATATTTGTTTCTTTTTCTATTCCATTTCTTTCTGTTTATATTTTGGTAAAACTGTTGTCACTAACCTGTTGTTTTGTGTGTTATCATACTTTACCAAAATTAAGTCACTCTGATGTTATAGCTAAACAATGATTTTGACTTGACTTTCGAGGCATGTTATTTAACACGATTGACCACTAAATATCTGTTATTCAAATGCTTCTGGGGAGTCCGAAAGAGATAACTTCCAGCTAACATTCTTCCAGTATATATATATTATCATATACCATCTGTATGGTAGTCACTTTTTGATTTCTTTCTTTCACAATCCATTTTATCCACTTCTTTTTCATGACATGTCTGGATTAATTTCAACTCAATCTCGTCATAACCCTTGCATATTTGTGAACTACTCAGTCTGGATTTCAATAGACGTTTATAAACTTTCTCATCCAATCTCATCTGCTCTGTTGCATTCAGTTATTATGTTGTTGTACAGTAACACTTATTATTGTGTAATTTAAGTTTATTTCCAGTGTACAATATTTTTACACATATCTCCTCATAAGTTGCCTTAGTGCGAGGTTAGATTTCAGTTGCTCATAAGCATTGTTGCCATGCAACATCCTTATTCACTTGCTCTTTTGCTTGAAGAAATTCCTTGTAAATTGTTAATCAGCATATGGATTTTTTTTTTAGGAATGTTATCATTTTTGGAAAAAATCACTGGGACTCAGATGTATTCAAACAACAGATAGAAGAGGCTGGTTAACATCAATTAATAATCTAACAGTGTTAGCTATAACATCAGGTTAAACACATTGGGTAATTAACAATTCATTTAAAAAAAATAAAGAGTGACCTCTGACTTCTGTACAAGACTGTTCAATTTGTGTTCCAAAGACCATAGGTGGTCTACATTACACATTGCTATCACCATGGAGGTTAGCGCATACGAAAGCCTTCTAAGAAAGACAAAAAAGCCAAGTTTATTGCTAAAAGCACTGATGTCAGTTATTTTTACTGAAAAGGAAATGGCGAATTGGCAAATAAGAAGCCATTGTGTCCAAAAACAAAAAACCACATCAACCATCCTACAGGAGCAGAAGCAGTTTGGCGCTGCTGGCTTTAAGCTGAGAGAAGACGAGCTCACAGAAACAATTAATAGCAAATGCAGATATTACACTTTTAAATTAAAAAACCACCATGAAATGAGGAAATTCTTGGTTACTATTACCAATAATCATTGGTGGGGGTCACTCATGTTTATGAGCCATAAGATGCCTTTGCTGCATGTAAAGACTTGCCAAATGGAGAGGTTCTTCAGATATTGATGTTAGGCATTTCATCATCATTAGTATACAGGTGCAATCTGATATAGAATCATCTTGTGCAACCTTTCTTAATTAGAATCAACTTCCTGGCGGGAAATACTGTAAATAGATTTACAGGTATTGATGATCATTATAGGAATATCATCGCATTAGAAATTTAGTTGTAATAATATCACGACAGTTTAAAAAGGATAACACAGTTTGCTTTCAGGCAACCGACATGTCATCTTGTGCAACCATCTTTCATAACAGAAAGGCGTGGGAAATGGGCCCGGCGCATCGTGTGAAGTCGGAACAAAAAGAAAAAAGATAGAGAAATTTCTAAAACATCTGTATCCTCGAGACACATTCAAGACAGAGAGAGTATTTGGATTACTGACCATTACATAAAGTGAGCTTCGAATGCCAGTTTCAGTATGTGAAAAGTAACATAATGCATAAATGCAATAAGACGTCGGAATGGCTTTCAAAAAAATCAGATAAGGAAGAATTACTTTCAAAGGCCTGAATGCTTGGTTTGCGAATCAAACAAATTGATGCAGAAAGACCACAAACCTTAGCAGAAGATAAGAAGCAGCACATAGATGACAATCGCAAAGGCATGGTGGAAAAAGCTGATAGAGCTAGGTTGTTAAATGAAAACACGCTAAACGACTTGATGCAGTATGGAGAGCTGCGGCAGGACAAGTATGAATTCGAATTTGGAGGTGCTAGCAACAAAGAAGAAAGAAACTAATGACGGCTATAAAAATACTAACAAATTAATGTTTCTTTTTCTTATTTTTAACACTTGCATACATACATATTAAAAAAAAAATCATGTGACACTGAAAAGGCGCGCAAAGTTACGTATGTTTACTTTGCGTATGCTCCTTCACAACCTTACTTTTCGCGTTTTGATGAACAAGTTTTATTATATCACTGCTAAATATGCTCTGCTGTAAGAAGGACTCGACCAACATCGTCCATGTGGTAAGTTAAGTCAAATTATTTAGTTCCACATCATATACTACTATTTAAGATAGATAATTAACTGTAATTTGTCGTTAAAAGAAATGTTTGATTCTTAGCCTCGATCCATCCCCCGGCGCACCAACACATATCGTGTGACGTCGCAATAAAAACAAAAAAGATCGAGAAATTTCTAAAACATCTGTATCCTCGAGACACATTCATTCAAGACAGTAGTCTTAATTAGGAAATACATGTTGACACAATCTCAATCCCTCCTGATAGTGGTTCAGCTTACCGTTATACCAGGTATATACTAGGTACACTGTAGATATCTGCCATACATGTTCCACAACGAACCGGACAGTGAGACGCATCCTACCAGGTTGAACAGATCCCTTCGCTCCCCTGTGTTTTTTATGGAAAAGATTAACAACATTAGTGCAAAGAGCCACTGGGAGAGATAAGCCCCTCTAGAAAGGTAAACAACACCACCAGCTATGAGTTAAAAGAACATGTACAAGTAATAATATTAGTGGTGAGAGAGTATTTGGATTACTGACCATTACAGCTCCGAACTCCGAAACAGTTTGAGTTGTGTGGAAAGTAAGATAGTGATGCAATAAGACGTTGGAATGGCTTTCAAAAAAATCAGATTTAAGGAAGATTACTTTCAAAGGCCAGAATGCTTGTTTGTGAAACAAACAAATTGATGCAGAAAGAACACAAACCTTAGCAGAAGATAAGAAGCAGCACATAGATGACAATCACAAAGGCATGGTGGAAAAAGCTGATAGAGCTAGGCTGTTAAATGAAAACATACTAAACGACTTGATGCAGTATGGAGAGCTGCGGCAGGACAAGTATGAATTCCAATTTGGAGGTGCTAGGAACGAAGAAGAAACAAGAGTTGCTTTAGTGAGAACTATTCAAAGGTCACATGTATTATAGATTGCACAGAAATCTTTGTTCAGCGTACAAAGGACTTATGCAGCGTGCACAAACCTATTCCAATACAAAGCATACTTACATACTTATTTAAAAAAAATTGACATGACCTCACTTCATCTCAGTATACAGTATAATATTTTTTTAAAGTAATTGCTATTAATGATTTCATTTCAACCAGGAAAAATAAAGTTTCAGGCACTTGTCAAATCATGATAATAGTTGAAGTTGCGTAATCATGTGCCATTGAAAAGGCGCGCAAAGTTACTTGGTTACGTATGTTTACTTTGCGTATGCTGCTCCTTCACAACCTTACTTTTCGGGTTTTGATTAACACGGTTTATTGTATCTATAAGTATAAAATATGCTCTGTTGTAAGAAGGACTCGACCAGCGTTGTCTACGTGGTAAGTTAAATCAAATTATTTAGTTCCAGTTCATATACTACTATTTAAGTTTGATAATTAACTGTAATTTGTCGTTTGAAAAGTTTGATTCTTAGCCTCGATCCACACATGGGCCCGGCGCATATTGGAGAAATGGAGGGCGCTGTCACACTGATCGGACGTGCATGATAAATCGGTTAAACATGCCTTTTTAAATCGGCTTATGTTCACATTTAGTAACCATCCAAGAAATTCGACAGTATCGACCAATGTAGAGATGATATACAGAGATGAATTGAGAAGAACACGAACAGGCAGCAAGGTGGCAAACGAGAGACTTACAACATTGTGGAACGAGTACCGCGAGGGGCAACGTAGTGTACATACGTTCGCTAATGTTGGGCTCCAACTCAAGACATGGGCAGGCTGGACCTGGATGATCACACCGCAAAACGTGATAAGGAGCGATACGAAAGGTCACAAAAAAGAACTGAAAAAAAAAAGAAATGTATTGCTGTGGAAGTTTTGTTAGATCTCCAATTAGGTGAGGCTAATATGGAAGATGTTTCTCCTGTAGAAAACATATGTGTCTGTGTTGACATATCAACACCAAACTCTACTATGTGTTGTGCTGACATAGATGTCTTACAGGCCCAGTCACAGGCCTTCTTACAGGAGTCGCCAATAACAGAGTTAACTTTTAAAAATGACAATGAGCGAACTCATTTCTACACAGGGTTGCCTTCATTTGCAGTATTGATGTTGGTTTTTGAACTAGTTAAAAAAAGATTCCCGAGTAGAACATCAGTAAGTCGATTCCAGCAGTTACTAATTGTACTGTTCAAACTTAGACTGAACCTTAGAAATCAGGACATTGCGTACCGATTTCATATAAGTGACTCAACAGTGTCGAGTTTTTAATACGGGACTGGATGCCATGTCTATGCTGAACAAGAGCTTATTGTATGGCCAGAAAGGGAGGTGTTGTGGAAAACCATGCCAATGCAATTTCGAATTGCATTGGAGTCGAAGGTAGCAGTAATAATTGACTGTTTTGAGGTTTTTTGCGAGCGGCCCTCAAGTCTTGAAGCGAGGGCACAACTGTTTTTCAGCTACAAGCACCACAATACAGTAAAGTTTTTAATTGGCTGCACTCCATGCAGGTAAATTTCATATTTGTCTGCAGCATGGGGAGGCAGAGGTACAGATAAGACCATAACATTGACGTCAGATTTTTTTGATTATCTGCTACCTGGGGATGTCATCCTTGCCGACCGAGGTTTTGACATAAAAGATGATGCTGGGTTTTATGGTTGCGAAGCAAAGATTCCTGCTTTTAAGAAGGGAAAACAACAGCTGTCTGCTCTTGAGGTGGAAACCATAAGAAAAATTGCTCATTTACGAATTCATGTGGAGAGGGTCATCGGTGGTGTCCGTCAAAAGTACTCAATTTTAAGTTCAACATTACCAATTGAGTACATGACAACAGACAGTACAGCTCAGGATACGAAAGCATCAGCGCCTCTGCATCATACAGCTTGCTCATAACAGGTGGAAACTTTTCCTCAACCTCTACTGGAACAAATGCCTCACAGTATTTAGGCAAAGTACTCAGGACTACAGATTTTGGTGCAATCAGTGCCAGCTGCTCGACAAGGAATGCAAGCCCTGGGTCATTCATGACATGGAAAGCCGTTGTGCGTGTTTCCACTGATGTTGTAGTAGTTGAAACTGGTGGATCTGGGGTGCCCTCATCAATCGACTCATCTAGTTTTCTTTTTTTGGCCTTTGCTGATGAAACGTCAATTGAAGCCACTGGTTTTTCCACCACATACTTTCGGTTTGGTTCCATCCAATAAGCTTTACTCACTGCAGATAACCCAAGGTGATAACGGTTTCTTAGAAACCGACTGTGAGTGCAACACCTTGAAAAATGAAAAACAATAGTCAATAAAATAATATTAACAACAAATAATATTATTCCTTTACAGACATTATAAAAGATTGCATTGTGTTTATTAATTATACAGTACTATTAATAATTGTTTATTTCAATTAGTCGGTTTCCTGCTTATCAGTAATTAACCATGCTTATCCATCCATGGTCCGGATATAAATTAAAATAACTTCATGGTTGTACCATAAAATAATGGTTTTACATACATAAAAAAGGGCATAGGCTTTTCTCCAAAAAAGGTTATAACTTAATAAAATTATTAAATAAATAAGTAGTAGAATTGTATCCCTTCTATCTAGCTAGGCCCAGTCTTACACAAGGCATAGGCTGTAGGCTACTACTGCTAATAATTACTAGCCTCCTCCTAGTTACTAACTAGGAGGAGGCGGAAGACCTACTACAACAAAGTAAATTCAATATTACTTACATCTCCTCTAACAACTTTAAAATCTGGTCTGTGTGGGGGACAAAAAATGCCCATATCCGACAGAAATCCATTAGCAAATTGATTGTAAGCCTCTGTAGATTTGTAGGCTTGAAAATTTTCAGCTGTGTATGGGCTTGGCGTAGCGATTAAGTATGCCATGATATCCATCGCTGTGAGGTCCGGCAGACTGTCGATTTCGTGCGAAAATTCATCTTTATCAATCAAATATGGGTCTTTTCCAATACCTGATATTTTCTGAAGATATCTTCGACGTTCAGTTGTAGATAAATTATCAGTTATTGTTGATAAAACAATGTTTGGCAACGACGAACTAGCGGTGCCGACTGCCATTGTCTATACGTAAACACACAGTAAACACACTGACCACGCTGTACTCAGAGTTTGCTTGTCTACCAGAAGCAACTCGAGCGGAAAATCATTGACCCGTGACATTTTGTAGTCACCCTATACTACTATAGACTATATTTATATGCTAGAATCAGATAACCTAGATAGAGTCACGTAGCCTACGTCAGTACAGTATAAAAAAAGTTAAAATTCAATTTACCAGTCAGTATTTTGTAATCTATTTTGCTTCTCCCTCAAATCCTCAGTTTCCATATTTTCTTCCTCATCTCCATTTGCTAAAGGCTCAAATTGATTTACAGACTGCATGCGCGAAACTGAGATGACGTCATGGTCATTTTCACGCTTCGGTGAATATCTGCAGTGGGTGGGGCATAGAATAAGATTTTTAAATTCTATTTTTTTAACATTTTTGTCAAACATACACAAAAAATTAAAGCACCCATTTTGTTAAGAATATTAATTATTATGTAATTTTAATATCAGAAACTCAAAATCATATACTCAACTCAAGTTCATCTTTAAGGCATCCTGTAATTGCCGATTTTTCGCTGTTGGATGTGGTTGAAATAAAATAACCCATTTTCAAGCGCACAATTTTTAAAGTTTGATGTGCAAGTGTGTCATTATTTTACATTCCTAATTTATCAAAAATGAAAGAAATACATCATAAAAAGTATAAAGAACGATAATCAAGTGCAAAAGGTATTTCTAAGCTGCGTACGGTCAAAGTGCGCAAAAGCGAGTGCGCAGCGCAAATTTTTTTGAAAAATATGAAATGCTTAAAAATGACAATGTCCAGAAATTGTAGACTAGCCTAGAAAGTTGATTAGAAATTGATTAGAAAATCGGTTAAGCAATGTACCCCTATTAATGGAATAAGCCACGGAGGTCACCATCTAAACAATGCATACAATATATAAACAATGCAAGCAAGCTTGGCGTTCCATACTAAATTCATCCCGGTCAGGTCTAGCCTAGGCCCTACATCTGTAAAGATAGTGTGGGCTTCCTATGCCCCGTTGATCCTTGGACCTTCATACCTGAAACTCTGACCACAAACTAAAGCAACATCCAGGCGTAATTCTTGTAATGTACACGTGAGCCTCTTCCAATTCGTCATGTTCCAGGGTACGCGGTGCGTGATTGGGAATAGGCCTAGACTTCTTGTTTGATGTGTTGTTGTGGACGACTCAAACACAATTGCCGCCCGCCGTGGTGTGGTGGTCAAATGCAGCAGCTGAGCCCGCGTGTGTGTGTTGTTGTGTGGTGGTGGTGGTGCGGTACCCACGTATGTTCGCTCGCTATGCAAAAGCCTGAAATTCGATACTTCCTGGTTACGTCACTCATCAATAGAGGGCGTAAACATACCTTCGTAGTTTCGTTACTTGGCAACGATAAACAAACAATCGCGCCGACGAAAAAGACAATTAAAAGTCGTATAACTACGGTAAGAATTCATAATTTTATTTTTTTTAAATATATGTTTACTTTTAATATAATAATACATACTTAGTGAAATTTTCAAAATTTTTAGTGAGCAAAAACAATTATAAAAAACGATTTTAGTATAGGCATATCAAATTACCAAAAGTATCATTATAAAAACATTAATTAATATACAAGGCATATAATTTCTGTAATAATTAAATTTTCAGAGTTTTTTGTCATTATTCAATTCTAAGATACTATTTATTTATTATCAAATAAAACTTAAAATGCACTCTTGATGTTGAGCCTATTCTAATTTTTTTCTTATTTCAGGTCGATGTTGAAGACTATTTCCTGTACTTTAACAAAATAATACTAGTAATATATTAATATTAGTATAGGCCTCACTGTGTAAAACGTCATTCTTTTATTAAAATTGAATATGGAAAAGCATGTTATAAATCTAAATTACTTGTGTCGTATATGTGGGAACAGGCTAAAACTTTATGCCTCCAGACAAGGAGCCAAGGAAATCAGGCAGTTTGCTTGTTCCAACTTTCAACCACAATTTTCAACTGCTTTAAACATCAACATTTTGCAAGATATTGATGGTGTTCACCCCAAGTATTTCTGTCTGCTGTGCATGGGATATTTGCAAAAAAACAAACCATGCAATGTAACCCAGTGGCAACCCCATCATAGAACAGGCGACTGTAGTACATGTGCCCAATTTGAGACACAGAAAAGTGGCGGTAGACCGAAGAAGAAGAAAAGAGGTTTAGCAACTGAAAGCTATAAAATAAAACATGCAACTACCGTTGCAGTGGAAACACATTTTAAAAACTTAAAGCCTCCGTTTCTTCAGCCAATTTCTGGCTCCTTTCATGTTTCAAGTTCACTTGATAATTTTAAATGTGGTATTTGTAAACTTGTTTCGTCTTTTCCTGTGGTTACATCTTGCCATCACGTTATGTGCAAGTCCTGCATTCAACCGTTGTATATGGATTGTGATACTGTCCAATGTTCTGTATGTAATGTACCTGTGCATTTTTCATGTATTAACGATGTTCAGTCAATCTTTGCTGAATGTTATCTGTCTGTTCCTGTTGTATGTAAAAGATGTCGTACTGTAGTGAAATGTAAATGTATCAGTGACCATGTATGCCTGCCAGACCACTGTTATCTATCATCGCCAACTAACTTAACATCAACGCCAGTCACTCCTCGTGATCAATTACAACAAACGAACCAAATAGATGACATATTAAACCATCCACTTGGTACTCCAGTAACGCCACTGATGGAGGAAGTTGGTCTACACATCCTAAAAGCAAAATTGAAACAGTCGAACAACAACACAACTGAGTTTAGTGTTAAAGGAAAGGTACTTTTTTAATGGTTATTACTGTATAATCAAATTGTTAATTATTACAAAAAACTTAAAACTTAAATTCAATAAAAACTAACAAGTTTACTTAATTTTATTACTAAAAATAACACCAACTATAGAAATGTATTACCTTTTTTCAAAAACCAGAAACTAAAAACAATGGCGATGCCGATACCACGAAAAAGCTCATCTGATGCAGGCTGGAGAACTGTTCACAACAGAAGTAAATTCATCGATGATGTACGGTCGGCAGTAAGTGGAGGAGATTCAGAAGCTCAAAGAGATGATGAGTTTTCTCAATTTAAAAGTCCGATACGTCTTCCAACTGGTGATTTGCTATCTTTAAAAACAAATCTTGGCCTAACATGGAAAAAAAACAGAGAACTGAAATGGTAAATAACAAATCAACATTCTGCAGTATCTGAATCGAACACCCTCAACATTATAGTTTTTAATATTTTATTTTTTTTTTAAAGCTGGCTAAAAAAATATGGTGTCAGCACAGAATGCGAGGCAAAAATGAGGCACCAAAAAAACATCATCATTAACGACAACATCATTTCTGAATACGTCCCTATGGCACATTCCTGCAATGACACAGGGGATACAATCATCCAAAAAACTGCATGTGTTTCTGTTGCAAGTCTCAACAAAAAAATCTGCCAGCAATATGATGAACTAGAAAAGTAGGTTTTTTATTTGCTTTCATTAACAGATTTAATTTAATTACTGAATTTTAAAAAATGAATCAAATAAATATCAATACCTTTTACAGATTAAATCTTCTAACATGGCACGATGGCCACATCCCATCAGATGAGATGTGGGTAAAGATCGGAGGGGACAAGGGTGGTGGAAATTTCAAGCAGATGCTTCAGCTTTGCCATGTACCACGCCCCAATGCCCAAAATAATACAATCATCATCAATTGCTTTGAGGCCACCGATTCCAGTTTTAATTTAAGAACTGGCCTCAAGGATATCTTGCCTCAACTCGAAGAGCTGCAAAATTCCACATTAAGGTAAATATACCATTTATGTGTAAAATTAAAATATTGCACAAAATTGTACAAATATATTTGTGTAAATTAAGACAAATTATTAACTGGCTTCATTTTCTTAATAGGGGAAAACAAGTCAAAGTGTTCGTATTCGGTGACTACGAGTATTTGGCTCGTATATATGGCCTAACGGGTGCAAACGGTAAACAAACAATATATGTATTACAGGTACAGTACTGCAATTATTAGCAATTAATAAATGATGGATATTTGAAAGCAAATGTGTATTAAATTTTGTTTTAAAGGACGACATTACTGCTTGTGGTGCCATGTAACCAAAAAACACAAATCCCAACTCCCAAGGACATTGGACACTCTGAAGAAATACTTGGACAGGTTCAGAGAGGCTGGTGGTAATATTTCAAAAGCAAAGAACTACAATAATAGAGAGGTTTCGCAATCTTACGAATACGATAACGAAAACGGATACGTCACGCACACGTATTCGTTTTCGTAAGCCAGTAAAAATCTGTTTCGCATGGCAACGAAATATTGAGAGCGCCGTCCAAAATATGACTGCGGTAAATTTGAGCGAAGCGCGTGTACGTGTTGCTTGGTGCTTGGCTGCCTAAGGCCTAGCGTAACATCAAAGCGAGTGAGGACTTTAAAAACTGACTGACTCAAAATTTACTTTACTTTACTTTAGTAAATTACTTTCAATAAATCTATAATTATATTATAAGCATGAATCGTTCCTGATTCAAATTCAGAATGTGCAAAAATAGATCAAAAACTATACTCGTTTTGTAGTTACGAATATGACTGGTGATATTCGTCAACACGAATACGCTTTACGAATATGAATTGGGGATCAGCTCAAAAGTTTCACAAATGTGTGACGTATCCGTTTTCGTTATCGTATTCGTAAGGTTGCGAAACCTCCCTAATGTAATTGCCCGCCCTTTGATACAAGTTCCCATTGACCATGTAGGTATTAAAACATTATTTTCTAAAAGCTTGCATGACTCTTAAATTTCATAAAACAAGGTAATTATTTTGCTCCCTCACTTTTTTAAATAGGTATGTCCTCCTGGCTTACATATAAGCCTAGGCTTATATTTAAAAAACTTCAACAGTCTGGAGTCAGCTTGCCAGCAACTGGACGACATCATTTTAAAGTCTACTGATAGTGCATTGCTTCAAAACAGTCTCGAAACTCCTACCAATATCCCCACATTCTTAAAGCACGTTGCCATGTCAAATCAAATCAAAGACCTAGAAAACAAGGCAGAAGACATACGCAATGGAATAGACCAACTTAAAGATTACTTAAGTGTCTTTATGCTATTGGGTGACACCAGTGGAACAACTGAGAGTATAATTAGCGAGATTCAAAGCCAAGAGGCACAAGAGGCACAAGTTGTAAGTTTAAATCAGACAATTAGAAAACATTTCTATACAGGTGGCATTTTTCCTTAGAATTATTTTATTTTCTAACAATATATTTATTGGTTTTAGAGAGCTGAAGCAGTCCATATTTCTAAAGACTTACCTGAAGTGAGAAAAGGGCCTTTGGTGGCAAAACTTGATGATGTGCTGAAATCCTTCAGGGTTAACAGACAGGCATATCACGGCAAATCGTTTGTCGGTAACCATATTCATAAGTGCTGCAAGGTATTTCATTTATGTTATATAATTATAGTAATGTCATTGTCATTTGACTTTTATACTATACTATTCATTTTATCATTGAATTATTTACTTTCAGCCTGAAAATATCAAAACACTTATGACAAAAATATGCAAGACTGCAATAGAACTCAGCCCAGAAATTAAAGAGAATGTTGTCAGTGTCACAACAAAATATGGAAGATTATTTAATTTGTTTGGGAACTGCCACAGGCAATACAATTGTGCCTCATTTTTCACAGAGGAGATGATATTGAAGCTTGGTAAAATCAATACTTATTATTTTTCTACTAAAATCTCAACTTCAGCTGCTCCACTAAATTCTTCGATGAGTTTCTTTCAGCACCAACAATATTTTTGTAAATATATTGAGTTAAATTTGCCTGGATGTCTGGCCTGTCTCTCTAGCCTATCTGTCTGGCCTGTATCTCTAGCCTGTCTGTCTGTCTAGCCTGATAGCCTGTCTGTCTAACCTGTCTAGCCTGTCTGTCTAACCTGTCTAGCCTGTCTAACCTGTCTAGCCTGTCTGTCTGTCTAGCCTGTCTATCTAGCCTGTCTGTCTATCTAGCCTGTCTGTCTATCTAGCCTGTCTGTCTATCTATTACATTTTTTTTTTTGTCTCTGAAGAATCAGACATTGAAGATTATGTGCAGTTCTTTCGGAAACACTTTCAAGAAACAGAGCCTCCCAAGATGCACATTCTGGAAGAACATGTGTCTGAATGGATAAGAAGATGGAAGTTCGGATTGGGATTCCATGGAGAGCAGGGAGGGGAGAGCATGCACGCTCAGCTTAACACCCAACATCCGTGGATTCAACGATGACCTTGGTATTCTGACCAGTGCAATGAAGGAACATTGGGTGAAGACATCGCCATCCATGTTGGCAGCCAAACCCTAAAGAAAAAAAAAAAAAAACTCAAACCAAACAGCCCTTTTCAGGGCTACCTCAAACCAAACAGCCCTTTTCAGGGCTACCACAAACCGCAAACAATCTCAAACCAAACAGCCCTTTTCAGGGCTACCCAAAAACCGAAAGAGATTGTTAAGCAATAGTGTGTATTTATTATGTGTTCACAACAATGCAATGTACTAGTACTACTACTACTGAACAAATGCAATTCAACCACTTACACAATAGATATAATTCGACAATAGCTGCTAAATCCTAGTACTATACCTAGGCAACCCTCACTGCAGCCTCTTTATTAACATCACTAAAATAAAGGTAAGTGTCTGTGGCAACAAATATTCCTCTTGAGGTGATGTTTTCGTGAATGATTGTATTGGTTTGGAACTGAATCGGTTGACGGGTTGTCACTAGGGTAGTTAGTACTAGTAGTAGAAGATATAAGAAATTTTATTTGGTCCACTAGAAAATAGAAAGGATACTGTTTGTTCAACACCACAACCATCTGTTTAACATTATAGCAAATTTTATATTGTTCCCTGAAACACAACCAAATTATTTTATTTACATACAATACATAAAACAATTTTAAACGACAATAATAATAAGCAAAATAAATTACATTTATAAAATTACCTTTCTACAAAATGGTACAGTCCAAAGTTGCTTTTTAACCGAAGCTACGCATGCGCGTTAGTGCCGCATGGAACGTACCATTTAAAATAGGGTTAGTAATAAAACCAATTTAATTTAAAAAATCAAATAAATGAAAAAAATAAAATTTAGAAGATCCGAAATGCATAAATTATCATTAAATACTTATTTGACACATTTTGGAAAGTAGAAATGTTCAATATTATATGAATTTCTACTATTTTTCTTCATAAAATGTAATTATTTACTCAAATTATTTTCCAGCATGGGCGATATCGTCGACCATGAGTCGACCATGTGGCTTCAATTTCAAATAGTTGTTGACTATAAATTCAACAATTCAACGTAAACATTTATTTTCTTTCTTTCAATCAATAATAAAACAAATGAATAAGGTATTAAAAAAGTAAGTACGAGTTTCAAATAATACATTTCATGAATATAATATATAAACACGACAGGCAAATAAAGCGGATCAACCTGAGTTTTCGGCATGTATTGAATATAGGACTATTCCATTATTATTTATAGGGGTGTTAGTCAATATGTTGGGTTGGGTGTGTCAGGCTTGTTGAGGCTTCTATTGTTTGTGTCATTGTGCCAATTGTTTTGTATTTCACTGTGTTTGAGAAAAACAAACAAAAAACTGCTGCTGTAGTTAGCCTATAGCTTTTATTATGTGTCTGTAAATTATATCGTATTTTACACTATATAGGCCCTAACATGTTATGTTATAGGCCATCAACAGTTAAATCATATCATGTTTTATTTTACATTTCATGTAATACAGTATTGTTTTTTTTTTCTCAACAGCCGAATCAAGTTATATAGCCTCTTACAAATAACAAGAAAAAATACATTCAAACGTTATTCACAATAAAGAGAAAACATACAAAGAACTTATTTAATTTATGTTTTAATTTATATAAATCCAAAGGCAAATTAATGAAACAATGACATATTTAATTTAAGGTATACCTGTATATGTTTTATTTCATCGACCCAGTTTTAAGTGTTATTTAGTAGTGTCATGTTTGGTTCAACTCAATGAGTTAGCAATATGTTTGTGAGGTTCTCTCTCCAGCTGATCCTGACACAAAAACTAAAATAGTCAGAAATAAAATTGCAGAGCTTTCTCTCATGCAACACACACTAACCCTTCCCCAGTACAAGATATATAGGGCCTACACTGTTAAAAAAATTCTTATAAAAAAACGGTAAATTACTGGCAATCTGGACGCCAGTAATTTACCGTAATGTAGAATTACAGGTACTGTTGAAAATAAATTACTGTAAAACTACAGTAAATTGTTGGTCATAAAGTCGGTTGTCTACCGTAATGTAGAATCACAGGTACTGTTGAAAATAAATTACTCTAAAACTACAGTAAATTACTGTTACCTTGAAAGTCGGATGTCAACTATAACGTAAAATCACAGGTACTGTTTCTAATAAATTACTACAGTATATTACTGTTAATCTGAAAGTCTGTTTGTCATCAATAACGTAAAATCACGGGTACCGGCCATAAATAAATTACTGTAAAACTACAGTAAAATTACTGTTGATTTCAAAGGAAGTGGTCTACCATAATGTAGAATCAAGAGTAATGTTGATAAATAACTGTAAAACTACATTAAAATTACTGTCAATTTCAATGGTCAATGGTAATGTAAAATCACAGGTACTGTTATTAATAAATTACTGTAAAAGATTCAGTGAATTCCAACCAAACAAAATATTACAAAAATATAAATACCATACAGACAAAATAAATACATGCCAATAATCTTATTTCAATAACTGATAACAATAACAAACTCAATTATAATGTTTCTTTTTCTACTTGTCTAAATATCTTGTTTCTGTCATGTTCTTACAGTATGTTCCCTACAATGTTCATTGTATCTGAACTTGATCTGGGATTCTCTGTAACGTTTCTTTTTTTAAAACAAACAATTCCTTGAGGTATACCATGATGGTGAATGGGGGACAGTTTGCAAGAAACAGTTTTCGACCGTAACGGCTGCTTCAATCTGTAGACAGTTGGGGTACCCAGGTGTTTATCAAATGCTAAGTAAACAAAAACAAGCCAGGTAAGTTGGTTTTACAATTAGAATATTCACAAGATACAACAAGAACAATTTCTTTTCGTAAAAATACAAAGAAATGTTGGTGGTTGACAGCAATTCCGATTTAAACTGTACTATTATTAGGCCCCTATGCATTCTGCTAGTTTTAAGGTTCAGTCGGGGGAAATGGTACAACTGAATTGTTTACATTACAAAATTTCTTAGAGAATAGCATATCCAAAATCGACAAAAATCGAGCTTAGATAGACGCGTGTAGACGATGGAAGCCTGTAGAATTAGCAGTTGCCAAGAGATCATAATTGATAACATTCAATCAAATTACAAATTAATCTGTGTTATTAATTCTACATAGACGAGGTATGCGAACAAATGTTCCAGAGAAGGTTTGGTTGGGAGAACTAAGCTGCGATCTAACTGATGAAACCATCGATGATTGTAGCCATGATGTGTGGGGTGAAACGGACTGTAAACACTCCTACGACGTGGGCCTATCGTGCTTCAGAGGTGCGTGAAATTCAGTTATAATCTAGACATAGGAAGTAGTTAATAGTAATGTTTTTACACGAAATTAGGAAGATAAATTTGTTTTCTTAATCACAAATGAAATGTCTAGAAAAATATATATCTACATTTTTTTCAAAATATGATCAATACGTTTTTCCAAAAATAATATACATATGAAATCGTGCTCATGATATGGTCGGATTTGTTGGTTTAAATTAAACAATTTTAACTTTATATTCACTTGCAGACAATTAGGCCTATATTTATTTTTATAATCATAATCTGCTTTCCTTTTATTTTCACAGCTTGTCTTGAAGGCGAATTCGGATGCGTCAGTGACGGAAAGTAAGGTTCATTATTTTTGGCAGTTTGGAAATTTAATTTTTCCGGTTAAGCTTGTTTCCTACCTCTTTAGCTACTCGTCTGTGAAAACGCACATTCACGCACGCCAGCACAGACGCGTAGTGGAACCATGCTTTATTATCAACTTACTCTGCCAACGAATAAAACACTGTGCTTATCTGATTCATTATACGTTTTATTTGTAAAATAGCATAATTATAGGTCTAACGATAGCCACGATTCAGAGGAAGAAACACTAAAAACTATAGGCCTAATAGAATTCATATTTTTTTTTATTGTATGTTGATTTAATATAAGTAGCAAATCTTTGGTGAAGGGCATTGTTTCTACCATATGCTGATGGGCCATCAAGTATTCCTCCTTGTTTTTTTACTGCAATGCATTCAGATTGAAGTAGCATCTTTGTTAAATAGTTTTCTAAGAAACTCTTAAAATCTTAAAAATAAAACTCCATGTAGTCAAGAAGATTTCTATTCGATTTATAACCTAAAGAAGTTGGAAATAACCTGCCCTACATGTATACAAAAATGAAAGTACCGCCTATATGAAAATGATTTGAAATTAGTATTTCTAATTTTAGTTTTTCTCAGTACAATTATTTGTATCATTTCATTTCATTAAAAAATAAAATTATGTGCCTTTAGGCCTAAGGTAGTTGCAAAAGATATGCCCACCGGGACACAGTCTACAGTTAGCATATTAATACTGAGTATCATGCATTGTTATAATATAATTTAATTACGTTTTTGTAATTCACTCAACGTTTATAACCGTAATGGTTTCCTCAACAGATGCATCGACTCAAACTTAGCATGCGATGGTTCACCAGATTGCAGTGATGGGTCTGACGAGGCTATATGTGAAAGAACAAGAAGTAAGTCACATTTTCAGTTATTTTTTAAAAATTATTTTAAATCAACTAAGCCTAACAGAAATAAAAAGCTCCACTAAATTATATTAGTTTAAAAAGCTCACAAACGAATATATAGTATACAGTAGAACCATATTAACCAGCATGGAACTCCTTAACAGTTTCCAAGTTTTTGTCAAAGTGATTAACCATGTCTTTCTCTCTGTTCGTTTCACGGAGAAAGTTTCCCAACTTAATAGGGGCGTTCCCGAATAGGCGTGTCCCTAAAGATGGATTTTATTGTTTTATTGCTGGATTTCTTATATACTGTATAATGTAAAGATGTATTGTCCCCCTGAAAAAATATTTTTTTAAATTGTTTTTGTTGAATATGTCATTTTATTGTCACATACTAGTTATCCACTTTGAACAAAAATGGAATCGAACAAAAAAATTATTTACCTGAAAAACTGTAATTTAAAGCAAATTGGCTGCCAGCCAATGGGTTTTTGGTTGAATTTGACCATTAATTTGGTCATTTTATATGAGAAAAATGTTTTGTTTTGTTTTTTTTTTCACGGAAGGAATTAACTTTATTAAAACTACAAAATAACCTATTCAAAGTCTAATTTAGTTAATCTTCATCTTTAATGTAATTATTATTATTTCATTTGTTCTTGCAGATCGTACGTCATTCCATGAATTCCGTTATCATGATTCAAACGATATCAGAATCTTTTTCCAGAATCTCACGACAGCTTATCCTAATATTACCAAGATGTACAGTATCGGACAAAGTGTTGACGGAAGACAGTTGTACGCATTGGAAATAAGCAACAATGTTGGTGTACACGAGATTCGTACGTTATTTTACAATTTTTTAAGACACTCCTCAGTGGAGACTCCTATTTAAATGCATTTAAATAATGGTTACCAAACTGACAAGCGCTTGCTTCTTTTGGTATACTATTAAATATTGTAAATGTAATTGTGAATTGTGAATACATAAATGTGTATTATGATGGGATAATGGGATAATTTCATAACAACGAGAGGAATATGACGTGTTTTAAAACTGCTGCCAAACCATTAAAGGAACACTTTATTCGATCACCTTAATCATTTTTCTACTGTATATAACTTAAAATAATACAGATTTTTTAGTATCTTTTTAGTAGTCTTATTAACAATTTTTGTCCTAGACGTAAAACGTTATTTGGATTTTAAGAATAGCAAAAATCTATAAATTCATTATAATATCCAGTTATACCATATTTACTTTAATTAATTTTAAGACGACTGCCTATGTATAATATACAGTATTCAAGACAGAGTAGGCCTATCAGTGTTTGCCATAAGTGCAGGGTACAATAAACGACATATTCAGCGGATGTACTTTTACTTACCATTGTTTGTTAATGTGTATAATAAATTTAAGATGTTAATATTTAACTTATATTCAATATAACTAGTAACGTTTCATTCAACAAATTATAATAAAATCTTATGACTCTGTACTTATAACTTATCAATTTATTTGTTGACAGTTGAACCAGAATTTAAGTATATTGCTAACATGCACGGAGACGAGGTAACTGGACGCGAGTTGATCTTAAAGTTAGCTGAGTACCTTTGCAATGAGTATCATGCTGGTAATGCCACTATTAGGTATCTTGTCGACCACACCCGGATCCACCTGCTTCCAAGTCTCAACCCTGATGGCTTCGAGAAGGCCTTCCAGTTCTACAAAGAATTCGTAAGAAATAATAATCACCGGTATTATCATCTAAATGATCATAAATTCAATGTACATTTATTTAGCAATTACGTGGATCTTACCAAGAACATGTATTTTTTCTTTAGTTCTGAGACCCTTTACAAAATGCTCAACCGCGTAGGCCTAAAAAAATCTTCATTTGGTTTGAGGAATGTTCTCTTCTAATAAATTATTAAATAGATACTGCAACCGACCCAACAATTACGATACAATACGATATTATTTATTGTCATTTTAACAACGAGGTACAAATGAAATTTGGTTGGTTGCGGATGCGTGATGTGTGTATGAAAAAACATGTAACAAACGCGCGTACAGATGAAGTGTGATGATGAGTGATCTCGATGTTAGGTACTTTAAAACCAATCCCCATGACAAATATATTAAATCTGTTTGCAAGAAATAAAATGGTATAGCGACTTGTTCATGTAACTATACCATGCATCAGTGGACTAGATTGAAACTAAGCCAGAATAAGAACTTTTTGTACCTAACGTTTGCACCAAAATCATAACTCTCAAGGTCGACTAAATTATTAAATATTGTCTATGATATTTAATGTTTTAATTTCAGGATATGGTTATTGATGCCTATGGTCGTGAGAATTTGCATTCTGTTGATTTAAACAGGAACTTTCCGCGGCTAAATACAATTATGTATCGAAATGAAATTATTGGTGGCAAAAATCATCATCTGGGGTACGGCAAAAATACGACGAATTATGTGGTAAATTAATTTTGTTTTTTTAATGATTTGTATGCAAGCACACGCAACTTAGGACTCGTTTCGGCTTAGTTGTTTTGCCAGGTTAAGTTGGTTTCCTACCCACCAAAGTTAGCGATAACTGTGCCCGTGAAACCAGCTTGCTACCCGGGTAAATAACTAAGCCTGAACGGACCCTTAGGCCTAGTTATTATCAAGCTTTCTCTACTATCTATCTTATTGAATTTGGAAAATTATCGCAATAGTTGACATGCATGTAATTGGGAACGGACGTTGTTATGATGTTATGATTTTAAGCTCTGTCTACACTATCAAACCAGTTTAACAAAAACAAAAACTGTGATGTGCCCAAATATGGTAGTGATATGACATCATCGTGTTCATTTATCAGCACATTACATAACGTTTGATTGTGTAATTATCCTGTTTGAAGTTACTGTTTATGCTTTGTGTTAATTATCAGTGCCACACAAGTTATGTTTAATGTAGCAAATGTTTTGAACTTAGAAATGTATAACTATTTGTTTTTACTATTTTTCAACAGCCTGAACCCGAAGTACAAGCTTACATTGAATGGGTTGAGGAATACCCTTTTGTGCTATCTGCCAACATGCACGATGGCGATTTGGTAGCAAATTATCCATTTGATGACGTAAGATCCTTTAACGGGCGACCATCTTATACAATGAGTCCAGACGACTCTCTCTTTAGACATCTTGCACGAACATATTCGCAATCTCACGCTACTATGTCAACTAGAACACGCGCATGCTCAATATACAGTCGTACATTTGAAGATGGTATAACCAATGGTGCGAGTTGGTATACGGTCAAAGGAGGTGAGTTCTTATTATTTAAACATATAATAATGTTGTAACCTCCTTAAGCACATTAAATATGATAATGGTTAGGCCTACTAATATATGAACTAGGCCTAGTGTTTCCTACTAATATGAACTAGGCCTAGTAACAGACTAGTTTCACGTCAGGGAGATGATGTTTGCCCAACTCTGACGTGGTTCTACAAACTGTTCAGATAGATAATTAGGCATAAAGAACAAAGTCGATTCTGATGGGAATCCTACTCATGACATCATGGCAAACTTGGCGGTTTAGTGGTTTAGTTTACTTTGTCCTCAGTTTTATCAAAAAATGTGGTGTAGGCCTACATCCGGATGTACATTGGTACAACGATGTCAAGATTTTGGCATAGCATCATCTCAATACGTCTTCTTGTAACGTTAGTTTTGGTGAGAGCCAATGTAGTAATACCGGACACAATTTTAGGTAATTCAACAAACAAAACCATGATGATAAACAATATTTATTTTGTGTATTTCCTTTAAAGGCCTTCAAGATTATGATTATCTGCACACGAATTGTTTTGATATAACGCTCGAGTTAGATTGCATTAAATTCTCGTCAGAATCGGGATTAGAAAAGGAATGGGTTGACAACAAAGATGCGCTCATTCAGTACATGTACCAGGTAAGTAAATTGTAGTGGAACATTTCCACGGTTAATTCTTTACCATTCATTAGGGGTTCATGATGTCATCAGTCGGACTTGGTTACAACAAAGTAACTTTATATTACTGTATATTACTGCTACGGTTAAAGATCATGATGATGATGATGATAGCGGTGTGTGTATTCCTTTCTGGCACATGTGATATCACATACACTAAAATAAAAAGTATGTAATATTATGTACATATTTATTTTTAACATTTCAGATTCATATGGGAGTAAAGGGTATTATAGCAAGCACTGACGATATGCCTATCAAAGGAGCGGTAGTACATGTAGGAGGACCAGGAATCAATCATGACGTCACCTCAAGTAAGTTGAATTGATTTTTGCTTTAATTGAAACAGATTTTGTTTAAATTCGCCACCATTGGTGAATGGTTAGAAATAATTTACCCATATATTTTGATCAACCATTTTAAACATTCAACATTTCCATGTTGTTACGTATGAATAAGAATATGTTAAAATGAACCATATTTATATTATATATGATTTAATATCTATATACTTTTTCTTTAGCAAAAGACGGTGAATATTGGCGTTTATTGTTACCAGGTACCTACACAATAACAGTATCGGCGGAAGGATATTTCAGCAAAGGTTTCGTGGTTGAAGTAGTAGAAAACTCGGTGACGCCTCTAAACTTTGTACTCAGTCGACGAGAGGTACCATAACAAATAGTTTTTAAAAATTGTATTATATTTGTACCTTAACATAAGATGTATGTCAATATTATATATTTCCAAAGTATATTATTATAGTTTCCTAGCTACATTTCTAAATATTTTTTATGAACCATCTTGTCTAAATTGTATGATATGAATAAATAACGTGTGTGTTATGTACATTTTTATAAAACAAAGTCTGTACGTGTTCTGATTTGATTTTAATAATAAATTTATAAACGGAATTCCCGACAAAAAATGTTGCGTTCTTCTTTTCGGGGAGGGGGATTTCTGGTTTGATCTGTATTACACTGGTCTTTAATGCAATATACCTTTCCTATTTATTTGATGTGATTGCTATTTTCACAAAACAATATTTGTTGTGATATGAGGATGTTTGTATTAGATGAGGATAGGTAAGGATGGTTGTCTTTATTACGTAATATTTTACCCTTTGACCCACATCACTCATATTCCAAGTCAATTGAATGCTTTACTACATTTTCACGTTTACAATGATTCTCTACCGGCCATGTTTAAGTAGAACATCTATTAAGGGGACACTTTTAAGAACCAACAAATTTTCCCCTTAATAGGGGTTTCCCCCCGAAGTTTAAGTCTGGAAACAGCAAGCAGGTATGGAATAGTATGCGCAACATGACAGGTTATGGAAATAAGATGGGTAATAATATTACAGCAGGAAATGGCAAAAAAATGGCGAGCGAGTTAAACTCTTTCTACACTCGGTTTGACGACAAGGACTTTAGTGCAAAAAGATCTCAAACTGTTAACGAGATAGTAGATAGCGGATTACATGACAACCCTGTGGTGGTTGACACATCTGATGTGAAGTTTATGTTTAGGAAAATTAACATTAAGAAAGCAGTAGGGCCGGATAAAGTCAGTGGAAAGGTGCTAAAAGAGTGCAATGAGCAACTCTCGCAAGTGTTTTCGTTGTTGTTCAACTGGTCACTGCGTACATTTGAAATTCCTAGAATCTGGAAAAAATCCTTAATTCACCCCCTGTCTAAGAATAATAAACCTGAAGCTCTCAATGACTATAGGCCCATTGCCATAACTGCTGTACCTATGAAATGTTTCGAAAAATTAATTAAGAATGAGATTTTAAGTGAGACTGAGAGTCTTTTGGATCCCTGTCAATTTGCCTATCGTTCTAAAAGGGGTGTAGAAGATGCAGTTACAACTTTATTACATAAAATACTTGGTCATGTTGACAGGCCAAATTCGTATGCCAGAGTTTTATTCTTAGATTTTTCATCCGCTTTTAACACTTTGCAACCTCATATTTTAATGGAGAAAATGAATGTCTTGGGTATAAATCCAGCTACTATTTTATGGATCAATGATTTTTTAAAAGATAGGGAACAATTCGTCTGTTTTAATGATAATATTTCAGAAAAACTTATGTGCAATACTGGTGCACCACAAGGCTGTGTTTTATCTCCTATTTTATTTTCTTTATATACTAATGATTTTAAATGTTCAGATGATCTAGTTTTAACCAAATGCTATACTGTGAAATACGCTGATGACACCGGTCTAGTTGGCCTGATAAAACATGATGACCCTAAGTCATATTTTGATAATGTCAGTTATTTTTCTACTTGGTGTTCTAATAACTATCTAAAATTAAATGTTAACAAGACTAAAGAAATGATCATTGATTTTAGAAAAGGTAACAAAACACATGATAAGCTATGTATATTAAACGATGAAGTGGAAGTTGTTAGTCACTTTAAGTATCTAGGCACAGTAATCGATGATAAACTTAATTGGAAGGAAAACACTAAGTTAGTTACCACAAATTGTTATAAACGACTGTACTTTTTGAGAAGATTGAAGAAATTTCATGTGTGCAATAGGATCTTGACTTTATTTTATGAATCTGTTATTTTATCTGTTTTAACTTTTAATGCAATAGTTTGGTTCAACAATTTAAATCAGCAATGCATGAAAAAAGTACAAAGAATAAGTAAATCTGCCAAAAAGATAATAGGAAACGATATTAAGAAATCAGACGAAGTTGTTAACAACGCACTTACAAATAAACTTAAAGTTATTATGTCAGATGTTAGCCACCCACTTAACCAGTACATTACGTTAAGCCGGTCTGAGCGCATTACATATCCTCGCTGGAACACTGAACGCCTACGTAGATCCTTTCTCCCATCTGCTATGAGGCATTTTAATTTAAGGTGGAAACGATAACTGCAACAAGTATTTTAAATCTGTATTTTTTTAAACCTGCCATGAGGCATTTTAATTTAAGGTGGAAACGATAACTGCAATAAGTATTTTAAATCTGTATTTTTTAAATCTGTATTTTTAACTCAATTTGTACTTTTTGTGTCCTCTTTTAACTTTTTTATAACATCTTGTTCTCTGTTTATGTGATTTTATTCTTTTTTACTGTTTGTGCGACAATGTTTTTAGACAATTTTAATGTGTGTACTTTCAGCCAAAGTTTCAAGCCATTTATGAGTTTGACAATAAAGTTTATTGAATATTGAATTGAATATTGAATTGAATTGAAGTGAAGAATTCTACCATCAGTTATTTTAGCCCAATATATACACGTTTGCGGTACGACGTTAGTACGAAACGGTAATTAAAATTGCATAATCATATAGATACGCGGTCGATATTTATTAATGTTACTATACTATCGTATATTCTGCAGGCATGGGTTGAGTTGGAAGCCATCACAATACACAACAAGATGTCTCGTGCGTCACTGGATCATTTCATTTGGATCTTGGTCTTATGTACGTGGTCGATTTATTCATAAGATTGTTGTGGACAAAGTGTAACTTGAATTTCTCGCTTTAAAGTGGGCGGTTACAGATAAATTTAAAGATTACCTATACATGGCCTGTGGTACACGAGTGATGACTGATAGTAACCCTCTCACATATGTACTTTCTATTCACTACAAACCAGGTAAATTAAACATTGACGCCAATGCTCTGTCCTGCAGACCTCATGACATCAAACCCAACCGACAGTATGAAGAACAACAAGAATCTTGAGGCTAGGTTAAAAGGTAAAGCTGTGTTCTCGTGATACTGTATGATGAGCGCTCTTTTCCTACAATATGGTGTATCCATCAACACTCCATCTGTCAATTCATCCGACACTATTCCACTTATATATTGATTGGACGAACATACAGCAGAAAGATCCAATCATCAACCAAGTCATAAATTATGTCAAAATGGGTAAGAAACCAGACTCCTCGATAGGGTTACCCGATGAATGACTTATTCTTAGAGAGTTTGGAAAGCTTCAACTTCGTAATGCTATTTTATACAGATGTACAACCAATCCAGCTATACAGGGACTTCACAACGAATTAGGTCATCTTGGTGTTGAGCGAGCGCTGGCGTTGGCAAGAGACAGGCCCCGAATGAGTGCAGACATTGAAAGCTGGATTAGACATTGTGGTAGGTGCATAGCCAGGACAATACCCCAGAAGCTTGTACTTTAAATTTAGTACTCTTTTAGTATACCATATATAATATAAAAATGTAAAAATATATAAAGTTGAAATGTAATTAAAGTTGGAGTGTCCAGCACGTCCGATGGCAAGAGGTAAAAAGAAAGAAATCTCCCACATGATATAGAAATGCAGCACAGTTGGTATCCGGTTAGTAATACCTGCATTAATCAACTAACGCTAATGACTGGTCATTTGCCACCAAATGAAACTCTATTTAAACAATACTACGATCAAAGAAGAGAGGTGGGAGACTGAAATTAACCAGTTGAACTGCAATCTTCACCTTCTAACAAAGTAAGGTTTTTATTCTCAAAGGTTCCTTAAAGAGAATGAAAGAAAGATCACCACCACCGTAAAAATGGAAACTATATTGATCCAACAACAACGGTTCCACATTTTCTGCAGAATAGAGAGTAGCAATGACGTTGCACAGACTATCCACTGGAATGCCATTCAACAAGACCGTGAATCAGTTTGGTTGTGCAAAATCAATCGCTTGCATGGTCTACCATGAAGATTGTGTTTATTATACCACTTCAATTTATAATCAATAACATTGATAATTGACATCCAACTAACAGATGGGACAAACACGGTGGGTCTATCTTTGTGGGGAACCCACACGTCCATAGAGCTGGTCATGGACCAAAAGATACAAGCGAGTATTGTTTTGGTAACCGAATATAAAAATGTCAAGCGGATAGAGTCGACAACGTCAATGTCTGTAGAGGTATGTATAATAACATTAAGTTAAGTTTTATAATAAGCTTTGGACATTCCATTTACAAACAAAATTAAATGACTGCACTATATGTGACTGCCATTCAAAAATAATGCAATATAATTATTAAATTATCGGGTTTAATTTCACCATTCTTTGCAATTATTTTTTTTCATTTCTCCAAATATATATGTATATTCATTTCTTTCAGACATTTAACAATTACTATAGAATGACTTTATATTATATTCCGAATGATGAGACCAGAAAGAATCCGCCCCTGGTGACAGTGATACATCTAAATCCATGGGTCCTGTAGACAAACGAAAGTACATTGTCTTCGAATCTCAGCTGCTAGGTTTGTTTGGTACATGCACTGCTTGCCACTAACAGGGACCTGTGTTACAATTACACAAAGATGTAGGGTATGTGCAATATCGGAACGGACATATTATCGCCATCAAGAACAATATCTGCAGCCAAGTATTGTGAATGTTTGGAAACTTTAAGAATATCTAAAACTACAGTAATGACAAATGTTCTTTTTAGGTGGGGATACCAGAATGGAGAGTCCGGGGCATACAGCCAAATTCGGATCATAGATGGACATGTTGTGATTGTTGTATGTTACAACAGGAAAAAAAGGATGCAGCAACACAAATGGACAGGTTTAGGCTCTGAACAAGCCATCAAATTAGCCGAACCACCAGCATCCCAATAACAACATTTACAGAATTGCCAACAATAAACTTTTCACACAGCAATGACAAATCAAGTGTGGAATGTCACAGGAAAGGATAGAGGAAATTCATGCTAGAAGTATCCGACTTGAAGAAGATGTGAGTAAAATAAAAGTGGCACTAGTCATCATCTGCCTTAAGATTACAGGGAGAAGGTGTACTTTATAATCTAGATTTTTATGAAAATGTAGGAGTTGGAATTAAAACTTGAAATAAAGAATTGTAATTAAAACTTGAAATAAAGAGTTGTAATTAAAACTTCGAAAATTTCTGTGAAGGTCTGGAAGACCAGAATTGCAGAAAACTGATTTTTAAATTTAATTTTACACAACTTCCTTAAAGAGAAAGAAGAAATGATCACCACCACCGTAACAATGGAAACTGGCAAGCAGATTAAAGAGAAAGGCACCACGGTCTAAGCGGATGGGATGAACATGTCACCAGTCAAACTTAGACAGAATAAATAATTACAATTACACAAAGATGTAGGGTGTGTCAGGAAAGGAGAGAGTGGTACAGGTCTCTATAGCTTTAAATCCATTGAGACCAACCATACTGTTTGTCACATGCAAAATTGACTTTGGACAACCTAATGCACAGATATTGCAATTAACATTAGACCTAGCATGTATGTTTATTTCACTTTGATAGTAAATACTCGTATTTTTCCTAGGCACCCTGTTATCTGCAATAATAGGCAATCGGGAAACAAAAAACCAAGGTTTTGGTAAAAAAAGAAAAGCACAAAGTTATGGTGACACCTCATGGACCAAAGGTAATCTGTTTGGCAAATCCTGAAATGGAACATGCGCCAACCATGGCCGAAAAGCAGGCGTTGGCAGATGCTGATCTTGGTGAAAAGGTTATGTCAATCAAGCATTCTAATATGTCACCATCCAAGCTGAAGGAAGTAATGATGGAGGTTTTTCCAAAGCTTACAGAAGGTGGTGGCTATGAGCTGCTTTCATGTTCCGGCAACAATAGGGTTTTAGTCCCAATAAGTACACAATTTTTTAACCATATATTTTATAAACTGTAAACAATGTTAAAGGGTTAAAAAAATATGAAATATAATTGTTTGTCCCTTAAACAATAAAAGTTTCATTTATTATAAGCGCGTGGTGAAGCAGAAAGAAGCTGTGGCGATATGACCCTGTGTTACAGAGTAGGAAATGATTATGCATTTGAACCGTACACTGTTCGTTCTGCAGATAGTACTTTAAAAAAAGAACATCAACAACAGGCTAAGCTGTAGCCACCAAGGCCTAGCAGGTTGGATACAACCGAATGGTGCCATTGTGGCAATTGTAGGCATATGCTGTAGGAATGTTGCTGTTGTCACGCGGCAGGTGAATTTACAAGGAAGAGAGTAAATGTCCTGGAATGTATTGCATTAACAGAATGTTTTAAGAAAATTTGCCTAGACCAGGAAGTTTTAGAGGTTGTGTTTTCTTCTAGGAGGTTAACTGTTAGGCGAGAACTTTAATATTTTTATAGACTTACTGCAAGCTAATAAAGAGTGGAACAGAGGTAACTGCATACAGCATAAAGGCAACTGATGGTAGACTCGGTAGTGGAAAATGGAAAAAAAA
This sequence comes from Antedon bifida, assembly GCF_963402885.1. Taxonomy (NCBI): domain Eukaryota; kingdom Metazoa; phylum Echinodermata; class Crinoidea; order Comatulida; family Antedonidae; genus Antedon; species Antedon bifida. The sequence goes on along the minus strand of NC_136228.1, from coordinate 21,757,835 downwards.
TAAAACATTCACAATTTATTTGAACATTTCTTATTATTAAATAACAATTTATGAACAATCCCAGAAGACGAATGATACGATTGAGGACTTCTTATTATCTACTTATTATTATCCTCCAGTCGTCGGAGTTGATCCTCCAGTCGTTGGAGTTGATCCTCCAGTCGTCGGAGTTGATCCTCCAGTCGTAGAAGTTGATCCTCCAGTCATCAGGAAATGATGGATGTGTTCAACAGAACACATTGGTTTTTTCGTTACACCAATTGTGGTTGATCTGCATGAATTCAACATCTAATAAATTCTGACCGTAATAAAAACTGTCAGAACGGAAATGCAAAGACTTGTTCAGTGAAAGATGTTAGCTTTGATGGAATTGGGTCTTTCCAGAAAATTGTCATTGAAAGATCACAGAGACAATCAATCTTTACAGTAACCCAAGCAAAACTGAATTTAGTCTTTTCAATAAAATGATGAAGCAGTTTTTAGAGGCTATTAGTATTAGTATCATCAATTTTTAAAATAATTTGAAATCGATATAACAGAGGAAAGAAGAGACAGGCAATGGAGAGACATACGAGGATGATGCTAAAAGCTATGACACATCGATGTATTCATTAGCCATTGACTTGAGTTCAAATCCCAGTTTCTAATGCCAAGTAACTACCGTATTTAATACGGTATTTTTTTAATAGCGTATATATATACGGTATATTTCTGGAAGCGGAAATGGCGGTCACAAAAAAATACCGTATTTTGTATACATATTTTCCCCACCAAATTTGTGGATAAAATACAGTATTTACAAATCTTTACCGTATTTTCTGTACCCTTTTCTGCTGCCAATAAAAAAAGCCCTATATTTTTTTACCTGTGACATGAGGTCAACATCGTGTTGTGATTTGATTTTATGTATAGTATATAGGTTTATTCGGCGAAAATGTGGAGCGAAGACGTTATGGTATTTACTATAAATTTGTGAGGGGAAGTTAAAATTTCCGGACAACTAAAAGGCAATAAAAGGGACAACCACCTTTATAAAGACATTTCTAACAAAATAAAGCAGGATTATTGAATAGACTTGTCTCCAAAGCAAGTAAACTCAAAGCTAAGAGCCTGCGAAAGCAGTACAACATGGCAAAAAAAATAACTCGGAGTCTGGGAGGGACAGAATTGCTTGTCCCCATTACGAGGTTTTGGACAGAATATTAGAAGATCGGGCCATACAGTAGCTGCCCCTCATTACCTAATGGATCAGAACCAGGTACAAAGTAGTAGAAAGTGAGGTGTAAAACTAAAAATAAAGCAGAATTACGGAATAGGTCTCTAAAACAAGTAAACTCAAAGCTGAAGAGCCTGCGAAAGCCGTACAACATTGCAAAAAAATAACTAAGTGGAAAGCGGAAAATATGTGGAGATCGAGATTTCGAGTGGGAAATTCCACGAGAGTGGAGTTACAGTGTGCACGCTCAGTATACTTGGGTCAAACACAGACTTCCGGCTCACGTACAGTTTAGGTAAAAGGATGAATTTTAACACGACCACCCAAGTATTTTTTTAGCAGAAACGGGGTACTAAAAAATATGGTATAGAATATACCGTATTTTATACTGTATTTTTATACCATATTTTAAGCAGTTGCAGCAGAAACAGGCCCTATGAATGAGCAACTAGATAGATGCTGCATCTGCAAACGGATTCACTTTTTTTTACTGCATCCAATCTGAAAAACTGCAGAAAGAACTACATGACTGTGCTTTGAAAATAAAGTCACAAGCAGCGGAAATACAATACAATTTTCTCTGTGTACAGTAGGTAGGACTGAACCACATGTGCAAATCAAACTATCGCCAAATACCAAGCTCAGCTATGAATATAATAAATGGGTCCAAAAAAGAGAAAGTACAGAAGAACAGGGAAAAGTTGTTTAGTCATTAAATTAAATATAACTTTTTTTTATTTGTAAATCATGAGCCCACGAGATATGATATTTGTAAAATGTAAAATAGGATATTTTTGAGAAATGGTGTATTCAAATATAATAAAAATAATTTTTAATCACTCATTTGGATAATTTTTGCACACTTTATGTTTCATCTGAATTTCCATATTGATAAACATAAAAAGGTCTTTTGAAACCTTTTAAAAGAGTATGGTATATTTGTTTCTTTTTCTATTCCATTTCTTTCTGTTTATATTTTGGTAAAACTGTTGTCACTAACCTGTTGTTTTGTGTGTTATCATACTTTACCAAAATTAAGTCACTCTGATGTTATAGCTAAACAATGATTTTGACTTGACTTTCGAGGCATGTTATTTAACACGATTGACCACTAAATATCTGTTATTCAAATGCTTCTGGGGAGTCCGAAAGAGATAACTTCCAGCTAACATTCTTCCAGTATATATATATTATCATATACCATCTGTATGGTAGTCACTTTTTGATTTCTTTCTTTCACAATCCATTTTATCCACTTCTTTTTCATGACATGTCTGGATTAATTTCAACTCAATCTCGTCATAACCCTTGCATATTTGTGAACTACTCAGTCTGGATTTCAATAGACGTTTATAAACTTTCTCATCCAATCTCATCTGCTCTGTTGCATTCAGTTATTATGTTGTTGTACAGTAACACTTATTATTGTGTAATTTAAGTTTATTTCCAGTGTACAATATTTTTACACATATCTCCTCATAAGTTGCCTTAGTGCGAGGTTAGATTTCAGTTGCTCATAAGCATTGTTGCCATGCAACATCCTTATTCACTTGCTCTTTTGCTTGAAGAAATTCCTTGTAAATTGTTAATCAGCATATGGATTTTTTTTTTAGGAATGTTATCATTTTTGGAAAAAATCACTGGGACTCAGATGTATTCAAACAACAGATAGAAGAGGCTGGTTAACATCAATTAATAATCTAACAGTGTTAGCTATAACATCAGGTTAAACACATTGGGTAAGTAACAATTCATTTAAAAAAAATAAAGAGTGACCTCTGACTTCTGTACAAGACTGTTCAATTTGTGTTCAGAAATTATCTTGATTGAAATTTTATAAGATTACAATCTAAAATTTTATTTTTGTGTATATTGCTTTCAATGTGCATGTTGTTAAGATGTACATAAATTTAAGAAGTATTTTAACTTTTTGTTATTTTTAAGCAAGTCAATCTTTGTACTGTATTGTCAAAAAAGTTATACCAAATCAGAACAAATAAAACAAACATTTAACATTGTAATAAATTCTTCAGAAAAATATTATGCAAACAAGCAAGCAAACATGGCTTCAAAGGAAGTCGAGTTCGATAGAAGAAATGGTGAAGAAACTATAGCATCAGTTGGAGCGCAATGTAAATCATGAGGGGTCAGCTAACGCTATGGAATATGAAGGTAACACAAGAATTTTTAGATGTTCAATCATCACCATAGGTGGTCTACATTACACATTGCTATCACCATGGAGGTTAGCGCATACGAAAGCCTTCTAAGAAAGACAAAAAAGCCAAGTTTATTGCTAAAAGCACTGATGTCAGTTATTTTTACTGAAAAGGAAATGGCGAATTGGCAAATAAGAAGCCATTGTGTCCAAAAACAAAAAACCACATCAACCATCCTACAGGAGCAGAAGCAGTTTGGCGCTGCTGGCTTTAAGCTGAGAGAAGACGAGCTCACAGAAACAATTAATAGCAAATGCAGATATTACACTTTTAAATTAAAAAACCACCATGACAGAAATGAGGAAATTCTTGGTTACTATTACCAATAATCATTGGTGGGGGTCACTCATGTTTATGAGCCATAAGATGCCTTTGCTGCATGTAAAGACTTGCCAAATGGAGAGGTTCTTCAGATATTGATGTTAGGCATTTCATCATCATTAGTATACAGGTGCAATCTGATATAGAATCATCTTGTGCAACCTTTCTTAATTAGAATCAACTTCCTGGCGGGAAATACTGTAAATAGATTTACAGGTATTGATGATCATTATAGGAATATCATCGCATTAGAAATTTAGTTGTAATAATATCACGACAGTTTAAAAAGGATAACACAGTTTGCTTTCAGGCAACCGACATGTCATCTTGTGCAACCATCTTTCATAACAGAAAGGCGTGGGAAATGGGCCCGGCGCATCGTGTGAAGTCGGAACAAAAAGAAAAAAGATAGAGAAATTTCTAAAACATCTGTATCCTCGAGACACATTCAAGACAGAGAGAGTATTTGGATTACTGACCATTACATAAAGTGAGCTTCGAATGCCAGTTTCAGTATGTGAAAAGTAACATAATGCATAAATACAATAAGACGTCGGAATGGCTTTCAAAAAAATCAGATAAGGAAGAATTACTTTCAAAGGCCTGAATGCTTGGTTTGCGAAGCAAACAAATTGATGCAGAAAGACCACAAACCTTAGCAGAAGATAAGAAGCAGCACATAGATGACAATCGCAAAGGCATGGTGGAAAAAGCTGATAGAGCTAGGTTGTTAAATGAAAACACGCTAAACGACTTGATGCAGTATGGAGAGCTGCGGCAGGACAAGTATGAATTCGAATTTGGAGGTGCTAGCAATAAAGAAGAAAGAAACTAATGACGGCTATAAAAATACTAACAAATTAATGTTTCTTTTTCTTATTTTTAACACTTGCATACATACATATTAAAAAAAAAATCATGTGACACTGAAAAGGCGCGCAAAGTTACGTATGTTTACTTTGCGTATGCTCCTTCACAACCTTACTTTTCGCGTTTTGATGAACAAGTTTTATTATATCACTGCTAAATATGCTCTGCTGTAAGAAGGACTCGACCAACATCGTCCATGTGGTAAGTTAAGTCAAATTATTTAGTTCCACATCATATACTACTATTTAAGATAGATAATTAACTGTAATTTGTCGTTAAAAGAAATGTTTGATTCTTAGCCTCGATCCATCCCCCGGCGCACCAACACATATCGTGTGACGTCGCAATAAAAACAAAAAAGATCGAGAAATTTCTAAAACATCTGTATCCTCGAGACACATTCATTCAAGACAGTAGTCTTAATTAGGAAATACATGTTGACACAATCTCAATCCCTCCTGATAGTGGTTCAGCTTACCGTTATACCAGGTATATACTAGGTACACTGTAGATATCTGCCATACATGTTCCACAACGAACCGGACAGTGAGACGCATCCTACCAGGTTGAACAGATCCCTTCGCTCCCCTGTGTTTTTTATGGAAAAGATTAACAACATTAGTGCAAAGAGCCACTGGGAGAGATAAGCCCCTCTAGAAAGGTAAACAACACCACCAGCTATGAGTTAAAAGAACATGTACAAGTAATAATATTAGTGGTGAGAGAGTATTTGGATTACTGACCATTACAGCTCCGAACTCCGAAACAGTTTGAGTTGTGTGGAAAGTAAGATAGTGATGCAATAAGACGTTGGAATGGCTTTCAAAAAAATCAGATTTAAGGAAGATTACTTTCAAAAGCCAGAATGCTTGTTTGCGAAACAAACAAATTGATGCAGAAAGAACACAAACCTTAGCAGAAGATAAGAAGCAGCACATAGATGACAATCACAAAGGCATGGTGGAAAAAGCTGATAGAGCTAGGCTGTTAAATGAAAACATACTAAACGACTTGATGCAGTATGGAGAGCTGCGGCAGGACAAGTATGAATTCCAATTTGGAGGTGCTAGGAACGAAGAAGAAACAAGAGTTGCTTTAGTGACAACTATTCAAAGGTCACATGTATTATAGATTGCACAGAAATCTTTGTCCAGCGTACAAAGGACTTATGCAGCGTGCACAAACCTATTCCAATACAAAGCATACTTACATACTTATTTAAAAAAAATTGACATGACCTCACTTCATCTCAGTATACAGTATAATATTTTTTTAAAGTAATTGCTATTAATGATTTCATTTCAACCAGGAAAAATAAAGTTTCAGGCACTTGTCAAATCATGATAATAGTTGAAGTTGCGTAATCATGTGCCATTGAAAAGGCGCGCAAAGTTACTTGGTTACGTATGTTTACTTTGCGTATGCTGCTCCTTCACAACCTTACTTTTCGGGTTTTGATTAACACGGTTTATTGTATCTATAAGTATAAAATATGCTCTGTTGTAAGAAGGACTCGACCAGCGTTGTCTACGTGGAAAGTTAAATCAAATTATTTAGTTCCAGTTCATATACTACTATTTAAGTTTGATAATTAACTGTAATTTGTCGTTTGAAAAGTTTGATTCTTAGCCTCGATCCACACATGGGCCCGGCGCATATTGGAGAAATGGAGGGCGCTGTCACACTGATCGGACGTGCATGATAAATCGGTTAAACATGCCTTTTTAAATCGGCTTATGTTCACATTTAGTAACCATCCAAGAAATTCGACAGTATCGATCAATGTAGAGATGATATACAGAGATGAATTGAGAAGAACACGAACAGGCAGCAAGGTGGCAAACGAGAGACTTACAACATTGTGGAACGAGTACCGCGAGGGGCAACGTAGTGTACATACGTTCGCTAATGTTGGGCTCCAACTCAAGACATGGGCAGGCTGGACCTGGATGATCACACCGCAAAACGTGATAAGGAGCGATACGAAAGGTCACAAAAAAGAACTGAAAAAAAAAAGAAATGTATTGCTGTGGAAGTTTTGTTAGATCTCCAATTAGGTGAAGCTAATAGGGAAGATGTTTCTCCTGTAGAAAACATATGTGTCTGTGTTGACATATCAACACCAAACTCTACTATGTGTTGTGCTGACATAGATGTCTTACAGGCCCAGTCACAGGCCTTCTTACAGGAGTCGCCAATAACGGAGTTAACTTTTAAAAATGACAATGAGCGAACTCATTTCTACACAGGGTTGCCTTCATTTGCAGTATTGATGTTGGTTTTTGAACTAGTTAAAAAAAGATTCCCGAGTAGAACATCAGTAAGTCGATTCCAGCAGTTACTAATTGTACTGTTCAAACTTAGACTGAACCTTAGAAATCAGGACATTGCGTACCGATTTCATATAAGTGACTCAACAGTGTCGAGTTTTTAATACGGGACTGGATGCCATGTCTATGCTGAACAAGAGCTTATTGTATGGCCAGAAAGGGAGGTGTTGTGGAAAACCATGCCAATGCAATTTCGAATTGCATTGGAGTCGAAGGTAGCAGTAATAATTGACTGTTTTGAGGTTTTTTGCGAGCGGCCCTCAAGTCTTGAAGCGAGGGCACAACTGTTTTTCAGCTACAAGCACCACAATACAGTAAAGTTTTTAATTGGCTGCACTCCATGCAGGTAAATTTCATATTTGTCTGCAGCATGGGGAGGCAGAGGTACAGATAAGACCATAACATTGACGTCAGATTTTTTTGATTATCTGCTACCTGGGGATGTCATCCTTGCCGACCGACGTTTTGACATAAAAGATGATGCTGGGTTTTATGGTTGCGAAGCAAAGATTCCTGCTTTTAAGAAGGGAAAACAACAGCTGTCTGCTCTTGAGGTGGAAACCATAAGAAAAATTGCTCATTTACGAATTCATGTGGAGAGGGTCATCGGTGGTGTCCGTCAAAAGTACTCAATTTTAAGTTCAACATTACCAATTGAGTATATGACAACAGACAGTACAGCTCAGGATACGAAAGCATCAGCGCCTCTGCATCATACAGCTTGCTCATAACAGGTGGAAACTTTTCCTCAACCTCTACTGGAACAAATGCCTCACAGTATTTAGGCAAAGTACTCAGGACTACAGATTTTGGTGCAATCAGTGCCAGCTGCTCGACAAGGAATGCAAGCCCTGGGTCATTCATGACATGGAAAGCCGTTGTGCGTGTTTCCACTGATGTTGTAGTAGTTGAAACTGGTGGATCTGGGGTGCCCTCATCAATCGACTCATCTAGTTTTCTTTTTTTGGCCTTTGCTGATGAAACGTCAATTGAAGCCACTGGTTTTGCCACCACATACTTTCGGTTTGGTTCCATCCAATAAGCTTTACTCACTGCAGATAACCCAAGGTGATAACGGTTTCTTAGAAACCGACTGTGAGTGCAACACCTTGAAAAATGAAAAACAATAGTCAATAAAATAATATTAACAACAAATAATATTATTCCTTTACAGACATTATAAAAGATTGCATTGTGTTTATTAATTATACAGTACTATTAATAATTGTTTATTTCAATTAGTCGGTTTCCTGCTTATCAGTAATTAACCATGCTTATCCATCCATGGTCCGGATATAAATTAAAATAACTTCATGGTTGTACCATAAAATAATGGTTTTACATACATAAAAAAGGGCATAGGCTTTTCTCCAAAAAAGGTTATAACTTAATAAAATTATTAAATAAATAAGTAGTAGAATTGTATCCCTTCTATCTAGCTAGGCCCAGTCTTACACAAGGCATAGGCTGTAGGCTACTACTGCTAATAATTACTAGCCTCCTCCTAGTTACTAACTAGGAGGAGACGGAAGACCTACTACAACAAAGTAAATTCAATATTACTTACATCTCCTCTAACAACTTTAAAATCTGGTCTGTGTGGGGGACAAAAAATGCCCATATCCGACAGAAATCCATTAGCAAATTGATTGTAAGCCTCTGTAGATTTGTAGGCTTGAAAATTTTCAGCTGTGTATGGGCTTGGCGTAGCGATTAAGTATGCCATGATATCCATCGCTGTGAGGTCCGGCAGACTGTCGATTTCGTGCGAAAATTCATCTTTATCAATCAAATATGGGTCTTTTCCAATACCTGATATTTTCTGAAGATATCTTCGACGTTCAGTTGTAGATAAATTATCAGTTATTGTTGATAAAACAATGTTTGGCAACGACGAACTAGCGGTGCCGACTGCCATTGTCTATACGTAAACACACAGTAAACACACTGACCACGCTGTACTCAGAGTTTGCTTGTCTACCAGAAGCAACTCGAGCGGAAAATCATTGACCCGTGACATTTTGTAGTCACCCTATACTACTATAGACTATATTTATATGCTAGAATCAGATAACCTAGATAGAGTCACGTAGCCTACGTCAGTACAGTATAAAAAAGTTAAAATTCAATTTACCAGTCAGTATTTTGTAATCTATTTTGCTTCTCCCTCAAATCCTCAGTTTCCATATTTTCTTCCTCATCTCCATTTGCTAAAGGCTCAAATTGATTTACAGACTGCATGCGCGAAACTGAGATGACGTCATGGTCATTTTCACGCTTCGGTGAATATCGGTAGTGGGTGGGGCATAGAATAATATTTTAAATTCTATTTTTTTAACATTTTTGTCAAATATACACAAAAAATAAAAGCACCCATTTTGTTAAGAATATTAATTATTATGTAATTTTAATATCAGAAACTCAAAATCATATACTCAACTCAAGTTCATCTTTAAGGCATCCTGTAATTGCCGATTTTTCGCTGTTGGATGTGGTTGAAATAAAATAACCCATTTTCAAGCGCACAATTTTTAAAGTTTGATGTGCAAGTGTGTCATTATTTTACATTCCTAATTTATCAAAAATGAAAGAAATACATCATAAAAAGTATAAAGAACGATAATCAAGTGCAAAAGGTATTTCTAAGCTGCGTACGGTCAAAGTGCGCAAAAGCGAGTGCGCAGCGCAAATTTTTTTGAAAAATATGAAATGCTTAAAAATGACAATGTCCAGAAATTGTAGACTAGCCTAGAAAGTTGATTAGAAATTGATTAGAAAATCGGTTAAGCAATGTACCCCTATTAATGGAATAAGCCACGGAGGTCACCATCTAAACAATGCATACAATATATAAACAATGCAAGCAAGCTTGGCGTTCCATACTAAATTCATCCCGGTCAGGTCTAGCCTAGGCCCTACATCTGTAAAGATAGTGTGGGCTTCCTATGCCCCGTTGATCCTTGGACCTTCATACCTGAAACTCTGACCACAAACTAAAGCAACATCCAGGCGTAATTCTTGTAATGTACACGTGAGCCTCTTCCAATTCGTCATGTTCCAGGGTACGCGGTGCGTGATTGGGAATAGGCCTAGACTTCTTGTTTGATGTGTTGTTGTGGACGACTCAAACACAATTGCCGCCCGCCGTGGTGTGGTGGTCAAATGCAGCAGCTGAGCCCGCGTGTGTGTGTTGTTGTGTGGTGGTGGTGGTGCGGTACCCACGTATGTTCGCTCGCTATGCAAAAGCCTGAAATTCGATACTTCCTGGTTACGTCACTCATCAATAGAGGGCGTAAACATACCTTCGTAGTTTCGTTACTTGGCAACGATAAACAAACAATCGCGCCGACGAAAAAGACAATTAAAAGTCGTATAACTACGGTAAGAATTCATAATTTTATTTTTTTTAAATATATGTTTACTTTTAATATAATAATACATACTTAGTGAAATTTTCAAAATTTTTAGTGAGCAAAAACAATTATAAAAAACGATTTTAGTATAGGCATATCAAATTACCAAAAGTATCATTATAAAAACATTAATTAATATACAAGGCATATCATTTCTGTAATAATTAAATTTTCAGAGTTTTTTGTCATTATTCAATTCTAAGATACTATTTATTTATTATCAAATAAAACTTAAAATGCACTCTTGATGTTGAGCCTATTCTAATTTTTTTTTTATTTCAGGTCGATGTAGAAGACTATTTCCTGTACTTTAAAGATGTATTGTCCCTTGAAACACAAAAAAATGAAGGTCAAAATATTCTAAATTTAAATTGGCCATATCAAAGTAATATTAAAGTTATTCACTTTAAGTCGAAAATTTGAGCCAAAAACAACAAGTTTACGTAATTAACAGGTAAATTAGTTTGATTACATTTCTTCTGGAAAATCGTCGCGAGCGAAAGTAAACAAAGATTTCAAACCACGAGTATGCATTATGCATATGCTAATTAGGATTGTTTACAACTCGTCACAGTTGAGAAGGTATTTTCACACAGATTGTGAGGAAATTTTATGAAATATGCATACAGAGTAGCCAAACAAGCAAGCGTTTCATTATGGGATATGTTTTGATCGAAAACTTTGACTGGAAGTCAAAGTTATTTTTTAAACAAAAAAACGTCTGTATTTCAGTTAAATGATTTTTTTTCCGACAAATTTTTGGTGATAGTTAATAACTATTATGATACTTCAAAATGACCCACTTTTTTCAAAATCTTTTATTTTTTATTTTTTTGGAATTAGTCAAAGGGACAATACATCTTTAACAAAATAATACTAGTAATATATTAATATTAGTATAGGCCTCACTGTGTAAAACGTCATTCTTTTATTAAAATTGAATATGGAAAAGCATGTTATAAATCTAAATTACTTGTGTCGTATATGTGGGAACAGGCTAAAACTTTATGCCTCCAGACAAGGAGCCAAGGAAATCAGGCAGTTTGCTTGTTCCAACTTTCAACCACAATTTTCAACTGCTTTAAACATCAACATTTTGCAAGATATTGATGGTGTTCACCCCAAGTATTTCTGTCTGCTGTGCATGGGATATTTGCAAAAAAACAAACCATGCAATGTAACCCAGTGGCAACCCCATCATAGAACAGGCGACTGTAGTACATGTGCCCAATTTGAGACACAGAAAAGTGGCGGTAGACCGAAGAAGAAGAAAAGAGGTTTAGCAACTGAAAGCTATAAAATAAAACATGCAACTACCGTTGCAGTGGAAACACATTTTAAAAACTTAAAGCCTCCGTTTCTTCAGCCAATTTCTGGCTCCTTTCATGTTTCAAGTTCACTTGATAATTTTAAATGTGGTATTTGTAAACTTGTTTCGTCTTTTCCTGTGGTTACATCTTGCCATCACGTTATGTGCAAGTCCTGCATTCAACCGTTGTATATGGATTGTGATACTGTCCAATGTTCTGTATGTAATGTACCTGTGCATTTTTCATGTATTAACGATGTTCAGTCAATCTTTGCTGAATGTTATCTGTCTGTTCCTGTTGTATGTAAAAGATGTCGTACTGTAGTGAAATGTAAATGTATCAGTGACCATGTATGCCTGCCAGACCACTGTTATCTATCATCGCCAACTAACTTAACATCAACGCCAGTCACTCCTCGTGATCAATTACAACAAACGAACCAAATAGATGACATATTAAACCATCCACTTGGTACTCCAGTAACGCCACTGATGGAGGAAGTTGGTCTACACATCCTAAAAGCAAAATTGAAACAGTCGAACAACAACACAACTGAGTTTAGTGTTAAAGGAAAGGTACTTTTTTAATGGTTATTACTGTATAATCAAATTGTTAATTATTACAAAAAACTTAAAACTTAAATTCAATAAAAACTAACAAGTTTACTTAATTTTATTACTAAAAATAACACCAACTATAGAAATGTATTACCTTTTTTCAAAAACCAGAAACTAAAAACAATGGCGATGCCGATACCACGAAAAAGCTCATCTGATGCAGGCTGGAGAACTGTTCACAACAGAAGTAAATTCATCGATGATGTACGGTCGGCAGTAAGTGGAGGAGATTCAGAAGCTCAAAGAGATGATGAGTTTTCTCAATTTAAAAGTCCGATACGTCTTCCAACTGGTGATTTGCTATCTTTAAAAACAAATCTTGGCCTAACATGGAAAAAAAACAGAGAACTGAAATGGTAAATAACAAATCAACATTCTGCAGTATCTGAATCGAACACCCTCAACATTATAGTTTTTAATATTTTATTTTTTTTTTAAAGCTGGCTAAAAAAATATGGTGTCAGCACAGAATGCGAGGCAAAAATGAGGCACCAAAAAAACATCATCATTAACGACAACATCATTTCTGAATACGTCCCTATGGCACATTCCTGCAATGACACAGGGGATACAATCATCCAAAAAACTGCATGTGTTTCTGTTGCAAGTCTCAACAAAAAAATCTGCCAGCAATATGATGAACTAGAAAAGTAGGTTTTTTATTTGCTTTCATTAACAGATTTAATTTAATTACTGAATTTTAAAAAATGAATCAAATAAATATCAATACCTTTTACAGATTAAATCTTCTAACATGGCACGATGGCCACATCCCATCAGATGAGATGTGGGTAAAGATCGGAGGGGACAAGGGTGGTGGAAATTTCAAGCAGATGCTTCAGCTTTGCCATGTACCACGCCCCAATGCCCAAAATAATACAATCATCATCAATTGCTTTGAGGCCACCGATTCCAGTTTTAATTTAAGAACTGGCCTCAAGGATATCTTGCCTCAACTCGAAGAGCTGCAAAATTCCACATTAAGGTAAATATACCATTTATCTGTAAAATTAAAATATTGCACAAAATTGTACAAATATATTTGTGTAAATTAAGACAAATTATTAACTGGCTTCATTTTCTTAATAGGGGAAAACAAGTCAAAGTGTTCGTATTCGGTGACTACGAGTATTTGGCTCGTATATATGGCCTAACGGGTGCAAACGGTAAACAAACAATATATGTATTACAGGTACAGTACTGCAATTATTAGCAATTAATAAATGATGGATATTTGAAAGCAAATGTGTATTAAATTTTGTTTTAAAGGACGACATTACTGCTTGTGGTGCCATGTAACCAAAAAACACAAATCCCAACTCCCAAGGACATTGGACACTCTGAAGAAAGACTTGGACAGGTTCAGAGAGGCTGGTGGTAATATTTCAAAAGCAAAGAACTACAATAATAGAGAGGTTTCGCAATCTTACGAATACGATAACGAAAACGGATACGTCACGCACACGTATTCGTTTTCGTAAGCCAGTAAAAATCTGTTTCGCATGGCAACGAAATATTGAGAGCGCCGTCCAAAATATGACTGCGGTAAATTTGAGCGAAGCGCGTGTACGTGTTGCTTGGTGCTTGGCTGCCTAAGGCCTAGCGTAACATCAAAGCGAGTGAGGACTTTAAAAACTGACTGACTCAAAATTTACTTTACTTTACTTTAGTAAATTACTTTCAATAAATCTATAATTATATTATAAGCATGAATCGTTCCTGATTCAAATTCAGAATGTGCAAAAATAGATCAAAAACTATACTCGTTTTGTAGTTACGAATATGACTGGTGAAGCCAACCTACGACGAAAGTTGTCCAGACCAAGGCATCCGTCCAACTTGCAATTCGAACTCCAAAACCAACATATAGCACCAGGCGATGAGATCCGAAGACAGTCACGACATGCCGTCATTGCAACACAACGATTGAACGGATACTGGGACGAGTACGTAAGAGGTGCACGAACTGCAAGATCGTTGCTGTTAGCATCAAGCCGTGTCATCAGCCGAAACGCACGTAATCCTTAGAATACAAATCAAGACTTCACTAATACAAATAGTGTAATATTTAATTAACTTTGCTAATGTACAAACATATTTGATTTAAGATATTTTGAAAAATAAAGTGTAAATCAATTCTCTATAATTACTATCTACTGTATGCAAACTAACTTATTTAAGCAATCTGATTATTTTATTATTATTATTATTATTAATGATTATTGAAATCTATTTTATTGTACATATATGAAATTAATTATAAAGTTCGTTTTGATTCATAATACATAAATAAATCAGGTTACTAATTGTAATATAATATTTAATGTAATGTGAAATAAAAATAATGATCTGTTTTTAATATTAAAGCCTTGACCACCATTAATTGTAAACAATTTAAAATAACAATAATCTGAATAAAATGTCCTCGTTTGTATTTTGAATAAAATCGTGTTGCGTATTGTTTAGCATTTGCTAGTGTCTGTGTGTGTATTGTTTGTAATTAAAGTCGCTATTGTTGCGTTGAATCGATTGTGTTGAGTTTGTGATGTCAACGCCCTAAGTTGTCTTTTTATCTAACGTAATTGTTATTAATTATATGTTATATGATCATGATATGATCATCTTCTTGCAACCACGCCGTAAAATCATTCTTTCAAAACTGGCGCGATTGCATGCTGACAGACACTGTAAAATGTTTTTCAGTCATAATTATTGTAAACCGTATTCATGTCAATAGATATAGATATCAACCATTAAAAAGCTTGAAGACATTCGGTGATTAGGCACAAAACTGCAAGTTACATATTCCTCCCTACTAGAGGTACCGCACCACCACCACCACACAACAACACACACACGCGGGCTCAGCTGCTGCATTTGACCACCACTCCACGGCGGGCGGCAATTGTGTTTGAGTCGTCCACAACAACACATC
Source organism: Antedon bifida (assembly GCF_963402885.1). Lineage (NCBI taxonomy): Eukaryota > Metazoa > Echinodermata > Crinoidea > Comatulida > Antedonidae > Antedon > Antedon bifida. Next base: position 21,742,604 of record NC_136228.1, on the reverse strand, counting down.
AAACAAGAAGTCTAGGCCTATTCCCAATCACGCACCGCGTACCCTGGAACATGACGAATTGAGGATCAACCTGAGTTTTCGGCATGTATTGAATATAGGACTATTCCATTATTATTTATAGGGGTGTTAGTCAATATGTTGGGTGTGCCAGGCTTGTTGAGGCTTCTATTGTTCGTGTCATTGTGCCAATTGTTTTGTATTTCACTGTGTTTGAGAAAAACAAACAAAAAACTGCTGCTGTAGTTAGCCTATAGCTTTTATTATGTGTCTGTAAATTATATCGTATTTTACACTATATAGGCCCTAACATGTTATGTTATAGGCCATCAACAGTTAAATCATATCATGTTTTATTTTACATTTCATGTAATACAGTATTGTTTTTTTTTTCTCAACAGCCGAATCAAGTTATATAGCCTCTTACAAATAACAAGAAAAAATACATTCAAACGTTATTCACAATAAAGAGAAAACATACAAAGAACTTATTTAATTTATGTTTTAATTTATATAAATCCAAAGGCAAATTAATGAAACAATGACAATGATGTGGGTATCAGTGGCTGGATCTCAATAGAGATACAACAAAAAACGAAAAGCTAAATCAAAACGATAAAGTAAAACAGCTAGAAAAACAATATATATAAATACATCCATGTTTGTTTTTTTTCTCAACCGTTTATGACTTTAAAAAATTCAGTACACTAAAGGCATAAGATTAAGCAAAACATACATTGTGTAACATATTTAATTTAAGGTATACCTGTATATGTTTTATTTCATCGACCCAGTTTTAAGTGTTATTTAGTAGTGTCATGTTTGGTTCAACTCAATGAGTTAGCAATATGTTTGTGAGGTTCTCTCTCCAGCTGATCCTGACACAAAAACTAAAATAGTCAGAAATAAAATTGCAGAGCTTTCTCTCATGCAACACACACTAACCCTTCCCCAGTACAAGATATATAGGGCCTACACTGTTAAAAAAATTCTTATAAAAAAACGGTAAATTACTGGCAATCTGGACGCCAGTAATTTACCGTAATGTAGAATTACAGGTACTGTTGAAAATAAATTACTGTAAAACTACAGTAAATTGTTGGTCATAAAGTCGGTTGTCTACCGTAATGTAGAATCACAGGTACTGTTGAAAATAAATTACTCTAAAACTACAGTAAATTACTGTTAACTTGAAAGTCGGATGTCAACTATAACGTAAAATCACAGGTACTGTTTCTAATAAATTACTACAGTATATTACTGTTAATCTGAAAGTCTGTTTGTCATCAATAACGTAAAATCACGGGTACCGGCCATAAATAAATTACTGTAAAACTACAGTAAAATTACTGTTGATTTCAAAGGAAGTGGTCTACCATAATGTAGAATCAAGAGTAATGTTGATAAATAACTGTAAAACTACATTAAAATTACTGTCAATTTCAATGGTCAATGGTAATGTAAAATCACAGGTACTGTTATTAATAAATTACTGTAAAAGATTCAGTGAATTCCAACCAAACAAAATATTACAAAAATATAAATACCATACAGACAAAATAAATACATGCCAATAATCTTATTTCAATAACGTATAACAATAACAAACTCAATTATAATGTTTCTTTTTCTACTTGTCTAAATATCTTGTTTCTGTCATGTTCTTACAGTATGTTCCCTACAATGTTCATTGTATCTGAACTTGATCTGGGATTCTCTGTAACGTTTCTTTTTTTAAAATAAACAACATTTTTTATAAATCTCTGCCTACAGTATATTACATAGATGTTTTCAATCTTCAAAGTACGTCTTCTATTAAAATTTGTTTATCACCTATTTCAATATAAAATATTTAAGTAATTGATATTGATATTTACAATCAATCGAAAATCTTTAAAAAACCAATCTATTAAAATTAGACCTACCATCTATGCTTGATCATTAAATAATTAATGTGGATGTTACAATCATCAAAATATGCCTTATATTAAAATGACCATCAAATAAATGGAAGGTTTATTCCAGAGTACAGGACCTGGATGTGGTAGATGGACACTTAACAGTAAACCACAGTAAGAATTTTGTTGATCCAATAACAGGAGTCCACACTCAAAACATAGAATCCTACTGGAATCGTGAAAAATTAAAGTTAAAAAGAATGGGTGTAAATGGGAATGGTTACCGGAATACCTTGACGAATTTATGTGGCGAGAAAGATATGGCATAATATAAATTAAACAGATTAAGTAAGTTAAAATAGTATATGTTCCTTGTGCCTTATTAAATAATGTTAAAGTTCTTGTGCCTTATATTTGAATAAAGTTTGAAGAATGTATTTTTCGATCTATCGATTTTGTTCTTGTTGTTTGTAGAGGCTATTTGATTCAACTGTTGAGAAAAAAACAAACATGGATGTATTTATATAAATTAAAATATAAATTGGATATTTTATATAAATTAAAACATAAATTAAATACGATTAAAATGTATGTATATGAATCTTTTTCTTGATCTTTTCTTGTTATTTGTAGAGGCTACTTGATTTAACTGTTGATTAAAAAAACATGTTAGGGCCTATATAGTGTAAAATACGATATAATTTACAGACACATAATAAAAGCTATAGGCTAACTACAGCAGCAGTTTTTTGTTTGTTTTTCTCAAACACAGTGAAATACAAAACAATTGGCACAATGACACAAACAATAGAAGCCTCAACAAGCCTGACACACCCAACCCAACGTATTGACTAACACCCCTATAAATAATAATGGAATAGTCCTATATTCAATACATGCCGAAAACTCAGGTTGATCCGCTTTATTTGCCTGTCGTGTCTATATATTATATTCATGAAATGTATTATTTGAAACTCGTACTTACTTTTTTAATACCTTATTCATTTGTTTTATTATTGATTGAAAGAAAGAAAATAAATGTTTACGTTGAATTGTTGAATTTATAGTCAACAACTATTTGAAATTGAAGCCACATGGTCGACTCATGGTCGACGATATCGCCCATGCTGGAAAATAATTTGAGTAAATAATTACATTTTATGAAGAAAAATAGTAGAAATTCATATAATATTGAACATTTCTACTTTCCAAAATGTGTCAAATAAGTATTTAATGATAATTTATGCATTTCGGATCTTCTAAATTTTATTTTTTTCATTTATTTGATTTTTTAAATTAAATTGGTTTTATTACTAACCCTATTTTAAATGGTACGTTCCATGCGGCACTAACGCGCATGCGTAGCTTCGGTTAAAAAGCAACTTTGGACTGTACCATTTTGTAGAAAGGTAATTTTATAAATGTAATTTATTTTGCTTATTATTATTGTCGTTTAAAATTGTTTTATGTATTGTATGTAAATAAAATAATTTGGTTGTGTTTCAGGAAACAATATATAATTTGCTATAATGTTAAACAGATGGTTGTGGTGTTGAACAAACAGTATCCTTTCTATTTTCTAGTGGACCAAATAAAATTTCTTATATCTTCTACTACTAGTACTAACTACCCTAGTGACAACCCGTCAACCGATTCAGTTCCAAACCAATACAATCATTCACGAAAACATCACCTCAAGAGGAATATTTGTTGCCACAGACACTTACCTTTATTTTAGTGATGTTAATAAAGAGGCTGCAGTGAGGGTTGCCTAGGTATAGTACTAGGATTTAGCAGCTATTGTCGAATTATATCTATTGTGTAAGTGGTTGAATTGCATTTGTTCAGTAGTAGTAGTACTAGTACATTGCATTGTTGTGAACACATAATAAATACACACTATTGCTTAACAATCTCTTTCGGTTTTTGGGTAGCCCTGAAAAGGGCTGTTTGGTTTGAGATTGTTTGCGGTTTGTGGTAGCCCTGAAAAGGGCTGTTTGGTTTGAGGTAGCCCTGAAAAGGGCTGTTTGGTTTGAGTTTTTTTTTTTTTTTTTTTTAGGGTTTGGCTGCCAACATGGATGGCGATGTCTTCACCCAATGTTCCTTCATTGCACTGGTCAGAATACCAAGGTTATCGTTGAATCCACGGATGTTGGACTTGAGGGTGTTAAGCTGAGCGTGCATGCTCTCCCCTCCCTGCTCTCCATGGAATCCCAATCCGAACTTCCATCTTCTTATCCATTCAGACACATGTTCTTCCAGAATGTGCATCTTGGGAGGCTCTGTTTCTTGAAAGTGTTTCCGAAAGAACTGCACATAATCTTCAATGTCTGATTCTTCAGAGACAAAAAAAAAATGTAATAGATAGACAGACAGGCTAGATAGACAGACAGGCTAGATAGACAGACAGGCTAGATAGACAGACAGGCTAGATAGACAGGCTAGACAGACAGGCTAGACAGGTTAGACAGGCTAGACAGGTTAGACAGACAGGCTAGACAGGTTAGACAGACAGGCTATCAGGCTAGACAGACAGACAGGCTAGAGATACAGGCCAGACAGATAGGCTAGAGAGACAGGCCAGACATCCAGGCAAATTTAACTCAATATATTTACAAAAATATTGTTGGTGCTGAAAGAAACTCATCGAAGAATTTAGTGGAGCAGCTGAAGTTGAGATTTTAGTAGAAAAATAATAAGTATTGATTTTACCAAGCTTCAATATCATCTCCTCTGTGAAAAATGAGGCACAATTGTATTGCCTGTGGCAGTTCCCAAACAAATTAAATAATCTTCCATATTTTGTTGTGACACTGACAACATTCTCTTTAATTTCTGGGCTGAGTTCTATTGCAGTCTTGCATATTTTTGTCATAAGTGTTTTGATATTTTCAGGCTGAAAGTAAATAATTCAATGATAAAATGAATAGTATAGTATAAAAGTCAAATGACAATGACATTACTATAATTATATAACATAAATGAAATACCTTGCAGCACTTATGAATATGGTTACCGACAAACGATTTGCCGTGATATGCCTGTCTGTTAACCCTGAAGGATTTCAGCACATCATCAAGTTTAGCCACCAAAGGCCCTTTTCTCACTTCAGGTAAGTCTTTAGAAATATGGACTGCTTCAGCTCTCTAAAACCAATAAATATATTGTTAGAAAATAAAATAATTCTAAGGAAAAATGCCACCTGTATAGAAATGTTTTCTAATTGTCTGATTTAAACTTACAACTTGTGCCTCTTGTGCCTCTTGGCTTTGAATCTCGCTAATTATACTCTCAGTTGTTCCACTGGTGTCACCCAATAGCATAAAGACACTTAAGTAATCTTTAAGTTGGTCTATTCCATTGCGTATGTCTTCTGCCTTGTTTTCTAGGTCTTTCATTTGATTTGACATGGCAACGTGCTTTAAGAATGTGGGGATATTGGTAGGAGTTTCGAGACTGTTTTGAAGCAATGCACTATCAGTAGACTTTAAAATGATGTCGTCCAGTTGCTGGCAAGCTGACTCCAGACTGTTGAAGTTTTTTAAATATAAGCCTAGGCTTATATGTAAGCCAGGAGGACATACCTATTTAAAAAAGTGAGGGAGCAAAATAATTACCTTGTTTTATGAAATTTAAGAGTCATGCAAGCTTTTAGAAAATAATGTTTTAATACCTACATGGTCAATGGGAACTTGTATCAAAGGGCTGGCAATTACATTATTGTAGTTCTTTGCTTTTGAAATATTACCACCAGCCTCTCTGAACCTGTCCAAGTCTTTCTTCAGAGTGTCCAATGTCGTTGGGAGTTGGGATTTGTGTTTTTTGGTTACATGGCACCACAAGCAGTAATGTCGTCCTTTAAAACAAAATTTAATACACATTTGCTTTCAAATATCCATCATTTATTAATTGCTAATAATTGCAGTACTGTACCTGTAATACATATATTGTTTGTTTACCGTTTGCACCCGTTAGGCCATATATACGAGCCAAATACTCGTAGTCACCGAATACGAACACTTTGACTTGTTTTCCCCTATTAAGAAAATGAAGCCAGTTAATAATTTGTCTTAATTTACACAAATATATTTGTACAATTTTGTGCAATATTTTAATTTTACAGATAAATGGTATATTTACCTTAATGTGGAATTTTGCAGCTCTTCGAGTTGAGGCAAGATATCCTTGAGGCCAGTTCTTAAATTAAAACTGGAATCGGTGGCCTCAAAGCAATTGATGATGATTGTATTATTTTGGGCATTGGGGCGTGGTACATGGCAAAGCTGAAGCATCTGCTTGAAATTTCCACCACCCTTGTCCCCTCCGATCTTTACCCACATCTCATCTGATGGGATGTGGCCATCGTGCCATGTTAGAAGATTTAATCTGTAAAAGGTATTGATATTTATTTGATTCATTTTTTAAAATTCAGTAATTAAATTAAATCTGTTAATGAAAGCAAATAAAAAACCTACTTTTCTAGTTCATCATATTGCTGGCAGATTTTTTTGTTGAGACTTGCAACAGAAACACATGCAGTTTTTTGGATGATTGTATCCCCTGTGTCATTGCAGGAATGTGCCATAGGGACGTATTCAGAAATGATGTTGTCGTTAATGATGATGTTTTTTTGGTGCCTCATTTTTGCCTCGCATTCTGTGCTGACACCATATTTTTTTAGCCAGCTTTAAAAAAAAAATAAAATATTAAAAACTATAATGTTGAGGGTGTTCGATTCAGATACTGCAGAATGTTGATTTGTTATTTACCATTTCAGTTCTCTGTTTTTTTTCCATGTTAGGCCAAGATTTGTTTTTAAAGATAGCAAATCACCAGTTGGAAGACGTATCGGACTTTTAAATTGAGAAAACTCATCATCTCTTTGAGCTTCTGAATCTCCTCCACTTACTGCCCACCGTACATCATCGATGAATTTACTTCTGTTGTGAACAGTTCTCCAGCCTGCATCAGATGAGCTTTTTCGTGGTATCGGCATCGCCATTGTTTTTAGTTTCTGGTTTTTGAAAAAAGGTAATACATTTCTATAGTTGGTGTTATTTTTAGTAATAAAATTAAGTAAACTTGTTAGTTTTTATTGAATTTAAGTTTTAAGTTTTTTGTAATAATTAACAATTTGATTATACAGTAATAACCATTAAAAAAGTACCTTTCCTTTAACACTAAACTCAGTTGTGTTGTTGTTCGACTGTTTCAATTTTGCTTTTAGGATGTGTAGACCAACTTCCTCCATCAGTGGCGTTACTGGAGTACCAAGTGGATGGTTTAATATGTCATCTATTTGGTTCGTTTGTTGTAATTGATCACGAGGAGTGACTGGCGTTGATGTTAAGTTAGTTGGCGATGATAGATAACAGTGGTCTGGCAGGCATACATGGTCACTGATACATTTACATTTCACTACAGTACGACATCTTTTACATACAACAGGAACAGACAGATAACATTCAGCAAAGATTGACTGAACATCGTTAATACATGAAAAATGCACAGGTACATTACATACAGAACATTGGACAGTATCACAATCCATATACAACGGTTGAATGCAGGACTTGCACATAACGTGATGGCAAGATGTAACCACAGGAAAAGACGAAACAAGTTTACAAATACCACATTTAAAATTATCAAGTGAACTTGAAGCATGAAAGGAGCCAGAAATTGGCTGAAGAAACAGAGGCTTTAAGTTTTTAAAATGTGTTTCCACTGCAACGGTAGTTGCATGTTTTATTTTATAGCTTTCAGTTGCTAAACCTCTTTTCTTCTTCTTCGGTCTACCGCCACTTTTCTGTGTCTCAAATTGGGCACATGTACTACAGTCGCCTGTTCTATGATGGGGTTGCCACTGGGTTACATTGCATGGTTTGTTTTTTTGCAAATATCCCATGCACAGCAGACAGAAATACTTGGGGTGAACACCATCAATATCTTGCAAAATGTTGATGTTTAAAGCAGTTGAAAATTGTGGTTGAAAGTTGGAACAAGCAAACTGCCTGATTTCCTTGGCTCCTTGTCTGGAGGCATAAGGTTTTAGCCTGTTCCCACATATACGACACAAGTAATTTAGATTTATAACATGCTTTTCCATATTCAATTTTAATAAAAGAATGACGTTTTACACAGTGAGGCCTATACTAATATTAATATATTACTAGTATTATTTTGTTAAAGTACAGGAAATAGTCTTCTACATCGACCTGAAATAAAAAAAAAATTAGAATAGGCTCAACATCAAGAGTGCATTTTAAGTTTTATTTGATAATAAATAAATAGTATCTTAGAATTGAATAATGACAAAAAACTCTGAAAATTTAATTATTACAGAAATTATATGCCTTGTATATTAATTAATGTTTTTATAATGATACTTTTGGTAATTTGATATGCCTATACTAAAATCGTTTTTTATAATTGTTTTTGCTCACTAAAAATTTTGAAAATTTCACTAAGTATGTATTATTATATTAAAAGTAAACATATATTTAAAAAAAATAAAATTATGAATTCTTACCGTAGTTATACGACTTTTAATTGTCTTTTTCGTCGGCGCGATTGTTTGTTTATCGTTGCCAAGTAACGAAACTACGAAGGTATGTTTACGCCCTCTATTGATGAGTGACGTAACCAGGAAGTATCGAATTTCAGGCTTTTGCATAGCGAGCGAACATACGTGGGTACCGCACCACCACCACCACACAACAACACACACACGCGGGCTCAGCTGCTGCATTTGACCACCACACCACGGCGGGCGGCAATTGTGTTTGAGTCGTCCACAACAACACATCAAACAAGAAGTCTAGGCCTATTCTCAATCACGCACCGCGTACCCTGGAACATGACGAATTGGAAGAGGCTCACGTGTACATTACAAGAATTACGCCTGGATGTTGCTTTAGTTTGTGGTCAGAGTTTCAGGTATGAAGGTCCAAGGATCAACGGGGCATAGGAAGCCCACACTATCTTTACAGATGTAGGGCCTAGGCTAGACCTGACCGGGATGAATTTAGTATGGAACGCCAAGCTTGCTTGCATTGTTTATATATTGTATGCATTGTTTAGATGGTGACCTCCGTGGCTTATTCCATTAATAGGGGTACATTGCTTAACCGATTTTCTAATCAATTTCTAATCAACTTTCTAGGCTAGTCTACAATTTCTGGACATTGTCATTTTTAAGCATTTCATATTTTTCAAAAAAATTTGCGCTGCGCACTCGCTTTTGCGCACTTTGACCGTACGCAGCTTAGAAATACCTTTTGCACTTGATTATCGTTCTTTATACTTTTTATGATGTATTTCTTTCATTTTTGATAAATTAGGAATGTAAAATAATGACACACTTGCACATCAAACTTTAAAAATTGTGCGCTTGAAAATGGGTTATTTTATTTCAACCATATCCAACAGCGAAAAATCGGCAATTACAGGATGCCTTAAAGATGAACTTGAGTTGAGTATATGATTTTGAGTTTCTGATATTAAAATTACATAATAATTAATATTCTTAACAAAATGGGTGCTTTTATTTTTTGTGTATGTTTGACAAAAATGTTAAAAAAATAGAATTTAAAATATTATTCTATGCCCCACCCACTGCCGATATTCACCGAAGCGTGAAAATGACCATGACGTCATCTCAGTTTCGCGCATGCAGTCTGTAAATCAATTTGAGCCTTTAGCAAATGGAGATGAGGAAGAAAATATGGAAACTGAGGATTTGAGGGAGAAGCAAAATAGATTACAAAATACTGACTGGTAAATTGAATTTTAACTTTTTTTATACTGTACTGACGTAGGCTACGTGACTCTATCTAGGTTATCTGATTCTAGCATATAAATATAGTCTATAGTACTATAGGGTGACTACAAAATGTCACGGGTCAATGATTTTCCGCTCGAGTTGCTTCTGGTAGACAAGCAAACTCTGAGTACAGCGTGGTCAGTGTGTTTACTGTGTGTTTACGTATAGACAATGGCAGTCGGCACCGCTAGTTCGTCGTTGCCAAACATTGTTTTATCAACAATAACTGATAATTTATCTACAACTGAACGTCGAAGATATCTTCAGAAAATATCAGGTATTGGAAAAGACCCATATTTGATTGATAAAGATGAATTTTCGCACGAAATCGACAGTCTGCCGGACCTCACAGCGATGGATATCATGGCATACTTAATCGCTACGCCAAGCCCATACACAGCTGAAAATTTTCAAGCCTACAAATCTACAGAGGCTTACAATCAATTTGCTCATGGATTTCTGTCGGATATGGGCATTTTTTGTCCCCCACACAGACCAGATTTTAAAGTTGTTAGAGGAGATGTAAGTAATATTGAATTTACTTTGTTGTAGTAGGTCTTCCGCCTCCTCCTAGTTAGTAACTAGGAGGAGGCTAGTAATTATTAGCAGTAGTAGCCTACAGCCTATGCCTTGTGTAAGACTGGGCCTAGCTAGATAGAAGGGATACAATTCTACTACTTATTTATTTAATAATTTTATTAAGTTATAACCTTTTTTGGAGAAAAGCCTATGCCCTTTTTTATGTATGTAAAACCATTATTTTATGGTACAACCATGAAGTTATTTTAATTTATATCCGGACCATGGATGGATAAGCATGGTTAATTACTGATAAGCAGGAAACCGACTAATTGAAATAAACAATTATTAATAGTACTGTATAATTAATAAACACAATGCAATCTTTTATAATGTCTGTAAAGGAATAATATTATTTGTTGTTAATATTATTTTATTGACTATTGTTTTTCATTTTTCAAGGTGTTGCACTCACAGTCGGTTTCTAAGAAACCGTTATCACCTTGGGTTATCTGCAGTGAGTAAAGCTTATTGGATGGAACCAAACCGAAAGTATGTGGTGGCAAAACCAGTGGCTTCAATTGACGTTTCATCAGCAAAGGCCAAAAAAAGAAAACTAGATGAGTCGATTGATGAGAGCACCCCAGATCCACCAGTTTCAACTACTACAACATCAGTGGAAACACGCACAACGGCTTTCCATGTCATGAATGACCCAGGGCTTGCATTCCTTGTCGAGCAGCTGGCACTGATTGCACCAAAATCTGTAGTCCTGAGTACTTTGCCTAAATACTGTGAGGCATTTGTTCCAGTAGAGGTTGAGGAAAAGTTTCCACCTGTTATGAGCAAGCTGTATGATGCAGAGGCGCTGATGCTTTCGTATCCTGAGCTGTACTGTCTGTTGTCATGTACTCAATTGGTAATGTTGAACTTAAAATTGAGTACTTTTGACGGACACCACCGATGACCCTCTCCACATGAATTCGTAAATGAGCAATTTTTCTTATGGTTTCCACCTCAAGAGCAGACAGCTGTTGTTTTCCCTTCTTAAAAGCAGGAATCTTTGCTTCGCAACCATAAAACCCAGCATCATCTTTTATGTCAAAACCTCGGTCGGCAAGGATGACATCCCCAGGTAGCAGATAATCAAAAAAATCTGACGTCAATGTTATGGTCTTATCTGTACCTCTGCCTCCCCATGCTGCAGACAAATATGAAATTTACCTGCATGGAGTGCAGCCAATTAAAAACTTTACTGTATTGTGGTGCTTGTAGCTGAAAAACAGTTGTGCCCTCGCTTCAAGACTTGAGGGCCGCTCGCAAAAAACCTCAAAACAGTCAATTATTACTGCTACCTTCGACTCCAATGCAATTCGAAATTGCATTGGCATGGTTTTCCACAACACCTCCCTTTCTGGCCATACAATAAGCTCTTGTTCAGCATAGACATGGCATCCAGTCCCGTATTAAAAACTCGACACTGTTGAGTCACTTATATGAAATCGGTACGCAATGTCCTGATTTCTAAGGTTCAGTCTAAGTTTGAACAGTACAATTAGTAACTGCTGGAATCGACTTACTGATGTTCTACTCGGGAATCTTTTTTTAACTAGTTCAAAAACCAACATCAATACTGCAAATGAAGGCAACCCTGTGTAGAAATGAGTTCGCTCATTGTCATTTTTAAAAGTTAACTCTGTTATTGGCGACTCCTGTAACAAGGCCTGTGACTGGGCCTGTAAGACAAATATGTCAGCACAACACATAGTAGAGTTTGGTGTTGATATGTCAACACAGACACATATGTTTTCTACAGGAGAAACATCTTCCATATTAGCCTCACCTAATTGGAGATCTAACAAAACTTCCACAGCAATACATTTCTTTTTTTTTTCAGTTCTTTTTTGTGACCTTTCGTATCGCTCCTTATCACGTTTTGCGGTGTGATCATCCAGGTCCAGCCTGCCCATGTCTTGAGTTGGAGCCCAACATTAGCGAACGTATGTACACTACGTTGCCCCTCGCGGTACTCGTTCCACAATGTTGTAAGTCTCTCGTTTGCCACCTTGCTGCCTGTTCGTGTTCTTCTCAATTCATCTCTGTATATCATCTCTACATTGATCGATACTGTCGAATTTCTTGGATGGTTACTAAATGTGAACATAAGCCGATTTAAAAAGGCATGTTTAACCGATTTATCATGCACGTCCGATCAGTGTGACAGCGCCCTCCATTTCTCCAATATGCGCCGGGCCCATGTGTGGATCGAGGCTAAGAATCAAACTTTTCAAACGACAAATTACAGTTAATTATCAAACTTAAATAGTAGTATATGAACTGGAACTAAATAATTTGATTTAACTTACCACGTAGACAACGCTGGTCGAGTCCTTCTTACAACAGAGCATATTTTATACTTATAGATACAATAAACCGTGTTAATCAAAACCCGAAAAGTAAGGTTGTGAAGGAGCAGCATACGCAAAGTAAACATACGTAACCAAGTAACTTTGCGCGCCTTTTCAATGGCACATGATTACGCAACTTCAACTATTATCATGATTTGACAAGTGCCTGAAACTTTATTTTTCCTGGTTGAAATGAAATCATTAATAGCAATTACTTTAAAAAAATATTATACTGTATACTGAGATGAAGTGAGGTCATGTCAATTTTTTTTTAATAAGTATGTAAGTATGCTTTGTATTGGAATAGGTTTGTGCACGCTGCATAAGTCCTTTGTACGCTGGACAAAGATTTCTGTGCAATCTATAATACATGTGACCTTTGAATAGTTCTCACTAAAGCAACTCTTGTTTCTTCTTCGTTCCTAGCACCTCCAAATTGGAATTCATACTTGTCCTGCCGCAGCTCTCCATACTGCATCAAGTCGTTTAGTATGTTTTCATTTAACAGCCTAGCTCTATCAGCTTTTTCCACCATGCCTTTGTGATTGTCATCTATGTGCTGCTTCTTATCTTCTGCTAAGGTTTGTGTTCTTTCTGCATCAATTTGTTTGTTTCGCAAACAAGCATTCTGGCCTTTGAAAGTAATCTTCCTTAAATCTGATTTTTTTGAAAGCCATTCCAACGTCTTATTGCATCACTATCTTACTTTCCACACAACTCAAACTGTTTCGGAGTTCGGAGCTGTAATGGTCAGTAATCCAAATACTCTCTCACCACTAATATTATTACTTGTACATGTTCTTTTAACTCATAGCTGGTGGTGTTGTTTACCTTTCTAGAGGGGCTTATCTCTCCCAGTGGCTCTTTGCACTAATGTTGTTAATCTTTTCCATAAAAAACACAGGGGAGCGAAGGGATCTGTTCAACCTGGTAGGATGCGTCTCACTGTCCGGTTCGTTGTGGAACATGTATGGCAGATATCTACAGTGTACCTAGTATATACCTGGTATAACGGTAAGCTGAACCACTATCAGGAGGGATTGAGATTGTGTCAACATGTATTTCCTAATTAAGACTACTGTCTTGAATGAATGTGTCTCGAGGATACAGATGTTTTAGAAATTTCTCGATCTTTTTTGTTTTTATTGCGACGTCACACGATATGTGTTGGTGCGCCGGGGGATGGATCGAGGCTAAGAATCAAACATTTCTTTTAACGACAAATTACAGTTAATTATCTATCTTAAATAGTAGTATATGATGTGGAACTAAATAATTTGACTTAACTTACCACATGGACGATGTTGGTCGAGTCCTTCTTACAGCAGAGCATATTTAGCAGTGATATAATAAAACTTGTTCATCAAAACGCGAAAAGTAAGGTTGTGAAGGAGCATACGCAAAGTAAACATACGTAACTTTGCGCGCCTTTTCAGTGTCACATGATTTTTTTTTTAATATGTATGTATGCAAGTGTTAAAAATAAGAAAAAGAAACATTAATTTGTTAGTATTTTTATAGCCGTCATTAGTTTCTTTCTTCTTTGTTGCTAGCACCTCCAAATTCGAATTCATACTTGTCCTGCCGCAGCTCTCCATACTGCATCAAGTCGTTTAGCGTGTTTTCATTTAACAACCTAGCTCTATCAGCTTTTTCCACCATGCCTTTGCGATTGTCATCTATGTGCTGCTTCTTATCTTCTGCTAAGGTTTGTGGTCTTTCTGCATCAATTTGTTTGATTCGCAAACCAAGCATTCAGGCCTTTGAAAGTAATTCTTCCTTATCTGATTTTTTTGAAAGCCATTCCGACGTCTTATTGCATTTATGCATTATGTTACTTTTCACATACTGAAACTGGCATTCGAAGCTCACTTTATGTAATGGTCAGTAATCCAAATACTCTCTCTGTCTTGAATGTGTCTCGAGGATACAGATGTTTTAGAAATTTCTCTATCTTTTTTCTTTTTGTTCCGACTTCACACGATGCGCCGGGCCCATTTCCCACGCCTTTCTGTTATGAAAGATGGTTGCACAAGATGACATGTCGGTTGCCTGAAAGCAAACTGTGTTATCCTTTTTAAACTGTCGTGATATTATTACAACTAAATTTCTAATGCGATGATATTCCTATAATGATCATCAATACCTGTAAATCTATTTACAGTATTTCCCGCCAGGAAGTTGATTCTAATTAAGAAAGGTTGCACAAGATGATTCTATATCAGATTGCACCTGTATACTAATGATGATGAAATGCCTAACATCAATATCTGAAGAACCTCTCCATTTGGCAAGTCTTTACATGCAGCAAAGGCATCTTATGGCTCATAAACATGAGTGACCCCCACCAATGATTATTGGTAATAGTAACCAAGAATTTCCTCATTTCATGGTGGTTTTTTAATTTAAAAGTGTAATATCTGCATTTGCTATTAATTGTTTCTGTGAGCTCGTCTTCTCTCAGCTTAAAGCCAGCAGCGCCAAACTGCTTCTGCTCCTGTAGGATGGTTGATGTGGTTTTTTGATTTTGGACACAATGGCTTCTTATTTGCCAATTCGCCATTTCCTTTTCAGTAAAAATAACTGACATCAGTGCTTTTAGCAATAAACTTGGCTTTTTTGTCTTTCTTAGAAGGCTTTCGTATGCGCTAACCTCCATGGTGATAGCAATGTGTAATGTAGACCACCTATGGTGATGATTGAACATCTAAAAATTCTTGTGTTACCTTCATATTCCATAGCGTTAGCTGACCCCTCATGATTTACATTGCGCTCCAACTGATGCTATAGTTTCTTCACCATTTCTTCTATCGAACTCGACTTCCTTTGAAGCCATGTTTGCTTGCTTGTTTGCATAATATTTTTCTGAAGAATTTATTACAATGTTAAATGTTTGTTTTATTTGTTCTGATTTGGTATAACTTTTTTGACAATACAGTACAAAGATTGACTTGCTTAAAAATAACAAAAAGTTAAAATACTTCTTAAATTTATGTACATCTTAACAACATGCACATTGAAAGCAATATACACAAAAATAAAATTTTAGATTGTAATCTTATAAAATTTCAATCAAGATAATTTCTGAACACAAATTGAACAGTCTTGTACAGAAGTCAGAGGTCACTCTTTATTTTTTTTAAATGAATTGTTACTTACCCAATGTGTTTAACCTGATGTTATAGCTAACACTGTTAGATTATTAATTGATGTTAACCAGCCTCTTCTATCTGTTGTTTGAATACATCTGAGTCCCAGTGATTTTTTCCAAAAATGATAACATTCCTAAAAAAAAAATCCATATGCTGATTAACAATTTACAAGGAATTTCTTCAAGCAAAAGAGCAAGTGAATAAGGATGTTGCATGGCAACAATGCTTATGAGCAACTGAAATCTAACCTCGCACTAAGGCAACTTATGAGGAGATATGTGTAAAAATATTGTACACTGGAAATAAACTTAAATTACACAATAATAAGTGTTACTGTACAACAACATAATAACTGAATGCAACAGAGCAGATGAGATTGGATGAGAAAGTTTATAAACGTCTATTGAAATCCAGACTGAGTAGTTCACAAATATGCAAGGGTTATGACGAGATTGAGTTGAAATTAATCCAGACATGTCATGAAAAAGAAGTGGATAAAATGGATTGTGAAAGAAAGAAATCAAAAAGTGACTACCATACAGATGGTATATGATAATATATATATACTGGAAGAATGTTAGCTGGAAGTTATCTCTTTCGGACTCCCCAGAAGCATTTGAATAACAGATATTTAGTGGTCAATCGTGTTAAATAACATGCCTCGAAAGTCAAGTCAAAATCATTGTTTAGCTATAACATCAGAGTGACTTAATTTTGGTAAAGTATGATAACACACAAAACAACAGGTTAGTGACAACAGTTTTACCAAAATATAAACAGAAAGAAATGGAATAGAAAAAGAAACAAATATACCATACTCTTTTAAAAGGTTTCAAAAGACCTTTTTATGTTTATCAATATGGAAATTCAGATGAAACATAAAGTGTGCAAAAATTATCCAAATGAGTGATTAAAAATTATTTTTATTATATTTGAATACACCATTTCTCAAAAATATCCTATTTTACATTTTACAAATATCATATCTCGTGGGCTCATGATTTACAAATAAAAAAAAGTTATATTTAATTTAATGACTAAACAACTTTTTTCTGTTCTTCTGTACTTTCTCTTTTTTGGACCCATTTATTATATTCATAGCTGAGCTTGGTATTTGGCGATAGTTTGATTTGCACATGTGGTTCAGTCCTACCTACTGTACACAGAGAAAATTGTATTGTATTTCCGCTGCTTGTGACTTTATTTTCAAAGCACAGTCATGTAGTTCTTTCTGCAGTTTTTCAGCCACTTTTGATTGGATGCAGTAAAAAAAAGTGAATCCGTTTGCAGATGCAGCATCTATCTAGTTGCTCATTCATAGGGCCTGTTTCTGCTGCAACTGCTTAAAATATGGTATAAAAATACAGTATAAAATACGGTATATTCTATACCATATTTTTTAGTACCCCGTTTCTGCTAAAAAAATACTTGGGTGGTCGTGTTAAAATTCATCCTTTTACCTAAACTGTACGTGAGCCGGAAGTCTGTGTTTGACCCAAGTATACTGAGCGTGCACACTGTAACTCCACTCTCGTGGAATTTCCCACTCGAAATCTCGATCTCCACATATTTTCCGCTTTCCACTTAGTTATTTTTTTGCAATGTTGTACGGCTTTCGCAGGCTCTTCAGCTTTGAGTTTACTTGTTTTAGAGACCTATTCCGTAATTCTGCTTTATTTTTAGTTTTACACCTCACTTTCTACTACTTTGTACCTGGTTCTGATCCATTAGGTAATGAGGGGCAGCTACTGTATGGCCCGATCTTCTAATATTCTGTCCAAAACCTCGTAATGGGGACAAGCAATTCTGTCCCTCCCAGACTCCGAGTTATTTTTTTTGCCATGTTGTACTGCTTTCGCAGGCTCTTAGCTTTGAGTTTACTTGCTTTGGAGACAAGTCTATTCAATAATCCTGCTTTATTTTGTTAGAAATGTCTTTATAAAGGTGGTTGTCCCTTTTATTGCCTTTTAGTTGTCCGGAAATTTTAACTTCCCCTCACAAATTTATAGTAAATACCATAACGTCTTCGCTCCACATTTTCGCCGAATAAACCTATATACTATACATAAAATCAAATCACAACACGATGTTGACCTCATGTCACAGGTAAAAAAATATAGGGCATTTTTTATTGGCAGCAGAAAAGGGTACAGAAAATACGGTAAAGATTTGTAAATACTGTATTTTATCCACAAATTTGGTGGGGAAAATATGTATACAAAATACGGTATTTTTTTGTGACCGCCATTTCCGCTTCCAGAAATATACCGTATATATATACGCTATTAAAAAAATACCGTATTAAATACGGTAGTTACTTGGCATTAGAAACTGGGATTTGAACTCAAGTCAATGGCTAATGAATACATCGATGTGTCATAGCTTTTAGCATCATCCTCGTATGTCTCTCCATTGCCTGTCTCTTCTTTCCTCTGTTATATCGATTTCAAATTATTTTAAAAATTGATGATACTAATACTAATAGCCTCTAAAAACTGCTTCATCATTTTATTGAAAAGACTAAATTCAGTTTTGCTTGGGTTACTGTAAAGATTGATTGTCTCTGTGATCTTTCAATGACAATTTTCTGGAAAGACCCAATTCCATCAAAGCTAACATCTTTCACTGAACAAGTCTTTGCATTTCCGTTCTGACAGTTTTTATTACGGTCAGAATTTATTAGATGTTGAATTCATGCAGATCAACCACAATTGGTGTAACGAAAAAACCAATGTGTTCTGTTGAACACATCCATCATTTCCTGATGACTGGAGGATCAACTTCTACGACTGGAGGATCAACTCCGACGACTGGAGGATCAACTCCAACGACTGGAGGATCAACTCCGACGACTGGAGGATAATAATAAGTAGATAATAAGAAGTCCTCAATCGTATCATTCGTCTTCTGGGATTGTTCATAAATTGTTATTTAATAATAAGAAATGTTCAAATAAATTGTGAATGTTTTATTTTTTTTCCATTTTCCACTACCGAGTCTACCATCAGTTGCCTTTATGCTGTATGCAGTTACCTCTGTTCCACTCTTTATTAGCTTGCAGTAAGTCTATAAAAATATTAAAGTTCTCGCCTAACAGTTAACCTCCTAGAAGAAAACACAACCTCTAAAACTTCCTGGTCTAGGCAAATTTTCTTAAAACATTCTGTTAATGCAATACATTCCAGGACATTTACTCTCTTCCTTGTAAATTCACCTGCCGCGTGACAACAGCAACATTCCTACAGCATATGCCTACAATTGCCACAATGGCACCATTCGGTTGTATCCAACCTGCTAGGCCTTGGTGGCTACAGCTTAGCCTGTTGTTGATGTTCTTTTTTTAAAGTACTATCTGCAGAACGAACAGTGTACGGTTCAAATGCATAATCATTTCCTACTCTGTAACACAGGGTCATATCGCCACAGCTTCTTTCTGCTTCACCACGCGCTTATAATAAATGAAACTTTTATTGTTTAAGGGACAAACAATTATATTTCATATTTTTTTAACCCTTTAACATTGTTTACAGTTTATAAAATATATGGTTAAAAAATTGTGTACTTATTGGGACTAAAACCCTATTGTTGCCGGAACATGAAAGCAGCTCATAGCCACCACCTTCTGTAAGCTTTGGAAAAACCTCCATCATTACTTCCTTCAGCTTGGATGGTGACATATTAGAATGCTTGATTGACATAACCTTTTCACCAAGATCAGCATCTGCCAACGCCTGCTTTTCGGCCATGGTTGGCGCATGTTCCATTTCAGGATTTGCCAAACAGATTACCTTTGGTCCATGAGGTGTCACCATAACTTTGTGCTTTTCTTTTTTTACCAAAACCTTGGTTTTTTGTTTCCCGATTGCCTATTATTGCAGATAACAGGGTGCCTAGGAAAAATACGAGTATTTACTATCAAAGTGAAATAAACATACATGCTAGGTCTAATGTTAATTGCAATATCTGTGCATTAGGTTGTCCAAAGTCAATTTTGCATGTGACAAACAGTATGGTTGGTCTCAATGGATTTAAAGCTATAGAGACCTGTACCACTCTCTCCTTTCCTGACACACCCTACATCTTTGTGTAATTGTAATTATTTATTCTGTCTAAGTTTGACTGGTGACATGTTCATCCCATCCGCTTAGACCGTGGTGCCTTTCTCTTTAATCTGCTTGCCAGTTTCCATTGTTACGGTGGTGGTGATCATTTCTTCATTCTCTTTAAGGAAGTTGTGTAAAATTAAATTTAAAAATCAGTTTTCTGCAATTCTGGTCTTCCAGACCTTCACAGAAATTTTCGAAGTTTTAATTACAACTCTTTATTTCAAGTTTTAATTACAATTCTTTATTTCAAGTTTTAATTCCAAATCCTACATTTTCATAAAAATCTAGATTATAAAGTACACCTTCTCCCTGTAATCTTAAGGCAGATGATGACTAGTGCCACTTTTATTTTACTCACATCTTCTTCAAGTCGGATACTTCTAGCATGAATTTCCTCTATCCTTTCCTGTGACATTCCACACTTGATTTGTCATTGCTGTGTGAAAAGTTTATTGTTGGCAATTCTGTAAATGTTGTTATTGGGATGCTGGTGGTTCGGCTAATTTGATGGCTTGTTCAGAGCCTAAACCTGTCCATTTGTGTTGCTGCATCCTTTTTTTCCTGTTGTAACATACAACAATCACAACATGTCCATCTATGATCCGAATTTGGCTGTATGCCCCGGACTCTCCATTCTGGTATCCCCACCTAAAAAGAACATTTGTCATTACTGTAGTTTTAGATATTCTTAAAGTTTCCAAACATTCACAATACTTGGCTGCAGATATTGTTCTTGATGGCGATAATATGTCCGTTCCGATATTGCACATACCCTACATCTTTGTGTAATTGTAACACAGGTCCCTGTTAGTGGCAAGCAGTGCATGTACCAAACAAACCTAGCAGCTGAGATTCGAAGACAATGTACTTTCGTTTGTCTACAGGACCCATGGATTTAGATGTATCACTGTCACCAGGGGCGGATTCTTTCGGGTCTCATCATTCGGAATATAATATAAAGTCATTCTATAGTAATTGTTAAATGTCTGAAAGAAATGAATATACATATATATTTGGAGAAATGAAAAAAAATAATTGCAAAGAATGGTGAAATTAAACCCGATAATTTAATAATTATATTGCATTATTTTTGAATGGCAGTCACATATAGTGCAGTCATTTAATTTTGTTTGTAAATGGAATGTCCAAAGCTTATTATAAAACTTAACTTAATGTTATTATACATACCTCTACAGACATTGACGTTGTCGACTCTATCCGCTTGACATTTTTATATTCGGTTACCAAAACAATACTCGCTTGTATCTTTTGGTCCATGACCAGCTCTATGGACGTGTGGGTTCCCCACAAAGATAGACCCACCGTGTTTGTCCCATCTGTTAGTTGGATGTCAATTATCAATGTTATTGATTATAAATTGAAGTGGTATAATAAACACAATCTTCATGGTAGACCATGCAAGCGATTGATTTTGCACAACCAAACTGATTCACGGTCTTGTTGAATGGCATTCCAGTGGATAGTCTGTGCAACGTCATTGCTACTCTCTATTCTGCAGAAAATGTGGAACCGTTGCTGTTGGATCAATATAGTTTCCATTTTTACGGTGGTGGTGATCTTTCTTTCATTCTCTTTAAGGAACCTTTGAGAATAAAAACCTTACTTTGTTAGAAGGTGAAGATTGCAGTTCAACTGGTTAATTTCAGTCTCCCACCTCTCTTCTTTGATCGTAGTATTGTTTAAATAGAGTTTCATTTGGTGGCAAATGACCAGTCATTAGCGTTAGTTGATTAATGCAGGTATTACTAACCGGATACCAACTGTGCTGCATTTCTATATCATGTGGGAGATTTCTTTCTTTTTACCTCTTGCCATCGGACGTGCTGGACACTCCAACTTTAATTACATTTCAACTTTATATATTTTTACATTTTTATATTATATATGGTATACTAAAAGAGTACTAAATTTAAAGTACAAGCTTCTGGGGTATTGTCCTGGCTATGCACCTACCACAATGTCTAATCCAGCTTTCAATGTCTGCACTCATTCGGGGCCTGTCTCTTGCCAACGCCAGCGCTCGCTCAACACCAAGATGACCTAATTCGTTGTGAAGTCCCTGTATAGCTGGATTGGTTGTACATCTGTATAAAATAGCATTACGAAGTTGAAGCTTTCCAAACTCTCTAAGAATAAGTCATTCATCGGGTAACCCTATCGAGGAGTCTGGTTTCTTACCCATTTTGACATAATTTATGACTTGGTTGATGATTGGATCTTTCTGCTGTATGTTCGTCCAATCAATATATAAGTGGAATAGTGTCGGATGAATTGACAGATGGAGTGTTGATGGATACACCATATTGTAGGAAAAGAGCGCTCATCATACAGTATCACGAGAACACAGCTTTACCTTTTAACCTAGCCTCAAGATTCTTGTTGTTCTTCATACTGTCGGTTGGGTTTGATGTCATGAGGTCTGCAGGACAGAGCATTGGCGTCAATGTTTAATTTACCTGGTTTGTAGTGAATAGAAAGTACATATGTGAGAGGGTTACTATCAGTCATCACTCGTGTACCACAGGCCATGTATAGGTAATCTTTAAATTTATCTGTAACCGCCCACTTTAAAGCGAGAAATTCAAGTTACACTTTGTCCACAACAATCTTATGAATAAATCGACCACGTACATAAGACCAAGATCCAAATGAAATGATCCAGTGACGCACGAGACATCTTGTTGTGTATTGTGATGGCTTCCAACTCAACCCATGCCTGCAGAATATACGATAGTATAGTAACATTAATAAATATCGACCGCGTATCTATATGATTATGCAATTTTAATTACCGTTTCGTACTAACGTCGTACCGCAAACGTGTATATATTGGGCTAAAATAACTGATGGTAGAATTCTTCACTTCAATTCAATTCAATATTCAATTCAATATTCAATAAACTTTATTGTCAAACTCATAAATGGCTTGAAACTTTGGCTGAAAGTACACACATTAAAATTGTCTAAAAACATTGTCGCACAAACAGTAAAAAAGAATAAAATCACATAAACAGAGAACAAGATGTTATAAAAAAGTTAAAAGAGGACACAAAAAGTACAAATTGAGTTAAAAATACAGATTTAAAAAATACAGATTTAAAATACTTATTGCAGTTATCGTTTCCACCTTAAATTAAAATGCCTCATGGCAGGTTTAAAAAAATACAGATTTAAAATACTTGTTGCAGTTATCGTTTCCACCTTAAATTAAAATGCCTCATAGCAGATGGGAGAAAGGATCTACGTAGGCGTTCAGTGTTCCAGCGAGGATATGTAATGCGCTCAGACCGGCTTAACGTAATGTACTGGTTAAGTGGGTGGCTAACATCTGACATAATAACTTTAAGTTTATTTGTAAGTGCGTTGTTAACAACTTCGTCTGATTTCTTAATATCGTTTCCTATTATCTTTTTGGCAGATTTACTTATTCTTTGTACTTTTTTCATGCATTGCTGATTTAAATTGTTGAACCAAACTATTGCATTAAAAGTTAAAACAGATAAAATAACAGATTCATAAAATAAAGTCAAGATCCTATTGCACACATGAAATTTCTTCAATCTTCTCAAAAAGTACAGTCGTTTATAACAATTTGTGGTAACTAACTTAGTGTTTTCCTTCCAATTAAGTTTATCATCGATTACTGTGCCTAGATACTTAAAGTGACTAACAACTTCCACTTCATCGTTTAATATACATAGCTTATCATGTGTTTTGTTACCTTTTCTAAAATCAATGATCATTTCTTTAGTCTTGTTAACATTTAATTTTAGATAGTTATTAGAACACCAAGTAGAAAAATAACTGACATTATCAAAATATGACTTAGGGTCATCATGTTTTATCAGGCCAACTAGACCGGTGTCATCAGCGTATTTCACAGTATAGCATTTGGTTAAAACTAGATCATCTGAACATTTAAAATCATTAGTATATAAAGAAAATAAAATAGGAGATAAAACACAGCCTTGTGGTGCACCAGTATTGCACATAAGTTTTTCTGAAATATTATCATTAAAACAGACGAATTGTTCCCTATCTTTTAAAAAATCATTGATCCATAAAATAGTAGCTGGATTTATACCCAAGACATTCATTTTCTCCATTAAAATATGAGGTTGCAAAGTGTTAAAAGCGGATGAAAAATCTAAGAATAAAACTCTGGCATACGAATTTGGCCTGTCAACATGACCAAGTATTTTATGTAATAAAGTTGTAACTGCATCTTCTACACCCCTTTTAGAACGATAGGCAAATTGACAGGGATCCAAAAGACTCTCAGTCTCACTTAAAATCTCATTCTTAATTAATTTTTCGAAACATTTCATAGGTACAGCAGTTATGGCAATGGGCCTATAGTCATTGAGAGCTTCAGGTTTATTATTCTTAGACAGGGGGTGAATTAAGGATTTTTTCCAGATTCTAGGAATTTCAAATGTACGCAGTGACCAGTTGAACAACAACGAAAACACTTGCGAGAGTTGCTCATTGCACTCTTTTAGCACCTTTCCACTGACTTTATCCGGCCCTACTGCTTTCTTAATGTTAATTTTCCTAAACATAAACTTCACATCAGATGTGTCAACCACCACAGGGTTGTCATGTAATCCGCTATCTACTATCTCGTTAACAGTTTGAGATCTTTTTGCACTAAAGTCCTTGTCGTCAAACCGAGTGTAGAAAGAGTTTAATTCGCTCGCCATTTTTTTGCCATTTCCTGCTGTAATATTATTACCCATCTTATTTCCATAACCTGTCATGTTGCGCATACTATTCCATACCTGCTTGCTGTTTCCAGACTTAAACTTCGGGGGGAAACCCCTATTAAGGGGAAAATTTGTTGGTTCTTAAAAGTGTCCCCTTAATAGATGTTCTACTTAAACATGGCCGGTAGAGAATCATTGTAAACGTGAAAATGTAGTAAAGCATTCAATTGACTTGGAATATGAGTGATGTGGGTCAAAGGGTAAAATATTACGTAATAAAGACAACCATCCTTACCTATCCTCATCTAATACAAACATCCTCATATCACAACAAATATTGTTTTGTGAAAATAGCAATCACATCAAATAAATAGGAAAGGTATATTGCATTAAAGACCAGTGTAATACAGATCAAACCAGAAATCCCCCTCCCCGAAAAGAAGAACGCAACATTTTTTGTCGGGAATTCCGTTTATAAATTTATTATTAAAATCAAATCAGAACACGTACAGACTTTGTTTTATAAAAATGTACATAACACACACGTTATTTATTCATATCATACAATTTAGACAAGATGGTTCATAAAAAATATTTAGAAATGTAGCTAGGAAACTATAATAATATACTTTGGAAATATATAATATTGACATACATCTTATGTTAAGGTACAAATATAATACAATTTTTAAAAACTATTTGTTATGGTACCTCTCGTCGACTGAGTACAAAGTTTAGAGGCGTCACCGAGTTTTCTACTACTTCAACCACGAAACCTTTGCTGAAATATCCTTCCGCCGATACTGTTATTGTGTAGGTACCTGGTAACAATAAACGCCAATATTCACCGTCTTTTGCTAAAGAAAAAGTATATAGATATTAAATCATATATAATATAAATATGGTTCATTTTAACATATTCTTATTCATACGTAACAACATGGAAATGTTGAATGTTTAAAATGGTTGATCAAAATATATGGGTAAATTATTTCTAACCATTCACCAATGGTGGCGAATTTAAACAAAATCTGTTTCAATTAAAGCAAAAATCAATTCAACTTACTTGAGGTGACGTCATGATTGATTCCTGGTCCTCCTACATGTACTACCGCTCCTTTGATAGGCATATCGTCAGTGCTTGCTATAATACCCTTTACTCCCATATGAATCTGAAATGTTAAAAATAAATATGTACATAATATTACATACTTTTTATTTTAGTGTATGTGATATCACATGTGCCAGAAAGGAATACACACACCGCTATCATCATCATCATCATGATCTTTAACCGTAGCAGTAATATACAGTAATATAAAGTTACTTTGTTGTAACCAAGTCCGACTGATGACATCATGAACCCCTAATGAATGGTAAAGAATTAACCGTGGAAATGTTCCA
Organism: Antedon bifida; assembly: GCF_963402885.1. NCBI lineage: Eukaryota > Metazoa > Echinodermata > Crinoidea > Comatulida > Antedonidae > Antedon > Antedon bifida. The sequence goes on along the minus strand of NC_136228.1, from coordinate 21,716,568 downwards.
CTACAATTTACTTACCTGGTACATGTACTGAATGAGCGCATCTTTGTTGTCAACCCATTCCTTTTCTAATCCCGATTCTGACGAGAATTTAATGCAATCTAACTCGAGCGTTATATCAAAACAATTCGTGTGCAGATAATCATAATCTTGAAGGCCTTTAAAGGAAATACACAAAATAAATATTGTTTATCATCATGGTTTTGTTTGTTGAATTACCTAAAATTGTGTCCGGTATTACTACATTGGCTCTCACCAAAACTAACGTTACAAGAAGACGTATTGAGATGATGCTATGCCAAAATCTTGACATCGTTGTACCAATGTACATCCGGATGTAGGCCTACACCACATTTTTTGATAAAACTGAGGAAAAAGTAAACTAAACCACTAAACCGCCAAGTTTGCCATGATGTCATGAGTAGGATTCCCATCAGAATCGACTTTGTTCTTTATGCCTAATTATCTATCTGAACAGTTTGTAGAACCACGTCAGAGTTGGGCAAACATCATCTCCCTGACGTGAAACTAGTCTGTTACTAGGCCTAGTTCATATTAGTAGGAAACACTAGGCCTAGTTCATATATTAGTAGGCCTAACCATTATCATATTTAATGTGCTTAAGGAGGTTACAACATTATTATATGTTTAAATAATAAGAACTCACCTCCTTTGACCGTATACCAACTCGCACCATTGGTTATACCATCTTCAAATGTACGACTGTATATTGAGCATGCGCGTGTTCTAGTTGACATAGTAGCGTGAGATTGCGAATATGTTCGTGCAAGATGTCTAAAGAGAGAGTCGTCTGGACTCATTGTATAAGATGGTCGCCCGTTAAAGGATCTTACGTCATCAAATGGATAATTTGCTACCAAATCGCCATCGTGCATGTTGGCAGATAGCACAAAAGGGTATTCCTCAACCCATTCAATGTAAGCTTGTACTTCGGGTTCAGGCTGTTGAAAAATAGTAAAAACAAATAGTTATACATTTCTAAGTTCAAAACATTTGCTACATTAAACATAACTTGTGTGGCACTGATAATTAACACAAAGCATAAACAGTAACTTCAAACAGGATAATTACACAATCAAACGTTATGTAATGTGCTGATAAATGAACACGATGATGTCATATCACTACCATATTTGGGCACATCACAGTTTTTGTTTTTGTTAAACTGGTTTGATAGTGTAGACAGAGCTTAAAATCATAACATCATAACAACGTCCGTTCCCAATTACATGCATGTCAACTATTGCGATAATTTTCCAAATTCAATAAGATAGATAGTAGAGAAAGCTTGATAATAACTAGGCCTAAGGGTCCGTTCAGGCTTAGTTATTTACCCGGGTAGCAAGCTGGTTTCACGGGCACAGTTATCGCTAACTTTGGTGGGTAGGAAACCAACTTAACCTGGCAAAACAACTAAGCCGAAACGAGTCCTAAGTTGCGTGTGCTTGCATACAAATCATTAAAAAAACAAAATTAATTTACCACATAATTCGTCGTATCTTTGCCGTACCCCAGATGATGATTTTTGCCACCAATAATTTCATTTCGATACATAATTGTATTTAGCCGCGGAAAGTTCCTGTTTAAATCAACAGAATGCAAATTCTCACGACCATAGGCATCAATAACCATATCCTGAAATTAAAACATTAAATATCATAGACAATATTTAATAATTTAGTCGACCTTGAGAGTTATGATTTTGGTGCAAACGTTAGGTACAAAAAGTTCTTATTCTGGCTTAGTTTCAATCTAGTCCACTGATGCATGGTATAGTTACATGAACAAGTCGCTATACCATTTTATTTCTTGCAAACAGATTTAATATATTTGTCATGGGGATTGGTTTTAAAGTACCTAACATCGAGATCACTCATCATCACACTTCATCTGTACGCGCGTTTGTTACATGTTTTTTCATACACACATCACGCATCCGCAACCAACCAAATTTCATTTGTACCTCGTTGTTAAAATGACAATAAATAATATCGTATTGTATCGTAATTGTTGGGTCGGTTGCAGTATCTATTTAATAATTTATTAGAAGAGAACATTCCTCAAACCAAATGAAGATTTTTTTAGGCCTACGCGGTTGAGCATTTTGTAAAGGGTCTCAGAACTAAAGAAAAAATACATGTTCTTGGTAAGATCCACGTAATTGCTAAATAAATGTACATTGAATTTATGATCATTTAGATGATAATACCGGTGATTATTATTTCTTACGAATTCTTTGTAGAACTGGAAGGCCTTCTCGAAGCCATCAGGGTTGAGACTTGGAAGCAGGTGGATCCGGGTGTGGTCGACAAGATACCTAATAGTGGCATTACCAGCATGATACTCATTGCAAAGGTACTCAGCTAACTTTAAGATCAACTCGCGTCCAGTTACCTCGTCTCCGTGCATGTTAGCAATATACTTAAATTCTGGTTCAACTGTCAACAAATAAATTGATAAGTTATAAGTACAGAGTCATAAGATTTTATTATAATTTGTTGAATGAAACGTTACTAGTTATATTGAATATAAGTTAAATATTAACATCTTAAATTTATTATACACATTAACAAACAATGGTAAGTAAAAGTACATCCGCTGAATATGTCGTTTATTGTACCCTGCACTTATGGCAAACACTGATAGGCCTACTCTGTCTTGAATACTGTATATTATACATAGGCAGTCGTCTTAAAATTAATTAAAGTACATATGGTATAACTGGATATTATAATGAATTTATAGATTTTTGCTATTCTTAAAATCCAAATAACGTTTTACGTCTAGGACAAAAATTGTTAATAAGACTACTAAAAAGATACTAAAAAATCTGTATTATTTTAAGTTATATACAGTAGAAAAATGATTAAGGTGATCGAATAAAGTGTTCCTTTAATGGTTTGGCAGCAGTTTTAAAACACGTCATATTCCTCTCGTTGTTATGAAATTATCCCATTATCCCATCATAATACACATTTATGTATTCACAATTCACAATTACATTTACAATATTTAATAGTATACCAAAAGAAGCAAGCGCTTGTCAGTTTGGTAACCATTATTTAAATGCATTTAAATAGGAGTCTCCACTGAGGAGTGTCTTAAAATAGTTTGAAAAAATTGTAAAATAACGTACGAATCTCGTGTACACCAACATTGTTGCTTATTTCCAATGCGTACAACTGTCTTCCGTCAACACTTTGTCCGATACTGTACATCTTGGTAATATTAGGATAAGCTGTCGTGAGATTCTGGAAAAAGATTCTGATATCGTTTGAATCATGATAACGGAATTCATGGAATGACGTACGATCTGCAAGAACAAATGAAATAATAATAATTACATTAAAGATGAAGATTAACTAAATTAGACTTTGAATAGGTTATTTTGTAGTTTTAATAAAGTTAATTCCTTCCGTGAAAAAAAAAACAAAACAAAACATTTTTCTCATATAAAATGACCAAATTAATGGTCAAATTCAACCAAAAACCCATTGGCTGGCAGCCAATTTGCTTTAAATTACAGTTTTTCAGGTAAATAATTTTTTTGTTCGATTCCATTTTTGTTCAAAGTGGATAACTAGTATGTGACAATAAAATGACATATTCAACAAAAACAATTTAAAAAATTATTTTTTCAGGGGGACAATACATCTTTACATTATACAGTATATAAGAAATCCAGCAATAAAACAATAAAATCCATCTTTAGGGACACGCCTATTCGGGAACGCCCCTATTAAGTTGGGAAACTTTCTCCGTGAAACGAACAGAGAGAAAGACATGGTTAATCACTTTGACAAAAACTTGGAAACTGTTAAGGAGTTCCATGCTGGTTAATATGGTTCTACTGTATACTATATATTCGTTTGTGAGCTTTTTAAACTAATATAATTTAGTGGAGCTTTTTATTTCTGTTAGGCTTAGTTGATTTAAAATAATTTTTAAAAAATAACTGAAAATGTGACTTACTTCTTGTTCTTTCACATATAGCCTCGTCAGACCCATCACTGCAATCTGGTGAACCATCGCATGCTAAGTTTGAGTCGATGCATCTGTTGAGGAAACCATTACGGTTATAAACGTTGAGTGAATTACAAAAACGTAATTAAATTATATTATAACAATGCATGATACTCAGTATTAATATGCTAACTGTAGACTGTGTCCCTGTGGGCATATCTTTTGCAACTACCTTAGGCCTAAAGGCACATAATTTTATTTTTTAATGAAATGAAATGATACAAATAATTGTACTGAGAAAAACTAAAATTAGAAATACTAATTTCAAATCATTTTCATATAGGCGGTACTTTCATTTTTGTATACATGTAGGGCAGGTTATTTCCAACTTCTTTAGGTTATAAATCGAATAGAAATCTTCTTGACTACATGGAGTTTTATTTTTAAGATTTTAAGAGTTTCTTAGAAAACTATTTAACAAAGATGCTACTTCAATCTGAATGCATTGCAGTAAAAAAACAAGGAGGAATACTTGATGGCCCATCAGCATATGGTAGAAACAATGCCCTTCACCAAAGATTTGCTACTTATATTAAATCAACATACAATAAAAAAAAATATGAATTCTATTAGGCCTATAGTTTTTAGTGTTTCTTCCTCTGAATCGTGGCTATCGTTAGACCTATAATTATGCTATTTTACAAATAAAACGTATAATGAATCAGATAAGCACAGTGTTTTATTCGTTGGCAGAGTAAGTTGATAATAAAGCATGGTTCCACTACGCGTCTGTGCTGGCGTGCGTGAATGTGCGTTTTCACAGACGAGTAGCTAAAGAGGTAGGAAACAAGCTTAACCGGAAAAATTAAATTTCCAAACTGCCAAAAATAATGAACCTTACTTTCCGTCACTGACGCATCCGAATTCGCCTTCAAGACAAGCTGTGAAAATAAAAGGAAAGCAGATTATGATTATAAAAATAAATATAGGCCTAATTGTCTGCAAGTGAATATAAAGTTAAAATTGTTTAATTTAAACCAACAAATCCGACCATATCATGAGCACGATTTCATATGTATATTATTTTTGGAAAAACGTATTGATCATATTTTGAAAAAAATGTAGATATATATTTTTCTAGACATTTCATTTGTGATTAAGAAAACAAATTTATCTTCCTAATTTCGTGTAAAAACATTACTATTAACTACTTCCTATGTCTAGATTATAACTGAATTTCACGCACCTCTGAAGCACGATAGGCCCACGTCGTAGGAGTGTTTACAGTCCGTTTCACCCCACACATCATGGCTACAATCATCGATGGTTTCATCAGTTAGATCGCAGCTTAGTTCTCCCAACCAAACCTTCTCTGGAACATTTGTTCGCATACCTCGTCTATGTAGAATTAATAACACAGATTAATTTGTAATTTGATTGAATGTTATCAATTATGATCTCTTGGCAACTGCTAATTCTACAGGCTTCCATCGTCTACACGCGTCTATCTAAGCTCGATTTTTGTCGATTTTGGATATGCTATTCTCTAAGAAATTTTGTAATGTAAACAATTCAGTTGTACCATTTCCCCCGACTGAACCTTAAAACAAGCAGAATGCATAGGGGCCTAATAATAGTACAGTTTAAATCGGAATTGCTGTCAACCACCAACATTTCTTTGTATTTTTACGAAAAGAAATTGTTCTTGTTGTATCTTGTGAATATTCTAATTGTAAAACCAACTTACCTGGCTTGTTTTTGTTTACTTAGCATTTGATAAACACCTGGGTACCCCAACTGTCTACAGATTGAAGCAGCCGTTACGGTCGAAAACTGTTTCTTGCAAACTGTCCCCCATTCACCATCATGGTATACAACAAGGAGTCCTTCCCGTGGAATACGCCCACCGTTCAAACGTATTGTGTTACCTTACAGGAGAAGGAACTGATTGGTTAATTTTATTGATTTTATGTATTTCGGCACATGTGGCCAAGGATTACCAATAGTAAATCACTCTCCTATCAATACCTATGAACCAGTTCACCGGGGTGATCATCTACTCGTCTCGAATAATGAATTCTTTAATGTTCACACGGACAAACTGTATAGCCTAACACTGGACCAACGATTTAAAGTCATTATCCGAGAGAGGACTTGTTCCACCACCCTAATTAGGAGCGAGTAGGCCTCGAACACATGCCGATATTGTTGGCTCTTTAGGTACGGCGCCCTGCCTTAATCAATCGCTCATCCATTGGACTCGCTTAAATAACTATATAAGCATTAGGATTTGTAGGCCTTCATAGCATTGATTGAAACTGCGAGTAGCTAAAAGTATATACTTATTTATTTAATATAAGAGGGCCTATACGCACAGTAATATTAGGAAGATCATACTGCGATATTTTATCATTCTAAAGTGTAGGAATTACATTTTATTAAAATCATAAATAGGCCTATGTTAACTATTAGATTCTTACTATAGTTAATAAACAATTTATATGAAACTATTAAAAAATATGATAAGATATTTTATAGGCCTATAAGAAAAATCAGTTTTACTTACCACGTGCAAAAGATATTTCCAGAAAAACAAAAGCAAGAGTGAAAATCGCAGATAGTTTAGAGGCCATATTATTGACGTGTGAGCTCTTTTACCTCAAGTGTATTTTTGAGGAAATCACAAGTTTATGACCAAGTTTCCACACCACAGAATAGATAACACGTGTGAATTCCAATTGAACACTCCTCTAATTTCTATTCCTTCCAAGAATAATCCTGGGAACAACTTGTATTCTGATGCAAAAATAACCTACTAACTTCCCGTGGTCGCCGGTAATGTAGGACCTCACGACAATGTTGTACAATATCCTGTGTTGGGTATTGGGTATTAGTGAAAAGGAAAACGACAGGAGGTGATCTCACTACGCGCGCGATGACGTAATCAATCATTGTTATTATTAAAAATCGGATCTCACCTAATTGTTTCGCTTACAATTGTTATGGGCGGTATTAAAATCAGGGGGGTAACTGTGATTTGGTGTCAATAGCGGGTTTGGATAGAAAGAAACAATATACAATGGCATAATCCACTGACAAAACAAGGTCAACATGTGTACGATTTTGTAAGAAATATTTCATAACCATTTTTTTTATACCTCTCTGATTCACCCAAGGCAATCTAACAACTTGCCTTGATTAAAAGATATAAAATGATATAAAACACGATAAAGTAAGTTAAAAAAACGGACTATAAAATCTCTGATCTTGTTAAATTTCCTTCTTTTTGTGGGTCGCCATTTTTATGTTCTTTGTTTTTGACCCAGTTTCACATTTTGACGACGCAGCCTTTAATACACATAAATACAGCATAATTATGTCTATCAATTTTACCAGTACTTTCCCAAATGTACACGGCATATAAAACCCTAAACTTAGGCCTCTTTTTTTCTAAACATGTCATTTTTTTTAGTAACCGTATATACGGAGTAAACGAACATTTCATGTCACTTAAAATAGGACTAAAACAAAAATAGTATGAAACAATTATTTTCTACAACATAGGTCTCCACTTTGTTATCTACCTTGATACGATAACATTCTTTACTGTAGGCAGGGAAAAGTGAACTTTCATTCTTTCCTGCTGTAGATCATTTATAATCTAAACATTGTCATTGGGTTTCTGGAGCCTAAGGTAAAAATTAAAAAATACGGAGTTTTGACTTAATATTAGAAAAAGATAAATATTTTGGCACATATGACGTTTCATACGTATACTACTTGAGCTTGTAAACTCAGACGAACAGCTATGATATTTTGTTTTGTTTTTATAAGCTTTTTCGACTTATTGATGTTTTGCATGAGATTTTAATGTTTTTAAGTGTTTTTTATTATTGTACAAATGGTATATGTAATTTACTCTCAATTCAATGTTTTATATTGCAATGAGTAGAACGAATGAAACCCGCAAATCGAAAAGCCTCGAAATAACTACATACTTGGGACAAGTTTATTGTAGGCCTATACATACATTGCATTACAGTATGTACATTACACAACAATGATACAATTATTTCAATACCACCTTTCCACTGATGTTATTGGATGAAGATAAAGAGCATGGCAAATCATTAAAAATACTGAACTAACTGTTTTTTAATGAACGAGGCCTACCTTCTATATTAACATGGTCGTCACTACGGTTTACAGACGAAACGGCCGCCAACTGAAACGGCCGCCAATTGAAACGCAATTAAATGTATGAAACGCCGCGTGTGCCGTTTGTCATACAAAACGACGTGTGGTTTAATACAATTGTTTTACTTTTTTTTCAGATTGAAATGACTTTAGACGTATGTGACTTAATAAATATTAACAGATAGATGTTTTTTGATTATTTATGTATTATTATGTTTATCGTATAATAATGAATATTGTGTAAACATAATTGAGTTTTTTATATATTTTTTAAATGTAGGCCTATACAGTAAAAGTGTAAGGAAAAGAATTGGAATTGGACAAAATAAATGATAAATAATTACTATTATTATATTAAAATCTAAATTCTTCCTAGTACTAATACTGTAGTAAACCTATATAGTTAAGTTCAATAAATGTTTAAATATCCTTATTATTAAATTTTATTCTTTTTTTAAGAATTAGTTTTTTAAGATACATTACTTTTTTTTATTTACCGGTAACACTATATCAAACAATTGTAGCGGTTTCGTTGCGGAATGTCATCATGTTCGCAATTAAATCATATAACATATAATTAATAACAATTACGTTAGATAAAAAGACAACTTAGGGCGTTGACATCACAAACTCAACACAATCGATTCAACGCAACAATAGCGACTTTAATTACAAACAATACACACACAGACACTAGCAAATGCTAAACAATACGCAACACGATTTTATTCAAAATACAAACGAGGACATTTTATTCAGATTATTGTTATTTTAAATTGTTTACAATTAATGGTGGTCAAGGCTTTAATATTAAAAACAGATCATTATTTTTATTTCACATTACATTAAATATTATATTACAATTAGTAACCTGATTTATTTATGTATTATGAATCAAAACGAACTTTATAATTAATTTCATATATGTACAATAAAATAGATTTCAATAATCATTAATAATAATAATAATAATAAAATAATCAGATTGCTTAAATAAGTTAGTTTGCATACAGTAGATAGTAATTATAGAGAATTGAAAACTTGAAAACTGCGTCCATCTTCTTGCAACCACGCCGTAAAATCATTCTTTCGAAACTGGCGCGATTGCATGCTGACAGACACTGTAAAATGTTTTTCAGTCATAATTATTGTAAACCGTATTCATGTCAATAGATATAGATATCAACCATTAAAAAGCTTGAAGACATTCGGTGATTAGGCACAAAACTGCAAGTTACATATTCCTCCCTACTAGAGGTACCGCACCACCACCACCACCACACAACAACACACACACGCGGGCTCAGCTGCTGCATTTGACCACCACACCACGGCGGGCGGCAATTGTGTTTGAGTCGTCCACAACAACACATCAAACAAGAAGTCTAGGCCTATTCCCAATCACGCACCGCGTACCCTGGAACATGACGAATTGGGGATCAACCTGAGTTTTCGGCATGCATTGAATATAGGACTATTCCATTATTATTTATAGGGGTGTTAGTCAATATGTTGGGTGTGCCAGGCTTGTTGAGGCTTCTATTGTTCGTGTCATTGTGCCAATTGTTTTGTATTTCACTGTGTTTGAGAAAAACAAACAAAAAACTGCTGCTGTAGTTAGCCTATAGCTTTTATTATGTGTCTGTAAATTATATCGTATTTTACACTATATAGGCCCTAACATGTTATGTTATAGGCCATCAACAGTTAAATCATATCATGTTTTATTTTACATTTCATGTAATACAGTATTGTTTTTTTTTTCTCAACAGCCGAATCAAGTTATATAGCCTCTTACAAATAACAAGAAAAAATACATTCAAACGTTATTCACAATAAAGAGAAAACATACAAAGAACTTATTTAATTTATGTTTTAATTTATATAAATCCAAAGGCAAATTAATGAAACAATGACAATGATGTGGGTATCAGTGGCTGGATCTCAATAGAGATACAAAAAAAACGAAAAGCTAAATCAAAACGATAAAGTAAAACAGCTAGAAAAACAATATATATAAATACATCCATGTTTGTTTTTTTCTCAACCGTTTATGACTTTAAAAAATTCAGTACACTAAAGGCATAAGATTAAGCAAAACATACATTGTGTAACATATTTAATTTAAGGTATACCTGTATATGTTTTATTTCATCGACCCAGTTTTAAGTGTTATTTAGTAGTGTCATGTTTGGTTCAACTCAATGAGTTAGCAATATGTTTGTGAGGTTCTCTCTCCAGCTGATCCTGACACAAAAACTAAAATAGTCAGAAATAAAATTGCAGAGCTTTCTCTCATGCAACACACACTAACCCTTCCCCAGTACAAGATATATAGGGCCTACACTGTTAAAAAAATTCTTATAAAAAAACGGTAAATTACTAGCAATCTGGACGCCAGTAATTTACCGTAATGTAGAATTACAGGTACTGTTGAAAATAAATTACTGTAAAACTACAGTAAATTGTTGGTCATAAAGTCGGTTGTCTACCGTAATGTAGAATCACAGGTACTGTTGAAAATAAATTACTCTAAAACTACAGTAAATTACTGTTAACTTGAAAGTCGGATGTCAACTATAACGTAAAATCACAGGTACTGTTTCTAATAAATTACTACAGTATATTACTGTTAATCTGAAAGTCTGTTTGTCATCAATAACGTAAAATCACGGGTACCGGCCATAAATAAATTACTGTAAAACTACAGTAAAATTACTGTTGATTTCAAAGGAAGTGGTCTACCATAATGTAGAATCAAGAGTAATGTTGATAAATAACTGTAAAACTACATTAAAATTACTGTCAATTTCAATGGTCAATGGTAATGTAAAATCACAGGTACTGTTATTAATAAATTACTGTAAAAGATTCAGTGAATTCCAACCAAACAAAATATTACAAAAATATAAATACCATACAGACAAAATAAATACATGCCAATAATCTTATTTCAATAACTGATAACAATAACAAACTCAATTATAATGTTTCTTTTTCTACTTGTCTAAATATCTTGTTTCTGTCATGTTCTTACAGTATGTTCCCTACAATGTTCATTGTATCTGAACTTGATCTGGGATTCTCTGTAACGTTTCTTTTTTTAAAATAAACAACATTTTTTATAAATCTCTGCCTACAGTATATTACATAGATGTTTTCAATCTTCAAAGTACGTCTTCTATTAAAATTTGTTTATCACCTATTTCAATATAAAATATTTAAGTAATTGATATTGATATTTACAATCAATCGAAAATCTTTAAAAAACCAATCTATTAAAATTAGACCTACCATCTATGCTTGATCATTAAATAATTAATGTGGATGTTACAATCATCAAAATATGCCTTATATTAAAATGACCATCAAATAAATGGAAGGTTTATTCCAGAGTACAGGACCTGGATGTGGTAGATGGACACTTAACAGTAAACCACAGTAAGAATTTTGTTGATCCAATAACAGGAGTCCACACTCAAAACATAGAATCCTACTGGAATCGTAAAAAATTAAAGTTAAAAAGAATGGGTGTAAATGGGAATGGTTACCGGAATACCTTGACGAATTTATGTGGCGAGAAAGATATGGCATAATATAAATTAAACAGATTAAGTAAGTTAAAATAGTATATGTTCCTTGTGCCTTATTAAATAATGTTAAAGTTCTTGTGCCTTATATTTGAATAAAGTTTGAAGAATGTATTTTTCGATCTATCGATTTTTTTCTTGTTGTTTGTAGAGGCTATTTGATTCAACTGTTGAGAAAAAAACAAACATGGATGTATTTATATAAATTAAAATATAAATTGGATATTTTATATAAATTAAAACATAAATTAAATACGATTAAAATGTATGTATATGAATCTTTTTCTTGATCTTTTCTTGTTATTTGTAGAGGCTACTTGATTTAACTGTTGATTAAAAAAACATGTTAGGGCCTATATAGTGTAAAATACGATATAATTTACAGACACATAATAAAAGCTATAGGCTAACTACAGCAGCAGTTTTTTGTTTGTTTTTCTCAAACACAGTGAAATACAAAACAATTGGCACAATGACACAAACAATAGAAGCCTCAACAAGCCTGACACACCCAACCCAACATATTGACTAACACCCCTATAAATAATAATGGAATAGTCCTATATTCAATACATGCCGAAAACTCAGGTTGATCCATCTATTCTGTGGTGTGGACGGCGTTATAACTTGGTCATAAACTTGTGATTTCCTCAAAAATACACTTGAGGTAAAAGAGCTCACACGTCAATAATATGGCCTCTAAACTATCTGCGATTTTCACTCTTGCTTTTGTTTTTCTGGAAATATCTTTTGCACGTGGTAAGTAAAACTGATTTTTCTTATAGGCCTATAAAATATCTTATCATATTTTTTAATAGTTTCATATAAATTGTTTATTAACTATAGTAAGAATCTAATAGTTAACATAGGCCTATTTATGATTTTAATAAAATGTAATTCCTACACTTTGGAATGATAAAATATCGCAGTATGATCTTCCTAATATTACTGTGCGTATAGGCCCTCTTATATTAAATAAATAAGTATATACTTTTAGCTACTCGCAGTTTCAATCAATGCTATGAAGGCCTACAAATCCTAATGCTTATATAGTTATTTAAGCGAGTCCAATGGATGAGCGATTGATTAAGGCAGGGCGCCGTACCTAAAGAGCCAACAATATCGGCATGTGTTCGAGGCCTACTCGCTCCTAATTAGGGTGGTGGAACAAGTCCTCTCTCGGATAATGACTTTAAATCGTTGGTCCAGTGTTAGGCTATACAGTTTGTCCGTGTGAACATTAAAGAATTCATTATTCGAGACGAGTAGATGATCACCCCGGTGAACTGGTTCATAGGTATTGATAGGAGAGTGATTTACTATTGGTAATCCTTGGCCACATGTGCCGAAATACATAAAATCAATAAAATTAACCAATCAGTTCCTTCTCCTGTAAGGTAACACAATACGTTTGAACGGTGGGCGTATTCCACGGGAAGGACTCCTTGTTGTATACCATGATGGTGAATGGGGGACAGTTTGCAAGAAACAGTTTTCGACCGTAACGGCTGCTTCAATCTGTAGACAGTTGGGGTACCCAGGTGTTTATCAAATGCTAAGTAAACAAAAACAAGCCAGGTAAGTTGGTTTTACAATTAGAATATTCACAAGATACAACAAGAACAATTTCTTTTCGTAAAAATACAAAGAAATGTTGGTGGTTGACAGCAATTCCGATTTAAACTGTACTATTATTAGGCCCCTATGCATTCTGCTAGTTTTAAGGTTCAGTCGGGGGAAATGGTACAACTGAATTGTTTACATTACAAAATTTCTTAGAGAATAGCATATCCAAAATCGACAAAAATCGAGCTTAGATAGACGCGTGTAAACGATGGAAGCCTGTAGAATTAGCAGTTGCCAAGAGATCATAATTGATAACATTCAATCAAATTACAAATTAATCTGTGTTATTAATTCTACATAGACGAGGTATGCGAACAAATGTTCCAGAGAAGGTTTGGTTGGGAGAACTAAGCTGCGATCTAACTGATGAAACCATCGATGATTGTAGCCATGATGTGTGGGGTGAAACGGACTGTAAACACTCCTACGACGTGGGCCTATCGTGCTTCAGAGGTGCGTGAAATTCAGTTATAATCTAGACATAGGAAGTAGTTAATAGTAATGTTTTTACACGAAATTAGGAAGATAAATTTGTTTTCTTAATCACAAATGAAATGTCTAGAAAAATATATATCTACATTTTTTTCAAAATATGATCAATACGTTTTTCCAAAAATAATATACATATGAAATCGTGCTCATGATATGGTCGGATTTGTTGGTTTAAATTAAACAATTTTAACTTTATATTCACTTGCAGACAATTAGGCCTATATTTATTTTTATAATCATAATCTGCTTTCCTTTTATTTTCACAGCTTGTCTTGAAGGCGAATTCGGATGCGTCAGTGACGGAAAGTAAGGTTCATTATTTTTGGCAGTTTGGAAATTTAATTTTTCCGGTTAAGCTTGTTTCCTACCTCTTTAGCTACTCGTCTGTGAAAACGCACATTCACGCACGCCAGCACAGACGCGTAGTGGAACCATGCTTTATTATCAACTTACTCTGCCAACGAATAAAACACTGTGCTTATCTGATTCATTATACGTTTTATTTGTAAAATAGCATAATTATAGGTCTAACGATAGCCACGATTCAGAGGAAGAAACACTAAAAACTATAGGCCTAATAGAATTCATATTTTTTTTTATTGTATGTTGATTTAATATAAGTAGCAAATCTTTGGTGAAGGGCATTGTTTCTACCATATGCTGATGGGCCATCAAGTATTCCTCCTTGTTTTTTTACTGCAATGCATTCAGATTGAAGTAGCATCTTTGTTAAATAGTTTTCTAAGAAACTCTTAAAATCTTAAAAATAAAACTCCATGTAGTCAAGAAGATTTCTATTCGATTTATAACCTAAAGAAGTTGGAAATAACCTGCCCTACATGTATACAAAAATGAAAGTACCGCCTATATGAAAATGATTTGAAATTAGTATTTCTAATTTTAGTTTTTCTCAGTACAATTATTTGTATCATTTCATTTCATTAAAAAATAAAATTATGTGCCTTTAGGCCTAAGGTAGTTGCAAAAGATATGCCCACCGGGACACAGTCTACAGTTAGCATATTAATACTGAGTATCATGCATTGTTATAATATAATTTAATTACGTTTTTGTAATTCACTCAACGTTTATAACCGTAATGGTTTCCTCAACAGATGCATCGACTCAAACTTAGCATGCGATGGTTCACCAGATTGCAGTGATGGGTCTGACGAGGCTATATGTGAAAGAACAAGAAGTAAGTCACATTTTCAGTTATTTTTTAAAAATTATTTTAAATCAACTAAGCCTAACAGAAATAAAAAGCTCCACTAAATTATATTAGTTTAAAAAGCTCACAAACGAATATATAGTATACAGTAGAACCATATTAACCAGCATGGAACTCCTTAACAGTTTCCAAGTTTTTGTCAAAGTGATTAACCATGTCTTTCTCTCTGTTCGTTTCACGGAGAAAGTTTCCCAACTTAATAGGGGCGTTCCCGAATAGGCGTGTCCCTAAAGATGGATTTTATTGTTTTATTGCTGGATTTCTTATATACTGTATAATGTAAAGATGTATTGTCCCCCTGAAAAAATAATTTTTTAAATTGTTTTTGTTGAATATGTCATTTTATTGTCACATACTAGTTATCCACTTTGAACAAAAATGGAATCGAACAAAAAAATTATTTACCTGAAAAACTGTAATTTAAAGCAAATTGGCTGCCAGCCAATGGGTTTTTGGTTGAATTTGACCATTAATTTGGTCATTTTATATGAGAAAAATGTTTTGTTTTGTTTTTTTTTTCACGGAAGGAATTAACTTTATTAAAACTACAAAATAACCTATTCAAAGTCTAATTTAGTTAATCTTCATCTTTAATGTAATTATTATTATTTCATTTGTTCTTGCAGATCGTACGTCATTCCATGAATTCCGTTATCATGATTCAAACGATATCAGAATCTTTTTCCAGAATCTCACGACAGCTTATCCTAATATTACCAAGATGTACAGTATCGGACAAAGTGTTGACGGAAGACAGTTGTACGCATTGGAAATAAGCAACAATGTTGGTGTACACGAGATTCGTACGTTATTTTACAATTTTTTCAAACTATTTTAAGACACTCCTCAGTGGAGACTCCTATTTAAATGCATTTAAATAATGGTTACCAAACTGACAAGCGCTTGCTTCTTTTGGTATACTATTAAATATTGTAAATGTAATTGTGAATTGTGAATACATAAATGTGTATTATGATGGGATAATGGGATAATTTCATAACAACGAGAGGAATATGACGTGTTTTAAAACTGCTGCCAAACCATTAAAGGAACACTTTATTCGATCACCTTAATCATTTTTCTACTGTATATAACTTAAAATAATACAGATTTTTTAGTATCTTTTTAGTAGTCTTATTAACAATTTTTGTCCTAGACGTAAAACGTTATTTGGATTTTAAGAATAGCAAAAATCTATAAATTCATTATAATATCCAGTTATACCATATTTACTTTAATTAATTTTAAGACGACTGCCTATGTATAATATACAGTATTCAAGACAGAGTAGGCCTATCAGTGTTTGCCATAAGTGCAGGGTACAATAAACGACATATTCAGCGGATGTACTTTTACTTACCATTGTTTGTTAATGTGTATAATAAATTTAAGATGTTAATATTTAACTTATATTCAATATAACTAGTAACGTTTCATTCAACAAATTATAATAAAATCTTATGACTCTGTACTTATAACTTATCAATTTATTTGTTGACAGTTGAACCAGAATTTAAGTATATTGCTAACATGCACGGAGACGAGGTAACTGGACGCGAGTTGATCTTAAAGTTAGCTGAGTACCTTTGCAATGAGTATCATGCTGGTAATGCCACTATTAGGTATCTTGTCGACCACACCCGGATCCACCTGCTTCCAAGTCTCAACCCTGATGGCTTCGAGAAGGCCTTCCAGTTCTACAAAGAATTCGTAAGAAATAATAATCACCGGTATTATCATCTAAATGATCATAAATTCAATGTACATTTATTTAGCAATTACGTGGATCTTACCAAGAACATGTATTTTTTCTTTAGTTCTGAGACCCTTTACAAAATGCTCAACCGCGTAGGCCTAAAAAAATCTTCATTTGGTTTGAGGAATGTTCTCTTCTAATAAATTATTAAATAGATACTGCAACCGACCCAACAATTACGATACAATACGATATTATTTATTGTCATTTTAACAACGAGGTACAAATGAAATTTGGTTGGTTGCGGATGCGTGATGTGTGTATGAAAAAACATGTAACAAACGCGCGTACAGATGAAGTGTGATGATGAGTGATCTCGATGTTAGGTACTTTAAAACCAATCCCCATGACAAATATATTAAATCTGTTTGCAAGAAATAAAATGGTATAGCGACTTGTTCATGTAACTATACCATGCATCAGTGGACTAGATTGAAACTAAGCCAGAATAAGAACTTTTTGTACCTAACGTTTGCACCAAAATCATAACTCTCAAGGTCGACTAAATTATTAAATATTGTCTATGATATTTAATGTTTTAATTTCAGGATATGGTTATTGATGCCTATGGTCGTGAGAATTTGCATTCTGTTGATTTAAACAGGAACTTTCCGCGGCTAAATACAATTATGTATCGAAATGAAATTATTGGTGGCAAAAATCATCATCTGGGGTACGGCAAAGATACGACGAATTATGTGGTAAATTAATTTTGTTTTTTTAATGATTTGTATGCAAGCACACGCAACTTAGGACTCGTTTCGGCTTAGTTGTTTTGCCAGGTTAAGTTGGTTTCCTACCCACCAAAGTTAGCGATAACTGTGCCCGTGAAACCAGCTTGCTACCCGGGTAAATAACTAAGCCTGAACGGACCCTTAGGCCTAGTTATTATCAAGCTTTCTCTACTATCTATCTTATTGAATTTGGAAAATTATCGCAATAGTTGACATGCATGTAATTGGGAACGGACGTTGTTATGATGTTATGATTTTAAGCTCTGTCTACACTATCAAACCAGTTTAACAAAAACAAAAACTGTGATGTGCCCAAATATGGTAGTGATATGACATCATCGTGTTCATTTATCAGCACATTACATAACGTTTGATTGTGTAATTATCCTGTTTGAAGTTACTGTTTATGCTTTGTGTTAATTATCAGTGCCACACAAGTTATGTTTAATGTAGCAAATGTTTTGAACTTAGAAATGTATAACTATTTGTTTTTACTATTTTTCAACAGCCTGAACCCGAAGTACAAGCTTACATTGAATGGGTTGAGGAATACCCTTTTGTGCTATCTGCCAACATGCACGATGGCGATTTGGTAGCAAATTATCCATTTGATGACGTAAGATCCTTTAACGGGCGACCATCTTATACAATGAGTCCAGACGACTCTCTCTTTAGACATCTTGCACGAACATATTCGCAATCTCACGCTACTATGTCAACTAGAACACGCGCATGCTCAATATACAGTCGTACATTTGAAGATGGTATAACCAATGGTGCGAGTTGGTATACGGTCAAAGGAGGTGAGTTCTTATTATTTAAACATATAATAATGTTGTAACCTCCTTAAGCACATTAAATATGATAATGGTTAGGCCTACTAATATATGAACTAGGCCTAGTGTTTCCTACTAATATGAACTAGGCCTAGTAACAGACTAGTTTCACGTCAGGGAGATGATGTTTGCCCAACTCTGACGTGGTTCTACAAACTGTTCAGATAGATAATTAGGCATAAAGAACAAAGTCGATTCTGATGGGAATCCTACTCATGACATCATGGCAAACTTGGCGGTTTAGTGGTTTAGTTTACTTTTTCCTCAGTTTTATCAAAAAATGTGGTGTAGGCCTACATCCGGATGTACATTGGTACAACGATGTCAAGATTTTGGCATAGCATCATCTCAATACGTCTTCTTGTAACGTTAGTTTTGGTGAGAGCCAATGTAGTAATACCGGACACGATTTTAGGTAATTCAACAAACAAAACCATGATGATAAACAATATTTATTTTGTGTATTTCCTTTAAAGGCCTTCAAGATTATGATTATCTGCACACGAATTGTTTTGATATAACGCTCGAGTTAGATTGCATTAAATTCTCGTCAGAATCGGGATTAGAAAAGGAATGGGTTGACAACAAAGATGCGCTCATTCAGTACATGTACCAGGTAAGTAAATTGTAGTGGAACATTTCCACGGTTAATTCTTTACCATTCATTAGGGGTTCATGATGTCATCAGTCGGACTTGGTTACAACAAAGTAACTTTATATTACTGTATATTACTGCTACGGTTAAAGATCATGATGGTGATGATGATAGCGGTGTGTGTATTCCTTTCTGGCACATGTGATATCACATACACTAAAATAAAAAGTATGTAATATTATGTACATATTTATTTTTAACATTTCAGATTCATATGGGAGTAAAGGGTATTATAGCAAGCACTGACGATATGCCTATCAAAGGAGCGGTAGTACATGTAGGAGGACCAGGAATCAATCATGACGTCACCTCAAGTAAGTTGAATTGATTTTTGCTTTAATTGAAACAGATTTTGTTTAAATTCGCCACCATTGGTGAATGGTTAGAAATAATTTACCCATATATTTTGATCAACCATTTTAAACATTCAACATTTCCATGTTGTTACGTATGAATAAGAATATGTTAAAATGAACCATATTTATATTATCTATGATTTAATATCTATATACTTTTTCTTTAGCAAAAGACGGTGAATATTGGCGTTTATTGTTACCAGGTACCTACACAATAACAGTATCGGCGGAAGGATATTTCAGCAAAGGTTTCGTGGTTGAAGTAGTAGAAAACTCGGTGACGCCTCTAAACTTTGTACTCAGTCGACGAGAGGTACCATAACAAATAGTTTTTAAAAATTGTATTATATTTGTACCTTAACATAAGATGTATGTCAATATTATATATTTCCAAAGTATATTATTATAGTTTCCTAGCTACATTTCTAAATATTTTTTATGAACCATCTTGTCTAAATTGTATGATATGAATAAATAACGTGTGTGTTATGTACATTTTTATAAAACAAAGTCTGTACGTGTTCTGATTTGATTTTAATTTATAAATAATATAATAAATAAATAATTTATAAACGGAATTCCCGACACAAAATGTTGCGTTCTTCTTTTCGGGGAGGGGGATTTCTGGTTTGATCTGTATTACACTGGTCTTTAATGCAATATACCTTTCCTATTTATTTGATGTGATTGCTATTTTCACAAAACAATATTTGTTGTGATATGAGGATGTTTGTATTAGATGAGGATAGGTAAGGATGGTTGTCTTTATTACGTAATATTTTACCCTTTGACCCACATCACTCATATTCCAAGTCAATTGAATGCTTTACTACATTTTCACGTTTACAATGATTCTCTACCGACCATGTTTAAGTAAAACATCTATTAAGGGGACACTTTTAAGAACCAACAAATTTTCCCCTTAATAGGGGTTTCCACCCGAAGTGAAGAATTCTACCATCAGTTATTTTAGCCCAATATATACACGTTTGCGGTATGACGTTAGTACGAAACGGTAATTAAAATTGCATAATCATATAGATACGCGGTCGATATTTATTAATGTTACTATACTATCGTATATTCTGCAGGCATGGGTTGAGTTGGAAGCCATCACAATACACAACAAGATGTCTCGTGCGTCACTGGATCATTTCATTTGGATCTTGGTGGTCTTATGTACGTGGTCGATTTATTCATAAGATTGTTGTGGACAAAGTGTAACTTGAATTTCTCGCTTTAAAGTGGGCGGTTACAGATAAATTTAAAGATTACCTATACATGGCCTGTGGTACACGAGTGATGACTGATAGTAACCCTCTCACATATGTACTTTCTATTCACTACAAACCAGGTAAATTAAACATTGACGCCAATGCTCTGTCCTGCAGACCTCATGACATCAAACCCAACCGACAGTATGAAGAACAACAAGAATCTTGAGGCTAGGTTAAAAGGTAAAGCTGTGTTCTCGTGATACTGTATGATGAGCGCTCTTTTCCTACAATATGGTGTATCCATCAACACTCCATTTGTCAATTCATCCGACACTATTCCACTTATATATTGATTGGACGAACATACAGCAGAAAGATCCAATCATCAACCAAGTCATAAATTATGTCAAAATGGGTAAGAAACCAGACTCCTCGATAGGGTTACCCGATGAATGACTTATTCTTAGAGAGTTTGGAAAGCTTCAACTTCGTAATGCTATTTTATACAGATGTACAACCAATCCAGCTATAAAGGGACTTCACAACGAATTAGGTCATCTTGGTGTTGAGCGAGCGCTGGCGTTGGCAAGAGACAGGCCCCGAATGAGTGCAGACATTGAAAGCTGGATTAGACATTGTGGTAGGTGCATAGCCAGGACAATACCCCAGAAGCTTGTACTTTAAATTTAGTACTCTTTTAGTATACCATATATAATATAAAAATGTAAAAATATATAAAGTTGAAATGTAATTAAAGTTGGAGTGTCCAGCACGTCCGATGGCAAGAGGTAAAAAGAAAGAAATCTCCCACATGATATAGAAATGCAGCACAGTTGGTATCCGGTTAGTAATACCTGCATTAATCAACTAACGCTAATGACTGGTCATTTGCCACCAAATGAAACTCTATTTAAACAATACTACGATCAAAGAAGAGAGGTGGGAGACTGAAATTAACCAGTTGAACTGCAATCTTCACCTTCTAACAAAGTAAGGTTTTTATTCTCAAAGGTTCCTTAAAGAGAATGAAAGAAAGATCACCACCACCGTAAAAATGGAAACTATATTGATCCAACAACAACGGTTCCACATTTTCTGCAGAATAGAGAGTAGCAATGACGTTGCACAGACTATCCACTGGAATGCCATTCAACAAGACCGCGAATCAGTTTGGTTGTGCAAAATCAATCGCTTGCATGGTCTACCATGAAGATTGTGTTTATTATACCACTTCAATTTATAATCAATAACATTGATAATTGACATCCAACTAACAGATGGGACAAACACGGTGGGTCTATCTTTGTGGGGAACCCACACGTCCATAGAGCTGGTCATGGACCAAAAGATACAAGCGAGTATCGTTTTGGTAACCGAATATAAAAATGTCAAGCGGATAGAGTCGACAACGTCAATGTCTGTAGAGGTATGTATAATAACATTAAGTTAAGTTTTATAATAAGCTTTGGACATTCCATTTACAAACAAAATTAAATGACTGCACTATATGTGACTGCCATTCAAAAATAATGCAATATAATTATTAAATTATCGGGTTTAATTTCACCATTCTTTGCAATTATTTTTTTTCATTTCTCCAAATATATATGTATATTCATTTCTTTCAGACATTTAACAATTACTATAGAATGACTTTATATTATATTCCGAATGATGAGACCAGAAAGAATCCGCCCCTGGTGACAGTGATACATCTAAATCCATGGGTCCTGTAGACAAACGAAAGTACATTGTCTTCGAATCTCAGCTGCTAGGTTTGTTTGGTACATGCACTGCTTGCCACTAACAGGGACCTGTGTTACAATTACACAAAGATGTAGGGTATGTGCAATATCGGAACGGACATATTATCGCAATCAAGAACAATATCTGCAGCCAAGTATTGTGAATGTTTGGAAACTTTAAGAATATCTAAAACTACAGTAATGACAAATGTTCTTTTTAGGTGGGGATACCAGAATGGAGAGTCCGGGGCATACAGCCAAATTCGGATCATAGATAGACATGTTGTGATTGTTGTATGTTACAACAGGAAAAAAAGGATGCAGCAACACAAATGGACAGGTTTAGGCTCTGAACAAGCCATCAAATTAGCCGAACCACCAGCATCCCAATAACAACATTTACAGAATTGCCAACAATAAACTTTTCACACAGCAATGACAAATCAAGTGTGGAATGTCACAGGAAAGGATAGAGGAAATTCATGCTAGAAGTATCCGACTTGAAGAAGATGTGAGTAAAATAAAAGTGGCACTAGTCATCATCTGCCTTAAGATTACAGGGAGAAGGTGTACTTTATAATCTAGATTTTTATGAAAATGTAGGAGTTGGAATTAAAACTTGAAATAAAGAATTGTAATTAAAACTTGAAATAAAGAGTTGTAATTAAAACTTCGAAAATTTCTGTGAAGGTCTGGAAGACCAGAATTGCAGAAAACTGATTTTGAAATTTAATTTTACACAACTTCCTTAAAGAGAATGAAGAAATGATCACCACCACCGTAACAATGGAAACTGGCAAGCAGATTAAAGAGAAAGGCACCACGGTCTAAGCGGATGGGATGAACATGTCACCAGTCAAACTTAGACAGAATAAATAATTACAATTACACAAAGATGTAGGGTGTGTCAGGAAAGGAGAGAGTGGTACAGGTCTCTATAGCTTTAAATCCATTGAGACCAACCATACTGTTTGTCACATGCAAAATTGACTTTGGACAACCTAATGCACAGATATTGCAATTAACATTAGACCTAGCATGTATGTTTATTTCACTTTGATAGTAAATACTCGTATTTTTCCTAGGCACCCTGTTATCTGCAATAATAGGCAATCGGGAAACAAAAAACCAAGGTTTTGGTAAAAAAAGAAAAGCACAAAGTTATGGTGACACCTCATGGACCAAAGGTAATCTGTTTGGCAAATCCTGAAATGGAACATGCGCCAACCATGGCCGAAAAGCAGGCGTTGGCAGATGCTGATCTTGGTGAAAAGGTTATGTCAATCAAGCATTCTAATATGTCACCATCCAAGCTGAAGGAAGTAATGATGGAGGTTTTTCCAAAGCTTACAGAAGGTGGTGGCTATGAGCTGCTTTCATGCTCCGGCAACAATAGGGTTTTAGTCCCAATAAGTACACAATTTTTTAACCATATATTTTATAAACTGTAAACAATGTTAAAGGGTTAAAAAAATATGAAATATAATTGTTTGTCCCTTAAACAATAAAAGTTTCATTTATTATAAGCGCGTGGTGAAGCAGAAAGAAGCTGTGGCGATATGACCCTGTGTTACAGAGTAGGAAATGATTATGCATTTGAACCGTACACTGTTCGTTCTGCAGATAGTACTTTAAAAAAAGAACATCAACAACAGGCTAAGCTGTAGCCACCAAGGCCTAGCAGGTTGGATACAACCGAATGGTGCCATTGTGGCAATTGTAGGCATATGCTGTAGGAATGTTGCTGTTGTCACGCGGCAGGTGAATTTACAAGGAAGAGAGTAAATGACCTGGAATGTATTGCATTAACAGAATGTTTTAAGAAAATTTGCCTAGACCAGGAAGTTTTAGAGGTTGTGTTTTCTTCTAGGAGGTTAACTGTTAGGCGAGAACTTTAATATTTTTATAGACTTACTGCAAGCTAATAAAGAGTGGAACAGAGGTAACTGCATACAGCATAAAGGCAACTGATGGTAGACTCGGTAGTGGAAAATGGAAAAAAAATAAAACATTCACAATTTATTTGAACATTTCTTATTATTAAATAACAATTTATGAACAATCCCAGAAGACGAATGATACGATTGAGGACTTCTTATTATCTACTTATTATTATCCTCCAGTCGTCGGAGTTGATCCTCCAGTCGTTGGAGTTGATCCTCCAGTCGTCGGAGTTGATCCTCCAGTCGTAGAAGTTGATCCTCCAGTCATCAGGAAATGATGGATGTGTTCAACAGAACACATTGGTTTTTTCGTTACACCAATTGTGGTTGATCTGCATGAATTCAACATCTAATAAATTCTGACCGTAATAAAAACTGTCAGAACGGAAATGCAAAGACTTGTTCAGTGAAAGATGTTAGCTTTGATGGAATTGGGTCTTTCCAGAAAATTGTCATTGAAAGATCACAGAGACAATCAATCTTTACAGTAACCCAAGCAAAACTGAATTTAGTCTTTTCAATAAAATGATGAAGCAGTTTTTAGAGGCTATTAGTATTAGTATCATCAATTTTTAAAATAATTTGAAATCGATATAACAGAGGAAAGAAGAGACAGACAATGGAGAGACATACGAGGATGATGCTAAAAGCTATGACACATCGATGTATTCATTAGCCATTGACTTGAGTTCAAATCCCAGTTTCTAATGCCAAGTAACTACCGTATTTAATACGGTATTTTTTTAATAGCGTATATTTCTGGAAGCGGAAATGGCGGTCACAAAAAAATACCGTATTTTGTATACATATTTTCCCCACCAAATTTGTGGATAAAATACAGTATTTACAAATCTTTACCGTATTTTCTGTACCCTTTTCTGCTGCCAATAAAAAATGCCCTATATTTTTTTACCTGTGACATGAGGTCAACATCGTGTTGTGATTTGATTTTATGTATAGTATATAGGTTTATTCGGCGAAAATGTGGAGCGAAGACGTTATGGTATTTACTATAAATTTGTGAGGGGAAGTTAAAATTTCCGGACAACTAAAAGGCAATAAAAGGGACAACCACCTTTATAAAGACATTTCTAACAAAATAAAGCAGGATTATTGAATAGACTTGTCTCCAAAGCAAGTAAACTCAAAGCTAAGAGCCTGCGAAAGCAGTACAACATGGCAAAAAAAATAACTCGGAGTCTGGGAGGGACAGAATTGCTTGTCCCCATTACGAGGTTTTGGACAGAATATTAGAAGATCGGGCCATACAGTAGCTGCCCCTCATTACCTAATGGATCAGAACCAGGTACAAAGTAGTAGAAAGTGAGGTGTAAAACTAAAAATAAAGCAGAATTACGGAATAGGTCTCTAAAACAAGTAAACTCAAAGCTGAAGAGCCTGCGAAAGCCGTACAACATTGCAAAAAAATAACTAAGTGGAAAGCGGAAAATATGTGGAGATCGAGATTTCGAGTGGGAAATTCCACGAGAGTGGAGTTACAGTGTGCACGCTCAGTATACTTGGGTCAAACACAGACTTCCGGCTCACGTACAGTTTAGGTAAAAGGATGAATTTTAACACGACCACCCAAGTATTTTTTTAGCAGAAACGGGGTACTAAAAAATATGGTATAGAATATACCGTATTTTATACTGTATTTTTATACCATATTTTAAGCAGTTGCAGCAGAAACAGGCCCTATGAATGAGCAACTAGATAGATGCTGCATCTGCAAACGGATTCACTTTTTTTTACTGCATCCAATCAAAAGTGGCTGAAAAACTGCAGAAAGAACTACATGACTGTGCTTTGAAAATAAAGTCACAAGCAGCGGAAATACAATACAATTTTCTCTGTGTACAGTAGGTAGGACTGAACCACATGTGCAAATCAAACTATCGCCAAATACCAAGCTCAGCTATGAATATAATAAATGGGTCCAAAAAAGAGAAAGTACAGAAGAACAGGGAAAAGTTGTTTAGTCATTAAATTAAATATAACTTTTTTTTATTTGTAAATCATGAGCCCACGAGATATGATATTTGTAAAATGTAAAATAGGATATTTTTGAGAAATGGTGTATTCAAATATAATAAAAATAATTTTTAATCACTCATTTGGATAATTTTTGCACACTTTATGTTTCATCTGAATTTCCATATTGATAAACATAAAAAGGTCTTTTGAAACCTTTTAAAAGAGTATGGTATATTTGTTTCTTTTTCTATTCCATTTCTTTCTGTTTATATTTTGGTAAAACTGTTGTCACTAACCTGTTGTTTTGTGTGTTATCATACTTTACCAAAATTAAGTCACTCTGATGTTATAGCTAAACAATGATTTTGACTTGACTTTCGAGGCATGTTATTTAACACGATTGACCACTAAATATCTGTTATTCAAATGCTTCTGGGGAGTCCGAAAGAGATAACTTCCAGCTAACATTCTTCCAGTATATATATATTATCATATACCATCTGTATGGTAGTCACTTTTTGATTTCTTTCTTTCACAATCCATTTTATCCACTTCTTTTTCATGACATGTCTGGATTAATTTCAACTCAATCTCGTCATAACCCTTGCATATTTGTGAACTACTCAGTCTGGATTTCAATAGACGTTTATAAACTTTCTCATCCAATCTCATCTGCTCTGTTGCATTCAGTTATTATGTTGTTGTACAGTAACACTTATTATTGTGTAATTTAAGTTTATTTCCAGTGTACAATATTTTTACACATATCTCCTCATAAGTTGCCTTAGTGCGAGGTTAGATTTCAGTTGCTCATAAGCATTGTTGCCATGCAACATCCTTATTCACTTGCTCTTTTGCTTGAAGAAATTCCTTGTAAATTGTTAATCAGCATATGGATTTTTTTTTTAGGAATGTTATCATTTTTGGAAAAAATCACTGGGACTCAGATGTATTCAAACAACAGATAGAAGAGGCTGGTTAACATCAATTAATAATCTAACAGTGTTAGCTATAACATCAGGTTAAACACATTGGGTAAGTAACAATTCATTTTAAAAAAATAAAGAGTGACCTCTGACTTCTGTACAAGACTGTTCAATTTGTGTTCAGAAATTATCTTGATTGAAATTTTATAAGATTACAATCTAAAATTTTATTTTTGTGTATATTGCTTTCAATGTGCATGTTGTTAAGATGTACATAAATTTAAGAAGTATTTTAACTTTTTGTTATTTTTAAGCAAGTCAATCTTTGTACTGTATTGTCAAAAAAGTTATACCAAATCAGAACAAATAAAACAAACATTTAACATTGTAATAAATTCTTCAGAAAAATATTATGCAAACAAGCAAGCAAACATGGCTTCAAAGGAAGTCGAGTTCGATAGAAGAAATGGTGAAGAAACTATAGCATCAGTTGGAGCGCAATGAAAATCATGAGGGGTCAGCTAACGCTATGGAATATGAAGGTAACACAAGAATTTTTAGATGTTCAATCATCACCATAGGTGGTCTACATTACACATTGCTATCACCATGGAGGTTAGCGCATACGAAAGCCTTCTAAGAAAGACAAAAAAGCCAAGTTTATTGCTAAAAGCACTGATGTCAGTTATTTTTACTGAAAAGGAAATGGCGAATTGGCAAATAAGAAGCCATTGTGTCCAAAAACAAAAAACCACATCAACCATCCTACAGGAGCAGAAGCAGTTTGGCGCTGCTGGCTTTAAGCTGAGAGAAGACGAGCTCACAGAAACAATTAATAGCAAATGCAGATATTACACTTTTAAATTAAAAAACCACCATGACAGAAATGAGGAAATTCTTGGTTACTATTACCAATAATCATTGGTGGGGGTCACTCATGTTTATGAGCCATAAGATGCCTTTGCTGCATGTAAAGACTTGCCAAATGGAGAGGTTCTTCAGATATTGATGTTAGGCATTTCATCATCATTAGTATACAGGTGCAATCTGATATAGAATCATCTTGTGCAACCTTTCTTAATTAGAATCAACTTCCTGGCGGGAAATACTGTAAATAGATTTACAGGTATTGATGATCATTATAGGAATATCATCGCATTAGAAATTTAGTTGTAATAATATCACGACAGTTTAAAAAGGATAACACAGTTTGCTTTCAGGCAACCGACATGTCATCTTGTGCAACCATCTTTCATAACAGAAAGGCGTGGGAAATGGGCCCGGCGCATCGTGTGAAGTCGGAACAAAAAGAAAAAAGATAGAGAAATTTCTAAAACATCTGTATCCTCGAGACACATTCAAGACAGAGAGAGTATTTGGATTACTGACCATTACATAAAGTGAGCTTCGAATGCCAGTTTCAGTATGTGAAAAGTAACATAATGCATAAATGCAATAAGACGTCGGAATGGCTTTCAAAAAAATCAGATAAGGAAGAATTACTTTCAAAGGCCTGAATGCTTGGTTTGCGAAGCAAACAAATTGATGCAGAAAGACCACAAACCTTAGCAGAAGATAAGAAGCAGCACATAGATGACAATCGCAAAGGCATGGTGGAAAAAGCTGATAGAGCTAGGTTGTTAAATGAAAACACGCTAAACGACTTGATGCAGTATGGAGAGCTGCGGCAGGACAAGTATGAATTCGAATTTGGAGGTGCTAGCAACAAAGAAGAAAGAAACTAATGACGGCTATAAAAATACTAACAAATTAATGTTTCTTTTTCTTATTTTTAACACTTGCATACATACATATTAAAAAAAAAATCATGTGACACTGAAAAGGCGCGCAAAGTTACGTATGTTTACTTTGCGTATGCTCCTTCACAACCTTACTTTTCGCGTTTTGATGAACAAGTTTTATTATATCACTGCTAAATATGCTCTGCTGTAAGAAGGACTCGACCAACATCGTCCATGTGGTAAGTTAAGTCAAATTATTTAGTTCCACATCATATACTACTATTTAAGATAGATAATTAACTGTAATTTGTCGTTAAAAGAAATGTTTGATTCTTAGCCTCGATCCATCCCCCGGCGCACCAACACATATCGTGTGACGTCGCAATAAAAACAAAAAAGATCGAGAAATTTCTAAAACATCTGTATCCTCGAGACACATTCATTCAAGACAGTAGTCTTAATTAGGAAATACATGTTGACACAATCTCAATCCCTCCTGATAGTGGTTCAGCTTACCGTTATACCAGGTATATACTAGGTACACTGTAGATATCTGCCATACATGTTCCACAACGAACCGGACAGTGAGACGCATCCTACCAGGTTGAACAGATCCCTTCGCTCCCCTGTGTTTTTTATGGAAAAGATTAACAAAATTAGTGCAAAGAGCCACTGGGAGAGATAAGCCCCTCTAGAAAGGTAAACAACACCACCAGCTATGAGTTAAAAGAACATGTACAAGTAATAATATTAGTGGTGAGAGAGTATTTGGATTACTGACCATTACAGCTCCGAACTCCGAAACAGTTTGAGTTGTGTGGAAAGTAAGATAGTGATGCAATAAGACGTTGGAATGGCTTTCAAAAAAATCAGATTTAAGGAAGATTACTTTCAAAGGCCAGAATGCTTGTTTGCGAAACAAACAAATTGATGCAGAAAGAACACAAACCTTAGCAGAAGATAAGAAGCAGCACATAGATGACAATCACAAAGGCATGGTGGAAAAAGCTGATAGAGCTAGGCTGTTAAATGAAAACATACTAAACGACTTGATGCAGTATGGAGAGCTGCGGCAGGACAAGTATGAATTCCAATTTGGAGGTGCTAGGAACGAAGAAGAAACAAGAGTTGCTTTAGTGAGAACTATTCAAAGGTCACATGTATTATAGATTGCACAGAAATCTTTGTCCAGCGTACAAAGGACTTATGCAGCGTGCACAAACCTATTCCAATACAAAGCATACTTACATACTTATTTAAAAAAAATTGACATGACCTCACTTCATCTCAGTATACAGTATAATATTTTTTTAAAGTAATTGCTATTAATGATTTCATTTCAACCAGGAAAAATAAAGTTTCAGGCACTTGTCAAATCATGATAATAGTTGAAGTTGCGTAATCATGTGCCATTGAAAAGGCGCGCAAAGTTACTTGGTTACGTATGTTTACTTTGCGTATGCTGCTCCTTCACAACCTTACTTTTCGGGTTTTGATTAACACGGTTTATTGTATCTATAAGTATAAAATATGCTCTGTTGTAAGAAGGACTCGACCAGCGTTGTCTACGTGGTAAGTTAAATCAAATTATTTAGTTCCAGTACATATACTACTATTTAAGTTTGATAATTAACTGTAATTTGTCGTTTGAAAAGTTTGATTCTTAGCCTCGATCCACACATGGGCCCGGCGCATATTGGAGAAATGGAGGGCGCTGTCACACTGATCGGACGTGCATGATAAATCGGTTAAACATGCCTTTTTAAATCGGCTTATGTTCACATTTAGTAACCATCCAAGAAATTCGACAGTATCGATCAATGTAGAGATGATATACAGAGATGAATTGAGAAGAACACGAACAGGCAGCAAGGTGGCAAACGAGAGACTTACAACATTGTGGAACGAGTACCGCGAGGGGCAACGTAGTGTACATACGTTCGCTAATGTTGGGCTCCAACTCAAGACATGGGCAGGCTGGACCTGGATGATCACACCGCAAAACGTGATAAGGAGCGATACGAAAGGTCACAAAAAAGAACTGAAAAAAAAAAGAAATGTATTGCTGTGGAAGTTTTGTTAGATCTCCAATTAGGTGAGGCTAATATGGAAGATGTTTCTCCTGTAGAAAACATATGTGTCTGTGTTGACATATCAACACCAAACTCTACTATGTGTTGTGCTGACATAGATGTCTTACAGGCCCAGTCACAGGCCTTGTTACAGGAGTCGCCAATAACAGAGTTAACTTTTAAAAATGACAATGAGCGAACTCATTTCTACACAGGGTTGCCTTCATTTGCAGTATTGATGTTGGTTTTTGAACTAGTTAAAAAAAAGATTCCCGAGTAGAACATCAGTAAGTCGATTCCAGCAGTTACTAATTGTACTGTTCAAACTTAGACTGAACCTTAGAAATCAGGACATTGCGTACCGATTTCATATAAGTGACTCAACAGTGTCGAGTTTTTAATACGAGACTGGATGCCATGTCTATGCTGAACAAGAGCTTATTGTATGGCCAGAAAGGGAGGTGTTGTGGAAAACCATGCCAATGCAATTTCGAATTGCATTGGAGTCGAAGGTAGCAGTAATAATTGACTGTTTTGAGGTTTTTTGCGAGCGGCCCTCAAGTCTTGAAGCGAGGGCACAACTGTTTTTCAGCTACAAGCACCAGCACCACAATACAGTAAAGTTTTTAATTGGCTGCACTCCATGCAGGTAAATTTCATATTTGTCTGCAGCATGGGGAGGCAGAGGTACAGATAAGACCATAACATTGACGTCAGATTTTTTTGATTATCTGCTACCTGGGGATGTCATCCTTGCCGACCGAGGTTTTGACATAAAAGATGATGCTGGGTTTTATGGTTGCGAAGCAAAGATTCCTGCTTTTAAGAAGGGAAAACAACAGCTGTCTGCTCTTGAGGTGGAAACCATAAGAAAAATTGCTCATTTACGAATTCATGTGGAGAGGGTCATCGGTGGTGTCCGTCAAAAGTACTCAATTTTAAGTTCAACATTACCAATTGAGTACATGACAACAGACAGTACAGCTCAGGATACGAAAGCATCAGCGCCTCTGCATCATACAGCTTGCTCATAACAGGTGGAAACTTTTCCTCAACCTCTACTGGAACAAATGCCTCACAGTATTTAGGCAAAGTACTCAGGACTACAGATTTTGGTGCAATCAGTGCCAGCTGCTCGACAAGGAATGCAAGCCCTGGGTCATTCATGACATGGAAAGCCGTTGTGCGTGTTTCCACTGATGTTGTAGTAGTTGAAACTGGTGGATCTGGGGTGCCCTCATCAATCGACTCATCTAGTTTTCTTTTTTTGGCCTTTGCTGATGAAACGTCAATTGAAGCCACTGGTTTTGCCCCCACATACTTTCGGTTTGGTTCCATCCAATAAGCTTTACTCACTGCAGATAACCCAAGGTGATAACGGTTTCTTAGAAACCGACTGTGAGTGCAACACCTTGAAAAATGAAAAACAATAGTCAATAAAATAATATTAACAACAAATAATATTATTCCTTTACAGACATTATAAAAGATTGCATTGTGTTTATTAATTATACAGTACTATTAATAATTGTTTATTTCAATTAGTCGGTTTCCTGCTTATCAGTAATTAACCATGCTTATCCATCCATGGTCCGGATATAAATTAAAATAACTTCATGGTTGTACCATAAAATAATGGTTTTACATACATAAAAAAGGGCATAGGCTTTTCTCCAAAAAAGGTTATAACTTAATAAAATTATTAAATAAATAAGTAGTAGAATTGTATCCCTTCTATCTAGCTAGGCCCAGTCTTACACAAGGCATAGGCTGTAGGCTACTACTGCTAATAATTACTAGCCTCCTCCTAGTTACTATAACTAGGAGGAGGCGAAAGACCTACTACAACAAAGTAAATTCAATATTACTTACATCTCCTCTAACAACTTTAAAATCTGGTGCTGAGCCCGCGTGTGTGTGTTGTTGTGGGGTGGTGGTGGTGCGGTACCCACGTATGTTCGCTCGCTATGCAAAAGCCTGAAATTCGATACTTCCTGGTTACGTCACTCATCAATAGAGGGCGTAAACATACCTTCGTAGTTTCGTTACTTGGCAACGATAAACAAACAATCGCGCCGACGAAAAAGACAATTAAAAGTCGTATAACTACGGTAAGAATTCATAATTTTATTTTTTTTAAATATATGTTTACTTTTAATATAATAATACATACTTAGTGAAATTTTCAAAATTTTTAGTGAGCAAAAACAATTATAAAAAACGATTTTAGTATAGGCATATCAAATTACCAAAAGTATCATTATAAAAACATTAATTAATATACAAGGCATATAATTTCTGTAATAATTAAATTTTCAGTGTTTTTTGTCATTATTCAATTCTAAGATACTATTTATTTATTATCAAATAAAACTTAAAATGCACTCTTGATGTTGAGCCTATTCTAATTTTTTTTTTATTTCAGGTCGATGTAGAAGACTATTTCCTGTACTTTAACAAAATAATACTAGTAATATATTAATATTAGTATAGGCCTCACTGTGTAAAACGTCATTCTTTTATTAAAATTGAATATGGAAAAGCATGTTATAAAGCTAAATTACTTGTGTCGTATATGTGGGAACAGGCTAAAACCTTATGCCTCCAGACAAGGAGCCAAGGAAATCAGGCAGTTTGCTTGTTCCAACTTTCAACCACAATTTTCAACTGCTTTAAACATCAACATTTTGCAAGATATTGATGGTGTTCACCCCAAGTATTTCTGTCTGCTGTGCATGGGATATTTGCAAAAAAACAAACCATGCAATGTAACCCAGTGGCAACCCCATCATAGAACAGGCGACTGTAGTACATGTGCCCAATTTGAGACACAGAAAAGTGGCGGTAGACCGAAGAAGAAGAAAAGAGGTTTAGCAACTGAAAGCTATAAAATAAAACATGCAACTACCGTTGCAGTGGAAACACATTTTAAAAACTTAAAGCCTCCGTTTCTTCAGCCAATTTCTGGCTCCTTTCATGTTTCAAGTTCACTTGATAATTTTAAATGTGGTATTTGTAAACTTGTTTCGTCTTTTCCTGTGGTTACATCTTGCCATCACGTTATGTGCAAGTCCTGCATTCAACCGTTGTATATGGATTGTGATACTGTCCAATGTTCTGTATGTAATGTACCTGTGCATTTTTCATGTATTAACGATGTTCAGTCAATCTTTGCTGAATGTTATCTGTCTGTTCCTGTTGTATGTAAAAGATGTCGTACTGTAGTGAAATGTAAATGTATCAGTGACCATGTATGCCTGCCAGACCACTGTTATCTATCATCGCCAACTAACTTAACATCAACGCCAGTCACTCCTCGTGATCAATTACAACAAACGAACCAAATAGATGACATATTAAACCATCCACTTGGTACTCCAGTAACGCCACTGATGGAGGAAGTTGGTCTACACATCCTAAAAGCAAAATTGAAACAGTCGAACAACAACACAACTGAGTTTAGTGTTAAAGGAAAGGTACTTTTTTAATGGTTATTACTGTATAATCAAATTGTTAATTATTACAAAAAACTTAAAACTTAAATTCAATAAAAACTAACAAGTTTACTTAATTTTATTACTAAAAATAACACCAACTATAGAAATGTATTACCTTTTTTCAAAAACCAGAAACTAAAAACAATGGCGATGCCGATACCACGAAAAAGCTCATCTGATGCAGGCTGGAGAACTGTTCACAACAGAAGTAAATTCATCGATGATGTACGGTCGGCAGTAAGTGGAGGAGATTCAGAAGCTCAAAGAGATGATGAGTTTTCTCAATTTAAAAGTCCGATACGTCTTCCAACTGGTGATTTGCTATCTTTAAAAACAAATCTTGGCCTAACATGGAAAAAAAACAGAGAACTGAAATGGTAAATAACAAATCAACATTCTGCAGTATCTGAATCGAACACCCTCAACATTATAGTTTTTAATATTTTATTTTTTTTTTAAAGCTGGCTAAAAAAATATGGTGTCAGCACAGAATGCGAGGCAAAAATGAGGCACCAAAAAAACATCATCATTAACGACAACATCATTTCTGAATACGTCCCTATGGCACATTCCTGCAATGACACCGGGGATACAATCATCCAAAAAACTGCATGTGTTTCTGTTGCAAGTCTCAACAAAAAAATCTGCCAGCAATATGATGAACTAGAAAAGTAGGTTTTTTATTTGCTTTCATTAACAGATTTAATTTAATTACTGAATTTTAAAAAATGAATCAAATAAATATCAATACCTTTTACAGATTAAATCTTCTAACATGGCACGATGGCCACATCCCATCAGATGAGATGTGGGTAAAGATCGGAGGGGACAAGGGTGGTGGAAATTTCAAGCAGATGCTTCAGCTTTGCCATGTACCACGCCCCAATGCCCAAAATAATACAATCATCATCAATTGCTTTGAGGCCACCGATTCCAGTTTTAATTTAAGAACTGGCCTCAAGGATATCTTGCCTCAACTCGAAGAGCTGCAAAATTCCACATTAAGGTAAATATACCATTTATCTGTAAAATTAAAATATTGCACAAAATTGTACAAATATATTTGTGTAAATTAAGACAAATTATTAACTGGCTTCATTTTCTTAATAGGGGAAAACAAGTCAAAGTGTTCGTATTCGGTGACTACGAGTATTTGGCTCGTATATATGGCCTAACGGGTGCAAACGGTAAACAAACAATATATGTATTACAGGTACAGTACTGCAATTATTAGCAATTAATAAATGATGGATATTTGAAAGCAAATGTGTATTAAATTTTGTTTTAAAGGACGACATTACTGCTTGTGGTGCCATGTAACCAAAAAACACAAATCCCAACTCCCAAGGACATTGGACACTCTGAAGAAAGACTTGGACAGGTTCAGAGAGGCTGGTGGTAATATTTCAAAAGCAAAGAACTACAATAATGTAATTGCCAGCCCTTTGATACAAGTTCCCATTGACCATGTAGGTATTAAAACATTATTTTCTAAAAGCTTGCATGACTCTTAAATTTCATAAAACAAGGTAATTATTTTGCTCCCTCACTTTTTTAAATAGGTATGTCCTCCTGGCTTACATATAAGCCTAGGCTTATATTTAAAAAACTTCAACAGTCTGGAGTCAGCTTGCCAGCAACTGGACGACATCATTTTAAAGTCTACTGATAGTGCATTGCTTCAAAACAGTCTCGAAACTCCTACCAATATCCCCACATTCTTAAAGCACGTTGCCATGTCAAATCAAATCAAAGACCTAGAAAACAAGGCAGAAGACATACGCAATGGAATAGACCAACTTAAAGATTACTTAAGTGTCTTTATGCTATTGGGTGACACCAGTGGAACAACTGAGAGTATAATTAGCGAGATTCAAAGCCAAGAGGCACAAGAGGCACAAGTTGTAAGTTTAAATCAGACAATTAGAAAACATTTCTATACAGGTGGCATTTTTCCTTAGAATTATTTTATTTTCTAACAATATATTTATTGGTTTTAGAGAGCTGAAGCAGTCCATATTTCTAAAGACTTACCTGAAGTGAGAAAAGGGCCTTTGGTGGCAAAACTTGATGATGTGCTGAAATCCTTCAGGGTTAACAGACAGGCATATCACGGCAAATCGTTTGTCGGTAACCATATTCATAAGTGCTGCAAGGTATTTCATTTATGTTATATAATTATAGTAATGTCATTGTCATTTGACTTTTATACTATACTATTCATTTTATCATTGAATTATTTACTTTCAGCCTGAAAATATCAAAACACTTATGACAAAAATATGCAAGACTGCAATAGAACTCAGCCCAGAAATTAAAGAGAATGTTGTCAGTGTCACAACAAAATATGGAAGATTATTTAATTTGTTTGGGAACTGCCACAGGCAATACAATTGTGCCTCATTTTTCACAGAGGAGATGATATTGAAGCTTGGTAAAATCAATACTTATTATTTTTCTACTAAAATCTCAACTTCAGCTGCTCCACTAAATTCTTCGATGAGTTTCTTTCAGCACCAACAATATTTTTGTAAATATATTGAGTTAAATTTGCCTGGATGTCTGGCCTGTCTCTCTAGCCTATCTGTCTGGCCTGTATCTCTAGCCTGTCTGTCTGTCTAGCCTGATAGCCTGTCTGTCTAACCTGTCTAGCCTGTCTGTCTAACCTGTCTAGCCTGTCTAACCTGTCTAGCCTGTCTGTCTGTCTAGCCTGTCTATCTAGCCTGTCTGTCTATCTAGCCTGTCTGTCTATCTAGCCTGTCTGTCTATCTATTACATTTTTTTTTTGTCTCTGAAGAATCAGACATTGAAGATTATGTGCAGTTCTTTCGGAAACACTTTCAAGAAACAGAGCCTCCCAAGATGCACATTCTGGAAGAACATGTGTCTGAATGGATAAGAAGATGGAAGTTCGGATTGGGATTCCATGGAGAGCAGGGAGGGGAGAGCATGCACGCTCAGCTTAACACCCTCAAGTCCAACATCCGTGGATTCAACGATGACCTTGGTATTCTGACCAGTGCAATGAAGGAACATTGGGTGAAGACATCGCCATCCATGTTGGCAGCCAAACCCTAAAGAAAAAAAGAAAAAAAAACTCAAACCAAACAGCCCTTTTCAGGGCTACCTCAAACCAAACAGCCCTTTTCAGGGCTACCACAAACCGCAAACAATCTCAAACCAAACAGCCCTTTTCAGGGCTACCCAAAAACCGAAAGAGATTGTTAAGCAATAGTGTGTATTTATTATGTGTTCACAACAATGCAATGTACTAGTACTACTACTACTGAACAAATGCAATTCAACCACTTACACAATAGATATAATTCGACAATAGCTGCTAAATCCTAGTACTATACCTAGGCAACCCTCACTGCAGCCTCTTTATTAACATCACTAAAATAAAGGTAAGTGTCTGTGGCAACAAATATTCCTCTTGAGGTGATGTTTTCGTGAATGATTGTATTGGTTTGGAACTGAATCGGTTGACGGGTTGTCACTAGGGTAGTTAGTACTAGTAGTAGAAGATATAAGAAATTTTATTTGGTCCACTAGAAAATAGAAAGGATACTGTTTGTTCAACACCACAACCATCTGTTTAACATTATAGCAAATTATATATTGTTCCCTGAAACACAACCAAATTATTTTATTTACATACAATACATAAAACAATTTTAAACGACAATAATAATAAGCAAAATAAATTACATTTATAAAATTACCTTTCTACAAAATGGTACAGTCCAAAGTTGCTTTTTAACCGAAGCTACGCATGCGCGTTAGTGCCGCATGGGACGTACCATTTAAAATAGGGTTAGTAATAAAACCAATTTAATTTAAAAAATCAAATAAATGAAAAAAATAAAATTTAGAAGATCCGAAATGCATAAATTATCATTAAATACTTATTTGACACATTTTGGAAAGTAGAAATGTTCAATATTATATGAATTTCTACTATTTTTCTTCATAAAATGTAATTATTTACTCAAATTATTTTCCAGCATGGGCGATATCGTCGACCATGTGGCTTCAATTTCAAATAGTTGTTGACTATAAATTCAACAATTCAACAATTCAACGTAAACATTTATTTTCTTTCTTTCAATCAATAATAAAACAAATGAATAAGGTATTAAAAAAGTAAGTAAGTTTCAAATAATACATTTCATGAATATAATATATAAACACGACAGGCAAATAAAGCGGATCAACCTGAGTTTTCGGCATGTATTGAATATAGGACTATTCCATTATTATTTATAGGGGTGTTAGTCAATATGTTGGGTTGGGTGTGTCAGGCTTGTTGAGGCTTCTATTGTTTGTGTCATTGTGCCAATTGTTTTGTATTTCACTGTGTTTGAGAAAAACAAACAAAAAACTGCTGCTGTAGTTAGCCTATAGCTTTTATTATGTGTCTGTAAATTATATCGTATTTTACACTATATAGGCCCTAACATGTTTTTTTAATCAACAGTTAAATCAAGTAGCCTCTACAAATAACAAGAAAAGATCAAGAAAAAGATTCATATACATACATTTTAATCGTATTTAATTTATGTTTTAATTTATATAAAATATCCAATTTATATTTTAATTTATATAAATACATCCATGTTTGTTTTTTTCTCAACAGTTGAATCAAATAGCCTCTACAAACAACAAGAAAAAAATCGATAGATCGAAAAATACATTCTTCAAACTTTATTCAAATATAAGGCACAAGAACTTTAACATTATTTAATAAGGCACAAGGAACATATACTATTTTAACTTACTTAATCTGTTTAATTTATATTATGCCATATCTTTCTCGCCACATAAATTCGTCAAGGTATTCCGGTAACCATTCCCATTTACACCCATTCTTTTTAACTTTAATTTTTCACGATTCCAGTAGGATTCTATGTTTTGAGTGTGGACTCCTCTTATTGGATCAACAAAATTCTTACTGTGGTTTACTGTTAAGTGTCCATCTACCACATCCAGGTCCTGTACTCTGGAATAAACCTTCCATTTATTTGATGGTCATTTTAATATAAGGCATATTTTGATGATTGTAACATCCACATTAATTATTTAATGATCAAGCATAGATGGTAGGTCTAATTTTAATAGATTGGTTTTTTAAAGATTTTCGATTGATTGTAAATATCAATATCAATTACTTAAATATTTTATATTGAAATAGGTGATAAACAAATTTTAATAGAAGACGTACTTTGAAGATTGAAAACATCTATGTAATATACTGTAGGCAGAGATTTATAAAAAAATGTTGTTTATTTTAAAAAAAGAAACGTTACAGAGAATCCCAGATCAAGTTCAGATACAATGAACATTGTAGGGAACATACTGTAAGAACATGACAGAAACAAGATATTTAGACAAGTAGAAAAAGAAACATTATAATTGAGTTTGTTATTGTTATCAGTTATTGAAATAAGATTATTGGCATGTATTTATTTTGTCTGTATGGTATTTATATTTTTGTAATATTTTGTTTGGTTGGAATTCACTGAATCTTTTACAGTAATTTATTAATAACAGTACCTGTGATTTTACATTACCATTGACCATTGAAATTGACAGTAATTTTAATGTAGTTTTACAGTTATTTATCAACATTACTCTTGATTCTACATTATGGTAGACCACTTCCTTTGAAATCAACAGTAATTTTACTGTAGTTTTACAGTAATTTATTTATGGCCGGTACCCGTG
This sequence comes from Antedon bifida, assembly GCF_963402885.1. NCBI lineage: Eukaryota > Metazoa > Echinodermata > Crinoidea > Comatulida > Antedonidae > Antedon > Antedon bifida. The sequence continues at coordinate 21,676,268 of NC_136228.1, read as the reverse complement.
ATTTTACGTTATTGATGACAAACAGACTTTCAGATTAACAGTAATATACTGTAGTAATTTATTAGAAACAGTACCTGTGATTTTACGTTATAGTTGACATCCGACTTTCAAGTTAACAGTAATTTACTGTAGTTTTAGAGTAATTTATTTTCAACAGTACCTGTGATTCTACATTACGGTAGACAACCGACTTTATGACCAACAATTTACTGTAGTTTTACAGTAATTTATTTTCAACAGTACCTGTAATTCTACATTACGGTAAATTACTGGCGTCCAGATTGCCAGTAATTTACCGTTTTTTTATAAGAATTTTTTTAACAGTGTAGGCCCTATATATCTTGTACTGGGGAAGGGTTAGTGTGTGTTGCATGAGAGAAAGCTCTGCAATTTTATTTCTGACTATTTTAGTTTTTGTGTCAGGATCAGCTGGAGAGAGAACCTCACAAACATATTGCTAACTCATTGAGTTGAACCAAACATGACACTACTAAATAACACTTAAAACTGGGTCGATGAAATAAAACATATACAGGTATACCTTAAATTAAATATGTCATTGTTTCATTAATTTGCCTTTGGATTTATATAAATTAAAACATAAATTAAATAAGTTCTTTGTATGTTTTCTCTTTATTGTGAATAACGTTTGAATGTATTTTTTCTTGTTATTTGTAAGAGGCTATATAACTTGATTCGGCTGTTGAGAAAAAAAAACAATACTGTATTACATGAAATGTAAAATAAAACATGATATGATTTAACTGTTGATGGCCTATAACATAACATGTTAGGGCCTATATAGTGTAAAATACGATATAATTTACAGACACATAATAAAAGCTATAGGCTAACTACAGCAGCAGTTTTTTGTTTGTTTTTCTCAAACACAGTGAAATACAAAACAATTGGCACAATGACACGAACAATAGAAGCCTCAACAAGCCTGGCACACCCAACATATTGACTAACACCCCTATAAATAATAATGGAATAGTCCTATATTCAATACATGCCGAAAACTCAGGTTGATCCCCAATTCGTCATGTTCCAGGGTACGCGGTGCGTGATTGGGAATAGGCCTAGACTTCTTGTTTGATGTGTTGTTGTGGACGACTCAAACACAATTGCCGCCCGCCGTGGTGTGGTGGTCAAATGCAGCAGCTGAGCCCGCGTGTGTGTGTTGTTGTGTGGTGGTGGTGGTGCGGTACCTCTAGTAGGGAGGAATATGTAACTTGCAGTTTTGTGCCTAATCACCGAATGTCTTCAAGCTTTTTAATGGTTGATATCTATATCTATTGACATGAATACGGTTTACAATAATTATGACTGAAAAACATTTTACAGTGTCTGTCAGCATGCAATCGCGCCAGTTTTGAAAGAATGATTTTACGGCGTGGTTGCAAGAAGATGGACGCAGTAGTGACGGTGTGTGACCGAAACGGCCGCCGACTGAAACGGCCGCCAACATTTTCTATGGGACGCCAATACCGCCGCAGCTAACAAGCCAATGCAGTATTATAAACGTACAGTAAAGCCTATGAAACCATGATGGAGAAAAAAAATAAATGAAACCAACCAATATATGTTTAAGAATAAAATCAAAGAATAAACGTATTTTTTAGTTAAGTTTTTATAAAAATAATGTTTATTATAATAATTCACCATTCTAAGCGCAATATAAATTTATTTAACGTATTCAAACAAATACTGTATCAATTATTGAAGTTAAAATAGGCAAAACAAATACAAACGTACTGTAATAATATTAATATATGTTATGTAGTAAAGCTATTTATATTGTTCAAAGAATCAAAGAATAAACGTATTTTTTAGTTACGTTTTTATAAAAATAATGTTTATTATAATAATTCACCATTCTAAGCGCAATATAAATTTATTTAACGTATTCAAACAAATACTGTATCAATTATTGAAGTTGAAATAGGCAAAACAAATACAAACGTACTGTAATAATATTAATATATGTTATGTAGTAAAGATATTTATATTGTTACTTATTAGGTCTATAGTAAATTCAATAACATATGAAATTGTGGAATAATATTCAAACATTCTAACGTGCAAATAAAGCACTTTAAATGAAGTTGTGTCCTATTGTTTTACTATTATGTGTATCAACAACACCTTCGCGGGGCTAATTGTTTTGAATTTATGTTAGATGTTAGCGCATTAACCGCGCCTAGTCACATTATCTGTGGAGCTCCGCGTATCGGCGTCATCTAACATTACATAAAGACAATAATCTATTATTTGCACAGAAATGCCACGCACTTTTTGGTGCTTGCGTTTTCCTTTAAAATGGAGTTTTTTCCAATTGAACATTACTTTTTATCAAATTATCAACATGAACGCTTGTATCGAATGCCAACAACCTGTTATCGAGAATCAAGAAGGACTGCTATGTGAGGAGTGTGATAGATGGCAACATCGCGAGTGTGATAGTGGAGTGACGCGAGCAGAGTATTTAAGAGGAGTGGAGAATGGTTATATTGAATGGAGTTGCCGACAATGTTCTGAAAATGATCAACCGATGCCAGATGAAATCGATGTGTTTGCCGCCGACCTGGGACAGTTTGTTGAGCCAGAATGTATATATGTACATGTATAAGCACTGAAACAAATACTATCTAATACGGTATAATTATTTAAAATAACAATAAGAATGTAAATTAAATCAATTCCTTTTATATCCTTGACGGATCTACTTTTTTTTCCGAAATAAAAGATGAATGATATGAATAACAAAAATAAATTCTGAACTATGAAAAGAGCTATATAAAATACACCCTTACCTTTCCTTTCGCCGATGTGCCTTCCTCCACTACGTACTGGATTTCGTCACTCTCGTCGTCATTTCCTGCCACAGGATTCGGCTGTGGATAAGGATTCTCCATCTCGACTTCCTGATGTACTTCTGGCTCAACAAACTGTCCCAGGTCGGCGGCAAACACATCGATTTCATCTGGCATCGGTTGATCATTTTCAGAACATTGTCGGCAACTCCATTCAATATAACCATTCTCCACTCCTCTTAAATACTCTGCTCGCGTCACTCCACTATCACACTCGCGATGTTGCCATCTATCACACTCCTCACATAGCAGTCCTTCTTGATTCTCGATAACAGGTTGTTGGCATTCGATACAAGCGTTCATGTTGATAATTTGATAAAAAGTAATGTTCAATTGGAAAAAACTCCATTTTAAAGGAAAACGCAAGCACCAAAAAGTGCGTGGCATTTCTGTGCAAATAATAGATTATTGTCTTTATGTAATGTTAGATGACGCCGATACGCGGAGCTCCACAGATAATGTGACTAGGCGCGGTTAATGCGCTAACATCTAACATAAATTCAAAACAATTAGCCCCGCGAAGGTGTTGTTGATACACATAATAGTAAAACAATAGGACACAACTTCATTTAAAGTGCTTTATTTGCACGTTAGAATGTTTGAATATTATTCCACAATTTCATATGTTATTGAATTTACTATAGACCTAATAAGTAACAATATAAATATCTTTACTACATAACATATATTAATATTATTACAGTACGTTTGTATTTGTTTTGCCTATTTCAACTTCAATAATTGATACAGTATTTGTTTGAATACGTTAAATAAATTTATATTGCGCTTAGAATGGTGAATTATTATAATAAACATTATTTTTATAAAAACGTAACTAAAAAATACGTTTATTCTTTGATTCTTTGAACAATATAAATAGCTTTACTACATAACATATATTAATATTATTACAGTACGTTTGTATTTGTTTTGCCTATTTTAACTTCAATAATTGATACAGTATTTGTTTGAATACGTTAAATAAATTTATATTGCGCTTAGAATGGTGAATTATTATAATAAACATTATTTTTATAAAAACTTAACTAAAAAATACGTTTATTCTTTGATTTTATTCTTAAACATAATAATTGGTTGGTTTCATTTATTTTTTTTCTCCATCATGGTTTCATAGGCTTTACTGTACGTTTATAATACTGCATTGGCTTGTTAGCTGCGGCGGTATTGGCGTCCCATAGAAAATGTTGGCGGCCGTTTCAGTCGGCGGCCGTTTCGGTCACACACCGTTGGGTGTGCCAGGCTTGTTGAGGCTTCTATTGTTCGTGTCATTGTGCCAATTGTTTTGTATTTCACTGTGTTTGAGAAAAACAAACAAAAAACTGCTGCTGTAGTTAGCCTATAGCTTTTATTATGTGTCTGTAAATTATATCGTATTTTACACTATATAGGCCCTAACATGTTATGTTATAGGCCATCAACAGTTAAATCATATCATGTTTTATTTTACATTTCATGTAATACAGTATTGTTTTTTTTTCTCAACAGCCGAATCAAGTTATATAGCCTCTTACAAATAACAAGAAAAAATACATTCAAACGTTATTCACAATAAAGAGAAAACATACAAAGAACTTATTTAATTTATGTTTTAATTTATATAAATCCAAAGGCAAATTAATGAAACAATGACAATGATGTGGGTATCAGTGGCTGGATCTCAATAGAGATACAAAAAAAAAACGAAAAGCTAAATCAAAACGATAAAGTAAAACAGCTAGAAAAACAATATATATAAATACATCCATGTTTGTTTTTTTCTCAACCGTTTATGACTTTAAAAAATTCAGTACACTAAAGGCATAAGATTAAGCAAAACATACATTGTGTAACATATTTAATTTAAGGTATACCTGTATATGTTTTATTTCATCGACCCAGTTTTAAGTGTTATTTAGTAGTGTCATGTTTGGTTCAACTCAATGAGTTAGCAATATGTTTGTGAGGTTCTCTCTCCAGCTGATCCTGACACAAAAACTAAAATAGTCAGAAATAAAATTGCAGAGCTTTCTCTCATGCAACACACACTAACCCTTCCCCAGTACAAGATATATAGGGCCTACACTGTTAAAAAAATTCTTATAAAAAAACGGTAAATTACTGGCAATCTGGACGCCAGTAATTTACCGTAATGTAGAATTACAGGTACTGTTGAAAATAAATTACTGTAAAACTACAGTAAATTGTTGGTCATAAAGTCGGTTGTCTACCGTAATGTAGAATCACAGGTACTGTTGAAAATAAATTACTCTAAAACTACAGTAAATTACTGTTAACTTGAAAGTCGGATGTCAACTATAACGTAAAATCACAGGTACTGTTTCTAATAAATTACTACAGTATATTACTGTTAATCTGAAAGTCTGTTTGTCATCAATAACGTAAAATCACGGGTACCGGCCATAAATAAATTACTGTAAAACTACAGTAAAATTACTGTTGATTTCAAAGGAAGTGGTCTACCATAATGTAGAATCAAGAGTAATGTTGATAAATAACTGTAAATCTACATTAAAATTACTGTCAATTTCAATGGTCAATGGTAATGTAAAATCACAGGTACTGTTATTAATAAATTACTGTAAAAGATTCAGTGAATTCCAACCAAACAAAATATTACAAAAATATAAATACCATACAGACAAAATAAATACATGCCAATAATCTTATTTCAATAACTTATAACAATAACAAACTCAATTATAATGTTTCTTTTTCTACTTGTCTAAATATCTTGTTTCTGTCATGTTCTTACAGTATGTTCCCTACAATGTTCATTGTATCTGAACTTGATCTGGGATTCTCTGTAACGTTTCTTTTTTTTAAATAAACAACATTTTTTATAAATCTCTGCCTACAGTATATTACATAGATGTTTTCAATCTTCAAAGTACGTCTTCTATTAAAATTTGTTTATCACCTATTTCAATATAAAATATTTAAGTAATTGATATTGATATTTACAATCAATCGAAAATCTTTAAAAAACCAATCTATTAAAATTAGACCTACCATCTATGCTTGATCATTAAATAATTAATGTGGATGTTACAATCATCAAAATATGCCTTATATTAAAATGACCATCAAATAAATGGAAGGTTTATTCCAGAGTACAGGACCTGGATGTGGTAGATGGACACTTAACAGTAAACCACAGTAAGAATTTTGTTGATCCAATAACAGGAGTCCACACTCAAAACATAGAATCCTACTGGAATCGTGAAAAATTAAAGTTAAAAAGAATGGGTGTAAATGGGAATGGTTACCGGAATACCTTGACGAATTTATGTGGCGAGAAAGATATGGCATAATATAAATTAAACAGATTAAGTAAGTTAAAATAGTATATGTTCCTTGTGCCTTATTAAATAATGTTAAAGTTCTTGTGCCTTATATTTGAATAAAGTTTGAAGAATGTATTTTTCGATCTATCGATTTTTTTCTTGTTGTTTGTAGAGGCTATTTGATTCAACTGTTGAGAAAAAAACAAACATGGATGTATTTATATAAATTAAAATATAAATTGGATATTTTATATAAATTAAAACATAAATTAAATACGATTAAAATGTATGTATATGAATCTTTTTCTTGATCTTTTCTTGTTATTTGTAGAGGCTACTTGATTTAACTGTTGATTAAAAAAACATGTTAGGGCCTATATAGTGTAAAATACGATATAATTTACAGACACATAATAAAAGCTATAGGCTAACTACAGCAGCAGTTTTTTGTTTGTTTTTCTCAAACACAGTGAAATACAAAACAATTGGCACAATGACACAAACAATAGAAGCCTCAACAAGCCTGACACACCCAACCCAACATATTGACTAACACCCCTATAAATAATAATGGAATAGTCCTATATTCAATACATGCCGAAAACTCAGGTTGATCCGCTTTATTTGCCTGTCGTGTTTATATATTATATTCATGAAATGTATTATTTGAAACTCGTACTTACTTTTTTAATACCTTATTCATTTGTTTTATTATTGATTGAAAGAAAGAAAATAAATGTTTACGTTGAATTGTTGAATTTATAGTCAACAACTATTTGAAATTGAAGCCACATGGTCGACTCATGGTCGACGATATCGCCCATGCTGGAAAATAATTTGAGTAAATAATTACATTTTATGAAGAAAAATAGTAGAAATTCATATAATATTGAACATTTCTACTTTCCAAAATGTGTCAAATAAGTATTTAATGATAATTTATGCATTTCGGATCTTCTAAATTTTATTTTTTTCATTTATTTGATTTTTTAAATTAAATTGGTTTTATTACTAACCCTATTTTAAATGGTACGTTCCATGCGGCACTAACGCGCATGCGTAGCTTCGGTTAAAAAGCAACTTTGGACTGTACCATTTTGTAGAAAGGTAATTTTATAAATGTAATTTATTTTGCTTATTATTATTTTCGTTTAAAATTGTTTTATGTATTGTATGTAAATAAAATAATTTGGTTGTGTTTCAGGGAACAATATATAATTTGCTATAATGTTAAACAGATGGTTGTGGTGTTGAACAAACAGTATCCTTTCTATTTTCTAGTGGACCAAATAAAATTTCTTATATCTTCTACTACTAGTACTAACTACCCTAGTGACAACCCGTCAACCGATTCAGTTCCAAACCAATACAATCATTCACGAAAACATCACCTCAAGAGGAATATTTGTTGCCACAGACACTTACCTTTATTTTAGTGATGTTAATAAAGAGGCTGCAGTGAGGGTTGCCTAGGTATAGTACTAGGATTTAGCAGCTATTGTCGAATTATATCTATTGTGTAAGTGGTTGAATTGCATTTGTTCAGTAGTAGTAGTACTAGTACATTGCATTGTTGTGAACACATAATAAATACACACTATTGCTTAACAATCTCTTTCGGTTTTTGGGTAGCCCTGAAAAGGGCTGTTTGGTTTGAGATTGTTTGCGGTTTGTGGTAGCCCTGAAAAGGGCTGTTTGGTTTGAGGTAGCCCTGAAGTGGAGTTGTGGCTTGGTGGTTATGATGCTTGGCTGCCACTCCAAGGGTCCTGGGTTCAAGTCCCGTCACATGTCAGGATTTTTTCTAAGGACCAAATTACAACTCCACTCCCAAAGACTTGTAATAAGACTTTGTTTATGTAGAGCATCTTGTGTATATGTTTGTATTGTGAACCTCTGAGGGTCCCTAATGATCAGCAATTGCTGGATGGATCACCCTCATTAAATATGGTAAAAAAAAAAAAAAAAAAAAAAAAAAAAAAAAAGAAAAGTTTGTTTGGTTTGAGTTTTTTTTTTTTTTTCTTTAGGGTTTGGCTGCCAACATGGATGGCGATGTCTTCACCCAATGTTCCTTCATTGCACTGGTCAGAATACCAAGGTCATCGTTGAATCCACGGATGTTGGACTTGAGGGTGTTAAGCTGAGCGTGCATGCTCTCCCCTCCCTGCTCTCCATGGAATCCCAATCCGAACTTCCATCTTCTTATCCATTCAGACACATGTTCTTCCAGAATGTGCATCTTGGGAGGCTCTGTTTCTTGAAAGTGTTTCCGAAAGAACTGCACATAATCTTCAATGTCTGATTCTTCAGAGACAAAAAAAAAAATGTAATAGATAGACAGACAGGCTAGATAGACAGACAGGCTAGATAGACAGACAGGCTAGATAGACAGACAGGCTAGATAGACAGGCTAGACAGACAGACAGGCTAGACAGGTTAGACAGGCTAGACAGGTTAGACAGACAGGCTAGACAGGTTAGACAGACAGGCTATCAGGCTAGACAGACAGACAGGCTAGAGATACAGGCCAGACAGATAGGCTAGAGAGACAGGCCAGACATCCAGGCAAATTTAACTCAATATATTTACAAAAATATTGTTGGTGCTGAAAGAAACTCATCGAAGAATTTAGTGGAGCAGCTGAAGTTGAGATTTTAGTAGAAAAATAATAAGTATTGATTTTACCAAGCTTCAATATCATCTCCTCTGTGAAAAATGAGGCACAATTGTATTGCCTGTGGCAGTTCCCAAACAAATTAAATAATCTTCCATATTTTGTTGTGACACTGACAACATTCTCTTTAATTTCTGGGCTGAGTTCTATTGCAGTCTTGCATATTTTTGTCATAAGTGTTTTGATATTTTCAGGCTGAAAGTAAATAATTCAATGATAAAATGAATAGTATAGTATAAAAGTCAAATGACAATGACATTACTATAATTATATAACATAAATGAAATACCTTGCAGCACTTATGAATATGGTTACCGACAAACGATTTGCCGTGATATGCCTGTCTGTTAACCCTGAAGGATTTCAGCACATCATCAAGTTTTGCCACCAAAGGCCCTTTTCTCACTTCAGGTAAGTCTTTAGAAATATGGACTGCTTCAGCTCTCTAAAACCAATAAATATATTGTTAGAAAATAAAATAATTCTAAGGAAAAATGCCACCTGTATAGAAATGTTTTCTAATTGTCTGATTTAAACTTACAACTTGTGCCTCTTGTGCCTCTTGGCTTTGAATCTCGCTAATTATACTCTCAGTTGTTCCACTGGTGTCACCCAATAGCATAAAGACACTTAAGTAATCTTTAAGTTGGTCTATTCCATTGCGTATGTCTTCTGCCTTGTTTTCTAGGTCTTTGATTTGATTTGACATGGCAACGTGCTTTAAGAATGTGGGGATATTGGTAGGAGTTTCGAGACTGTTTTGAAGCAATGCACTATCAGTAGACTTTAAAATGATGTCGTCCAGTTGCTGGCAAGCTGACTCCAGACTGTTGAAGTTTTTTAAATATAAGCCTAGGCTTATATGTAAGCCAGGAGGACATACCTATTTAAAAAAGTGTGGGAGCAAAATAATTACCTTGTTTTATGAAATTTAAGAGTCATGCAAGCTTTTAGAAAATAATGTTTTAATACCTACATGGTCAATGGGAACTTGTATCAAAGGGCGGGCAATTACATTATTGTAGTTCTTTGCTTTTGAAATATTACCACCAGCCTCTCTGAACCTGTCCAAGTCTTTCTTCAGAGTGTCCAATGTCCTTGGGAGTTGGGATTTGTGTTTTTTGGTTACATGGCACCACAAGCAGTAATGTCGTCCTTTAAAACAAAATTTAATACACATTTGCTTTCAAATATCCATCATTTATTAATTGCTAATAATTGCAGTACTGTACCTGTAATACATATATTGTTTGTTTACCGTTTGCACCCGTTAGGCCATATATACGAGCCAAATACTCGTAGTCACCGAATACGAACACTTTGACTTGTTTTCCCCTATTAAGAAAATGAAGCCAGTTAATAATTTGTCTTAATTTACACAAATATATTTGTACAATTTTGTGCAATATTTTAATTTTACAGATAAATGGTATATTTACCTTAATGTGGAATTTTGCAGCTCTTCGAGTTGAGGCAAGATATCCTTGAGGCCAGTTCTTAAATTAAAACTGGAATCGGTGGCCTCAAAGCAATTGATGATGATTGTATTATTTTGGGCATTGGGGCGTGGTACATGGCAAAGCTGAAGCATCTGCTTGAAATTTCCACCACCCTTGTCCCCTCCGATCTTTACCCACATCTCATCTGATGGGATGTGGCCATCGTGCCATGTTAGAAGATTTAATCTGTAAAAGGTATTGATATTTATTTGATTCATTTTTTAAAATTCAGTAATTAAATTAAATCTGTTAATGAAAGCAAATAAAAAACCTACTTTTCTAGTTCATCATATTGCTGGCAGATTTTTTTGTTGAGACTTGCAACAGAAACACATGCAGTTTTTTGGATGATTGTATCCCCTGTGTCATTGCAGGAATGTGCCATAGGGACGTATTCAGAAATGATGTTGTCGTTAATGATGATGTTTTTTTGGTGCCTCATTTTTGCCTCGCATTCTGTGCTGACACCATATTTTTTTAGCCAGCTTTAAAAAAAAAATAAAATATTAAAAACTATAATGTTGAGGGTGTTCGATTCAGATACTGCAGAATGTTGATTTGTTATTTACCATTTCAGTTCTCTGTTTTTTTTCCATGTTAGGCCAAGATTTGTTTTTAAAGATAGCAAATCACCAGTTGGAAGACGTATCGGACTTTTAAATTGAGAAAACTCATCAACTCTTTGAGCTTCTGAATCTCCTCCACTTACTGCCGACCGTACATCATCGATGAATTTACTTCTGTTGTGAACAGTTCTCCAGCCTGCATCAGATGAGCTTTTTCGTGGTATCGGCATCGCCATTGTTTTTAGTTTCTGGTTTTTGAAAAAAGGTAATACATTTCTATAGTTGGTGTTATTTTTAGTAATAAAATTAAGTAAACTTGTTAGTTTTTATTGAATTTAAGTTTTAAGTTTTTTGTAATAATTAACAATTTGATTATACAGTAATAACCATTAAAAAAGTACCTTTCCTTTAACACTAAACTCAGTTGTGTTGTTGTTCGACTGTTTCAATTTTGCTTTTAGGATGTGTAGACCAACTTCCTCCATCAGTGGCGTTACTGGAGTACCAAGTGGATGGTTTAATATGTCATCTATTTGGTTCGTTTGTTGTAATTGATCACGAGGAGTCCTGGCGTTGATGTTACGTTAGTTGGCGATGATAGATAACAGTGGTCTGGCAGGCATACATGGTCACTGATACATTTACATTTCACTACAGTACGACATCTTTTACATACAACAGGAACAGACAGATAACATTCAGCAAAGATTGACAGAACATCGTTAATACATGAAAAATGCACAGGTACATTACATACAGAACATTGGACAGTATCACAATCCATATACAACGGTTGAATGCAGGACTTGCACATAACGTGATGGCAAGATGTAACCACAGGAAAAGACGAAACAAGTTTACAAATACCACATTTAAAATTATCAAGTGAACTTGAAGCATGAAAGGAGCCAGAAATTGGCTGAAGAAACGGAGGCTTTAAGTTTTTAAAATGTGTTTCCACTGCAACGGTAGTTGCATGTTTTATTTTATAGCTTTCAGTTGCTAAACCTCTTTTCTTCTTCTTCGGTCTACCGCCACTTTTCTGTGTCTCAAATTGGGCACATGTACTACAGTCGCCTGTTCTATGATGGGGTTGCCACTGGGTTACATTGCATGGTTTGTTTTTTTGCAAATATCCCATGCACAGCAGACAGAAATACTTGGGGTGAACACCATCAATATCTTGCAAAATGTTGATGTTTAAAGCAGTTGAAAATTGTGGTTGAAAGTTGGAACAAGCAAACTGCCTGATTTCCTTGGCTCCTTGTCTGGAGGCATAAGGTTTTAGCCTGTTCCCACATATACGACACAAGTAATTTAGATTTATAACATGCTTTTCCATATTCAATTTTAATAAAAGAATGACGTTTTACACAGTGAGGCCTATACTAATATTAATATATTACTAGTATTATTTTGTTAAAGTACAGGAAATAGTCTTCTACATCGACCTGAAATTAAAAAAAAATTAGAATAGGCTCAACATCAAGAGTGCATTTTAAGTTTTATTTGATAATAAATAAATAGTATCTTAGAATTGAATAATGACAAAAAACTCTGAAAATTTAATTATTACAGAAATTATATGCCTTGTATATTAATTAATGTTTTTATAATGATACTTTTGGTAATTTGATATGCCTATACTAAAATCGTTTTTTATAATTGTTTTTGCTCACTAAAAATTTTGAAAATTTCACTAAGTATGTATTATTATATTAAAAGTAAACATATATTTAAAAAAAATAAAATTATGAATTCTTACCGTAGTTATACGACTTTTAATTGTCTTTTTCGTCGGCGCGATTGTTTGTTTATCGTTGCCAAGTAACGAAACTACGAAGGTATGTTTACGCCCTCTATTGATGAGTGACGTAACCAGGAAGTATCGAATTTCAGGCTTTTGCATAGCGAGCGAACATACGTGGGTACCGCACCACCACCACCACACAACAACACACACACGCGGGCTCAGCTGCTGCATTTGACCACCACACCACGGCGGGCGGCAATTGTGTTTGAGTCGTCCACAACAACACATCAAACAAGAAGTCTAGGCCTATTCCCAATCACGCACCGCGTACCCTGGAACATGACGAATTGGAAGAGGCTCACGTGTACATTACAAGAATTACGCCTGGATGTTGCTTTAGTTTGTGGTCAGAGTTTCAGGTATGAAGGTCCAAGGATCAACGGGGCATAGGAAGCCCACACTATCTTTACAGATGTAGGGCCTAGGCTAGACCTGACCGGGATGAATTTAGTATGGAACGCCAAGCTTGCTTGCATTGTTTATATATTGTATGCATTGTTTAGATGGTGACCTCCGTGGCTTATTCCATTAATAGGGGTACATTGCTTAACCGATTTTCTAATCAATTTCTAATCAACTTTCTAGGCTAGTCTACAATTTCTGGACATTGTCATTTTTAAGCATTTCATATTTTTCAAAAAAATTTGCGCTGCGCACTCGCTTTTGCGCACTTTGACCGTACGCAGCTTAGAAATACCTTTTGCACTTGATTATCGTTCTTTATACTTTTTATGATGTATTTCTTTCATTTTTGATAAATTAGGAATGTAAAATAATGACACACTTGCACATCAAACTTTAAAAATTGTGCGCTTGAAAATGGGTTATTTTATTTCAACCACATCCAACAGCGAAAAATCGGCAATTACAGGATGCCTTAAAGATGAACTTGAGTTGAGTATATGATTTTGAGTTTCTGATATTAAAATTACATAATAATTAATATTCTTAACAAAATGGGTGCTTTTATTTTTTGTGTATGTTTGACAAAAATGTTAAAAAAATAGAATTTAAAATATTATTCTATGCCCCACCCACTGCCGATATTCACCGAAGCGTGAAAATGACCATGACGTCATCTCAGTTTCGCGCATGCAGTCTGTAAATCAATTTGAGCCTTTAGCAAATGGAGATGAGGAAGAAAATATGGAAACTGAGGATTTGAGGGAGAAGCAAAATAGATTACAAAATACTGACTGGTAAATTGAATTTTAACTTTTTTTATACTGTACTGACGTAGGCTACGTGACTCTATCTAGGTTATCTGATTCTAGCATATAAATATAGTCTATAGTACTATAGGGTGACTACAAAATGTCACGGGTCAATGATTTTCCACTCGAGTTGCTTCTGGTAGACAAGCAAACTCTGAGTACAGCCAAAGAATATATATCACAAGAATGAGTATTCCGCGATTTTCCCTGTAACAGTAATATTGTCCATGTGGTAGGGCGCCGCCATAAGTGTGGATGTATCTGGGATGTATACAACTTTTTGTGACAGTTTCACTAATCAAAGGCTGGACCACCGGTAGTATTTTCATGATAAAAAATGTTATCAACTACATGCCAACATCATGTTAAATGCTGTTTGGATATTTAATTGTTCGTTTCATGCAATTTATTTAGTAAAAACTGCCGTATAAACAGTTCGCTTCATCAACCGGGCGCTACGATAGCGTGACCGGGCGTGTAGGTGTTTACGCGTTTTCACGAAGGATAGTTTAATAATATTCCTATATTTAACATGTTTCTGGTCAAACAAATAAATGTTAATGAAATTTAACATTGTATCCTATTAATAACATGTATTTTATACTAATTTATATCATAAAAACAATACTTAATTTACCGGGCGTAGAGTAGTACGTGGCAATGGTAAAGAATAGGCCATGCTGGGTGACGTTGATTTTTGGTGTTGCTGTGTTGGGCTTTTTTTGTGAACTAATTTAGCATGTTAGTAAATAATTGTCTGTAAAAGTGAATGTACACTAGTTTGTTAATAAATATGTATTATAAAATAGTTTACAATTGCAAAAACTATTATCATAATTCTATTTAATGTGACATGTATAATATCTATTAAATCAAGTCTTATTTAGTATGTATACATCCGCCCTTATGAGGGCGGGCATCACTCACTGGAGCTCTCTGTTACAAATTTCTCATGCAAAAATCGCGGAATACTCATTCTTGTGATATATATTCTTTAGTACAGCGTGGTCAGTGTGTTTACTGTGTGTTTACGTATAGACAATGGCAGTCGGCACCGCTAGTTCGTCGTTGCCAAACATTGTTTTATCAACAATAACTGATAATTTATCTACAACTGAACGTCGAAGATATCTTCAGAAAATATCAGGTATTGGAAAAGACCCATATTTGATTGATAAAGATGAATTTTCGCACGAAATCGACAGTCTGCCGGACCTCACAGCGATGGATATCATGGCATACTTAATCGCTACGCCAAGCCCATACACAGCTGAAAATTTTCAAGCCTACAAATCTACAGAGGCTTACAATCAATTTGCTAATGGATTTCTGTCGGATATGGGCATTTTTTGTCCCCCACACAGACCAGATTTTAAAGTTGTTAGAGGAGATGTAAGTAATATTGAATTTACTTTGTTGTAGTAGGTCTTCCGCCTCCTCCTAGTTAGTAACTAGGAGGAGGCTAGTAATTATTAGCAGTAGTAGCCTACAGCCTATGCCTTGTGTAAGACTGGGCCTAGCTAGATAGAAGGGATACAATTCTACTACTTATTTATTTAATAATTTTATTAAGTTATAACCTTTTTTGGAGAAAAGCCTATGCCCTTTTTTATGTATGTAAAACCATTATTTTATGGTACAACCATGAAGTTATTTTAATTTATATCCGGACCATGGATGGATAAGCATGGTTAATTACTGATAAGCAGGAAACCGACTAATTGAAATAAACAATTATTAATAGTACTGTATAATTAATAAACACAATGCAATCTTTTATAATGTCTGTAAAGGAATAATATTATTTGTTGTTAATATTATTTTATTGACTATTGTTTTTCATTTTTCAAGGTGTTGCACTCACAGTCGGTTTCTAAGAAACCGTTATCACCTTGGGTTATCTGCAGTGAGTAAAGCTTATTGGATGGAACCAAACCGAAAGTATGTGGTGGCAAAACCAGTGGCTTCAATTGACGTTTCATCAGCAAAGGCCAAAAAAAGAAAACTAGATGAGTCGATTGATGAGGGCACCCCAGATCCACCAGTTTCAACTACTACAACATCAGTGGAAACACGCACAACGGCTTTCCATGTCATGAATGACCCAGGGCTTGCATTCCTTGTCGAGCAGCTGGCACTGATTGCACCAAAATCTGTAGTCCTGAGTACTTTGCCTAAATACTGTGAGGCATTTGTTCCAGTAGAGGTTGAGGAAAAGTTTCCACCTGTTATGAGCAAGCTGTATGATGCAGAGGCGCTGATGCTTTCGTATCCTGAGCTGTACTGTCTGTTGTCATGTACTCAATTGGTAATGTTGAACTTAAAATTGAGTACTTTTGACGGACACCACCGATGACCCTCTCCACATGAATTCGTAAATGAGCAATTTTTCTTATGGTTTCCACCTCAAGAGCAGACAGCTGTTGTTTTCCCTTCTTAAAAGCAGGAATCTTTGCTTCGCAACCATAAAACCCAGCATCATCTTTTATGTCAAAACCTCGGTCGGCAAGGATGACATCCCCAGGTAGCAGATAATCAAAAAAATCTGACGTCAATGTTATGGTCTTATCTGTACCTCTGCCTCCCCATGCTGCAGACAAATATGAAATTTACCTGCATGGAGTGCAGCCAATTAAAAACTTTACTGTATTGTGGTGCTTGTAGCTGAAAAACAGTTGTGCCCTCGCTTCAAGACTTGAGGGCCGCTCGCAAAAAACCTCAAAACAGTCAATTATTACTGCTACCTTCGACTCCAATGCAATTCGAAATTGCATTGGCATGGTTTTCCACAACACCTCCCTTTCTGGCCATACAATAAGCTCTTGTTGAGCATAGACATGGCATCCAGTCCCGTATTAAAAACTCGACACTGTTGAGTCACTTATATGAAATCGGTACGCAATGTCCTGATTTCTAAGGTTCAGTCTAAGTTTGAACAGTACAATTAGTAACTGCTGGAATCGACTTACTGATGTTCTACTCGGGAATCTTTTTTTAACTAGTTCAAAAACCAACATCAATACTGCAAATGAAGGCAACCCTGTGTAGAAATGAGTTCGCTCATTGTCATTTTTAAAAGTTAACTCTGTTATTGGCGACTCCTGTAACAAGGCCTGTGAATGGGCCTGTAAGACATCTATGTCAGCACAACACATAGTAGAGTTTGGTGTTGATATGTCAACACAGACACATATGTTTTCTACAGGAGAAACATCTTCCATATTAGCCTCACCTAATTGGAGATCTAACAAAACTTCCACAGCAATACATTTCTTTTTTTTTTCAGTTCTTTTTTGTGACCTTTCGTATCGCTCCTTATCACGTTTTGCGGTGTGATCATCCAGGTCCAGCCTGCCCATGTCTTGAGTTGGAGCCCAACATTAGCGAACGTATGTACACTACGTTGCCCCTCGCGGTACTCGTTCCACAATGTTGTAAGTCTCTCGTTTGCCACCTTGCTGCCTGTTCGTGTTCTTCTCAATTCATCTCTGTATATCATCTCTACATTGATCGATACTGTCGAATTTCTTGGATGGTTACTAAATGTGAACATAAGCCGATTTAAAAAGGCATGTTTAACCGATTTATCATGCACGTCCGATCAGTGTGACAGCGCCCTCCATTTCTCCAATATGCGCCGGGCCCATGTGTGGATCGAGGCTAAGAATCAAACTTTTCAAACGACAAATTACAGTTAATTATCAAACTTAAATAGTAGTATATGAACTGGAACTAAATAATTTGATTTAACTTACCACGTAGACAACGCTGGTCGAGTCCTTCTTACAACAGAGCATATTTTATACTTATAGATACAATAAACCGTGTTAATCAAAACCCGAAAAGTAAGGTTGTGAAGGAGCAGCATACGCAAAGTAAACATACGTAACCAAGTAACTTTGCGCGCCTTTTCAATGGCACATGATTACGCAACTTCAACTATTATCATGATTTGACAAGTGCCTGAAACTTTATTTTTCCTGGTTGAAATGAAATCATTAATAGCAATTACTTTAAAAAAATATTATACTGTATACTGAGATGAAGTGAGGTCATGTCAATTTTTTTTAAATAAGTATGTAAGTATGCTTTGTATTGGAATAGGTTTGTGCACGCTGCATAAGTCCTTTGTACGCTGGACAAAGATTTCTGTGCAATCTATAATACATGTGACCTTTGAATAGTTCTCACTAAAGCAACTCTTGTTTCTTCTTCGTTCCTAGCACCTCCAAATTGGAATTCATGCTTGTCCTGCCGCAGCTCTCCATACTGCATCAAGTCGTTTAGTATGTTTTCATTTAACAGCCTAGCTCTATCAGCTTTTTCCACCATGCCTTTGTGATTGTCATCTATGTGCTGCTTCTTATCTTCTGCTAAGGTTTGTGTTCTTTCTGCATCAATTTGTTTGTTTCGCAAACAAGCATTCTGGCCTTTGAAAGTAATCTTCCTTAAATCTGATTTTTTTGAAAGCCATTCCAACGTCTTATTGCATCACTATCTTACTTTCCACACAACTCAAACTGTTTCGGAGTTCGGAGCTGTAATGGTCAGTAATCCAAATACTCTCTCACCACTAATATTATTACTTGTACATGTTCTTTTAACTCATAGCTGGTGGTGTTGTTTACCTTTCTAGAGGGGCTTATCTCTCCCAGTGGCTCTTTGCACTAATGTTGTTAATCTTTTCCATAAAAAACACAGGGGAGCGAAGGGATCTGTTCAACCTGGTAGGATGCGTCTCACTGTCCGGTTCGTTGTGGAACATGTATGGCAGATATCTACAGTGTACCTAGTATATACCTGGTATAACGGTAAGCTGAACCACTATCAGGAGGGATTGAGATTGTGTCAACATGTATTTCCTAATTAAGACTACTGTCTTGAATGAATGTGTCTCGAGGATACAGATGTTTTAGAAATTTCTCGATCTTTTTTGTTTTTATTGCGACGTCACACGATATGTTTTGGTGCGCCGGGGGATGGATCGAGGCTAAGAATCAAACATTTCTTTTAACGACAAATTACAGTTAATTATCTATCTTAAATAGTAGTATATGATGTGGAACTAAATAATTTGACTTAACTTACCACATGGACGATGTTGGTCGAGTCCTTCTTACAGCAGAGCATATTTAGCAGTGATATAATAAAACTTGTTCATCAAAACGCGAAAAGTAAGGTTGTGAAGGAGCATACGCAAAGTAAACATACGTAACTTTGCGCGCCTTTTCAGTGTCACATGATTTTTTTTTTAATATGTATGTATGCAAGTGTTAAAAATAAGAAAAAGAAACATTAATTTGTTAGTATTTTTATAGCCGTCATTAGTTTCTTTCTTCTTTGTTGCTAGCACCTCCAAATTCGAATTCATACTTGTCCTGCCGCAGCTCTCCATACTGCATCAAGTCGTTTAGCGTGTTTTCATTTAACAACCTAGCTCTATCAGCTTTTTCCACCATGCCTTTGCGATTGTCATCTATGTGCTGCTTCTTATCTTCTGCTAAGGTTTGTGGTCTTTCTGCATCAATTTGTTTGCTTCGCAAACCAAGCATTCAGGCCTTTGAAAGTAATTCTTCCTTATCTGATTTTTTTGAAAGCCATTCCGACGTCTTATTGCATTTATGCATTATGTTACTTTTCACATACTGAAACTGGCATTCGAAGCTCACTTTATGTAATGGTCAGTAATCCAAATACTCTCTCTGTCTTGAATGTGTCTCGAGGATACAGATGTTTTAGAAATTTCTCTATCTTTTTTCTTTTTGTTCCGACTTCACACGATGCGCCGGGCCCATTTCCCACGCCTTTCTGTTATGAAAGATGGTTGCACAAGATGACATGTCGGTTGCCTGAAAGCAAACTGTGTTATCCTTTTTAAACTGTCGTGATATTATTACAACTAAATTTCTAATGCGATGATATTCCTATAATGATCATCAATACCTGTAAATCTATTTACAGTATTTCCCGCCAGGAAGTTGATTCTAATTAAGAAAGGTTGCACAAGATGATTCTATATCAGATTGCACCTGTATACTAATGATGATGAAATGCCTAACATCAATATCTGAAGAACCTCTCCATTTGGCAAGTCTTTACATGCAGCAAAGGCATCTTATGGCTCATAAACATGAGTGACCCCCACCAATGATTATTGGTAATAGTAACCAAGAATTTCCTCATTTCATGGTGGTTTTTTAATTTAAAAGTGTAATATCTGCATTTGCTATTAATTGTTTCTGTGAGCTCGTCTTCTCTCAGCTTAAAGCCAGCAGCGCCAAACTGCTTCTGCTCCTGTAGGATGGTTGATGTGGTTTTTTGTTTTTGGACACAATGGCTTCTTATTTGCCAATTCGCCATTTCCTTTTCAGTAAAAATAACTGACATCAGTGCTTTTAGCAATAAACTTGGCTTTTTTGTCTTTCTTAGAAGGCTTTCGTATGCGCTAACCTCCATGGTGATAGCAATGTGTAATGTAGACCACCTATGGTGATGATTGAACATCTAAAAATTCTTGTGTTACCTTCATATTCCATAGCGTTAGCTGACCCCTCATGATTTACATTGCGCTCCAACTGATGCTATAGTTTCTTCACCATTTCTTCTATCGAACTCGACTTCCTTTGAAGCCATGTTTGCTTGCTTGTTTGCATAATATTTTTCTGAAGAATTTATTACAATGTTAAATGTTTGTTTTATTTGTTCTGATTTGGTATAACTTTTTTGACAATACAGTACAAAGATTGACTTGCTTAAAAATAACAAAAAGTTAAAATACTTCTTAAATTTATGTACATCTTAACAACATGCACATTGAAAGGAATATACACAAAAATAAAATTTTAGATTGTAATCTTATAAAATTTCAATCAAGATAATTTCTGAACACAAATTGAACAGTCTTGTACAGAAGTCAGAGGTCACTCTTTATTTTTTTTAAATGAATTGTTACTTACCCAATGTGTTTAACCTGATGTTATAGCTAACACTGTTAGATTATTAATTGATGATAACATTCCTAAAAAAAAAATCCATATGCTGATTAACAATTTACAAGGAATTTCTTCAAGCAAAAGAGCAAGTGAATAAGGATGTTGCATGGCAACAATGCTTATGAGCAACTGAAATCTAACCTCGCACTAAGGCAACTTATGAGGAGATATGTGTAAATATATTGTACACTGGAAATAAACTTAAATTACACAATAATAAGTGTTACTGTACAACAACATAATAACTGAATGCAACAGAGCAGATGAGATTTGATGAGAAAGTTTATAAACGTCTATTGAAATCCAGACTGAGTAGTTCACAAATATGCAAGGGTTATGACGAGATTGAGTTGAAATTAATCCAGACATGTCATGAAAAAGAAGTGGATAAAATGGATTGTGAAAGAAAGAAATCAAAAAGTGACTACCATACAGATGGTATATGATAATATATATATACTGGAAGAATGTTAGCTGGAAGTTATCTCTTTCGGACTCCCCAGAAGCATTTGAATAACAGATATTTAGTGGTCAATCGTGTTAAATAACATGCCTCGAAAGTCAAGTCAAAATCATTGTTTAGCTATAACATCAGAGTGACTTAATTTTGGTAAAGTATGATAACACACAAAACAACAGGTTAGTGACAACAGTTTTACCAAAATATAAACAGAAAGAAATGGAATAGAAAAAGAAACAAATATACCATACTCTTTTAAAAGGTTTCAAAAGACCTTTCTATGTTTATCAATATGGAAATTCAGATGAAACATAAAGTGTGCAAAAATTATCCAAATGAGTGATTAAAAATTATTTTTATTATATTTGAATACACCATTTCTCAAAAATATCCTATTTTACATTTTACAAATATCATATCTCGTGGGCTCATGATTTACAAATAAAAAAAAGTTATATCTAATTTAATGACTAAACAACTTTTTCCTGTTCTTCTGTACTTTCTCTTTTTTGGACCCATTTATTATATTCATAGCTGAGCTTGGTATTTGGCGATAGTTTGATTTGCACATGTGGTTCAGTCCTACCTACTGTACACAGAGAAAATTGTATTGTATTTCCGCTGCTTGTGACTTTATTTTCAAAGCACAGTCATGTAGTTCTTTCTGCAGTTTTTCAGCCACTTTTGATTGGATGCAGTAAAAAAAAGTGAATCCGTTTGCAGATGCAGCATCTATCTAGTTGCTCATTCATAGGGCCTGTTTCTGCTGCAACTGCTTAAAATATGGTATAAAAATACAGTATAAAATACGGTATATTCTATACCATATTTTTTAGTACCCCGTTTCTGCTAAAAAAATACTTGGGTGGTCGTGTTAAAATTCATCCTTTTACCTAAACTGTACGTGAGCCGGAAGTCTGTGTTTGACCCAAGTATACTGAGCGTGCACACTGTAACTCCACTCTCGTGGAATTTCCCACTCGAAATCTCGATCTCCACATATTTTCCGCTTTCCACTTAGTTATTTTTTTGCAATGTTGTACGGCTTTCGCAGGCTCTTCAGCTTTGAGTTTACTTGTTTTAGAGACCTATTCCGTAATTCTGCTTTATTTTTAGTTTTACACCTCACTTTCTACTACTTTGTACCTGGTTCTGATCCATTAGGTAATGAGGGGCAGCTACTGTATGGCCCGATCTTCTAATATTCTGTCCAAAACCTCGTAATGGGGACAAGCAATTCTGTCCCTCCCAGACTCCGAGTTATTTTTTTTGCCATGTTGTACTGCTTTCGCAGGCTCTTAGCTTTGAGTTTACTTGCTTTGGAGACAAGTCTATTCAATAATCCTGCTTTATTTTGTTAGAAATGTCTTTATAAAGGTGGTTGTCCCTTTTATTGCCTTTTAGTTGTCCGGAAATTTTAACTTCCCCTCACAAATTTATAGTAAATACCATAACGTCTTCGCTCCACATTTTCGCCGAATAAACCTATATACTATACATAAAATCAAATCACAACACGATGTTGACCTCATGTCACAGGTAAAAAAATATAGGGCATTTTTTATTGGCAGCAGAAAAGGGTACAGAAAATACGGTAAAGATTTGTAAATACTGTATTTTATCCACAAATTTGGTGGGGAAAATATGTGTACAGCCACATCAAAACCAGGCGCTTGTCGCTAGATAGGGATTTGTGTAAAATGCATTTGAATGTGTGAAACTCATATTTTGACCATTTTGTTTTTTTACCATTATCTGATAGGAAATTTACCGTAGATTTCAAAAATATATGCCTTATTAACTAATTCAAATGGAAAGGTGGTAAAAATTACATAAATCTGAACCTCTATCCTTGTGTTTCGATTGAAAGAACGAGGTAATTCGTTACAAAAAAGCAGTTATTTTCGTCATTCCTATGCCGTAGTTTTGTAGATAACCCCTGAAAGCTTGGTATCATTCGATAGGTATTTTTTTCATGAATCTAAAAATAAACGAATGATGTCACAGATTGTACGATATAGACCAATAAAAACCGATTTTATAGAACCCTTTAGTGTAAACAAAAACGGCCTTGTTGCTACGAACACGCTGAAAGAAGCGATTTGATTGGTTTAATTTTGTCACATGACCCATCCAGCATGGAAAATTCCAGGTCAACAAAAAATCTTATGCTAGTACACGCTCGCGTCGAGGAAAATATATTTTTAGTTCATCTAAGTACTGTACACAGTAATACTAAAGTGACGTGTACTGACTCATACTTGCTAACAATAAGTTATAAACATACTAAAGTAAAGGGCCTAGCTAAGTTATTTATCGTAAGAGTTGACTAGGCCTAGGCTAGACCTGACTCTACTAATAAGCCTAGGCCTACTACAGTACTACTACGTTGGGCTACTAGCCTAGATAGGCTGCATGGCATAGGCCTAGCTAGCTAGTAATAACAACAACAAGGCCTAGGCCTAGCCCAATTTAAATAAGATAGAATTTTCATCTCTATAGTATAATAAGCCTCCTGCAATGCTTTACTTACTAGGCTATTTTATTTATTTTAATTTGGTTAAATTTCATTATGCTTAAAATGCCAATGATGGGCCGGGTGTGTGGGGATTGTGTGTACATGTCAATAAATGGATATTTTGCGAAACATAAACAGTAAAAACAAGTACAATACAAATCCCTCACAAATAAAATACTGGTACCTTGGCTAAATTTCACGTTATTCATCATGCTTAAAAACATTGTTCAAGCTAACGGGTGTGGCTACCTGTCATGATCAGGACAGGTGCTGGTTCAACAATAGATGTATTACATAACATTAACAACAGTAAAAACAAGTACAATACAAATCCCTCACAAATAAAATACTGGTACCTTGGCTAAATTTTACGTTATTCATCATGCTTAAAAACATTGTTCAAGCTATCGGGTGTGGCTATCTGTCATGATCAGGCCAGGTGCTGGTTCAACAATAGATGTATTACATAACATTCACAGTAAAAACAAGTGCAATACAAATCACTCACAAATAAAATACTGGTAACTGAATTTTGCCGACCAGAAACGAGAGACATTGTGTGCCCTGCGCCATTTTGAATAAAAAGCAGATAAAATAAAGTAAAAAGAGAAATAAAATTGAATAAAGTTCATTAATAAAATGTTTGCTGTTTTTTTTTTAATTTGTTCAGAACTAATAATAAGCTAAGGAAATCTTCTGAATACCTACTAGTAGGCCTACTGTATTATTCTTACACTACACTATTATAAATGAATTTGACAGATTTTACGTAAATTAGTGGTATTTTGTAATCGTCATAATTAACTATGATAACCACCTCGGATTTTGATGAAATTTTCAGGAATATCAGAAAACACTATATTGAACAGGTGTGCCAAATTTCAGAATGATTGTTTATCAAGAAGGTAGTGTTGCTAAGGTGTTAATTGTTCAATCTGTAACAGCATGGGGCAACTTCCTGTCTGATTTGTCATTAAACTTTGACTGTTAATTACTCAGTAATTAAAAGTAAATTGTTGTATAAATGCTATATACATTTATTGCTATAACTCTGGGAATATTTCCTTGATTTAAATGATCCAAACACCATTTTGAAGGATATATTGTGAGTAATATAATTATAGTAATAACTAAAAAAAAAATATTTCACCAAGTGCCTGGTTTTGATGTGGCTGTACACATATGTATACAAAATACGGTATTTTTTTGTGACCGCCATTTCCGCTTCCAGAAATATACCGTATATATATACGCTATTAAAAAAATACCGTATTAAATACGGTAGTTACTTGGCATTAGAAACTGGGATTTGAACTCAAGTCAATGGCTAATGAATACATCGATGTGTCATAGCTTTTAGCATCATCCTCGTATGTCTCTCCATTGCCTGTCTCTTCTTTCCTCTGTTATATCGATTTCAAATTATTTTAAAAATTGATGATACTAATACTAATAGCCTCTAAAAACTGCTTCATCATTTTATTGAAAAGACTAAATTCAGTTTTGCTTGGGTTACTGTAAAGATTGATTGTCTCTGTGATCTTTCAATGACAATTTTCTGGAAAGACCCAATTCCATCAAAGCTAACATCTTTCACTGAACAAGTCTTTGCATTTCCGTTCTGACAGTTTTTATTACGGTCAGAATTTATTAGATGTTGAATTCATGCAGATCAACCACAATTGGTGTAACGAAAAAACCAATGTGTTCTGTTGAACACATCCATCATTTCCTGATGACTGGAGGATCAACTTCTACGACTGGAGGATCAACTCCGACGACTGGAGGATCAACTCCAACGACTGGAGGATCAACTCCGACGACTGGAGGATAATAATAAGTAGATAATAAGAAGTCCTCAATCGTATCATTCGTCTTCTGGGATTGTTCATAAATTGTTATTTAATAATAAGAAATGTTCAAATAAATTGTGAATGTTTTATTTTTTTTCCATTTTCCACTACCGAGTCTACCATCAGTTGCCTTTATGCTGTATGCAGTTACCTCTGTTCCACTCTTTATTAGCTTGCAGTAAGTCTATAAAAATATTAAAGTTCTCGCCTAACAGTTAACCTCCTAGAAGAAAACACAACCTCTAAAACTTCCTGGTCTAGGCAAATTTTCTTAAAACATTCTGTTAATGCAATACATTCCAGGTCATTTACTCTCTTCCTTGTAAATTCACCTGCCGCGTGACAACAGCAACATTCCTACAGCATATGCCTACAATTGCCACAATGGCACCATTCGGTTGTATCCAACCTGCTAGGCCTTGGTGGCTACAGCTTAGCCTGTTGTTGATGTTCTTTTTTTAAAGTACTATCTGCAGAACGAACAGTGTACGGTTCAAATGCATAATCATTTCCTACTCTGTAACACAGGGTCATATCGCCACAGCTTCTTTCTGCTTCACCACGCGCTTATAATAAATGAAACTTTTATTGTTTAAGGGACAAACAATTATATTTCATATTTTTTTAACCCTTTAACATTGTTTACAGTTTATAAAATATATGGTTAAAAAATTGTGTACTTATTGGGACTAAAACCCTATTGTTGCCGGATCATGAAAGCAGCTCATAGCCACCACCTTCTGTAAGCTTTGGAAAAACCTCCATCATTACTTCCTTCAGCTTGGATGGTGACATATTAGAATGCTTGATTGACATAACCTTTTCACCAAGATCAGCATCTGCCAACGTCTGCTTTTCGGCCATGGTTGGCGCATGTTCCATTTCAGGATTTGCCAAACAGATTACCTTTGGTCCATGAGGTGTCACCATAACTTTGTGCTTTTCTTTTTTTACCAAAACCTTGGTTTTTTGTTTCCCGATTGCCTATTATTGCAGATAACAGGGTGCCTAGGAAAAATACGAGTATTTACTATCAAAGTGAAATAAACATACATGCTAAGTCTAATGTTAATTGCAATATCTGTGCATTAGGTTGTCCAAAGTCAATTTTGCATGTGACAAACAGTATGGTTGGTCTCAATTGATTTAAAGCTATAGAGACCTGTACCACTCTCTCCTTTCCTGACACACCCTACATCTTTGTGTAATTGTAATTATTTATTCTGTCTAAGTTTGACTGGTGACATGTTCATCCCATCCGCTTAGACCGTGGTGCCTTTCTCTTTAATCTGCTTGCCAGTTTCCATTGTTACGGTGGTGGTGATCATTTCTTCATTCTCTTTAAGGAAGTTGTGTAAAATTAAATTTCAAAATCAGTTTTCTGCAATTCTGGTCTTCCAGACCTTCACAGAAATTTTCGAAGTTTTAATTACAACTCTTTATTTCAAGTTTTAATTACAATTCTTTATTTCAAGTTTTAATTCCAACTCCTACATTTTCATAAAAATCTAGATTATAAAGTACACCTTCTCCCTGTAATCTTAAGGCAGATGATGACTAGTGCCACTTTTATTTTACTCACATCTTCTTCAAGTCGGATACTTCTAGCATGAATTTCCTCTATCCTTTCCTGTGACATTCCACACTTGATTTGTCATTGCTGTGTGAAAAGTTTATTGTTGGCAATTCTGTAAATGTTGTTATTGGGATGCTGGTGGTTCGGCTAATTTGATGGCTTGTTCAGAGCCTAAACCTGTCCATTTGTGTTGCTGCATCCTTTTTTTCCTGTTGTAACATACAACAATCACAACATGTCCATCTATGATCCGAATTTGGCTGTATGCCCCGGACTCTCCATTCTGGTATCCCCACCTAAAAAGAACATTTGTCATTACTGTAGTTTTAGATATTCTTAAAGTTTCCAAACATTCACAATACTTGGCTGCAGATATTGTTCTTGATGGCGATAATATGTCCGTTCCGATATTGCACATACCCTACATCTTTGTGTAATTGTAACACAGGTCCCTGTTAGTGGCAATCAGTGCATGTACCAAACAAACCTAGCAGCTGAGATTCGAAGACAATGTACTTTCGTTTGTCTACAGGACCCATGGATTTAGATGTATCACTGTCACCAGGGGCGGATTCTTTCGGGTCTCATCATTCGGAATATAATATAAAGTCATTCTATAGTAATTGTTAAATGTCTGAAAGAAATGAATATACATATATATTTGGAGAAATGAAAAAAAATAATTGCAAAGAATGGTGAAATTAAACCCGATAATTTAATAATTATATTGCATTATTTTTGAATGGCAGTCACATATAGTGCAGTCATTTAATTTTGTTTGTAAATGGAATGTCCAAAGCTTATTATAAAACTTAACTTAATGTTATTATACATACCTCTACAGACATTGACGTTGTCGACTCTATCCGCTTGACATTTTTATATTCGGTTACCAAAACGATACTCGCTTGTATCTTTTGGTCCATGACCAGCTCTATGGACGTGTGGGTTCCCCACAAAGATAGACCCACCGTGTTTGTCCCATCTGTTAGTTGGATGTCAATTATCAATGTTATTGATTATAAATTGAAGTGGTATAATAAACACAATCTTCATGGTAGACCATGTAAGCGATTGATTTTGCACAACCAAACTGATTCGCGGTCTTGTTGAATGGCATTCCAGTGGATAGTCTGTGCAACGTCATTGCTACTCTCTATTCTGCAGAAAATGTGGAACCGTTGTTGTTGGATCAATATAGTTTCCATTTTTACGGTGGTGGTGATCTTTCTTTCATTCTCTTTAAGGAACCTTTGAGAATAAAAACCTTACTTTGTTAGAAGGTGAAGATTGCAGTTCAACTGGTTAATTTCAGTCTCCCACCTCTCTTCTTTGATCGTAGTATTGTTTAAATAGAGTTTCATTTGGTGGCAAATGACCAGTCATTAGCGTTAGTTGATTAATGCAGGTATTACTAACCGGATACCAACTGTGCTGCATTTCTATATCATGTGGGAGATTTCTTTCTTTTTACCTCTTGCCATCGGACGTGCTGGACACTCCAACTTTAATTACATTTCAACTTTATATATTTTTACATTTTTATATTATATATGGTATACTAAAAGAGTACTAAATTTAAAGTACAAGCTTCTGGGGTATTGTCCTGGCTATGCACCTACCACAATGTCTAATCCAGCTTTCAATGTCTGCACTCATTCGGGGCCTATCTCTTGCCAACGCCAGCGCTCGCTCAACACCAAGATGACCTAATTCGTTGTGAAGTCCCTTTATAGCTGGATTGGTTGTACATCTGTATAAAATAGCATTACGAAGTTGAAGCTTTCCAAACTCTCTAAGAATAAGTCATTCATCGGGTAACCCTATCGAGGAGTCTGGTTTCTTACCCATTTTGACATAATTTATGACTTGGTTGATGATTGGATCTTTCTGCTGTATGTTCGTCCAATCAATATATAAGTGGAATAGTGTCGGATGAATTGACAGATGGAGTGTTGATGGATACACCATATTGTAGGAAAAGAGCGCTCATCATACAGTATCACGAGAACACAGCTTTACCTTTTAACCTAGCCTCAAGATTCTTGTTGTTCTTCATACTGTCGGTTGGGTTTGATGTCATGAGGTCTGCAGGACAGAGCATTGGCGTCAATGTTTAATTTACCTGGTTTGTAGTGAATAGAAAGTACATATGTGAGAGGGTTACTATCAGTCATCACTCGTGTACCACAGGCCATGTATAGGTAATCTTTAAATTTATCTGTAACCGCCCACTTTAAAGCGAGAAATTCAAGTTACACTTTGTCCACAACAATCTTATGAATAAATCGACCACGTACATAAGACCAAGATCCAAATGAAATGATCCAGTGACGCACGAGACATCTTGTTGTGTATTGTGATGGCTTCCAACTCAACCCATGCCTGCAGAATATACGATAGTATAGTAATGACGGGAGGTGAAGGGCGCTGATTTTTTCTAGTACGTATGAAGAACATTTGGTTCGCCTGGACAAAGTGTTAACCAGACTCCAGCAATATGGACTGAAAGTAAAAGGAAAAAAATGTGATTTATTAAGACGAGAAGTCAGTTATTTAGGCCATGTGATATCCGATCAAGGCATCTCTGTCAACCAAGATAAGATAGAACGAGTGACGTTGTGGCCTACACCGAAAACCTGTTCAGAAGTGCGCTCGTTCTTAGGATTAGCCTCATATTATCGACGTTTTATAAGCAACTTTGCAACAATGGCAGCACCTTTACACGCGGTAACTGCAGGGATGGCTAACAAACAAACAGGGAAGGCGACTTCTTTCAAGTGGAGTGATGAACAAGAGGAAGCTTTTTCTAAGTTAAAGAATGCATTGACTACAGCACCAGTATTGAAATATCCGCAGTTTGATAAGGATTTCATTATCGAAGTAGATGCGTCACTTCTTGGCTTGGGTGCCTGTCTTTTGCAAGAAGACGAACGAGGAAAGATTCATCCAGTCGCATATGCGAGTAGGGGACTGCGAGGGTCAGAGAGAAATTACCCTGATTTATCGAGCTTTAAGCTGGAGCTACTAGGATTAAAATGGGCGGTTGCCGATAAGTTTGGTCCGTACATTCAGGGCAAGCATACCATTGTATGGACAGATAACAACCCATTAGCACATTTGAAGAATGCAAATCTAGGAGCTACCGAAATGAGGTGGATCGCTCAGTTGGCGTTGTATGATCTTGAAGTCAAATATCGGCCCGGGAAGACAAACAAATGTGCAGATGCACTGAGTCGTTGTCCAAGTAATACCTGTGTTAATTCCTCGGAGTTAAAAAGTGACCTGAACGTGATCGCATCCTGTTTGATGACAAAAGTTCAAGGTGGTTCCATAGAAGTAAATTCTGTTGTACCAACAGTGTTGCCGTCATTTTCACATGAAGAATTGTCAGATATGCAAAAGAATGATGAAGTACTACAAGAGGTGTGGAAAATGTGGAATGCGAATTGGAAAACGGGGCAAGACTATGATCGAGCTGTACCTGGTCTTAAGGGATGGATAAGAGAATGGTCAAAGTTTCGTCCAAGTAATGGTGTGCTGTATCGCATTATTCCTGATTCAATTTTTGGGGAGTTCCAACAATTATTAGTGCCTTTGAAGTTGCAATCAACCTTGCTAGGAATAGTACATGACAAATGGGCTCACCAAGGAGTTAATAGGACCTATGAATTGCTAAGGAGACGATGTTTTTGGCCTGGTATGCATCATGATGTGAAGAGATATATTAACCGTTGCCTGAGATGTGTTACAACAAAGACGCCTACACCCACTGTACGTCCTCCTATGCGGCATTTGTTGGCATTTCGTCCGCAGGAGATAGTTGCGGTTGATTTTATGAAATTAGACAAAGGAAAAATGGGATTTGAGGACGTGCTAACCTTGACAGACGCATTTAGTAAATTTTCACAGGCTATTCCATGTCGGGATCAGACAGCGTTAACAGTGGCGAAAGCACTTCGGGATAATTGGTTTGTACACTACGGTGTTCCATCAAGAATACATTCCGATCAGGGTGGTTCGTTTGAAAATGCTGTGATTAAGGAACTTTGTCAGATGTACGGGATAAGTAAATCACGCACTACTGCATATCATCCGTCTGGCAATGGACAATGTGAGAGATTCAATAAAACATTGTGTGGCCTGATAAGATCACTAGATGTACAGGAGCGACGAAAATGGCCAGAATTATTAAAGCATCTGTTGTATATGTATAACACAACTCCACATAAGGTAACGGGAGTCAGTCCTTATTTTTTGATGTTTGGTAGACCGCCATCATTACCTATTGATCACCTACTTGATCGACTAGATGACAGTTGGAATGAGGACCATATCCAAACCCAACAGAAGTTGATAAAGAGAGCTCATGAGATAGTGACGAGCAGGCTTAAAGAGGCAGCAAACCGAGAAGCCGCACGACATGATGGTCGCACTACAGACTTTAAATTGGAGGTTGGGAATAGAGTGTTGTTGAAACGAAATGCGTTTACTGGACGTCATAAGTTATCAGATAAATTTCAAGAAGTAACGCATGTGATTATAGACATGAATGAAGAACAGGATATTTATGAAGTTAGACCAGCAATGGGTGGAATTTCCAAATGGGTAAATCGACGTCAATTGCACCTTGATCCACGTGGCCAGGAATCAGATGCCTTGGAAGATCATCTTCCTATATTTGTATCAGATGAGAATAGTGAGGGTAGTGAAGAAGGAGATGACGAGGGTGATGCTTTGTTACAATTAGTGTTTACTCCTTCTGTAGAAAACGAAGAGATAGACAATATGATTATTTCTGTAGAAAACAAAGAGATAGACAATATGATTACTCCTGTAGAGAACAAGGAGATAGAAAATCAAGTTAAGAATATTGAAGATAGGGATAAAGGGTTGAGACGATCAAGTAGATTGAATAAGGGGAAACATGGAAATCCATGTCATTTGCCGACATCGGCAGTAGGGGTTCATGATTAAAATTGTATGCTACTCTGTTAGAAGATCACTTGAGTATTAGGGATTAGCTTGAATTATCTTTAATAGTTGTTATGTTGATATTGCAGATAATTTATGAGGTTTACGTTACATAGATGACAAGTAATTTGACATTTTTTTAAATTTGTTTTTTGTTAAGTTTTCAGAGAAACATTTTTTTTTATTTGTATTGTACATTCGGGGACGAACGTTTTTCAAACAGGGAAATTGACGGGAGGTGAAGGGCGCCCCCGTGGATTTGAGATGTTTTGTGCGGATGAGGAGAACGCACGAGAGGGGAGATGAACACGACGAATGGAGTTGAGTGGACGTTTCCGAGTAATAATTGATGTTTATATTACTTGTTAGTTACTAATTTGATGTTTAAGAGGTATAATACGACGTTGGAAATAGAATTCGAGTGTGAAGATGTTTACTGTAGTTCGAAATATACATCGGTTGTAAAAGATTTCATAGATTTGAAGTAGATTATTGGATGGAAAGTTTCAATGTTTTCAATGTTATAACAGACCAAGATCGTTGGAGTTTTACCGATATTGGGATTGTTTTAGTTTCAAGACAAAGAATTGTTGATACTGTTAAGTACTTACTTATTAAACTGTTGTAAAATTGTATACTTATCGTATTCACTTTATTTGGATTCTTTACGATCTGAAGGGGATACATATTAATAACCCCACACCCCACATTACGACAGTAACATTAATAAATATCGACCGCGTATCTATATGATTATGCAATTTTAATTACCGTTTCGTACTAACGTCGTACCGCAAACGTGTATATATTGGGCTAAAATAACTGATGGTAGAATTCTTCACTTCGGGGGGAAACCCCTATTAAGGGAAAAATTTGTTGGTTCTTAAAAGTGTCCCTTTAATAGATGTTCTACTTAAACATGGTCGGTAGAGAATCATTGTAAACGTGAAAATGTAGTAAAGCATTCAATTGACTTGGAATATGAGTGATGTGGGTCAAAGGGTAAAATATTACGTAATAAAGACAACCATCCTTACCTATCCTCATCTAATACAAACATCCTCATATCACAACAAATATTGTTTTGTGAAAATAGCAATCACATCAAATAAATAGGAAAGGTATATTGCATTAAAGACCAGTGTAATACAGATCAAACCAGAAATCCCCCTCCCCGAAAAGAAGAACGCAACATTTTGTGTCGGGAATTCCGTTTATAAATTTATTATTAAAATCAAATCAGAACACGTACAGACTTTGTTTTATAAAAATGTACATAACACACACGTTATTTATTCATATCATACAATTTAGACAAGATGGTTCATAAAAAATATTTAGAAATGTAGCTAGGAAACTATAATAATATACTTTGGAAATATATAATATTGACATACATCTTATGTTAAGGTACAAATATAATACAATTTTTAAAAACTATTTGTTATGGTACCTCTCGTCGACTGAGTACAAAGTTTAGAGGCGTCACCGAGTTTTCTACTACTTCAACCACGAAACCTTTGCTGAAATATCCTTCCGCCGATACTGTTATTGTGTAGGTACCTGGTAACAATAAACGCCAATATTCACCGTCTTTTGCTAAAGAAAAAGTATATAGATATTAAATCATAGATAATATAAATATGGTTCATTTTAACATATTCTTATTCATACGTAACAACATGGAAATGTTGAATGTTTAAAATGGTTGATCAAAATATATGGGTAAATTATTTCTAACCATTCACCAATGGTGGCGAATTTAAACAAAATCTGTTTCAATTAAAGCAAAAATCAATTCAACTTACTTGAGGTGACGTCATGATTGATTCCTGGTCCTCCTACATGTACTACCGCTCCTTTGATAGGCATATCGTCAGTGCTTGCTATAATACCCTTTACTCCCATATGAATCTGAAATGTTAAAAATAAATATGTACATAATATTACATACTTTTTATTTTAGTGTATGTGATATCACATGTGCCAGAAAGGAATACACACACCGCTATCATCATCATCATCATGATCTTTAACCGTAGCAGTAATATACAGTAATATAAAGTTACTTTGTTGTAACCAAGTCCGACTGATGACATCATGAACCCCTAATGAATGGTAAAGAATTAACCGTGGAAATGTTCCACTACAATTTACTTACCTGGTACATGTACTGAATGAGCGCATCTTTGTTGTCAACCCATTCCTTTTCTAATCCCGATTCTGACGAGAATTTAATGCAACCTAACTCGAGCGTTATATCAAAACAATTCGTGTGCAGATAATCATAATCTTGAAGGCCTTTAAAGGAAATACACAAAATAAATATTGTTTATCATCATGGTTTTGTTTGTTGAATTACCTAAAATCGTGTCCGGTATTACTACATTGGCTCTCACCAAAACTAACGTTACAAGAAGACGTATTGAGATGATGCTATGCCAAAATCTTGACATCGTTGTACCAATGTACATCCGGATGTAGGCCTACACCACATTTTTTGATAAAACTGAGGAAAAAGTAAACTAAACCACTAAACCGCCAAGTTTGCCATGATGTCATGAGTAGGATTCCCATCAGAATCGACTTTGTTCTTTATGCCTAATTATCTATCTGAACAGTTTGTAGAACCACGTCAGAGTTGGGCAAACATCATCTCCCTGACGTGAAACTAGTCTGTTACTAGGCCTAGTTCATATTAGTAGGAAACACTAGGCCTAGTTCATATATTAGTAGGCCTAACCATTATCATATTTAATGTGCTTAAGGAGGTTACAACATTATTATATGTTTAAATAATAAGAACTCACCTCCTTTGACCGTATACCAACTCGCACCATTGGTTATACCATCTTCAAATGTACGACTGTATATTGAGCATGCGCGTGTTCTAGTTGACATAGTAGCGTGAGATTGCGAATATGTTCGTGCAAGATGTCTAAAGAGAGAGTCGTCTGGACTCATTGTATAAGATGGTCGCCCGTTAAAGGATCTTACGTCATCAAATGGATAATTTGCTACCAAATCGCCATCGTGCATGTTGGCAGATAGCACAAAAGGGTATTCCTCAACCCATTCAATGTAAGCTTGTACTTCGGGTTCAGGCTGTTGAAAAATAGTAAAAACAAATAGTTATACATTTCTAAGTTCAAAACATTTGCTACATTAAACATAACTTGTGTGGCACTGATAATTAACACAAAGCATAAACAGTAACTTCAAACAGGATAATTACACAATCAAACGTTATGTAATGTGCTGATAAATGAACACGATGATGTCATATCACTACCATATTTGGGCACATCACAGTTTTTGTTTTTGTTAAACTGGTTTGATAGTGTAGACAGAGCTTAAAATCATAACATCATAACAACGTCCGTTCCCAATTACATGCATGTCAACTATTGCGATAATTTTCCAAATTCAATAAGATAGATAGTAGAGAAAGCTTGATAATAACTAGGCCTAAGGGTCCGTTCAGGCTTAGTTATTTACCCGGGTAGCAAGCTGGTTTCACGGGCACAGTTATCGCTAACTTTGGTGGGTAGGAAACCAACTTAACCTGGCAAAACAACTAAGCCGAAACGAGTCCTAAGTTGCGTGTGCTTGCATACAAATCATTAAAAAAACAAAATTAATTTACCACATAATTCGTCGTATCTTTGCCGTACCCCAGATGATGATTTTTGCCACCAATAATTTCATTTCGATACATAATTGTATTTAGCCGCGGAAAGTTCCTGTTTAAATCAACAGAATGCAAATTCTCACGACCATAGGCATCAATAACCATATCCTGAAATTAAAACATTAAATATCATAGACAATATTTAATAATTTAGTCGACCTTGAGAGTTATGATTTTGGTGCAAACGTTAGGTACAAAAAGTTCTTATTCTGGCTTAGTTTCAATCTAGTCCACTGATGCATGGTATAGTTACATGAACAAGTCGCTATACCATTTTATTTCTTGCAAACAGATTTAATATATTTGTCATGGGGATTGGTTTTAAAGTACCTAACATCGAGATCACTCATCATCACACTTCATCTGTACGCGCGTTTGTTACATGTTTTTTCATACACACATCACGCATCCGCAACCAACCAAATTTCATTTGTACCTCGTTGTTAAAATGACAATAAATAATATCGTATTGTATCGTAATTGTTGGGTCGGTTGCAGTATCTATTTAATAATTTATTAGAAGAGAACATTCCTCAAACCAAATGAAGATTTTTTTAGGCCTACGCGGTTGAGCATTTTGTAAAGGGTCTCAGAACTAAAGAAAAAATACATGTTCTTGGTAAGATCCACGTAATTGCTAAATAAATGTACATTGAATTTATGATCATTTAGATGATAATACCGGTGATTATTATTTCTTACGAATTCTTTGTAGAACTGGAAGGCCTTCTCGAAGCCATCAGGGTTGAGACTTGGAAGCAGGTGGATCCGGGTGTGGTCGACAAGATACCTAATAGTGGCATTACCAGCATGATACTCATTGCAAAGGTACTCAGCTAACTTTAAGATCAACTCGCGTCCAGTTACCTCGTCTCCGTGCATGTTAGCAATATACTTAAATTCTGGTTCAACTGTCAACAAATAAATTGATAAGTTATAAGTACAGAGTCATAAGATTTTATTATAATTTGTTGAATGAAACGTTACTAGTTATATTGAATATAAGTTAAATATTAACATCTTAAATTTATTATACACATTAACAAACAATGGTAAGTAAAAGTACATCCGCTGAATATGTCGTTTATTGTACCCTGCACTTATGGCAAACACTGATAGGCCTACTCTGTCTTGAATACTGTATATTATACATAGGCAGTCGTCTTAAAATTAATTAAAGTAAATATGGTATAACTGGATATTATAATGAATTTATAGATTTTTGCTATTCTTAAAATCCAAATAACGTTTTACGTCTAGGACAAAAATTGTTAATAAGACTACTAAAAAGATACTAAAAAATCTGTATTATTTTAAGTTATATACAGTAGAAAAATGATTAAGGTGATCGAATAAAGTGTTCCTTTAATGGTTTGGCAGCAGTTTTAAAACACGTCATATTCCTCTCGTTGTTATGAAATTATCCCATTATCCCATCATAATACACATTTATGTATTCACAATTCACAATTACATTTACAATATTTAATAGTATACCAAAAGAAGCGAGCGCTTGTCAGTTTGGTAACCATTATTTAAATGCATTTAAATAGGAGTCTCCACTGAGGAGTGTCTTAAAATAGTTTGAAAAAATTGTAAAATAACGTACGAATCTCGTGTACACCAACATTGTTGCTTATTTCCAATGCGTACAACTGTCTTCCGTCAACACTTTGTCCGATACTGTACATCTTGGTAATATTAGGATAAGCTGTCGTGAGATTCTGGAAAAAGATTCTGATATCGTTTGAATCATGACAACGGAATTCATGGAATGACGTACGATCTGCAAGAACAAATGAAATAATAATAATTACATTAAAGATGAAGATTAACTAAATTAGACTTTGAATAGGTTATTTTGTAGTTTTAATAAAGTTAATTCCTTCCGTGAAAAAAAAAACAAAACAAAACATTTTTCTCATATAAAATGACCAAATTAATGGTCAAATTCAACCAAAAACCCATTGGCTGTCAGCCAATTTGCTTTAAATTACAGTTTTTCAGGTAAATAATTTTTTTGTTCGATTCCATTTTTGTTCAAAGTGGATAACTAGTATGTGACAATAAAATGACATATTCAACAAAAACAATTTAAAAAATTATTTTTTCAGGGGGACACTACATCTTTACATTATACAGTATATAAGAAATCCAGCAATAAAACAATAAAATCCATCTTTAGGGACACGCCTATTCGGGAACGCCCCTATTAAGTTGGGACACTTTCTCCGTGAAACGAACAGAGAGAAAGACATGGTTAATCACTTTGACAAAAACTTGGAAACTGTTAAGGAGTTCCATGCTGGTTAATATGGTTCTACTGTATACTATATATTCGTTTGTGAGCTTTTTAAACTAATATAATTTAGTGGAGCTTTTTATTTCTGTTAGGCTTAGTTGATTTAAAATAATTTTTAAAAAATAACTGAAAATGTGACTTACTTCTTGTTCTTTCACATATAGCCTCGTCAGACCCATCACTGCAATCTGGTGAACCATCGCATGCTAAGTTTGAGTCGATGCATCTGTTGAGGAAACCATTACGGTTATAAACGTTGAGTGAATTACAAAAACGTAATTAAATTATATTATAACAATGCATGATACTCAGTATTAATATGCTAACTGTAGACTGTGTCCCGGTGGGCATATCTTTTGCAACTACCTTAGGCCTAAAGGCACATAATTTTATTTTTTAATGAAATGAAATGATACAAATAATTGTACTGAGAAAAACTAAAATTAGAAATACTAATTTCAAATCATTTTCATATAGGCGGTACTTTCATTTTTGTATACATGTAGGGCAGGTTATTTCCAACTTCTTTAGGTTATAAATCGAATAGAAATCTTCTTGACTACATGGAGTTTTATTTTTAAGATTTTAAGAGTTTCTTAGAAAACTATTTAACAAAGATGCTACTTCAATCTGAATGCATTGCAGTAAAAAAACAAGGAGGAATACTTGATGGCCCATCAGCATATGGTAGAAACAATGCCCTTCACCAAAGATTTGCTACTTATATTAAATCAACATACAATAAAAAAAAATATGAATTCTATTAGGCCTATAGTTTTTAGTGTTTCTTCCTCTGAATTGTGGCTATCGTTAGACCTATAATTATGCTATTTTACAAATAAAACGTATAATGAATCAGATAAGCACAGTGTTTTATTCGTTGGCAGAGTAAGTTGATAATAAAGCATGGTTCCACTACGCGTCTGTGCTGGCGTGCGTGAATGTGCGTTTTCACAGACGAGTAGCTAAAGAGGTAGAAAACAAGCTTAACCGGAAAAATTAAATTTCCAAACTGCCAAAAATAATGAACCTTACTTTCCGTCACTGACGCATCCGAATTCGCCTTCAAGACAAGCTGTGAAAATAAAAGGAAAGCAGATTATGATTATAAAAATAAATATAGGCCTAATTGTCTGCCAGTGAATATAAAGTTAAAATTGTTTAATTTAAACCAACAAATCCGACCATATCATGAGCACGATTTCATATGTATATTATTTTTGGAAAAACGTATTGATCATATTTTGAAAAAAATGTAGATATATATTTTTCTAGACATTTCATTTGTGATTAAGAAAACAAATTTATCTTCCTAATTTCGTGTAAAAACATTACTATTAACTACTTCCTATGTCTAGATTATAACTGAATTTCACGCACCTCTGAAGCACGATAGGCCCACGTCGTAGGAGTGTTTACAGTCCGTTTCACCCCACACATCATGGCTACAATCATCGATGGTTTCATCAGTTAGATCGCAGCTTAGTTCTCCCAACCAAACCTTCTCTGGAACATTTGTTCGCATACCTCGTCTATGTAGAATTAATAACACAGATTAATTTGTAATTTGATTGAATGTTATCAATTATGATCTCTTGGCAACTGCTAATTCTACAGGCTTCCATCGTTTACACGCGTCTATCTAAGCTCGATTTTTGTCGATTTTGGATATGCTATTCTCTAAGAAATTTTGTAATGTAAACAATTCAGTTGTACCATTTCCCCCGACTGAACCTTAAAACTAGCAGAATGCATAGGGGCCTAATAATAGTACAGTTTAAATCGGAATTGCTGTCAACCACCAACATTTCTTTGTATTTTTACGAAAAGAAATTGTTCTTGTTGTATCTTGTGAATATCTAATTGTAAAACCAACTTACCTGGCTTGTTTTTGTTTACTTAGCATTTGATAAACACCTGGGTACCCCAACTGTCTACAGATTGAAGCAGCCGTTACGGTCGAAAACTGTTTCTTGCAAACTGTCCCCCATTCACCATCATGGTATACCTCAAGGAGTCCTTCCCGTGGAATACGCCCACCGTTCAAACGTATTGTGTTACCTTACAGGAGAAGGAACTGATTGGTTAATTTTATTGATTTTATGTATTTCGGCACATGTGGCCAAGGATTACCAATAGTAAATCACTCTCCTATCAATACCTATGAACCAGTTCACCGGGGTGATCATCTACTCGTCTCGAATAATGAATTCTTTAATGTTCACACGGACAAACTGTATAGCCTAACACTGGACCAACGATTTAAAGTCATTATCCGAGAGAGGACTTGTTCCACCACCCTAATTAGGAGCGAGTAGGCCTCGAACACATGCCGATATTGTTGGCTCTTTAGGTACGGCGCCCTGCCTTAATCAATCGCTCATCCATTGGACTCGCTTAAATAACTATATAAGCATTAGGATTTGTAGGCCTTCATAGCATTGATTGAAACTGCGAGTAGCTAAAAGTATATACTTATTTATTTAATATAAGAGGGCCTATACGCACAGTAATATTAGGAAGATCATACTGCGATATTTTATCATTCCAAAGTGTAGGAATTACATTTTATTAAAATCATAAATAGGCCTATGTTAACTATTAGATTCTTACTATAGTTAATAAACAATTTATATGAAACTATTAAAAAATATGATAAGATATTTTATAGGCCTATAAGAAAAATCAGTTTTACTTACCACGTGCAAAAGATATTTCCAGAAAAACAAAAGCAAGAGTGAAAATCGCAGATAGTTTAGAGGCCATATTATTGACGTGTGAGCTCTTTTACCTCAAGTGTATTTTTGAGGAAATCACAAGTTTATGACCAAGTTTCCACACCACAGAATAGATAACACGTGTGAATTCCAATTGAACACTCCTCTAATTTCTATTCCTTCCAAGAATAATCCTGGGAACAACTTGTATTCTGATGCAAAAATAACCTACTAACTTCCCGTGGTCGCCGGTAATGTAGGACCTCACGACAATGTTGTACAATATCCTGTGTTGGGTATTGGGTATTAGTGAAAAGGAAAACGACAGGAGGTGATCTCACTACGCGCGCGATGACGTAATCAATCATTGTTATTATTAAAAATCGGATCTCACCTAATTGTTTCGCTTACAATTGTTATGGGCGGTATTAAAATCAGGGGGGTAACTGTGATTTGGTGTCAATAGCGGGTTTGGATAGAAAGAAACAATATACAATGGCATAATCCACTGACAAAACAAGGTCAACATGTGTACGATTTTGTAAGAAATATTTCATAACCATTTTTTTTATACCTCTCTGATTCACCCAAGGCAATCTAACAACTTGCCTTGATTAAAAGATATAAAATGATATAAAACACGATAAAGTAAGTTAAAAAAACGGACTATAAAATCTCTGATCTTGTTAAATTTCCTTCTTTT
Organism: Antedon bifida; assembly: GCF_963402885.1. Lineage (NCBI taxonomy): Eukaryota > Metazoa > Echinodermata > Crinoidea > Comatulida > Antedonidae > Antedon > Antedon bifida. The sequence goes on along the minus strand of NC_136228.1, from coordinate 21,634,538 downwards.
TGTGGGTCGCCATTTTTATGTTCTTTGTTTTTGACCCTGTTTCACATTTTGACGACGCAGCCTTTAATACACATAAATACAGCATAATTATGTCTATCAATTTTACCAGTACTTTCCCAAATGTACACGGCATATAAAACCCTAAACTTAGGCCTCTTTTTTTCTAAACATGTCATTTTTTTTAGTAACCGTTAAAGTATATACGGAGTAAACGAACATTTCATGTCACTTAAAATAGGACTAAAACAAAAATAGTATGAAACAATTATTTTCTACAACATAGGTCTCCACTTTGTTATCTACCTTGATACGATAACATTCTTTACTGTAGGCAGGGAAAAGTGAACTTTCATTCTTTCCTGCTGTAGATCATTTATAATCTAAACATTGTCATTGGGTTTCTGGAGCCTAAGGTAAAAATTAAAAAATACGGAGTTTTGACTTAATATTAGAAAAAGATAAATATTTTGGCACATATGACGTTTCATACGTATACTACTTGAGCTTGTAAACTCAGACGAACAGCTATGATATTTTGTTTTGTTTTTATAAGCTTTTTCGACTTATTGATGTTTTGCATGAGATTTTAATGTTTTTAAGTGTTTTTTATTATTGTACAAATGGTATATGTAATTTACTCTCAATTCAATGTTTTATATTGCAATGAGTAGAACGAATGAAACCCGCAAATCGAAAAGCCTCGAAATAACTACATACTTGGGACAAGTTTATTGTAGGCCTATACATACATTGCATTACAGTATGTACATTACACAACAATGATACAATTATTTCAATACCACCTTTCCACTGATGTTATTGGATGAAGATAAAGAGCATGGCAAATCATTAAAAATACTGAACTAACTGTTTTTTAATGAACGAGGCCTACCTTCTATATTAACATGGTCGTCACTACGGTTTACAGCCGAAACGGCCGCCAACTGAAACGGCCGCCAATTGAAACGCAATTAAATGTATGAAACGCCGCGTGTGCCGTTTGTCATACAAAACGACGTGTGGTTTAATACAATTGTTTTACTTTTTTTTCAGATTGAAATGACTTTAGACGTATGTGACTTAATAAATATTAACAGATAGATGTTTTTTGATTATTTATGTATTATTATGTTTATCGTATAATAATGAATATTGTGTAAACATAATTGAGTTTTTTATATATTTTTTAAATGTAGGCCTATACAGTAAAAGTGTAAGGAAAAGAATTGGAATTGGACAAAATAAATGATAAATAATTACTATTATTATATTAAAATCTAAATTCTTCCTAGTACTAATACTGTAGTAAACCTATATAGTTAAGTTCAATAAATGTTTAAATATCCTTATTATTAAATTTTATTCTTTTTTTAAGAATTAGTTTTTTAAGATACATTACTTTTTTTTATTTACCGGTAACACTATATCAAACAATTGTAGCGGTTTCGTTGCGGAATGTCATCATGTTCGCAATTAAATCATATAACATATAATTAATAACAATTACGTTAGATAAAAAGACAACTTAGGGCGTTGACATCACAAACTCAACACAATCGATTCAACGCAACAATAGCGACTTTAATTACAAACAATACACACACAGACACTAGCAAATGCTAAACAATACGCAACACGATTTTATTCAAAATACAAACGAGGACATTTTATTCAGATTATTGTTATTTTAAATTGTTTACAATTAATGGTGGTCAAGGCTTTAATATTAAAAACAGATCATTATTTTTATTTCACATTACATTAAATATTATATTACAATTAGTAACCTGATTTATTTATGTATTATGAATCAAAACGAACTTTATAATTAATTTCATATATGTACAATAAAATAGATTTCAATAATCATTAATAATAATAATAATAATAAAATAATCAGATTGCTTAAATAAGTTAGTTTGCATACAGTAGATAGTAATTATAGAGAATTGATTTACACTTTATTTTTCAAAATATCTTAAATCAAATATGTTTGTACATTAGCAAATTTAATTAAATATTACACTATTTGTATTAGTGAAGTCTTGATTTGTATTCTAAGGATTACGTGCGTTTCGGCTGATGACACGGCTTGATGCTAACAGCAACGATCTTGCAGTTCGTGCACCTCTTACGTACTCGTCCCAGTATCCGTTCAATCGTTGTGTTGCAATGACGGCATGTCGTGACTGTCTTCGGATCTCATCGCCTGGTGCTATATGTTGGTTTTGGAGTTCGAATTGCAAGTTGGACGGATGCCTTGGTCTGACACACCCAACCCAACATATTGACTAACACCCCTATAAATAATAATGGAATAGTCCTATATTCAATACATGCCGAAAACTCAGGTTGATCCATCTATTCTGTGGTGTGGACGGCGTTATAACTTGGTCATAAACTTGTGATTTCCTCAAAAATACACTTGAGGTAAAAGAGCTCACACGTCAATAATATGGCCTCTAAACTATCTGCGATTTTCACTCTTGCTTTTGTTTTTCTGGAAATATCTTTTGCACGTGGTAAGTAAAACTGATTTTTCTTATAGGCCTATAAAATATCTTATCATATTTTTTAATAGTTTCATATAAATTGTTTATTAACTATAGTAAGAATCTAATAGTTAACATAGGCCTATTTATGATTTTAATAAAATGTAATTCCTACACTTTGGAATGATAAAATATCGCAGTATGATCTTCCTAATATTACTGTGCGTATAGGCCCTCTTATATTAAATAAATAAGTATATACTTTTAGCTACTCGCAGTTTCAACCAATGCTATGAAGGCCTACAAATCCTAATGCTTATATAGTTATTTAAGCGAGTCCAATGGATGAGCGATTGATTAAGGCAGGGCGCCGTACCTAAAGAGCCAACAATATCGGCATGTGTTCGAGGCCTACTCGCTCCTAATTAGGGTGGTGGAACAAGTCCTCTCTCGGATAATGACTTTAAATCGTTGGTCCAGTGTTAGGCTATACAGTTTGTCCGTGTGAACATTAAAGAATTCATTATTCGAGACGAGTAGATGATCACCCCGGTGAACTGGTTCATAGGTATTGATAGGAGAGTGATTTACTATTGGTAATCCTTGGCCACATGTGCCGAAATACATAAAATCAATAAAATTAACCAATCAGTTCCTTCTCCTGTAAGGTAACACAATACGTTTGAACGGTGGGCGTATTCCACGGGAAGGACTCCTTGAGGTATACCATGATGGTGAATGGGGGACAGTTTGCAAGAAACAGTTTTCGACCGTAACGGCTGCTTCAATCTGTAGACAGTTGGGGTACCCAGGTGTTTATCAAATGCTAAGTAAACAAAAACAAGCCAGGTAAGTTGGTTTTACAATTAGAATATTCACAAGATACAACAAGAACAATTTCTTTTCGTAAAAAGTACAAAGAAATGTTGGTGGTTGACAGCAATTCCGATTTAAACTGTACTATTATTAGGCCCCTATGCTTTCTGCTAGTTTTAAGGTTCAGTCGGGGGAAATGGTACAACTGAATTGTTTACATTACAAAATTTCTTAGAGAATAGCATATCCAAAATCGACAAAAATCGAGCTTAGATAGACGCGTGTAAACGATGGAAGCCTGTAGAATTAGCAGTTGCCAAGAGATCATAATTGATAACATATCAAATTACAAATTAATCTGTGTTATTAATTCTACATAGACGAGGTATGCGAACAAATGTTCCAGAGAAGGTTTGGTTGGGAGAACTAAGCTGCGATCTAACTGATGAAACCATCGATGATTGTAGCCATGATGTGTGGGGTGAAACGGACTGTAAACACTCCTACGACGTGGGCCTATCGTGCTTCAGAGGTGCGTGAAATTCAGTTATAATCTAGACATAGGAAGTAGTTAATAGTAATGTTTTTACACGAAATTAGGAAGATAAATTTGTTTTCTTAATCACAAATGAAATGTCTAGAAAAATATATATCTACATTTTTTTCAAAATATGATCAATACGTTTTTCCAAAAATAATATACATATGAAATCGTGCTCATGATATGGTCGGATTTGTTGGTTTAAATTAAACAATTTTAACTTTATATTCACTTGCAGACAATTAGGCCTATATTTATTTTTATAATCATAATCTGCTTTCCTTTTATTTTCACAGCTTGTCTTGAAGGCGAATTCGGATGCGTCAGTGACGGAAAGTAAGGTTCATTATTTTTGGCAGTTTGGAAATTTAATTTTTCCGGTTAAGCTTGTTTCCTACCTCTTTAGCTACTCGTCTGTGAAAACGCACATTCACGCACGCCAGCACAGACGCGTAGTGGAACCATGCTTTATTATCAACTTACTCTGCCAACGAATAAAACACTGTGCTTATCTGATTCATTATACGTTTTATTTGTAAAATAGCATAATTATAGGTCTAACGATAGCCACGATTCAGAGGAAGAAACACTAAAAACTATAGGCCTAATAGAATTCATATTTTTTTTTATTGTATGTTGATTTAATATAAGTAGCAAATCTTTGGTGAAGGGCATTGTTTCTACCATATGCTGATGGGCCATCAAGTATTCCTCCTTGTTTTTTTACTGCAATGCATTCAGATTGAAGTAGCATCTTTGTTAAATAGTTTTCTAAGAAACTCTTAAAATCTTAAAAATAAAACTCCATGTAGTCAAGAAGATTTCTATTCGATTTATAACCTAAAGAAGTTGGAAATAACCTGCCCTACATGTATACAAAAATGAAAGTACCGCCTATATGAAAATGATTTGAAATTAGTATTTCTAATTTTAGTTTTTCTCAGTACAATTATTTGTATCATTTCATTTCATTAAAAAATAAAATTATGTGCCTTTAGGCCTAAGGTAGTTGCAAAAGATATGCCCACCGGGACACAGTCTACAGTTAGCATATTAATACTGAGTATCATGCATTGTTATAATATAATTTAATTACGTTTTTGTAATTCACTCAACGTTTATAACCGTAATGGTTTCCTCAACAGATGCATCGACTCAAACTTAGCATGCGATGGTTCACCAGATTGCAGTGATGGGTCTGACGAGGCTATATGTGAAAGAACAAGAAGTAAGTCACATTTTCAGTTATTTTTTAAAAATTATTTTAAATCAACTAAGCCTAACAGAAATAAAAAGCTCCACTAAATTATATTAGTTTAAAAAGCTCACAAACGAATATATAGTATACAGTAGAACCATATTAACCAGCATGGAACTCCTTAACAGTTTCCAAGTTTTTGTCAAAGTGATTAACCATGTCTTTCTCTCTGTTCGTTTCACGGAGAAAGTGTCCCAACTTAATAGGGGCGTTCCCGAATAGGCGTGTCCCTAAAGATGGATTTCTTATATACTGTATAATGTAAAGATGTATTGTCCCCCTGAAAAAATAATTTTTTAAATTGTTTTTGTTGAATATGTCATTTTATTGTCACATACTAGTTATCCACTTTGAACAAAAATGGAATCGAACAAAAAAATTATTTACCTGAAAAACTGTAATTTAAAGCAAATTGGCTGCCAGCCAATGGGTTTTTGGTTGAATTTGACCATTAATTTGGTCATTTTATATGAGAAAAATGTTTTGTTTTGTTTTTTTTTTCACGGAAGGAATTAACTTTATTAAAACTACAAAATAACCTATTCAAAGTCTAATTTAGTTAATCTTCATCTTTAATGTAATTATTATTATTTCATTTGTTCTTGCAGATCGTACGTCATTCCATGAATTCCGTTATCATGATTCAAACGATATCAGAATCTTTTTCCAGAATCTCACGACAGCTTATCCTAATATTACCAAGATGTACAGTATCGGACAAAGTGTTGACGGAAGGCAGTTGTACGCATTGGAAATAAGCAACAATGTTGGTGTACACGAGATTCGTACGTTATTTTACAATTTTTTCAAACTATTTTAAGACACTCCTCAGTGGAGACTCCTATTTAAATGCATTTAAATAATGGTTACCAAACTGACAAGCGCTCGCTTCTTTTGGTATACTATTAAATATTGTAAATGTAATTGTGAATTGTGAATACATAAATGTGTATTATGATGGGATAATGGGATAATTTCATAACAACGAGAGGAATATGACGTGTTTTAAAACTGCTGCCAAACCATTAAAGGAACACTTTATTCGATCACCTTAATCATTTTTCTACTGTATATAACTTAAAATAATACAGATTTTTTAGTATCTTTTTAGTAGTCTTATTAACAATTTTTGTCCTAGACGTAAAACGTTATTTGGATTTTAAGAATAGCAAAAATCTATAAATTCATTATAATATCCAGTTATACCATATTTACTTTAATTAATTTTAAGACGACTGCCTATGTATAATATACAGTATTCAAGACAGAGTAGGCCTATCAGTGTTTGCCATAAGTGCAGGGTACAATAAACGACATATTCAGCGGATGTACTTTTACTTACCATTGTTTGTTAATGTGTATAATAAATTTAAGATGTTAATATTTAACTTATATTCAATATAACTAGTAACGTTTCATTCAACAAATTATAATAAAATCTTATGACTCTGTACTTATAACTTATCAATTTATTTGTTGACAGTTGAACCAGAATTTAAGTATATTGCTAACATGCACGGAGACGAGGTAACTGGACGCGAGTTGATCTTAAAGTTAGCTGAGTACCTTTGCAATGGGTATCATGCTGGTAATGCCACTATTAGGTATCTTGTCGACCACACCCGGATCCACCTGCTTCCAAGTCTCAACCCTGATGGCTTCGAGAAGGCCTTCCAGTTCTACAAAGAATTCGTAAGAAATAATAATCACCGGTATTATCATCTAAATGATCATAAATTCAATGTACATTTATTTAGCAATTACGTGGATCTTACCAAGAACATGTATTTTTTCTTTAGTTCTGAGACCCTTTACAAAATGCTCAACCGCGTAGGCCTAAAAAAATCTTCATTTGGTTTGAGGAATGTTCTCTTCTAATAAATTATTAAATAGATACTGCAACCGACCCAACAATTACGATACAATACGATATTATTTATTGTCATTTTAACAACGAGGTACAAATGAAATTTGGTTGGTTGCGGATGCGTGATGTGTGTATGAAAAAACATGTAACAAACGCGCGTACAGATGAAGTGTGATGATGAGTAATCTTGATGTTAGGTACTTTAAAACCAATCCCCATGACAAATATATTAAATCTGTTTGCAAGAAATAAAATGGTATAGCGACTTGTTCATGTAACTATACCATGCATCAGTGGACTAGATTGAAACTAAGCCAGAATAAGAACTTTTTGTACCTAACGTTTGCACCAAAATCATAACTCTCAAGGTCGACTAAATTATTAAATATTGTCTATGATATTTAATGTTTTAATTTCAGGATATGGTTATTGATGCCTATGGTCGTGAGAATTTGCATTCTGTTGATTTAAACAGGAACTTTCCGCGGCTAAATACAATTATGTATCGAAATGAAATTATTGGTGGCAAAAATCATCATCTGGGGTACGGCAAAGATACGACGAATTATGTGGTAAATTAATTTTGTTTTTTTAATGATTTGTATGCAAGCACACGCAACTTAGGACTCGTTTCGGCTTAGTTGTTTTGCCAGGTTAAGTTGGTTTCCTACCCACCAAAGTTAGCGATAACTGTGCCCGTGAAACCAGCTTGCTACCCGGGTAAATAACTAAGCCTGAACGGACCCTTAGGCCTAGTTATTATCAAGCTTTCTCTACTATCTATCTTATTGAATTTGGAAAATTATCGCAATAGTTGACATGCATGTAATTGGGAACGGACGTTGTTATGATGTTATGATTTTAAGCTCTGTCTACACTATCAAACCAGTTTAACAAAAACAAAAACTGTGATGTGCCCAAATATGGTAGTGATATGACATCATCGTGTTCATTTATCAGCACATTACATAACGTTTGATTGTGTAATTATCCTGTTTGAAGTTACTGTTTATGCTTTGTGTTAATTATCAGTGCCACACAAGTTATGTTTAATGTAGCAAATGTTTTGAACTTAGAAATGTATAACTATTTGTTTTTACTATTTTTCAACAGCCTGAACCCGAAGTACAAGCTTACATTGAATGGGTTGAGGAATACCCTTTTGTGCTATCTGCCAACATGCACGATGGCGATTTGGTAGCAAATTATCCATTTGATGACGTAAGATCCTTTAACGGGCGACCATCTTATACAATGAGTCCAGACGACTCTCTCTTTAGACATCTTGCACGAACATATTCGCAATCTCACGCTACTATGTCAACTAGAACACGCGCATGCTCAATATACAGTCGTACATTTGAAGATGGTATAACCAATGGTGCGAGTTGGTATACGGTCAAAGGAGGTGAGTTCTTATTATTTAAACATATAATAATGTTGTAACCTCCTTAAGCACATTAAATATGATAATGGTTAGGCCTACTAATATATGAACTAGGCCTAGTGTTTCCTACTAATATGAACTAGGCCTAGTAACAGACTAGTTTCACGTCAGGGAGATGATGTTTGCCCAACTCTGACGTGGTTCTACAAACTGTTCAGATAGATAATTAGGCATAAAGAACAAAGTCGATTCTGATGGGAATCCTACTCATGACATCATGGCAAACTTGGCGGTTTAGTGGTTTAGTTTACTTTTTCCTCAGTTTTATCAAAAAATGTGGTGTAGGCCTACATCCGGATGTACATTGGTACAACGATGTCAAGATTTTGGCATAGCATCATCTCAATACGTCTTCTTGTAACGTTAGTTTTGGTGAGAGCCAATGTAGTAATACCGGACACAATTTTAGGTAATTCAACAAACAAAACCATGATGATAAACAATATTTATTTTGTGTATTTCCTTTAAAGGCCTTCAAGATTATGATTATCTGCACACGAATTGTTTTGATATAACGCTCGAGTTAGATTGCATTAAATTCTCGTCAGAATCGGGATTAGAAAAGGAATGGGTTGACAACAAAGATGCGCTCATTCAGTACATGTACCAGGTAAGTAAATTGTAGTGGAACATTTCCACGGTTAATTCTTTACCATTCATTAGGGGTTCATGATGTCATCAGTCGGACTTGGTTACAACAAAGTAACTTTATATTACTGTATATTACTGCTACGGTTAAAGATCATGATGATGATGATGATAGCGGTGTGTGTATTCCTTTCTGGCACATGTGATATCACATACACTAAAATAAAAAGTATGTAATATTATGTACATATTTATTTTTAACATTTCAGATTCATATGGGAGTAAAGGGTATTATAGCAAGCACTGACGATATGCCTATCAAAGGAGCGGTAGTACATGTAGGAGGACCAGGAATCAATCATGAAATCAAGTAAATCAAGGAATCAATCAAGTAAATTGAATTGATTTTTGCTTTAATTGAAACAGATTTTGTTTAAATTCGCCACCATTGGTGAATGGTTAGAAATAATTTACCCATATATTTTGATCAACCATTTTAAACATTCAACATTTCCATGTTGTTACGTATGAATAAGAATATGTTAAAATGAACCATATTTATATTATATATGATTTAATATCTATATACTTTTTCTTTAGCAAAAGACGGTGAATATTGGCGTTTATTGTTACCAGGTACCTACACAATAACAGTATCGGCGGAAGGATATTTCAGCAAAGGTTTCGTGGTTGAAGTAGTAGAAAACTCGGTGACGCCTCTAAACTTTGTACTCAGTCGACGAGAGGTACCATAACAAATAGTTTTTAAAAATTGTATTATATTTGTACCTTAACATAAGATGTATGTCAATATTATATATTTCCAAAGTATATTATTATAGTTTCCTAGCTACATTTCTAAATATTTTTTATGAACCATCTTGTCTAAATTGTATGATATGAATAAATAACGTGTGTGTTATGTACATTTTTATAAAACAAAGTCTGTACGTGTTCTGATTTGATTTTAATAATAAATTTATAAACGGAATTCCCGACAAAAAATGTTGCGTTCTTCTTTTCGGGGAGGGGGATTTCTGGTTTGATCTGTATTACACTGGTCTTTAATGCAATATACCTTTCCTATTTATTTGATGTGATTGCTATTTTCACAAAACAATATTTGTTGTGATATGAGGATGTTTGTATTAGATGAGGATAGGTGAGGATGGTTGTCTTTATTACGTAATATTTTACCCTTTGACCCACATCACTCATATTCCAAGTCAATTGAATGCTTTACTACATTTTCACGTTTACAATGATTCTCTACCGGCCATGTTTAAGTAGAACATCTATTAAGGGGACACTTTTAAGAACCAACAAATTTTCCCCTTAATAGGGGTTTCCCCCCGAAGTGAAGAATTCTACCATCAGTTATTTTAGCCCAATATATACACGTTTGCGGTACGACGTTAGTACGAAACGGTAATTAAAATTGCATAATCATATAGATACGCGGTCGATATTTATTAATGTTACTATACTATCGTATATTCTGCAGGCATGGGTTGAGTTGGAAGCCATCACAATACACAACAAGATGTCTCGTGCGTCACTGGATCATTTCATTTGGATCTTGGTCTTATGTACGTGGTCGATTTATTCATAAGATTGTTGTGGACAAAGTGTAACTTGAATTTCTCGCTTTAAAGTGGGCGGTTACAGATAAATTTAAAGATTACCTATACATGGCCTGTGGTACACGAGTGATGACTGATAGTAACCCTCTCACATATGTACTTTCTATTCACTACAAACCAGGTAAATTAAACATTGACGCCAATGCTCTGTCCTGCAGACCTCATGACATCAAACCCAACCGACAGTATGAAGAACAACAAGAATCTTGAGGCTAGGTTAAAAGGTAAAGCTGTGTTCTCGTGATACTGTATGATGAGCGCTCTTTTCCTACAATATGGTGTATCCATCAACACTCCATCTGTCAATTCATCCGACACTATTCCACTTATATATTGATTGGACGAACATACAGCAGAAAGATCCAATCATCAACCAAGTCATAAATTATGTCAAAATGGGTAAGAAACCAGACTCCTCGATAGGGTTACCCGATGAATGACTTATTCTTAGAGAGTTTGGAAAGCTTCAACTTCGTAATGCTATTTTATACAGATGTACAACCAATCCAGCTATACAGGGACTTCACAACGAATTAGGTCATCTTGGTGTTGAGCGAGCGCTGGCGTTGGCAAGAGACAGGCCCCGAATGAGTGCAGACATTGAAAGCTGGATTAGACATTGTGGTAGGTGCATAGCCAGGACAATACCCCAGAAGCTTGTACTTTAAATTTAGTACTCTTTTAGTATACCATATATAATATAAAAATGTAAAAATATATAAAGTTGAAATGTAATTAAAGTTGGAGTGTCCAGCACGTCCGATGGCAAGAGGTAAAAAGAAAGAAATCTCCCACATGATATAGAAATGCAGCACAGTTGGTATCCGGTTAGTAATACCTGCATTAATCAACTAACGCTAATGACTGGTCATTTGCCACCAAATGAAACTCTATTTAAACAATACTACGATCAAAGAAGAGAGGTGGGAGACTGAAATTAACCAGTTGAACTGCAATCTTCACCTTCTAACAAAGTAAGGTTTTTATTCTCAAAGGTTCCTTAAAGAGAATGAAAGAAAGATCACCACCACCGTAAAAATGGAAACTATATTGATCCAACAACAACGGTTCCACATTTTCTGCAGAATAGAGAGTAGCAATGACGTTGCACAGACTATCCACTGGAATGCCATTCAACAAGACCGCGAATCAGTTTGGTTGTGCAAAATCAATCGCTTGCATGGTCTACCATGAAGATTGTGTTTATTATACCACTTCAATTTATAATCAATAACATTGATAATTGACATCCAACTAACAGATGGGACAAACACGGTGGGTCTATCTTTGTGGGGAACCCACACGTCCATAGAGCTGGTCATGGACCAAAAGATACAAGCGAGTATCGTTTTGGTAACCGAATATAAAAATGTCAAGCGGATAGAGTCGACAACGTCAATGTCTGTAGAGGTATGTATAATAACATTAAGTTAAGTTTTATAATAAGCTTTGGACATTCCATTTACAAACAAAATTAAATGACTGCACTATATGTGACTGCCATTCAAAAATAATGCAATATAATTATTAAATTATCGGGTTTAATTTCACCATTCTTTGCAATTATTTTTTTTCATTTCTCCAAATATATATGTATATTCATTTCTTTCAGACATTTAACAATTACTATAGAATGACTTTATATTATATTCCGAATGATGAGACCAGAAAGAATCCGCCCCTGGTGACAGTGATACATCTAAATCCATGGGTCCTGTAGACAAACGAAAGTACATTGTCTTCGAATCTCAGCTGCTAGGTTTGTTTGGTACATGCACTGCTTGCCACTAACAGGGACCTGTGTTACAATTACACAAAGATGTAGGGTATGTGCAATATCGGAACGGACATATTATCGCCATCAAGAACAATATCTGCAGCCAAGTATTGTGAATGTTTGGAAACTTTAAGAATATCTAAAACTACAGTAATGACAAATGTTCTTTTTAGGTGGGGATACCAGAATGGAGAGTCCGGGGCATACAGCCAAATTCGGATCATAGATGGACATGTTGTGATTGTTGTATGTTACAACAGGAAAAAAAGGATGCAGCAACACAAATGGACAGGTTTAGGCTCTGAACAAGCCATCAAATTAGCCGAACCACCAGCATCCCAATAACAACATTTACAGAATTGCCAACAATAAACTTTTCACACAGCAATGACAAATCAAGTGTGGAATGTCACAGGAAAGGATAGAGGAAATTCATGCTAGAAGTATCCGACTTGAAGAAGATGTGAGTAAAATAAAAGTGGCACTAGTCATCATCTGCCTTAAGATTACAGGGAGAAGGTGTACTTTATAATCTAGATTTTTATGAAAATGTAGGAGTTGGAATTAAAACTTGAAATAAAGAATTGTAATTAAAACTTGAAATAAAGAGTTGTAATTAAAACTTCGAAAATTTCTGTGAAGGTCTGGAAGACCAGAATTGCAGAAAACTGATTTTGAAATTTAATTTTACACAACTTCCTTAAAGAGAATGAAGAAATGATCACCACCACCGTAACAATGGAAACTGGCAAGCAGATTAAAGAGAAAGGCACCACGGTCTAAGCGGATGGGATGAACATGTCACCAGTCAAACTTAGACAGAATAAATAATTACAATTACACAAAGATGTAGGGTGTGTCAGGAAAGGAGAGAGTGGTACAGGTCTCTATAGCTTTAAATCCATTGAGACCAACCATACTGTTTGTCACATGCAAAATTGACTTTGGACAACCTAATGCACAGATATTGCAATTAACATTAGACCTAGCATGTATGTTTATTTCACTTTGATAGTAAATACTCGTATTTTTCCTAGGCACCCTGTTATCTGCAATAATAGGCAATCGGAAACAAAAAACCAAGGTTTTGGTAAAAAAAGAAAAGCACAAAGTTATGGTGACACCTCATGGACCAAAGGTAATCTGTTTGGCAAATCCTGAAATGGAACATGCGCCAACCATGGCCGAAAAGCAGGCGTTGGCAGATGCTGATCTTGGTGAAAAGGTTATGTCAATCAAGCATTCTAATATGTCACCATCCAAGCTGAAGGAAGTAATGATGGAGGTTTTTCCAAAGCTTACAGAAGGTGGTGGCTATGAGCTGCTTTCATGTTCCGGCAACAATAGGGTTTTAGTCCCAATAAGTACACAATTTTTTAACCATATATTTTATAAACTGTAAACAATGTTAAAGGGTTAAAAAAATATGAAATATAATTGTTTGTCCCTTAAACAATAAAAGTTTCATTTATTATAAGCGCGTGGTGAAGCAGAAAGAAGCTGTGGCGATATGACCCTGTGTTACAGAGTAGGAAATGATTATGCATTTGAACCGTACACTGTTCGTTCTGCAGATAGTACTTTAAAAAAAGAACATCAACAACAGGCTAAGCTGTAGCCACCAAGGCCTAGCAGGTTGGATACAACCGAATGGTGCCATTGTGGCAATTGTAGGCATATGCTGTAGGAATGTTGCTGTTGTCACGCGGCAGGTGAATTTACAAGGAAGAGAGTAAATGACCTGGAATGTATTGCATTAACAGAATGTTTTAAGAAAATTTGCCTAGACCAGGAAGTTTTAGAGGTTGTGTTTTCTTCTAGGAGGTTAACTGTTAGGCGAGAACTTTAATATTTTTATAGACTTACTGCAAGCTAATAAAGAGTGGAACAGAGGTAACTGCATACAGCATAAAGGCAACTGATGGTAGACTCGGTAGTGGAAAATGGAAAAAAAATAAAACATTCACAATTTATTTGAACATTTCTTATTATTAAATAACAATTTATGAACAATCCCAGAAGACGAATGATACGATTGAGGACTTCTTATTATCTACTTATTATTATCCTCCAGTCGTCGGAGTTGATCCTCCAGTCGTTGGAGTTGATCCTCCAGTCGTCGGAGTTGATCCTCCAGTCGTAGAAGTTGATCCTCCAGTCATCAGGAAATGATGGATGTGTTCAACAGAACACATTGGTTTTTTCGTTACACCAATTGTGGTTGATCTGCATGAATTCAACATCTAATAAATTCTGACCGTAATAAAAACTGTCAGAACGGAAATGCAAAGACTTGTTCAGTGAAAGATGTTAGCTTTGATGGAATTGGGTCTTTCCAGAAAATTGTCATTGAAAGATCACAGAGACAATCAATCTTTACAGTAACCCAAGCAAAACTGAATTTAGTCTTTTCAATAAAATGATGAAGCAGTTTTTAGAGGCTATTAGTATTAGTATCATCAATTTTTAAAATAATTTGAAATCGATATAACAGAGGAAAGAAGAGACAGGCAATGGAGAGACATACGAGGATGATGCTAAAAGCTATGACACATCGATGTATTCATTAGCCATTGACTTGAGTTTCAAATCCCAGTTTCTAATGCCAAGTAACTACCGTATTTAATACGGTATTTTTTTAATAGCGTATATATATACGGTATATTTCTGGAAGCGGAAATGGCGGTCACAAAAAAATACCGTATTTTGTATACATATTTTCCCCACCAAATTTGTGGATAAAATACAGTATTTACAAATCTTTACCGTATTTTCTGTACCCTTTTCTGCTGCCAATAAAAAATGCCCTATATTTTTTTACCTGTGACATGAGGTCAACATCGTGTTGTGATTTGATTTTATGTATAGTATATAGGTTTATTCGGCGAAAATGTGGAGCGAAGACGTTATGGTATTTACTATAAATTTGCGAGGGGAAGTTAAAATTTCCGGACAACTAAAAGGCAATAAAAGGGACAACCACCTTTATAAAGACATTTCTAACAAAATAAAGCAGGATTATTGAATAGACTTGTCTCCAAAGCAAGTAAACTCAAAGCTAAGAGCCTGCGAAAGCAGTACAACATGGCAAAAAAAATAACTCGGAGTCTGGGAGGGACAGAATTGCTTGTCCCCATTACGAGGTTTTGGACAGAATATTAGAAGATCGGGCCATACAGTAGCTGCCCCTCATTACCTAATGGATCAGAACCAGGTACAAAGTAGTAGAAAGTGAGGTGTAAAACTAAAAATAAAGCAGAATTACGGAATAGGTCTCTAAAACAAGTAAACTCAAAGCTGAAGAGCCTGCGAAAGCCGTACAACATTGCAAAAAAATAACTAAGTGGAAAGCGGAAAATATGTGGAGATCGAGATTTCGAGTGGGAAATTCCACGAGAGTGGAGTTACAGTGTGCACGCTCAGTATACTTGGGTCAAACACAGACTTCCGGCTCACGTACAGTTTAGGTAAAAGGATGAATTTTAACACGACCACCAAAGTATTTTTTTAGCAGAAACGGGGTACTAAAAAATATGGTATAGAATATACCGTATTTTATACTGTATTTTTATACCATATTTTAAGCAGTTGCAGCAGAAACAGGCCCTATGAATGAGCAACTAGATAGATGCTGCATCTGCAAACGGATTCACTTTTTTTTACTGCATCCAATCAAAAGTGGCTGAAAACTGCAGAAAGAACTACATGACTGTGCTTTGAAAATAAAGTCACAAGCAGCGGAAATACAATACAATTTTCTCTGTGTACAGTAGGTAGGACTGAACCACATGTGCAAATCAAACTATCGCCAAATACCAAGCTCAGCTATGAATATAATAAATGGGTCCAAAAAAGAGAAAGTACAGAAGAACAGGGAAAAGTTGTTTAGTCATTAAATTAAATATAACTTTTTTTTATTTGTAAATCATGAGCCCACGAGATATGATATTTGTAAAATGTAAAATAGGATATTTTTGAGAAATGGTGTATTCAAATATAATAAAAATAATTTTTAATCACTCATTTGGATAATTTTTGCACACTTTATGTTTCATCTGAATTTCCATATTAATAAACATAAAAAGGTCTTTTGAAACCTTTTAAAAGAGTATGGTATATTTGTTTCTTTTTCTATTCCATTTCTTTCTGTTTATATTTTGGTAAAACTGTTGTCACCAACCTGTTGTTTTGTGTGTTATCATACTTTACCAAAATTAAGTCACTCTGATGTTATAGCTAAACAATGATTTTGACTTGACTTTCGAGGCATGTTATTTAACACGATTGACCACTAAATATCTGTTATTCAAATGCTTCTGGGGAGTCCGAAAGAGATAACTTCCAGCTAACATTCTTCCAGTATATATATATTATCATATACCATCTGTATGGTAGTCACTTTTTGATTTCTTTCTTTCACAATCCATTTTATCCACTTCTTTTTCATGACATGTCTGGATTAATTTCAACTCAATCTCGTCATAACCCTTGCGTAATCATGTCTCAATGTTTTTCATGTTTCACATATTTGTGAACTACTCAGTCTGGATTTCAATAGACGTTTATAAACTTTCTCATCCAATCTCATCTGCTCTGTTGCATTCAGTTATTATGTTGTTGTACAGTAACACTTATTATTGTGTAATATAAGTTTTTTTCCAGTGTACAATATTTTTACACATATCTCCTCATAAGTTGCCTTAGTGCGAGGTTAGATTTCAGTTGCTCATAAGCATTGTTGCCATGCAACATCCTTATTCACTTGCTCTTTTGCTTGAAGAAATTCCTTGTAAATTGTTAATCAGCATATGGATTTTTTTTTAGGAATGTTATCATTTTTGGAAAAAATCACTGGGACTCAGATGTATTCAAACAACAGATAGAAGAGGCTGGTAAACATCAATTAATAATCTAACAGTGTTAGCTATAACATCAGGTTAAAATAACCTTGGTAAAGTATGATAAAACAACACATTGGGTAAGTAACAATTCATTTAAAAAAAATAAAGAGTGACCTCTGACTTCTGTACAAGACTGTTCAATTTGTGTTCAGAAATTATCTTGATTGAAATTTTATAAGATCACAATCTAAAATTTTATTTTTGTGTATATTGCTTTCAATGTGCATGTTGTTAAGATGTACATAGATTTAAGAAGTATTTTAACTTTTTGTTATTTTTAAGCAAGTCAATCTTTGTACT
The DNA here is from genome assembly GCF_963402885.1 of Antedon bifida. Lineage (NCBI taxonomy): Eukaryota > Metazoa > Echinodermata > Crinoidea > Comatulida > Antedonidae > Antedon > Antedon bifida. The sequence continues at coordinate 21,616,908 of NC_136228.1, read as the reverse complement.
GTATTGTCAAAAAAGTTATACCAAATCAGAACAAATAAAACAAACATTTAACATTGTAATAAATTCTTCAGAAAAATATTATGCAAACAAGCAAGCAAACATGGCTTCAAAGGAAGTCGAGTTCGATAGAAGAAATGGTGAAGAAACTATAGCATCAGTTGGAGCGCAATGTAACTCATGAGGGGTCAGCTAACGCTATGGAATATGAAGGTAACACAAGAATGTTTAGATGTTCAATCATCACCATAGGTGGTCTACATTACACATTGCTATCACCATGGAGGTTAGCGCATACGAAAGCCTTCTAAGAAAGACAAAAAAGCCAAGTTTATTGCTAAAAGCACTGATGTCAGTTATTTTTACTGAAAAGGAAATGGCGAATTGGCAAATAAGAAGCCATTGTGTCCAAAAACAAAAAACCACATCAACCATCCTACAGGAGCAGAAGCAGTTTGGCGCTGCTGGCTTTAAGCTGAGAGAAGACGAGCTCACAGAACCAATTAATAGCAAATGCAGATATTACACTTTTAAATTAAAAAACCACCATGACAGAAATGAGGAAATTCTTGGTTACTATTACCAATAATCATTGGTGGGGGTCACTCATGTTTATGAGCCATAAGATGCCTTTGCTGCATGTAAAGACTTGCCAAATGGAGAGGTTCTTCAGATATTGATGTTAGGCATTTCTTCATCATTAGTATACAGGTGCAATCTGATATAGAATCATCTTGTGCAACCTTTCTTAATTAGAATCAACTTCCTGGCGGGAAATACTGTAAATAGATTTACAGGTATTGATGATCATTATAGGAATATCATCGCATTAGAAATTTAGTTGTAATAATATCACGACAGTTTAAACAGGATAACACAGTTTGCTTTCAGGCAACCGACATGTCATCTTGTGCAACCATCTTTCATAACAGAAAGGCGTGGAAAATGGGCCCGGCGCATCGTGTGAAGTCGGAACAAAAAGAAAAAAGATAGAGAAATTTCTAAAACATCTGTATCCTCGAGACACATTCAAGACAGAGAGAGTATTTGGATTACTGACCATTACATAAAGTGACCTTCGAATGCCAGTTTCAGTATGTGAAAAGTAACATAATGCATAAATGCAATAAGACGTCGGAATGGCTTTCAAAAAAATCAGATAAGGAAGAATTACTTTCAAAGGCCTGAATGCTTGGTTTGCGAAGCAAACAAATTGATGCAGAAAGACCACAAACCTTAGCAGAAGATAAGAAGCAGCACATAGATGACAATCGCAAAGGCATGGTGGAAAAAGCTGATAGAGCTAGGTTGTTAAATGAAAACACGCTAAACGACTTGATGCAGTATGGAGAGCTGCGGCAGGACAAGTATGAATTCGAATTTGGAGGTGCTAGCAACAAAGAAGAAAGAAACTAATGACGGCTATAAAAATACTAACAAATTAATGTTTCTTTTTCTTATTTTTAACACTTGCATACATACATATTAAAAAAAAAATCATGTGACACTGAAAAGGCGCGCAAAGTTACGTATGTTTACTTTGCGTATGCTCCTTCACAACCTTACTTTTCGCGTTTTGATGAACAAGTTTTATTATATCACTGCTAAATATGCTCTGCTGTAAGAAGGACTCGACCAACATCGTCCATGTGGTAAGTTAAGTCAAATTATTTAGTTCCACATCATATACTACTATTTAAGATAGATAATTAACTGTAATTTGTCGTTAAAAGAAATGTTTGATTCTTAGCCTCGATCCATCCCCCGGCGCACCCACACATATCGTGTGACGTCGCAATAAAAACAAAAAAGATCGAGAAATTTCTAAAACATCTGTATCCTCGAGACACATTCATTCAAGACAGTAGTCTTAATTAGGAAATACATGTTGACACAATCTCAATCCCTCCTGATAGTGGTTCAGCTTACCGTTATACCAGGTATATACTAGGTACACTGTAGATATCTGCCATACATGTTCCACAACGAACCGGACAGTGAGACGCATCCTACCAGGTTGAACAGATCCCTTCGCTCCCCTGTGTTTTTTATGGAAAAGATTAACAAAATTAGTGCAAAGAGCCACTGGGAGAGATAAGCCCCTCTAGAAAGGTAAACAACACCACCAGCTATGAGTTAAAAGAACATGTACAAGTAATAATATTAGTGGTGAGAGAGTATTTGGATTACTGACCATTACAGCTCCGAACTCCGAAACAGTTTGAGTTGTGTGGAAAGTAAGATAGTGATGCAATAAGACGTTGGAATGGCTTTCAAAAAAATCAGATTTAAGGAAGATTACTTTCAAAGGCCAGAATGCTTGTTTGCGAAACAAACAAATTGATGCAGAAAGAACACAAACCTTAGCAGAAGATAAGAAGCAGCACATAGATGACAATCACAAAGGCATGGTGGAAAAAGCTGATAGAGCTAGGCTGTTAAATGAAAACATACTAAACGACTTGATGCAGTATGGAGAGCTGCGGCAGGACAAGTATGAATTCCAATTTGGAGGTGCTAGGAACGAAGAAGAAACAAGAGTTGCTTTAGTGAGAACTATTCAAAGGTCACATGTATTATAGATTGCACAGAAATCTTTGTCCAGCGTACAAAGGACTTATGCAGCGTGCACAAACCTATTCCAATACAAAGCATACTTACATACTTATTTAAAAAAAATTGACATGACCTCACTTCATCTCAGTATACAGTATAATATTTTTTAAAAGTAATTGCTATTAATGATTTCATTTCAACCAGGAAAAATAAAGTTTCAGGCACTTGTCAAATCATGATAATAGTTGAAGTTGCGTAATCATGTGCCATTGAAAAGGCGCGCAAAGTTACTTGGTTACGTATGTTTACTTTGCGTATGCTGCTCCTTCACAACCTTACTTTTCGGGTTTTGATTAACACGGTTTATTGTATCTATAAGTATAAAATATGCTCTGTTGTAAGAAGGACTCGACCAGCGTTGTCTACGTGGTAAGTTAAATCAAATTATTTAGTTCCAGTTCATATACTACTATTTAAGTTTGATAATTAACTGTAATTTGTCGTTTGAAAAGTTTGATTCTTAGCCTCGATCCACACATGGGCCCGGCGCATATTGGAGAAATGGAGGGCGCTGTCACACTGATCGGACGTGCATGATAAATCGGTTAAACATGCCTTTTTAAATCGGCTTATGTTCACATTTAGTAACCATCCAAGAAATTCGACAGTATCGATCAATGTAGAGATGATATACAGAGATGAATTGAGAAGAACACGAACAGGCAGCAAGGTGGCAAACGAGAGACTTACAACATTGTGGAACGAGTACCGCGAGGGGCAACGTAGTGTACATACGTTCGCTAATGTTGGGCTCCAACTCAAGACATGGGCAGGCTGAACCTGGATGATCACACCGCAAAACGTGATAAGGAGCGATACGAAAGGTCACAAAAAAGAACTGAAAAAAAAAAAGAAATGTATTGCTGTGGAAGTTTTGTTAGATCTTAGATCTTAGATGTTTCTCCTGTCATGTGTCTGTGTTGACATATCAACACCAAACTCTACTATGTGTTGTGCTGACATAGATGTCTTACAGGCCCAGTCACAGGCCTTGTTACAGGAGTCGCCAATAACAGAGTTAACTTTTAAAAATGACAATGAGCGAACTCATTTCTACACAGGGTTGCCTTCATTTGCAGTATTGATGTTGGTTTTTGAACTAGTTAAAAAAAGATTCCCGAGTAGAACATCAGTAAGTCGATTCCAGCAGTTACTAATTGTACTGTTCAAACTTAGACTGAACCTTAGAAATCAGGACATTGCGTACCGATTTCATATAAGTGACTCAACAGTGTCGAGTTTTTAATACGGGACTGGATGCCATGTCTATGCGGAACAAGAGCTTATTGTATGGCCAGAAAGGGAGGTGTTGTGGAAAACCATGCCAATGCAATTTCGAATTGCATTGGAGTCGAAGGTAGCAGTAATAATTGACTGTTTTGAGGTTTTTTGCGAGCGGCCCTCAAGTCTTGAAGCGAGGGCACAACTGTTTTTCAGCTACAAGCACCACAATACAGTAAAGTTTTTAATTGGCTGCACTCCATGCAGGTAAATTTCATATTTGTCTGCAGCATGGGGAGGCAGAGGTACAGATAAGACCATAACATTGACGTCAGATTTTTTTGATTATCTGCTACCTGGGGATGTCATCCTTGCCGACCGAGGTTTTGACATAAAAGATGATGCTGGGTTTTATGGTTGCGAAGCAAAGATTCCTGCTTTTAAGAAGGGAAAACAACAGCTGTCTGCTCTTGAGGTGGAAACCATAAGAAAAATTGCTCATTTACGAATTCATGTGGAGAGGGTCATCGGTGGTGTCCGTCAAAAGTACTCAATTTTAAGTTCAATATTACCAATTGAGTACATGACAACAGACAGTACAGCTCAGGATACGAAAGCATCAGCGCCTCTGCATCATACAGCTTGCTCATAACAGGTGGAAACTTTTCCTCAACCTCTACTGGAACAAATGCCTCACAGTATTTAGGCAAAGTACTCAGGACTACAGATTTTGGTGCAATCAGTGCCAGCTGCTCGACAAGGAATGCAAGCCCTGGGTCATTCATGACATGGAAAGCCGTTGTGCGTGTTTCCACTGATGTTGTAGTAGTTGAAACTGGTGGATCTGGGGTGCCCTCATCAATCGACTCATCTAGTTTTCTTTTTTTGGCCTTTGCTGATGAAACGTCAATTGAAGCCACTGGTTTTGCCACCACATACTTTCGGTTTGGTTCCATCCAATAAGCTTTACTCACTGCAGATAACCCAAGGTGATAACGGTTTCTTAGAAACCGACTGTGAGTGCAACACCTTGAAAAATGAAAAACAATAGTCAATAAAATAATATTAACAACAAATAATATTATTCCTTTACAGACATTATAAAAGATTGCATTGTGTTTATTAATTATACAGTACTATTAATAATTGTTTATTTAAATTAGTCGGTTTCCTGCTTATCAGTAATTAACCATGCTTATCCATCCATGGTCCGGATATAAATTAAAATAACTTCATGGTTGTACCATAAAATAATGGTTTTACATACATAAAAAAGGGCATAGGCTTTTCTCCAAAAAAGGTTATAACTTAATAAAATTATTAAATAAATAAGTAGTAGAATTGTATCCCTTCTATCTAGCTAGGCCCAGTCTTACACAAGGCATAGGCTGTAGGCTACTACTGCTAATAATTACTAGCCTCCTCCTAGTTACTAACTAGGAGGAGGCGAAAGACCTACTACAACAAAGTAAATTCAATATTACTTACATCTCCTCTAACAACTTTAAAATCTGGTGCTGAGCCCGCGTGTGTGTGTTGTTGTGTGGTGGTGGTGGTGCGGTACCCACGTATGTTCGCTCGCTATGCAAAAGCCTGAAATTCGATACTTCCTGGTTACGTCACTCATCAATAGAGGGCGTAAACATACCTTTGTAGTTTCGTTACTTGGCAACGATAAACAAACAATCGCGCCGACGAAAAAGACAATTAAAAGTCGTATAACTACGGTAAGAATTCATAATTTTATTTTTTTTAAATATATGTTTACTTTTAATATAATAATACATACTTAGTGAAATTTTCAAAATTTTTAGTGAGCAAAAACAATTATAAAAAACGATTTTAGTATAGGCATATCAAATTACCAAAAGTATCATTATAAAAACATTAATTAATATACAAGGCATATAATTTCTGTAATAATTAAATTTTCAGAGTTTTTTGTCATTATTCAATTCTAAGATACTATTTATTTATTATCAAATAAAACTTAAAATGCACTCTTGATGTTGAGCCTATTCTAATTTTTTTTTTATTTCAGGTCGATGTAGAAGACTATTTCCTGTACTTTAACAAAATAATACTAGTAATATATTAATATTAGTATAGGCCTCACTGTGTAAAACGTCATTCTTTTATTAAAATTGAATATGGAAAAGCATGTTATAAATCTAAATTACTTGTGTCGTATATGTGGGAACAGGCTAAAACCTTATGCCTCCAGACAAGGAGGCAAGGAAATCAGGCAGTTTGCTTGTTCCAACTTTCAACCACAATTTTCAACTGCTTTAAACATCAACATTTTGCAAGATATTGATGGTGTTCACCCCAAGTATTTCTGTCTGCTGTGCATGGGATATTTGCAAAAAAACAAAACATGCAATGTAACCCAGTGGCAACCCCATCATAGAACAGGCGACTGTATAGTACATGTGCCCAATTTGAGACACAGAAAAGTGGCGGTAGACCGAAGAAGAAGAAAAGAGGTTTAGCAACTGAAAGCTATAAAATAATACATGCAACTACCGTTGCAGTGGAAACACATTTTAAAAAATTAAAGCCTCCGTTTCTTCAGCCAATTTCTGGCTCCTTTCATGTTTCAAGTTCACTTGATAATTTTAAATGTGGTATTTGTAAACTTGTTTCGTCTTTTCCTGTGGTTACATCTTGCCATCACGTTATGTGCAAGTCCTGCATTCAACCGTTGTATATGGATTGTGATACTGTCCAATGTTCTGTATGTAATGTACCTGTGCATTTTTCATGTATTAACGATGTTCAGTCAATCTTTGCTGAATGTTATCTGTCTGTTCCTGTTGTATGTAAAAGATGTCGTACTGTAGTGAAATGTAAATGTATCAGTGACCATGTATGCCTGCCAGACCACTGTTATCTATCATCGCCAACTAACTTAACATCAACGCCAGTCACTCCTCGTGATCAATTACAACAAACGAACCAAATAGATGACATATTAAACCATCCACTTGGTACTCCAGTAACGCCACTGATGGAGGAAGTTGGTCTACACATCCTAAAAGCAAAATTGAAACAGTCGAACAACAACACAACTGAGTTTAGTGTTAAAGGAAAGGTACTTTTTTAATGGTTATTACTGTATAATCAAATTGTTAATTATTACAAAAAACTTAAAACTTAAATTCAATAAAAACTAACAAGTTTACTTAATTTTATTACTAAAAATAACACCAACTATAGAAATGTATTACCTTTTTTCAAAAACCAGAAACTAAAAACAATGGCGATGCCGATACCACGAAAAAGCTCATCTGATGCAGGCTGGAGAACTGTTCACAACAGAAGTAAATTCATCGATGATGTACGGTCGGCAGTAAGTGGAGGAGATTCAGAAGCTCAAAGAGATGATGAGTTTTCTCAATTTAAAAGTCCGATACGTCTTCCAACTGGTGATTTGCTATCTTTAAAAACAAATCTTGGCCTAACATGGAAAAAAAAACTGAAATGGTAAATAACAAATCAACATTCTGCAGTATCTGAATCGAACACCCTCAACATTATAGTTTTTAATATTTTATTTTTTTTTTAAAGCTGGCTAAAAAAATATGGTGTCAGCACAGAATGCGAGGCAAAAATGAGGCACCAAAAAAACATCATCATTAACGACAACATCATTTCTGAATACGTCCCTATGGCACATTCCTGCAATGACACAGGGGATACAATCATCCAAAAAACTGCATGTGTTTCTGTTGCAAGTCTCAACAAAAAAATCTGCCAGCAATATGATGAACTAGAAAAGTAGGTTTTTTATTTGCTTTCATTAACAGATTTAATTTAATTACTGAATTTTAAAAAATGAATCAAATAAATATCAATACCTTTTACAGATTAAATCTTCTAACATGGCACGATGGCCACATCCCATCAGATGAGATGTGGGTAAAGATCGGAGGGGACAAGGGTGGTGGAAATTTCAAGCAGATGCTTCAGCTTTGCCATGTACCACGCCCCAATGCCCAAAATAATACAATCATCATCAATTGCTTTGAGGCCACCGATTCCAGTTTTAATTTAAGAACTGGCCTCAAGGATATCTTGCCTCAACTCGAAGAGCTGCAAAATTCCACATTAAGGTAAATATACCATTTATCTGTAAAATTAAAATATTGCACAAAATTGTACAAATATATTTGTGTAAATTAAGACAAATTATTAACTGGCTTCATTTTCTTAATAGGGGAAAACAAGTCAAAGTGTTCGTATTCGGTGACTACGAGTATTTGGCTCGTATATATGGCCTAACGGGTGCAAACGGTAAACAAACAATATATGTATTACAGGTACAGTACTGCAATTATTAGCAATTAATAAATGATGGATATTTGAAAGCAAATGTGTATTAAATTTTGTTTTAAAGGACGACATTACTGCTTGTGGTGCCATGTAACCAAAAAACACAAATCCCAACTCCCAAGGACATTGGACACTCTGAAGAAAGACTTGGACAGGTTCAGAGAGGCTGGTGGTAATATTTCAAAAGCAAAGAACTACAATAATAGAGAGGTTTCGCAATCTTACGAATACGATAACGAAAACGGATACGTCACGCACACGTATTCGTTTTCGTAAGCCAGTAAAAATCTGTTTCGCATGGCAACGAAATATTGAGAGCGCCGTCCAAAATATGACTGCGGTAAATTTGAGCGAAGCGCGTGTACGTGTTGCTTGGTGCTTGGCTGCCTAAGGCCTAGCGTAACATCAAAGCGAGTGAGGACTTTAAAAACTGACTGACTCAAAATTTACTTTACTTTACTTTAGTAAATTACTTTCAATAAATCTATAATTATATTATAAGCATGAATCGTTCCTGATTCAAATTCAGAATGTGCAAAAATAGATCAAAAACTATACTCGTTTTGTAGTTACGAATATGACTGGTGAAGCCAACCTACGACGAAAGTTGTCCAGACCAAGGCATCCGTCCAACTTGCAATTCGAACTCCAAAACCAACATATAGCACCAGGCGATGAGATCCGAAGACAGTCACGACATGCCGTCATTGCAACACAACGATTGAACGGATACTGGGACGAGTACGTAAGAGGTGCACGAACTGCAAGATCGTTGCTGTTAGCATCAAGCCGTGTCATCAGCCGAAACGCACGTAATCCTTAGAATACAAATCAAGACTTCACTAATACAAATAGTGTAATATTTAATTAACTTTGCTAATGTACAAACATATTTGATTTAAGATATTTTGAAAAATAAAGTGTAAATCAATTCTCTATAATTACTATCTACTGTATGCAAACTAACTTATTTAAGCAATCTGATTATTTTATTATTATTATTAATGATTATTGAAATCTATTTTATTGTACATATATGAAATTAATTATAAAGTTCGTTTTGATTCATAATACATAAATAAATCAGGTTACTAATTGTAATATAATATTTAATGTAATGTGAAATAAAAATAATGATCTGTTTTTAATATTAAAGCCTTGACCACCATTAATTGTAAACAATTTAAAATAACAATAATCTGAATAAAATGTCCTCGTTTGTATTTTGAATAAAATCGTGTTGCGTATTGTTTAGCATTTGCTAGTGTCTGTGTGTGTATTGTTTGTAATTAAAGTCGCTATTGTTGCGTTGAATCGATTGTGTTGAGTTTGTGATGTCAACGCCCTAAGTTGTCTTTTTATCTAACGTAATTGTTATTAATTATATGTTATATGATCATGATATGATCATCTTCTTGCAACCACGCCGTAAAATCATTCTTTCAAAACTGGCGCGATTGCATGCTGACAGACACTGTAAAATGTTTTTCAGTCATAATTATTGTAAACCGTATTCATGTCAATAGATATAGATATCAACCATTAAAAAGCTTGAAGACATTCGGTGATTAGGCACAAAACTGCAAGTTACATATTCCTCCCTACTAGAGGTACCGCACCACCACCACCACACAACAACACACACACGCGGGCTCAGCTGCTGCATTTGACCACCACTCCACGGCGGGCGGCAATTGTGTTTGAGTCGTCCACAACAACACATCAAACAAGAAGTCTAGGCCTATTCCCAATCACGCACCGCGTACCCTGGAACATGACGAATTGAGGATCAACCTGAGTTTTCGGCATGTATTGAATATAGGACTATTCCATTATTATTTATAGGGGTGTTAGTCAATATGTTGGGTGTGCCAGGCTTGTTGAGGCTTCTATTGTTCGTGTCATTGTGCCAATTGTTTTGTATTTCACTGTGTTTGAGAAAAACAAACAAAAAACTGCTGCTGTAGTTAGCCTATAGCTTTTATTATGTGTCTGTAAATTATATCGTATTTTACACTATATAGGCCCTAACATGTTATGTTATAGGCCATCAACAGTTAAATCATATCATGTTTTATTTTACATTTCATGTAATACAGTATTGTTTTTTTTTCTCAACAGCCGAATCAAGTTATATAGCCTCTTACAAATAACAAGAAAAAATACATTCAAACGTTATTCACAATAAAGAGAAAACATACAAAGAACTTATTTAATTTATGTTTTAATTTATATAAATCCAAAGGCAAATTAATGAAACAATGACAATGATGTGGGTATCAGTGGCTGGATCTCAATAGAGATACAAAAAAAAACGAAAAGCTAAATCAAAACGATAAAGTAAAACAGCTAGAAAAACAATATATATAAATACATCCATGTTTGTTTTTTTCTCAACCGTTTATGACTTTAAAAAATTCAGTACACTAAAGGCATAAGATTAAGCAAAACATACATTGTGTAACATATTTAATTTAAGGTATACCTGTATATGTTTTATTTCATCGACCCAGTTTTAAGTGTTATTTAGTAGTGTCATGTTTGGTTCAACTCAATGAGTTAGCAATATGTTTGTGAGGTTCTCTCTCCAGCTGATCCTGACACAAAAACTAAAATAGTCAGAAATAAAATTGCAGAGCTTTCTCTCATGCAACACACACTAACCCTTCCCCAGTACAAGATATATAGGGCCTACACTGTTAAAAAAATTCTTATAAAAAAACGGTAAATTACTGGCAATCTGGACGCCAGTAATTTACCGTAATGTAGAATTACAGGTACTGTTGAAAATAAATTACTGTAAAACTACAGTAAATTGTTGGTCATAAAGTCGGTTGTCTACCGTAATGTAGAATCACAGGTACTGTTGAAAATAAATTACTCTAAAACTACAGTAAATTACTGTTAACTTGAAAGTCGGATGTCAACTATAACGTAAAATCACAGGTACTGTTTCTAATAAATTACTACAGTATATTACTGTTAATCTGAAAGTCTGTTTGTCATCAATAACGTAAAATCACGGGTACCGGCCATAAATAAATTACTGTAAAACTACAGTAAAATTACTGTTGATTTCAAAGGAAGTGGTCTACCATAATGTAGAATCAAGAGTAATGTTGATAAATAACTGTAAAACTACATTAAAATTACTGTCAATTTCAATGGTCAATGGTAATGTAAAATCACAGGTACTGTTATTAATAAATTACTGTAAAAGATTCAGTGAATTCCAACCAAACAAAATATTACAAAAATATAAATACCATACAGACAAAATAAATACATGCCAATAATCTTATTTCAATAACTGATAACAATAACAAACTCAATTATAATGTTTCTTTTTCTACTTGTCTAAATATCTTGTTTCTGTCATGTTCTTACAGTATGTTCCCTACAATGTTCATTGTATCTGAACTTGATCTGGGATTCTCTGTAACGTTTCTTTTTTTAAAATAAACAACATTTTTTATAAATCTCTGCCTACAGTATATTACATAGATGTTTTCAATCTTCAAAGTACGTCTTCTATTAAAATTTGTTTATCACCTATTTCAATATAAAATATTTAAGTAATTGATATTGATATTTACAATCAATCGAAAATCTTTAAAAAACCAATCTATTAAAATTAGACCTACCATCTATGCTTGATCATTAAATAATTAATGTGGATGTTACAATCATCAAAATATGCCTTATATTAAAATGACCATCAAATAAATGGAAGGTTTATTCCAGAGTACAGGACCTGGATGTGGTAGATGGACACTTAACAGTAAACCACAGTAAGAATTTTGTTGATCCAATAACAGGAGTCCACACTCAAAACATAGAATCCTACTGGAATCGTGAAAAATTAAAGTTAAAAAGAATGGGTGTAAATGGGAATGGTTACCGGAATACCTTGACGAATTTATGTGGCGAGAAAGATATGGCATAATATAAATTAAACAGATTAAGTAAGTTAAAATAGTATATGTTCCTTGTGCCTTATTAAATAATGTTAAAGTTCTTGTGCCTTATATTTGAATAAAGTTTGAAGAATGTATTTTTCGATCTATCGATTTTTTTCTTGTTGTTTGTAGAGGCTATTTGATTCAACTGTTGAGAAAAAAACAAACATGGATGTATTTATATAAATTAAAATATAAATTGGATATTTTATATAAATTAAAACATAAATTAAATACGATTAAAATGTATGTATATGAATCTTTTTCTTGATCTTTTCTTGTTATTTGTAGAGGCTACTTGATTTAACTGTTGATTAAAAAAACATGTTAGGGCCTATATAGTGTAAAATACGATATAATTTACAGACACATAATAAAAGCTATAGGCTAACTACAGCAGCAGTTTTTTGTTTGTTTTTCTCAAACACAGTGAAATACAAAACAATTGGCACAATGACACAAACAATAGAAGCCTCAACAAGCCTGACACACCCAACCCAACATATTGACTAACACCCCTATAAATAATAATGGAATAGTCCTATATTCAATACATGCCGAAAACTCAGGTTGATCCGCTTTATTTGCCTGTCGTGTTTATATATTATATTCATGAAATGTATTATTTGAAACTCGTACTTACTTTTTTAATACCTTATTCATTTGTTTTATTATTGATTGAAAGAAAGAAAATAAATGTTTACGTTGAATTGTTGAATTTATAGTCAACAACTATTTGAAATTGAAGCCACATGGTCGACTCATGGTCGACGATATCGCCCATGCTGGAAAATAATTTGAGTAAATAATTACATTTTATGAAGAAAAATAGTAGAAATTCATATAATATTGAACATTTCTACTTTCCAAAATGTGTCAAATAAGTATTTAATGATAATTTATGCATTTCGGATCTTCTAAATTTTATTTTTTTCATTTATTTGATTTTTTAAATTAAATTGGTTTTATTACTAACCCTATTTTAAATGGTACGTTCCATGCGGCACTAACGCGCATGCGTAGCTTCGGTTAAAAAGCAACTTTGGACTGTACCATTTTGTAGAAAGGTAATTTTATAAATGTAATTTATTTTGCTTATTATTATTGTCGTTTAAAATTGTTTTATGTATTGTATGTAAATAAAATAATTTGGTTGTGTTTCAGGGAACAATATATAATTTGCTATAATGTTAAACAGATGGTTGTGGTGTTGAACAAACAGTATCCTTTCTATTTTCTAGTGGACCAAATAAAATTTCTTGTATCTTCTACTACTAGTACTAACTACCCTAGTGACAACCCGTCAACCGATTCAGTTCCAAACCAATACAATCATTCACGAAAACATCACCTCAAGAGGAATATTTGTTGCCACAGACACTTACCTTTATTTTAGTGATGTTAATAAAGAGGCTGCAGTGAGGGTTGCCTAGGTATAGTACTAGGATTTAGCAGCTATTGTCGAATTATATCTATTGTGTAAGTGGTTGAATTGCATTTGTTCAGTAGTAGTAGTAGTACTAGTACATTGCATTGTTGTGAACACATAATAAATACACACTATTGCTTAACAATCTCTTTCGGTTTTTGGGTAGCCCTGAAAAGGGCTGTTTGGTTTGAGATTGTTTGCGGTTTGTGGTAGCCCTGAAAAGGGCTGTTTGGTTTGAGGTAGCCCTGAAAAGGGCTGTTTGGTTTGAGTTTTTTTTTTTTTTTTTTTAGGGTTTGGCTGCCAACATGGATGGCGATGTCTTCACCCAATGTTCCTTCATTGCACTGGTCAGAATACCAAGGTCATCGTTGAATCCACGGATGTTGGACTTGAGGGTGTTAAGCTGAGCGTGCATGCTCTCCCCTCCCTGCTCTCCATGGAATCCCAATCCGAACTTCCATCTTCTTATCCATTCAGACACATGTTCTTCCAGAATGTGCATCTTGGGAGGCTCTGTTTCTTGAAAGTGTTTCCGAAAGAACTGCACATAATCTTCAATGTCTGATTCTTCAGAGACAAAAAAAAAATATGTAATAGATAGACAGACAGGCTAGATAGACAGACAGGCTAGATAGACAGGCTAGACTCGGTTTCGTTCCCAAAGCACTACCCAATCGGAAGAGAACACTGCCTAACAATGTAAGTTCCACGCAGTCAGAAGATTTTTTTAATGTGTTTTATACAAATTGTGATTCCCTTCTAAATAAGAAGAATGAGCTTTTGTTGCGTTTATCTTCAGAGAAAGCTGATATCATTGCTTTGACTGAGATTCTACCAAAGAAGTACTTTTTTGAATTGTCTATAGAAGAGTTTCATATCCCTGGATATCAGATGTTTTTGCCAAATGAAAAGCTTTCATCTGGTAGAGGAGTTGTTATTTATGTTCGAAATGGGATGTCTGCCACTCCTGTTTTGTTTAAAGATATTTTGTTTGAGGAATCCATGTTTGTTGAGATTAGAGTCAAAGATCGCACCTTTTTAATTGGATGTGTGTATAGAAGTGACTCCGGATCTAATGTCAATAATTCTGCTTTGTGTTCTCTGTTTAGAAAAGTGGCATCCTTTTCTTGTTCCGATTTTATTATAGTTGGAGATTTTAATTATAGGAGTATTAATTGGGAGCTAGGATATGTGACTGGTGAAGATGGTAAAAATAGTCATAATTTTTTCGACACCATTAATGACTTATTTTTAGCTCAGCATGTACGAGACCCAACCCGTTATAGAATAGGAGAACAGCCCAATGTTCTGGACCTGGTATTTACATCAAATGAGGATTCTATTAGTGAGGTCCTTCAAACTCCACCATTAGGTAAGAGTGATCATATGGTACTTCGATTTCAAATTCCTGTTAACTTAATCAAAGATGAGGTGGTAGAGGTCAGACATTATTTCCAAGCTGATTATGATAAGTTTCGTGGTTTTCTTGATAGTGTCGATTGGGACACTGAGTTATTGGATAAGGACGGGTTACACTCGCACGGTTCTTTTGATGAGATTTTATCTAGAGGTATGGAACAGTTTGTTCCAAAGTGTAAGAAACACTTGTCTGGAAATTTTAAGAGACCTTTGTGGTTTACTAAGGAGGTTGATAAGTCTATTAAACAGAAGAATAAATGCTGGAAACAGTATATCAAAGCAAAGCGTAAAGGGCATGAATGTGCTAGTGTCAAATGGAACACGTTTATTAGAGTAAGGAATGATACTGTCAACTTGATTAAGAGTTCTAAAAGCATCCTTGAAAATAAGATTGCAAATGAGGTTAAAGTCAATGAAAAGTCTTTCTGGCGCTATGTAAATTCTCAGTTAAAAACCAGATCTGGTATTCCAACTCTTAGAAATTTTGAGGGTAAACTTGTTGTAGATGACCAAGAGAAAGCCGAGTCTTTTAATTCTTTTTTTAGCAGTGTCTTTTGTAAGGAGAACTTATCGAATGTTCCGAATCTGGATAAAAAGATTGAGGCTTCTTTGTCAGATATTGAGTTTAGTGTAGATGATATTCATAAGCTGTTGTCTAACTTAGTTATAGATAAGTCAGCTGGCCCTGATGGCTTTCACCCACGGGTTTTGATTGAATTAAAGGATCAAATTGCTTACCCTCTCAGTCTAATATTCACTAGATTATTCAATGATCAGAAGGTCCCACTATCGTGGAAGGAGGCAATTGTAATACCTATATTCAAAAAAGGCAAAAAGGAGGACCCGGCTAACTATAGACCGGTTAGTTTAACGTCGGTCATAGGGAAAATGATGGAAAGGATTATTAGGGATAAAATTGTAATGTATCTTGAGAGTAATGGTCTTTTGTGCAACGAACAATTTGGATTCAGACAAGGTAGATCATGTGCATTACAACTGCTTGATGTCCTGGAGAGTTGGACTACTAACCTGGATAACCATGATAGCTTTGATTGTGTCTATTTAGACTATAAAAAGGCTTTTGATAGTGTGCCACACCAAAGGCTTCTAGTCAAATTGAAAAGTTTTGGTATTACGGGAAATCTACTAGGTTGGTTCTCTAATTATTTGTCAAATAGAACGCAACGAGTTAGTGCCAATGGTCAATTATCATCACAGGCTCCAGTATTAAGTGGAATTCCACAGGGTAGCGTTGTGGGCCCAATCTTATTTTCAATCTTCATTAACGATTTACCTGATGTTGTCGAATCTAGTATACGTTTATTTGCAGACGACACTAAGTTGTATAGAGTGGTCAATAACATTGATGATGCGGATTTATTTCAGAGAGACATTGACAGTGCTTCCCATTGGTCTAATGTTTGGCAATTGCCATTTAATGACACTAAGTGTAAGGTATTTCATTATGGTCGTGATAATCTTAAGTTCTTGTATTCAATGGCTGGTAATTTACTACATGAGGTAAATCAGGAGAAAGATCTGGGTGTTACCTTTGATCCTAGTTTAATCTTTAATTTGCATGTAGCGGATATCTGTAAAAGAGCTAATAAGAAACTAGGAATGATTTATAGATCTTTTAAATTCTTGAATAAAGATGGATTTTTGAAGCTGTATAAGTCTATTGTCAGGCCAACGCTTGAATATTGTAACACTGTTTATAATCCTATTAGAAAACGAGATCAGGATGAAATAGAGAAGGTCCAGCAAAGAGCAACAAGATTGATTCCTAGGTACCGAAATATCCCTTATGAACAACGTTTGAGAATTCTTGGTCTTCCTACTATGATATATCGAAGGCAGAGAGCGGATATTATCCAAGTTTTTAGGATTGTTAAGGGTTTCGATCGTATCTCGATCAACACATTTTTTGAATTTGATCTAGAATCTCGGACCCGTGGACACACATATAAACTCAAGTTTAAAAGCTCTCGTCTTAATATTAGGAGGGACACGTTCTCCAGGAGAGTTATTCTCTTATGGAATGCTCTGCCTACGGATGTAGTTTCATGTGCTACGGTGAACTCGTTCAAAGCAAAACTTAACGTCGCATGGTCTAACCACCCGCTGAAGTTTTCGCCCTATATTGAATATGATTTTATTGCTAAGAGGGGCTTTTAAGCACTGAGTGCTTCGCCTCGATCCCGTAGACGAAAGTGTACGGGAAACAAGTAAACAAGTAAACAAGTAGACAGACGGACAGGCTAGACAGGTTAGACAGACAGGCTAGACAGGTTAGACAGACAGGCTAGACAGGTTAGACAGACAGGCTATCAGGCTAGACAGACAGACAGGCTAGAGATACAGGCCAGACAGATAGGCTAGAGAGACAGGCCAGACAGCCAGGCAAATTTAACTCAATATATTTACAAAAATATTGTTGGTGCTGAAAGAAACTCATCGAAGAATTTAGTGGAGCAGCTGAAGTTGAGATTTTAGTAGAAAAATAATAAGTATTGATTTTACCAAGCTTCAATATCATCTCCTCTGTGAAAAATGAGGCACAATTGTATTGCCTGTGGCAGTTCCCAAACAAATTAAATAATCTTCCATATTTTGTTGTGACACTGACAACATTCTCTTTAATTTCTGGGCTGAGTTCTATTGCAGTCTTGCATATTTTTGTCATAAGTGTTTTGATATTTTCAGGCTGAAAGTAAATAATTCAATGATAAAATGAATAGTATAGTATAAAAGTCAAATGACAATGACATTACTATAATTATATAACATAAATGAAATACCTTGCAGCACTTATGAATATGGTTACCGACAAACGATTTGCCGTGATATGCCTGTCTGTTAACCCTGAAGGATTTCAGCACATCATCAAGTTTTGCCACCAAAGGCCCTTTTCTCACTTTAGGTAAGTCTTTAGAAATATGGACTGCTTCAGCTCTCTAAAACCAATAAATATATTGTTAGAAAATAAAATAATTCTAAGGAAAAATGCCACCTGTATAGAAATGTTTTCTAATTGTCTGATTTAAACTTACAACTTGTGCCTCTTGTGCCTCTTGGCTTTGAATCTCGCTAATTATACTCTCAGTTGTTCCACTGGTGTCACCCAATAGCATAAAGACACTTAAGTAATCTTTAAGTTGGTCTATTCCATTGCGTATGTCTTCTGCCTTGTTTTCTAGGTATTTGATTTGATTTGACATGGCAACGTGCTTTAAGAATGTGGGGATATTGGTAGGAGTTTCGAGACTGTTTTGAAGCAATGCACTATCAGTAGACTTTAAAATGATGTCGTCCAGTTGCTGGCAAGCTGACTCCAGACTGTTGAAGTGTTTTAAATATAAGCCTAGGCTTATATGTAAGCCAGGAGGACATACCTATTTAAAAAAGTGAGGGAGCAAAATAATTACCTTGTTTTATGAAATTTAAGAGTCATGCAAGCTTTTAGAAAATAATGTTTTAATACCTACATGGTCAATGGGAACTTGTATCAAAGGGCTGGCAATTACATTATTGTAGTTCTTTGCTTTTGAAATATTACCACCAGCCTCACTGAACCTGTCCAAGTCTTTCTTCAGAGTGTCCAATGTCCTTGGGAGTTGGGATTTGTGTTTTTTGGTTACATGGCACCACAAGCAGTAATGTCGTCCTTTAAAACAAAATTTAATACACATTTGCTTTCAAATATCCATCATTTATTAATTGCTAATAATTGCAGTACTGTACCTGTAATACATATATTGTTTGTTTACCGTTTGCACCCGTTAGGCCATATATACGAGCCAAATACTCGTAGTCACCGAATACGAACACTTTGACTTGTTTTCCCCTATTAAGAAAATGAAGCCAGTTAATAATTTGTCTTAATTTACACAAATATATTTGTACAATTTTGTGCAATATTTTAATTTTACAGATAAATGGTATATTTACCTTAATGTGGAATTTTGCAGCTCTTCGAGTTGAGGCAAGATATCCTTGAGGCCAGTTCTTAAATTAAAACTGGAATCGGTGGCCTCAAAGCAATTGATGATGATTGTATTATTTTGGGCATTGGGGCGTGGTACATGGCAAAGCTGAAGCATCTGTTTGAAATTTCCACCACCCTTGTCCCCTCCGATCTTTACCCACATCTCATCTGATGGGATGTGGCCATCGTGCCATGTTAGAAGATTTAATCTGTAAAAGGTATTGATATTTATTTGATTCATTTTTTAAAATTCAGTAATTAAATTAAATCTGTTAATGAAAGCAAATAAAAAACCTACTTTTCTAGTTCATCATATTGCTGGCAGATTTTTTTGTTGAGACTTGCAACAGAAACACATGCAGTTTTTGGATGATTGTATCCCCTGTGTCATTGCAGGAATGTGCCATAGGGACGTATTCAGAAATGATGTTGTCGTCAATGATGATGTTTTTTTGGTGCCTCATTTTTGCCTCGCATTCTGTGCTGACACCATATTTTTTTAGCCAGCTTTAAAAAAAAAATAAAATATTAAAAACTATAATGTTGAGGGTGTTCGATTCAGATACTGCAGAATGTTGATTTGTTATTTACCATTTCAGTTCTCTGTTTTTTTTCCATGTTAGGCCAAGATTTGTTTTTAAAGATAGCAAATCACCAGTTGGAAGACGTATCGGACTTTTAAATTGAGAAAACTCATCATCTCTTTGAGCTTCTGAATCTCCTCCACTTACTGCCGACCGTACATCATCGATGAATTTACTTCTGTTGTGAACAGTTCTCCAGCCTGCATCAGATGAGCTTTTTCGTGGTATCGGCATCGCCATTGTTTTTAGTTTCTGGTTTTTGAAAAAAGGTAATACATTTCTATAGTTGGTGTTATTTTTAGTAATAAAATTAAGTAAACTTGTTAGTTTTTATTGAATTTAAGTTTTAAGTTTTTTGTAATAATTAACAATTTGATTATACAGTAATAACCATTAAAAAAGTACCTTTCTTTTAACACTAAACTCAGATGTGTTGTTGTTCGACTGTTTCAATTTTGCTTTTAGGATGTGTAGACCAACTTCCTCCATCAGTGGCGTTACTGGAGTACCAAGTGGATGGTTTAATATGTCATCTATTTGGTTCGTTTGTTGTAATTGATCACGAGGAGTGACTGGCGTTGATGTTAAGTTAGTTGGCGATGATAGATAACAGTGGTCTGGCAGGCATACATGGTCACTGATACATTTACATTTCACTACAGTACGACATCTTTTACATACAACAGGAACAGACAGATAACATTCAGCAAAGATTGACTGAACATCGTTAATACATGAAAAATGCACAGGTACATTACATACAGAACATTGGACAGTATCACAATCCATATACAACGGTTGAATGCAGGACTTGCACATAACGTGATGGCAAGATGTAACCACAGGAAAAGACGAAACAAGTTTACAAATACCACATTTAAAATTATCAAGTGAACTTGAAACATGAAAGGAGCCAGAAATTGGCTGAAGAAACGGAGGCTTTAAGTTTTTAAAATGTGTTTCCACTGCAACGGTAGTTGCATGTTTTATTTTATAGCTTTCAGTTGCTAAACCTCTTTTCTTCTTCTTCGGTCTACCGCCACTTTTCTGTGTCTCAAATTGGGCACATGTACTACAGTCGCCTGTTCTATGATGGGGTTGCCACTGGGTTACATTGCATGGTTTGTTTTTTTGCAAATATCCCATGCACAGCAGACAGAAATACTTGGGGTGAACACCATCAATATCTTGCAAAATGTTGATGTTTAAAGCAGTTGAAAATTGTGGTTGAAAGTTGGAACAAGCAAACTGCCTGATTTCCTTGGCTCATTGTCTGGAGGCATAAGGTTTTAGCCTGTTCCCACATATACGACACAAGTAATTTAGATTTATAACATGCTTTTCCATATTCAATTTTAATAAAAGAATGACGTTTTACACAGTGAGGCCTATACTAATATTAATATATTACTAGTATTATTTTGTTAAAGTACAGGAAATAGAATAGAAATAGAAAATTAGAATAGGCTCAACATCAAGAGTGCATTTTAAGTTTTATTTGATAATAAATAAATAGTATCTTAGAATTGAATAATGACAAAAAACTCTGAAAATTTAATTATTACAGAAATTATATGCCTTGTATATTAATTAATGTTTTTATAATGATACTTTTGGTAATTTGATATGCCTATACTAAAATCGTTTTTTATAATTGTTTTTGCTCACTAAAAATTTTGAAAATTTCACTAAGTATGTATTATTATATTAAAAGTAAACATATATTTAAAAAAAATAAAATTATGAATTCTTACCGTAGTTATACGACTTTTAATTGTCTTTTTAGTCGGCGCGATTGTTTGTTTATCGTTGCCAAGTAACGAAACTACGAAGGTATGTTTACGCCCTCTATTGATGAGTGACGTAACCAGGAAGTATCGAATTTCAGGCTTTTGCATAGCGAGCGAACATACGTGGGTACCGCACCACCACCACCACACAACAACACACACACGCGGGCTCAGCTGCTGCATTTGACCACCACACCACGGCGGGCGGCAATTGTGTTTGAGTCGTCCACAACAACACATCAAACAAGAAGTCTAGGCCTATTCCCAATCACGCACCGCGTACCCTGGAACATGACGAATTGGAAGAGGCTCACGTGTACATTACAAGAATTACGCCTGGATGTTGCTTTAGTTTGTGGTCAGAGTTTCAGGTATGAAGGTCCAAGGATCAACGGGGCATAGGAAGCCCACACTATCTTTACAGATGTAGGGCCTAGGCTAGACCTGACCGGGATGAATTTAGTATGGAACGCCAAGCTTGCTTGCATTGTTTATATATTGTATGCATTGTTTAGATGGTGACCTCCGTGGCTTATTCCATTAATAGGGGTACATTGCTTAACCGATTTTCTAATCAATTTCTAATCAACTTTCTAGGCTAGTCTACAATTTCTGGACATTGTCATTTTTAAGCATTTCATATTTTTCAAAAAAATTTGCGCTGCGCACTCGCTTTTGCGCACTTTGACCGTACGCAGCTTAGAAATACCTTTTGCACTTGATTATCGTTCTTTATACTTTTTATGATGTATTTCTTTCATTTTTGATAAATTAGGAATGTAAAATAATGACACACTTGCACATCAAACTTTAAAAATTGTGCGCTTGAAAATGGGTTATTTTATTTCAACCACATCCAACAGCGAAAAATCGGCAATTACAGGATGCCTTAAAGATGAACTTGAGTTGAGTATATGATTTTGAGTTTCTGATATTAAAATTACATAATAATTAATATTCTTAACAAAATGGGTGCTTTTATTTTTTGTGTATGTTTGACAAAAATGTTAAAAAAATAGAATTTAAAATATTATTCTATGCCCCACCCACTGCCGATATTCACCGAAGCGTGAAAATGACCATGACGTCATCTCAGTTTCGCGCATGCAGTCTGTAAATCAATTTGAGCCTTTAGCAAATGGAGATGAGGAAGAAAATATGGAAACTGAGGATTTGAGGGAGAAGCAAAATAGATTACAAAATACTGACTGGTAAATTGAATTTTAACTTTTTTTATACTGTACTGACGTAGGCTACGTGACTCTATCTAGGTTATCTGATTCTAGCATATAAATATAGTCTATAGTACTATAGGGTGACTACAAAATGTCACGGGTCAATGATTTTCCGCTCGAGTTGCTTCTGGTAGACAAGCAAACTCTGAGTACAACGTGGTCAGTGTGTTTACTGTGTGTTTACGTATAGACAATGGCAGTCGGCACCGCTAGTTCGTCGTTGCCAAACATTGTTTTATCAACAATAACTGATAATTTATCTACAACTGAACGTCGAAGATATCTTCAGAAAATATCAGGTATTGGAAAAGACCCATATTTGATCGATAAAGATGAATTTTCGCATGAAATCGACAGTCTGCCGGACCTCACAGCGATGGATATCATGGCATACTTAATCGCTACGCCAAGCCCATACACAGCTGAAAATTTTCAAGCCTACAAATCTACAGAGGCTTACAATCAATTTGCTAATGGATTTCTGTCGGATATGGGCATTTTTTGTCCCCCACACAGACCAGATTTTAAAGTTGTTAGAGGAGATGTAAGTAATATTGAATTTACTTTGTTGTAGTAGGTCTTCCGCCTCCTCCTAGTTAGTAACTAGGAGGAGGCTAGTAATTATTAGCAGTAGTAGCCTACAGCCTATGCCTTGTGTAAGACTGGGCCTAGCTAGATAGAAGGGATACAATTCTACTACTTATTTATTTAATAATTTTATTAAGTTATAACCTTTTTTGGAGAAAAGCCTATGCCCTTTTTTATGTATGTAAAACCATTATTTTATGGTACAACCATGAAGTTATTTTAATTTATATCCGGACCATGGATGGATAAGCATGGTTAATTACTGATAAGCAGGAAACCGACTAATTGAAATAAACAATTATTAATAGTACTGTATAATTAATAAACACAATGCAATCTTTTATAATGTCTGTAAAGGAATAATATTATTTGTTGTTAATATTATTTTATTGACTATTGTTTTTCATTTTTCAAGGTGTTGCACTCACAGTCGGTTTCTAAGAAACCGTTATCACCTTGGGTTATCTGCAGTGAGTAAAGCTTATTGGATGGAACCAAACCGAAAGTATGTGGTGGCAAAACCAGTGGCTTCAATTGACGTTTCATCAGCAAAGGCCAAAAAAAGAAAACTAGATGAGTCGATTGATGAGGGCACCCCAGATCCACCAGTTTCAACTACTACAACATCAGTGGAAACACGCACAACGGCTTTCCATGTCATGAATGACCCAGGGCTTGCATTCCTTGTCGAGCAGCTGGCACTGATTGCACCAAAATCTGTAGTCCTGAGTACTTTGCCTAAATACTGTGAGGCATTTGTTCCAGTAGAGGTTGAGGAAAAGTTTCCACCTGTTATGAGCAAGCTGTATGATGCAGAGGCGCTGATGCTTTCATATCCTGAGCTGTACTGTCTGTTGTCATGTACTCAATTGGTAATGTTGAACTTAAAATTGA
The DNA here is from genome assembly GCF_963402885.1 of Antedon bifida. NCBI lineage: Eukaryota > Metazoa > Echinodermata > Crinoidea > Comatulida > Antedonidae > Antedon > Antedon bifida. The sequence goes on along the minus strand of NC_136228.1, from coordinate 21,592,853 downwards.
GTACTTTTGACGGACACCACCGATGACCCTCTCCACATGAATTCGTAAATGAGCAATTTTTCTTATGGTTTCCACCTCAAGAGCAGACAGCTGTTGTTTTCCCTTCTTAAAAGCAGGAATCTTTGCTTCGCAACCATAAAACCCAGCATCATCTTTTATGTCAAAACCTCGGTCGGCAAGGATGACATCCCCAGGTAGCAGATAATCAAAAAAATCTGACGTCAATGTTATGGTCTTATCTGTACCTCTGCCTCCCCATGCTGCAGACAAATATGAAATTTACCTGCATGGAGTGCAGCCAATTAAAAACTTTACTGTATTGTGGTGCTTGTAGCTGAAAAACAGTTGTGCCCTCGCTTCAAGACTTGAGGGCCGCTCGCAAAAAACCTCAAAACAGTCAATTATTACTGCTACCTTCGACTCCAATGCAATTCGAAATTGCATTGGCATGGTTTTCCACAACACCTCCCTTTCTGGCCATACAATAAGCTCTTGTTCAGCATAGACATGGCATCCAGTCCCGTATTAAAAACTCGACACTGTTGAGTCACTTATATGAAATCGGTACGCAATGTCCTGATTTCTAAGGTTCAGTCTAAGTTTGAAAAGTACAATTAGTAACTGCTGGAATCGACTTACTGATGTTCTACTCGGGAATCTTCTTTTAACTAGTTCAAAAACCAACATCAATACTGCAAATGAAGGCAACCCTGTGTAGAAATGAGTTCGCTCATTGTCATTTTTAAAAGTTAACTCTGTTATTGGCGACTCCTGTAACAAGGCCTGTGACTGGGCCTGTAAGACATCTATGTCAGCACAACACATAGTAGAGTTTCGTGTTGATATGTCAACACAGACACATATGTTTTCTACAGGAGAAACATCTTCCATATTAGCCTCACCTAATTGGAGATCTAACAAAACTTCCACAGCAATACATTTCTTTTTTTTTTCAGTTCTTTTTTGTGACCTTTCGTATCGCTCCTTATCACGTTTTGCGGTGTGATCATCCAGGTCCAGCCTGCCCATGTCTTGAGTTGGAGCCCAACATTAGCGAACGTATGTACACTACGTTGCCCCTCGCGGTACTCGTTCCACAATGTTGTAAGTCTCTCGTTTGCCACCTTGCTGCCTGTTCGTGTTCTTCTCAATTCATCTCTGTATATCATCTCTACATTGATCGATACTGTCGAATTTCTTGGATGGTTACTAAATGTGAACATAAGCCGATTTAAAAAGGCATGTTTAACCGATTTATCATGCACGTCCGATCAGTGTGACAGCGCCCTCCATTTCTCCAATATGCGCCGGGCCCATGTGTGGATCGAGGCTAAGAATCAAACTTTTCAAACGACAAATTACAGTTAATTATCAAACTTAAATAGTAGTATATGAACTGGAACTAAATAATTTGATTTAACTTACCACGTAGACAACGCTGGTCGAGTCCTTCTTACAACAGAGCATATTTTATACTTATAGATACAATAAACCGTGTTAATCAAAACCCGAAAAGTAAGGTTGTGAAGGAGCAGCATACGCAAAGTAAACATACGTAACCAAGTAACTTTGCGCGCCTTTTCAATGGCACATGATTACGCAACTTCAACTATTATGATTTGACAAGTGCCTGAAACTTTATTTTTCCTGGTTGAAATGAAATCATTAATAGCAATTACTTTAAAAAATATTATACTGTATACTGAGATGAAGTGAGGTCATGTCAATTTTTTTTAAATAAGTATGTAAGTATGCTTTGTATTGGAATAGGTTTGTGCACGCTGCATAAGTCCTTTGTACGCTGGACAAAGATTTCTGTGCAATCTATAATACATGTGACCTTTGAATAGTTCTCACTAAAGCAACTCTTGTTTCTTCTTCGTTCCTAGCACCTCCAAATTGGAATTCATACTTGTCCTGCCGCAGCTCTCCATACTGCATCAAGTCGTTTAGTATGTTTTCATTTAACAGCCTAGCTCTATCAGCTTTTTCCACCATGCCTTTGTGATTGTCATCTATGTGCTGCTTCTTATCTTCTGCTAAGGTTTGTGTTCTTTCTGCATCAATTTGTTTGTTTCGCAAACAAGCATTCTGGCCTTTGAAAGTAATCTTCCTTAAATCTGATTTTTTTGAAAGCCATTCCAACGTCTTATTGCATCACTATCTTACTTTCCACACAACTCAAACTGTTTCGGAGTTCGGAGCTGTAATTGTCAGTAATCCAAATACTCTCTCACCACTAATATTATTACTTGTACATGTTCTTTTAACTCATAGCTGGTGGTGTTGTTTACCTTTCTAGAGGGGCTTATCTCTCCCAGTGGCTCTTTGCACTAATGTTGTTAATCTTTTCCATAAAAAACACAGGGGAGCGAACCTGGTAGGATGCGTCTCACTGTCCGGTTCGTTGTGGAACATGTATGGCAGATATCTACAGTGTACCTAGTATATACCTGGTATAACGGTAAGCTGAACCACTATCAGGAGGGATTGAGATTGTGTCAACATGTATTTCCTAATTAAGACTACTGTCTTGAATGAATGTGTCTCGAGGATACAGATGTTTTAGAAATTTCTCGATCTTTTTTGTTTTTATTGCGACGTCACACGATATGTGTGGGTGCGCCGGGGGATGGATCGAGGCTATAAAGAATCAAACATTTCTTTTAACGACAAATTACAGTTAATTATCTATCTTAAATAGTAGTATATGATGTGGAACTAAATAATTTGACTTAACTTACCACATGGACGATGTTGGTCGAGTCCTTCTTACAGCAGAGCATATTTAGCAGTGATATAATAAAACTTGTTCATCAAAACGCGAAAAGTAAGGTTGTGAAGGAGCATACGCAAAGTAAACATACGTAACTTTGCGCGCCTTTTCAGTGTCACATGATTTTTTTTTTAATATGTATGTATGCAAGTGTTAAAAATAAGAAAAAGAAACATTAATTTGTTAGTATTTTTATAGCCGTCATTAGTTTCTTTCTTCTTTGTTGCTAGCACCTCCAAATTCGAATTCATACTTGTCCTGCCGCAGCTCTCCATACTGCATCAAGTCGTTTAGCGTGTTTTCATTTAACAACCTAGCTCTATCAGCTTTTTCCACCATGCCTTTGCGATTGTCATCTATGTGCTGCTTCTTATCTTCTGCTAAGGTTTGTGGTCTTTCTGCATCAATTTGTTTGCTTCGCAAACCAAGCATTCAGGCCTTTGAAAGTAATTCTTCCTTATCTGATTTTTTTGAAAGCCATTCCGACGTCTTATTGCATTTATGCATTATGTTACTTTTCACATACTGAAACTGGCATTCGAAGCTCACTTTATGTAATGGTCAGTAATCCAAATACTCTCTCTGTCTTGAATGTGTCTCGAGGATACAGATGTTTTAGAAATTTCTCTATCTTTTTTCTTTTTGTTCCGACTTCACACGATGCGCCGGGCCCATTTCCCACGCCTTTCTGTTATGAAAGATGGTTGCACAAGATGACATGTCGGTTGCCTGAAAGCAAACTGTGTTATCCTTTTTAAACTGTCGTGATATTATTACAACTAAATTTCTAATGCGATGATATTCCTATAATGATCATCAATACCTGTAAATCTATTTACAGTATTTCCCGTCAGGAAGTTTATTCTAATTAAGAAAGGTTGCACAAGATGATTCTATATCAGATTGCACCTGTATACTAATGATGATGAAATGCCTAACATCAATATCTGAAGAACCTCTCCATTTGGCAAGTCTTTACATGCAGCAAAGGCATCTTATGGCTCATAAACATGAGTGACCCCCACCAATGATTATTGGTAATAGTAACCAAGAATTTCCTCATTTCTGTCATGGTGGTTTTTTAATTTAAAAGTGTAATATCTGCATTTGCTATTAATTGTTTCTGTGAGCTCGTCTTCTCTCAGCTTAAAGCCAGCAGCGCCAAACTGCTTCTGCTCCTGTAGGATGGTTGATGTGGTTTTTTGTTTTTGGACACAATGGCTTCTTATTTGCCAATTCGCCATTTCCTTTTCAGTAAAAATAACTGACATCAGTGCTTTTAGCAATAAACTTGGCTTTTTTGTCTTTCTTAGAAGGCTTTCGTATGCGCTAACCTCCATGGTGATAGCAATGTGTAATGTAGACCACCTATGGTGATGATTGAACATCTAAAAATTCTTGTGTTACCTTCATATTCCATAGCGTTAGCTGACCCCTCATGATTTACATTGCGCTCCAACTGATGCTATAGTTTCTTCACCATTTCTTCTATCGAACTCGACTTCCTTTGAAGCCATGTTTGCTTGCTTGTTTGCATAATATTTTTCTGAAGAATTTATTACAATGTTAAATGTTTGTTTTATTTGTTCTGATTTGGTATAACTTTTTTGACAATACAGTACAAAGATTGACTTGCTTAAAAATAACAAAAAGTTAAAATACTTCTTAAATTTATGTACATCTTAACAACATGCACATTGAAAGCAATATACACAAAAATAAAATTTTAGATTGTGATCTTATAAAATTTCAATCAAGATAATTTCTGAACACAAATTGAACAGTCTTGTACAGAAGTCAGAGGTCACTCTTTATTTTTTTTAAATGAATTGTTACTTACCCAATGTGTTTAACCTGATGTTATAGCTAACACTGTTAGATTATTAATTGATGTTAACCAGCCTCTTCTATCTGTTGTTTGAATACATCTGAGTCCCAGTGATTTTTTCCAAAAATGATAACATTCCTAAAAAAAAATCCATATGCTGATTAACAATTTACAAGGAATTTCTTCAAGCAAAAGAGCAAGTGAATAAGGATGTTGCATGGCAACAATGCTTATGAGCAACTGAAATCTAACCTCGCACTAAGGCAACTTATGAGGAGATATGTGTAAAAATATTGTACACTGGAAATAAACTTATATTACACAATAATAAGTGTTACTGTACAACAACATAATAACTGAATGCAACAGAGCAGATGAGATTGGATGAGAAAGTTTATAAACGTCTATTGAAATCCAGACTGAGTAGTTCACAAATATGTGATACTACTGTACAGTACATTTAAAATTTGTATTATATTGTACACAATGTGGACTGGTCATTGGAATCACATCTCTGAATTATAACCAAATACACAGAGGAGAAACATGAAAAACTTTGAGACATGATTACGCAAGGGTTATGACGAGATTGAGTTGAAATTAATCCAGACATGTCATGAAAAAGAAGTGGATAAAATGGATTGTGAAAGAAAGAAATCAAAAAGTGACTACCATACAGATGGTATATGATAATATATATATACTGAAAGAATGTTAGCTGGAAGTTATCTCTTTCGGACTCCCCAGAAGCATTTGAATAACAGATATTTAGTGGTCAATCGTGTTAAATAACATGCCTCGAAAGTCAAGTCAAAATCATTGTTTAGCTATAACATCAGAGTGACTTAATTTTGGTAAAGTATGATAACACACAAAACAACAGGTTAGTGACAACAGTTTTACCAAAATATAAACAGAAAGAAATGGAATAGAAAAAGAAACAAATATACCATACTCTTTTAAAAGGTTTCAAAAGACCTTTTTATGTTTATCAATATGGAAATTCAGATGAAACATAAAGTGTGCAAAAATTATCCAAATGAGTGATTAAAAATTATTTTTATTATATTTGAATACACCATTTCTCAAAAATATCCTATTCTCGTGGGCTCATGATTTACAAATAAAAAAAAGTTATATTTAATTTAATGACTAAACAACTTTTCCCTGTTCTTCTGTACTTTCTCTTTTTTGGACCCATTTATTATATTCATAGCTGAGCTTGGTATTTGGCGATAGTTTGATTTGCACATGTGGTTCAGTCCTACCTACTGTACACAGAGAAAATTGTATTGTATTTCCGCTGCTTGTGACTTTATTTTCAAAGCACAGTCATGTAGTTCTTTCTGCAGTTTTTCAGCCACTTTTGATTGGATGCAGTAAAAAAAAGTGAATCCGTTTGCAGATGCAGCATCTATCTAGTTGCTCATTCATAGGGCCTGTTTCTGCTGCAACTGCTTAAAATATGGTATAAAAATACAGTATAAAATACGGTATATTCTATACCATATTTTTTAGTACCCCGTTTCTGCTAAAAAATACTGGGGTGGTCGTGTTAAAATTCATCCTTTTACCTAAACTGTACGTGAGCCGGAAGTCTGTGTTTGACCCAAGTATACTGAGCGTGCACACTGTAACTCCACTCTCGTGGAATTTCCCACTCGAAATCTCGATCTCCACATATTTTCCGCTTTCCACTTAGTTATTTTTTTGCAATGTTGTACGGCTTTCGCAGGCTCTTCAGCTTTGAGTTTACTTGTTTTAGAGACCTATTCCGTAATTCTGCTTTATTTTTAGTTTTACACCTCACTTTCTACTACTTTGTACCTGGTTCTGATCCATTAGGTAATGAGGGGCAGCTACTGTATGGCCCGATCTTCTAATATTCTGTCCAAAACCTCGTAATGGGGACAAGCAATTCTGTCCCTCCCAGACTCCGAGTTATTTTTTTTGCCATGTTGTACTGCTTTCGCAGGCTCTTAGCTTTGAGTTTACTTGCTTTGGAGACAAGTCTATTCAATAATCCTGCTTTATTTTGTTAGAAATGTCTTTATAAAGGTGGTTGTCCCTTTTATTGCCTTTTAGTTGTCCGGAAATTTTAACTTCCCCTCACAAATTTATAGTAAATACCATAACGTCTTCGCTCCACATTTTCGCCGAATAAACCTATATACTATACATAAAATCAAATCACAACACGATGTTGACCTCATGTCACAGGTAAAAAAATATAGGGCATTTTTTATTGGCAGCAGAAAAGGGTACAGAAAATACGGTAAAGATTTGTAAATACTGTATTTTATCCACAAATTTGGTGGGGAAAATATGTATACAAAATACGGTATTTTTTTGTGACCGCCATTTCCGCTTCCAGAAATATACCGTATATATATACGCTATTAAAAAAATACCGTATTAAATACGGTAGTTACTTGGCATTAGAAACTGGGATTTGAAACTCAAGTCAATGGCTAATGAATACATCGATGTGTCATAGCTTTTAGCATCATCCTCGTATGTCTCTCCATTGCCTGTCTCTTCTTTCCTCTGTTATATCGATTTCAAATTATTTTAAAAATTGATGATACTATTAATACTAATAGCCTCTAAAAACTGCTTCATCATTTTATTGAAAAGACTAAATTCAGTTTTGCTTGGGTTACTGTAAAGATTGATTGTCTCTGTGATCTTTCAATGACAATTTTCTGGAAAGACCCAATTCCATCAAAGCTAACATCTTTCACTGAACAAGTCTTTGCATTTCCGTTCTGACAGTTTTTATTACGGTCAGAATTTATTAGATGTTGAATTCATGCAGATCAACCACAATTGGTGTAACGAAAAAACCAATGTGTTCTGTTGAACACATCCATCATTTCCTGATGACTGGAGGATCAACTTCTACGACTGGAGGATCAACTCCGACGACTGGAGGATCAACTCCGACGACTGGAGGATAATAATAAGTAGATAATAAGAAGTCCTCAATCGTATCATTCGTCTTCTGGGATTGTTCATAAATTGTTATTTAATAATAAGAAATGTTCAAATAAATTGTGAATGTTTTATTTTTTTTCCATTTTCCACTACCGAGTCTACCATCAGTTGCCTTTATGCTGTATGCAGTTACCTCTGTTCCACTCTTTATTAGCTTGCAGTAAGTCTATAAAAATATAAAAGTTCTCGCCTAACAGTTAACCTCCTAGAAGAAAACACAACCTCTAAAACTTCCTGGTCTAGGCAAATTTTCTTAAAACATTCTGTTAATGCAATACATTCCAGGTCATTTACTCTCTTCCTTGTAAATTCACCTGCCGCGTGACAACAGCAACATTCCTACAGCATATGCCTACAATTGCCACAATGGCACCATTCGGTTGTATCCAACCTGCTAGGCCTTGGTGGCTACAGCTTAGCCTGTTGTTGATGTTCTTTTTTTAAAGTACTATCTGCAGAACGAACAGTGTACGGTTCAAATGCATAATCATTTCCTACTCTGTAACACAGGGTCATATCGCCACAGCTTCTTTCTGCTTCACCACGCGCTTATAATAAATGAAACTTTTATTGTTTAAGGGACAAACAATTATATTTCATATTTTTTTAACCCTTTAACATTGTTTACAGTTTATAAAATATATGGTTAAAAAATTGTGTACTTATTGGGACTAAAACCCTATTGTTACCGGAACATGAAAGCAGCTCATAGCCACCACCTTCTGTAAGCTTTGGAAAAACCTCCATCATTACTTCCTTCAGCTTGGATGGTGACATATTAGAATGCTTGATTGACATAACCTTTTCACCAAGATCAGCATCTGCCAACGCCTGCTTTTCGGCCATGGTTGGCGCATGTTCCATTTCAGGATTTGCCAAACAGATTACCTTTGGTCCATGAGGTGTCACCATAACTTTGTGCTTTTCTTTTTTTACCAAAACCTTGGTTTTTTGTTTCCCGATTGCCTATTATTGCAGATAACAGGGTGCCTAGGAAAAATACGAGTATTTACTATCAAAGTGAAATAAACATACATGCTAGGTCTAATGTTAATTGCAATATCTGTGCATTAGGTTGTCCAAAGTCAATTTTGCATGTGACAAACCGTATGGTTGGTCTCAATGGATTTAAAGCTATAGAGACCTGTACCACTCTCTCCTTTCCTGACACACCCTACATCTTTGTGTAATTGTAATTATTTATTCTGTCTAAGTTTGACTGGTGACATGTTCATCCCATCCGCTTAGACCGTGGTGCCTTTCTCTTTAATCTGCTTGCCAGTTTCCATTGTTACGGTGGTGGTGATCATTTCTTCATTCTCTTTTAAAGGAAGTTGTGTAAAATTAAATTTCAAAATCAGTTTTCTGCAATTCTGGTCTTCCAGACCTTCACAGAAATTTTCGAAGTTTTAATTACAACTCTTTATTTCAAGTTTTAATTACAATTCTTTATTTCAAGTTTTAATTCCAACTCCTACATTTTCATAAAAATCTAGATTATAAAGTACACCTTCTCCCTGTAATCTTAAGGCAGATGATGACTAGTGCCACTTTTATTTTACTCACATCTTCTTCAAGTCGGATACTTCTAGCATGAATTTCCTCTATCCTTTCCTGTGACATTCCACACTTGATTTGTCATTGCTGTGTGAAAAGTTTATTGTTGGCAATTCTGTAAATGTTGTTATTGGGATGCTGGTGGTTCGGCTAATTTGATGGCTTGTTCAGAGCCTAAACCTGTCCATTTGTGTTGCTGCATCCTTTTTTTCCTGTTGTAACATACAACAATCACAACATGTCTATCTATGATCCGAATTTGGCTGTATGCCCCGGACTCTCCATTCTGGTATCCCCACCTAAAAAGAACATTTGTCATTACTGTAGTTTTAGATATTCTTAAAGTTTCCAAACATTCACAATACTTGGCTGCAGATATTGTTCTTGATGGCGATAATATGTCCGTTCTGATATTGCACATACCCTACATCTTTGTGTAATTGTAACACAGGTCCCTGTTAGTGGCAAGCAGTGCATGTACCAAACAAACCTAGCAGCTGAGATTCGAAGACAATGTACTTTCGTTTGTCTACAGGACCCATGGATTTAGATGTATCACTGTCACCAGGGGCGGATTCTTTCGGGTCTCATCATTCGGAATATAATATAAAGTCATTCTATAGTAATTGTTAAATGTCTGAAAGAAATGAATATACATATATATTTGAAGAAATGAAAAAAAATAATTGCAAAGAATGGTGAAATTAAATCCGATAATTTAATAATTATATTGCATTATTTTTGAATGGCAGTCACATATAGTGCAGTCATTTAATTTTGTTTGTAAATGGAATGTCCAAAGCTTATTATAAAACTTAACTTAATGTTATTATACATACCTCTACAGACATTGACGTTGTCGACTCTATCCGCTTGACATTTTTATATTCGGTTACCAAAACGATACTCGCTTGTATCTTTTGGTCCATGACCAGCTCTATGGACGTGTGGGTTCCCCACAAAGATAGACCCACCGTGTTTGTCCCATCTGTTAGTTGGATGTCAATTATCAATGTTATTGATTATAAATTGAAGTGGTATAATAAACACAATCTTCATGGTAGACCATGCAAGCGATTGATTTTGCACAACCAAACTGATTCGCGGTCTTGTTGAATGGCATTCCAGTGGATAGTCTGTGCAACGTCATTGCTACTCTCTATTCTGCAGAAAATGTGGAACCGTTGTTGTTGGATCAATATAGTTTCCATTTTTACGGTGGTGGTGATCTTTCTTTCATTCTCTTTAAGGAACCTTTGAGAATAAAAACCTTACTTTGTTAGAAGGTGAAGATTGCAGTTCAACTGGTTAATTTCAGTCTCCCACCTCTCTTCTTTGATCGTAGTATTGTTTAAATAGAGTTTCATTTGGTGGCAAATGACCAGTCATTAGCGTTAGTTGATTAATGCAGGTATTACTAACCGGATACCAACTGTGCTGCATTTCTATATCATGTGGGAGATTTCTTTCTTTTTGCCTCTTGCCATCGGACGTGCTGGACACTCCAACTTTAATTACTTTTTACATTTTTATATTATATATGGTATACTAAAAGAGTACTAAATTTAAAGTACAAGCTTCTGGGGTATTGTCCTGGCTATGCACCTACCACAATGTCTAATCCAGCTTTCAATGTCTGCACTCATTCGGGGCCTGTCTCTTGCCAACGCCAGCGTTCGCTCAACACCAAGATGACCTAATTCGTTGTGAAGTCCCTTTATAGCTGGATTGGTTGTACATCTGTATAAAATAGCATTACGAAGTTGAAGCTTTCCAAACTCTCTAAGAATAAGTCATTCATCGGGTAACCCTATCGAGGAGTCTGGTTTCTTACCCATTTTGACATAATTTATGACTTGGTTGATGATTGGATCTTTCTGCTGTATGTTCGTCCAATCAATATATAAGTGGAATAGTGTCGGATGAATTGACAGATGGAGTGTTGATGGATACACCATATTGTAGGAAAAGAGCGCTCATCATACAGTATCACGAGAACACAGCTTTACCTTTTAACCTAGCCTCAAGATTACAGAGTCTTGTTGTTCTTCATACTGTCGGTTGGGTTTGATGTCATGAGGTCTGCAGGACAGAGCATTGGCGTCAATGTTTAATTTACCTGGTTTGTAGTGAATAGAAAGTACATATGTGAGAGGGTTACTATCAGTCATCACTCGTGTACCACAGGCCATGTATAGGTAATCTTTAAATTTATCTGTAACCGCCCACTTTAAAGCGAGAAATTCAAGTTACACTTTGTCCACAACAATCTTATGAATAAATCGACCACGTACATAAGACCAAGATCCAAATGAAATGATCCAGTGACGCACGAGACATCTTGTTGTGTATTGTGATGGCTTCCAACTCAACCCATGCCTGCAGAATATACGATAGTATAGTAACATTAATAAATATCAACCGCGTATCTATATGATTATGCAATTTTAATTACCGTTTCGTACTAACGTCGTACCGCAAACGTGTATATATTGGGCTAAAATAACTGATGGTAGAATTCTTCACTTCGGGGGAAACCCCTATTAAGGGGAAAATTTGTTGGTTCTTAAAAGTGTCCCCTTAATAGATGTTCTACTTAAACATGGTCGGTAGAGAATCATTGTAAACGTGAAAATGTAGTAAAGCATTCAATTGACTTGGAATATGAGTGATGTGGGTCAAAGGGTAAAATATTACGTAATAAAGACAACCATCCTTACCTATCCTCATCTAATACAAACATCCTCATATCACAACAAATATTGTTTTGTGAAAATAGCAATCACATCAAATAAATAGGAAAGGTATATTGCATTAAAGACCAGTGTAATACAGATCAAACCAGAAATCCCCCTCCCCGAAAAGAAGAACGCAACATTTTGTGTCGGGAATTCCGTTTATAAATTTATTATTAAAATCAAATCAGAACACGTACAGACTTTGTTTTATAAAAATGTACATAACACACACGTTATTTATTCATATCATACAATTTAGACAAGATGGTTCATAAAAAATATTTAGAAATGTAGCTAGGAAACTATAATAATATACTTTGGAAATATATAATATTGACATACATCTTATGTTAAGGTACAAATATAATACAATTTTTAAAAACTATTTGTTATGGTACCTCTCGTCGACTGAGTACAAAGTTTAGAGGCGTCACCGAGTTTTCTACTACTTCAACCACGAAACCTTTGCTGAAATATCCTTCCGCCGATACTGTTATTGTGTAGGTACCTGGTAACAATAAACGCCAATATTCACCGTCTTTTGCTAAAGAAAAAGTATATAGATATTAAATCATAGATAATATAAATATGGTTCATTTTAACATATTCTTATTCATACGTAACAACATGGAAATGTTGAATGTTTAAAATGGTTGATCAAAATATATGGGTAAATTATTTCTAACCATTCACCAATGGTGGCGAATTTAAACAAAATCTGTTTCAATTAAAGCAAAAATCAATTCAACTTACTTGAGGTGACGTCATGATTGATTCCTGGTCCTCCTACATGTACTACCGCTCCTTTGATAGGCATATCGTCAGTGCTTGCTATAATACCCTTTACTCCCATATGAATCTGAAATGTTAAAAATAAATATGTAAATATGAATGGTAAAGAATTAACCGTGGAAATGTTCCACTACAATTGACTTACCTGGTACATGTACTGAATGAGCGCATCTTTGTTGTCAACCCATTCCTTTTCTAATCCCGATTCTGACGAGAATTTAATGCAATCTAACTCGAGCGTTATATCAAAACAATTCGTGTGCAGATAATCATAATCTTGAAGGCCTTTAAAGGAAATACACAAAATAAATATTGTTTATCATCATGGTTTTGTTTGTTGAATTACCTAAAATCGTGTCCGGTATTACTGCATTGGCTCTCACCAAAACTAACGATAGATAGTAGAGAAAGCTTGATAATAACTAGGCCTAAGGGTCCGTTCAGGCTTAGTTATTTACCCGGGTAGCAAGCTGGTTTCACGGGCACAGTTATCGCTAACTTTGGTGGGTAGGAAACCAACTTAACCTGGCAAAACAACTAAGCCGAAACGAGTCCTAAGTTGCGTGTGCTTGCATACAAATCATTAAAAAAACAAAATTAATTTACCACATAATTCGTCGTATCTTTGCCGTACCCCAGATGATGATTTTTGCCACCAATAATTTCATTTCGATACATAATTGTATTTAGCCGCGGAAAGTTCCTGTTTAAATCAACAGAATGCAAATTCTCACGACCATAGGCATCAATAACCATATCCTGAAATTAAAACATTAAATATCATAGACAATATTTAATAATTTAGTCGACCTTGAGAGTTATAATTTTGGTGCAAACGTTTTTTTTTTTTTTTTGATTGAATTTATTTGATGCTCAACATTAAAATAACAAGCAGACAAAAGACAAAATAACGAGCATCAGGAACACCCATTAGGCCGGAAAAACCAGCCCATTTCCAATGGGGTCCAAATTGCACATAACAAACAATAAAAAATACAACATTAATAAAAAGTATATATATATATAAACATAAAAAATAAAGCCCAGTAAAACAAGTAATGAGAAGATTGCACGTCATCAAGACCATTATAGTTATCAAAATTGTTATAAATATTAAATATTGCGTTCGAAATGTTTTTTAATATGAGATTTGAAGGTAGTTATGTTGGAAATTAATTTTAAGTTAGATGGAAGAGCGTTCCAGTCTTTAATAGCAGAGAAGAAAAAAGTAGAATGAGACTGTTTGTTTCCTTTAAGTAGAGGTAAAACCAGATTAACATTACGTTGGCGTGTGTTATGTGTGTGGATTGTGGATGTCCGTGAGAAATGTTCAGATAGATATGGAGCTGCATTGTTATTGACAATTTTATGAACATTACAAAGCCTGAGAAATCTTACTCTACTTTCCACCTTAAGCAAGCCAATGTCTGATAACTCCTTCTGACCAATATGAGATCGTGGTCCGAAACCGTAAATAAAACGCACACATTTGTTCTGAGTGGTCTGTAGTTTTTGCTTCAAAACTTTGTCAATACCTTCATACCAAGTCGAAGCACAATAATCAAACAAGCATTGAATTAAGGCAGAGCATAACAGTTTTTTCGTATTTTTGTCCAAGCAACTAGCCTGACGATATAAATACCTTAATCTACTATTCGCCTTTTTTATTACACTTTTGGCGATGTTGTTACAAGAGGCAGAACTATCAAGTTCTATACCTAAATATTTTACTGATTTTGAACCCGTTAAAGTAAGGCCATGAGAAATAATATTGAAAGATCGTAAACGTTGAAGCCTTTTTTGGGTACAAAAGATGATAGATTCAGTTTTACTGATATTGATAGATAGTTTGTTATCGACAAGCCATACTCTACATGAATCAAGAGCTTTACTAAGTTTATCAGCGACGACAGTCGGATCTTTGTGCCAAAAAACAATTGCACTGTCATCAGCATATAACAGCAATTTGCATTCAGGGTCGATACTTACAACCATATCGTTTATGAAACATAAAAAAAGCAAAGGACCCAATATGCTACCCTGTGGAACTCCACATGAAATATCCATGGGAACGGATAAGGAGTCTTCGATTTTAACAATTTGGCTTCTGTTTGACAAATATGAACGAAACCAGTCTAATGAGGTGATGCCCATTAACAAAAGTTTTTCACACAATATATCATGATCGACAGTGTCGAATGCCTTACATAAATCTATAAGTACCATACCAGTATGTGTACCTTCGGAGTTATTTAATTTAATTGTGTCTAATAGGTTAATTAAAGTACTTTCGGTAGAATGAAATTGCCGAAAGCCTGACTGATATTGATAAATAAGGTCATTTTCCACAAGGTACTGTTCTAACTGAACATGAACCGACCTTTCGAGAATTTTTGAGACAACACTTAAGACGCTGATGGGTCTATAGTTTTCTGGATTTTTACGACATTTTTTTTTATACAGTGGGATGACTTTAGCTATTTTAAAATCACTCGGAACAACTCCAGTATTAATTGACAAATTGATAAAATACGTTAAAGGGGAAGCCAGTACACCGGCGCCATCTTTAAGGAATTTAGCTGGTAGCCCATCGAGACCTGTACTTTTCGTAGGGTCAAGACTTTCAAGTTGTTTAAGAATGAATTCTTCTGACACAGGTTTAAGGCTAAAAAGAGTTGTAACTTTTGAAGAATAAAAGTCTTTTACAATTTTGGAACCATAGTTAAACATGTTACTCATGGGTGGAAGTTTATCAACAAGATATCTTGCTACATTGGTAAAATGATTATTAAAATGTGTAGCAACCTCTTGTGGATTGTAAATTTTTGATTCGTTTATTTCCAAAACAACTTTAGCTTGTTCAGACGTCTTTTCACTATATCCTAATTTCTTAAGATGTTGCCATAATTTCTTTGGATTGTTTTTATTTTCAATTATTTTATTTCGAAAATACGTTGATTTAGCTTTTTTAACATTGCGCTTGACCTTGTTTCTTAATTTACAATACATATCATGATCTTCTTTGATTTTACTCTTTTTAAATTTATTAAAATATTGATCACGAGTTCGTATATCATTTAGAATATCTGTGTTAAACCATGGATCTGACCTTTGTTTCACCCTGATCTTTCTAAGGGGTGCTACACAATTTATAACGGAGCTAAGAGCTTCCTTAAATGACGACCATGCGTCGTTAACATTAACTTTGGATGTAACTTTTGTCCAATCTATTTCGGACAGTTTTGACAGGAATTCCTCTTTGTTGTACTGTTTAAATGATCTTGAGTAAATGGTTTTATGCGATGAGTATTTTGCTTTACAAGATTTGCGTGTGCAAAATATCAGCATATGATCACTTAGGCCTGTGTTTATAACACCGGAATTAGAAATTTTGTCTTGAGAATTACATAGGATATGGTCTAAACATGAGGATGAATTCCTGTCAAAACGAGTGTCATCACTTATCAAGTTAGAGAATCCTAGTAATTCGAGAACGTTTTTATAATTCATAGATTGAGTACAATCTCTGTTAGTATTTATGTTAAAATCACCATTTATGATGGTTTCAAGGTTGTTAATTTTATTTACAGTGTCTTCGAAAAAGTTTAAGAAAATTGTTGACATTCTGTTCAGGAGGACGGTAATATGTTCCAACAACGATTGGTTTCAACATTTTTGTCCATTAAATCTTCTCTCTTGGTAAACGCTCTGTCCGTACGCACATACATACATACTCCACCTCCTCTACGAGAAGATCTATCATTGCGAACTAAGGTATATCCATCTATGTTTACTTCATTATCAGGAACAGTCTCATCTAGCCAAGACTCGGTGATGGATATAACTGCTGCTTTTGATTTTAATGCGATTTCCCTTATTTCAGATATTTTGGGAATCAGCGATCGTACATTAAGTTGAAGAAAATGCATTCCTTGTTTGTTAATTGTTTTTGCGATGTCGTCCATGTCATCATCTAGGGGATCAATCTGATTAGCGATATTTGCGATATATGCTCCTGGAACTCGCTCCCATGGCATGATGCAGACTTTCATGAAAATCAGAACCAAGATGAATCTAAGAGGATGACTTACCGGCGCACTTTGTGTGTATTCTTTTAATGTCGCATGCATTGCATCTGATGATTTTACTTCGCTTGTTAAATCCTCTACTGCATACGTCACAATATGACTTTTGTTGAGGTCCAGGATTTAAGGAGACATCCCCAGCAATAATGATCAAGTAACTTAACGTTAAATGGTGATGTTTTCTTAATATACGTTTTACCGGATATCTCGAAGAGCTTGCACCGTACATTTGCCAGAGTGGTGATCTCAAATCCAAGTTATCCTGCTTAATGTGGGCAGGTGCTGACCAGTTGCTTGCGATGTCAGGTCCGACTCCAGTGAAGTCTAAAGACGGTTGACTTATAGTGCATATTCTTACTATGATACATAGTAAATGGATGAATAATGTTCTAAATTGTACTTTATACTGCATGATGATGAGCAAAAGTAGAAAATACGTTTTTTTATGTTATGTAAGCATTCAAAGCGTTTCATCGGTTGTCACGATACAAAATACAAAATTACAGTACGACCAATAGTAACTGTAAATATTATTGTTGTGATAATCCGCACTAGTTTGTTTTTTAAAAAAAATATCCAAACAGCTAATGATTTAGATGAGGAGAGTGAACCTAGGCCTAGTCAGAAGACTAAACGTAACGTACCGTATGGTGTTAAGCACAATGCTTAGCGTCCCTGGTTACCGGCGTTAGCAACAAACGTATGAAAAGGCGCGAAAGGCCTAGCTGATCAAAGTGAAGAAAATGATATAATCCTAACTCTCAACTTGTAAATTAAAACAGTTTTCTTCAATCAATATTTGTTGCTGTATCGATATGTCAGTTATTTAACTGTTGGTATATCCAAAAATCAAGAAAATGTATTTTTAAAGACAATCGGTGTAGAGAGAAAATTGACTACGTCTACACACCTTTGGCCCTCTATCACTCATTTCCGTTAGGTACAAAAAGTTCTTATTCTGGCTTAGTTTCAATCTAGTCCACTGATGCATGGTATAGTTACATGAACAAGTCGCTATACCATTTTATTTCTTGCAAACAGATTTAATATATTTGTCATGGGGATTGGTTTTAAAGTACCTAACATCAAGATCACTCATCATCACACTTCATCTGTACGCGCGTTTGTTACATGTTTTTTCATACACACATCACGCATCCGCAACCAACCAAATTTCATTTGTACCTCGTTGTTAAAATGACAATAAATAATATCGTATTGTATCGTAATTGTTGGGTCGGTTGCAGTATCTATTTAATAATTTATTAGAAGAGAACATTCCTCAAACCAAATGAAGATTTTTTTAGGCCTACGCGGTTGAGCATTTTGTAAAGGGTCTCAGAACTAAAGAAAAAATACATGTTCTTGGTAAGATCCACGTAATTGCTAAATAAATGTACATTGAATTTATGATCATTTAGATGATAATACCGGTGATTATTATTTCTTACGAATTCTTTGTAGAACTGGAAGGCCTTCTCGAAGCCATCAGGGTTGAGACTTGGAAGCAGGTGGATCCGGGTGTGGTCGACAAGATACCTAATAGTGGCATTACCAGCATGATACTCATTGCAAAGGTACTCAGCTAACTTTAAGATCAACTCGCGTCCAGTTACCTCGTCTCCGTGCATGTTAGCAATATACTTAAATTCTGGTTCAACTGTCAACAAATAAATTGATAAGTTATAAGTACAGAGTCATAAGATTTTATTATAATTTGTTGAATGAAACGTTACTAGTTATATTGAATATAAGTTAAATATTAACATCTTAAATTTATTATACACATTAACAAACAATGGTAAGTAAAAGTACATCCGCTGAATATGTCGTTTATTGTACCCTGCACTTATGGCAAACACTGATAGGCCTACTCTGTCTTGAATACTGTATATTATACATAGGCAGTCGTCTTAAAATTAATTAAAGTAAATATGGTATAATTGGATATTATAATGAATTTATAGATTTTTGCTATTCTTAAAATCCAAATAACGTTTTACGTCTAGGACAAAAATTGTTAATAAGACTACTAAAAAGATACTAAAAAATCTGTATTATTTTAAGTTATATACAGTAGAAAAATGATTAAGGTGACCGAATAAAGTGTTCCTTTAATGGTTTGGCAGCAGTTTTAAAACACGTCATATTCCTCTCGTTGTTATGAAATTATCCCATTATCCCATCATAATACACATTTATGTATTCACAATTCACAATTACATTTACAATATTTAATAGTATACCAAAAGAAGCGAGCGCTTGTCAGTTTGGTAACCATTATTTAAATGCATTTAAATAGGAGTCTCCACTGAGGAGTGTCTTAAAATAGTTTGAAAAAATTGTAAAATAACGTACGAATCTCGTGTACACCAACATTGTTGCTTATTTCCAATGCGTACAACTGTCTTCCGTCAACACTTTGTCCAATACTGTACATCTTGGTAATATTAGGATAAGCTGTCGTGAGATTCTGGAAAAAGATTCTGATATCGTTTGAATCATGATAACGGAATTCATGGAATGACGTACGATCTGCAAGAACAAATGAAATAATAATAATTACATTAAAGATGAAGATTAACTAAATTAGACTTTGAATAGGTTATTTTGTAGTTTTAATAAAGTTAATTCCTTCCGTGAAAAAAAAAACAAAACAAAACATTTTTCTCATATAAAATGACCAAATTAATGGTCAAATTCAACCAAAAACCCATTGGCTGGCAGCCAATTTGCTTTAAATTACAGTTTTTCAGGTAAATAATTTTTTTGTTCGATTCCATTTTTGTTCAAAGTGGATAACTAGTATGTGACAATAAAATGACATATTCAACAAAAACAATTTAAAAAATTATTTTTTCAGGGGGACAATACATCTTTACATTATACAGTATATAAGAAATCCAGCAATAAAACAATAAAATCCATCTTTAGGGACACGCCTATTCGGGAACGCCCCTATTAAGTTGGGACACTTTCTCCGTGAAACGAACAGAGAGAAAGACATGGTTAATCACTTTGACAAAAACTTGGAAACTGTTAAGGAGTTCCATGCTGGTTAATATGGTTCTACTGTATACTATATATTCGTTTGTGAGCTTTTTAAACTAATATAATTTAGTGGAGCTTTTTATTTCTGTTAGGCTTAGTTGATTTAAAATAATTTTTAAAAAATAACTGAAAATGTGACTTACTTCTTGTTCTTTCACATATAGCCTCGTCAGACCCATCACTGCAATCTGGTGAACCATCGCATGCTAAGTTTGAGTCGATGCATCTGTTGAGGAAACCATTACGGTTATAAACGTTGAGTGAATTACAAAAACGTAATTAAATTATATTATAACAATGCATGATACTCAGTATTAATATGCTAACTGTAGACTGTGTCCCGGTGGGCATATCTTTTGCAACTACCTTAGGCCTAAAGGCACATAATTTTATTTTTTAATGAAATGAAATGATACAAATAATTGTACTGAGAAAAACTAAAATTAGAAATACTAATTTCAAATCATTTTCATATAGGCGGTACTTTCATTTTTGTATACATGTAGGGCAGGTTATTTCCAACTTCTTTAGGTTATAAATCGAATAGAAATCTTCTTGACTACATGGAGTTTTATTTTTAAGATTTTAAGAGTTTCTTAGAAAACTATTTAACAAAGATGCTACTTCAATCTGAATGCATTGCAGTAAAAAAACAAGGAGGAATACTTGATGGCCCATCAGCATATGGTAGAAACAATGCCCTTCACCAAAGATTTGCTACTTATATTAAATCAACATACAATAAAAAAAAATATGAATTCTATTAGGCCTATAGTTTTTAGTGTTTCTTCCTCTGAATCGTGGCTATCGTTAGACCTATAATTATGCTATTTTACAAATAAAACGTATAATGAATCAGATAAGCACAGTGTTTTATTCGTTGGCAGAGTAAGTTGATAATAAAGCATGGTTCCACTTCGCGTCTGTGCTGGCGTGCGTGAATGTGCGTTTTCACAGACGAGTAGCTAAAGAGGTAGGAAACAAGCTTAACCGGAAAAATTAAATTTCCAAACTGCCAAAAATAATGAACCTTACTTTCCGTCACTGACGCATCCGAATTCGCCTTCAAGACAAGCTGTGAAAATAAAAGGAAAGCAGATTATGATTATAAAAATAAATATAGGCCTAATTGTCTGCAAGTGAATATAAAGTTAAAATTGTTTCATTTAAACCAACAAATCCGACCATATCATGAGCACGATTTCATATGTATATTATTTTTGGAAAAACGTATTGATCATATTTTGAAAAAAATGTAGATATATATTTTTCTAGACATTTCATTTGTGATTAAGAAAACAAATTTATCTTCCTAATTTCGTGTAAAAACATTACTATTAACTACTTCCTATGTCTAGATTATAACTGAATTTCACGCACCTCTGAAGCACGATAGGCCCACGTCGTAGGAGTGTTTACAGTCCGTTTCACCCCACACATCATGGCTACAATCATCGATGGTTTCATCAGTTAGATCGCAGCTTAGTTCTCCCAACCAAACCTTCTCTGGAACATTTGTTCGCATACCTCGTCTATGTAGAATTAATAACACAGATTAATTTGTAATTAGTTATCCGCTTAACTCCTTGTAATTGTATGAGATCAATATTTTTGGTTATCCGCAACTTATAAAGTTGCGGATAACCCTTGTGATTGTAAATATCTTTTTTTTTTTCATCTTTATTCTTCTTTCTTTCCCGGATTTTTGTTGCAGCTATATCTCAAATTTTTGTAGACATAACTTTGTATAACTTTGTCATAAGATTGACCGGTAGCTGTAGATGTGCAGGAAACTTCGTTATATGACGTTAGAGTCGCGCAGCGTAAGTTACGCGCAATTTTACGAATTTCAATGATTGATCATAGATTATAAACCAAAAGTCATTTTTTATTGACACTTACTGAAAATTTAAGTCATATCAAGCGCAAACTTTCTATGGATTAAAAATGGAATGTTTCACAAGAAGTTACGCGCGCACGCGCATTTAAAATTTCAAAATGCGCAAAATTAATTTCTAATCAACTTTCTACGCTGATCATGACATTTTGAGCATGTCAAAAATTCCCACGCGCGCGAAAAAAATTACGCGTAAGGTGCGCACGGAGCATGAAAATCATGTGTTTTTCTCTTGAATTATGATTTTACAGCCTTTCCTAGTCATTTTAAAAAAGATTGACATAATTTCCAATTAAAATGACGTCATACGAACACGTTGATTTAGACCATTTGCGCGCGCTTTAGTTGCAAAAGTGACAAAATTTTGTCAAAATTATGCCTATTTTGAATCTATTATAGCTCCTCAGGATCAACCGTTACCCCAAATTTTTTTAATTTAATATAGAAGCAGATATGTTGTAGATATGAATTCATGCAGAATATTTACCCCTCGGATGTTATGACGTCATCGTATGGCCACACGAATGTAAAATATTGGATTTTTGACTGTTTCGTTATTGCTCATTACATTAAATAGAGCGCATCTCGCTTATACGTATTCCATTTCCTCATATATTTTAATACTGTCTAGGTCAATCAACTATCTTTCGCATGAGTTAAAAATATTTTAATTTTTATGACGTCATGATGTCTAAAAATGTAAATAACGTGGGTCACCTATTTTCATCTTTACAGTAAATTTCAATCTGTTATAACTCGTCAGAATAAAAAGTGATAATCATGATTAAAACGTTTTCTGGAAGCTATTGGATTGTAGATACAAATTCATGTGAATATTTTGCCAAACAGATGTTGTGACGTCATCATATGGCCAGTTGAATTCAAAAAGTCATATTTTCATCTCTTGCGTAAAAGTTCATTGCATTTAAACGAGAGCGCATCTCACTTTCACGTGCTCAAAATTCTTCAAATTTGTATTAATGTAATTATTTAGATAATTATCTTCAAAAATTGTTATCTTTATATGTCAATTTGATGACGTCATCTTGTTAATAATTGGATTTAAAAGATGGGTCTCGAAATTTCGTCTATGCTGCACTGTATATAACATACAGTGTATTCTGTAAATACTGTAATATGCTGTATGCTACAAAATAGGTACAATTCAGCACTGTAAACATTCTTAATTCATGTCATAGGATGGCATAATAATTGTCGAAGTTCATATAGTTTAAAGTATGTGCATGTTGCGTTTGCGCGGATAACCCGAACTCGTCAAAGTAACGAGTTCAAATCTAGTTGGTTATCCGCAACTTAGTTGCAGGATAATTGGTTATCCGCAACTTAGTTGCAGGATAACCCATGTGATTGTAAATATCTTTTTCTTCATCATCTTCTTTGTTATTCTTCTTTCTTTCCCGGATTTTTGTCTACAGCATATCCCCTATTGCTTGTGAATATATCTTTTGTATAACTTTGTCATTATATGGACATTTACCTGAAGTTGTGCACCTCCATATTTTTAATGACGTTAGAGTCGCGCAGCGTAAGTTACGCGCAATTTTATGAATTTCAATGATAGGTCATAGATTATAAACCAAAAGTCATTTTGTATTGACACTTGGTAAAAATTTAAGTCATATCAAGGGCAAACTTTCTATGGATTAAAAATGACATGTTTCACAAGACGTTACGCGCGCACGCGCATTTAAAATTTAAAAATGCGCAAAATTAATTTCTAATCAACTTTCTACGCTGATCATGACATTTTGAGCATGTAAAAAATTCCCACGCGCGCGAAAAATTTTACGCGTAAGGTGCGCACGGAGCATGAAAACATGTTTTTTTCTCTTGAATTGTGATTTTCCAGCCTTTCCTAGTCATTTAAAAAAAGATTGACATCATTTCAAATTAAAATGACGTCATACGAACACGTTGATTTATAACATTTGCGCGCGTTTTAGTTAAAAAAGTTACAAAATATTGTCAAATATATGCCTATTTTGAATCTATTATAGCTCTTCAGGATCGAAGGTGACCCCCAATTTTTTTAACTTATTATGCAAGAAGATAAATTGTAGATATGAATTCATGCAGAATTTTTACCTCTGGGATGTTATGACGTCATCGCATGGCCACACGAATGTAAAATATAGGATTTTTTACTGTTTCGTTATTGCTCATCACATTAAATAGAGCGCATCTCGCTTATACGTATTCCATTTCACCCGATATTTTAATACTGTCTAGGTCAATTAACTATCTTTCGCATGAGTTAAAAATATTTTAATTTTTATGACGTCATCATGTCTAAAAATGTAAATAACGTGGGTCACCTATTTTCATATTTACAGTAAATTTCAATCTGTTATAGTTCGTCAGAATAAAAAGTGATAATCATAATTAAAAGGTTTTCTGGAAGCTATTGGATTGTAGATACGAATTCATGTGAACATTTTTCAAATCAGATGTTGTGACGTCATCATATAGCCAGTTGAATAAAAAAAGTCGTATTTTCATCTCTTGCGTAAAAGTTCATTGCGTTTAAACGAGAGCGCATCTCACTTTCACGTGCCCAAAATTCTTCAAATTTGTATTAATGTAATGATTTAGATAATTATCTTCTAAAATAGTTATCTTTATAAGTCAATTTGATGACGTCATCGTGTTAATAATTGGCTTTAAAAGATGGGTCTCGTAATTTCGGCTATGCTACCACTGTATATAACATATACAGTGTATTCTGTAAATACTGTAATATGCTGTATATGCTACAAAATAGGTACAATTCAGCTCTGTAAACATATTTAATTCATGTCATAGGATGGCATAATCATTTTCGGCGTTCATATATTTTAAACGTATGTGCATGTTGCGTTTGCGCGGATAACCCGAACTCGTCAAAGTGACGAGTTCAAATCTAGTTGGTTATCCGCAACTTAGTTGCAGGATAACCCATGTGATTGTAAATATCTTTTTCATCTTCTTTGTTATTCTTCTTTCTTTCCCGGATTTTTGTCTACAGCATATCCCCTATTGCTTGTGAATATATCTTTTGTATAACTTTGTCATTATATGGACATTTACCTGAAGTTGTGCACCTCCATATTTTGAATGACGTCAGAGTTGCGTAACGTGACTTACGCGCGATTTTATGAATTTTAATGATTGATCATAGGATAAAAAATAAAAGTCATTTTGTATTGACACTTGGTGAAAATTTAAGTCATATCAAGCGCAAACTTTCTATGGATTAAAAATGACGTGTTTTACAAGAAATTACGCGCGCACGCGCATTTAAAGTTTCAAAATGCGCAAAATTAATTTCTAATCAACTTTCTGCGCTGATCATGACATTTTGAGCATGTCAAAAATTCCCACGCGCGCGAAAAATGTTACGCGTAAGGTGCACACGGAGCATGAAAAACATGTTTTTTTCTCTTGAATTGTGATTTTCCAGCCTTTCCTAGTCATTTAAAAAAAGATTGACATCATTTCAAATTAAAATGACGTCATACGAACACGTTGATTTATAACATTTGCGCGCGTTTTAGTTGAAAAAGTTACAAAATATTGTCAAATATATGCCTATTTTGAATCTATTATAGCTCTTCAGGATCGAAGGTGACCCCCAATTTTTTTAACTTATTATGCAAGAAGATAAATTGTAGATATGAATTCATGCAGAATTTTTACCTCTCGGATGTTATGACATCATCGTATGGCCACACGAATGTAAAATATAGGATTTTTTACTGTTTCGTTATTGCTCATCACATTAAATATAGCGCATCTCGCTTATACGTATTCAATTTCACCCGATATTTTAATACTGTCTAGGTCAATTAACTATCTTTCGCATGAGTTAAAAATATTTTAATTTTTATGACGTCATCATGTCTAAAAATGTAAATAACGTGGGTCACCTATTTTCATCTTTACAGTAAATTTCAATCTGTTATAGCTCGTCAGAATAAAAAGTGATAATCATAATTAAAAGGTTTTCTGGAAGCTATTGGATTGTAGATACGAGTTCATGTGAACATTTTTCAAATCAGATGTTGTGACGTCATCATATAGCCAGTTGAATAAAAAAAGTCGTATTTTCATCTCTTGCATAAAAGTTCATTGCGTTTAAACGAGAGCGCATCTCACTTTCACGTGCCCAAAATTCTTCAAATTTGTATTAATGTAATTATTTAGATAATTATCTTATAAAATAGTTATCTTTATAAGTCAATTTGATGACGTCATCGTGTTAATAATTGGCTTTAAAAGATGGGTCTCGTAATTTCGTCTATGCTACCACTGTATATAACATATACAGTGTATTCTGTAAATACTGTAATATGCTGTATGCTACAAAATAGGTACAATTCAGCACTGTAAACATATTTAATTCATGTCATAGGATGGCATAATAATTTTCGGCGTTCATATATTTTAAACGTATGTGCATGTTGCGTTTGCGCGGATAACCCGAACTCGTCAAAGTGACGAGTTCAAATCTAGTTTTTCTGTATTATTCTTCTTTCCTTCCTTCCTTTTTGTGAGTCGTGTTCCTCTAAAATGTGTAAACATAACATTTCATAACTTTGACAACATATGGGCATTTACGTGAAGTTGTGCACCTCCTATTTTTGAATGACGTCATAGTTGCGCAACGTGACTTACGCGCAATTTTATGAATTTCAATGATTGATCATAGATTAAAAACCAAAAGTCATTTAGTATTGACACTTTGACAAAATTTAAGTCATATCAGGGGCAAACTTTCTACGGATTAAAAATGGCATGTTTCACAAGAAGTTACGCGCGCACGCGCATTTAAAATTTCAAAATGCGCAAAATTAATTTCTGATCAACTTTTTACGCGTTTCTTGTCATTTTGAGCATGTCAAAAATTCCCACGGGCGCGCAATTTTTTACGCGCGCGGTGCGCACATAGCGTTAAAAACATATTTTTTCTCTTGAATTATATTTTTCAAGTCTTTCCCAGTGATTTTGAAAACAATTTAGACCTTTTTCAGTTTAAATAACGCCATACGAACACGTTGAATTAGACAATTCGTGCGCGTTTTTTATGAAAAAGCTTAAAAAATCGTAAAAATTATGTCTTTTTTTAAACAGTCATAGTTTCTAAAGTAAACCGTTAACCGTTTATTTTTATTACAAAATCTAGAAGTTGATGAGTTGTAGATATCGGATCATGCATCAATAAGGCTAAAAAAACATTGTGACGTCATCGTATGGCCACACGAATGTAAAATATAGGATTTTTGTCTCTTTCGTTATTGCTCATCACATTCAATGGAGCGCATCGCGCTTATCTGTATTCCTTTTTCTCCTACATTTATATATTGTGTAGGTCAATCAACTTTCTTTAGCATGAGATAAAAATATTTTAATTTTTATGACGTCATCATGCCTAAAAATTTTAATTACGTGGGTCATTAATTTCATCTTTACAGTAAATTTTAATCTGTAATAGCTCGTAAGAATAAAATGTGATAATCACGATTAAAACGTTTTCTGGAAGCTATTGGATTGTAGATACGAATTCATGTAAACATTTTGCCAATCGGATGTTGTGACGTCATCATATGGCCAGTTGAATAAAAAAAGTCGTATTTTCATATTTTGCGTAATAGTTCATCACATTTAAAAGGGTGCGCATCTATATTTTACGTATTCAAATTTCTTCTACACGTTAATATGTTGTTCCTGAGATAATTTCCTTCTGAAATTGCTATCTAAGTGTTTCATTTTGATACCGTCGCCATGTTAAAAATTGGAATAAATGGCGGGTCCCGTAATTTCACCTATTCTACACTGTATGTAATATGTATCTTATACTGTTTGCATGTATATACTATATGACACAAAATTCAGCACTAACAGCATGTCATATTCTTCAGTTCTTGTCATAATGCCATAATCTTTATCTGTGTGCAATATTCCAACGTATGACGTGCACGTGGCGTTTGTCGTGGTGCGGATAACTAACTCGTCAAAGTGACGAGTTTCATGTCTAGTTTGATTGAATGTTATCAATTATGATCTCTTGGCAACTGCTAATTCTACAGGCTTCCATCGTTTACACGCGTCTATCTAAGCTCGATTTTTGTCGATTTTGGATATGCTATTCTCTAAGAAATTTTGTAATGTAAACAATTCAGTTGTACCATTTCCCCCGACTGAACCTTAAAACTAGCAGAATGCATAGGGGCCTAATAATAGTACAGTTTAAATCGGAATTGCTGTCAACCACCAACATTTCTTTGTATTTTTACGAAAAGAAATTGTTCTTGTTGTATCTTGTGAATATTCTAATTGTAAAACCAACTTACCTGGCTTGTTTTTGTTTACTTAGCATTTGATAAACACCTGGGTACCCCAACTGTCTACAGAATTGAAGCAGCCGTTACGGTCGAAAACTGTTTCTTGCAAACTGTCCCCCATTCACCATCATGGTATACCTCAAGGAGTCCTTCCCGTGGAATACGCCCACCGTTCAAACGTATTGTGTTACCTTACAGGAGAACACTGGACCAACGAATTAAAGTCATTATCCGAGAGAGGACTTGTTCCACCACCTTAATTAGGAGCGAGTAGGCCTCGAACACATGCCGATATTGTTGGCTCTTTAGGTACGGCGCCCTGCCTTAATCAATCGCTCATCCATTGGACTCGCTTAAATAACTATATAAGCATTAGGATTTGTAGGCCTTCATAGCATTGATTGAAACTGCGAGTAGCTAAAAGTATATACTTATTTATTTAATATAAGAGGGCCTATACGCGGATACAGTAATATTAGGAAGATCATACTGCGATATTTTATCATTCCAAAGTGTAGGAATTACATTTTATTAAAATCATAAATAGGCCTATGTTAACTATTAGATTCTTACTATAGTTAATAAACAATTTATATGAAACTATTAAAAAATATGATAAGATATTTTATAGGCCTATAAGAAAAATCAGTTTTACTTACCACGTGCAAAAGATATTTCCAGAAAAACAAAAGCAAGAGTGAAAATCGCAGATAGTTTAGAGGCCATATTATTGACGTGTGAGCTCTTTTACCTCAAGTGTATTTTTGAGGAAATCACAAGTTTATGACCAAGTTATAACGCCGTCCACACCACAGAATAGATGGATCAACCTGAGTTTTCGGCATGTATTGAATATAGGACTATTCCATTATTATTTATAGGGGTGTTAGCCCGGTGTTAGTCAATATGTTGGGTTGGGTGTGTCAGGCTTGTTGAGGCTTCTATTGTTCGTGTCATTGTGCCAATTGTTTTGTATTTCACTGTGTTTGAGAAAAACAAACAAAAAACTGCTGCTGTAGTTAGCCTATAGCTTTTATTATGTGTCTGTAAATTATATCGTATTTTACACTATATAGGCCCTAACATGTTATGTTATAGGCCATCAACAGTTAAATCATATCATGTTTTATTTTACATTTCATGTAATACAGTATTGTTTTTTTTTTCTCAACAGCCGAATCAAGTTATATAGCCTCTTACAAATAACAAGAAAAAATACATTCAAACGTTATTCACAATAAAGAGAAAACATACAAAGAACTTATTTAATTTATGTTTTAATTTATATAAATCCAAAGGCAAATTAATGAAACAATGACAATGATGTGGGTATCAGTGGCTGGATCTCAATAGAGATACAAAAAAAAACGAAAAGCTAAATCAAAACGATAAAGTAAAACAGCTAGAAAAACAATATATATAAATACATCCATGTTTGTTTTTTTCTCAACCGTTTATGACTTTAAAAAATTCAGTACACTAAAGGCATAAGATTAAGCAAAACATACATTGTGTAACATATTTAATTTAAGGTATACCTGTATATGTTTTATTTCATCGACCCAGTGTTATTTAGTAGTGTCATGTTTGGTTCAACTCAATGAGTTAGCAATATGTTTGTGAGGTTCTCTCTCCAGCTGATCCTGACACAAAAACTAAAATAGTCAGAAATAAAATTGCAGAGCTTTCTCTCATGCAACACACACTAACCCTTCCCCAGTACAAGATATATAGGGCCTACACTGTTAAAAAAATTCTTATAAAAAAACGGTAAATTACTGGCAATCTGGACGCCAGTAATTTACCGTAATGTAGAATTACAGGTACTGTTGAAAATAAATTACTGTAAAACTACAGTAAATTGTTGGTCATAAAGTCGGTTGTCTACCGTAATGTAGAATCACAGGTACTGTTGAAAATAAATTACTCTAAAACTACAGTAAATTACTGTTAACTTGAAAGTCGGATGTCAACTATAACGTAAAATCACAGGTACTGTTTCTAATAAATTACTACAGTATATTACTGTTAATCTGAAAGTCTGTTTGTCATCAATAACGTAAAATCACGGGTACCGGCCATAAATAAATTACTGTAAAACTACAGTAAAATTACTGTTGATTTCAAAGGAAGTGGTCTACCATAATGTAGAATCAAGAGTAATGTTGATAAATAACTGTAAAACTACATTAAAATTACTGTCAATTTCAATGGTCAATGGTAATGTAAAATCACAGGTACTGTTATTAATAAATTACTGTAAAAGATTCAGTGAATTCCAACCAAACAAAATATTACAAAAATATAAATACCATACAGACAAAATAAATAACAAACTCAATTATAATGTTTCTTTTTCTACTTGTCTAAATATCTTGTTTCTGTCATGTTCTTACAGTATGTTCCCTACAATGTTCATTGTATCTGAACTTGATCTGGGATTCTCTGTAACGTTTCTTTTTTTAAAATAAACAACATTTTTTATAAATCTCTGCCTACAGTATATTACATAGATGTTTTCAATCTTCAAAGTACGTCTTCTATTAAAATTTGTTTATCACCTATTTCAATATAAAATATTTAAGTAATTGATATTGATATTTACAATCAATCGAAAATCTTTAAAAAACCAATCTATTAAAATTAGACCTACCATCTATGCTTGATCATTAAATAATTAATGTGGATGTTACAATCATCAAAATATGCCTTATATTAAAATGACCATCAAATAAATGGAAGGTTTATTCCAGAGTACAGGACCTGGATGTGGTAGATGGACACTTAACAGTAAACCACAGTAAGAATTTTGTTGATCCAATAAGAGGAGTCCACACTCAAAACATAGAATCCTACTGGAATCGTGAAAAATTAAAGTTAAAAAGAATGGGTGTAAATGGGAATGGTTACCGGAATACCTTGACGAATTTATGTGGCGAGAAAGATATGGCATAATATAAATTAAACAGATTAAGTAAGTTAAAATAGTATATGTTCCTTGTGCCTTATTAAATAATGTTAAAGTTCTTGTGCCTTATATTTGAATAAAGTTTGAAGAATGTATTTTTCGATCTATCGATTTTTTTCTTGTTGTTTGTAGAGGCTATTTGATTCAACTGTTGAGAAAAAAACAAACATGGATGTATTTATATAAATTAAAATATAAATTGGATATTTTATATAAATTAAAACATAAATTAAATACGATTAAAATGTATGTATATGAATCTTTTTCTTGATCTTTTCTTGTTATTTGTAGAGGCTACTTGATTTAACTGTTGATTAAAAAAACATGTTAGGGCCTATATAGTGTAAAATACGATATAATTTACAGACACATAATAAAAGCTATAGGCTAACTACAGCAGCAGTTTTTTGTTTGTTTTTCTCAAACACAGTGAAATACAAAACAATTGGCACAATGACACAAACAATAGAAGCCTCAACAAGCCTGACACACCCAACCCAACATATTGACTAACACCCCTATAAATAATAATGGAATAGTCCTATATTCAATACATGCCGAAAACTCAGGTTGATCCGCTTTATTTGCCTGTCGTGTTTATATATTATATTCATGAAATGTATTATTTGAAACTTACTTACTTTTTTAATACCTTATTCATTTGTTTTATTATTGATTGAAAGAAAGAAAATAAATAAATGTTTACGTTGAATTGTTGAATTGTTGAATTTATAGTCAACAACTATTTGAAATTGAAGCCACATGGTCGACGATATCGCCCATGCTGGAAAATAATTTGAGTAAATAATTACATTTTATGAAGAAAAATAGTAGAAATTCATATAATATTGAACATTTCTACTTTCCAAAATGTGTCAAATAAGTATTTAATGATAATTTATGCATTTCGGATCTTCTAAATTTTATTTTTTTCATTTATTTGATTTTTTAAATTAAATTGGTTTTATTACTAACCCTATTTTAAATGGTACGTTCCATGCGGCACTAACGCGCATGTGTAGCTTCGGTTAAAAAGCAACTTTGGACTGTACCATTTTGTAGAAAGGTAATTTTATAAATGTAATTTATTTTGCTTATTATTATTGTCGTTTAAAATTGTTTTATGTATTGTATGTAAATAAAATAATTTGGTTGTGTTTCAGGGAACAATATATAATTTGCTATAATGTTAAACAGATGGTTGTGGTGTTGAACAAACAGTATCCTTTCTATTTTCTATAGTGGACCAAATAAAATTTCTTGTATCTTCTACTACTAGTACTAACTACCCTAGTGACAACCCGTCAACCGATTCAGTTCCAAACCAATACAATCATTCACGAAAACATCACTTCAAGAGGAATATTTGTTGCCACAGACACTTACCTTTATTTTAGTGATGTTAATAAAGAGGCTGCAGTGAGGGTTGCCTAGGTATAGTACTAGGATTTAGCAGCTATTGTCGAATTATATCTATTGTGTAAGTGGTTGAATTGCATTTGTTCAGTAGTAGTAGTACTAGTACATTGCATTGTTGTGAACACATAATAAATACACACTATTGCTTAACAATCTCTTTCGGTTTTTGGGTAGCCCTGAAAAGGGCTGTTTGGTTTGAGATTGTTTGCGGTTTGTGGTAGCCCTGAAAAGGGCTGTTTGGTTTGAGGTAGCCCTGAAAAGGGCTGTTTGGTTTGAGTTTTTCTTTTTTTTTTTTCTTTAGGGTTTGGCTGCCAACATGGATGGCGATGTCTTCACCCAATGTTCCTTCATTGCACTGGTCAGAATACCAAGGTCATCGTTGAATCCACGGATGTTGGACTTGAGGGTGTTAAGCTGAGCGTGCATGCTCTCCCCTCCTTGCTCTCCATGGAATCCCAATCCGAACTTCCATCTTCTTATCCATTCAGACACATGTTCTTCCAGAATGTGCATCTTGGGAGGCTCTGTTTCTTGAAAGTGTTTCCGAAAGAACTGCACATAATCTTCAATGTCTGATTCTTCAGAGACAAAAAAAAATATGTAATAGATAGACAGACAGGCTAGATAGACAGACAGGCTAGATAGACAGGCTAGACAGACAGACAGGTTAGACAGACAGGCTAGACAGGTTAGACAGACAGGCTAGACAGGTTAGACAGACAGGCTATCAGGCTAGACAGACAGACAGGCTAGAGATACAGGCCAGACAGATAGGCTAGAGAGACAGGCCAGACAGCCAGGCAAATTTAACTCAATATATTTACAAAAATATTGTTGGTGCTGAAAGAAACTCATCGAAGAATTTAGTGGAGCAGCTGAAGTTGAGATTTTAGTAGAAAAATAATAAGTATTGATTTTACCAAGCTTCAATATCATCTCCTCTGTGAAAAATGAGGCACAATTGTATTGCCTGTGGCAGTTCCCAAACAAATTAAATAATCTTCCATATTTTGTTGTGACACTGACAACATTCTCTTTAATTTCTGGGCTGAGTTCTATTGCAGTCTTGCATATTTTTGTCATAAGTGTTTTGATATTTTCAGGCTGAAAGTAAATAATTCAATGATAAAATGAATAGTATAGTATAAAAGTCAAATGACAATGACATTACTATAATTATATAACATAAATGAAATACCTTGCAGCACTTATGAATATGGTTACCGACAAACGATTTGCCGTGATATGCCTGTCTGTTAACCCTGAAGGATTTCAGCACATCATCAAGTTTTGCCACCAAAGGCCCTTTTCTCACTTCAGGTAAGTCTTTAGAAATATGGACTGCTTCAGCTCTCTAAAACCAATAAATATATTGTTAGAAAATAAAATAATTCTAAGGAAAAATGCCACCTGTATAGAAATGTTTTCTAATTGTCTGATTTAAACTTACAACTTGTGCCTCTTGTGCCTCTTGGCTTTGAATCTCGCTAATTATACTCTCAGTTGTTCCACTGGTGTCACCCAATAGCATAAAGACACTTAAGTAATCTTTAAGTTGGTCTATTCCATTGCGTATGTCTTCTGCCTTGTTTTCTAGGTCTTTGATTTGATTTGACATGGCAACGTGCTTTAAGAATGTGGGGATATTGGTAGGAGTTTCGAGACTGTTTTGAAGCAATGCACTATCAGTAGACTTTAAAATGATGTCGTCCAGTTGCTGGCAAGCTGACTCCAGACTGTTGAAGTGTTTTAAATATAAGCCTAGGCTTATATGTAAGCCAGGAGGACATACCTATTTAAAAAAGTGAGGGAGCAAAATAATTACCTTGTTTTATGAAATTTAAGAGTCATGCAAGCTTTTAGAAAATAATGTTTTAATACCTACATGGTCAATGGGAACTTGTATCAAAGGGCTGGCAATTACATTATTGTAGTTCTTTGCTTTTGAAATATTACCACCAGCCTCTCTGAACCTGTCCAAGTCTTTCTTCAGAGTGTCCAATGTCCTTGGGAGTTGGGATTTGTGTTTTTTGGTTACATGGCACCACAAGCAGTAATGTCGTCCTTTAAAACAAAATTTAATACACATTTGCTTTCAAATATCCATCATTTATTAATTGCTAATAATTGCAGTACTGTACCTGTAATACATATATTGTTTGTTTACCGTTTGCACCCGTTAGGCCATATATACGAGCCAAATACTCGTAGTCACCGAATACGAACACTTTGACTTGTTTTCCCCTATTAAGAAAATGAAGCCAGTTAATAATTTGTCTTAATTTACACAAATATATTTGTACAATTTTGTGCAATATTTTAATTTTACAGATAAATGGTATATTTACCTTAATGTGGAATTTTGCAGCTCTTCGAGTTGAGGCAAGATATCCTTGAGGCCAGTTCTTAAATTAAAACTGGAATCGGTGGCCTCAAAGCAATTGATGATGATTGTATTATTTTGGGCATTGGGGCGTGGTACATGGCAAAGCTGAAGCATCTGCTTGAAATTTCCACCACCCTTGTCCCCTCCGATCTTTACCCACATCTCATCTGATAGGATGTGGCCATCGTGCCATGTTAGAAGATTTAATCTGTAAAAGGTATTGATATTTATTTGATTCATTTTTAAAAATTCAGTAATTAAATTAAATCTGTTAATGAAAGCAAATAAAAAACCTACTTTTCTAGTTCATCATATTGCTGGCAGATTTTTTTGTTGAGACTTGCAACAGAAACACATGCAGTTTTTTGGATGATTGTATCCCCTGTGTCATTGCAGGAATGTGCCATAGGGACGTATTCAGAAATGATGTTGTCGTCAATGATGATGTTTTTTTGGTGCCTCATTTTTGCCTCGCATTCTGTGCTGACACCATATTTTTTTAGCCAGCTTTAAAAAAAAAATAAAATATTAAAAACTATAATGTTGAGGGTGTTCGATTCAGATACTGCAGAATGTTGATTTGTTATTTACCATTTCAGTTCTCTGTTTTTTTTCCATGTTAGGCCAAGATTTGTTTTTAAAGATAGCAAATCACCAGTTGGAAGACGTATCGGACTTTTAAATTGAGAAAACTCATCATCTCTTTGAGCTTCTGAATCTCCTCCACTTACTGCCCACCGTACATCATCGATGAATTTACTTCTGTTGTGAACAGTTCTCCAGCCTGCATCAGATGAGCTTTTTCGTGGTATCGGCATCGCCATTGTTTTTAGTTTCTGGTTTTTGAAAAAAGGTAATACATTTCTATAGTTGGTGTTATTTTTAGTAATAAAATTAAGTAAACTTGTTAGTTTTTATTGAATTTAAGTTTTAAGTTTTTTGTAATAATTAACAATTTGATTATACAGTAATAACCATTAAAAAAGTACCTTTCCTTTAACACTAAACTCAGTTGTGTTGTTGTTCGACTGTTTCAATTTTGCTTTTAGGATGTGTAGACCAACTTCCTCCATCAGTGGCGTTACTGGAGTACCAAGTGGATGGTTTAATATGTCATCTATTTGGTTCGTTTGTTGTAATTGATCACGAGGAGTGACTGGCGTTGATGTTAAGTTAGTTGGCGATGATAGATAACAGTGGTCTGGCAGGCATACATGGTCACTGATACATTTACATTTCACTACAGTACGACATCTTTTACATACAACAGGAACAGACAGATAACATTCAGCAAAGATTGACTGAACATCGTTAATACATGAAAAATGCACAGGTACATTACATACAGAACATTGGACAGTATCACAATCCATATACAACGGTTGAATGCAGGACTTGCACATAACGTGATGGCAAGATGTAACCACAGGAAAAGACGAAACAAGTTTACAAATACCACATTTAAAATTATCAAGTGAACTTGAAACATGAAAGGAGCCAGAAATTGGCTGAAGAAACGGAGGCTTTAAGTTTTTAAAATGTGTTTCCACTGCAACGGTAGTTGCATGTTTTATTTTATAGCTTTCAGTTGCTAAACCTCTTTTCTTCTTCTTCGGTCTACCGCCACTTTTCTGTGTCTCAAATTGGGCACATGTACTA
This sequence comes from Antedon bifida, assembly GCF_963402885.1. Lineage (NCBI taxonomy): Eukaryota > Metazoa > Echinodermata > Crinoidea > Comatulida > Antedonidae > Antedon > Antedon bifida. Next base: position 21,556,359 of record NC_136228.1, on the reverse strand, counting down.
CAGTCGCCTGTTCTATGATGGGGTTGCCACTGGGTTACATTGCATGGTTTGTTTTTTTGCAAATATCCCATGCACAGCAGACAGAAATACTTGGGGTGAACACCATCAATATCTTGCAAAATGTTGATGTTTAAAGCAGTTGAAAATTGTGGTTGAAAGTTGGAACAAGCAAACCGCCTGATTTCCTTGGCTCCTTGTCTGGAGGCATAAGGTTTTAGCCTGTTCCCACATATACGACACAAGTAATTTAGATTTATAACATGCTTTTCCATATTCAATTTTAATAAAAGAATGACGTTTTACACAGTGAGGCCTATACTAATATTAATATATTACTAGTATTATTTTGTTAAAGTACAGGAAATAGTCTTCTACATCGACCTGAAATAAAAAAAAAATTAGAATAGGCTCAACATCAAGAGTGCATTTTAAGTTTTATTTGATAATGACAAAAAACTCTGAAAATTTAATTATTACAGAAATTATATGCCTTGTATATTAATTAATGTTTTTATAATGATACTTTTGGTAATTTGATATGCCTATACTAAAATCGTTTTTTATAATTGTTTTTGCTCACTAAAAATTTTGAAAATTTCACTAAGTATGTATTATTATATTAAAAGTAAACATATATTTAAAAAAAATAAAATTATGAATTCTTACCGTAGTTATACGACTTTTAATTGTCTTTTTCGTCGGCGCGATTGTTTGTTTATCGTTGCCAAGTAACGAAACTACGAAGGTATGTTTACGCCCTCTATTGATGAGTGACGTAACCAGGAAGTATCGAATTTCAGGCTTTTGCATAGCGAGCGAACATACGTGGGTACCGCACCACCACCACCACACAACAACACACACACGCGGGCTCAGCTGCTGCATTTGACCACCACACCACGGCGGGCGGCAATTGTGTTTGAGTCGTCCACAACAACACATCAAACAAGAAGTCTAGGCCTATTCCCAATCACGCACCGCGTACCCTGGAACATGACGAATTGGAAGAGGCTCACGTGTACATTACAAGAATTACGCCTGGATGTTGCTTTAGTTTGTGGTCAGAGTTTCAGGTATGAAGGTCCAAGGATCAACGGGGCATAGGAAGCCCACACTATCTTTACAGATGTAGGGCCTAGGCTAGACCTGACCGGGATGAATTTAGTATGGAACGCCAAGCTTGCTTGCATTGTTTATATATTGTATGCATTGTTTAGATGGTGACCTCCGTGGCTTATTCCATTAAAAAAACAGGGGTACATTGCTTCACCGATTTTCTAATCAATTTCTAATCAACTTTCTAGGCTAGTCTACAATTTCTGGACATTGTCATTTTTAAGCATTTCATATTTTTCAAAAAAATTTGCGCTGCGCACTCGCTTTTGCGCACTTTGACCGTACGCAGCTTAGAAATACCTTTTGCACTTGATTATCGTTCTTTATACTTTTTATGATGTATTTCTTTCATTTTTGATAAATTAGGAATGTAAAATAATGACACACTTGCACATCAAACTTTAAAAATTGTGCGCTTGAAAATGGGTTATTTTATTTCAACCACATCCAACAGCGAAAAATCGGCAATTACAGGATGCCTTAAAGATGAACTTGAGTTGAGTATATGATTTTGAGTTTCTGATATTAAAATTACATAATAATTAATATTCTTAACAAAATGGGTGCTTTTATTTTTTGTGTATGTTTGACAAAAATGTTAAAAAAATAGAATTTAAAATATTATTCTATGCCCCACCCACTGCCGATATTCACCGAAGCGTGAAAATGACCATGACGTCATCTCAGTTTCGCGCATGCAGTCTGTAAATCAATTTGAGCCTTTAGCAAATGGAGATGAGGAAGAAAATATGGAAACTGAGGATTTGAGGGAGAAGCAAAATAGATTACAAAATACTGACTGGTAAATTGAATTTTAACTTTTTTTATACTGTACTGACGTAGGCATGATGATGATGATGATAGCGGTGTGTGTATTCCTTTCTGGCACATGTGATATCACATACACTAAAATAAAAAGTATGTAATATTATGTACATATTTATTTTTAACATTTCAGATTCATATGGGAGTAAAGGGTATTATAGCAAGCACTGACGATATGCCTATCAAAGGAGGACCAGGAATCAATCATGACGTCACCTCAAGTAAGTTGAATTGATTTTTGCTTTAATTGAAACAGATTTTGTTTACATTCGCCACCATTGGTGAATGGTTAGAAATAATTTACCCATATATTTTGATCAACCATTTTAAACATTCAACATTTCCATGTTGTTACGTATGAATAAGAATATGTTAAAATGAACCATATTTATATTATCTATGATTTAATATCTATATACTTTTTCTTTAGCAAAAGACGGTGAATATTGGCGTTTGTTACCAGGTACCTACACAATAACAGTATCGGCGGAAGGATATTTCAGCAAAGGTTTCGTGGTTGACAGACAGACACTGTAAAATGCAGCTGGAAGAGCTACTCTCTCCACAGAACCCATTTTGTGGATTTGAATCATACTGTACTTACTTAGTTCATATTTTTTTTTCATAGTTATAACAACAGACAACAAATTTTTAACTATAAAAGAGCTTTTCATTTCATTTCATTTCAAAAGACATTTATTTTCCTCCATAGCAATACAGTACAAAATAATAAACAGAAATGGTAAGGAATATAAAAAATGAAATAGATGTTTGTTGGATAAACAACAGAAAAGTGAATTTTAGAAAATTGGCTATGGAGGAAGGCGTAATCCCGAGAAGATGAGGAAATCTTGTGCTGGGTATGCCTATGCAAATAAAATGGATAATTGAATAAGAGTGGAAATAAAGAGAAACAAACAAGACAAAAAAACGCACACAAAAGGAAAAATAAAAAATAAATAAATTAATTAATTAATTAAAAAAAATAAATAAAATAAATAAATAAATTGATAAAAAATAGATCAATCAAATTGTATAATCAGAAAATAAAACTCAAAAACCACAGTAGATCAATGTTCAGCAGCGTAAATCAAATTGCGACATTCGATTGTTGTCTTTTTAATACTTTAACATTAGGTGTTGTTTTAATTTTTTGGAAAATAAAGAAATTGAAACAGCATTTGTAATTGGGGGTGGTAAACTGTTCATCATTGATGGACCGGAGTATCTAATACTCTTTTGAAAATAATTGGTGTTGTGGATAGGTATGTGTATATTGGTTCTAGAACGTGTAGGATAATTGTGAATAGAAAAATTCGGAATAAACATATTGTTTAAATGATTTGGAGAAGTGGAATGCAGGGCGGAGAATACAAATTTGCCTTGTTGCATTATGTTTATATCAATGAGTTTGAGGAGATTAAGTTTGGAAAATAAATGGGAAGAATGGGACCGCGGTGGAGCGCCAGATATAATCCTGATAGCCTTCTTTTGTATAATTTGCAGTTTACTGAGGTTGGATACGTAAGTATTGGCCCAGACAATGTTACAGTAGCTCAAATAGGGAAGAATGAGGGAGCAGTAAAGGGTTCGAAGAATATTAAGGGGTACAAATGAGGATAACCTAGAAATGATACCAACGCTTTTGGAAGTTTTATTCTCTACTTCTTTAATATGATTTTTCCATGTTAGATTGCTGTCCATAACTACACCTAAAAACTTAGCTTATAGAAGAAGAGGACACAACGAACCTATCTGTTATGAGATTACGTGGGATGATTGTTCGAGTTGTCAGGACAACTGGTATGTTACTGAAATTTGAAAAGAAGAATACAAATTTCATAGATTAATGAATAATACAAATTAAAATGTAAAATACAGTAGAGGTTGGGGTATATATTGTGGGTTTCAAATTGTAATTCCAGTTTTTAAAATTCAAATATCATCATGCATAATTATGCTTGTAAATTGTTGTATTCATATTGTCTTCTAATCTTATGTTGAAAACGAATAAAATCAAATCAAATCTTATTCAGATTGAACCAACCAATGAAATCCCTGTGAAATAGTTCATTTGGCATTTATTAAGTTTTCCTTTAAGCAGGCAGGACTCGACTTGTTTGTACTGTGTATTTGAGCAATTAATGGCTATTTTAATATTCAAATTATTGGCTACTTACCTACATATGTTTATTAATTATTTGTTATAGGCTATGTTACTTTTGTTCCAACCAGGTAAAGGTAGCCTGAGTAGGCAGTGCAGGTTTTATTACGTGCCAGGTTAATAAAAAATCGAACCCCGATATTGAACTTAATAACAACATTGGATTATTTATTATTTTCTTTTTACAGATATATCAGTATTAACTGGCTTTTTGCGAACAAGAAATACTGAAATCAATCAACTGAAGGAAAGCATTAATAAACTAAAAGAAAATGAGTGGCTGAAATTGCCAAAATTTAGCATCAACAGTCAAGATTTGATGACACTGATTAGTCCACGGTGGATTAATGATGCGGTAAAAATGTGCTATTTCTTAAATTAATAAATACATGCCAAAAAGCATTATTACTTCTTTTTTTTTACACCACAAATAATCACCTATCTACAGCAGCCAATTCACTGCACTCATTTTCTAAGAATTTTCAAAAACTAATAATAAATAATTTTCAAAAACTAATAATAAATAATTTTCAAAAACTAATAATAAATAATAAATAATTCCCCTACATATTATTTCCCCTCGAGTGTTATTAGGCTATTTTTGGTTATATATCCTTACACAGTTGAGATCTTGTTTAAATTCCCGCTCGGGATCTTTTTTAAGGATATTTAACATTTACTATTTATTTCTATAGATCACAAATGCCTATCTGGGCTTAATTGCCTTCCAAAGAAACTTGCACGATACAGGGCATGTGTTCGTGTTGCCCACACACATTGCCTCGAGGTGGAACAACCCACACATTACACCGTGGTTCGCAAAGAAGGTATTGCTTCACAGTTATTTGCTTTTTGTACCTACCGAAATTGAATTGTTTATTCTTTTTAAACAATGGTCAGTTACAATTTAGTTTTTCTCTTTTTGATTATTCTGTATATATTAGTTAAAATGTCCATCCATCTCCATCAGCTTATTATTATTATTATTATTTTTAATTCAACAATACATTGAATATTTTTGTGTGTACATTCATGGTTGTTATCACTATCGAGGCCTACAAAATGTTATGTCTCTGTCTAAGCATGGATAAGCAAGCCTGTGAGCTACAGCGATTTTAACTGCTTTTGCTTATCTTTGCCTCCTTAAATTTCCACCTGTTTTATTTCGATTTTAAAGGCTAAATAAAGAATGAATGAATGAATGACTCTAAATGCAAATTTGCTGAAAACTTTGTGATTAAATTCTGTGACATAGGATAGGATTAGAATAACAATAATATTATTTGGACTTAGTGGCCCATCATACATTGTTAAAATCTATTTGTCATGTTAACAATATATAATCAACTGCAAATAAATGATTTTTTATTTCTTTTACATTTTATTATTATTATTATTATATATATCCAAATTCCTTCACTTGCACTGATGAAGGCCTAGTGTTCCTCGAAAGCTCTGCTAATTTTTCTGGCTGTTTTACTTATCATTTTGATTTAGCTTTTCGCTTTTTTTTTGTATCTCTATTGAGATCCAGCCACTGATACCCACAGCATTGTCATTTTTTCATTAATTTGCCTTTGGATTTATATATATTATATATAATTATATGGTTCAGCTTATTTGTTGTTCATGTATCATTTTTTGGTTTAATGTTTGTGATTGAAGAATCAAATGTTTGTTTTAATGTTCCATTCAAAGTGATCATTTTAGAGAACAGGTCACCAGTAAATTAAGTTTATCTTTGTTCAACCCATTTACTCTCTTTATTTTCCATGTGAAAAGCCTAAAATGTGCAGCAAATTACATGTAATTAGAATTTCAATCAATGTACAATGTCACTATTATACTTAGTATACACACATACATTTTTTCAATGTATACAGGTTGTCCTGTCTAAATTTAATTGGATTATGGTTCCGATCCATGTGCCACAACATTGGATTTTACTTGTGGCACATGTGCCTTCGAAATCAGTTGCTGTACTGGATTCCCTACATGGGAATAATGATGCACACATCCAGTACTTCAGGTAGTTTATTTTCCTTAGAGTTTTGAAATATGTTGAATCATTATGCCAACAATATATTAATATCTCAACCAATCTTCTGATATAACATGATGTTTTTGTTTATAATTTACATACAATTAAACGTTACACAGTTATTTAAAATAATATGTAATATTTTTATCCCATTTCAGCAACTACATGGAAAAAAGATTTTCAGAGACGGGGGAACTAGGTGGCCCATGGAAAACAGTTAGCATGAATACATGCAAACAAACTGATGGCCACAGCTGTGGTTCGTTTGTCATGTTGGTACGTACTAGGTTTTTAAAATTTAGATATATAGTGAACATCTGTAAATTATAAGATACAATTATTATCTTTAAAACACAGAAAACCATTTTGCTTGGAAGATTGTTACAAATTTAAATTAAACAAGATAACAACTATACATATTATAAATCTTTTAAAGGTTTTATATGTATAAATAAATGGTTTTATATGTAAATGAAAAATCAAGACTCAGGTTAAAAATTCAACATAGTTATTAACACTACAGACTCTGTTTCATGAGAGAGATGAAATACCTCCTCAATCTTCAGGTGTTAGGCTCTGAGTAAAGTATTTAGAAGTACAATGCTCACAAAGAGAATGTTTATAGTTAATATATACAAGCGACAGAGCAATTGTATATTCGCCCGTTCTATTTATCTATAGGTGTCTTTAATTATTAACCTTGATATCTTAATAAGAATTTTCTTCCGTGTCTGCATGTGCTAAATAATTTGTTTCTTTGATTAAGAGAGCAAATATCAGGCTCATATATAATGAAATATTTCTCTTGCAGACATAGGTTGCAGCGTTTACTTATATTGGAATAAGGCTGACATTTTATATGTATAAAAATATATGCTATTTATTGACTAACATTACAAGTAAAGTACTGTATTCCGTAGTAAACCAATGTTGACATACTAGAAAATATACATACTACATTTTAGAAAAACGGACCACCTGAATGTCAACAAACATTATGTACTGTTATATAGAACTAATCTTTTTTTTTTATCTTATTTCAGAATGCTTACTTCATTTGTGAAGGGGTGAATCCCTCTTTAACCACACCAGATATGGCAACCACAATGAGGGTATGGGTCCTAAAGAAATTATTAGGATATGGCAAAAGGGGAACCCAAGCACAATGTGATGCGGAACCATGTCTGGGGACAGATGACACATGGATTGGATGTGATGTGTGTGGCCGGTGGTTCCACAAAAATACTTGTACCACCACCATTGAAACTCCATCTACTGAATGGGAATGTGATATTTGTGTTGCAAGATATCGATAATGTCATTTCTAGGTGAACCAAAGAACTTATTGTTATCTACAGGGATGTTTTTTTTATTTGTAAAACTTTGTTGTGAATTTTTGATGTTAAAAATATTTAGTATACTTTTATATTTTAATCTACTTTCATTGAATGACATTTATCCATAGTAAAATCATTAACGAATACTAGGCTTGGAATCTAGGCCATTCAAAACAGCAGTGCTCCAATTTTAGACACGGAGTAGACCAGTTACAAATGGCGTGCACAACAAGTTGATCAATCAATGCAATTTCATAACAAAAATAGGCTTAAACCTGAATGTGAAATGATCACTACTGTATTAGGTATCACTTTTTCATTAGGTAGGGCTAATTTTATATTACATGTGATGTGTAATAACCAAGTATAAAATCAGGTGTATTATAACTCAAAATAAATCATGTTGCAATACTTTTCTACATGATTATCTCAGGAAATGAAATAGTAAATCTGTTAGACTAATTCAATGGCTTTAGTTTGTTAAAATATAAACTTTTATAGTAGTTTCTGTATAACATATTGTTTTGCATGTTATTTTATATATTGCTGCTGTATTACATATATATTTATTGTTACTAGTTTAGTTTAGTCATAGTTCTTTCATACATACAGTAAAAAATGTTATTTATTCCATGTTTTTTGAAATGAAAAACCACTTTTGATGTACAATTATTCAACATATTCTCATGATTAAATTCTCTATCATCTTTGTGTCAACATCTTATGCTGTGCATAATATAAACATGTTACATTTTCAAATATAATTCAAGTATTTGTTTTATTATTTTAATAATATTTTACTGTACAGTACTGTTCAGCTGTTCTAAACTATATCAATGCAATAAACATACAGTTAAAATACTAAAGTAAATTGAATTACTTTGTTTTTGTATTGCTTTCATTTAATAAGAGTGTGCATTAAAAACTTTGTTTAATATTTTAATACACTGTGCTCTAGTGGACCCAATTAGGCACCAGTGGAGCATAGTGATACAATATAGGAATACATTCACTAAATTCAAACCTCTGTTCGTATTTTAATACACTGTGCTCTAGTGGACCCAATTTGGTACCAGTGGAGCATAGTGATATAAGATAGGAATACATTCACTAAATTCAAACCTCTGTTCATATTTTAATACACTGTGCTCTAGTGGACCCAATTTGGTACCAGTGGAGCATAGTGATATAAGATAGGAATACATTCACTAAATTCAAACCTCTGTTCATATTTTAATACACTGTGCTCTAGTGGACCCAATTTGGTACCAGTGGAGCATAGTGATATAACATAGGAATACATTTACAAATTCTAACCTCTGTTCGTATTTTAATACACTGTGCTCTAGTGGACCCAATTTGGTACCAGTGGAGCATAGTGATATAACATAGGAATACATTCACAAATTCTAACCTCTGTTCGTATTTTAATACACTGTGCTCTAGTGGACCCAATTTGGCACCAGTGGAGCATAGTGATATAAGATAGGAATACATTCACTAAATTCAAACCTCTGTTCATATTTTAATACACTGTGCTCTAGTGGACCCAATTTGGCACCAGTGGAGCATAGTGATATAAGATAGGAATACATTCACCAAATTCAAACCTCTGTTCATATTTTAATACACTGTGCTCTAGTGGACCCAATTTGGCACCAGTGGAGCATAGTGATATAAGATAGGAATACATTCACCAAATTCAAACCTCTGTTCATATTTTAATACACTGTGCTCTAGTGGACCCAATTTGGCACCAGTGGAGCATAGTGATATAAGATAGGAATACATTCACCAAATTCTAACCTCTGTTCATATTTTAATACACTGTGCTCTAGTGGACCCAATTTGGCACCAGTGGAGCATAGTGATATAACATAGGAATACATTCACTAAATTCTAATTTCTGTTAATATTTTATTTCACTGATGAGAAATATGTTTCAGATAATGATATTCTATACTAAAAGTTAAGATAACGACATGTTAATTGTATTTTAATGTCACCTCGAGCGGAATATCACCACACAGAATATGCCTATTCATTTTATGTATAAACAGCGCCCTCGTTACATTTTTAATTAATAATTGCGATTTAATTGGTCTAATTAAAATATTTTCAAAATTTAATAATGTAAGCATGTTCTACCCTTCAAAATGCTTTCTGACCATCATTTTTATAAACAAATTCCAAGAATGTTGAACAATATCTTCAATAAACCTGGAAAGGGTGATAATTTTAATCGTGGAAAAAAAAAACATTAAATAAAAACATAAAATAAAAATATTTTTCGTTAACAAAAAGTTATAAGAATAGGTAAGTATGTTTAATATATGTTTTATTATCTATATAAATAAAAATATTCAATTTGTTGGCAATATTTAAGTGTTTTATACTTCTGCTGTTTCACGAATGCACATCTATGAACGAACTTAAAATTTCAACTCATTTTTCTGACGGAGCTACGATTTAAGTAAACCCAATGCGGTTAAGGCACTGTTATTTTCGTTTTTGCGTAAAGTAGTACAAAGATTATAGTTAACATTACCAAATTAAAACATTTTTGTTATTGTCTTAAGAAAATTTTAATTTTGTTTTTGCCGATTTAAGGCTACACAACCTACGTATCTCAGGCCATGTCGTACCATCCGTTACCCAAATACAATTAAAATAAAAATCATTCTACTTTTTCCCAACATTTCGGTCTATGTCAGCCTCAATCTCAACATTATGGTTATTTAAACATTAGCGACCCATCATAATGTTTCCATCGAGAGTAAATTTACCTCTCTTTGGGATATAATGCAAAAGCGCGCTATTAGTATTAATTATTATAAAATAAAATTTCAAGTTCATCACGAGAGAAGAATTATCCATTGGCAATAAAGTGTATAATAATAATAGTTCATTCTTATATAGCGCATATAAGCAAGCTCTCAATGCGCTGAACATTATTACCCCAGTCATTTCCTGATCAAATACCTATGGAAACATACTCCCATATATGCAGCTAGTAATCAGCGCAAAGTTGTGTCTGATCTAACCGGGTACCCATTTATACACCTGGGTGGAGAGAGGCAAACGTAAGTAAAGTATCTTGCCTAAGGATACAAGCAATGCGGCGAGAGTTGGATTCGAACCTCGGTCTAACGATCAGTAGACGAACGTCCAACACACAGCGCCACACGCCCTTACACAAGTGTATTTGTACAAAACATATACAACCTTCCTGTAGGCTATTCCAACATAGTATTTTGCTAATATTGCTCCATAACTAAGGTAATTGCATGTATATACAAAAGAGAAGATTGTTTTGAAAAAACTACAAGCGAATGTTTCTCATTAACCGCTTTCCATGTTGCAATATTTAATATCCAGGTACCATTATAATCCAACATGTTTTGAGAGAATGGATGTACGTAACTACGAATATGTGATTTTTTGATTTATTTATTTTACATAATGTAACATCATTTCCAGTTGTATAATTTTAAGTAATTAATACTTCTGTAATTAATTTGTTACCATTACTATCTTATAATATGATATGATAAGATATTTTATAATGAAAAAGTTCCTTGAAGATTTGAATATATGTTTCTTTTTTTATAAACCTTAACCAAAAAGCGGACCATTTCGCAAATAAGTAGTATAGGTAGTAACATATTATTATAAATTATTACAACAGCAGTTTTATGGTGATACAGAAGTATCACAAGCCCCACCCATCCATAATTGTAAATATTCGCAAACCTATTTGTGATGTATTACACACTAAAAAACATTACTATGAAGGCGTGTTACAACCGCTAATGTAGAAAACGCCAGCTAATGTCGAAACAACCGTTAATGTAGAACAATCCACCGCTAATGTAGTAAAACCTCCAGCTAATGTAGAAACACCAACAGCTTATGCAGTAAATATAAATAAACACCAGCTAATGTAGAAACGGATAACAGCTTATATGTAGTAACGAAAATTGCCTCCCAGCTTATGCAGTTACTATCGCCAGCTAATGTAGAAAATGTTATATATTTTACAAAAAGTGAAACGACCACACATCGTAAGCAACCATCTCTATTAAGGGACCGCTTCTCATAATCGACCACCTCTCGTAAGGGATCACCTCGTTTAATGGTGGACCACGACCTCTTTCTCTCTCTATTAAAGGACCGCTTCTCATAATCCACTATCTCTCGTTGTGATGGGAGATGGTAGATTATGAGGAGCAGTCCCTTAATAGAGGCGGTGATCCTTTAAAGGAGGTAGTCACTAACAAGAGGTGTGGCCGTTAAGAGAGGTGGTCCTTTAAAAGAGTCGTCACTGACGAGGGGTGTGGACGTTAAGAGACGTGTTCCTGTAAAAGAGTACGTCGTCGCTGACGAGAAGCGCTCCCTTAACAGAGAAGTTGGTCGTTCATTAGAGGTGGTCACTTGCGAGAGGTCGTTGTGATGGGAGATGGTCGATTATGAGAAGCGGTCCTTTGATAGAGAGAAAGAGGTCGTGGTCCCTTAATTGAAGTGGTCACTAACGAGAGGTGTGGTCGTTAAGAGAGGTGGTCGCCTACGAGAGGTGGTCGATTATGAGAAGCGGTCCTTTATGAGAGGAGGTGATCCCTTGCGAGAGGTGGTCGATTATGAGAAGCGGTCTCTTAAATAGAGATGGTTGCTTACGATGTGTGGTCGTTTTAGAAAGTTGGTTACTTACGAGAGGTGGAAAGGCTGATAACTAAGTAAAGATCGATGCATTTTCACATGATTTAGACATTTTTGTAAAATACAGAACATTTTCTACATTAGCTGGCGATAGTAACTACATAAGCTGGGAGGCAATTTTCGTTACTACATAAGCTGTTGACCGTTTCTACATTAGCTGGTGTGGATTTTTAACGGTTGTTTCGACATTAGCTGGCGTTTTCTACATAATAGCGACTGTAACAAGGCGCTACATAATAATAATTTACAGTAGTTGTCATGCATAGCCTGACTATATACAGCGGTAGTCCCAAAATTTCACGTACCCACACACACCTATATAACAGACGCAAACAACCACATGGATACTTCATTATGATAAGGTACTATTTCTGAAACACTTTATTCCACTTCCAAATACATATTTATTTACAAGAGTTTCTTTTATTGTTTATTGTATTTTAAGAGTTTATCTGCACATTCTGTTAATGTTATGGTATATGAATGATTGACAAAAATCATCCTTTATCATCATTTTAAACAATTCCTTGCTTACATTGTCAATGTGTTTATGAATTTGTACATTTTTTTAAACTGTTAATATTTAAAACAATTAAAAAATCGTTCATCTCTATATATCACATATCTAAAAATATCTATAAAACATTAAACAAAAAGATACATTTTACATAAAATATAACAACGTTTATGTTGTTGTATCATGTATTGGTTTAAAAAAAAACCTCCTATCAACATTACTTTACCATTGCAAACTCAATTTGACAAGCTGAAACAAACAATTATAATATCAGTGTGTTATATCATTTAAAATAGGGCTAAAATCAGAATACTAAAATGTAACTAAACCACATTTAACAAATTTAAAATTGCAGTGTTTTAAATAGAATAGTAATTACATATTTTTATGTTTACAAAGAATATTATCAATGCATACAGCTCCAATATTAAATTTAATTTAATTAGTTAAAGATGTACAGTATTGTCCCCTGAAAAATAATTTTTGTTGTTGAATATGCCATTTTAATGTTACATAATAGTTACTGTAATTTCAAGCATAAAATGGTCAAATTGGCTGCCAGTCAATGGATTTTTGGTTGAATTTAACCATTTATTATGTTATCTTATAAATGAAAACAATACTTTATTTTGTTTTTCTACTAAAACTGCAAAATACCTATTCAAAGTCTGATTTAATTAATCTTTATTTTCATGTTTTTTGAAACAATACATCATTAATTATTAAAATTTAATGATTCATGAACTCTTCTTGGTGGTCTCTTCATTTTTTCATGCATTCAAATCTATATTTCAGCAGCTATAAACAGAAATAAAAAAAAAGACAGAGATCACCTTTAATTCCTGCAAAATATTTAAATATATGCTGTAGGTGAAATTTTTAAACGTTGCCTTCATCAAAATAACAATGGTGTTTAATAGCCCATAAGATATTGTTTGAAAATGTGACAATCTATGATAAAAGTGGAAAAAATCAGATTGGGTAGCCCTATGTTTTTACACAAAAATTTGCACTAAATTGCCCTTTGGAGAGTGCACACATTTCTAAGTTTCATGTGCAATTGTGTAGTTACTTGACATTTACAATTCATGGAAAAGTACAAAAATTAACTCTAAAAACGGACTTTTTGCATTACTATGTGGCTAAAAATGTTGAAATGCTCAAAATGTCCTAAACCATGCTCTAACTTGCCTAAAAGTTGATTTTGAGCAATTTTGAAGTTTGACACATGCTTGCAAACACATTTTTATGCGTACACATTCCATTTTTGTGCTATGTTGACCCTTGACCTGAAGTGTATATGTAGTAAATTTGACTTATTCTTATTGCTGCACAATATAGCAAATGTTTCACCTAATTACCTGTCCTGCTTGTTTATATTCTTGTTATACAAAAATAACCTGCAATGCGACATGAAGTGATCCTGCGTCATGTATGATAGCATGTCCTTTATACGCTTTAAACCAGCATTTGCTTGCTCGTTTATCTGTGTATTGAGTGATGTATATTGTAGATACAAATCTAAGTTGTATCCATGGGAGCAAGCTGAGAAAATAAAATAAATGAAAATTGGAATTTTATTATGTTTTTTTTATTATTTATGGACATTAGGTGTTACGTTTAAATTAAATTGGGATTAGTAAAAGAGTGACTGTACTATGAACTGTAACATGTGGCAAAACTACAACCAAAATACAAGTATCAGTGTTTCTTCGGTGTCAATACTTTTATTTTGTACACTACAATTAATATTGAAATTTACACCCAAAAATTAATTTTACTTTTTAAATAAATATGACACTATAAAGACTGGATTTTGTTGTGTAAATTTATATTTTAATTGTTGTACAACGCTGTTGTTATACGTATAATCATAAATTACATCATAATTTTCTGTAACAATAGGTGGCAAGGGGTTTTTAATATTATACATATACATTTTACATATTACCTTTGTGATTGTACCAGTGAAAATGATCAACGAAAAACTTTGTATGTTTAAAGAAAACAGGATCCCGTCGTAAACAATACTTGTGCAGAGAACACGCAAAATCGTACACGATTACATTAGGAGCTGTTGGACAAAATAATTATGCAGTGAAAAGATAACAGTACACAAAAAAGGAATACAACAAAACAAAATTCACAGCAAAAGAAAAACAAACTATAACAAATTAAGGTTAAACAATTTGTGCTGAATAGGGGTGGCGCCGAATGTGATAGTCGCAGTCTATGGTTGCCCACAGTAGAATACTTTTGTATATTCAACTGTATGTATTGTGATGATGAATGGAATTTCCTACTTCTATTTACCAGGGTATATGTATGACAAGTTTGTTTTTTTTTAGCCCTACTAAATGTACAAAACACAAGGTAAAATTTGAAATATCAAAATATTAACAAGTTACCTTTTGAAAATCTTGTACGAAAGATGGTAAAGGGTATATTTACAGATTCGTGATTATTCATGACCTCGAAGCCATAACAAATACCTAAAACATAACAAATACAAAAGTTATTTAAAAACAATTAATTTAAAAACATGTGGTAAGATGATCATAATTCCATGGTAGCATGTTAATTGTCAAAAACATATTCATTTAAAACAAGATACAATTATATATATAATTTTTATTATGAGAATGAAGTGCAGCGGGGTTCAACTTCTTGATTACAATTCTCTTTGGAAACAATAATTGATATTAAAAAATCTAAAAGGTGTTATAAATAAGGACCTAAAAGAAATAAGTATTGTATTTGTTAAACAATTTATGGTTATTCAATTAATTGATTATTGTTGTTTTCTACTATTGTCTGTTTTATTCTTATATATTATAATCGATAATTTAAATGCACCAAACAAAAACAAAAATTATCCAAACATAATACATACAGTAATACAACATATTTGTTAATTTCACTAGGAAATAATAAATGTAATATCAGCAGTTGGATGAAAATAACAGATCTACAATATAATTACCATGACTGCAGAAGATTGTAAAAATCCCCGGTAGAAGCGAGGGGTGGCCTTTAAAGTCCTTCTTGCATCTTTCCTTTGTTCCTGTCACTGCTTTATCTGCCGAGTATCTTCCTCTGCCTCGCAATGATGGAAGGGAATTAGGAAAACAGGCAGGCTCAATTGCAAGCAAGGATTAATGCACAAATTTACCTACCTATTGTACAACATCTGAATAAGACAAAATAAATAACCCAATAAGAAACTTTAAAATATGTGGAAAATATAAGAAACAGAATAAATAAATAATTAAAGTAATATTTAAAATGTTAATGTGTATACTCACTTTCAATTTTCTTGTCTTAATATTGAAATCTTGTATAATTGATACTTTAAACATTGATCCAAGCACAGAGATGCCATTGTTATCACACAATGCTTCGTGATAACTATTTCGTAGCTGTAAATAACAGAGGACTGTTATAAATGTGAAAAGCCATTTCTATTGTTTTTTTCTTTTTAATATTGAATATGAAAGAATACCATAGTTTTTTAATTTTAATATTAACATGCATACAATTAAGGCAACTGATACTTAATGTATTAATAAACAATTCAACTACTGACATTGATTGGAAACTTTGGTACAGTTTCTGTTAAGTCATCTGGTAGTGGTACAGTAGTTGGTTCACATCCTTCAACTGGAACGTTTTGTGTAGGCATCTCTATAAATGAACAAAATATTATACAATATATATTGATACAGCACTAAACTCCACACAAACTTTTGTATTAATTTATCATTTCAGTACAATTGATAAATTATACTAGTACTTTTAGATGTTAGATGTTATGTTTGCTAAAAAAGATAAATGACTGCAGATGAGAGGAAAAAAACATACTGTTAATTAGTTTGTTTTACATTTATTTATTTTATAAACATTTTTGATTGCTGTTCATAGTTGAAAAACAATAATAAATAAACAGTATAAAAAATTAGTTTGAATGGATTTTGCAAAATAAAGTGCACTTCATACCTGGAATTCCCTCTGATGTGGCATTAACAGTACTTTCTTTGCTTGCTGCATTGATGTCTGCCTGAAAACCAGCAGACTTTAAGACTTTTGTGACCTTTCGACAAAGAATGGGTTTCCTTTTTGATCTCTTATACTTTGCTTTGAATGATGGAGTCTTCACAAAAAACCCTCTGTCCAGTTTGTTAGGCGGCCAAGACATTTTAGACAAAATTCTGTAGCACAGTGTATTAAAATATGAACAGAAGTTTAGTGATTGTATTCCTATGTTATATCACTATGCTCCACTGGTGCCAAATTGGGTCCACTAGAGCACAGTGTATTAAAATACGAACAGAGGTTTGAATTTTGTGAATGTATTCCTATGTTATATCACTATGCTCCACTGGTGCCAAATTGGGTCCACTAGAGCACAGTGTATTAAAATACGAACAGAGGTTTGAATTTTGTGAATGTATTCCTATGTTATATCACTCCAAATTGGGTCCACTAGAGCACAGTGTATTAAAATATGAACAGAGGTTTGAATTTAGTGAATGTATTCCTATCTTATATCACTATGCTCCACTGGTGCCAAATTGGGTCCACTAGAGCACAGTGTATTAAAATATGAACAGAGGTTTGAATTTAGTGAATGTATTCCTATGTTATATCACTATGCTCCACTGGTGCCAAATTGGGTCCACTAGAGCACAGTGTATTAAAATATGAACAGAGGTTTGAATTTTGTGAATGTATTCCTATGTTATATCACTATGCTCCACTGGTGCCAAATTGGGTCTACTAGAGCACAGTGTATTAAAATATGAACAGAGGTTTGAATTTTGTGAATGTATTCCTATGTTATATCACTATGCTCCACTGGTGCCAAATTGGGTCCACTAGAGCACAGTGTATTAAAATATGAACAGAGGTTAGAATTTGTGAATGTATTCCTATCTTATATCACTATGCTCCACTGGTGCCAAATTGGGTCCACTAGAGCACAGTGTATTAAAATATGAACAGAGGTTTGAATTTTGTGAATGTATTCCTATGTTATATCACTATGCTCCACTGGTGCAAAATTGGGTCCACTAGAGCACAGTGTATTAAAATATGAACAGAGGTTTGAATTTAGTGAATGTATTCCTATCTTATATCACTATGCTCCACTGGTACCAAATTGGGTCCACTAGAGCACAGTGTATTAAAATATGAACAGAGGTTAGAATTTGTGAATGTATTCCTATCTTATATCACTATTCTCCACTGGTACCAAATTGGGTCCACTAGAGCACAGTGTATTAAAATATGAACAGAGGTTTAAATTTAGTGAATGTATTCCTATGTTATATCACTATGCTCCACTGGTACCAAATTGGGTCCACTAGAGCACAGTGTATTAAAATATGAACAGAGGTTTGAATTTTCTGAATGTATTCCTATCTTATATCACTATGCTCCACTGGTACCAAATTGGGTCCACTAGAGCACAGTGTATTAAAATATGAACAGAGGTTTGAATTTGGTGAATGTATTCCTATCTTATATCACTATGCTCCACTGGTACCAAATTGGGTCCACTAGAGCAGAGTGTATTAAAATATGAACAAAAGTAAGAATTTAGTGATTGTATTCCTATGTTATATCACTATGCTCCACTGGTGCCAAATTGGGTCCACTAGAGCACAGTGTATTAAAATATGAACAGAGGTTAGAATTTGTGAATGTATTCCTATCTTATATCACTATGCTCCACTGGTGCCAAATTGGGTCCACTAGAGCACAGTGTATTAAAATATGAACAGAGGTTAGAATTTAGTGAATGTATTCCTATGTTATATCACTATGCTCCACTGGTGCCAAATTGGGTCCACTAGAGCACAGTGTATTAAAATATGAACAAAAGTTAGAATTTTGTGAATGTATTCCTATCTTATATCACTATGCTCCACTGGTGCCAAATTGGGTCCACTAGAGCACAGTGTATTAAAATATGAACAGAGGTTAGAATTTTGTGAATGTATTCCTATCTTATATCACTATGCTCCACTGGTGCCAAATTGGGTCCACTAGAGCACAGTGTATTAAAATATGAACAGAGGTTAGAATTTAGTGAATGTATTCCTATGTTATATCACTATGCTCCACTGGTACCAAATTGGGTCCACTAGAGCACAGTGTATTAAAATATGAACAGAGGTTTGAATTTAGTGAATGTATTCCTATGTTATATCACTATGCTCCACTGGTACCAAATTGGGTCCACTAGAGCACAGTGTATTAAAATACGAACAGAGGTTTAAATTTAGTGAATGTATTCCTATGTTATATCACTATGCTCCACTGGTACCAAATTGGGTCCACTAGAGCACAGTGTATTAAAATATGAACAGAGGTTTGAATTTTGTGAATGTATTCCTATGTTATATCACTATGCTCCACTGGTGCCAAATTGGGTCCACTAGAGCACAGTGTATTAAAATATGAACAGAGGTTTGAATTTAGTGAATGTATTCCTATCTTATATCACTATGCTCCACTGGTACCAAATTGGGTCCACTAGAGCACAGTGTATTAAAATATGAACAGAGGTTAGAATTTGTGAATGTATTCCTATCTTATATCACTATTCTCCACTGGTACCAAATTGGGTCCACTAGAGCACAGTGTATTAAAATATGAACAGAGGTTTGAATTTTGTGAATGTATTCCTATCTTATATCACTATGCTCCACTGGTACCAAATTGGGTCCACTAGAGCAGTGTATTAAAATATGAACAGAGGTTTGAATTTGGTGAATGTATTCCTATCTTATATCACTATGCTCCACTGGTACCAAATTGGGTCCACTAGAGCAGAGTGTATTAAAATATGAACAAAAGTAAGAATTTAGTGATTGTATTCCTATGTTATATCACTATGCTCCACTGGTGCCAAATTGGGTCCACTAGAGCACAGTGTATTAAAATATGAACAGAGGTTAGAATTTGTGAATGTATTCCTATCTTATATCACTATGCTCCACTGGTGCCAAATTGGGTCCACTAGAGCACAGTGTATTAAAATATGAACAGAGGTTAGAATTTAGTGAATGTATTCCTATGTTATATCACTATGCTCCACTGGTGCCAAATTGGGTCCACTAGAGCACAGTGTATTAAAATATGTGACCCGATCTCGCAAAACCCTCTCTTTGTCGGCAATTCAAAATTCACGTAATCAGTCAAAATACGTCCAAATCGACTACCCTGGCAGATTACATGTTTTTGCATTTTCGAAATATTTCACTATTTAAGAATACGTCTACCTGATTTAAACTCCCGAAATTTAATTAAAATTATGAAAAAAGAGAGTTTTAAAAACATGTATTTTTCTCAAGCCTAACAATTTATTCACGATCTACGCTAAAATTTTGCGTAAATTCAGTTGAAAGTTGCAGAGTTTGACGACATTTTGATCGCCAGTTCGCTGCACAATGTTGAAAGGTCACACATCAAAATAAAGCTCATCCATTTGACATTCCAAATATGGAAGTTTTAGGGCGGAGTTTGAAGAAGGAACCAATGAAAACTTTGATTTACTATGACATAATTTCAGAAAATTCGGTTCTTCGAAGTTTCTGGAACAGCGAACTGCGTGTGTTGCTATGGCGCATCATCGCAATAACAAACGTTATTGGTCAACGCGCTAGATGTTATACGCTCTACGCGCGGAAATAAAAAGTTGTTTACATTTTTGTGAGGTTATTTTCATTTTACACACAGCATGTCGTAAATTGGAATAAAAACGATTTTAATATTCAAAGTAAAGTGTTCTGCAATAGCTGTAGCCTGTATTTGTTTATTCCATAGTAAAATAGACAAGTCAAAAACAATTCACGTCATAAATTCAATTGTATTTTCTATATTTTTTTGGGCTATAGGCCTTAATTTTATTATGGTTGTAGGCCTACTACTACTAGGCCTAGCTTTATTGTCAATAAATAATTTTCTTTATACATTTTATATATCCAATCGGCTCTTAATTATTTATTTAATTTATTGTCCAGTCCTTTCATCTTAAATGTTTTTTAAACTCATTGGATTCAAGTCCAAACATTACAGCGAATCTTCCAAGTTATAAAACAAACAAATGTATTAAATCGTCAATACAATGTAAGTAGCTAGCAAGCTGTGACTCTGCAAGGCGCCAAACTTGTCTAGGCTAGTTTACTACTAACGCCAGCCCCAATGTCGATGCACCGCTGCCATACACGGCCTGATGAACACCCATCAGTAGGTCTTTAACAGGCGATGACGGCGAAAATCTGAATAGGCCTAGCTAGGCCTGCTTGGTTTTTCGCTGTTGATATCGTAAACACCTCCGAAACCAGTTAAAATAAGCTTGACGTTATAATGCTGTTTTTCAATAGTGCAAAATAGTTAATTCGAGTGACTAAATAGGTTAAAACGGCGTCTGAAATCAGTCAAATTGACTATGATGTGCACGCTGCTATTATATCGCACACACTTCCTGGTATGACGTCATTGTGCCTTAGACCAAAATACCGCGTTGCTACGGAGTGAGTTTTCAGCGCGTATCAAAAAGAATTTCATTGCAAACTTCAAACGCGATTTTCTCGTAAACTAATTGAATGATTTGTAAGTTTTTAAAATGTAATAACTTTTTAAATATTTACTCAATTTTTATGAAATAAACACCACTACAAAGCTTATGATTCAAATAATCCAAATATATAAAAAAATACAAAATGAATATTTCCGACAAAAGTAGGGTTTTGCCAGATCGGGTCACATATGAACAAAAGTTAGAATTTTGTGAATGTATTCCTATCTTATATCACTATGCTCCACTGGTGCCAAATTGGGTCCACTAGAGCACAGTGTATTAAAATATGAACAGAGGTTAGAATTTTGTGAATGTATTCCTATCTTATATCACTATGCTCCACTGGTGCCAAATTGGGTCCACTAGAGCACAGTGTATTAAAATATGAACAGAGGTTAGAATTTAGTGAATGTATTCCTATGTTATATCACTATGCTCAACTGGTACCAAATTGGGTCCACTAGAGCACAGTGTATTAAAATATGAACAGAGGTTTGAATTTAGTGAATGTATTCCTATGTTATATCACTACAGTATGCTCCACTGGTACCAAATTGGGTCCACTAGAGCACAGTGTATTAAAATACGAACAGAGGTTTAAATTTAGTGAATGTATTCCTATGTTATATCACTATGCTCCACTGGTACCAAATTGGGTCCACTAGAGCACAGTGTATTAAAATATGAACAGAGGTTTGAATTTTGTGAATGTATTCCTATGTTATATCACTATGCTCCACTGGTGCCAAACTGGGTCCACTAGAGCACAGTGTATTAAAATATGAACAGAGGTTTAAATTTAGTGAATGTATTCCTATCTTATATCACTATGCTCCACTGGTACCAAATTGGGTCCACTAGAGCACAGTGTATTAAAATATGAACAGAGGTTTGAATTTAGTGAATGTATTCCTATCTTATATCACTATGCTCCACTGGTACCAAATTGGGTCCACTAGAGCACAGTGTATTAAAATATGAACAGAGGTTTGAATTTTGTGAATGTATTCCTATGTTATCAATTCAATTCAATTTCATTTTATTTCGGAAATATCATCAATTCAATTCAATTCAAAGCAACATTTATTTTCTCCTTTCATATACAAAACAGATTATCAATGAACAATATATATGTAAACAAAATTTCGAAAGAAGAAGGTACACGTCCAGAAAGATGAAAAACACATCTTGTGGAGGACGTACCTATTACAGACAATGAAAATTTAAAAAAAGAAAAAATAAAATAAAAAATAAAAAATAAAATTGACCGAGGAAAAGTTAATATTTGGAAATAAGGTGACTTTTAAGTTTAGATAAAAATGATTTGCTAGAAACAGAGTTTAAGATGGGAAGTGGCAGATCGTTCCAAAAAGTGGGTCCGGAATACCTAATGTTGTGTTGAAAGTGGTTGGTTTTATGGGTTGGAATATTTAATTTTGAACAAATACGGGTATGATGATAATGAATTGAAGAATTTGGAGTGAACATGGAGCAGAGATGTTTGGGAAGGTTAGAATTAATAGAAAAAAAGATGAACGAGCCTTGTTGGGTTAGATTGATATCGGAGACTTTGAGAAGATTAAGCTTTGAAAAAAGATGAGATGAATGAGACAGGGGTGGGGCGCCAGATATAACCCTGATGGCCTTTTTTTGAAGAGTTTGAAGTTTTTTAATACTGGAAGGATAAGAGTTGCACCAGACAATATTGCAATAGTTAAGATAAGGCAGGATGAGGGAGCAGTAAAGAATACGAAGAATGTTAGGGGGTAAAAAAGAAGAAAGTCTAGTGATGATGCCAAGACTTTTGGAAATTTTATTCTCAACAAAATTGATGTGATTTTTCCATGAAAGTCGACTGTCAAGATGAACTCCTAAAAATGTAGCAGATTGGACTGAGGGAATATCATGATTGTTAATAGAAATGTTATAGTTTGCAGTATCAATGTTTTTAATTTTCTGAGGGGTCCCAAACAGGATGAAGTTACATTTTTTGTGGTTAAGAGAAAGTTTGTTTGCTGAAAAGTATTGAGACATGAGGGTCAGATTGGTATTAACAGTATTAAATAAGGTTTGAATATCAGGGTCAGAGTAATAAACAGTGGTGTCGTCAGCATATAGAAAAAAATTAAGAATTGAAGAAGAAAGATATATATCATTAATATATAGAATAAATAGGAGGGGGCCAAGAAGAGAGCCTTGGGGAACACCACAAGTAACAGGGTTGAAGTTGGAGACAGAATTAGAATACTTGGTACATTGGAAACGATTGGTAAGGTAACTTTTGAAAAGATCATATGCGGGCCCTCTGATTCCATAGTGGGATAGTTTAAATAAAAGTATATTGTGGTCTATTGTGTCGAATGCCTTTGACAAATCTATAAAAACGCCGATGGCAAGATGACCACTTTCAAATGCGTCAACAATTTTGTTTGTTAAGTCAATGAGAGCCATGGGTGTGTTATGACCTTTCCTAAAGCCATATTGATTTTTGTGAAGAATGTCATGTTTTGAGATAAATGAAAATGTACGATCGTAGATTACCCTTTCTAAAGCTTTAGAGAAAATAGAGAGGACAGAGATGGGGCGATAGTTAGAGAAATCAGATTTACTTCCAGATTTGTAGATAGGGGTAACGCGCGCAAACTTCATCCTGTCTGGGAAAACACCCTTTAATAAAGCAAGATTAAAAATATGGGTAAGTGGAAAAGAAATGAGATCGGCAATATGTTTGATGGGCTTGGTTTGGAAATCATCAATACCGGGTGATTTGTTGTTTTTAAAGGTAGAAATGATTTTAAAAACTTCGGCCTCATTGACTGGAGTAAAGAATATTGAGTTAGGGGTAGGGTTGGGTAAAAAGTCTTTAAATGATCTGTTACTATTGGGAATGTTATTAGCAAGTGAAGGGCCGATTTCAGCAAAATATTTGTTAAAGGCATTTGAAATTATATTGGAATCATTGGTCAACTCACCTTGAAAATTGAAAGAAGTATTTGTATGTGTATTATTTGATTTATTGAGCAGGGAATTAATTGATTTCCAAGTTGCCTTAATATCATTTTTGTGTTTGAGAAACGTTTTGTGAAAATGATTTTTTTTTGCAGCTTTAATTGTAGTATTTAATTTATTACGGAATTGTTTAAAGGCTGTTTCATTTTTTTGGGTGGGACAATGGATAAATTTAGAGTACAGTTTATGTTTGTGTTTAATTGAATTAAGTAGGCCATTAGACATCCATGACTTTAATTTATTATTTTTTTTTTCGTTTTTGAGGAGAGGAAAGTGTTTATCATATATTGATTTTAATATAAGTTCAAAGTGTGAATAAGCCTTATTTGGGTCATCAGTGTTAATAACATCAATCCACTGTTGGGTGGAAATTTCAAGACGAAAGTTTGCCAGTGAAGTAAGGTTAAATTTTCTAAAAGTATAGTTTTTATTTGGATTAAGATTAGGGAAGGAAGCGTTGAGAAGAGAAATATTGAAGACAGGAAGATGATCGGAAATGTCGCTATAAAGTAGACCACTTGTGTTTTGGTATTCAATCAGATTGGTAAAAATGTTGTCTAATAAAGTGGCAGAAGTTTTACTGATACGGGAAGGTCTATGGATACAAGGAAGGTAATTATTACTGAAAAGCGAGTTGATAAAATCACGAGCATTGTTGTCAGTATCGTATTTAAGGATATCGATGTTGAAATCTCCAAGAATGTAGACAATCTTGTTTTCTGTTGATAAAGAGGAAAGTACAGAGTCAAGTTCATTAGTAAATTGTTTAGGGTCAAGGGAAGGCGGTCTATAAATGGTTCCAACTAGAATATTTTTAAGGTTGGGTCTAACAATTTCAATAAAGATAGATTCAGAGGTAGAGGGTTGCAGAGTTAGATCATTTCTAAGGAAAAATTCAAGGCCATCACGGATATATAAGGCAACCCCACCACCGTCTTTATGAGTTCTGTGGTTGGAAACAAAATGATAATTGGGTAGTTGGACTAAAGGGTTGTCATGTTTGAGCCATGTTTCGCTAACACCAATAATATCAAATTGGTGATTAACTATTTCAAGAAGTTGTTTGATTTGGTCAAGATTTTTTAAAATGCTTCTTGAGTTAAAATGGATAGTGGAAAAGCATTCGTGAGATTTAATATTGGTCGGGAACTGACTGGGATTGTAATATTTAGAGAGGTTTTGGTCATTAAAAAAAAAGTGAGTATCCGGATCTACATTTGTAGTAAAATTATCAGATCTGTTGGAAAAATGGGAAAAAAAATTGTTAGATAGTCGGTCAAAGTTTGGGTCAGAAGACATAAAAAATATATAATATAAAAAATAAAAATAAAAATCAATATAAATCAATATAAAAAGCAATTGAAGTATGTAGATAATATACAACACATTTATGATTGAAACAATTCAATCAAGAATCAATAATTGCAGAAAAATATGAGTTAAAAGTTAGGTATTCGAAAATAGATGATAAAGAGAAAATAAATTCAGAATAAATGAAAAGCAATGATAAATTAAGTTAATCGCCAGGTAAAAATAAATTGAAGGTAAAAAAGTTCAATAGTAAATGATATGTGAAAACAGAAATAAATACAGAGTAAAATCAAACAATGTGTTTAGCCATTACATAATTATTATGTTGTATGGAATATGAAAATGTCATTAAGTAATTATGCAGCAATATGGCAATAGCGGTATAGTTAATTGTAAGGAATGGCAACAGCGTATAGTTAAGATGTGTTCAAGCAAAAACGATGATAAGTTAAATAGTTAAGAATTATTGAAAATAATGCTCAATTAAATGATAACGAATCGTCTCAATGTTCAGCAACAATTGGACTGGATGCAGTAGTTAATTTGATGAGATAATTTGATTAAGAACAGAGGAAAGTACAGTACTTATCTCTTAGTTGATACATTTCACAGAAGGCGAAGGAGATCAGATTCAGATTTGACGATGACTTTCTGTTTGTTTTTCTTCAATAGACAGTAAATGTTACCGTCTATGGACCAAGCAGATTCAATGTTGTCATGGAGGTTAGCCTTACGGAGAAGATCTAGGCGCTTGGATGTAAGGTTTTCGGTTACTAGGTATCCAGAGTGCTTTAATGATCTTTTTTTGCGGAAGACCTCAGAGCGCGTGCGATAGGATGTGAATTTGATGATTATTGGCCTGGGTTTGGATTTGGCTGCAGATTGGCCGTGATGTATCCTTTTCCTCCCAAGTCTATGTGATCGATCAATATCGCATAATTCAATGTTATCCGTTATTTTTGACTTTATTATGTCAAGCGCCAGGTTGTCAGTTTCTTCGATTGATGATTCTTGGACACCGTGTAGCAAGAGGCAGTTCCTTCTACTGTATTGCTCAAGATCGTCTATTTTATTACCAAGTGAGTTGTTTACAGCAGTTAGTGTGTTATTATGTTCTTTTAAGACTGCAATGTCGCCAGCTGTTGACTCGTAGTCAAGGGCAACGCTATTGTAAACAGATTCACTTACTTTTTCACAGATAGATTTGCTAATAGCCGAAATTAGTGTTTTATTTTCACATACTGCATTTACAATCTTGTTGAAAAGTATTGGTGATGATAAAATATGGTTGCTTATGGATGAAGCCACTATCGAAATAAGCTGAGGGTCGTCGGCTAATAGGTTTTGGAGTTGGCCTAGCCCTTCCGGCGACGATGACATTGTAGGCTGGGACTCCTCCGAAGTAGCTGATTTAGTCGGCGTCAGCAGTTCCGGGTTAGTTTTATCTTCCGGGCCTGGGCCTACAGGTTTTAGCCCCGTCTTTTCGGCTGATTTGTCTGTACTACGTTTAAGTTTTGATGATCTCGTGGACATTATTGTAGTTGAATAATAACTAGATTGCTATTTAGATACCAATGTTGATTCTAAGGTGCAATTTATGAGACTTGAGTGAAGAGTTCAATCAACACATTACGTTACGTCAATCAACATCTTGAGACCATAATCCTAATCCATATAAATAAACTTATAAACCATAAAACTAAACTTAAGTATATAGAATGCTTCTCCATCTACAATACATTTTGGAGTTATGGAGCATATGTTTGCAAACACAAGCAACAAGGATGTTACCACTATTCAACATACGTTGCATGAAACTATAGGTAGATTTTCGCATGTACTCGTTAAAGGAAGGAACACCATGTTCAATAAACATTGCACTGGCACTACTACTTCTAGAGACATTAAGTATACGGCGCAGAGCATTATTGTAGCATACATTAAGAGATCTAATATTCTTCATACGATAGTTACACCAAAGGGCTGCACAATACATATTAATACAGTAAGATCTAAAGAGACAACATTTAACATTGGTAGAGCATTTCATAAATTTACGATTGAGTGAGTTGCTTCTAATACACAAAGACCTGTACTGACTTTGAATGTCGGCCTCATCACTGCAATCACACATAAGAATATGACCAAGATAGGTACCTTTCTCAACATAAGCAAGTTTTTTACCAAAAAGTTTAGTAATAGAATTACCTTCAAGTTTGCAAGTACGAGGACAGAAACGCATACAAAAAGATTTCTTATCATTAAATAAAACATCATTCTCTTGCGAAAACTCTTCACAAACATGTATCAATAGCTGGAGACCAGCAACAGAAGGAGCAAGTAGAACAAGATCATCCGCATAACTAAGATGATTCAAGATAATGTTTCTACATTGGCAACCCTGACACAAACCACTTAGTCTACAATTTAGAGTACTAATATATATGTTATAAAGGAGAGGGAACATAACCCCACCCTGTCTAACTCCATTGGATACTGTAAATGGATTTGAAACAGAGTTTCCCCAACGTATCACAAAACTCTGTTTCTCATACCAACATTTGAGCAATTTAACAATACAAAGATTAATACCATTGTTAATGAGCTTATTATAAAGAGTCCAGTGATTGACTCGATCAAAAGCCTTACTGGCATCCAGAAAGCAGGCAAAAACTGGACTACCATTTCTATTGTAGTAGTCAATTACATGTTTTAAAACAAAGATACACGTATCAGTCGAGTGTTTCGCTTTAAATGCAAATTGGTAGTCATTGGATTCCAATGAGTTACCACAATGACTGATCAAAATAGATAGATAGAACACCTTAGATAATACAGACGCTAAAGCAATAGGTCTATAATTATTCTTATTAGTAATATCCCCTGATTTACTCTTAACAATCGGCACTAGAATAACTTCAACAAGATCTTTAGTTACATGACCATGACACAGCATAGCATTAAAGCATAAACTCAATAGGATATTAAGTCGTTTACTACCATATTTAAGATGTTCACCACCCAAACCATCAAGTCCGGGTGATTTTCCTACAGAAAGTTTATCAATGCAATTAGATACAAGATCAGGAGTGACATTAATACCAATCTCAGGCGGACAGTATTCTAGAGTCTCCTCTACAAATGCTTTATGAGTCGTGTTATCCACACAGTTAAACAAAATCTCATAATGTTTGGCCCAATGATTACATATGTTGTATTCACCACTAACATTATCAATAACTTCAGAGGTATTAGCTCTAGTATCATTCATATGCTTAACACCTTCCCAAAAACCTTGGTAGTCCCTATTACTGTAAGACTGAGCTAATTTATCAGCTCTCAGTTGTTGATCATTCTGTTTACACGTGCGTAATGCCAACTTAAAACGAGAACGAGATATTTTCATAGAATGAAACAAAGGCCCATTCCTGGGTTTGCCGTTAGTTCTCCATAATAAGAAGGCTTCACGAGCAACAGAATGCAGATCAGAAACATAATCATTCCAGCCCGGCACAATATTATATGACTTAGACCTAGTGGGCTTCAAACATTCACTAGATGCACGTTTTAGGCAAGCAACAATATTGTTATACAGGTCATCAATAGCAAGACGGTGACACTCATTGTTACAATTTATTGTATGCTCCACTGGTGCCAAATTGGGTCCACTAGAGCACAGTGTATTAAAATATGAACAGAGGTTTGAATTTTGTAAATGTATTCCTATGTTTATCACTATACTCCACTGGTACCAAATTGGGTCCACTAGAGCACAGTGTAATAAAATATGAACAGAAGTTTGAATTTAGTGAATTTAATCCTAGACTAGGCCCTATTATTAGGTTAGAGGTAGGCCTCCCTACTACTACTACTAGTAGTACTACTACTAGCTTGAATGCCTTCCCTTAGGCTAGGACATAGACACATATAGAATAGGAGGAGGAGCTAGGCCGAGGATAACTAGTAGTAGTAGTACTAGGCTACTAGGCCTAGCCTAGTAGTAGGCCTATTATAGTATAGGTCCTAGTAGTAGTAGTAGTACGAGTAGTAGGCCTATTAGTAGTAGCTAGTAGGCTAGGCCTAGCTCTCTAGCCTAGTAGGGCTAGGCTAATCTACAGGGGAAGTAGGCCTAGGCTAGGCCTAGCTTATTTCCTAACGCCCTGAACTCTAGGAACATGCATAGGCCTAGGCTAGCTTAGTTAGGCTAGTCTACACCTCCTAGGCTAGTACCACTCACTAGTACACTAGCCTACTACTAGGCTAGTAGGCTAGGCCTAGACTAGGCCGAAACCTTCACTCTTCTTTTTAAATTTCACTTACACAAATAAGGTGGACCATAAATAACAATAATGATGACAGAATCAGACACAAGCTCGAACTTTCCTCTCTAGAGAGGAAAGTTCGAGCTTGTGTCTGATTCTGTCATCATTATTGTTATTTATGGTCCACCTTATTTGTGTAAGTGAAATTTAAAAAGAAGAGTGAAGGTTTCGGCCTACTGCTGTAGGATTACAATATACAATAGGGAGGCCCTAACTAGTAGGCCTAACACTCTTAACAGGAGCAAAATCTCTAAATAAATTGAAACAACGTGTCTGCAATAAAAATAGTAACCAATCAAAAGACCGAATAAAGATACATTATGGCTCTTTAGGTTGCTAGAAAAAACAATGATTGGCGCTCCATAGTACTGATCATGGATTAATGAATATTCATTAATCCGTCATGCTCTAATAGAAAGTAGAGAATGCTCGATCGTCGAATTGACGCTCTGAATATACCTCCACCACCACCACCACACAACAACACACACACGCGGGCTCAGCTGCTGCATTTGACCACCACACCACGGCGGGCGGCAATTGTGTTTGAGTCGTCCACAACAACACATCAAACAAGAAGTCTAGGCCTATTCCCAATCACGCACCGCGTACCCTGGAACATGACGAATTGGAAGAGGCTCACGTGGACGTGTACATTACAAGAATTACGCCTGGATGTTGCTTTAGTTTGTGGTCAGAGTTTCAGGTATGAAGGTCCAAGGATCAACGGGGCATAGGAAGCCCACACTATCTTTACAGATGTAGGGCCTAGGCTAGACCTGACCGGGATGAATTTAGTATGGAACGCCAAGCTTGCTTGCATTGTTTATATATTGTATGCATTGTTTAGATGGTGACCTCCGTGGCTTATTCCATTAAAAAAACAGGGGTACATTGCTTCACCGATTTTCTAATCAATTTCTAATCAACTTTCTAGGCTAGTCTACAATTTCTGGACATTGTCATTTTTAAGCATTTCATATTTTTCAAAAAAATTTGCGCTGCGCACTCGCTTTTGCGCACTTTGACCGTACGCAGCTTAGAAATACCTTTTGCACTTGATTATCGTTCTTTATACTTTTTATGATGTATTTCTTTCATTTTTGATAAATTAGGAATGTAAAATAATGACACACTTGCACATCAAACTTTAAAAATTGTGCGCTTGAAAATGGGTTATTTTATTTCAACCACATCCAACAGCGAAAAATCGGCAATTACAGGATGCCTTAAAGATGAACTTGAGTTGAGTATATGATTTTGAGTTTCTGATATTAAAATTACATAATAATTAATATTCTTAACAAAATGGGTGCTTTTATTTTTTGTGTATGTTTGACAAAAATGTTAAAAAAATAGAATTTAAAATATTATTCTATGCCCCACCCACTGCCGATATTCACCGAAGCGTGAAAATGACCATGACGTCATCTCAGTTTCGCGCATGCAGTCTGTAAATCAATTTGAGCCTTTAGCAAATGGAGATGAGGAAGAAAATATGGAAACTGAGGATTTGAGGGAGAAGCAAAATAGATTACAAAATACTGACTGGTAAATTGAATTTTAACTTTTTTTATACTGTACTGACGTAGGCTACGTGACTCTATCTAGGTTATCTGATTCTAGCATATAAATATAGTCTATAGTACTATAGGGTGACTACAAAATGTCACGGGTCAATGATTTTCCGCTCGAGTTGCTTCTGGTAGACAAGCAAACTCTGAGTACAGCGTGGTCAGTGTGTTTACTGTGTGTTTACGTATAGACAATGGCAGTCGGCACCGCTAGTTCGTCGTTGCCAAACGTTGTTTTATCAACAATAACTGATAATTTATCTACAACTGAACGTCGAAGATATCTTCAGAAAATATCAGGTATTGGAAAAGACCCATATTTGATCGATAAAGATGAATTTTCGCACGAAATCGACAGTCTGCCGGACCTCACAGCGATGGATATCATGGCATACTTAATCGCTACGCCAAGCCCATACACAGCTGAAAATTTTCAAGCCTACAAATCTACAGAGGCTTACAATCAATTTGCTAATGGATTTCTGTCGGATATGGGCATTTTTTGTCCCCCACACAGACCAGATTTTAAAGTTGTTAGAGGAGATGTAAGTAATATTGAATTTACTTTGTTGTAGTAGGTCTTCCGCCTCCTCCTAGTTAGTAACTAGGAGGAGGCTAGTAATTATTAGCAGTAGTAGCCTACAGCCTATGCCTTGTGTAAGACTGGGCCTAGCTAGATAGAAGGGATACAATTCTACTACTTATTTATTTAATAATTTTATTAAGTTATAACCTTTTTTGGAGAAAAGCCTATGCCCTTTTTTATGTATGTAAAACCATTATTTTATGGTACAACCATGAAGTTATTTTAATTTATATCCGGACCATGGATGGATAAGCATGGTTAATTACTGATAAGCAGGAAACCGACTAATTGAAATAAACAATTATTAATAGTACTGTATAATTAATAAACACAATGCAATCTTTTATAATGTCTGTAAAGGAATAATATTATTTGTTGTTAATATTATTTTATTGACTATTGTTTTTCATTTTTCAAGGTTCATTTTTCAAACTTACTACTTTATGAAATCCAAAAGAATGACCAGGCGTAATTGGTGTTGGCAAAGTATAAAATATTTGTGGCGGAGCTCCGTATGTGTACGTCTTACCTTCTCGGTCGCATAGTCGAATACTGTGTATGTTTACTTTGCGTATGCTGCTCCTTCACAACCTTACTTTTCGGGTTTTGATTAACACGGTTTATTGTATCTATAAGTATAAAATATGCTCTGTTGTAAGAAGGACTCGACCAGCGTTGTCTACGTGGTAAGTTAAATCAAATTATTTAGTTCCAGTTCATATACTACTATTTAAGTTTGATAATTAACTGTAATTTGTCGTTTGAAAAGTTTGATTCTTAGCCTCGATCCACACATGGGCCCGGCGCATATTGGAGAAATGGAGGGCGCTGTCACACTGATCGGACGTGCATGATAAATCGGTTAAACATGCCTTTTTAAATCGGCTTATGTTCACATTTAGTAACCATCCAAGAAATTCGACAGTATCGATCAATGTAGAGATGATATACAGAGATGAATTGAGAAGAACACGAACAGGCAGCAAGGTGGCAAACGAGAGACTTACAACATTGTGGAACGAGTACCGCGAGGGGCAACGTAGTGTACATACGTTCGCTAATGTTGGGCTCCAACTCAAGACATGGGCAGGCTGGACCTGGATGATCACACCGCAAAACGTGATAAGGAGCGATACGAAAGGTCACAAAAAAGAACTGAAAAAAAAAAAAGAAATGTATTGCTGTGGAAGTTTTGTTAGATCTCCAATTAGGTGAGGCTAATATGGAAGATGTTTCTCCTGTAGAAAACATATGTGTCTGTGTTGACATATCAACACCAAACTCTACTATGTGTTGTGCTGACATAGATGTCTTACAGGCCCAGTCACAGGCCTTGTTACAGGAGTCGCCAATAACAGAGTTAACTTTTAAAAATGACAATGAGCGAACTCATTTCTACACAGGGTTGCCTTCATTTGCAGTATTGATGTTGGTTTTTGAACTAGTTAAAAAAAGATTCCAGAGTAGAACATCAGTAAGTCGATTCCAGCAGTTACTAATTGTACTGTTCAAACTTAGACTGAACCTTAGAAATCAGGACATTGCGTACCGATTTCATATAATAAGTGACTCAACAGTGTCGAGTTTTTAATACGGGACTGGATGCCATGTCTATGCTGAACAAGAGCTTATTGTATGGCCAGAAAGGGAGGTGTTGTGGAAAACCATGCCAATGCAATTTCGAATTGCATTGGAGTCGAAGGTAGCAGTAATAATTGACTGTTTTGAGGTTTTTTGCGAGCGGCCCTCAAGTCTTGAAGCGAGGGCACAACTGTTTTTCAGCTACAAGCACCACAATACAGTAAAGTTTTTAATTGGCTGCACTCCATGCAGGTAAATTTCATATTTGTCTGCAGCATGGGGAGGCAGAGGTACAGATAAGACCATAACATTGACGTCAGATTTTTTTGATTATCTGCTACCTGGGGATGTCATCCTTGCCGACCGAGGTTTTGACATAAAAGATGATGCTGGGTTTTATGGTTGCGAAGCAAAGATTCCTGCTTTTAAGAAGGGAAAACAACAGCTGTCTGCTCTTGAGGTGGAAACCATAAGAAAAATTGCTCATTTACGAATTCATGTGGAGAGGGTCATCGGTGGTGTCCGTCAAAAGTACTCAATTTTAAGTTCAACATTACCAATTGAGTACATGACAACAGACAGTACAGCTCAGGATACGAAAGCATCAGCGCCTCTGCATCATACAGCTTGCTCATAACAGGTGGAAACTTTTCCTCAACCTCTACTGGAACAAATGCCTCACGGTATTTAGGCAAAGTACTCAGGACTACAGATTTTGGTGCAATCAGTGCCAGCTGCTCGACAAGGAATGCAAGCCCTGGGTCATTCATGCCTCCGGTAACAAATGATTCAATCTGTGACTGGGGTCTTTGATTTTAACAAAAAAATCCTTGCACAGTCGAACACGGCGGTCTTCTAAGGTAGAAAAACCAAGGAAGCTGCGGGCATCGGAATAAGTAGCATGCGGAAAAATACATTTAAAGGCCCTTCTCTGAATTTGTTCAAGTTGTTGATTCTGTTGCTTCGTAATATTTGATCCCCAAACTGGGGCCGCATATTCTAATATAGGTCTAATGATACTAGTATAAAATTGGACAAGTGCGGGGGCATCCAGGCCTGCCCTCCGCACCTGTTTGAGAAAGTACATTCTAGAATTACATTTACTAATCATTTGATCAATATGAGGTTGCCATGACAAATTATGAGAAATAATTACACCAAGAAGTTTAAATTCGTCAACACGTTCCAGATTACAATCTCCAACATGGAGTGGCTCAAAAGCAGTCTTTGACCTTTTACAACTAATTCTCATCACTTTCGTTTTCTTAATATTAAGGTACATATTGTTATCCTTAGCCCACTGGACAGTTTCGTCAAGAGTGGTTTGAAGTACAGTTGCCCCATCGTTGCCGACGCGTTCATGGATGGAGGTGTCGTCCATGTATTTCATGCACGGCACCCCATCCAGAAGATCGTCGACAAAGATGATAAACAACATGGGCCCCAACCAGGATCCTTGGGGGATACCACCCTTAACGACTGTCCAAGGGGACAATTCATCGCCTAGTTTAACACGTTGTTTTCTATCACATAGAAAAGCATAGATCCAAGAGATTAGATGGTCTTCGACCCCTAAATTATACAACTTATCAATTAATATATTATGGTCAATTAAATCATAAGCCTTTTTGAAATCAAGCAATAATAATCTCATTTCATCTCCTTGGTCAGTAGCATTAAAGCATTCGGTTAACAAATGTATAAGAGCGTCAGTGGTAGACACACCCTTAGAGCAACCAAATTGATTCAACTTGATTTTATCTTTAATTTGGACCCAAATCATTTCCCCTACGATCCCTTCAATAACTTTCATGGTGGTGGAAGTCAGCGAAATAGGACGCAAGTCATTCTCAAGAACCTTAGGTGGGTTAACCTTTGGAATGGGGATTATATCGGCTGACTTCCAAAGCATGGGGAGAACCCCTTCCCTTAAACTGGAGTTAACTATTGCACTTATTGGCTTGGAAAGGACATTGGCAAAATCACGTAGTACCCACGGAGGGATTCCGTCCGGGCCTGGGGCTTTATTACATTTCACAAGTTTAAGCTTAGACTCAATTGTCTCTGGCGTGATAATTAAATGGGGTGGTACTACAGTGTTACAATCATTGGTTTTTGGTTCAAGAGGTTTGAACTCAGAAGTCAGGGACTGGAAAAAACCACTAATTTTCGTGGTAAGATCGTATACGTTCCCGTTACATAATTCATTAGCCATAGTTTTAAAGTACTTAGTACCCTTTCCGAGATTAAGAAATTGTTTAATACCCCTCCACCAAGATTTAGAATCGGACGAGAATAACTGGGCAATACTATTACGATAAAAATCACCTCTCAAAGATTTAGCCATTCGGTTAGATAAGTTTCTAAGTTTCTTATATTCGGCAGACATGGGGTCAATTGCAAAAGCTGCTTGCCGTCTAGAAACGATACCTTTAAACGCATTATTTACCCATGGCTTATCTTTAAGAAGTCTTTTAATCGTTACTTGGGGGAAGTGTAAATTTAAGAGTTCAGAAATGTTCTTATGATACAGTTCAAACTGGTTACAACATCCATCCATTCGATATAGATCTTGCCATCTAATGTTATTAATGTCGCGTTCGAAGTTTTCCTTGGCACCCGGTTTACAGCTACGTTTTGTATGGTAAGCGAAGACGTTAGGCGATTTAAATGTTCCTACGATTGGGGTGCATACGATGACGTTGTGATCAGACAGTCCTAAAGGTGATTCTTTAGTAGGTGCATTAAAAACATCGCTCATATTAGTATATATTAAATCAAGTGATGCGCGATCTCTAGTTGATACTTTAACGATCTGTTTTAAGGGATACTTAACAATAAGGTTGTCTCTCATTCGGTTGAAGTCTCCTGTGACGATTATTCCTGATTCCGGATGTTTACTACAAATATAATCTAAACTCTGTGTAATGTGAGACGCCATTTCCCAATCATTATTTACAGAACTCTCCGGG
Source organism: Antedon bifida (assembly GCF_963402885.1). NCBI lineage: Eukaryota > Metazoa > Echinodermata > Crinoidea > Comatulida > Antedonidae > Antedon > Antedon bifida. The sequence continues at coordinate 21,519,701 of NC_136228.1, read as the reverse complement.
TGATAGATAAGGCCGTAGGAGATGTTCGAATATTGTCGCGGCAAACGTTTTGGCCGGGTTGTTATCCACACACTTTCCAGTGATTCGTTATTAAGTTCAGACCAAACTCGATAAGATAGGTCTTCACGAACATACATGATGATACCTCCACCGCTGCGATTTTGCCTATCACGTCGCACCATCGAGTATCCCTCTAACTCTATCAACTTGTCAGGAAACGCGGGATTTAAGTGAGTCTCAGTAATTGCAATCACGACAGGTTTAGATTTCCTAACGCGTGTAGCCAGTTCATCCATTTTATTATTTAGAGATCGAGCATTTGTCATAAATAAAGAGGGAAGAGTCCATTTCCCATTAGAGAGTTCAACTAGATTATCTTGCTTAATCGTTCTACATTGACTTTTCGACGATCGGTGTTCCCCGTTTCTAGTTCTACGTGGTGTAATTCTAACCTTTATTTCTCTCTGTTTTCTTTTTCCGGCACGACATCCGCGGGGCTTGGTTGATGCTATTCCAAGCTCATTGATTCTCATAAAAACATCTTTGGTGGGAACTGCTAAGTTCAGTTGTCCAATTCTATAAAACTCGTTTCTAGTGAGACACATGTCGATAAACGCTATGTCGAATCAAAATTCCGTACCACAAATAATATCAATCAACGGAAAAAGACTGCAGTATAATCCAAAGAAACACACCAAGATTAATACAGTACTAATAATACAGACGATTCACCAAACACAGTCACGAAAACAATCACCAAAAAACACCGTACCGGGAACACTGACTACAATAGACTGGATACAGACAGTTCAGCACCGCATAATATAAACAGCAGATCCGCTCCGACATGCAAATTAGATGTTGCTGAATTACAATCGCTCTGGAATGTTGGTTACGTAATACCTCAGGCGAGTCGATGAGTGAACAGCTTAGGCCGAGTATGTGAATTTAGCTGGAACAATACGGTACCGAGAACTGTTCTATTGTCCCCTGCTTTGCTGTTGAGCGGAGCGAGTCAGGGCTAGGTACCGGCTCGGGATAATTACACCAAAACGCCAATAATAATTCAAAATTAACAACAATGGTACGCCACTATAAGAAAACAGGTAACACAGAAAAATCAACGCATATAAATTCAGAGTGGAAACACAATTCTAGAGGAAAACAAAACTTTCCTCAGCTGCCCGAGTTGCCACACACTCAGCGCGTCAATACATGCCACACACTCAGCGCGTCAATACATGAAGTTAGGAAGTTTCGACATCTGAAGCGGTTCATTGTTCTTTTCAGTCACCGTCGCTTGACATGGTATGCAGTGTTTTACTTTTGATTCGACCATGCGGTCTATTCCGGGAAACCATATTTTTTCTCGGAGGAGTTGCTTTCTCTTTACTATGCCCTGATGTCCTTCATGGGCGATGTCTATTACTGTGTTTCTAAGTGCCTTGGGTATGACTATGCGGTGATCACGTAGGAGTATGTTGTTTTTTTGGTCGAATGTTAGCTGATTGCGAACTTTGTGCATGCACTGGAGATCGGAATGGAGGTCATCTTGATTTTTAGAGCCTCGTGCCATTTGTTGCGAGTGATGGCCTTAATGCATGTTTGTATGATACCATCATTTGCCGTTTCACGTCGAACTTGTTCCAGAGTAAGTGATTTAGGGATTGCGTTGTTTGTTACAAGATTGACATGTTCTTCTGCTGCGATGTCCAGTTTTGTCTTGTTGCTCATTGTAAGGCTGTGTCTTGACATATAGTCAGCCGGATTTGTATTGCCTGGTTGGTACTTCAGGGTGTAGTCGTAGGCTTGGATTTTTAATATCCATCTTTCGATACGTGGTGGTGGTTTCGATGCGGGATTATTGAATAGCGTAAGAAGCGGTTTGTGATCGGTCACTACATCGAACTCGCTGCCACATAAGTACAAGTGGAAGTGTTAGATTCCCCATATGACTCCTAGTGCTTCACGCTCTATTTGAGAGTACCTAGTTTCGACACTTGTAAGCGCGCGACTCGTGTATGCTAGTTCGCGGCCCTCATATCCACGCAAATGCGAATTTCGTTTCGTTTCTTAGGCTTTGCTACAACAGTTATTGGTGAAATCCATGGGGTAGGTTCGTTGTCAACTGGTTCAATGATATCTAACTCCTGTAATCGTTTGAGTTCGCTTTCAACCTTCTTCCTTAAATGAAACGGTATCCTGCGATGCGATTGAGCCACAGGTTGTATTTCAGTATTTATGTGTAGATTGCACATAGTGTCGTTAAGCTTACCAATACCAGTAAACCTGTCTTTGTATGTCTCAGTTATTGTGCTTTTGTTTAATACCGTTGCATCTGCGTGTTCATTCAGGTTATACGTTACTTGAATTAGGTCGAGTGCTTTCGCTGTGTTAAAACTGAGTAGCGTTTCGACTCCTTTTTCGGCTACGCTGAATGACGCTGATATTGTGTTCGTTTTATAGGTTATGTTTGCCGTGAAAGTTCCAGCTAGGCATAGTGCTTGTCGGCTTCCATAACCGAACACCTTTGGTAGCTTTTCGGTATATAGCTGTGGTTTGTGTTGCAGGCGTTTGTATGTCGACATACTCATTATATTAATAGTCGCACCGGTATCGATAATTGCGTTGACAGTGCTACCTTGAATGTTCAGATTAACTTTGGGTTGTTTTTCAGACTCAGTACCTGTAATATGGAATGAGTATTCGTCTTCGCTTGTTGTGCTATCATTTTCATCGTTAGACATGGTGTCAACAGCATGTGCGTTATGTTTCTGTCTACATTGTTTAGCATAATGATTCATTTTACCACAATTGTTGCATTTTTTGCCGTATGCTGGACACGTATTTTTGCTTTTGTGAGGGTACTCACCTCCGCAGTATATGCAGATTGTTGGACTTGTGCGTGATTTTCTTGGATTGCTTTCCCTTTCCTGTTGTGTGTTTTGGTATTTCTGTTTACCTTTTTTGTGTGAACGCACTGTTCTCGCGTGTTGAGTTGCGTCGGAAACGTCACTCGCTTTGCTTTGTTTCATTTGTTCAATCTGTTCGGATGCTGCCGTTTCTGCTCGTATTTTGGATATTGCTGTGTCTAATGTTAAATTTTCTGTACGCAATAGGCGTTGTTTAAGGCTTGGCTTATTGATTCCTATTACAATCCTATCAAGAATGAGGCTATCTTTCAAGGTACCAAACTCGCATGTCTCTGCTAGACTTTTCAGCGAGGTAACAAAGGAATCAAATTTCTCACCTTCTTTTTGAACCCTACAGTTGAAAATATATTGTTCATACGTGATATTGCGCTTCCCATCACAGAATTTTTTGAACTGTGCTAAGACTGGGCTGATCTTTGTTTTGTCAGTTTCGGCGTCCCACGTAAACGTGTTGTATGTTTCCAGGGCGCGTATTTTTTTTTTCCAGGACGAACGTGGGCAATTTACATAAATGGGCGTGGCTTAACCTCCAAAATACTCTCGCGCATGCGTACTTGGACTGAAATAGTTGTGAGGCGACAGAAAGCCATTCACGGATCTAAATAATCGCGTACAAAATAACAAATGTTTGTATCTGCTTTTTTCTGTGTTAAGACATACAGATTTTTTTACTAATTTGGTGCTATGACCATGCTAGTTAATGCTAGTTGTGCCATTTGGTAAAATAGACAGTGGGACTGTCGTTATGCTCTCAGGTCTGAGAGTTAAGTGTTACTGCTAGGCCTATTGTAATATAGTATGTATCAAGTATTATTAAATAAACAATATATATACTTATCAAGTATTATTGAATAAACAATATGTGTTTCCGACAGTCAAGCGAGTAAGAGTCTTCATTACAAGTCAGAAACCTCATAACACTATATTACACTATAGCTGTTACTTGAAAAGCATGCTACTGATGCTAGTATTTAGTCTAAGCCCAGGGTTAAATACTGCTATAATAGCAGCTATTTCTGACATAGCTCGAAAAGCAGTTGTGGTTGCTACGTGAAATGTATTATTGCTTAAACCTATTTATCTTAATTTTGTTAATAAACAATTTTGATTTATGCTGTCAAAGGGAAGTTTCAGATCAACGAAACAACAGAATACTCGATCCCCTCTTTTAAGTTTTACTTAAATATTTTTGGATTGTGCTGTTTAGGATGAAAATATTATCTAAGTGTGTGTGTGTGTTTTCAGTATGGTTTATTAAAAATATTTTGCCGAGAACTGGAATGTCAAAAATGTATAAGTAAAATAATTATTTTTGCTGGTTTTTTTTTTCTACAGAAGTGAATAACTATAATTTAAAAACTGCAAAATGAGCTATTCAAAGGCTGATTTTATTCATTTCATTTTTTATGTTGTTGGGGGACAATACATCTTTAAGGGTTAGGTATTATTATTAGTTGGTATTAAGATAATCGTGGTCATCGTACATGATGTTATGCTCATTTTCGTTGTTCTAAAGCAATAATAACTACCTATTTTAATGACATCTAAGAAAGTCACACTGTCTGCAATGTCTTCATGTTTATCAATATGTGTACTTACAACTAGGTGATGTTTTGTAAACCACCAGTTTACAAGAATAATATTAATGTTCCTGGCCAAAGTGTTATGGGTATAAAATAAAAAATATTGGAAAAATAGGTGACTATTTAATGATACCTTATGAAGTGATGTTTGTAGTTTCAATGGCATTATGTTATTCTTAACTAATAATGGCAATAGACATAAGATACACATAAATTCAAATTGCACATCCTTTATTATAACTGTTTTAAAAGAAATTGTAAATATAATTTAATAAATCAGAAAAAGAGAAATGTTAAAATAAAACAATACAAATATTACGATTACTATTTTCTAATGTATCTTTTGTTTCATTACAGAATTCAATGTATACAGTACAAACAGTACTGCTATTTGTATTTATATATTATCATATATGACGAAATATAATCTCTTGCTTGAGTATTTGGTTTGGTATATCATTTTATTAAGGGCTTTGTACCTAACCCTGTAAATAACCTCAACTATGAACTGAACCTAACCCTCTAAATAATCTCATCTATCAACTAAACCAAACTCTCTAAATAACCTCAGCTATGAACTGAACCTAACCCTCTAAATAACCTCAACTATGAACTGAACCTAATCCTCTAAATAATGTCAACTATCAACTCTAAATGACGGTCTGGCCATCACCGGTTGTCTCTAGCTTTACACATTCATCATTGTGGTTCTCATTAAAATCTTGAACCTTTTTGTCAAGGAATAGCATCATTTTTGCTCCACCGGTGTCCCCATAGTGTGTCCTGAATTCCTTGTAAAATACCCTAAAATCAACAAAAGAGAACACATACCAAAAATTAGGTATACATTTTTTGTCGCTTGCATACTATATAAATACTTGCTAAAGTTTTTTGTTTTCGTCCACTAAGCAGCCCGGACAAATTGGAATGCTTCAAGCATTTTTACTTGTTTCTATAGACCCTGAAGATCAATCAAACATCCTGTTCCCAAACTGTATACAATTTTGAAAAGAGCAATGTAGAACTTTGAAAAGCATAGACAGAATGTTACCTGTAACAGTACTGCAAATCAGGGCAATGGGCTCTGTCTGCAGAGACTCTTGTGTACTCAACATCTGTACAGCCTTCTTGAAGATCATATTTGATGGTATCCAGAGCAGATGATGGTGAATGGCCTGATCCGTAGAGCTCAAGAAGCTTCTCCGTTGCATCATCACTTACATCCCTTTCTCGAAGGGCATCAGCACTTGCCACCTCATGGTTGTGATCCCACTTCAAGGTTATGATTGTTGGATAACCTTGCCCTATGTGTTTATCTTTAGACCTGAACAGTTAAAACAAAAATTTAAGCTGTAACTGATGCATTGGCTTTAATGAATCATCAGAGACAGACAGTACAGGAACTTGGGAAAACAATTTAAACAAAAGTAAACTGTGTGTGTTGACATTAAGACACACATAAATCCTTGTCATTTGAATTGGTACAACATATTTCAACTCAAAGAAATGAAGTGGTTAACACAATTTTCTTGCAGATGGTAGCTTTTTCTCAGGAGGATTAGAACCAGTGCCAAATTAATAGGCCTAACATTTACATTTTTTAAATTTGCGTCAATGTATTGTTTCTATACCGTCATGTCTTTTAAATCTCTTTAAAAACAATCATGCTTACCTGTTTCGACCACGACAGCTGTCAGCTGTCCTCTTTACTATGACAAACATTGTGCTCGGGCAGTTGGTGTTTTTGGAACCTTTCTTTAGGTCAGCTGTTGAGGATCGTGGTTGGGTGTTATGGTGACAGTGCAAGTCAACCTGTTATAAAAAAACATACATCATGTCAATCAGGAGGTGGCAGGTTCCATGCATTAAAAACAGGACAATAATTATCAAACTGATGATACTGTATGTAGAAAATATTTATTACGTAAAGTAATGTTTGCAGACTTCAGATGATGAGTATTTGGTACAATATTGCAAAACAGCATTTGTGCCCATCTGATTTAGAACTTGTTATCATAGCTATTTTATTAAAGATCTTTATCCTGTCCAAATCAAACCATACAAAATTCCTTGCTGCAATGTGAACTTTTATCGAATTCATGATAATTCTTCAAAACCTCTAATAAAAACAAAAACAAAACTATGGAAATTAGCTGATAGTGATAAATTCCTGTTAACGAAACACAACACAACTATATATATAAACTAAAAGACACACAAATTATGATAAATAAGTTAACAAACGTTTCATAAGTAAACAACTTTTTATTAATGCAATATATTTTGTAATAGATAACATAAAAAAATATGCAGAAAATAATATAAACATATATTTTAGACAAAACAAATATATACATTAAGAAAACATTGGGTACTACGTATAAGCCAAAATATTAAAATTATTATTAATATTAAAGAGGATAAAAATAAGAAAATAGAGAAAAAATGTAGAAAATTCTTAGAGATTCTGTAATTGTTTACAAACATTGAATGAATAAAGGTGGTGGTTAACCACAAAAGATAAAAAAAAAACAAAAACACAAAAACAAAACCCAAGTAGTAATTTATACTGACAACTATCAACAGTTAAAATAATATCCTTACAGCTGTCACAACTTTCACACACGATACGAGACAAATTTCTGTACATACCCGGAAGACATTTTTTTGTCCGCTATTTGGATATGTTTTGTTTGTCCTCCATGTTGAGTAAAAAGTTCCTTCAAACTCTTTAAGCCACCTTAGTGTTTCTTCAGCAGAGGTGAGTGGTAACCTTATGGTACATAGCATTGAATTTCCGTTTTCTTCATAGTGGCAAATTTTATACTTGTGACCTGATTGCAATTCTGGAAGTATTATCTGTAAGAGAAATTAATTTATAATCAGATGGCTTTAATGGCATAAAAATGGCCTTAATCAGTATGCTGGTGATGTGACAGACCTCAAAACATTCAACAAAATACAGGTCTAGAGCAACCAACATCTTATGACGAAAACAAACATGTATGTATTTTACTTGTTTGTCCCTGTTGTTGCAATCCAAAACTCTAAAGAAAGAATAATATTAAAAGGGGTGTGTTTATGACGAAATAAAGTGTTGTACTTGTAGTAATTAACCCATTATCAAGCCAAACGTTGTCCTTTTTAAAAGCAAATGACTTGCTTTTAATATGTAGGGCTATGCTCTACTGGGCTGGGAAAGATGTCATAGGTTATGGACAGATCTACATATACCATGTAATTATACATATGGTACCCTGTTCTCATTTGTTTATTTCTGCTTCAGAACCATTTTTTACATTACACACATTGCCTTTGATCCAGCAGTATGCCACAGACCACGCTGCAGCCCGAATGACACACTGGGGTGATTGTTTTAATACCATGAGATTTACACAACATTTCAACGTCTATAGACTATATGTATGAGTATAACTAGAGTAGGCCTATTAGTTGTACAACAAGTAACAGTGTACACGCGCATGTAATTTATTGTGTATACAACAAACACTAGCCTACACACACTACCTGAACTAGGCTACCGATCGATTGTGTGAGACCAATTCTACTGCATTTTTTGTGAAATTCGTTGAACATTTTGGGTCAAAAAATAACTTAATAAGCTCCCATGAAAAACAATGCATCATTCAAACAAGATGAGATAAAATTTACCTGCAATCGAGGACATGTATCGAGTTTTAGATCAGGGCAAGCATTCCCAGATAAACAACTCGCCATCTCTATATATATAATACTCTCTCAAAGAATATATATCACAAGAATGAGTAATCCGCGATTTTCCCTGTTACAGTAATATTGTCCATGTGGTAGGGCGCCGCCATAAGTGAGGATGTATCTGGGATGTATACAACTTTTTGTGACGGTTACACTCAATCAAAGGCTGGACCACCGGTAGTATTTTCATGATAAAAAATGCTATCAACTACATGCCAACATCATATTAAATGCTGTTTGGATATTTAATTGTTCGTTTCATGCAATTTATTTAGTAAAAACTGCCGAATAAACAGATCGCTTCATCAACCGGGCGCTACGATAGCGCTACCGGGCATGTTGGTGTTTTCGCGTTTTTACAAAGGATAGTTTAATAATATTCCTATATTTAACTTGTTTCTGGTAAAACAAATAAATGTCAATGAAATTTAACATTGTATTGCCGGGCGTAGATTAGTACGCGGCAATGGTAAAGAATAGGCCGTGCTGAGTAACGCTTCGTTGATTTTTTGTGTTGCTGTTTTAGGCCTTTTTTGTGAACTAATTTAGCATGTTAGAAAATAATTGTCTGTAGAAGTGAATGTACACTAGTTTATTATTAAATATGTATTATAAAATGGTTTACAATTGCAAAATATATTATCATAATTCTATTTAATGTGACATGTACAATATCTATTTAGTCGATATACATCCGCCCTTATGAGGGCGGCATCACTCTCTGTTACAAATTTCTCATGCAAAAATCGCGGATTACTCATTCTTGTGATATATATTCTTTGACTCTCTCTACTAGAAAGTAAAACTTTTTTTAGAAAATTTGCGCATGCGCGAGAGTATTTTGGAGGTTAAGCCACGCCCATTAATTTATGTAAATTTCCCACGTTCGTCCTGGAAAAAAAAAATACGCCTGCCCATCATTCTTCTTGTAAGACTTTTGCAAATCTTTATAGAGGGCGACATTGTTCGCGTGTTGTCACATGGTATGTTTAGCGCGCGTCAGTGGTATCAAAGAATATATATCACAAGAATGAGTAATCCGCGATTTTCCCTGTAACAGTAATATTGTCCATGTGGTAGGGCGCCGCCATAAGTGTGGATGTATCTGGGATGTATACAACTTTTTGTGACGGTTTCACTAATCACCGGTAGTATTTTCATGATAAAAAATGTTATCAACTACATGCCAACATCATGTTAAATACTATTTGGATATTTAATTTTTCCTTTTATGCAATTTATTTAGTAAAAACTGTCGTATAAACAGTTTGCTTTATCAAGCGGGCGCTACAATAGCGTGACCGGGCGTGTTGGTGTTTACGCGTTTTCACGAAGGATAGCTTAATAATATTCCTATATTTAACTTGTTTCTGGTAAAACAAATAAATGTTAATGACATTTAACATTTTGTCCTATTAATAACATGTATTTTATACTAATTTATATCATAAAAACAATACTTAATTTACCGGGCGTAGAGTAGTACACGGCAATGGTAAAGAATAGGCCGTGCTGAGTAACGATTCGTTGATTTTTGGTGTTGCTGTGTTAGGCCTTTTTTGTGAACTAACTTAGCATGTTAGTAAATAATTGTCTGTAAAAGTGAATGTACACTAGTTTGTTAATAAATATGTATTATAAAATGGTTTACAATTGCAAAATATATTATCATAATTCTATTTAATGTGACATGTATAATATCTATTAAATCAAGTCTTATTTAGTATGTAGGCCTATACATCCGCCCTTATGATGGCGGGCATTACTCTCTGGAGCTCTGTTACAAATTTCTCATGCAAAAATCGCGGAATACTCATTCTTGTGATATATATTCTTTGGTGGTATCCTGAATGTGAACAGGATTTGACGTGCATTTTCGACCACTCATTTTTTACTTGATTGATGTATATTTGGTATGTTTGACTTCTTTATACATTATAATATTATCGTATATTAATTGCAGTACCTAACACTGTAATCGTTATTGAGTTTAACGCAGGGAAACGCTTCCCTTATTACGTTTAAATTAAGCCTAGCCTATGTATTCAGCGCGCTGTGGATCGTGCGTGGTTCACTTTATGATGGCGTGTGTTTATGACCGACGTTGAGGTCACAGGTCAATAGGTCAAATTCAGAATGTAAACAAATATGGCTGCGCCCATAAGCGTACGATAGAGAGTTTGCTACGTGGGTTGTGGAGCCTACCGTTAGTGTTCTATCATATTAAGGTTATATGATTTGCTGTAGGGCGCTACTGCACTTTCGCACCACACTGTTATATCTTCGATTTCTTGCTTCATTTTTTTCTCGCACTCGCATACAATTTTGAGTCATTATGTAACATGTTCCCACCATGATTTAGCCACCCGTTATATTATCTTTATCGCAATAAAAAATGCCTTTCAAAACAGCTCCTTTTTTCGCGAAAACTTCGATTGAACTGTGGCCATTTTAGATTCTGAAAATTGCCAGAAATCAATGTATGTTTTATTTTCTGTTTTTATTTTTAAACTGCAAAGAGTGGTTTTATAAAGAACCAGCTGTACATATCAAAACGGCGACGATATGAGTCCGTACATAAAACATTGATAAGAACCATTAATATAAATAATAATAGTAATACTAATAATTAAATATTAATTTAACCTTTATTTCGCCAGCTGAAAACATTTCTTGCTTTTCAAAACTAAATAGGGTAGGCCTATATGTGTAATCGGATTTCACTACAGTGAGAAAACTCAGCATCTAAGTCAACATGGAAGATCTGGAAGCTAAGACGAAGGAGCTGAGAAATCATCGGCGTAGCAAGAAAGCGTCGATGACCCGTAACCTGAACATGCTAAACGCGCAACTCAAACTCGGTTGTGACAGAACTGTTAGCCAAGTCTGAAGTAGCGTTTGAGAAACTAGAATGTGCACACCAGAGATTAGGTGAGCTACTCGACGATGAAGCATTCGAAACTGAAGAACAGTGGATGGAGACTTCTCAAGAGGCCTTTTGGAAGGTCAAGAATTTAGCGAAAAAATTCCTTGCTAAGCACAAACCTGTAGTAAAGGAGGTTAGTCATGTATCTAATGTAGCCACTTCCGATAGTGGACTCACTTCTAGTAGTGTTAGTCATGTATCTAATGTATCCACTTCAGATGGTGGACCCACTTCTAGTAGTGGTACCTTTAGCGGCCTTAATGAGTTAAAGTTGGCACTTGAGTTGCCTAAGGCTGAGGTTCTAGAATTTAATGGTGATCCAGTTGATTACTGGACCTTTGTAAATAACTTTAAAACTAATGTTGCATCAAAATTGTCTAATGATAATACTAAACTTCAATATCTCCTTCAGTTGTGCAAAGGTAAAGCACGCTGTTGCATAGATAGCTGTCCTTTAATGGAATCTGGAGGCTATGATAAGGCTCTTGAAATTTTACGTAAACAATTTGGCCAGCCTCACATGATTTTAAGTGCTTTAATGACTGACATGCAAACCCGAAAGCAAATAACCATAGGCGATGGTGACGCACTTTGGTCACTAGTAAGTGCAATGAAGAAGTGTGATGTAACGTTAACACAAATGGGGTATACTAGTGATCTCAATAGCACCAGTAACTTGTTAAAGGTCCAATCTTTGTTGCCTACTGTGTTACAAAACAAATGGGCAAATGTCGCACATAACATTTTAGAGAGTGGTGAACCAACATTTCAAGATATGTTGAAGTTTGTAGAAAGGCAAGCAGAGGTTTCTTGTAATATGTTCGGCCGAAGCGTGGGTAAGTCGGGGAGTAAATAAATGGATCCGAAGACACCGAAAAACCAAAGGTACGAACAAATGTTGTCAAGACGTCCAAGGGCTTATCTTGTTTTGCATGCGAAAGAGATCATAGAATTTATAATTGTGAACAATTTATAGACATGTCTTATGATGATAAGGTAAAAACTGTGAAAGCTAAGAGACTATGTTATAGATGTCTGATACCTGGCCAAGTCCACTAGACATCACGATCTGCTGCATCCTCCAGAAGGTGTAACATCATTAGCAGCTATAAGCGGCCGAAATATTTACTTGATGACTGTTCCCGTAGAAGTTGTTGCAAGTAATGGGAACAAGGTAAAGACGTTGGCTTTACTCGATAACGGCTCGGATTTAAGTCTCTGCTCCGAAGCCCTAAGGAGGAAACTCGGTGTTGCTGGTCAAAGAGTGAAATATACGGCAACAACAGTCAATGGCGATGCCGACAAGGTAGGCTTCTCATTTGATGTTAACGTCAGCGGTATACGGGAGAAAAAAGAATTATCGTTGAAGGTGCTGACTGTAGAGAGTGTCCCTGCAGGTAAAGAGTCCATCCCAACTCTAAAAGAATTGAGTTCTTGGGACCACCTCAAGAGTTTGCCTATAGAATTAGATAATGGTCTAGACATGCAACTGCTAATTGGTGCTGATACACCGGAAGCCTTCTGGGTCCAAGAAGAGAGGCGTGGTAAAGCCAAGGAACCCTATGCTGTTAGAACTCAGCTTGGATGGTGCGTGATGGGTCCCGGTAAGGAAACTTGACGTCTAATAGTAATAGAATCAGCGTTTCGGTATCGAACGAACAACTTATGCAGCAGCTGCAACAAACTTGGGAACTAGACAACAAAGGTCTAGAAGTTGAAGAAGATTCTGTGGAAGATAGAAGGGCTAGAGATATTTTAGTCAGTACTACATTGCACCAAGAATCCAAACACTACCAAATAGGTCTTTTATGGAAATATGATGACCATCCACTTCCTTGCAACAAACCAATAGCCGAGATCAGATTGGCGAGCCTAAAGCGAAAGCTGGACAAAGATGAAGGTCTAAGGGCTAAATATGTTGAGACGGTAGAAACATATATCTCCAAGGGACACGCCGAGCCAGTCACACACAAGAAAGGTGACGAGGGTAATGTCTGGTATCTACCACATCATCCTGTGATACATCCACGCAAGCCAGGGAAGGTACGAGTTGTATTTGACTGCGCTGCTAAGTGGAAGGGCATATCGTTAAATGATAATTGGAGTTCTTTCAAGGTTTAGGCAGGAACGTATAGCTCTAGTTGCTGAAATAGAAGGTATGTTCCACCAAGTCCATGTAAACCCAAACCGAGTCGCAAGAATCAGAAACATCTCAACCACACCAATGGCGACACGTCAGGAGCGAAGATAACCCGTCAGATGAAGGCTCTAGAGGAACTCTTCAGATAACTAAATGGCTTACAGGTCCTGAATACTTGACGGACATTTGAAGATAATTGGACAAATATTTATATTGCAGATACAAATAATTCCGTAGATCCTGAAGTTAAGTTAGCTGCCTTCACCCACACCACTACCAATGTAGGTAAAAACACTATGCTGCAAGAGCTAGTACCGATATATTCATCATGGACAAAGTTAGATCGTGTGTATGCTTGGATATTACGTTTCAAGAACGTGATCAAGGCTAGACCGAGACAAGGGAACAATTTATCTGTAGACGAAATCAAGGATAGTGAAACACAAATACTCACTTGGTTGCAGAAAACCGAACTTAGCCATTGGACGACTGACAAGCGTTTTGCCAAACTAAATCCTGTCTTGATAGGAGACCTCTTAAGAGTAGGAGGACGAATTGAGCGAGCAAGTGTGGATGAATGTACAAAACATCCCATTCGGTTACCAGCAGATACAGATGTTACCAAACTTATTTTACGACATCATCATCAGAGAGTAGGTCATAGCTGTTGGGCTTCTACATTAAATTCTCTACGTGAACGTTTCTGGGTGATAAAGGGTCGCTCTGCAGTAAAGGGTGCGTTGAGAAATTGTGTTGTATGTAAGAAATATCAAGCTAGACCAGCTCAACAAATGATGGCAGAGTTACCGGCAGAAAGAGTAACAGACAGCAAGCCATCCTTTACGTTTGTGGGTGTGGATTATTTCGGTCCAATTGATGTAAAGTAGTGTAGAAGTATAGTAAAACGTTACGGATGTATATTTACTTGTCTGGTAATCCGAGCTGTGCACTTGGAATTGGCAAAGGGTCTTGACACCGACTCTTTCATTAACACTTTGAGGCGATTTGTCGCTAGAAGAGGTCAGCCCGAAAAGATGTTTAGCGACAACGGTACTAACTTTCATGGTGGCGAAAGAGAGTTAAAAGAAGCTATAAAGTCTTTTAACAACGATAAAATAGAACGATTCTGCCATACTAAGATGTTTGAATGGCACTTTAATCCACCTAGCGCAAGCCATTTTGAAGGTGCCGGGGAACGGTTGATAAAATCTGTACGCAGGATAATGCATGGTGTACTAAGACAGCAGACCATTCATGAGGATGTGCAAGCGACTGTTCTTACTGAAGTAGAATCAATCCTCAACTCAAGGCCACTCACCGATATTTCTCAAGATACAAGAGATGAGGAGCCACTTCCACCGAATCATCTACTACTTATCAGGAAAGGTTCAGATGCGCCAGTCGACAAGTCAGCGACGTACGGCAAAGGGAGATGGCTGCAGGTGCAATACCTGGCTTCGTTATTCTGGACCCGTTGAAGGAAGGAGTATTTTCCATTATTACAGAAGAAAAATAAATGGACTATACCGAAAGGGAATGTAATGGTGGACGACGTCATACTTTTAGTTGACGAGACTACACCCAGAGGAAGATGGCCTATGGGCAAGGTACTTCGCGTGTATAGAAGTAAAGATGAGCACGTTAGAAGCGTTGATGTTAAGGTTAACAACAATATTCTATAACGACCCGTTGTCAAACTTTGCATTGTATACAGATCCTCGATTGCTACTGGTTAGAGTGTAAAATTTCTTTGAATTTTACAGGGGGGTGTGTAAGACTTTTGCAAATCTTTATAGAGGGCGACATTGTTCGCGTGTTGTCACATGGTATGTTTAGCGCGCGTCAGTGGTATCCTGAATGTGAACAGGATTTGACGTGCATTTTCGACCACTCATTTTTTACTTGATTGATGTATATTTGGTATGTTTGACTTCTTTATACATTATAATATTATCGTATATTAATTGCAGTACCTAACACTGTAATCGTTATTGAGTTTAACGCAGGGAAACGCTTCCCTTATTACGTTTAAATTAAGCCTATGTATTCAGCGCGCTGTGGATCGTGCGTGGTTCACTTTATGGCGTGTGTTTATGACCGACGTTGAGGTCACAGGTCAATAGGTCAAATTCAGAATGTAAACAAATATGGCTGCGCCCATAAGCGTACGATAGAGAGTTTGCTACGTGGGTTGTGGAGCCTACCGTTAGTGTTCTATCATATTAAGATTATATGATTTGCTGTAGTACTGTAATATAATGTTGTTATGAGGTACTTTGTAAGGAAGACTCTTTACTCGCTTTGCTGTCGTAACATATATTATTTATTCAGAATATACTTGTTACAATAACTGAATAACTAACTGACTAAGGAACAGAGGATTAGTGATGCTGGCTGTAAGGTGTTCTTCTGAAGAAGTGGCTGTGAAGTGTGTCTGAGCTCTTCTGAAACTTCAGAGTATATCGGCTTCGGTTCATTTACATATGTCACTACGTAATCTGTGAGGGTAACGATTGGTTCTAAGTTGATCCAGGGGTGTTTAAGTGGGAGTGATTAACGGTATAATAAGGTATTTCAATGATGAATAACACTGTCAAATCTGTACTTAAATAGTGTCAATCTCTCCTGGTTTAACGATGGGATAGGTCAAATGTTAAATTAAGTGTTTTCTTTAGGGATTCTTTTATAAACTAATGGTCATTTAAAACATCTGGACAAACTCTCCTCTGGACTTTCTGGGTCAAATTTGTGAACTCAAATACAAAGGTTGATAGAAATTATAAAAGTAGGCCTATATCATTACATTACATCCCTCTGTTTCCCTGTTTTTTTTTAAATCTATTTAAAATATAAAAATGGTTATAATAGTGGCATGCAAAATTAAAGTTATATAAAAGAAAAAAAACATGATTATACATATAAGCAAAAATTGAGTTAGCCAAAACCATTGACTCTGAAGTGTAACCTTATCACTTTCACTCTCTCTCTCTTCTCTCTCTAAAAAAAATGAAATTAAAACTGAATTTTGTATAAAATTTCCGGAATTTATATAAAAATTTGGAAAATGTATCCGGATAATCGTAATATTAGTTTCTGTAAACGGGGTGTACATGGCTGATCTTTTGAATTCCAAATTTGTACAATTGCTGAGTGGTCTACGAATGCATCAAATTCGCAACCCTTTAGTAAGTGTCGAAATGCTGAAACATTAATGTAAAGTCCGAATAACTCTAATTCTGTGACGCTATATCGTTGACAGGCTTGTGGTAAGATTTTGGAATAATAACCTATTATGTGTTCTTTGCCGTTTACTGTTTGTGTTAAATATGAACCTGTTGCGGTTCTTGAAGTGTCGCTATATAGCGTAAATCTACCTTCTTTTCTAGGCATTTGAAGAGTAGGTGGTTTAACCATTAATTGTTTAATTTCGTCAAATGCTTTCTGGTGTTCAGTAGACCAAACAAATTTTCGGCGTTTACTTGCGAGTGTATGTAACGGACGTAAAATTGATTGTATTTGAGGGAAAAAATGGGATACATAATTTACTGCACCAATAAATCGTTTAGTTTCTTTATGGGTTCGTGGGACTGGCAAATTTCGGATAGCTGCACACCTGTCGCCTAATGGTGTGATACACGCGTGTCCTGAAGAATTAATCAGGATGGTGTGTCCCATATATTGCACTTTATTCTTAAATAACTTACATTTCTTTGGACAAATTCTAAAACCATTTGATTGTAGGGCTTGTAAAACGGAAACAAGGTGCTGTTTATGAGCAAATTTGTCTTGGCTAAATAAAATAATATCGTCATGATGGGCGATACAGAATTCTCTAGAATTTGGGATTTCATTTAAAATTTCGTCAATCTTTGCTTGAAATATACCTGGCGAAACGTTTAATCCTTGTGCTAATCTCTTATAGTAATAATGCTTTCCACCATGATATGAAGCTATACCTGTATATTGTTGGGCATGTTCGGCTAATGGTACACAGTGAAACGCTGATTTCAAGTCAATTACGCTAAGAATCTGTGCATTAGCGTTACCTATTGTTTTCAAAGTTTCGGCTAATAAGGGGAATGGGTGATTAATACGTTTTATCCTGGAATTTAGATAGCGGAAGTCTGTGACAACTCTTTTATCTTTTGAATTTTTCTTTGAAACAAGAAGGACAGGGGAAGTATACGATTGGTGTCCTACTGCTAAGATTCCTAGTTTGACTAATTTGTTCAATTCGGCCTCAATAACATGTTTGTCTTTGTCTGTCGCGAAGTATGGTCGAATAAAAAATGGTTCATCATTAGAGAGGTGTATGTCGGCTTTGAAGTTTGGGCAGCTAGATAGTTCACCATATAGTGAAAATGCGTTTCTGTTTTGTTGTAATGTTTTATATAGATCTTCTTTTTCTCTATGTGTTAAAACGCTGTCTGTTAAATCAACTTGTTTTCTGATTATTTCTTCCTCGGTTAAAGATAGCAATGGGTCTGTACGTTCTAAATGTGGGTACTTGTTTGCGTTGTCATTGGTTAACCTTATTCTATCAATTGGTAGGTCGTTAGTAACTGTTACAAGGTTGGTTAAATGAAGGCTCGCGATAGGTTGATGTGTATTAAGGGATACGTTTCTGTTTGTGTTGTTAGTGATATCAATGTTGGTTTCTCCTCTATGTAATTTTACTAACATATCTGATGGACAAAGTTTTGAAATATGGGTAGTTGCATGTAGAACAACATCAGAATTGCGTACGAAGGCGGGAACCCTTCCTTTTAATTTAACTGTTTTAGTATCACCGGGTTTAAGAAAAATCTTGTGTACTGGACGAAAGCTAAAAATCTTTGGTCTAATGCGAAATGTATTTTCTTTAAAATTTAAAGTACCGTCGAGTTCAGACAATGTTTCGGTTCCAAGTATCAGGTCAATACCTGTCAAATTTTTAACGATTAATGCTGAAATTTTAAATTTGTGTCCTTGGATAAATAATTCAAATTGCACTAAGTGGTTGGCATATAAGAAGTCACCGTTACCTAATCGAAATTTAGTTGTGTTTACTTTAACTGGCTTTAGACGCGATAAATAACGTGAGGAATTAACGTAAGATTGTGAGATTATAGTTCTAGTTGAACCACTGTCAAATAAAGTTAAAACATTTCTACCATCTGGTAAATTTCCTTTAACGTAATTTCTGTCGTTAAGTAACAAGTCAATCTTATCTGAATTTCCTAAGTATTTTGCCTTTAAATTGTCGTCTTTAGCATGGGGGGCCAGATTGTAGGCGGCATCTAGTCCCCTTTTTAAAAATCCTGCTGGTGGCTAGGGTAATAATTGTTTGACTGTTGGTATGGGTATGGCGGGGGATAACTTCCGTATGAGCGGTTTTGTTGTCGGCAGTGCCTTGCTATGTGGCCTGACTTCCCGCAGTAATAACAGGTTGGGGGAGGTTGTCTATTATTATATCTTGGGGTCTGGAATCGGGGTTTATAGGGACTTGGGCTTCGGTTTCGTCTTGGGACATGATTTCGGGTGGGGGAACGTGAGCGTCGAGTATCATCATTAAGGGATCGTTTTGTTGTGGCCATATCTAACTTAAGAGAATTAATCTCATGTTGGAGCGATTCGAGACTATTATCTGTTTCCTTTTTGATGTTGAATGAAACTTCCCGTGTTGGATCATCGACGGAAAGGTCAAAGTAGTTTTGTGCGCTATTTACGATGTTATCAATAGTGGCATCGATTGGGGTGGACATGGCAACTGCTGCTCTGCATTTTGGTGGAAGGGTCGAAATAAATTTATTTTTGATCTGCTGGTCAGCGTAACCAATTCTGTCTGCGGCTTGTTTGATTTTGGTTAAGTGTTTTTCGGCGTTGTCGCCGGTATTATAAGTAATAGTATCGTATTCTCTTATGTGAGCATAGATTGATTTGTTCTTACTGAACCTGTTAATGAATTGGGTTTTTAAGGATTCTAGGGAATCGAACTGCTTTCCTTCTATCCACAGTCTAGCTTGGCCTTGAAGGCTACGTTTGAATATACTTATGACATTAAGTAGTTGGGCATTGTTTGCAGGGTTTTCTAAAGTGTGGGCTTCGAGGTAATCGGTGAATGATAAGTAGTGTGCACTACATTGATCGTGATCGGTGATGGAACCATCGTATCTTTTGGGCAGAAAATCCGTTTGTCTTAAATGGGGCACGGGATGAGGATGGGCGGGCTCATTTACAATTACTTCGTTATCAACGTCAACCATACTTTATAATTTTATTAATCAAAATTTCCAAAACGATTTAGTGTATATATATGTAAACTCGCACTCCTCAATCAAGGTTACAAATCAAAAAATCAAAATGGCTTTGACTTACCCCAATGCTTCGGATCCAATTAAAAACGAATTAAAGGAAATGCTAATTAAAAGTGTTCAACAATGTCCAAATGTTCAAACAACGAATTAAAGGAATGTTAAAAGTGCTCATCAATGTTCAAATTTTCAAACAACGAACTAAAAAAAATTGCGAAAGGTGTTCATCAATGTTCAAATGCTCGAAGTTCAAAATTAAAAAAAAAGTAAATGTTAAAAAAAACGTTCTAAAAAAAACTTGAGAGTGTCCAAACGAAACGTTCTTGTCCGCTTGCTTCTGTTTTCCGTCTTGAGTCTTCTTGTGTTTTCCTTGATTATCTTCTTTATCTTCATCAAATGGTTATACGAAATTAAAAAATTCTGCTTCTCTTGATCCAGTTAAAATGCTGTCTTGAAAAAAAAAAAATTCTGCTTCTCTTGATCCAGTTAACTGCTTAATTGAAAAAAACTCTGCTTGTCTGATTAAAATATAAATTTTAGCTTGTCTTCGTGTAATTTTCGGTTTTCTCCTATCAAACAATTATCTGACTGGTGGCTGGTTTTCTTCGTCTTCGTCTCTTGTTCTGTTTCAAGAAATTATCTCTTGCTTATATTTTCTGCTTCTTGTCTTTATGTTAATTTTCTTGTAAATTTTGGTTTCCTCGCTCTGTCCCTTGTAAAATTTGGGTCTTCCACCATGTAATATAATGTTGTTATGAGGTACTTTGTAAGGAAGACTCTTTACTCGCTTTGCTGTCGTAACATATATTATTTATTCAGAATATACTTGTTACAATAACTGAATAACTAACTGACTAAGGAACAGAGGATTAGTGATGCTGGCTGTAAGGTGTTCTTCTGAAGAAGTGGCTGTGAAGTGTGTCTGAGCTCTTCTGAAACTTCAGAGTATATCGGCTTCGGTTCATTTACATATGTCACTACGTAATCTGTGAGGGTAACGATTGGTTCTAAGTTGATCCAGGGGTGTTTAAGTGGGAGTGATTAACGGTATAATAAGGTATTTCAATGATGAATAACACTGTCAAATCTGTACTTAAATAGTGTCAATCTCTCCTGGTTTAACGATGGGATAGGTCAAATGTTAAATTAAGTGTTTTCTTTAGGGATTCTTTTATAAACTAATGGTCATTTAAAACATCTGGACAAACTCTCCTCTGGACTTTCTGGGTCAAATTTGTGAACTCAAATACAAAGGTTGATAGAAATTATAAAAGTAGGCCTATATCATTACATTACAGTACTTATATGTTAACGATCCTATCAAATTATTTTATATTTCAAGTGCGTTTATTATGTTCTTTTGACTATTTGATTTGATTGTTAATGGCGATGTTTGTTAGCCTTACGTTATGCCTACTTGAGGCTGATTAAGTTGTTTACTAGTAATAATTATTATGCTATGATGATGATATGTATTCTTATGTTTGTTTTAAGATATTATTGGTAAGATTGTACATTTGTTTACAGTGTTGGTACATTTGAGATGTACTGCGTCGTGAAAGCTGATATGATTACTGATCAGTTGTAGAATTGGATAGTTGCGCCATAGTTTTCGTAAGTTTATACAGTAGCTCGGACTGGCATCGCAGTCATTTGTTTATTTGCATTTTTGAAATGTTAATCTATAACTGTTTATAATGATTCAAGTTGACCATTGTTTGTTTGTGCTTTGACTACATTCCTGTACTGACGGCATTATGCTTGTTCTTATACCTTACGTTTTATGATTATCGTGTTTTATGATGTACGACACTAGTTATCTGATGTTAATTAGACCTTTCTTATGTTTAGTCACCAGACTTACAGAGAGAGCCAGTCTTTGAATAAAGTTACCATAACAGTATATGGTTTGTCGTGGTATTATCTACTGTCTGCGTCGGGTAATTGTGGCGCCCTCATCGATCCCCTAAACAGTTGATGCGAGATCAACTACAATTCTTCTTACTGCCTTCATATAGAAAAATCCAGGTTGGATTTTTTCCTCGGCACTAAATAGTGTCACCGCTTTGGCGACACTCTTGCCGCACTCTGGAAGAAGTTTCACCAATTCCTAGATAAAACTCCAGCGTCGAGGTGAGGTGGTCGCAGATACCTCGTGTGCTGTCTCGGTCATAAATGTTGTTTTGGGTTTTCAGGCACCCAGCCACATCCTGCCACCAGGTACAGGAATGCTTGTTGCCCGGGCGTTTGAACTAGTACCTCAGACTGTTGAACAATAATCAATATGTGATAAAAATAGAGCATTGTATTCTTTCCAATTTCTAACTTTTCCAACAAAGCTTCAATTTCATTTCCATTAATATCTTTAAAGTTGAAACGTTGTTGAAATTGTGATAACGACTCAAGGGTAATATCGTTTTGGTTGTCATTAAAATGTGATGCAAGTTCATTAGAAAAATATGTATTAAAATGATTAGCAATATCAGGATAGTTTCTTTCATTACCATTTACATTGAGGGTTGTTTTACTTAACTACGATAAATGACTACAACGTAAAGTATACTCACCATAATAATATTGGTCTTCAAAATATAGGTCAATGTAAGTGAGTATTTATAATTGTTATGCCGTACACTCCATGATTCAGTCACTTTATGTTGGTTCGGTGGGGTTTGCTATGTTTTTTTGGGAGGTTTGGGGGGAGTTTGCTGGGTTTAGCAATACCCTGTTTTTCCCACCAAATTGGACGCCATATTGGATTCTAGCATGATGATGTCATCGTATCGACTTGATTCATCAACTACTATGTGAAGTAGTTATTAAGTAAGCCTCTACTAAAACCATTCGCGTTTACTTCGTAGCTTCAGCGACTAGAAAACCGCGAAGTTCCATTTTTGTTAAGTACGTCGGAGGGCTATTACACTTAACACTTTATTATGCATGCATTATTGCCAGCGATCTAATAAACAATAGGTATACACTTGTCTGGCGGTATCCCTTTGTACGAATCGTTTAACATTGGGCCCGGCCCATTGCGGTTTACGCGTGATATCATGTTCCACCCAGGGACCAGAATGTGTACTGTAGTTACTTTTCAGGCGAAGTTTACTGACGCGTTACGTCGTGTACTGTGTATCGACAGCAAAAGGGTACGAATTATCTTCGCGATCTATTTTATTGTTCGTATGTTCAATTTTTTAATTTACGATTACCGTGAGGTACCTGAACCTGAAATAGACGTTTTTCACTGTAGGCTCGGCCTACATTACTAAACAAAAAACATGCCATTTTCGTTTAGCCAACATCTTATTATAGCTAAGTTATTACATTTCCAATGTACTGTCCTGTATGTCATGAACTGCTCGTACATCGAAATTCCAGATTCACATCTGGGAAATAAACTGATTTCCCCGACGGAAAATGGTCTACGCTTGTGGACGCATTCCCCTCCAAATAAAAGGTAAAAGGGTAACTTGTTTAGGCCTCTATGTCTGATTTTTTTAAAGTATAAGTGTAATTTTTGAAGACCTGCATCTCTAGTTTTCAAAATTGTCTTAGCTCAACCGTCCCCAATTATAGAGCTGGTCATGTATACCGTACATTTTGTTTCATATTTCTGTGGCATACATTACTTAATTATTTTACTTTTAATTGATTTACAGCATTTTGGAATGCTATTAAGTATTTTGTTGATTTGTTTTTGACTTAAAATGTGAATAGACACCACATTTACTCCCCATAGGGTAATCTGGAAATGCCTGTGGTCCACTATTTGTTTATAGGATTAACCATTATATAATCTTTTGGTCATTGATCTGTTTCGGCCATTAATCAATTAGCTTTAATTCCTGTTTTAGTAATTAAGTGTAATTTCTTTGTTCTGATAATGATTAAACTTAATGCAAATGGTTTGGAAGAGCATTCGCAGTCAGAGCCTTAAGTGAGCAACATCAATAAAGCAATTTCTCACACTATATTTTGTACCTGTATTTGAGTCTTTTGTGTTTTGCACGTCGTGTAATAGTAAAGGTTACATATTTGGCGATCCTGCCAGGACCAGTAAAATCAAATTTGAGCGCAATATATTTATTTTATTAATTTGTTGGCTGCAAAATTGTCGGTTTACTGTAAAATCGAATGGCAAGACGACGTGCAAGAAGGCAAACACTTGAAAATGAGATGGAGGAGGTGACAATGCAGCACCCTGATTTAAACTCGCCATCTAGGCCTACACAAAACACAGGTACTGGTCATTCGTTGTACCACCAAGTAAAGAATGTTCCAGTGTTTACCGGAAGAGCAGGAAGCGGAATTGACATTGATGACTGGGTAAGAGACATTAACTACTTAGTGAATGTTACTCAGATGCCAATAGAGGCACAATTCAATACCATAGTGCGGTATCTAGGGGGAGCGGCAAGAAAACTTGTTTTAAATCTTCCGCAAACGGAACAGACCCCACAGAACGCCTTTGAGGAATTGAAAGCGCAATTTGGTGAGTCGTTTTTTGCCGGGGATCCGCTCGCTGAATTCTATGAAAGAGTCCGATATCCAGCAGAGACTCCTTCAATATATGCCGTAGAGCTAGAAGCAGTCCTAAGAGAGGTGGAAGAAAGAGTGCAACATCCAATGGTTGATGGTGACCATATGCTGACGCAACAGTTTATGAGGGGAGTAAGAGATGCGCATGTAACGCAGAGACTTGCTCCCATGAGACCAAGATCTATGACATTCAAAGAGGTAAAAGCAGAGCTTCGTCTTATGGAACGAGAGAACAAGACTACAAAAAATGTACAACAACAGTCAAATCAAGCTGACCGTCCAGAAAAAAAGAAATTAGACAATTTGACAAAATCAATGAACGATTTAAAAGAACAGTTTACACAACTGCTGTCTATACAACAAGCCCAAGCAAGACCTGATTTCATGAGCGCACAACAACAACAATATGAAAATCAAGAACTTATAAGGTGCAGAAAGTGCGGACAAGAAGGTCATATTGCTGTTGGATGCAGAATGCCGCCGTTAAACTACAATGTTCCACGGTGGAGAGGTGCACCGTGGGACCAACACCACAAGTAAGCCTTAACAATGTAATTACTTCTAATAATGTTTCCTCTGTTCGTAGTTCTCTTATAGGAGAGGCTAATGAGGATATTGTAGAAATTAATGGCATCACCTATAGGTCGTTAATAGACTCCGGGTCCCAGGTAACATCAATTACTGAAACTCTGTGGAAAGCTCATCCACAATTGTGCAAACTAAATTTAAATCATGTTAATGTAAATATCAAAGCTGCTAATGGGCAAAATGTAAATTATCTTGGTACTATTCCTATAACAGTTAAAATTTTAAATATGATTTACAAAGATGTGCCTGCTTTTGTAGTCCCCAATGATACCTATAGGTCCAGAGTACCTGTACTCTTGGGCACAAATGTTATTCGAGCATCTAAAAAAGACCAAGAGCAAAAGTATGGGAATGAATTTATGGATAGGATTAAGAATGAAAACAGTTCATGGCACACTGCATTTGTTGAATCTATAATATGCAATAGTAGTATAGGTGACCAAAATAAAACGGTTGGTTATGCTAAATATATTGGTCGTTCACCGTATGTTTTACAGCCTGGCCAAGAAGTTAGTTTGGTGTGCCAAGGCCCACCAGTTTACAGAGCAGGTTATAATTATACATGTGTAGTAGACAATTTAAGTTCTTCACATTTATCAATTCATATTGTACCTCACATAACTTGTGTCACCGCCGACAGAAAGATACCAATTAGATTATGTAATAGATTTTCACGGCCAATTACTATTGCGCCGCACAGTAAAATTGCACAGGTATCTTTCGTACATAATTTGCATGACTTTGATAATAATGATTTCAGCATAAATGAAACCAATAACTTAAGTCCAGGGCTAGCAGTGAATTGTAATATGAGTAATTTAAGGGTCACAGATAATGAAACTCTATCACAACTTGACTTATCCAAATCAGATTTTGACAATCCACATCAAAAATCTCAACTCACAAATTTGTTACACAATTACTCTGATGTATTTTCAAAAGATTCTTTAGATTTCGGTTGTACATCAACAATTAAACACTCCATCCCCTTAATAGACAGTAATAGCCCACCATTTCGTCTCCCATACCGACGTATACCTCCATCACAGTACCAAGATGTGAAACAAGTTTTAAATGAAATGTTAGAGTCAGGTGCGATAAAACGAAGTGCTAGTCCGTATGCCTCACCAATTGTTATAATTAGAAAACGCGACGGGTCGATCCGAGTTTGTATTGATTATAGGCAATTGAATCAGCAGACTGTACGCGATGCTTTTCCTTTACCTCGTATAGACGATGCATTAGACGCACTAGGTAAATCCAAATATTTTTCCGCTTTTGATCTTACTTCTGGGTATTGGCAAGTAGAGGTTGAGGAACGTGACAAGCCTAAAACAGCGTTTACTACGCCAATGGGTCTTTTTGAATGTAATAGGATGCCTTTTGGTTTAAAAAATGCCCCTGCTACTTTCCAGCGACTAATGCAAACATGTTTAGGCGATTTGAACTACTCTTCTTTACTTTTATATTTAGATGATATCCTCGTTTTTTCTTCAACATTTGAAGAACACCTTGCCCGTATTGAACTAGTGCTTCAACGCTTAAGAAAGCATGGTCTTAAACTTAAACCATCCAAATGTCATCTACTTCAAAAAGAAGTTCGTTATTTAGGTCATATAATTTCAGCTCATGGTGTTGCCACTGACCCAGACAAAATTAGTCAAGTTCAAACATGGCCAACTCCCACTAATCGACGTGATGTACAACGTTTCTTAGGTTTTTCTGGTTATTACCGTCGGTTCATTAAGGATTATTCTAAAATTGCTGCCCCACTATATAGATTGACTTCGGGCGACCCTAAACGAAAGAAAAGAGGAAAAATCCATTACCCAACCCAACCTTTTATCTGGACTAGCGATTGTCAGGAGGCCTTTAATAATTTAATTTCTATTTTAACATCAGCTCCCATTCTTAGTTATGCTGATTATGCTCTACCATTTACAGTTTGTACCGATGCTTCAGGAGTAGGTTTAGGTGCAGTTCTCAGTCAGGAACAAAATGGTAATGAACGTGTTATCGCCTATGCAAGCCGAAGTTTAACCCCTTCCGAATCTCGCTACCCAGCCCATAAGTTAGAGTTTCTTGCATTGAAATGGGCAGTAACCGACAAATTCCGAGATTACCTGTTAGGCAACATATTTACAGTCTATACAGATAATAACCCCCTCTTATATGTAATGACAATAGCCAAATTAGATGCCACCGGTCAACGATGGGTTGCTGCTTTATCGCAGTTTGAGTTTGCCATTAAATATGTGCCTGGAAAAAATAACGATGCAGCTGATGCTTTATCTAGAACTGATTCTGATTCTACTCCGTTAAAATTACCCAACTCATCTTACCCCTGCAAAATGCTCTCCCCTCAAGTAGTACAAGCTGTTTGCGATGGACATTTAACTGACCCTACCCCGTTTCTTCCACCCGTAGATGTAAACTGTTCCTATTCAACACTCGATCCCAACAATAACACTCCCCTTGCAACAGGTTCCTTTAGGCTACCCCATTTGTCTAAACAGGAGCTCATTAATGCTCAAAGGGATGATCCTAATATCGCTCAAGTAATATACTTACTTGAACATCACAATCAACTAAATAAGAGAAATAAGTACCCATATGAAATTCAATTATATTTGAGACAATGGAATAAGTTACATTTGCGTGATGATTTACTTTATAGGTCTAGATGTGTAGATGGGAACATAACCTATCAATTAGTGTTACCTTGTGAGTTGCGCAAACTCTCCCTGGAAAGCCTGCACAATAATGGTGGTCATTTAGGCATAGAACGTACTCTCGATCTTGTCCGACGTAGATTTTTCTGGCCCCAAATGACTGAATTTGTCAAAGGTTGGGTTGAAAGTTGTAAGAATTGTTCTCTTAGAAAGACGCCAATTAGCACTAGAGTCCCTATGGTTAATATAACTAGTTCAGAGCCTATGGAGATAATTGGTATGGACTTCCTAAAATTAGAAAGGTCCAAAGGCGGGTATGAAAATATACTGGTAATAACGGATCACTTCACTAAATATTCTCAAGCTTACCCTACTCGCGATCAAAAAGCCGAAACCGTAGCAAAATTATTATGGGAAAATTTTATTTTGCATTATGGTATTCCCACCAAAATTCACACAGACCAAGGTCGAAACTTTGAAAGCAATTTAATTAAGGAACTTTGCAAATTATGTAACATTAAAAAATCCCGAACCACACCCTACCATCCTCAGTGTAATGGACAAACTGAACGATTCAACCGCACCTTGTTGAACATGTTAGGTACTTTAGATTCCAAAGAAAAATTGAACTGGAAAGAATTTGTGAGCCGGCCCTATGGTTCATGCATACAATGCAACTCGTCATGATTCAACAGGGTATGCTCCCTTTTATTTAATGTTTGGCCGTCACCCAAAATTACCAATCGACGTCATTCTCGGCCTTAAATCCGATTCCGACCCAGCTTCCTATGAAAAATATGTAAACCAGTTGCGAAATCGCCTCGAATTATCTTATACTACTGCAACAGATAGCCTTAAAAAAGCTCGACATAAACAAAAGCAAAATTATGATAAAGGAACAATTGATGCTGTCTTAGAACCTGGTGACCGTGTATTAGTGCAACGTAAACACATTGTAGGTACACAGAAACTAGCAAATAAATGGGAATCAGCTCCTTATATAGTAATTTCTAAACACCCAGATGTTCCAGTTTATACCGTGTCAAATACAGAAAATGACAAGCTTAGAACTGTTCACCGCAATCTGTTAACAAAATGTATGTTTCTTCCTATAAATGTTGATGATGATCTTATTGTCGACCCTCCACCGGTTGACGACAATTCAGAAGCCGAGGGGAAAGGGGTACCAACTGAAATTGAGAAAGAAACACCAGATACAGAAAATATAATACCTAGCAATAACATCCCTAGTTCAAATCTTAGTGACACAGAAACTTTATCTAATACAACAAATACACCACTAAGACCAGTTCGAACCCGTAAAAATATTGACAGATATGGCTTTACATCAAATCAACACATTTTAAGTGAAAGTCTAACTACACCTATAACCCATCAACCACAGTCAATGTCATTATCTCTGCTTGAGTTTTAATTATCTGTGACAAATTGTATATCGTTTTATAGTGTGTCTTTTATAATTATATCATTTATTTTTATTTCACTGTAGGCCTATATCTTTTATCAATAGTTTTAACCTAAGTATTATTTTCCGTATTTTTTAAATTGAAACAATACAGTATGTTATTAGATTACCGTAAACAATATTTCATTATAATTGTATTTCATCATGCTATACCGTGATTTCAACTATGATTTTAAGAAGTAATATATTTAAAATTTATCTTTTATTTTATTTTATTTTTTTAATAGCATAGTGTTATGTTAAATGTGCTGTTAAATTTTGTAAACAAATGTCAGGTGCCATTTCCTCAAAGGAAGGGGTGAATGTGGCATGCATTACTTAATTATTTTACTTTTAATTGATTTACAGCATTTTGGAATGCTATTAAGTATTTTGTTGATTTGTTTTTGACTTAAAATGTGAATAGACACCACATTTACTCCCCATAGGGTAATCTGGAAATGCCTGTGGTCCACTATTTGTTTATAGGATTAACCATTATATAATCTTTTGGTCATTGATCTGTTTCGGCCATTAATCAATTAGCTTTAATTCCTGTTTTAGTAATTAAGTGTAATTTCTTTGTTCTGATAATGATTAAACTTAATGCAAATGGTTTGGAAGAGCATTCGCAGTCAGAGCCTTAAGTGAGCAACATCAATAAAGCAATTTCTCACACTATATTTTGTACCTGTATTTGAGTCTTTTGTGTTTTGCACGTCGTGTAATAGTAAAGGTTACATTTCGATGTACAATATACAGTCAGTGCATTGAACTTAGAGCTCTATTTTTTCAATTTTTTTTTATATCCATGGTAGGGCTGGTTCTGGAGACGTACCGGTATATATCTTGTTTTATGCTTCGAAGTATAATAAGTTAAATTTCCGGGACCTAGCAACTCTATTTTTCAGAATTTTCTTAGCTCCACCCCAACCATGGTGGGCTGGACCTCTAATTTCGTTTCATATTTCAATGTTTTACAGGGACCTAGCAGCTCTATTTTTGACAATTTTCTTAGCTCTGGTTCTGTAGACTTATAATTTCGTTTCATTTTTCAATATGGCCCCTATAAGTGCAATTTCCAGGTACCTAGCAGGTCTATTTTTCACAATTTTCTTATCAGCTCAACCCTAATGGTAGGGCTGGTCCTGGAGCCTTAAATATTTTGTTTCTTTTTTTCGAAATACTATAATCCAATATCCGGGGACCTAACAACTCTAGTTGTTTAAATGTCCTTAGCTCCATCTCAACCCCGGTGGGCTTGTTCTCTGATAGACTTGTAATTTCGTTTTATATATCAATGTATAATTGCAATTTCCGGGGACCTAGCAGCCCTATTTTTCAAAATTTTCTTACAGATCAGACCATGGATATCTCGCGCATTTACAATTTTCGTACCCCCAGACAGCAACCTGCCTACGTCTCTGCGATTATAACGATATACCTCTTGGCCCGTGGGTAGGTTTAACGTTCGCGTATATTTTCTATGATAGGCATATTGAACTTTAAAAACTTCATTTTTAAATTTGAAAGAATGGATTTACACAGTCATCGTACCGGACCTCTTGCAATGTGTTTTTCACACACAGTATTTTATTTATGTACCATACAAAATTGAAAAAATTGGCTACCCTAAATCTGATTAAAACGGCCTCAAATTACGCTATAACGCGTTGCTTCCGGGGGATCCCCCCCGGACCCCCACCAGGGGCCCTTGGCGGCCCCCTGGCCCCCAGCCAAGTGATGCTCGCTCCACTCGCATAGCCCCCCCCCCCCCCCCGTCGGAAAGATCCTGGCGCCACCCCTGATTAGAGGTGCCATTTATCATGAATTTTATGTGCGAGAGTACCATTTTTCCGGCCATCTGGGGCGTCATTTAACAAAGTTCTCTTCACCACCACAGGTCCTGTCGATGGCCTTGGAAAAGCACCTTTTCCGCCATGTACGTGCAAACGCTGACTTGCGCGAAACGCCCTGTTGTGACGTTTTACTCAAAATAAGCCTATAGGGAAAATGTCACTCTTTAATAGGCTAGTACCTCAGTTTTTATATTTAAAATATCAATTTTTAATACATTTATTTAACGTGAGAGTGCCATTTCCGACCATCTAGAGGTTTTACATTTTCAAAATCGCCTCAACCATGGATTAAAGAATAGAAGGATATGCATCGACGTGAGATCAAGGGTTCCTTGACTCTCGCCGACAGACCGCGGACCGCCCACAATGTTACAGTTTAATTAACCGCATGGTAACAACGAAACGGTCGCGTGCCTAATATATTGTTTACTGCACATGTGCAACGACATTTAACCTTGTTGGCTACGCTTCTTTCGCGCGTTCTTTGGTTTCCGGTCCTTCATAGAAACTTTACTGCTACCACATAGCCTACAAATCGTTTGAAGACACAACTGGTGATTGCTCATTTTCTATCTAGTAAATAGAAAATATTGTTGCACCTATGTATTCATACATATTTGAACAGTATAATCAGTGGCGTAACGACTATGTGCGCTCACTGGCTAAACCCAGGGGCCCTGAAGCTTGGGGCCCATGAGCAGTGCCCAGAGGAACAGGCATAAAATATGTCGAAAATGCTAAAAACGTCCCAGGCCTCGATCTTTGAAACTTGGAGGGCCACTTAGGTTTCCTAAACAAGTGGCTTCAGGCCTCTGCCTCACGCCACTGAGTATAATTTTTATTGAAAACAGTTATTAAATTACAGTGTATGTTCGTGAAGACCCTGGTGTAGGCCTACTTCATCAATATACCAGATAAAAACAATAATATATTGTTAGACCCCATTTACACTTCAGCTTTTAGCGAGCCCGAGGCCGGCTCGAGGCCGGCTCCGAGCCAAAAGTGCACAAGTGTAAACACTCTGGGAACAACCGAGCCGGCCTCGAGCCGGCTCAATTTTGAGCCTAGTCTAGAGTAGGCTTCGGGCCGGCAATTGCGGGCTTCGGGCCGGCACTTCGTATAGTGTAAACACTCGCGGTCATAAAATGAACGTTCTGGGTCAACTATAGTTTAAAGTTTACGAAACTTACCGCTGTACCGGAAATGCATGGTATGTAAAATATAAACAAACCAAAACGCGCGAAGTTTCCACAAAAATGGCCGAAAGACGAGAAGTAACGTGGGGGGAGGAAGATGTCTTGGCATTGCTGGCAATATGGGGGGAACAGAAGATACAAAGCCGGATGGATGGTAGTGTGAGGAATGCTACTATCTACCGCGACATCAGCGGTCGGTTAATTGCACGAGGCATTAATCGATCCGCTGAAACCGTAAAAAGAAAGTTGAAGGCCCTGCGTGCGTCGTACAAAAAGTGTGCCATATTAAATACCGTAATATATTTTTATATATCTTTTTTACTATCGACAACGCTACTAAACAATAATATTAACTTTTGAGACGGTTGGTGGCGCACATGAGCGGATATGACGTGAATGTAGCGAAATCGTACCATATCGAGCACTCTTCCGCGAGAGCAAGTGTAAACACAATAGTAGGGGCCCGAGGCCGGCTTTTTGGATAAGTGTAAACACATTGCGGGCTAAAAAGTAAGCCGGCGTCGGGCCGACTTCGGGCCGGCTAAGAAATCGTCGATGAAGTGTAAATGGGGTCTTATTGGCTTAAGGCCCGGTCACACCTTACCGATATTTTAGACCGATATCGATACAAAAATATCGGTATAGTGCATAACAGCGGGGGCGGTCACACTAGAGCGATAATCGAGACGGTCATCGGGAGCCAAATCGGTCGAATGGCTTCTATAGCGATTTTTTTTTTTGTATCGCCCGATAATTTTGTTTTTAGCCAATCAGATGATGGTACGTCATACCTGTCATCAACAGTGAATTTCTCCACTCCTCCTCTCCTCTCCTCCTCTGTGGCGCGATGGCTGACACAACATCAGACGTTGTTTTGGAAACACTGATTTTGAACGTTCAACTAAACACAGTTCTGTATGACAAGGGACACGCCGAATACAAAAACAAAATTAAAAAAAATGATATATGGAACGAAATTGGCGAGAGGGTTGGAATGACTGGTAAGTGATTAACTAACAGCTATTATTCCAGGCTAGGCGCGCGTCTGTAATTTCTTCTAGGTCTAGCCTAGTGATGTAGAGACAGTAGTCTGCAGATGTCAGTCAGCACGCGCGCACGTGTACGACTACGGCGGGCAGTGAACCAATTTAATCATTTGGTGGACCAACTTGGCCTAACTAGTAAGCGTAGGCCACAGAATATGGTTTATGAAATGAAAAATAATAAAAATACTAGTAGTAATATTGCATAACAATCTTCACAATAATAGATTTTTATTAAATTTACAACATTAACAAATATATTATAATCCTCTCGAATAATAATAGAATATCAATACTACTAGGCCTAGGCTAGGCCTAGTACTATAGTAATATTGCATAATAATCTTCACAATAGATTTTATTAAATTTACAACATTAACAAATATATTATTACTCTCGAATAATTAATAGAATATCAATACTAGGCCTAGGCTAGTACTATAGTAATATTGCATAATAACCTTCACAATAGATTTTATTCAACAACAACATTAACAAATATATTCAAGTTTACCAAAGCCATATCATTATTTAAAATATATTAAAATAATAAAATGATGTTTTTTCCCAACTCTGAAATGTAATTTAAAACTAAAATATATTACTATGATATGAAATTATTTTAAACATAACATATTTAATGACAAAAAACTTTTTTACAACCGTCCCACAATGTTACAGCAAACAAACCATTTTTTGTTAGGCATTATTATAACATTATTAATTAATAATATTGAATGTTTCTCATTTTATCTACTTTTATTTCATTATGAATAATTAAACTGCTTTGCCAAAACAAGCATCCCTTTGCCATGGCACTTCACCCGCTGGTGACATAAAGTACTCTTTGAATGTGTGCCTGACTGCTATTGCGTCATTTGAGGCATGATTTCCTGTTAAACGCAGGTTCTGTATGACTTTATGATGTGCAGACCTTTGAGCATCTACTTGTGCATTGATATCACCCGTCTTCTGTAAAAAATTGTGCAGTACACATGTAGCCTTGATTATTTTGTCCACATTGTGTTGCTGTAATTGCATCCGCCTTTGGTAGACACGCCACCTTGCTGCCAAAATGCCAAATGCATTTTCCACTATCCTCCGGGCTCTAGAAAGTCTGTAGTTGTATATTCGTTTGCTGTCATCAAGTTCACTGCCAGGATAAGGTCTCATAATATTTGATTTCAGTGGAAATGCCTCATCCCCAACAATGACATAGGGAACTTTACCAAGCTCTGGTGCATTTGGCAATGCTTTATCAGCTGGAAAAGCCAATTGATGGGCTTGTATCGCTTTGCCCATTGCACTTTTTGCAAATATTCCAGCGTCACTTTGGGAACCATATGCTCCAACATCAATCAGTATGAAACGGTACATGGCATCTACCAGAGCCATCAGTACTACAGAAAAAGTACCTTTGTAATTGAAGAAGGTTGATCCTGTATTTGGTGGGGCTTGAATAACAACATGTTTCCCATCTATTGCCCCAACACAGTTTGGGAACTGCCACCTTGTTTCGAATGCAGCTGCTACTTCTTTCCATTCATTTTCTGTTGGAACAGGCATATATTGAGGGTGCATGCATTGCCAAATAGCATCACACACCTCAGGCACAATGTTGACAATGGTTGATTTTCCGACTCTGTAACTAAAAGAAATAGTTTTGTACGAGTCTCCAGTAGCCAAGTATCTGTAAAAAAAAAGATAAATGGTTTTAATTTATTACTTGACTTTAAAATGTAATGTGCAGTATGCAATGTGTTGACAGTTGATTTGTATAACGTTTCAACACAAAAAAAATAGATAAATAATGTTTATTGTAACTATTAATTAGTTGTACTACAGTAGCTGTTTACATGATATTTATATTTTCAATGTTTATTTTAAAACTACACTTTTTTTTATATTTAAAGGAGACTTGGCACGCAAGAAATGGGCCAACATCAGGGATGCTTACAGCAGCAGTAAACGAAAAGCTGCATCTAAAAGTGGAGATGCCAAAAAGTACATAAAGAAGTACAAATTCGAAGACATCTTGTCCTTTTTAAAACCATTTATCCAACACAGAGAGTAAGTAAAATCTAATAATAATAATTAATTCAATTCTGTATAAATAGTAAACAACATAATATGTTTACTAAACAAATGAACATTTTGCCTGTGGTTCAAATGTATATATCACATCAAAGGTAATATAAGTCTGTAGACCATTAAAAATTGTTTTTCATTTCAGGACTTCAAGTAACCTCAATAGTCCGAGTGAACAATTAAGTAAAAGCAATATTATTATTAGTGATGAGGACATTCCAGACTTGCCACACACATCAACACAAAAACCCACACCAAAAAAAAGAAAGTTACCAGATGACAGTGACAGTGTTGACATTGACAAATCAATTTTGAAGTATCTGGAAGATCAGAAAGAAAACAAGAAGGACGACATTCATTGTTTTTTTTTGTCAATGGCTGAAATTTTAAGAAAACTGCCTGAAAGGGCCAGGGCTGACATCCGATTTAAAATTCACAAATTGGTTCATGAGGCTGAGATAGAGTATTTGTTTTAGGTTTTGAATTTTATTGTTAAATTTTACTTTATTTTATAAAAATAATTGTATATAAATTGATTATTATTATTGTTCCACAACACTTTCGGGTTGTTGAAAAATGTTGTTTTTGTACATTAACAACATTGACGAGAAAAATAAATTAACTTGTATTTTTCCGGGATGACACAATATCTTTAAAATTGCAGTATTTTAAATATTTTAATTTAGCTGGCAATACTTCAAAGAAGGCAATTAAAATAACCGTTTTTTAATTTTGAATTAACCAGTGTTGAGTCTCCTTTGTTTGAGTATTTATTACTTAACTTTTATTTCATTTTTTAAAAAAAATAACAAAATAATCTCACAGCAATATTAATGCCGAAAATGTGGGGTTACTGATCAGTAGTAGTCTAGGCCTAGGTCTATAATAATTAGTTGTACAGTAACTCACCCTAGTCTTGTAGTAGTAGTACTACTATTAGGCCTACTGCTACTACTAGGCCTAGGCTGTTACTAAAGTAGGTACTACTGTACCCTAGACGCTAGAGAGGCCTGCTCTAGCTAGGGGCCTGTAGTACTAACTAATTATGATTAGTGCTCAATTAATTTATTATATTTAAGAATTATATACTTACCTAAGACATATTGCTAGCCTTTCCTTTGCACTTACACTCTTTCTAAAGAAGGTGTCTTCCTTTTGTATTTTACCTCGTACCAAGTCTAAAATAGTATAGAACTGTTGCTCTGACATTCTGAAGTATTCATAAAATTTGTCTTCATGAGAAGACAATTCTCTGAACAATGTATGGAATTCCCCATACATTGGCCTAGATTCATTGATTGGGTGTACCCACAATCTACGTCTTTTTTGTCGACGTTTTTGTCTTCTTAATAACAAATACATCAGAAGTACTTCTTCGCTCTCGTCTGCCATCATGTAATTTTAACTTTAATTACGTACATACAACAACAACTTTTTCTAACCGTTGGGGGCGTCATCACAACGAAACGATTTCGGTTGAAGTGTGACCGCGATTGAGAACGATAAGTCACGACCGATATTTCACGTCCGATAGTTATCGGTTAGGTG
The DNA here is from genome assembly GCF_963402885.1 of Antedon bifida. Taxonomy (NCBI): domain Eukaryota; kingdom Metazoa; phylum Echinodermata; class Crinoidea; order Comatulida; family Antedonidae; genus Antedon; species Antedon bifida. The sequence continues at coordinate 21,483,090 of NC_136228.1, read as the reverse complement.
TGACCGGGCCTTTAGAATTGTAGATGCTATAATTGTAATTAGTATAGGTTTCTGCCGCGATTGATCTTCGCTAATGTTTTTATGACATTAAAGTAGCATTTTATGACCCTTAGTAGCCCTACATCTGAGACAATAACTATTTGTTGTCTCAGCCTACATGTAAAATTACAAAATCAGCAAGAATACTAGGCCTTCTAGGCTTACTAGTAAACCATATGATTTGCCGACATTGATACTGCTAATCTTAAGTGTAGTAGATACAACATTTAATCATGATCTATACTCACCGTTGTCTTACTTCTTGTGTGAATAATAATAGGTACTTCGTTTGTTCGTGATTAAGTTTGCCCTGCGTGTACTTTTCAAAACGACCGCTAGGTAACGTATCGCAACTATACATAACCAGCCAATCCCGGATCAGGGATCGCTGTTTTCATTCAATTAGGCCCGGTGATTGGATGTGATGTGGATGACATAACCACTAGCCAATCACCAGGCACTACAATTTAAATATAATCACATCGATAATTAAGGAGATTTATGAAGAAACCACTGCTTAGCCATATATTAAAAACAAGATTGTTGTATGTGTGAACACCGGCCACGCTAACAACATACATGGTCAAATGCATAATTTAATATTCTATAGATTAACGCAATTTTTAATGACAGAAGATGGCAGGCAAATAATGATAATTCAAATATAAAAATTGCATATTTTATTAATATTACCAACTACTTAAAATTACCAGTCGTAAGAAAGTGAACTTTTCGTAGTCCGATTGTGATGAAACTAAAACAGAATTGTTCAGCAATATATTTTTGTTGTCAATTAATCATCGACGCAGACATGTCAATAGAACATTCAGACTGCGCATACGATTTGTACATGGTTACGTTTTGATCTCAAAAAATGTAACAGTTGATTCGCAGCGTTTTACAGAGGGCCGCGGTTAGAGACACGGAGTTCAATGAGCGTGTTTGTTTGATTGGCAGCAGTGCTTTAGTATACAAATAATGAATGTTTATGAGTGTAATGGTACAAATAGTGGCATGAGGTGAATGATGAAAGGTTATATATCAACGAGGCGACAGCCGAGTTGATATTAACCTTTCATCATTCACCAAGTGCCATTATTTGTACCATTACACGAATATTAAACATTCATTATTTGTTTTATATAACATCTAAATAGATTCCTGTCATTTGAATCAAATATAAGGTAGCCCTAGCCACAAGAGGCCTACATTTCATTATTCAGATTGATTAAAACAGTAATATTATAATATTAAATGTTAATGTTATATTTATATGGATTTTATAAACACACCTACTTTAGTGTTAATTATGTCAACAAACAACTAAATAATATTATGCTTAGCAAGGCTAAAACGCCTAGGCTAGGCCTAGCCTAATACTAACAGGCCTAGCTAGGCTAGACCTAGTGTAGTAGTACTAGATTGGCTGAAAGGCAAAACTTCGACAGACAATTGGAACTTATCTTGACTAATTATGGTTTTTCCAACGATTCCACGTCTTGTAGGGATGTCCCCATTAAGTAATCAAAATCCTAAAAACGATCTAAAGCTAATTTAAATGCCTTTTTGAATAATCGTACACAAAAATCTGCTGCTTTTGCATATCTCGCGGTGGTGTTTACAAACAGAGGCAGGACGACAGGTGGCGCTGTTGTATTTCAATGTAATTTTTGTATTCTAAATTTTTTTTCATCCGCGAAACGTTTTTTTTTTTCGTACACAAAATGTTTTAAAAAGTACTATTAAACGATCGTTTAATAGTGCGTACTATTGCACGCCATGTGACCCACAATCGTCCAATCAAATGACAGGAATTTATTTAGGTGTTATATAATATAGGTAAGCGCGTTGTAAAATCGTTTGATGTCACCGTCGATGCATATCCTTCTATTCTTTAATCCATGCCTCAACTCCGCCACAACCATGGTGGGCCTGAGTTGGTGTGGACTCTCTACAGTTTCGCCCCCCCCCCCCCCTCCTTTCACAAAATCCTGGATCCGCCCCTGTTAAATAAGAACTGTTTCAGGGATCATAAAAAGAAGTAAAATAACTTGTACTTCCAATCTTTTGGTATTTCTAAGATGATACATGTTACGTAGGCCTACTTTATGTTTACAAAAAAACATTGAGATAGAGATTTGCAATATGTTATTTACATATTTATAAATAAAACTGTTAACTGTAAATCAGAATTAAAACTGATATGGAGTACCACAGGGCTCAATTCTTGGGCCGTTCTATTTATAATTTATACAAATGACATTGTTAAAAGTAGTAACTATTTAAATATTAAGTAAATTAAGTGATTCGTTTACTGCAAACAAATTGAGTTACAAAGAAGACCAAGTATCGAATTTAGAAGCATGTATAAGAAAAAAGATACCAATAATTTATTTATTAATGATGTTGAAATTGAAAGACTTAGTAAAATTAAATTCTTAGGTGTCATTCTTGATCAGTTTGTAACATTCCATGATCATATAGATACCATTACTATGAAAATTGCAATACACTTAATACATATACTTAAAAAACGATCATAATTATATGTAAAGTGCATTATCAGCATCCATCAGCAAATTTATTTAATTATTTAATTCACTTTTTTTACTTTATTTCTATTTGATTTTTACTTTTATTGCTAATTTTTGCTAATTAGATACGGTATTATTTAAAGGGTAATGTGTTTAAAAGAGCTTCGGCTCGTTGCATAACCCATTTGTATCAAAATACCATGTTTTCCGTTCATTATGATTTAGATTAAACTTATAGAAAAATTCTCGTTAAAGAAATACTGTAGGCCTATATATTATATACACTATATTCTGGTGATACAAAAATGGTACGTCTAGTAGTAGTACTGCGAATATCTAGTTAATAAGTAAAAAAAATGTTTAAAAAATTAAGATGTTATAAACAGTGTAATTGGATTGACTGTAGGCCTACTCAAGGATAGTAGGGAAAGTTGTATAATCGAAAGCGCCAGCTTGAACTATAGAATAGTCTAGTAGGTGCGATAATGGAAATATGAGTAGTCGACTGCACTCTCTACTCTCTCCTAACGCATGGATGGCTTTCGATGATTCGCACGTGAACAAATTCGCCTTAATAGCAAAAAAAAATAATTATTGAGCGAGCCTGATCACGTGATTGTCAAGGCGGCTTTTTATTAGTGTTGATAGCGTGTTTCAATAATAATGATGTCATCAAATTGTCCGCCATTTTATATAACTATACGACTGGCCTGAACGTCGGTTGAAATAATTAATTTGTTAAATATAGAGCACAATTTGGGCTTGTCAACATTGTGTATTGGGTTTGTTATATTTTCATTATAATAATTGTATTAAATAAAACTAGATATCAAGTATGCCCTACGGAATTGAACGATAATGAGAGTGTAATCCCATGGTCTACTTGAAGGAGGAAGAAAGGAAGGTTTGTCACAACAAAATTCAGGATTGTGTTTGTTGTGCAATTGTGGTGAAAGAGAAACACTTTATCACTTTGTGTTCAATTGTACTAGATTAACTAATACTAGAAATTCAATATTTAAAAGACTTAGAGAAGAGCTATACCACAATGATTTACATAAAATCTGGGAGCTATTTTCATCATGCTCTGATGCTCTCACCGTCTATTTTTTGACAATCTCTGAATACCAAATTGTAACAACAAAATCTATACCCCATGTTAATTATGAAATGACAAGTAATAACTAATATCGTTGACAAATTTTGTAAACTATTCTTAACAATTGCATGGAAAGAACGCAATGAAATTTATTGATTGATTTTTGTACTAGGCCTACATATTTAAATATACAGTACTTTTTTTCCCCTTTTCAATCACTTGTACTTTCATTTTTATATTGTAATCAATTAAGTGTTTACTATTATTTGTGTACTATTATATTATTTGGTTGCACATCCCTTGTGGATAGTGCCTCTGTTAAAAAAGAGATATAATAAAGTTATTATTATTATTTACCATGGAGGACAGGAGTATCAGGTTACATATGTTAGAATATAATTACTATAGACTTCAGAACATTGCATTCATAACTGATGACTATTTCTATTTTTAGAATGACATAAGTCTACAAACATAAATCAAGCAAATGTTTTTAAAGACGGTGCGTAAATTAAATAATGAAATCTCAGAGAGTAAAATCTGGGGGATAAAAATGACAGCAAAGTTAGATGTTAAAAATAAAAAAGTATGTTTCTTACCCTACAAACATTGGTTGAGAATCTTAAAATGAAAACAATAGCTGAGCAAAATATTTTTCTTTTATTCTCCAGGAAGGAAATCCAAACTTCCTAAATGAGCTATTTGTACCAGAGAGATCTAACTACCACACTAAATTAAAAAAACAGTACTACCATCTACCACGCTTTGTGTCTGTCTGTAGCTATCTAGAGAACAAAAAAACACAACTCGTCACATGCTTTGTGTCTATCCAGGTAAGATTTCAAATTATAATTATAATACAGATATATTAAGACACATGACCTTGGGATACTGTATATGATCACAATATTATTCTTTTTTAAGTTTCAGTGTTTACTTTAAATAGGACAAAATATAGTAAGCAATACTTAAACACGACAAGTAGTTTAAGATCTACTTATACAGTATATAATTATATTCAATGTACAATACAAATACAGAGTAGGACCCTCTTTTGAGGGGCAATCTCAGAACTCGACAAAGAAGTGGGTTACTCATATACAAACAAACATTAAGACATGGGGGCGGATCCAGGATTTTGAAATAGGGTGGGGGGTGGGGGAGGGGTATGTGAAACTAAAAATACTGAACCGAAGTGCTGAACTCTGATGTCCTATCTATAATTTTTATACATTTAGCGTGGGGATCTGGGCCGGCTTTTCAAATACCAGGGCTAAGTAATGTTGTGTTCACAAAGCTGCAATATTTCTATATGTTTCCAGGTTTACAAGAATAAACACAATGTTGTGCTATGGTATCACCTGGCTATTGGTTTCTATGGTAACCTTCCATCTTGGATCAACAACACACGTACCCATTCCAAGTTGCCACATCAAGATCTACGAACCAGAAAGACTAACGCAAGCTGTCGAAAATCGTAACACATTTATGCGAGTTAAATTGAACTTTGGCGAGAAGATTAATTTACAGAACGATTCTGATGTCGTGGATGCGTATCACTGGGTTTGGGTAGTGGGCAGCAAGGGAAAGTTCCTTCTAAGTCTACCGTTTGACTTCCCTTCGCTGTCCCTGGGGACGCTCAGCCTCAGGATGGAAACGGTTAGACTGAACGCAAGTTTTCAGGAAGATTCGGATTGTTTTAAAATGGCAGACGATTCGGTAAAACTCACTCTTATTGCAAAAGCATTGCTAGCAACATCTAACGAACCGATACTAAGCACCTCTGAGGTTTGTCTGGAAAAACACGATTTAGTGAACACCATGTTCACGTATTACAGCATACTTCAAGGCAGCATGCTTTATGAATGTTGGAATCATTATTCAGATTATTCTCTCACTAAATTGCGATCTTCACAACCTTGGATGAAGACGATTACACTTCTTGCTTTCGTAGTATCGTTTTATTTCCCATTATTGCTGAAATACGTTTTGCGCTCGCATCCCGAGAGTAAAATCTACCAGGGAAAACAGATCAAGTATTTAAGTTTGCTAACAGACATACCGACAGGACCGAAATATTGGCTACTCTTTAAAGGGAATTCAAATAACTATGTGTATATAACTCGCTGTTTATTTTACCTGTTCTTATTCATTTTTCTACAATTTCTTCCATATACTATAGCATTTACAACAGATAAGGAGGACTTTTATTTGAGATGGGACGCAGTATTGGAAAATGGGAAAACAAGCGTTCACTGTATTGTATGGTATGTTATATCAAACACCATCTTCACAATATTTGTGGTTGGCATGCTGTACACATTACACCACAAAAGTGATTGGTTCGAGCGAATCTTTATAGAAGATTCTCATGATCGCACACGAATATCTTTAGGTTTGTTTGATCTTCCCGAAGCTTTAAAAATTCCGAATGATTCGTATTCAGGTATGAAACGGTTCCTCTATGTTCTCCAGGCCCGAGCAGAGATGCTTGTGAAGATTGAACTTTGGAAGTCAGGATACCACGGAATTCAGTTATTCTACCGGTTCTTTACCATCAAGCTTGGAAAACATTGGTCTATATTGATTATCGTAACATGTTTTGTTCCGTACTGTGCCGCTTTTCTACTCATTGTTGCGTTGAACTGTATTCCGTTTCTGTATTGTTTCATGCGCATGTTCCACGTTTGGCTAACAAGTACGCAAATTTCAAAATCTCTGCAGCTGATGCTACTCTGGATGCTTTTTATTTTTGTAGAAGTTATCTTGTTGGGTAAATGCATCACGATTTTGTTGTACCTTATTGAAATTATTGGTTACACGTTCACTGGTATCGTCATATATGCTGGCGTGCTAAGTAGGATTTACGTGTACGCTATTGGAATTTTCGCTTACATTTTAATGATGATCAACAGTTATACACGGCAATATTCAGACCTTTTATGGAACGTTTTAAACACTGCGGAAAAAATTACAAAAGAAAAGAAAGGTATTGAAAAAAACGAAAATATAGATCATCCGAATCGATATCTTGTTCATTCAAATTCACATGTGATCTGTACGAGCCAATCGTTTCCTTTATTTAACCGGAGCATGACTTTAAACCCTCCACCAGCCGTGATCCTCAACTCGCATAACTTTTTGTCTATTCGGCAAGATATATTCGAGTATATTACACAGAGGTATAAACCTTTCTCTGTTGAAATAATGTCAAGGGTCATCAAGGTATTTGTTTATTTAATGACATTGTACCTTGGCTTTACTACTCTAATTATGGTTAATAAATTCCAGGACTTGTCGATTGTACAAAGCTTGTTCGCATCTGCAGCAACCGTTTGCATTTTTCCCGTTTTTTATTCTATACTTGAATCAAACCAAGCAAAGCGCACTCAAGAGGCCATTATGTATCACATGATTAGACGAGATATCGAGGCCTTTATGAGAGAGGATTTTGATTAAAATGATGATGTGGAGGTTGCCACAACATTTCAGAATACTTGTATTGACAAAGATCAGACATTGTAAAAAGCAAGATTTTGTTTACATGTATAGTGTACAAAAAGTTTTGAATTGGGTGCCTAGAAAACTGAGTAAAGCGCAGGATTGGTCTTTTGGGAGTTTTCAGAGCTTATTCCTATGCTGTAGCATACAGGTTTTTTTGGCTATTTGGTGCTTTAACCATGCTGTTTCAGCTAATATTGCTATTTGTGTGAGCTGTAATTATTTGCTGATTAATTGTTAATTTACAAAGAGTCTATTTCATGTGAAATTACTGCTGAAGCGGCTTATTTTGCTTAAGCATTGTAAGCTGCAATTTTTAGTTGATTAATTGCTAATTTGCAAAGAGACTTTTCCCTGTGAGATTACTGCTAATTAAGCTACTTATATTGCTGAAGCATTGTAATCTGCAATGTTGTGCTGATATTAGTTGCTAATTTGCAATGGTTCCTTTCCCTGTGAAGTCACTGTTTAAGCTGCTCATTTTGCATTGTAAGCTGTAATTATTTGCTGATTAATTGCTAATTTACAAAGAGTCTATTTCATGTGAAATTACTGCTGAAGCGGCTTATTTTGCTTAAGCATGTAAGCTGCAATGTTGTGCTGATATTAGTTGCTAATTTGCAATGATTCCTTTCCCTGTGAAGTCACTGCTTAAGCTGCTTAGTTAAGATCTTTTGTAATATAACATGTTATTGCTAGAAATAAATTCAATTTTAATGTATGTAAAGAAGTAAGATATTAGTAAAAATCGTATGTTAGTAATAAACATTAAAAAAGATATTGTTTCATTGTTACATTTTAAACTATTTGCAAACTATATTACTTATTAGTTAAGTAGTTTTGTAATATAACATGTTATCACTAGTAATAAAGTCAATTTTAATGCATGCTAGTGCTTATATATAAAAAAAAAACAATTATAAATATAAATGTTATATTATGTTTATTTATAAAATATGGTAGTTAAGTTAATTCGTTCGTAAATTCTCTTATAACGTGTCTCAATAAAAATACAAGAATTGATAATAAATGTGTTAAGATTGTATATAATAAAATAATTTTCATTTTTCTCTATCTGTGATGAATCTAACTATATCTGAAGAGAAATCGTAATATTATATACAATAATACAAATGTAGAGAAAAAACGGTAAAGCAATGCACCCCTATTTTTTGAATGGAATAAGCCACAGAGATCGCCAATCTAAACAATGCATTTAATATAAACAATGCAAGCAAGCCTGGCGTTCCATACTAAATACATGCGGCCGAACTCGTTGGCGGCCGAACACGACGGTATTCATCATAGGCCTAGTAGGCCTATGCGATATACATTTCCTCTGTGTAAACTACAGATTATATTCTATTAATGATTTGTTGTGATATCTATTTCATTTACCTTCAGATATCTTAACAATGCAGTACTGCATCATTTGCAGAGAAAAAATTGATGAGAAGAGTTATAAATCTGTATCAATCAGACAGAAAGGTATGTTTAGTTACATTTTTCTCTGGCATTATACATATTTTTTCCAATTACATCTTCAATGAACTAAAAAAACAAATGAAAGTTTGTTTTTCACTTTATAATTTTGTTACTACTATTTTAGGAGCAGATAGTGTGAATACAGCGAGCATTCAAAGAGGATTGAAGCCCAATGCTGTTGCGGGGTCAGTAGTCCATACAAATTGCCAGAAGAATTACATAAACGTGAAGGTCATAAAATATGCTGATACATACATGCATGATCAAAACAGTTCCTTGACCATGGTTTCAGTGAACTATTGTTAAGTTATTATATGGTGATGTAGTGTTGACTGTTATACTTTATTGTAAAGTGTATAAATAATTAATGTTTATGAATTGAATGGAGATATTAATATTTCCGAATGATTGACATACTGTATTTAACAGGACAGAGAGTGAAAGTAGTCAATCTTTAAATGAATGAAATATTCTCTCCACTTCACGAAAAAATACATTCATTATTATTAAACTTTTATTCAATATATTATTATAATAGTTTGTACATGTACTACGTATTTGAGAATGATCAGAGTTGGCTGGGTGGAGTTTATTTACTGGATTAGTATTTTATATGGCTACTGGAAAAATAATGCAACTGACCAGCTGCAGCATGTTAATTTATAAGTAGTGCTCGGGTAAATGATTTTTGTGTACATCTTATGAAACTACAGTACTGCCATTATTAATATGCACATTGCATGACTGAAATATTTTATACATATACAGTAGTACATGTAAATGCATGTAAAAAGAAATGATGTGTGCAATATAATATATTTACTGTATTTATGAAAATAAATATTGAGAAATTACTTTTGTATTACGTAATTTGTGTTATTTGTTGTCCAATGCCGTATACAGTACTCATAATAGGGCTAGATCTTAAATTATACAGTATTAAAATAAAATATTCATGGGTTAACAAAATTAATTTATCTTATTTAAGGGCTATCCAAAGAGATACGAATAATTCAGAGATACTGTAATAAAAAAATATTTATTTCAGATTAATAAAATAGGAAATACATTTAATAATAAATTATATATTTAAATGTTTATTATTATTTATACATATAATTATTGTAATTAAAATAAAAGTCAGTCTCAGATGTTGACCAGTGTACAGTAGGTCTCCCACTTGCCTAAAACGGTGGTAGTGACTGTAGGCCTAGCTAGCTAGGCTAATAATGTAGTGCGAGTGAGTGGCTGCCCATAACGTAAGTAAGTAGGCTACTATTTATTGATTCATCAAATTCAATCCTATGAAATGCATCTCTGGCTGGCACAAATACGGAATAGGCCTTAACCTAAAAAGTTGGCCTAGAAAAAAGCTTAGTCCTTTGGTGTAGTCTAAACGCACAACATCAGGAGGGTGGCCGTCCAGAATAGACAGGTCTAGGCTAGAGAGAGAGGGTTAGATCCATCTCGGCCGCCAACAATCTCGGCCGCCGGATTAAAAAGCCGAATTGTATGGCGCGCCACCGATGCTTGTATTGTGAGTAATTAAAATTTAATGCAGCGCATACGCACGTATTCTACATGTATACTAATTAATAAAGTCATTAATTAACTTTTAATTATTGTTTTAATAAATGCTTTTTTTCTAAATTTTTCAAATTAATAAATTAGTAGTAGTGATATCAATCAATATCGATTTATTTTAGTTTTACTATTCGATTTATTTTATATCTAAAGCTGGCTAACTTTAAAAAAATATTATTTGTGATACCCCTAAAGGTGTCAGATGAAATCGGTCACGTTTGAAATCGGTCGCGATAAAATCAACATCCGGTATTTTGTATGGAGCGCCGCTATATACGCTTTTTATCATATTAGTTACGTTTGATATCGGTCGCGTTTTATTTTGGTCGCGCTAATTTGTATATGGCGCATTAGATACATTTTTAATGAAAACGCTCATTATGTTTTCAGTTAATTTTGAATATTAGAATTTCTATTTAATAGGCCTGTAACTATTTGACGTTATTTTTTAAGTACAGTAAATATAAATATTTATCTCATTATTTATAAATAATTTGTGTTTTCATTTTATCTTACAGGTTTTAATGAAGTGTAATGTGTTCTTTTAGAAAATCGTTTTAAAAATGTTTTGTTTTTGTTTTATTGAATGTTGTGAAAGTTTTTGAAAAGATTGGCATGCCACTGTTTAAAATGGACCTGAAATGGACTTTCGATTTTCAAGAAATTCACACATGTTATTTAAATGTATCAAATTAACACAAACCCATACAAATAAAAACAAAATGTATAGTATTTTGAGAAAAACCGAAATTTTAAGATACCTTGGTAAATTAGCGAAAATTACTCACGCCATTGCAATATTCTATTTCAACGGCCGTCGGGAGCATCTATATTCACGACGTCACATATACACACGACGATCGAGAGCGTGTATACCGCCCGATAGTCCGTGAATGATCGACGGCCAGGAAAGATACGCGAAGCGCTGACACTAATACTAATTTATTCAATATATAATGTTGTTGAAATTTAGTGCCCTAAAATGTACTTTGTTCTAAAACCCGAATTTAGAAGGCCTACCTCCCAAACCTTTACTAGGCCTAGGCCCCAGCGCGCGGAGTCGATCCTCCACCCACCCATGCGAGGCTCCGTTTCATGTGCATCCAAAGCGATATCAACAACTTGCTGCTCATTGTCAAGCCAAAGTAAAATATGAATCAAATTCGTTTTCGAACTGCCTTATTCGTGACAAATAAATTACCATCTCATATTACTAATTTAATTCTGCTAAACTAAAAACTAAAGAAACTAACACATTTAAATTACGAACGATATACAAAATTCTATTTAAATATGGATACGCATCATTGCACACGGTGCTGTATCATGGACAACGTTGCCAGGCTAACGTCGGTATTGCTAGAAAAAACCCGTCGATTTGGAGATTTTAAATCGTCATTTACTCGATAAATAACCGTTTATACGGTAATAATTTTATATAAAAAAATTCTAAATATGTTTCTGCAAAAGCACAAGCATTTTTTAGAAAATACTCCAAAGATTTCAAGAGTTATAGCCAAAAAACTGCAAATTGTCCATTGGAGGGATAGGAATATATTCGCAAAGTGACGTCACCCGCGAATTTTTTTGATTTTCAAATGGGTCTTTCCCCAAAAGGGCGAATTTATATTTTGTAACAATATACGTTCTAGCAACACCTAATAGCCCCCAAAACGTCATTCTAAAATGAAAAAAATCGAAAATCCATTTCAGGTCCATTTTAAAGTTTTGAAAGTAATAAATAGGAGACGCGCCTATTGCGTATTTTTTATCACAGTTAATTACGAAACTCGTTCTATACCAGCTTAAGAGGTTTATGCAATAAAGGAAGATGATGCATGGATTATGATTTTTGCATTCGATATCCGCCACTCTGAAGTGAGCATGGTTTGGGACAATAATAAAATATATAGATACTATGCCGTTATAAATCAATCTACCGGCCCTACAGTAGAACTATGATGTACAATTAATGATAGATGTGAGAATAAATGTATGGATAATAAGGTGAACACGATTCTCAAAGAGGTAATCTGTACTGATATTTAAACATTGAGATTTACGAACGGCATATGAATGTGAGACACTAAGTTGCACTTACTTAAAGACCCCTTCCCTGCAATTTTGGACGTTTTTTGGAAAATAATACATATATATAACTTTAAAAACATTAAACCATGTCATTCCTTGTCTTAAACGTACGTTTTATGGTAAATTATGATGAAAGTGAGAAACAATGCACTACCTAAGTAGCACGCAGCGATCGACCTCTCGTGGACGGTCTTAGGCCTAGCCTAGCTAGGCTTAGTTTTGTAGGCCTAGCTGGTAAACATCGGTAACGTACGAACATCGTACGCTAGCTATGTTTGGGTATGTTGCTTCGTAAATACCACAATAATAAAACTATACACAAAGATGTGCTATAACTAACTTTAATAACAACTCAAGTCAAACGAACAATATGGCGGTCTACGCACGTTGTGTCTCCTTTTCTCCAACTCCCTACGTCATACGTATGGGCGGCCTTAAGGGCCTCACACCTCCCCTTAGATCCAAAGTGCTTATGGCCATTTTGGATCTTCAATCAATCTTGTAGGGGCCTTAATGGTGCTGCGCATATGCCTATGCCCTCTGGGCGGGTCCACTGGTACAAAGCCAATGGATTGCGGCGTACGTTTACGTATAAAGCGTCGGTTTCTAACTAACACCCTTCCCCTCGATGTTTTGATGAAGTATCTCCTGTTTGGTTTTATATCAATTATTGTTCCGTAAATGTTAAACAGTTTATCTAAATGATTATATACTGCAACATGGTTATGAAGCTTTAAATCTGACAGTTCTTTGGTGTGAAGATCAAAGTATTGTTTCTCTTTCACCTTCCCCTTTTCCAAGATGATTTGGGCTTCCTTAATATCTTTCTGGAAGTCGGCATTAAAGGCGCGATGGTGCGTTGGTAGTGTATCCTGAATAGGTCGTCCAAATAACTTTATAGCAGGAGATAATCCATCTTTCCTACATGGAATATTTCTGTAGTGCAAGAGCGCTTTTGCTAACTGTTCTTTGTCTGGTAATGTATGATTTGAAGATGATGAGCGGATAAGCTTTTTCATGGATTTGACTGTAGCTTCAGCTTTCCCATTAGATTGTTGGTGATAAGGTGAGCTGTATTTTATGGTGAACTGCCAGTTATTAGCGAACTGTTTAAAACCACTGGAGGTGAATTGTGGTCCTCCGTCGCACCAAAATACTTCAGGTACACCAACATTACAGAATAGGTCCCTTAGCTTTTCAGTCGTAGCTGCTGTAGTAGTATTCTTACCCATATCTTCAATAATTGGCCAGTCAGTTAGGCAATCAACCACGATCAGATAATTTCTACCATTCACAAAGGCAAAATCTGCTGCAAGTTGCTGGAAGGGTCTGGTTGGTTGGGGTTTCTGAATCAGTGGTTCTCTGGGATTGACAGGTAAGTTATCCTGACAAAACTTACAGTTTGAAGTCATGTTCTCGATATCTCGATCAATGTTCGGCCAATATAAAATCATACGGGCCCTGTCTTGAGCTCGTCGAATTCCAGGATGTGCATGATGAAGCTTGTCTAACATGATTGGTCGAAGGGCCTCTGGAACAAATAGTCTGCATCCATATACAAGAAGGTCTTGTTCAACTGACAATTCAGCTCGAATACACCAGTATTTCTTTAGATTATCAGGCATACTCGTCTTCGTTGCTGGGAAGCCATCTGTAGATACCATTTGTTTCAGTGTCTGATATTCATTGTCATCATTTGCGGCCTTCAATATTTCGAGCAATCTGGCATTATCAGCGTCCACACTGTCCGTGGCTGCTCGAATGGCAGCCAATGTAGGTATTGGACTAGAATCTTGACCGTTGAATGCTAATTGTTCAGCTAATTCATCTGCACTCGAAGGATTCGCATGTGGGTAACGTGACAGTGCGTCTGCTGCGTAGTTGTCTTTGCCTTTAACCCACTGTGCAGTGAAGTTGTATCGAGACATTCTAGTTTTAAGTCGTTGTAATCTGACGTTGACGATTTCATCTAATCTATGAGTGTTCAATATAGGAATAAGCGGATGATGATCAGTGACTATTTGAAAATGGTGCAACCCATCTAAAAACATATAGCATTTCTGTGCTGCCCAAGCAACGGCTAACATTTCAAGTTCTATCACAGCGTATCTGCTTTCTGCATCTGTCAGATATCGCGAACCGGCCTGTACCGTTTTCCACTCATCACCGTCATGTCTTTGAGATAGAATATAGCCAATGCCATGTCTGCAGGCATCAGTGGTCAATCTCGTTGGCTTTTTTAAGTCAAAAAACGCCATTGTGGGTGCTATAGAAAGTTCATTCTTAACGTTATCAAAAGCTTGATCATGAACAGCATTCCACATGAATTCGTTCTTTTCAGATAGCAAGGGTCGCAGTGGAGTCATCAGCTCTGCGATCTTACTAGTCGAGGATGCAAGTTGGTTTACAAGTCCACTAAATGCCCTCAAATCTGATCTGGAACTGGGCTTTGGAAATTTACTGATCGCTTCCATGGTTTTAGGACCGATCGAATATCCATTACGTGATAAGGTGAAACCTGCGAAGGCAACTGTAGTTTTACATAACTGTACCTTATCAGTTGACAGCGCAATATGGTGTTGTTGACATCTCTTGAGGTATTCTGTAACCACTTTCTGATGCTCTTGTCTGGTTTTACTGAAAATAACCACGTCGTCGACTATGCGTCTATGATTAGTTAAACCTTGAAGCGCCTCATCCATTCGACGATTATAATGGTCCGAAATAGATGTGATACCATATGGTGCTCGCAAATATTTATACCGTCCGAAAGGAGTTATGAACGTTGTATAAGATTGGCTCTGTTTCTCTAATGGAATTTGGTGATATCCTTTCAGCGCATCGATTACAGTAAAGTACTGAGCGTCGGAAGCAACAATATCTGCTACCGCTTCCTGTGGAGTAGTGTGGGGATAATACTCGCGTTTTACACTTTTATTTAGTTGAGATAAGTCAACACACATTCTGATTTTTTCAGTGTCCTTTTTTGGTGCAATGACAATTGGAGCACACCAATTGGAATGTTCAGTAGTCTTGACAATGATGCCTTGGCTTTCAAGCGTTTCAAGCTCTGCTTTCAGCTTATCATTGTAGGCATACGGTATCTTTCGTGGGGTGCTAACACAAAATTGTTTAGCATCATCTGCTATCTTGATTGTGAATTTTTCACCAGGCATCGAGCGAATTATACCATCAAACACTTCTGGAAATTCCTTGGACAGGTTAGTCAGATTGAAATGTGGCGCAGCAATCGGACTAATGTTAGTAACTGATGCAACGTTTGCGTGACACAGTGGCTCAGGGTAAGCTGGTGAGAGAAATCCCAACTGCTTTGATGCATCCCATGATAAAATAATGTCATCGATGTCATCAGAAAAATAAATTGTAACACTCACGCAACGTTCGTCGGTTGAAACGATTAGTGGTAATTTTCCTGCGATCTGAATTCTGTTACCTTCGACAGTTTCAGGTCGTATTTTGCAAGGGATGAGATTCTCTACGTGGTCATTAATTTGTTCGAGCAGTGATGTAGGAGCGAGACAAATATCTGAACCGGAATCAGGAAGAGCAAGAGCGTCTATGGCATGTTCCCTGTGCGTTATCATTACTGTGGTTCGAGGTGCATGTGTAAACTGATCGTACTGACTGCACGTATTGATCCGTATCGCTCCATTTTGGGGCTTAGAGCGGCATACGGTTGAAAAATGTCCGCGTTTCCTACATGTATTACACGTAGCATCTGCAGCGGGGCAGTGCTGCCTTCCACGTTGGTGGACCTTGCCACAGTAGTTACATTTATTATTATTACTAGAAGATGGTTGTTGCTTACCCTGCTGCTTATTAATATGCTGCTTTTCTGGTTTTTTACTGTGATGTTTTCTCATATTTTTGGAGTTTCTTACAGCCGCAGTAGTGCTTGTCTGGTCTAGGCTTAGCTGTTGAGGATTTATTTCATCCCTTTGTCGTTTAGCGGCCTCTAACGCACGTACCGTTGATATGGTTTTGGTCAAATCCAATTTGTCAATCGCTAAGAGTTTTTCAACAATTGTATTATCAGAGAGTCCCTCGATGATTTGATCTCTTATGGCATTCTTAGCACATTGATCATTACAAAAGTTGCATTCGCGCACAAGGTCGCGTAGGCTAACAAGGTAGTCGTCAAATTCTTCGCCAGGTTTTTGTACCCTGGATCGAAACTTTTTCCGTTCAACTGATTCGTTCAGTTGACCTTGAATATGCGTTTCCAACGCCGTAATAATGTCCGTAGGTGACTTGAGCTGAGCCTGAGTAAGGCCTAGGTTCATTAAAATCTTCATAGTGTCAACAGAAAGGCTCAAACTGAGCACGTTTACCTGTGCTTGGTTGGGCTGTTTATCAAGTTCAGTGACAGCAATGTATGCTTTCCATTGAGTTTTCCATACACGAAACTCCGACAGTCTGTCGCTCGCTAAATCTAGCTTTGGAGGCTGAACTTTGAATGCTCGCAGCGCCATGTTTGGGTATGTTGCTTCGTCAATACCACAATAATAAAACTATACACAAAGATGTGCTATAACTAACTTTAATAACAACTCAAGTCAAACGAACAATATGGCGGTCTACGCACGTTGTGTCTCCTTTTCTCCAACTCCCTACGTCATACGTATGGGCGGCCTTAAGGGCCTCACAAGCTATATACCTAGCCTGACGTTGTATAGTTGCTGTATTAATTGTCTTTCTATTTTTGCCAGACTCTGTTGATACAAATTGGGGGAAACCCGGTATTTTCGCTGAAAAGTTAGGAGTCTTCCATTTGTTTTGGCCTCACGATCGATCGAAAAGTGGGCGAATTACAGGTGAAAAACAAAAATATCAATCCGCGCGCAATGCATTTTGGGATTTATAGCGGGCCGCTATAATTATTAGAATCGACTTATTTTTCACATTATTAACCGTTTAAAGACGAAAAAAGTTATCGCAATAGGACCATATAGTATTATTTTTACATTAAATATAGTTTGTGATCTTAAATTAGATCTAAAAAACGTAGGGAAGGGGGCTTTAATTATTTACATTAAATGATTATTATAAATGAAGAAATAAAAGATTTTTCAAATTAAAATCTATAGTATCGCCGACGTATATATACGTAGATTATATATAAATCCTACCCACTGTCAAATTATAGAAACAGTGCTCATATTCGGAACATGATCTCATAATCGCGTCGAGCGTAGCTCATTGGATCGTTTCACAAAAACAGGTGCAGGAGGCCTCCATGGACGTTTCAAACGTATGGTTATTTAGTAATAGACGTCATCTTTACCTGGCCATGGACAACGATCGTACGTGTTTTGTCCATGATTTGACACACTAAAAAGTGCGTATTTTTTAAAAAGGGGAAACCCCGTCAGCAAAATAACGTATTGTTAGGGGAAACAGCTGCACGATCATAGAAGGCGCATCTCCAATATAGCTTATTCGGGGGTTTATTTCAGTAACTCGCATGGGCCTAATGATCATTTTACAAAAAAACTATTTTAAACATTAGAAATAAAATATACACGTCATTTGCCTCAACAATAATCATTATAAACTTAATATTACCCTACATTACGGATATAAATAAAATATAAATAAAAATAAGATTATCGAATAGTATGTTATATATGATATAATCTGCCACAATATGCATAAGTATAAAAATGGATACGCTGGCTTTACGGGCTATATTGTAAAAATTATTGTTTTTAAATAAATTGTTCTCTTTTACGTAAATGTTTGCTTAATAAAAGACATAGACGTATATTCTCTATATAATATATTAAGCAATACAGTACATAATTATAAATAGAGGTAAATTTTTATATGCCAAATATAATATTATGCCTAATATAATATTTAAACGTGTTTAGAAATGGCCATTTTGAAAAGACAGTCCTTCTCCGAGACCTGTGAAATACAAAAAAAAAAAAAATTAGTTTAATGATTGATAATAAATATTTATTAACCAAATAAAAAATATCCACATAAATAATCTAGTTCCTAAAAAATATCAATTAAATCTATATAAACGAAAAATGTATTATCCTGCTCTAGGTCGTTTACATACTATATCAAATCTTTATACAGTATTGCATTAAATAATTTACGTACGGTATTGCCGAATCTTAATATCTCATTTACATACTATCAAATCTTTATACAGTATTGCATTAATAATTTACGTACGGTATTGCCGAATCTTTATATCTCATTTACATACTACTTTCTACAGTATTGCATTAATAATTTACGTACGGTATTGTCGAATCTTAATATCTAAGATTACAAAACAACGACAATCAAAGCGCACACGGCGTTCCATACAGATTACCGTTATTGAACTAGCGGCCGCTTTGGTAGTGTTGGCGGCCGCTTCGACTGTAATTCCACGTCGTCACCATTACACTATCATAACAGGCACTTTTGGCGCTCCATACAATATCGCGTTCTGTAACCGGCGGCCGAGGTTGTCGGCGGCCGAGATGGACCTAAGGGGAGAGAGAGAGGCATACACCAGTTAATCGGTATTTTTGTTTGCATTGAAATTATATTTATACTAAATCAACTCACTGACTACCAATGAAAACTACATTAGCAGCAGACGGCGTTTGGTTAGATGAGCTAGGTACCAATATCTGACTATTTAAATGTGTGGGGTCACTTGAAGTCAATGAAAATGGGAGTCTGCCGGGTACCCCCTGCTGCGTCAAGACCCAGGGGACAGCCCCCCCGAAAGGTGCTAAAAATCGACCCAGGTTAGATGAGAGAGATACCACCTAATTTTACCACCATGGGATGCCCATTGGCATCCTTATACCAGTATCACAAACGACAGACTTTTTGTCTGCTGCAATAGGCCCGCCAGACCCCCCGAGGGATCGGAGGGCCTAAAATGGGGATAGCATAGATGAGTGAGGTACCACTCAAAATTAATGCCAAATGAACAAGTTGTGTTCATACAACACTAGGCCTAAATGGATAACAACAGACTAATTGTCTGCTGCACCGCAAGTGCCAGACACCCTAAAGTTAGACTAGAGACCCCCCTTCCCCCAACTAGCCCAGCTTCGATATTGTAGAAACCACCAGCAACCAATGTTATATGGTTTAGCACATTGTAAGCAATACCAAATGACCTATTACAGACTATCTGTACACTGCTCTGGCCCTGGCAGACACCTCTAAAGTTCGACTAGAGACCCCCCTTCCCCCAACTAGCCCAGCTTAGATATTGTAGATACCACAGTACCAGCAACCAATGTTATATGATTTAGCACATTGTAAGCAATACCAAATGACCTATTACAGACTATCTTTACACTGCCTTGGCCCTGGCAGACCCCTCTAAAGTTCGACTAGAGACCCCATTTACCCCAAGTATAGCCTACATTAGATATTGTAGATAACACCAGCAGCCAATTTTATATGATTTAGCACATTGTAAGCAATACGAAATGACCTATTACGGACTATCTGTACACTGCTGCCTTGGCCCTGGCAGACCCCTCTAAAGTTCAACTAGAGACCCCATTTACCCCAAGTATAGCCTACCTTAGATATTGTAGATAACACCAGCAGCAAAAAAAACCCCCAAAACAACATGTTTAATTGAATAAAGTTTAACTTTAATCGAACTAACAATTACTAGAACTAAAATATATCACATCAATGACGATAAAATGACCATTACCATTCTAAAGGGAAAAATAGTTTAAGAGTTTCACTTATATAAGCCAAATATATAACAAGTACGGATTAGGGTAAATTTAGCATTCCTGCTAGATTTGTGAGGATCTGGAATTCCTTGCCTTTGGATGTCAAAGATACATTCGTCTGTAACTCTTGGACCTATTTTAAGAGAAAGCTTAGTAATCACCTTAATCAAATTCATGATTGTAGTAACTTAATCTAAAGTGATTTGATTAATTAATAGTGGGTAATTTTAAATGCTGTATATTATAATCCTAATCCTGTATTCATATTTATATATATAAATCCAAAGGCAAGTATAGCCTACCTTAGATATTGTAGATAACACCAGCAGCAAAAAAAAAGACCCAAAACAACAAGGCAAGGAATTCCAGATCCTCACAAATCTAGCAGGAATGCTAAATTTACCCTAATCCGTACTTGTTAGGTTATATGCATGATATGCATATAACCTCTTGATTCTGTCAGGATCTTTATTAGGTTATATGCATGATATGCATATAACCTCTTGATTCTGTCAGGATCTTTATTAGGTTATATGCATGATATGCATATAACCTCTTGATTCTGTCAGGATCTTTATTTATTAGGTTATATGCATGATATGCATATAACCTCTTGATTCTGTCAGGATCTTTATTTATTTATTTATTTATTTATTTATTTATTTATTTATTTATTTATTTATTGGTTATCCGCCTCAAGCGGATAACCTTTGTTATTGTAGTGTTACTTTTTGGTTATCCGCCTCAAGCGGATAAGCCCTTGGAATTGTAGTGTTACTTTTTTTTTATTATTCTTCTTTCTTTCTCAGATTTTGTGCACGCTGTTTCTCTGCAACGTGTTAACATAACATGTTGTAACTTTGTAAACATTTAGACATTTAACTGAAGTTGTACTGCGAAGCTTTTGGACGCTGTCAGAGCCACGTAGCGTAAGTTACGCGCGAATTTCTGAAATTCTTAAATTGATCATAACTTGGAAACAAATAAATATTTTTTAACGAAATTTTCAGCCACGGTTGCTTCACATCAATTGTAAACTGTTTTATCGCTACCGAATTTTGTAACATTAGAAAGTGCGCGCGTAAACGGCGTTTGAAATTTTAAAATGCTTCAAATCATTTTCTGATTAAATTAGCGCACGTTTCAGGTCATTTTAAGCGTTTAAAAAATTCCCACCAGATGCGCACATTTTCACGCGCGCACGGCG
The DNA here is from genome assembly GCF_963402885.1 of Antedon bifida. Lineage (NCBI taxonomy): Eukaryota > Metazoa > Echinodermata > Crinoidea > Comatulida > Antedonidae > Antedon > Antedon bifida. Next base: position 21,461,811 of record NC_136228.1, on the reverse strand, counting down.
CAGGGAACGCGTATGAGCCTTTATTTTGCATAGATTGTGTTTTTCAAACTTCAGTTAACAATTTTGCGTTATTTTATTCACTATTCAACTGGAAATGGCGTTACACGAGCACGTTAAACATGACTGGTTGCGCACGTAAAATGTCTAATAATTGTGAAAATGTTGCAAAATATGTCTACTTTTAAAAACGATACAGTTCATCAGAATGCAAGGTTACCCCCATTTTTTATTTTATTTTCTTGCAGTGTATGAATCATAGGTCTGATTTATTATAGTCTTGAATGCTAAAACGTGTTTGATGGCTACATTATGTGCATATTAAATATAATTTTTGAAATTTTGATCATCAAACAAACACTAACATTTTCAAAGAGCAAAACAATAAACATAACGTTTATCTTTTTACTTCACATTTTAATATATAAAACTTGAAAGTATGAACTTTCATAATATGTTACTGTTTAAAATGTGTGAAGATTTCATTATAGTAAAAATTATGATTTAGTTTGATAGGTAATAATCAACTTGCATCGAGGGGTTCACGACATACCGAATGAACGAGTAATTGTTCTTCGGATTTTCTTCAGCAGGTGTCTATATGGCTCGATGTGTAGTGCAACCGACTTTAGTATCAGAGGTACCGTGATCGAATCCCGTCACGGGAAAATAATTAAATAAAAGGATTTATTTGCTTATTACACTGAAAGGGAGTTTTATTTTCGAATAGGCTACTTTTTGGAAAAGTCATGATTGAAAAGTACTTGAATGCGCAAGATACGTTTGTTGCGGGCGGATAACCAAACTCGTCCTCAAGTGACGAGTTAAGATCTAGTTTTTTTTTATTATTCTTCTTTCTTTCTCAGATTTTGTGCACGCGTTTTCTCTTCAACGTGTTAACATAACATGTTGTAACTTGGTCAACATTTAGACATTTAACTGAAGATGTTCTGCCAAGCTTTTGGACGCTGTCAGATCCGCGTAGCGTAAGTCACGCGCGATTTTCTGAAAATCTTAAATCGGTCATAACTTCGAAACCGATAAATATTTTTTAACGAAATTTTCTGCCACGTTTTCTTCACATCAATGGCTAACTTTTGGAATGTTTAACAAATTTTTGGAGATTAGAAAGTTTTCGCGTAAATTGCGTTTGAAATATTTTACTCTTCTTATTTTGTGCACGCTGTTTCTCTTCAACGTGTAAACATAATATGTTGTAACTTGTTCAGCATTTAGACATTTTACTGAAGTTGTCCAGCCAAGCTTTTTGACGATGTCAGAGCCGCGTAGCGTAAGTTACGCGTGATTTTCTGAAAATCTTAAATTGGTTATAACTTCGAAACAAATGAATATTTTTTAACTTCATTTTCAGTCACGTTTGCTTCACATCAATAGTTAACTTTTTTAACGCTACCGCAATTTGTAACATTAGAAAGTGCGCGCGTAAATGGCGTTTGAAATTTTAAAATGCTTCAAATCAATTTCTGATTAAATTAGAGCACGATTCAGGTCATTTTAAGCGTTTAAAAAATTGCCACTGGTGCGCACATTTTTACGCGCGCACGGCGCAGGGAACACATATGAACATTTCTTTTACACGATTTGTGTTTTTAAATCTTCGGTTAACAATTTTACGTTATTTTATTCACTTTTCAACTTGAAATGGCGTTCTACGAGCACGTTAAACATGACAGGTTGCGCACGAAAACGTCAACAAATTGTGAAAATGTTGCAAAATATGTCTACTTTTAAAAATGAAACAGTTCATCAGAATGCAAGGTTACCCCCATTTTTTATTTTATTTTCTTGCAGTGTATTAATCATAGGTCTAATTTATTATAGTCTTGAATGTTAAAAAGTGTTTGATAGCTACATTGTTTGCATATTAAATGTAATTTTTGAAATAATTATCAACAAACAAACATAAACATATTCAAAGAGTAAAACAATAAACATAACGTTTATCTTTTTTCTTTACATGTTAATACATAAAACTTGAAAGTATGCACTTTCATAATATGTCAGTGTTTAAAATTTGTGAAGATTTCATCATAGTAAAAATTATGATTTAAGTTCGATATGTAATAATCAACTTGCATCGAGGGGGTTCACGACATACCGAATGAACGAGGACTCTTTCTTCGGATTTTCTTCAGCAGGTGCTCATATGGCTCGATGTGTAGTGCAACCGACTTTGGTATTAGAGGTACCGGGATCGAATCCCATCACGGGAAAGCAATTAATTAAAAGTATTTATTAGGTTATTACACTGAAAGGGAAGTTTTAATTTTGAATAGGCTACTTTTTTGGAAAAGTCATAACTGAGAAGTACTTTAATACGCAAGATACGTTTTGTTGCGGGCGGATAACCAAACTCGTCCTCAAGTGACGAGTTTAGATCTAGTTTATTTATTCTTTCCTTAGCACTATTTTGTCCGTGAATTATCTTGGCATCAGTTTCATCTAGCTAAGTCAATTTTTCAGAGTATATTCCTTATGGCCAGGAATCGATGTGGTCATGTTTTCACGGTGCGCAATCATAAATTACGCGGTCTACGCGCGATTTAATGAAATCACGTTTGTAATCATATCTTCACAAGCATGAATCACTTTTAAACAAAATTTGGTACTCATAAATTTCAGGTCATATTTCATCATATGGCAATATAATTACGTGCGTAGCGCATATAACGCATGCGTACGCGCGCTTAAAAGTTTTAAAATTGTCAAAATTTATTTTCGATGAAATTAGAGTACGTTTCAGGCAATTTTAAGCGTTTAAAAAATTGCCACGAGTGCGCAGAATTTTCACGCGCACTGCGCGTTAAACGTTAATGCGCACTATTTTTTCCAGATTTCTGTTTTACAACCTTTCTTTAATAATATCATCATATTTGATTCACTTTTCAACTCGAAATTGCGTTATACGAGCACGTCAAAAGTGACAGGCTACGCACGTATAAGTTAACAAAATAGTGAAAATATGCTAAATTTTAAAATTAATATATATCGTCAGAATGCTGGGGAACACCTATTTTTTATTTCATTTTCTTGAAGTGTATGTATCATATGTATGATTTATTATCAAATTAAGAGAACAAAAGTTGATTAAGTCATCATTAATTGCATATTGAATTAAAAAAAATTAATTTCGACAATCAAACAAATTTTGACAATTTCTTAGGCCGAAATAACAAACTTAACATTAACTTTCTTTCTTAAGAAGTTCATATATTAAAGTTAAAAGTATATAGTTTGACAGTGCATCATTTTTTTAAATTTTTAAAGTTGTCATCATAGTAATAAATTATAATTCATTGCGGTATGTAATAATCTATCTGCACCAAAGTGGCTACTGAATAGTAAATACACGGAGGAATCTTTCTACATGTTTTAGTAAGTTGTGTATGGCTCGGTGGTCTGTGCTCGTGTTTATGGCATTCAAGGTACCGAGATCGAGCCTCACCTTGGGTAACGAAACGAAATAAGATTTTTTTTTATTATTTGTATTGTTTGTTCAATTTTATTTCTTAGTGTATAGATTATACACATGATTTATAATGAAATTTAGATATAAAGAAACTTATGTCTTTGTTATTATGTAACAAATATGGTTTATGACATTATACGCAGAGGGATCTTTGATCGGATTGCGATACCGGCTATTGTATTTGCCTTAGCAAGATCTTAGCATATAATATTATAAATAATTAAAGATTCTGAGAAAATCAATCAATCAATATATCTTTTACAAATCAATTATCTTTATTTTAATCAAATGCATATAACCTATAATTCGTCATAGTGACGAATTAAATCTAGTTTATTTATTTATTCTTTCCTTAGCACTATTTTGTCCGTGAATTATCTTGGCATCACTTTCATCTAGCTAAGTCAATTTTTCAGAGTATATTCCTTATGGCCAGGAATCGATGTGGTCATGTTTTCACGGTGCGCAATCATAAATTACGCGGTCTACGCGCGATTTAATGAAATCACGTTTGTAATCATATCTTCACAAGCATGAATCACTTTTAAACAAAATTTGGTACTCATAAATTTCAGGTCATATTTCATCATATGGCAATATAATTACGTGCGTAGCGCATATAACGCATGCGTACGCGCGCTTAAAAGTTTTAAAATTGTCAAAATTTATTTTCGATGAAATTAGAGTACGTTTCAGGCAATTTTAAGCGTTTAAAAAATTGCCACGAGTGCGCAAAATTTTGCACGCGCACTGCGCGTTAAACGTTAATGCGCACTCTTTTTGCCCGATTTCTGTTTTACAACCTTTCTTTAATAATATCATCATATTTGATTCACTTTTCAACTCGAAATTGCGTTATACAAGCACGTCAAAAGTGACAGGCTACGCACGTATAAGTTAACAAAATAGTGAAAATATGCTAAATTTTAAAATTAATATATATCGTCAGAATGCTGGGGAACACCTATTTTTTATTTCATTTTCTTGAAGTGTATGTATCATATGTATGATTTATTATCAAATTAAGAGAACAAAAGTTGATTAAGTCATCATTAATTGCATATTGAATTAAAAAAAATTAATTTCGACAATCAAACAAATTTTGACATTTTCTTAGGCCGAAATAACAAACTTAACATTAACTTTCTTTCTTAAGAAGTTCATATATTAAAGTTAAAAGTATATAGTTTGACAGTGCATCATTTTTTTAAATTTTTAAAGATGTCATCATAGTAATAAATTATAATTCATTGCGGTATGTAATAATGTATCTGCACCAAAGTGGCTACTGAATAGTAAATACACGGAGGAATCTTTCTACATGTTTTAGTAAGTTGTGTATGGCTCGGTGGTCTGTGCTCGTGTCTATAGCATTCAAGGTACCGAGATCGAGCCTCACCTTGGGTAACGAGACGAAATAAGATTTTTTTTTATTATTTGTATTGTTTGACAATTTTATTTCTTAGTGTATAGATTATACACATAATAATGAAATCTTGATAAAAAGTAAGTAATGTCTTTATTACTATGTAACAATGTGGTTTATGACATTATACGCAGAGGGATCTTTGACCGGATTATGATACCGGCTATTGTATTCGCGTTAGCAAGATCCTATCATGTATTATAAATAATTAAAGATTCTGAGAAAATCAATCAACCAATATATCTTTTACAAATCAATTATCTTTATTTAAATCAATGCATATAACCTATAATTCGTCATAGTGACGAATTAAATTCTAGTTTATTGGTTATCCGCCTCAAGCGGATAAGCCCTTGGAATTGTAGTGTTACTTTTTTTTATTGGTTATCCGCCACAAGCGGATAACCTTTGTTATTGGTTATCCGCCTCAAGCGGATAAGCCCTTGGAATTGTAGTGTTACTTTTTTTTTTTTTTTTTTTTATTATTCTTCTTTCTTTCTCAGATTTTGTGCACGCGTTTTCTCTTCAACGTGTTAACATAACATGTTGTAACTTGGTCAACATTTAGACATTTAACTGAAGATGTTCAGCCAAGCTTTTGGACGCTGTCAGATCCGCGTAGCGTAAGTCACGCGCGATTTTCTGAAAATCTTAAATCGGTCATAACTTCGAAACCAATAAATATTTTTTAACGAAATTTTCAGCCACGTTTTCTTCACATCAGTGGCTAACTTTTGGAATGTTAAACAAATTTTTGGAGACTAGAAAGTTTTCGCGTAAATTGCGTTTGAAATATTTTACTCTTCTTATTTTGTGCACGCTGTTTCTCTTCAACGTGTAAACATAATATGTTGTAACTTGTTCAGCATTTAGACATTTTACTGAAGTTGTCCAGCCAAGCTTTTTGACGAAGTCAGAGCCGCGTAGCGTAAGTTACGCGTGATTTTCTGAAAATCTTAAATTGGTTATAACTTCCAAACAAACGAATATTTTTTAACGTCATTTTCAGCCACGTTTGCTTCACATCAATAGTTAACTTTTTTAACGCTACCGCAATTTGTAACATTAGAAAGTGCGCGCGTAAATGGCGTTTGAAATTTTAAAATGCTTCAAATCAATTTCTGATTAAATTAGAGCACGATTCAGGTCATTTTAAGCGTTTAAAAAATTGCCACTGGTGCGCACATTTTTACGCGCGCACGGCGCAGGGAACACGTATGAGCATTTTTTTTACACGATTTGTATTTTTAAATCTTCGGTTAACAATTTTACGTTATTTTATTCACTTTTCAACTTGAAATGGCGTTCGACGAGCACGTTAAACATAACAGGTTGCGCACGAAAACGTCAACAAATTGTGAAAATGTTCCAAAATATGTCTACTTTTAAAAATGAAACAGTTCACCAGAATGCAAGGTTACCCCCATTTTTTATTTTATTTTCTTGCAGTGTATGAATCATAGGTCTAATTTATAATAGTCTTGAATGTTAAAAAGTGTTTGATGGCTACATTATTTGCATATTAAATGTAATTTTTGAAATAATTATCATCAAACAAACATAAACATGTTCAAAGAGTAAAACAATAAACATAACGTTTATCTTTTTTCTTTACATGTTAATATATAAAACTTGAAAGTATGCACTTTCATAATATGTGACTGTTTAAAATCTGTGAAGATTTCATCATAGTAAAAATTATGATTTAGTTTGATAGGTAATAATCAACTTGCATCGAGGGGTTCACGACATACCGAATGAACGAGTAATTGTTCTTCGGATTTTCTTCAGCATGTGCTCATATGGCTCGATGTGTAGTGCAACCGACTTTGGTATCGGAGGTACCGGGATCGAATCCCGTCACGGGAAAATAATTAAATAAAAGGATTTATTTGCTTATTACACTGAAAGGGAGTTTTATTTTCGAATAGGCTACTTTTTGGAAAAGTCATGATTGAAAAGTACTTGAATGCGCAAGATACGTTTGTTGCGGGCGGATAACCAAACTCGTCCTCAAGTGACGAGTTAAGATCTAGTTATTCTTCTTTCTTTCTTAGATTTTGTGCACGCATTTTCTCTTCAACGTGTTAACGTAACATGTTGTAACTTGGTCAACATTTAGACATTTAACTGAAGATGTTCTGCCAAGCTTTTGGACGCTGTCAGATCCGCGTAGCGTAAGTCACGCGCGATTTTCTGAAAATCTTAAATCGGTCATAACTTCGAAACCGATAAATATTTTTTAACGAAATTTTCAGCCACGTCTTCTTCACATCAATGGCTAACTTTTGGAATGTTTAACACATTTTTGGAGACTAGAAAGTTTTCGCGTAAATTGCGTTTGAAATATTTTACTCTTCTTATTTTGTGCACGCTGTTTCTCTTCAACGTGTAAACATAATATGTTGTAACTTGTTCAGCATTTAGACATTTTACTGAAGTTGTCCAGCCAAGCTTTTTGACGATGTCAGAGCCGCGTAGCGTAAGTTACGCGTGATTTTCTGAAAATCTTTAATCGGTTATAACTTCAAAGCAAATGAATATTGTTTAACGTCATGTTCAGCCACATTTGCTTCACATCAATAGTTAACTTTTTTAACGCTACCGCAATTTGTAACATTAGAAAGTGCGCGCGTAAATGGCGTTTGAAATTTTAAAATGCTTCAAATCAATTTCTGATTAAATTAGAGCACGATTCAGGTCATTTTAAGCGTTTAAAAAATTTCCACTGGTGCGCACATTTTTACGCGCGCACGGCGCATGGAACACGTATGAGCATTTCTTTTACACGATTTGTGTTTTTAAATCTTCGGTTAACAACTTTACGTTATTTTATTCACTTTTCAACTTGAAATGGCGTTCTACGAGCACGTTAAACATGACAGGTTGCGCACGAAAACGTCAACAAATTGTGAAAATGTTCCAAAATATGTCTACTTTTAAAAATGAAACAGTTCATCAGAATGCAAGGTTACCCCCATTTTTTATTTTATTTTCTTGCAGTGTATTAATCACAGGTCTAATTTATTATAGTCCTGAATGTTAAAAAGTGTTTGATGGCTACATTATTTGCATATTAAATGTAATTTTTGAAATAATTATCATCAAACAAACATAAACATATTCAAAAAGTAAAACAATAAACATAATGTTTATCTTTTTTCTTTATATGTTAATATATAAAACTTGAAAGTATGCACTTTCATAATATGTAACTGTTTAAAATTTGTGAAGATTTCATCATAGTAAAAATTATGATTTAAGTTCATTATGTAATAATCAACTTGCATCGAGGGGGTTCACGACATACCGAATGAACGAGGACTCTTTCTTCGGATTGTCTTCAGCAGGTGCTGATATGGCTCGATGTGTAGTGCAACCGCCTTTGGTATCAGAGGTACCGGGTTCGAATCCCGTCACGGGAAAACAATTAATTAAAAAGGTTTATTTGGTTATTACACTTAAAGGGCAGTTTAAATTTTGAATAGCCCACTTTTTTTGGAAAAGTCATAACTTAGAAGTACTTGAATACGCAAGATACGTTTTGTTGCTGGCGGATAACCAAACTCGTCCTCAAGTGACGAGTTTAGATCTAGTTGTACGTGTTTCTTTTTTTTTTTATTATTCTTCTTTCTTTCTCAGATTTTGTGCACGCGTTTTCTCTTCAACGTGTTAACATAACATGTTGTAACTTGGTCAACATTTAGACATTTAACTGAAGATGTTCAGCCAAGCTTTTGGACGCTGTCAGATCCGCGTAGCGTAAGTCACGCGCGATTTTCTGAAAATCTTAAATCGGTCATAACTTCGAAACCGATAAATATTTTTTAACGAAATTTTCAGCCACGTTTTCTTCACATCAATGGCTAACTTTTGGAATGTTTAACAAATTTTTGGAGACTAGAAAGTTTTCGCGTAAATTGCGTTTGAAATATTTTACTCTTCTTATTTTGTGCACGCTGTTTCTCTTCAACGTGTAAACATAATATGTTGTAACTTGTTCAGCATTTAGACATTTTACTGAAGTTGTCCAGCCAAGCTTTTTGACGATGTCAGAGCCGCGTAGCGTAAGTTACGCGTGATTTTCTGAAAATCTTAAATTGGTTATAACTTCAAAACAAACGAATATTTTTTAACGTCATTTTCAGCCACGTTTGCTTCACATCAATAGTTAACTTTTTTAACGCTACCGCAATTTGTAACGTTAGAAAGTGCGCGCGTAAATGGCGTTTGAAATTTTAAAATGCTTCAAATCAATTTCTGATTAAATTAGAGCACGATTCAGGTCATTTTAAGCGTTTAAAAAATTGCCACTGTTGCGCACATTTTTACGCGCGCACGGCGCAGGGAACACGTATGAGCATTTCTTTTACACGATTTGTGTTTTTAAATCTTCGGTTAACAATTTTACGTTATTTTATTCACTTTTCAACTTGAAATGGCGTTCTACGAGCACGTTAAACATGACAGGTTGCGCACGAAAACGTCAACAAATTGTGAAAATGTTCCAAAATATGTCTACTTTTAAAAATGAAACAGTTCACCAGAATGCAAGGTTACCCCATTTTTTTATTTTATTTTCTTGCAGAGTATGAATCATAGGTCTAATTTATAATAGTCTTGAATGTTAAAAAGTGTTTGATGGCTACATTATTTGCATATTAAATGTAATTTTTGAAATATTTATCATCAAACAAACATAAACATATTCAAAGAGTAAAACAATAAACATAACGTTTATCTTTTTTCTTTACATGTTAATATATTAAACTTGAAAGTATGCACTTTCATAATATGTCACTGTTTAAAATGTGTGAAGATTTCATCATAGTAAACATTATGATTTAAGTTCGATATGTAATAATCAACTTGCATCGAGGGGGTTCACGACATACCGAATGAACGAGGATTCTTTCTTCGGATTTTCTTCACCAGGTGCTCATATGGCTCGATGTGTAGTGCAACCGACTTTGGTATCACAGGTACCGGGTTCGAATCCAATCACGGGAAAACAATCAATTAAAAGGATTTATTTGGTTATTACACTTAAAGGGCAGTTTTAATTTTGAATAGGCTACTTTTTTGGAAAAGTCATAACTGAGAAGTACTTGAATGCGCAAGATACGTTTTTTTGCGGGCGGATAACCAAACTCGTCCTCAAGTGACGAGTTTAAGATCTAGTTATTCTTCTTTCTTTCTCAGATTTTGTGCACGCTGTTTCTCTGCAACGTGTTAACATAACATTTTGTAACTTTCTAAACATTTAGACATTTAACTGAAGTTGTACTGCGAAGCTTTTGGACGCTGTCAGAGCCACGTAGCGTAAGTTACGCGCGAATTTCTGAAATTCTTAAATTGATCATAACTTTGAAACAAATAAATATTTTTTAACGAAATTTTCAGCCACGGTTGCTTCACATCAATTGTAAACTGTTTTATCGCTACCGAATTTTGTAACATTAGAAAGTGCGCGCGTAAACGGCGTTTGAAATTTTAAAATGCTTCAAATCATTTTCTGATTAAATTAGCGCACGTTTCAGGTCATTTTAAGCGTTTAAAAATTTCCCACCAGATGCGCACATTTTCACGCGCGCACGGCGCACGGAACGCGTATGAGCCTTTATTTTGCATAGACTGTGTTTTTCAAACTTCAGTTAACAATTTTGCGTTATTTTATTCACTATTCAACTGGAAATGGCGTTACACGAGCACGTTAAACATGACTGGTTGCGCACGTAAAATGTCTAATAATTGTGAAAATGTTGCAAAATATGTCTACTTTTAAAAACGATACAGTTCATCAGAATGCAAGGTTACCCCCATTTTTTATTTTATTTTCTTGCAGTGTATGAATCATAGGTCTGATTTATTATAGTCTTGAATGCTAAAACGTGTTTGATGGCTACATTATGTGCATATTAAATATAATTTTTGAAATTTTGATCATCAAACAAACACTAACATTTTCAAAGAGCAAAACAATAAACATAACGTTTATCTTTTTACTTCACATTTTAATATATAAAACTTGAAAATATGAACTTTCATAATATGTTACTGTTTAAAATGTGTGAATATTTCATTATAGTAAAAATTATGATTTAGTTTGATAGGTAATAATCAACTTGCATCGAGGGGTTCACGACATACCGAATGAACGAGTAATTGTTCTTCGGATTTTCTTCAGCAGGTGCTCATATGGCTCGATGTGTAGTGCAACCGACTTTGGTATCAGAGGTACCGGGATCGAATCCCGTCACGGGAAAATAATTAAATAAAAGGATTTATTTGCTTATTACACTGAAAGGGAGTTTTATTTTCGAATAGGCTACTTTTTGGAAAAGTCATGATTGAAAAGTACTTGAATGCGCAAGATACGTTTGTTGCGGGCGGATAACCAAACTCGTCCTCAAGTGACGAGTTAAGATCTAGTTTATTTATTCTTTCCTTAGCACTATTTTGTCCGTGAATTATCTTGGCATCAGTTTCATCTAGCTAAGTCAATTTTTCAGAGTATATTCCTTATGGCCAGGAATCGATGTGGTCATGTTTTCACGGTGCGCAATCATAAATTACGCGGTCTACGCGCGATTTAATGAAATCACGTTTGTAATCATATCTTCACAAGCATGAATCACTTTTAAACAAAATTTGGTACTCATAAATTTCAGGTCATATTTCATCATACGGCAATATAATTACGTGCGTAGCGCATATAACGCATGCGTACGCGCGCTTAAAAGTTTTAAAATTGTCAAAATTTATTTTCGATGAAATTAGAGTACGTTTCAGGCAATTTTAAGCGTTTAAAAAATTGCCACGAGTGCGCAGAATTTTGCACGCGCACTGCGCGGTAAACGTTAATGCGCACTCTTTTTGCCCGATTTCTGTTTTACAACCTTTCTTTAATAATATCATCATATTTGATTCACTTTTCAACTCGAAATTGCGTTATACAAGCACGTCAAAAGTGACAGGCTACGCACGTATAAGTTAACAAAATAGTGAAAATATGCTAAATTTTAAAATTAATATATATCGTCAGAATGCTGGGGAACACCTATTTTTTATTTCATTTTCTTGAAGTGTATGTATCATATGTATGATTTATTATCAAATTAAGAGAACAAAAGTTGATTAAGTCATCATTAATTGCATATTGAATTAAAAAAAATTAATTTCGACAATCAAACAAAATTTGACATTTTCTTAGGCCGAAATAACAAACTTAACATTAACTTTCTTTCTTAAGAAGTTCATATATTAAAGTTAAAAGTATATAGTTTGACAGTGCATCATTTTTTTAAATTTTTAAAGATGTCATCATAGTAATAAATTATAATTCATTGCGGTATGTAATAATCTATCTGCACCAAAGTGGCTACTGAATAGTAAATACACGGAGGAATCTTTCTACATGTTTTAGTAAGTTGTGTATGGCTCGGTGGTCTGTGCTCGTGTCTATAGCATTCAAGGTACCGAGATCAAGCCTCACCTTGGGTAACGAAACGAAATAAGATTTTTTTTTTATTATTTGTATTGTTTGTTCAATTTTATTTCTTAGTGTATAGATTATACACATGATTTATAATGAAATCTACATAAAAAGAAACTTAGGTCTTTATTATTATGTAACAAATGTGGTTTATGACATTATACGCAGAGGGATCTTTGATCGGATTGCGATACCGGCTATTGTATTTGCGTTAGCAAGATCCTAGCATATATTATAAATAATTAAAGATTCTGAGAAAATCAATCAATCAATATATCTTTTACAAATCAATTATCTTTATTTTAATCAATGCATATAACCTATAATTCGTCATAGTGACGAATTAAATCTAGTTATATATTTGGCTTATATAAGTTTTAAGTGAAACTCCCCTTTAGAATGGTAATGGTCATTTTATCGTCATTGATGTGATATATTTTAGTTCTAGTAATTGTTAGTTCGATTAAAGTTAAACTTTATTCAATTAAACATGTTGTGTTGGGATTTTTTTTTGCTGCTGGTGTTATCTACAATATCTAAGGTAGGCTATACTTGGGGTAAATGGGGTCTCTAGTCGAACTTTAGAGGGGTCTGCCAGGGCCAAGGCAGCAGTGTACAGATAGTCGGTAATAGGTAATTTGGTATTTCTTACAATGTGCTAAATCATATAACATTGGTTGCTGGTGGTATCTACAATATCTAAGCTGGGCTAGTTGGGGGAAGGGGGGTCTCTAGTCTAACTTTAGGGAGTCTGGCACTTGCGGTGCAGCAGACAATTAGTCTGTTGTTATCCATTTAGTGTTGTATGAACACAACTTGTTCATTTGGCATTAATTTTGAGTGGTACCTCACTCATCTATGCTATCCCCATTTTAGGCTCTCCGATCCCTCGGGGGGTCTGGCGGGCCTATTGCAGCAGACAAAAAGTCTGTCGTTGGTGATACTGGTATAAGGATGCCAATGGGCATCCCATGGTGGTAAAATTAGGTGGTATCTCTCTCATCTAACCTGGGCCGATTTTTTAGCACCTTTTGGGGTCCCCTGGGTCTAGACGCAGCAGGGGCTACCCGGCAGACTCCCATTTTCATTGACTTCAAGTGACCCCCAACACACTTAAATAGTCAGATATTGGTACCTAGCTCATCTAACCAAATGTCTCTGGGCTGCCTGTCTAATGTGTTAACCACACGTCACAACAAAAACGATGACCAAAAACAGAGGTGGTGACCACCTAGATAACCTGAATATTAACCAATCAGGGACAAGGAATTTTATGCTAATTAGGAAAACTGTTGAACACATAGCGCAAGAAACCAAAAAACAAAGTTCGACATTTTTCTACTTTAAATACACATTTTCTGTTGTCCGATTTTGGTAGACTTTTTACAAGACGTTTATAGTATTTTTATCTATCAAATAAGTGTATAAAATCATTTATTGATATTTTGTCCACCAAAAATCGTAGATTGACTGGACTATTATCAAAGATATCTTTGCTATATTAGCGCGCCATGCAAAACGGTCGGCGGAGTAGTCGAGTCACATGGTTTGATGATGGATGATGGATCTGGTGGTGGTGGCGCGCGCCTACGTGAAGAATTAAAGCATGCAGGCATAGGCCATGGAGGTATCTATTTTTATACCTCCATGCATAGGCCTAGTCATTAGCAGGATCGGATTCGGAGCTAGAAAGGAGCAATATTTTTTGGGGTTTGTTTGATCACGTCACTGGGCTCTCCACAATCAACATGCAGTAAGCAATCCAAGAAAGAATATGGATAGGCTAGGCCGCCTAGGCCTACCTATAGCTGCAGTATCACACTCACACAGGCAGTAGTAGGCTACTGTCATCCATATAACAAACACAGAAAAGTACACACCGACAGACTCGCCTCTCCCAGTGCTGCAGTGTCCACCACCATCGCATCATGTATGTAGTGCTGAAAACAGAAGAATGAAGAAAAAGAGAGGTAGGCCTATGGGCGCTACTGCAGTTTTGCACCACACCGTGGCGTTAGTCATAATATATCTTCGATTTCTCACCGAAACTTTCGTTTTTTACACTCACAACATCATATGTTGTAACATGTTTTGTTTATACGATTCGACCACTTACGAAGTAGTTTTTTTAAAATAACAATACTTTTCAAAACATTTTAAACAATACTGAACTCGCTGTCAACACACTGCGAAATGTTCGCCATCTTATATTTATCACTTATATTTATCATTTTACCCCAAAAATTGTAAAAACTATAGAGGGCAGTGTTATAAAATCTGATTACACATAATAGGCCTTGGCCTATTTAATTTTGAAAATCAAGAAATGTTTTCAGCTGGCGAAATAAAGGTTAAATTAATATTTCATTATTAGTACTGTATTATTATTCATATTTATTAATGGTTCCTATCAATGTTTTATGTACGGACTCATATCGTCGCCGTTTTGATATGTACTTTGCAGTTTAAAAATAAAAACAGAAAATAAAACATACATTGATTTCTGGCAATTTTCTGATTCTAAAATGGCCACAGTTCAATCGAAGTATTCGCGAAAAAAGGAGCTGTTTTGAAAGGCATTTTTTATTGTGGTAAAGGTAATATAACGGTGGCTAAATCATGGGAACATGTTACATAATGGCCCAAAATTGTATGATGTGGGTGTGAGAAAAAAATTAAGTGAGAAATCGAAGATATAACAGTGTGGTGCGAAACTGCAGTAGCGCCGGCCTATGTATGTACATACTGTATTTAACAATTTATGTTGCTTTTTGTTGAGGCTTTTGATATTAGGCCACATCAAAAATACTGATAATTTTTTTCTGTTTGTAAGGCCAAATAAAAAAATATAGGCCTACATGTTTCGTCAATAAAAAAGCTTTGCGCGTAATAGTTACACGGCGGCGTTGGATACAACAACGGTTTTCATTCAATATCAGTGCATGGAGGTATAAAAATAGAAGGAGAGAGCTTGAATATATTGTAGCGCATTAACAGAATGTTGCCATGGTATTTTCTAAGTCAAAGCCTTGTGCCGATAGCGTGCTGCGCAAACTTTGCTACCAAGGTCAGCCGCCGCCTCTATCTAGTCAGCCCTCTATCATAGATGAGGTGAGACCCTCAAATATACACAAACAAACACATATACTTTTGGCATGCGCAGTGCTATTGTTTGTGTTATAATTATATAATCAAATGTTTGCTTCCCGCTTAAAAAATCTCTAAATATTGATACCAAACATGTTTACATATGACATTTTAAGCAAATTTTATCAGGCTTCCAATCTATTATAGTTGTTATTGTAATTTACTTGCTGTTTATGCAATTATATGTATTTTGATAAAATATTAATAAACGTCGTCAGACAGCTGTAGTTTTGTGTGAAGAACACATGGTTATTGCTTTACATTCTTACGTTTGTCATTAAGCTGCCGATAATTGCCGGCCAAAGATATTGACGAAATACATTAGACATATATTTGCGGGATAGGGGAAGTTTTCGATTACGAAACTGTGACTAGGCCTATAGTTTTAGGCTAGGTCCGGAGTAGTCCTTGCATAATTATTATATCTAGGCTAAAAAAATGATAATTGCTGTAAGTAGCAATTTTATCTCCGCTGCATGCAGAGTAAACAAGCATGTGATGTCACATCTCGATATCAGGAGGCATGCGCAGTGACTTGGAACGCGACTAGGAAGCGACCACATGGAGGCACACTGCGGGTAAGTTGCGGTTAACATTGTGTAACATGCTGCGTTATATGGGGAGACGGCGGACTATGTAATTACAAAGGCTTGTCTTCTGAGTTCTCTCCTTTTATTTTTATACCTCACTGATCAGTGCATGAAGAATTAATTTTATAAAGATTATGTTCAACTTTGCTTCTTGGAAATAAAAGTCTATGGCACTTCTTGTATTTAAAAACGCAATTCATCATTTATTCTGCATACAATCAATTTTTTAAAAATTATTCTGCATATATATATAATTCACTTTTTAACTTGTGTATTATTAAACTACAATTACAATACAATTATACAATTATGAAAATAAAAGCATATTCTTCATATTTATTCATATTTATTTATAAATATCAGGATCATCATCAAAATTGTAGGCCTAATTATTTGAATACATTCAATTACTTTAATATTTATATACTGTATATCAATTTTATCATTTTGTTTATTTTCTTAGTAAATACATCAACATCAAATCATAATTTTATTAGTAACTAGTATTTATAAGATTAAGTAGCCCAATATTTATTCCTGATTGAATGCTCTCAAAGTCAAGTTAAATTCTCTGGTGGTATGTTGTGAATCCCATGATGAATACTTCTGATTTCAATTGAAATTCACTGAGCTGCACAGAAAAGAAAGCATGCTAGAGGAGACGGAGGATGCATGCAAGCAAAGTTAAGTTAATAATAATAATAGATGTTAATCAGTGAATGAATGAGCTAATGCAATTCAGATGTGCAGTTCCAAAACCTGATAAACAAATAATCATAATTAATATAAAATATTAGTTCTTTTCTACATAAAACACATGTACTATTCTACTGTGTTAATAAACAAAGAGGTTAAGTCCACATCTACTAAAAAGTAAAATTAATACAAAAAACGATGTGCATTTGTTTACAAACACAAATCGACATGGCGCTTGCAGTGGATAAGCGATCCAAACTTAAAAAATTAATAATAATATTAATGGAAGCTAGACGGCAAAATAAAAACCAGGAAAAAAGAAGAAAACACAATATGTGGGTGATGAGAGATGTGTTATCACATCGGTCAACTTTGCGACAGTACCATGCCCATTTTATGATGCTGAAGGAACGAGATAGAGAGTGGTTTTTTAAGTAAGTAGACTAGGCATACTACTACTGTACTTGGTACTCTACTAGGCTAAAGCTCACAAGCGTAGTACAGTAGTAGGCCTAGACTAGCCTAGACTAGGCCTAGTATTAGTAGTGGTAGGCCTCTAGCCTAGCACAATCAATAATACGACAGTAATCACTAAATATCAATACAATTAGGGCCTAGGCCTATATCCCGTCTGAATTAGCCTTAATGCTCTAGGCCTAGTAATGGCTAACCTTGCCCATATAGGTAGGGGAAACAACCTAGGCCTAAGAGAGATCGTCATTTCTATGGAACGCCATGTGCGCTTTAATCTTTGATTGTCGTTGTCAACGCCATGGCCATGGCGAGTTGAGTTACAGCTGTATGTATGGAAACCAATAAATATAAGCTAAATCATGTACTATCGAATCTTTAGTCTTTGAGACGAAAACGCGACCTTCTACAGCACTATTCTTGGCCGGCCGCCAGTCGAGTTATTAGCAGAAATTCGCGTAATTAATTACCGTACCGTACAGACACTTGCATCCAGTCTTATTTTATTATTTAAAACTCATTTTAAATTGATCAATATTTTTCGTTGCGGATATTCGTTCCGCAACTTCGTTGCGGATAACCAATAAAGATTTGATACAATAACAATAGGTGATCATTTTATTCTAAATGATCACCTAATTATGCAATTATTTAGTAATTTTATGTACCATTTATTCGGTTCCTGTAATGTAAGTTAAGTAATTAATTAATTGTAAGTAAATAATGATGTAATTTAATAAAAAAAATATTTATATTATTGAAATGAATTTCTAAATAAATTTACATTGTCAATTTAATCTTGTTGTTTGGTTTATTTTTTGCTATCCTATGTATTATGATAATTTTGCTATTCTATGTATTAGAATATTTATATATAACAGCATATCGAAATCTTTTAATAAAGAAACTAAACAAAATTTGTAAAAAGTATACATGAATGATTTGCATTTGTATAGAACGCCTTTGTCTTAAAATTCCGTCTCCACCCTGCTTTGATGTGATTTCTTTGTTTAACATACCTAGGTCTATTGTTCCATTGTGGCAGTCCAGCAAACACATAGTGGTTTTCTAACGTTAGTGTTTGGTTAATGTTTAGGTTCACTAATAACCGTTATTTTATTACATTTCTATAACGTAAAAAGAAACATTCAGATAACGTTTTTAGGTTAGCATTTACAGGATACAAAACGCTATAAAAACGGTACTTGAATTTTAAAACTATAAAAAACTGGAAAAAAAATCAATAAAAACATTATTAGATAATGCCTCATTTCTATCATTTTATTATACATAACCCTAACCCTTTATTTGTTAATACTGTACTAACTTAATTATTTAGATAGATTTAGATACACAAAGGCGCCGGCAAAAGTTATTAAAATATGTTTCAGAACACCAGGTTTATTTCATTGGAATGGTACATTATATTTTATCAGTAAACCGTATATTAAATGCCTGGAATTTTTATCATTTTAATTTATTGATGATCCTCCCATGGAGGTATAAAAAATACCTCCATAATCCTCCTTTATCTGCAAAAAAATAAAAACATTATTAGATAGGTCTACATTGTTATATAATTATGTAAACATTTTGTATATTCTTAAGTTGTTGGAATTCGATCATGATTAAGTCAATTACAAGGCGGTAGACGAAAAGACTTTACAAAAAGTTGGTAACTGTTAAGTTTTGCTTGCTTATAAATGCGAGTAAAACGATATTTGATTGCTTTGTGAATAATTGTTTTTGATTGGATGGCTATGTCACCATCATCATCGTCACCACAGTATCAATATCGCATCAATGTCATTCATTAATTCATAATTTTTTTTTTTCCAATATATAATTATTTTCTTTTTCAAGCTAAATATTGTTTGAATATAAATATTACATATTTATGTTTATAAGCAGTATAGAGAACACAAGTATTCAAAATGAAAACACTTATCTCATTCACCAAAGTGCATGTCACAATTTTGTCTAAAATTTTTTCCATTTACAGTAATTGAATAATGTTTGATACCAAATATTTGACCAAGGAGATTGGTAGTTATGCATATTTACACAATATCTCCTTTGTATTTGAATAGTTTTATTCTTTTATAAAACCTGTGTGAAAAACTATATGATGTTGAATTAGTTAGCCACATATGCAATATGCGACGTCAACAGGGCCGCCACGTGAAGGCTTCAACATGGCCCCGGGGAGGGACAATCCCAAAGGCAGCAAAAGGGTAATCAAGGTGATTGTGATTGAATGATTGATTATAAAAAATGATGGTTGGACAAGGTAGATACGGTAGAAGTCTACCGAAACAATACTGGTCATCATCCGGGAGGGACAATCCCCAAGGCAGCAAAAGTGTAATCAAGGTGATTGTAATTGAATGATTATAAAAAATGATGGTTGGACAGCACTTTCAGCCAAAGTAGCGTGCCTAAGCGGCTTCGGCAAAAATGAAAAAAAAAAGGAAATTACAGTTACTCTTTCAAAACACACAGTGACGAATTTGATTGATAGTGACTAAATTTGAGCCTTGCACCAGGCAACACGTGACTACATCAAAATGGAACCCACTGCCCCTGTACCAATTCTGGCAACGACAATAGCAACTCAGAAACTGGCACAAGCCAACATATAGGTGAAACTTCTAAAGCACAAGGCGATGTCCACTCTCAAAGTACTAGGCTTATTCCGCAAGTGATTTTGAACAAAACAAAAACGACGATGCAAATGTAGGCCATACATCTGAATTGCAGAGCATGGAAAAATGGAAGAGGAATGTGAAGTATGCAGAATATGGAAAAAATACAAATGGAGCGCAATAGGGCTATGTTTGTAAGCAATTGTTCATGCTAGACAGACGGGCTAGAGAGGCTTGAGTAAGGCCGTTGATTTGAGTAAAAACAACAATGATTTTTGATGTTCTGTCTGGTTGTTGTATTAGACAATAGGGAAAAATGGTGAACTATGCCTGAGCAGGACGAAGCCAGAGGATGCCACATGATTCAGAATAGGGCTATGTTTTTGCTATGCTCAAAAGGAAATTTGTGTTTATGCTATGCTCGAAGGGAAAATTTATGTTTACTATTGAATATAGTCCACATTATCAATGCACTCAAATAAAATATACATATCCCACTTACTTGTAGTGTACTTACAGTTTAGCTGTGGTATTCCTTTGTGCAAACAATCTGCTTTGTAGTCAAGAAGGGTGTAGTAGCGCTTGAAGCAGGGCACATTGGTAATTCGCATTGCTTACACACTTGCTCCTCTACTTTACTCCTCTCTTTGAACAAACAAATCAGTCTGGTTCTGCTTTTTTTCCAGATGGCGTCTTGTGTTGATTGATCCCTGGAAAATGCCGTTCAGTCAGCCGCTGGGGTCGATCTATTGGACGCCTTCCTGACCTGGTAGGACGTCGAATGTAGCCTTCAAGCAAACCATCAATAAGCTTGAGTCGCAGCTTGTTGGACCTAATACGCTGATTAGGTCTAAACCATCTGTAAATGATAAGAGCGTTAGTGAAACTTACTTACAACAGGTACTGTAGATGAAGACTTTCTTCCACCACTTCGGGCTTTTGTGTGTGCAGGTAGGTCCATATCAGTCTGTCTGCCCTATCAACCCTACCCATGTAATGCGTATAAAGTTCGATGGCACATGGCTTGCTGATCTCCCTTTGGTTTGCTCCATGCCTTTGTCTTGACCGTTTCTAAAAAGTTCTAGAATTATGTATATTCGTTAGCAGCCTTACCTCTTTTTTGTCGTGCCATACCATGAAGAGGTTCTTTCCATCTTGTTCAAAAATTGCATCTCCAGGTTTTCCATTTTTGACGTCGTCTGGTACTCCTGCTCTAGTTTTGCGAATTGTCCCACAAGCACCGCAACCTGAATCAGCTAAATCTGAAAAGAGATCTGGAGAAGTGAAGTAATTATCCATGTACACATGATGACGCTTACATGTGATTGGTTCACACAACTTGTCTTCTTGTAGTCCTTTCCAATATACAAGTTTTGGTTGTAGACGTTTCCAGTTTTGGCATGTCCATGCTGTCATCCCACGCTTGTGTGGCTTCAATGGATGGTACATCTTGAAAAATACCCTGCCTAGGAGTTCAATCACACTCATCTACAGAAACATTTCTAGAGTGGTAAAAACCAGATTGAAAATAAGCAATTAAATGAGCCATAAAGGCACTTACTTTGAATCCTCTGTCGTATGCTACATGGTAAAGCATCGTCATCATTATAAATGTGGAGACATCGTAGCAGCAGCATGAACCGGTTCCTCGACATAATCTTCCTAAAACCTGCCTGATCAAAAAACCAATGCTGAGTCCAATGCATATCATAGCTACCACGTTTATCAAAACCTAATCCTAAAATAATTGCAATAAAAGCAAGTACCTCATGTATATCCGTATCAACCAAACCATTCAATGTTGAGTGCTGCAACCTACCTGTTGGAAGCTCAGCAATCTCTTTATGGACATACCTGTTGGTCTCCGTCACAATCATCCGAAGTAGATGGTCATCTAAAAGACTAAAAAAAATATCAGTAATTGATGAATCAGCATCATGCAACTTTGGTCCATCCTGCTCTGTATACTCACCTAAAAGAAAAAAAAAATTACAATAAATAGCAATAAAAGATTGAATAATAAAAGCCTCAAAATAAAAAATATATAATTATATAGGCCTAGTAGTAATTTATAAAAAAAAAGGAAAAAATAATAGTTTTTGTATTGTAATCGGAAAATCTAATGAAAAGACCCAGACCTCATGCTCGTCTATCTAGGCTATAAGAAAAATAAAAGATTGAATAGGCCTAAGCCTATTTATAAAAAGAAAAAAAATATAATTATAGTACTAGGGCTAGAGTAGGTCTAGCCCTCTACCTAACTAGGCTAGTAAATTATAAAAAAAAAAAAAAAGTTTTGTAATCGAAAAATATAATGAAAAATAAGGACCCAAACACTGATCTGCCTATAGTAAATACATGCGGCCGAAAACGTTGGCCGCTGAAAACGACGGTATTCGCCTTTTTCAGAAGGGGTCAATATAAAACAACGTAAAAACACACTAATACAGCTAAAAAATATTATATTTACGGTTATATTTCCGGCACGATAGTCCGATGAGAATGGGTATATGCCGGTAACGATACCGGCACGACGCCAGTACTGTACCGGTATATTGCAGGCACATCTGTGAGAAAGGGGCTTCTATGATATATTGTATTAATACTTTAAACTTTCATGTTTTGGGGAACCTCTTTCATAAAATCAACCTATCTTTTGTTAATATTATGTATTAATTGTAATGGTATGTCACCAATGCACTATAACAATGATTATGATTTTAGTTCACCCTCATGGAGACCATTATGACATTTACAGTACTGGTCAGAGGACTTTCGACATTCCTCGCGTGTTTTGAACGAGCGTTGTTTGAGTATTGTTAGCGATATTCACGAGCGTCGCTATCTTCGAGTAATACATTAAGGTCACAATCCACGCATGAACGGTTTTATCAAGCAGCGATTTCCGGGTAGCAGTTTATCCCGATGTCATTGTCCTCCAACAAGTACATGAAGACTTTCTTCCACCACTTCACGCTTTTGTGTGTGTGCAGGTAGGTCCATATCAGTCTGTCTGCCCTATCAACTCCACCCATGTAATGTGTATAAAGTTCGATGGCACATGGCTTGTTGATCTCCCTTTGGTTTGGTCCATGCCTCTGTCTTGCCCGTTTCTGAAAAGTTCTAGAATTATGTATATTCGTTAGCAGCCTTACCTCTTTTTTGTCGTGCCATACCATGAAGAGGTTCTTTCCATCTTGTTCAAAAATTGCATCTCCAACTGCAGGTTTTCCATTTTTGACGGCGTCTGGTATTCCTACTCTGCTTTTGCAAATTGTCCCACAAGCACCGCAACTTGAATCAGCTAAATCTGAAAAGATCTGGAGGAGTGAAGTAATTATCCATGTACACATGATGACGCTTACCTGTGATTGGTTCACACAACTTGTTGACCGTTCTTCTTGTAGAATCAGCACCTCGGTTGTCCTTTCCAACATACAAGTTTTGGTTGTAGAGTAGGTCTAGCCCTCTACCTAACTAGGCTAGTAAATTATAAAAAAAGAAAAAAAAAAAGTTTTGTAATCGAAAAATATAATGAAAAATAAGGACCCAAACACTGATCTGCCTATAGTAAATACATGCGGCCGAAATCGTTGGCCGCTGAAAACGACAGTATTCGCCTTTTTCAGAAGGGGTCAATATAAAACAACGTAAAAACACACTAATACAGCTAAAAAATATTATATTTACGGTTATATTTCCGGCACGATAGTCCGATGAGAATGGGTATATGCCGGTAACGATACCGGCACAACGCCAGTACTGTACCGGTATATTGCAGGCACATCTGTGAGAAAGAGGCTTCTATGATATATTGTATTAATACTTTAAACTTTCATGTTTTGGGGAACCTCTTTCATAAAATCAACCTATCTTTTGTTAATATTATGTATTAATTGTAATGGTATGTCACCAATGCACTATAACAATGATTATGATTTTAGTTCACCCTCATGGAGACCATTATGACATTTACAGTACTGGTCAGAGGACTTTCGACATTCCTCGCGTGTTTTGAACGAGCGTTGTTCGAGTATTGTTAGCGATATTCACGAGCGTCGCTATCTTCGAGTAATACATTAAGGTCACAATCCACGCATGAACGGTTTTATCGAGCAGCGATTTCCGGGTAGCAGTTTATCCCGATGTCATTGTCTTTCGTGTTCCACATCATTAGCGTGAAAAACTAGGTCGCTGTCGGCGATAATAATTTATTTTAGAAATAGCAAATGTCAATCAATCAACGTGAGTCAAAAAACAGATTCAGCAATGGGTCACATGACGGTGATTAACACTGTAAACAAGCTTAATAATAGACAATTTTCGTTCGTTCAGCCGTGACCAGCCAAGCGTAAACAACAAAAATAACAGCGTTTTTTAGAGGATTTCAGACAACATGTTGATTAAAAAAATCGTACCTCCTGAACAGAGGGTCGTATATGAGAAAACAAATTACTGTAAAATGTTCTTAAAAGATTGGCCTACATAACTGTATGATTGAAAAAATTAATTAAAAAAATGTTACCGCCTAAAATCCAACGAAAAAAACACTACGGTGGTGACAAACGCCTACTGTATGCTTACTCTGGTGTTTTTTTACGATGAATTTTAAGCGGTTAAAACAATATTTTTAATTTTAAGAACATTTTACATTAATTTTTTTTATCTCATATGACTCTCTGTTAATGAAGTACGATTCTTTAATTAACATGGTGTCCAGAAAACGCTGTTAAAATGTTAATTCTGTTGGTGGTTACGCTCGGCCGGCTGTTCACGACTGATTTCGGACATCAACAACTTTTACTAGAAAATGTTAGTAAAGTCACCGTACAACAAAGAAAATAAGACTTAATAAGTTTAATAAGTTTTAGTAACCATCTATTAACTTTATTTTTATTGAAGGTCAAAACAATTCGGCTCATAAACACGGCCTTTTAGAACAATTTTTAGTAAATGTTTCTTAATGAACCTCCATTCAGACATGGAAGAATATATAATATTATTTCTCCATGGTTCAGAGTTATGATTTTTTAAACAATACGATGTTCGAAGCAAACACTTTCCTTAATTGTTTACGATCTGACACCCGAGTTAGGTCATGTGACAAATAATAAACACATCGGTCAATTGTTATTTTAATTCCAAAGTCCTTCTATTGTTTCTGCTGTAGATAAGTACGGAAGTTAAAAACATAAATCATTTCATTCACATTTTCAAAATGAAGGGACAGTTGTCGCTTTATCTTCGAGAAAGAATTATTAGTCTACATGGTAAGGGGTTTCGACACGCTACAATCGTTAGAAAATTACAAGATGAAGAAAGAGTAAAAGTACATCGACAAACAGTTTCAAATATTATACGAAAATATAGAGAGACTGGGTCGTGGGCAGCAAAACACAGACCAGGGGTTAAACCAAAATTAGCCATCGAGCATATCCATTTCATTGATGATCTGTACAGAGATGATGACGAGTTAACTTCTAGTCAAATTAGCACCATTTTTCAAGAATCATTTGGTATCACTATTTCAGCAGCATCTATAAGAAAAGTTCGAAAAAAGGCAGGCTGGAAAAAGAGCGGACCAAGGTACTGTCAAATGATTTGTGATGTTAACAAAGTTAAATGAGTTGAATTCTGCAATCAAGTTTTAGCGGCAGAAGACCGATTTGAAGACATAATCTGGACAGACGAAACAAGTATTCATCTGGAGCAGCATTAAAACTATCATTTTACAAGATTGGCGAAGAACCAAAGTTGAAACCGAAGGCTAAACACCCGGTTAAAGTGCATGTGTGGGCTGGGATTAGCCTGAGAGGTGGTACTGATGTTTTAGTATTTGGCGGGAATATGGATGCAGAATTTATTTCCGTGAAATTTTAGAAGGAACACTCCAGCCCTTCATACGACAAGTCTTTCCCTTGTCCCATCGCTTTCAGCAAGATAACGATCCAAAACACACAAGCCGCCTTTCACGCGAATATATGGAAGCGCATGGTATTAACTGGTGGAAGACACCCCCTGAGTCTCCAGACCTTAACCCAATTGAAAACTTATGGCATCAGCTTAAACATCACCTCCGACGATATGTTAAACCAAAGGTTAAACAGGAACTGGTGGATGGAATATTCCAATGGTGGAGTACAACCGTGACACCTGAGCTGTGTTTCAACTACATCAGACACATAGATAAAGTAATTCCTGTAGTCATCGAAAGGCAAGGACGAGCATCTGGCTATTAACTTTAACTTCTCAAAACAAAAGGCTCTTTTCAGAGCCACAAAATCTACAAAAGAGATTTGCATTTGACATTATGACAAATAACAGTATACCCCACCCTTCTCAAATTAACACAATCACATGATTTAACTTCGCATTATATTTGCAGTCAATTCCTAAATATAAATTTATAGAATACTGTACTTATAAAATTTTAATTAATTATAAATCATATTTTGATTGCGCTATTTAGCAGTTATCAGTATACTGTATAAGCAATTCAGTTCTGCTTAATTAACCGTAAATAATGAGACAATTTAAATGTTTCAGAATTGTAGAGAAATTCAATATTAAGTTAATGGAAAACAAATTGGAGAAAATTTGATTGCGCTATTTAGAACGTTTGCTTTAATCTGTATAGGCCTATACGTTAATTGCGCTTATAAGTCTAATAATTCGATTGCTTTGGTACAGTATGGATCAATTCGATTCCACTTATGGTAACACACATTTGAATGTGCTATTTATATTAATTATATTATCAGAAGTATCATTAAATTAAATAGTTTAGGCCTATTAATATAAGAACAGTTTCAGTACTTGCCCTTAAAATGGCAATAAACAATTAATGTGCAATTTACAATGTAAAGATATTAAAGTAGGCATGTGTGTTGCTGCTAAGACCAGTGATGTATTTTAACTATTAAATATTTTTACTTTGTGTTTGAAATTGTATGATGATCTAAAATTTATCTTTTTTTTTTTGCTTATCAAATCTCTTTTGTTTCTTTTTTGGCTCTGAAAAGAGCCGTTTGGTTTGAGTTGTATGCACGTACATTACACGTTGCGTGGTATTCGAAGTCGTCGACTGCCTTCATCAATTGCAATTATACACTGCTTCCACGTCATGGTTTGTTCGAAAAAAAGGGACAGAATAAAAGCGAAACACACTTTCCTTGACAAATTGGATTATTGCCTCATCTAATTTTAACTTGCCGTTGACGTTGCTTTGAGCCATGACTTCTTTAGAAAACAGTTTTCTAACGAGTCCTAATGCGAAATTTTTTGGCGAAGTTGCCCATCTGTGGACCTCTGCTATTTCACTTTTGTTCATGATCGTGTCATTCCCTGAATTATTTAATTCGGCTAACGGTCGACGATATGGTTGTTGAGGTTGGTTCTCATCAGGTTGATCAAGGGGGACTTGCGGTGGTTGCGGATTACGATGGGGGACTTGCGGTGGTTGCGGATTACGATGGGGGACTTGTTGTTGTTGCGGTGGATTTTCAGGAGGAGCTTGAAGCCTTCGAAGTTGCAATACTTCGTCTTTGAGGTCTTCTATCTTTTCGGTGAGATTTGCTACCACACCTTGCATGTTAGTCAAGTAGCGTGTAAACCAAGGCGGAATTTCGTTATGCTTCAGCTCAATATAGCTCATCACTCTGTCCACACCCTTCACGGTAAAGACGTCATCGTGTTGCTCATGGTCACTGGATGCGTCGTTAAGCAGGTCATCGTAGATTATATCATCTAACTCGTACAAACACTCGTTTGCTCGCCTTATTGCCACCAATGATGTATTAGATGAACTCTTTCTTCCAATTACACTAGGAACCTAAAAATACAAAATAAAAATGAACAAAATTTAATTGATTTGTGTAAAAAAAAAATTGAAGATATTAGGGGCAACACATTATTTACACACAATACAGAGGCGTTATAGTAGTAACAGGGTTCTCATCTAAAATGTTAAGGGTTTTCATCGAAGACATTAACGCTGAAAACATGACAACGTAGAGTAATCGAACATAATTTCAAAATTAAATTTGGCAGAAATTACCTCTTTTCCCTTTTTCTTTTTGTTTGTTGCTTTTGGAGTGGACGTGGTTGGCGTTGGCTTGTACCCCTTACTGGTTGATGGCATTTCGTCAATCTCTTCGTGGTCATCTTCTTCAACTTCACTATCCGAGCTTTCCCGATTTTCATCCCGATTTTCATCTCGGTTTTGGTCCTTTTTTAGAAGTTCGCGTTCTAAAGAGCGCAACTCATGTGGATTGTCTGTTGAAATAAAAAAAATAGATCAATATTAATCATTTAAAACATTTTTTGAAGTGCCACGACCAAGGCCATGTGTTCAAACAAATTATAATTTGAGTCCCAATATACAAAACAGTAATTCACCCAACGCAAAAGTGCTAAGTTATTCTGTACTTACTTGAAAGTTTTCTGATTACGGATGGTACAGTCTTTCCGTCCCATAAAACATCAACCGCCTCATCCTCACACATTACCCCAGATATTAATGTTGTTTTCACAACTGCCAGACTTTCTTCTTCGGGAAAGTAAACAAGTGCTTCCCTACAAACTTTAGCGCGTTGACGTACAGACATTATTTGGTAATCGTAAATTATAAATCAAACATAAATTCTAATGAAGAATGGTATCCCTATCAACTTTGCTCCAGTATTTATGGTAAATCACATTTATTGTCTTTGATACTCCTTAGCGATTGGTCAAAATGTTTTTTTTATCATAATTAATTCAAAAGAAGATTTTAAGGAATCTAAAGTAAATGGCATCATTTTGGTATGTAGAATTACGTTTTGTCCGCTTTGGTAAAGGATTATCCTTTTTATTAGGGCACATTCCGTGGACAGGCGCGTCATCGGAATTTTGTGGTTTAAGCATAACTGTGTAATGTCAAGCTTTTCGGATTCCATTTCAGAGGGCAATTTATAGCTTAATACCTCTAAAAATCTATTGGTGCCAACAGATGACTTGAGTCCAATACATTTACATACACAACATGCAGCCACCGCAGGGCATGCTCGATTTGGTTGCATGTGATTTTCTTCATGCATACAATGAAAGCCTCTCTTCCATGCACCAATTGTTCTTTCTACTATGCTTCTTGATACAGAATGTGCACTGTTGTACCTTCTTTCTTCAGGTGTTATAGGATTTTAAGTACGGTCTTAAGGCATATCCAGAGTCGCCCAACAAGTACCCGGCAGGCATATTTATTTTCCAAGTACTGCATGTTTTGGATTTGTGTGTATAATTTCTTTTATATTTAGTTACAAAATATCCAACTGGTGAGTGTTGGCTGGATTTTAGGTCATCTTGGGGAATAATACCTGTTTGTTGACGAACTCTAAGGAATTTTGTGCACTGTGGGGCTTTGATGTCTTTTGTAATTGATAGGAGCAGGAGGGTCATGGAATAAATATGTTGTCTGTGAAATTTATGTGTGTTTGATATACAGGTGGCGATGCTATTCAAATCAATGGAAAGGTCGATTACGGAAAAGTCGAGTAGGGCTGGTTTACTCTTATGCTTTCAAATGTATATCTCCATGTCAATGGAGGAGGACATTTTGTCAAAACAACATAAATAACTGCCAATGTGTAAAAGGGTATTTCATTTGATGTTAGTCAGTTGGTCTGCTGGACTGATGTTGCAGAGGAATAATAGCACTCTTTTTAAGGAATCTAAAGTAAATGGCATCATTTTGGTATGTAGAATTACGTTTTGTCCGCTTTGGTAAAGGATTATCCTTTTTATTAGGGCACATTCCGTGGACAGGCGCGTCATCGGAATTTTGTGGTTTAAGCATAACTGTGTAACATCAAGCTTTTCGGATTCCATTTCAGAGGGCAATTTGGAATTGACTAAAATTACGATAAATAAAATGTATTTAAAATAAACAGTGCATTCACAGTGGCAGTGACTTATTAACATTTATAGTTTTATACCTCTAAAAATCTATTGCCGTCAACATATGACTTGTCCAATACACTTCTGATTCATTTTTTTGTTTCTGAAGACCTAGCCCACACGAATTGGCTAATACCTCCATACTGAACACCAAGTCTATAACTTGATTAAGCAAAATGACAGCTGCTTCATTTAATGGCTTTTTCCTGGCTTTTTGCTCTTGTAGAGATTAGCACTGTTCACCTCCACTGTAAACCTGCCGATGGCCGGGACAAACCTGTCGCCCGAGCAACTGGCCGCCCCCTGGTGTCTTGTATAGAGTTAGCCGGTACGTTCAGACGAATGTCCTGCCACGCAAATGTTGTCTTGGTTGTTTCTCTTTGCAGAAAACGCGTCACCAGTTCCCCCACCGTCTCCGACCTAGGTGGAAATGGGTGGGTGGCGCAGATGATGCGGTCCCGCTCGATGGCAGCCACAACCTCTGCTCTTTTTAATTTCCTATAATTGTGTACAGCTTCTTCAGTACATACCCAAACACTCTCCCTCACAAATGTGACAGAGACACTTAATAGTTGCTACAAGTGCTTACTAATTTATTAATATGGGTAGCAACATGGAAATATTACTGTATGACTACTTTCAAGACTTTACAAGATTATAAGACATTTTTTGTGGCCTTTGCCTAGATTATCACTAAAGTTTTTAAAAAGTTTACCGTAATTTCCAATGATGTGGCAGATTTAGTTCCAAAAAAAAAGTACATGTATTCCAATGCCCTTCATGGAGAATGTGAGAGCAGCATGCATGATGGTATAAGCTAACATTACCTCCCGATCTGGATTACAGTCTGCTAGTGTGAACCAGGCATGACTTTTTGAAAGGTCAGATAAGTATGGCTAAAATTGGTATATTATGGGGTGTAACATACCTGTAACTTAATCGCCTAACAAATCTATGGCCACTACACCTATAATAATACATATAACTCCTTATGGGATGGTAAAATGACTAACACATTAAACAATACAGTACACAGATTATTAAGAACTCTAAAATCAAAGATGCTGAAAAGAAACTGAATGTCTCAGACTTTATTCGACAGCTACTCAAAATTTTGACTTCTTAGCATTTTGTCTAATATAAAATTTAATATGTATGCCAAAGATGGTGAATTGTATCTGGAGGCAATTTCCTCTGCATCTTTAATCCGTACATTACCACATATCCCTTCCATGAGGTAATTAATTTTAAATAATAATATAAATGTTGAAGATTGCTTACCATATACATTTTATGAATGTGGTTACCCAATAAGCACTGTCTTGCAATGAATATTTTGTTTAGACATGCAGATGTTTAACTCATGATGATGGGAGATTACTTACAACATTTAAAGGTAAATTGTCCTTTGGTACATATCTTGTTCTCTAGAAGATGTATCTATAGCTTAAGTAAGGAGATCCCCTTTTGTCTGATATATATAATATAAGGTAGTATCTTAAGTAATATAAATTTATGTAAACCTCCAGTATTACGTAACTAGAAAAGTCAGTTGTATTACTTACAGCATCGCTAATCCACTTTGATCTCTCCAAAGTGGACAGTTCTTCTTTGTTGATGCTGAATTTAGGTAGTTTTAGCCAGTCGTCATCAGTCAGCGACTGAATTCTTCTCAGAAGCACCAACCTTTCACCACTTCTTTTTTTAAATAATTTGCGCAACTCGGGCATTTCTAATATACCAATGCATTAAAAGGCCATCAGATATTTTATGCCGAACATTAGATATTGTCCTTTATGGTGTCACAATTCTAAACTGACCAGTAATCATAACATGTAAATGCATCTAGGATTATTTATGTACTAACCTGGTAAACCAGGTACATTCAAGTTTGGTGGTTTTCTCAGGTGGAGGTTAGTATGTCCTCAAACAACACCATCTTGACTGATATTTTTCTCCAATTATGTACACATTCTTCCTACAATGAAGTAACATTAATGGAATCTTCAGTATTATGTAACTAGAAAAGTCAGTTGTATTACTTACAGCATCGCTAATCCACTTTGATCTCTCCAAAGTGGACAGTTCTTCTTTGTTGATGCTGAATTTAGGTAGTTTTAGCCAGTCGTCATCATTCAGCGACTGAATTCTTCTCAGAAGCACCAACCTTTCACCACTTCTTTTTTTAAATAATTTTTTTGAAAAAATGCTTTTAAATCATATATATATATATATCATTATCAATTACATCTGGAAAACCAGCAATTTGGTGGAAAGTGAAAGTGCACATTATTACCAAATCTTGCATGATTCCAAACACAATATACTTTTTTACTCTTTATATCTATCTTTCTTACCTTTCATTTTTGAATTCATTAAGGAATATCTGGCTTAATAGAATGCAATGTCTTTCGAAGGTCACCTTCTTCTATTATGGCATTAGAATGTAATAATATTGGTCCCTAGCATTAACAGTGACAGTGACTGATTAACATTTATAGTTTAATAACTCTAAAAATTTGTTCAATACACTTTTGTTGGATTCATTTTTTTTGTTTCTGAAGACCTAGCCCATATGAATTGGCTAATACCTCCATATTGAACACCAAGTCTATAACTTGATTAAGCAAAATGACAGCTGCTTTATTTAATGGCTTTTTTTTCTGGCTTTTTGCTCTGCAATGTAGAGTTTGGCACTGTTCACCTCCACTGTAAACCTGTCAACTATTGACGGGTCTAATTTCTAATAGAACAATGCATTAAAAGCCATCAGATATTTTATGCCGATCATTAGATATTGTCCTTTATGGTGTCACAATTCTAAACTGACCAGTAATCATAACATGTAAATGCATCTAGGATTATTTATGTACTAACCTGGTAAACCAGGTACATTCAAGTTTAGTAGTTTGGTGGTTTTCTCAGGTGGAGGTTAGTATGTCCTCAAACAACACCATCTTGACTGATATTTTTCTCCAATTATGTACACATTTTTCCCACAATGAAGTGGACAATAATGTAATCTTAACTATGCAAAAGTTGATGATAGGCCCAAATTCTAAAATTAGCTTTTAGTCTTGGAGCCCAGAAGGATTTGTTTAGCAATGCACAATATGCATCGAGATCAGGTTCCAAATATGGAATAGAGCAGTCTACACATTCACAACCCAGTGTAACCAATAACCCTCGGAGATAGGTACAAGCTGTCATCTTTCTTATATATGTTTTGGTAAGGAAGACTAGCTGTGCGACGTTTCGACGCAACCCTATAGCCATGTATGTGCTCAAACTCGACGTGGCCGAAACTAGCAATGATACGAGTAGCTTGGAGATCATCTCCCGATGCTCTGAATGATATTTGTTGTGTATTTCCGATAAGGCGTGCAACATCGTACCCTTCAATTGTACATGATAATAGGGAGAAGGCCCAAGTGACAGCCCGCTGCTGACGTCCTATACCCGGTAATTTTATATCCATCTAATAAAATAAATAATACATTGCTCAACATACTGAACATATAGTAAGCCCTCTATAGTTTAATATGTTACTGTCCAATCTGCCACTTGATATTTTTCTTATTTATACAAAATACTCTGTCCATCCTGCCGTCCCGTCCAACTGATGACGTCATACTAATACATACATACATAGATATGGTCTATGGGACCCAGAAATGCCAATTCTTCAGTGACGGGTCCTGTTCAATTTTAAGGGGGAATCACCCAAATTTCCCCTGAAATTGGATTTAATTAGCATATAGAGTACATGACCAAACCAATTCTAAAATGTTCTCTGATCTATCAGGAACCATAATTCTTAAGTGACCATTGCTGTGCTAAATAGATAAATAAAAAAACGCCCTTAATTGTGCTAATTAGACATTTAATTAGCATCACATATACTTATGAACATACTTATTAAGGATTCATCATTCTAAGTTTAAAATCCGAGGCCAAGTCTACTTAAGAATGGGTCAAAGGTCAAAATAATTAAATTCAATTTTAATTAATATTTTAAGTACATCGACCAAACCAATTTCCAATGTTCTCTGTCCTATCAGAAATCAAGATCCATAATTCTTAAATGACCATTGCTATCTAAATATTTTCTCTTTTGTGGTGTAAACTACCACTTTTATTCTTTTGTCATATATCACAAATACATATACAGTATAGCTGTTCGTTAATATTTCTCTCTTTTTTTATTACTTCCCAAAAAAGTTTTGCTGAATAGGAATTTGTATTTCTCTGTCCACCGGGGAAAAATTATGTGACGACAGCTCATTAGGTGATTGATAGACAAACTGTTGAAACAAAGAACCAGAACGTATTTCAAAGTACTTTCTAATGGTCAATGACAAACCTGAAGTGGTACTGAAACTGCAGTGGATCGTTTAGTAGTATCTGATAAACTGCCCAATTTCACAACATATTTTTGTGACTATATAACTCTTTGGCAAACAGTATAAATGTCTGAAAGTAGCTTCAAGGCAGTCAAAAGGGTTGCATCTATCTCAAAATATCCGTTTGGCTCATCTTATTTCTACTGTAGGCCGCCTTGGTGAGGATCAATATTATTCGAGTCCAAAAAACGCACTAGGGTAGCCTTTCCGAATATTCTATTCGAAAATTGTATACACTGCCTTTGAATATTTTTATGATTAGTTCAATCTTTTTAAACTTTCTGATCCTTAGTTTTTTTTTATTATATAGTAAATTATTATTTTTTATATGCCTACTTTGCTATGATTTAACTTAAAAACCATAGCTTAACTTAGTGTATGGTAAATCTGATTTCTTACATTACATGAATAGGTAATTATTTTCTACTTCCATTAAACAGAAAACATTTGCATTGCTGATTTTGTTTTTTTTTTTTTCAATTTGTCCCCTCATTGTATTTTATGATGTCAATGCTACCTCTTCTAAATGAAGCTCATTAATCTTTTTTCTCTAAAACGTTGAACCATAAATCCATGATCATTTATCCTATGGTCACCCAGTACCTCCTTTGCATGAACTGGTTTAAACATGGTCATGCGCTACCATTTTCTGCCATACTGTATTAACTAAAAAATATTGAAATATTAATTTACCTTGAAAAAGCCTCAACGGAAATGCTTCATCTCCAACTATCAGCTGAGGCAATTCACATATAGCTCCTACACAATTTTGAAAAATACCCCTTTTTTTCAAACTGGACAGCGATATCTTTCCACACTTTAGTATTGAGAGGAGCCATGTGAATTGTCTGTAAATTTGACCGAAATCGATGACAATTACCTGCCATCAATGTAAAAAAACAAAAATTGAACAGGTAAGCTACATTTGAAAAATATCTAGAAAAGACTGCTCGGTTGTTTCAATACCATTTCTTCCATGAATCCTACACCTATATCTCTTAGCATTTAATTTTGCTTTTGCCAATTCACAACTTTGTCTTCATTCTCATCTATTTAGATTTTGCACTCAAGTTGGATGACATTTTCTAAATTAGATTGTTTTGCCCCAAAAATATTACTTGCCACAACAGCCATCACCTCACCTACTTTATGTGTCATAACACCATTGTCAAATTCAGTCTCTCTCTTCGGTGTTGCCTTCTTTCACACCTCCTTCTCTTCAACTAATAATAACCAATTTCTCTCCAGGTCATCCAATTTTGGATGTTTCTTCCATTGACCAATAGAACTATTCCTTTCTAAATAACTTTGTTGCCATTGCCTATAACATCACTCGTAATCCCAGTGTTCCAGTGTGACATATCAGGATTCTATGTTGAACCTTCTCTAATAAGATCATCTTTATATTCTTCAATCTATTGAGCTTACATTAGACCATCACATTTTGGGAGTTATACTGCTGACTACATTGCAGTGCCAATGTGATACTTGTTGATTAGAACCTTTCTGCCTAAAGCACTTTACAAAAGAACCAGTACCTCCAAATGGACTGAATATTTACAATTCCTGTATTCTTAGCTCCCATAATTGTTGTTGTCCTTGCATTGCCAATGATGAGAGTGCCGTTTGGGAATCACCATGCTACATCATTATTTTAAAATTACTATTGGTTCTAATTTATAAAGGAAGAAGTGTAAATGTTATTGGTATTTTCATAATATAGGGAGGGCCAAATTAAAAAAATATTTGATTAGATTTTTGAAAATTATTTTGAAAAGTAATAATATTTATTATTTGATGGTATTGCTGTTAAACCCTTCTATCTCATAAAAAGGCAAAAACTATACAGAGATGTATTGTCAAGCAAGTAATCCCACTGAGTGAGTTGAGCAATGTAAACCTGAAACTTCTGGGCTAAAATTGATGACAGACTTTGTTAGAATAAAGCTTGAGGACAGATAAAGAAAGATTGAAAAGAGAGAAAAGAATAACTACAATATAAACTTCAGGTGAAGGCCAAGAACCTTCTGATGTGAGCTTCAGAAGTTCGGCAAACAAAGAAAGAAGACAGCAAGCAAAATGCTATACTACAAGAAAGAAAACAAATTTTAAAAACAGCAAGTTTTATCAAGATCAAGCATCAAATATTGCATTAGAAGAGAATAATGTAGTGAAACTAACTGTGTGAAAGAAAAACATTTGGAAAAATATTATATGTGAAATGATGAATAACTGTTTCATAACGCAATCTTTCAACTAAACAAATTGAGATGAGGAAAAGTAAGAAGAAAATGTGTTTGTTTTTGTGATATATTGTTTCTGGTCAAGAACATTTATATGAAAAATCTTCAAGAACCTTCAGGCAGGCTATCAAAGTATTGCTGTGGACAAAGGTTGATGGAATTTAAAATCAGAATGAACATTTTGAATTCAGATACTTGGTTAAAGAAAATGTATCCACCAAGAGTTTCAGTCGGAGATACTGCATTCGATTCTATTTGACTTTTATGGCCAAAATATACCATTAATATCAAGAACTGCTTATGTTACAAAATGGTTTCAAGTTGGTGGAAAAGCTGGCATACATTGCTCTTATAAATGTTACTTTTTACAAGTTGACAGGATGAGATATTGGAGTTTAAAAGGCATTGCCACAATACAATTATGCTATAAAATAATTATGCATATTTTATTGAATTATTTAGGGGAAATGTAGGACTTTGATGTAAAATCCTACGAAGATGTTTATATCCAATTTCCAAGCTAAAACATTTACACTGCAAATTGATTAACCAAACTCTCTGTTTAAAGGCAAGATATATCAAATTCAAATTTAATGATGAAAGCACTTTAACTTGCTGGCAAACCTTTCTTTCATTTCTTTTCATGTAACAGTACCTTCTCTAGAGAATGAATGTCTTTCAGATGATTTTCAGCTTTTCATGTTTTCTGTTTGTTCTCTTTCAATTGATGATCTTACAGGTAGCTCATAATTATTTTCGGACAGGTTCATCTTATCTCATGACATACTGTACAATACATTTGGCTCATCAGCGCATGAGACGCATTTGAATTGATTTTGTAGTGGTCTGTAAATCTAGAAGCCAACAACACCTTGATTGTTAATTGTTCTCGCATTTGATGTCTGGTAGTTTCTCCCTCCCTTTTCCTCCGATCTTTTTTTCTGGCTTTCGGCCTCCATGTCAGCAATTTAGATTTAAACTTTTAAACCTGAATGTGCGCATTAAAGAACCTCTATTTATGAATTACAAAAGAAACTGTCCAGTGTATCAACCAAATTAATCCTTTCAGTTCAATTTTGTTTCCCATGATCGGATTTCGTCCTCGCACAACACACCGAGTCAATGAACACCTGCTAAAGAAAATCCGAAAAAAGATTCCTTATACCTTTCATACATTTTAACATTAAATTAATGCGTTAATTTTTCCTTTTATTATTCGTCCATCTATACTATATTGTGGTTATGAATTCTTTTGTGTAACTGGTGCTAGGAGGTATCTCTTGCATCCGTAACTAGAATCACTAAGTAGCAAACTGGTGTACTCAACGAAATAGTTGTTGTATACATTACTGATTTCTATACATTATTGATAATTTTTACATCAGCTGTTCAATTGTATTATCAAGACTGGTGTGAAAGAAAATCATTCAATTCAATGGATACAGTATACCAGTTACAGTAACTTTTACATTGTTATATGGCACCTATACTTATGATCAACAACAGCTTGAAGTATGATGCTGTACCACCCTTTCCTATTGTGATAATCAGACTTATTTTCTGACGGACCCAAAATTTGTAGGTGGGTACCATCAATGAAGTCCCTATTGCTGCACATGGGCGTTGAATTGCCTCACCATTGCTATTAAAAATGGCGGCTCAAATAAAGTCCAACTTAACCAAGTTAAATCAGACTTCAACATTACAAAAAAAAAGCAATTTATTATTATTATATATAATGTTAAAAACATTGCATTATCAAAATAAATATAAAATAATATTGTATGTGAAACGGTGCTGCATTCAGGTTCGATGCAATAGAACTAAATTGGGAAATTTTACTTGTAACACGGGCAAGTACATCTTCACTTGACAACTTGTTGAACTTATCAATATCAATCAGGTTCCACTGCAAGGTAGCTTATCTCTGCTAGTTCATACTCATCACTGTGCCCACATATCATTAAACCCACCTCAATTTGCTGTGGCGATCCACTTCTTCCCACAAATCTCGTACAAATTCCAACTTGGTCATATTGTTTTTGTTTTTTCCTTTATTTACAATGTTCAGCTTCTTTTTGCCAAGTTAACTTATTGTTGATACTCTCTGACTGATTTGAATAGCATCTTTTTTCTTTATTTACAATGTTCAGCTTATTTTTGCTAAATTAACTCATTGTTGATACTCTCTGACTGATTTGAATAGCATCTTTTTGCTAAGTTAACTTATTGTTGATACTCTCTGACTGATTTGAATAGCATCTTTTTTCTTTATTTACAATGTTCAGCTTCTTTTTGCCAAGTTAACTTATTGTTGATACTCTCTGATTGATTTGAATAGCATCTTTTTTCTTTATTTACAATGTTCAGCTACAACACATGGACACATTTTTGTTATTAAAAAATCGAAATTAATAATCGAAAAAATACAAACTTGTTACCTGAGAAATTGCCTATAAAATCTAGACGGGGCTTTCACCGACCCATGCTCTATGCCGATCGAAAAAATAAAATAAAAACTATATAAAATCTATTCGGCACTTTCATCATATGATGCGTTACCCAGGGCAACAAATACAAACTTGTTACCATATAAATTGTGTAAAGATCTCTACAGCGCTTTCATCGACCAATGCGTTACGTCGGTCGAAAAAATGCAAACCTTATTCTTTTAAACATCTATAAAATCTTTGCCGCTGCAAAGAAGATGTCTGCTGCCCTGCCTGTTATCGAATCGGCCATCGTTGATGTTTCCAACATCAACGTTGATCAGTCTAAATTGCCTGCTGAATCGCATTCTTTTTTTCTTTTTCGTTCTGTTTTTTTTCGTTTGCTTTTTTTTAACTACAGAATTGTTTTCGTTTGGCCTTTTTTGTAAAGTTTGCCGTTGGAATTTTTCAGCCATCTCACTGAAGACTTGCTTCATGTCCGATTTGAGAGAAGATAGCATGTCTTTGTATTCTTAATAATGAAAACATTTCTTCTGGTTTCGATTCGTATAATAATATAAGTAGTTCTTTGATAGTAAACCAATAAAACTTACGTTTGCAAGACAGTTTCGTCTTTGTATTCTTCTTTTTCTTTTGTCCAGTTTGCTGTTCTGTCCTCCATTTCTTTTTTAATTGCATCTCTCTCTATCTCCCATTTCATTGTCTTACAAGGGCATCTAAACATTTATTGTCATGGATGCCCAGGTGGTTTAAATCCTTGGACAGTCCGCGTGTGGAGAGATAGGTGATGTTGGCGATGGCCTTTGCAAGCACTTGTTTGCGTTCTTCTACCCGCTTCACCTTGCCCTTGGCCACTTCAATTTTGTTAGAGACATCCACAATGTTCAGGACCTGGATCCACTGCTGTTCGAATGAGGGCGATGATTGAATGGCCCTGCTCAGAAATGTTCCAGGCTGTTCTCTTTGTATTTTTTCGTATGATGGCTTGTGTCGTTCGTGATTGAGGCGATGGTCCTAGGAGCTATAAATGATCTCTCGTCTGGCATTGGTAGGGAACCTGTTGGGCGCATGGGGTCATCGCCACAGCTGTAGCACTGTTTATCCTTGTTACGGAAAAAGTAGAGCATGTGTGCATCTTCTTCCAAAGCGTAAAATGGAAGTTTCGATATCTGGTCCAACTGTTCGTTTGTATTTTCGTCCTCTTCCCCGATTATGCAGTGTCTCGACATCATATTTCTTATCATTGCAACCAATCGCAATCTTTGAAAATTGTTATTGATGATGTCATGCGTAACGCATAACTTTTCCCGAAAAATGTGGCACATGACACATTATTTAACAAATCTCTTAAGGTTTTGAGGTCTTGATCCAATGGCTCTTCATTACACTCCAATATCTTCAAGCTGTTTGGAATTCCTAGGACATCTCGTTTGGGGGAGTTTATCCACAACTGTATTTTGTAGTGAGTTTGTATCATTTGCTTAAAATTCCCACCCCCCCTTGTCACCGCCAACTTTGATCCAAAATTGAGAGTCTGGAACTTGTCCATTCCCATAGCCAAAAAAATTAGTAGATTTAAGTAGGCTTATGTAGAAATAGCTCTATTTTTAGTAGCCCTAATAGTTTTTTAGTAGACCTTTTTATCTCGCCTACTAAGGATTTTAACTCAATGAGTCAACGATGGAATGACTACTTCCCAGCTATATAAAATAGATAGTTGATTAATATTTAACCGGCTATTATCAGTTTCTTTATAGTCTATTGATAGGTTTGGTAGCCCTTGTATAGCTATAATAAGTAGACAGTAGATAGATATGATACTCATAGATTTCTAATAGGTATCTGGTAGTCCATATCTATCTATTGTATAAAATAGATAGTTTATTAACAGTTACTGGCTATTATCAGTTTGTTTATGTCTATTAATAGGTTGCTGGTAGCCCTTTGTATAGCTATTATAAGTAGACAATAGATACTGTGATTTAAAATAGTGAAAAATCTAACTAATACTATTAGTGGGTGAATTATGCTAATGAGGTAAAACCTATTAGGAACTATCTAAAATCTACTATTAGTAGGTGCTTAGATAGTTATAGAGCTATATCTATTAAGGCGATAACTTATAAGGCTAATAGATATAGAGCTATATCTACTAAGATTTTTGTTATGGGTTGTGCCATGTAAGTAGGTTAAGCCTATAAAATAATTATTTTTATTTTTGAACCAACTTTAAAGGTGATATTATAAATGTAGTGGGTGTCCACTCCTCTTAGCAAGCGTTTTGCGCAATGCTAGCACCGCAAACTACAAATAATATATCTACTCGGACCTGGTCTCTCGAACTTCGGAATGAATAAAAAACAACACTAAGGAATCGTGGGGATTCGGTTCACGGTTAACCACTCAGCTGGTATAGAGCTACATCAAACAGCAGGAAACGCAAAACTAAAATTAAATAACTTTAATTTATTATATTAAATAATAATTAACAGAATAAATTATACCATAAAAAGAATATTTAAATTAAACCTAGTCTAACCTAACACTACTCATGTGAGGTAATTGGGGGTGTGCACAAAATGTTCAAGTTCAGGTGGTGCCTTGCGCGTAGTCCAGCAAACGGTGAAACAAACAATTAAAACAATATCAGGAACGGTGTCTGATCCAAATGAATTAATAACAAGTTGACAGTCTAGCATCTAGTTGACAGTAGTCTTCTTCTTATCTTGTTTTTCATTTAATAAAACAGGATTATTATTATTATTCTCGTTCTTATCCAAATCTTGAATGGCCAAATAATTGAAGAATAGAACAAAAACAGTCTACAGCACACTGTTTTGTCCAGATGAATTCCGAAACGATACTACTTGTTGTTCAGCAGTTCTGAGTGTTCCTCAGCTCTGTATATCTGTGTTCTCGATTCTTGAATCTTTCTTTTTAATCTCCTTTTTTTCAGTCTCTGTGTTCCTTGTTTATAAGGGGGCTAGACTCCACCCATATAAGTCGATTCATTGATCTTGATTGGTTACTGATTTGTTTGTTCCTTTGTTTATAACTGCTAACATATATCAGAAGATATTACACTGAGATAATGAATAATTTACAAATCAAAAATGCACACTACTACATAAAGAATTATCTAATTGAATTTAAACCATGTCAAAATTGTGGGTTGACATTTATCAATCTTGGAACCACGACAAAGCAAATAACTTATTTATCAAATCATCTTAGCAATATCTTAAAATACTGCTTCATGCATGTGTTAACTAGCTTATACTCTAAAAGTCTAAATTAACTTGTTACTATTAAGTAATCTGGTCTAGCGCTCTCAGTAAATGAGATTTACCTTTTTAGTTCTCTGTTTCGTTTCCAGGTCAAACCCAGGTTAGTTTTCATTGGCAATAAGTCGCCGATTGGTAATCTGAAAGGCGTTGATAAAAGATTTTGCAATTCTTTTGGCATGGACAGCCCTCGAAACTGGGACGAAATGACCTCGGCAAAAAAATGCCGACGTAAACGAAGCCCACCTCGGCAACACGTCGGCATTTTTTTTGTTCAGCCCCCAAAGCTATTTTTAGTATTCAATCACACACACATTAACTGTACTGTACCTAAAAATAGCTGTGTTGATAATGTACAGCACATTTACGGCGCGGCTTG
Organism: Antedon bifida; assembly: GCF_963402885.1. Lineage (NCBI taxonomy): Eukaryota > Metazoa > Echinodermata > Crinoidea > Comatulida > Antedonidae > Antedon > Antedon bifida. The sequence continues at coordinate 21,419,162 of NC_136228.1, read as the reverse complement.
CTCTCTAAACAATAACCACGCAAACAAAAGAACCCTTGTGGCCAATCACAAAAGGATCTGCTGATCATCCAATGACGATTACGCGGCTGTAATAATAATAGAATTAAAAACCATGACAACCATGTATTTCACATGACGGTGAAACGAAGTGTAAAAAGAGACGAACAACGTTGATATTTACTTCTTTTTATATTTTTAATCATTGTCAAATGAAAACAAGGTACATGTAGGTACTGTTTGGGATTTTATTAATCCTATAATTGGTGTACAAAAATACAAAATACAACACCAAGAATTACTCAAGTTTGAAAAAACTGATACAAACTAGGCCTGCTTAGAACTCATCGTCTGATGACGAATCCGTCCATTCTTCTTCGGATTCGGACAACGACATCCACTGCAGTGACATGATCGCCGTCTTTGCCAGTTCGCCGTTTTTTTGTGGCGTGACAATCTAGGCGGCGAGCACGTTTGCGGACTTCCCCAGAAAGATGAACCGATAGGAACAGCTCAATGGCCTTGTTGTATCGTGTTGGATCGTAGTCCCTATCGGCCCTCAATCTAAGGATGTCATTAAGGGTGTCATTGGACAACGATTGGCGTTCTTTTGAAAAAATTCGCCATAAAAAAGGAAAAACACTCTCCGTTTCAGCATTGCCAATTGGTAAAGAAATACACAACTCAACAATGTGCAAAATATTGACAATGCCAAGTGACTGCTTCATGTTGAAAATTTGTGGCCAAACTTTGGATGGAGAACTAATTTTGAAAAACTTTAAAATATGATTGTGTAAAATGTCTACTTCTGTATACAATTTGATCAGAATACAGCCGTTTGCTTCTAGCAATGGCTTGTACTTATTGACTATCACTTTCACATTATCGCAAATAGATTTGCTTTCCTTATATCTGTAATTCTTGGTGTTTAGAACCTCTGCAACGGCAACAAAAACATCGTCAGTTGTGATCGAACTTAAGCGGTCTTTGAAGGCGTTTACTAATTTGTAAAGGATTTTCTGGACTTCTGCCAAGTTTTGTTTTTCGCTCGATTTAGATTGCCCTTAACAAGGTAGCCACGGAACATATATGTCATATGCCCATCATCGCCCTCGGCTTGATGACGTGTAAGTCTCTCTTGGATTACAGGGTTCTCATCAACGACTACATCTTTCGGGATTTGAGATGTTGTGGGGAAATACGTACATTTTGAAATACGGACGTGTCATTTTCATGGACAATTTGAGATAATTTTGATGTTTGTGAAAGAACGGATGTTGTGATAGAAATTAGGTCAGGCAAGATTAGATCTGTTGATTGCAGTGATTTTGTGAGTGGGGTCAGGTATTTCAAGATATCTAGCTTAATTGAATTGAATATTTGTTTGTGATTGTGTTAGTGGGTTGGGCGATTTGGTTGTTGCAATAACTAATTAATATAGGAAGATTGTGCATGTATGATAACAATCCAGCAGCTTGATGCTCTGTCCACCTGGTTCCATTAGGTCGCTTGTATTTGCGGTAGACCTGTCCGATGTGTTGTTTGAAAAGTCGCCATCAGAGATTTGCCCGTTTAAATAAACTATACGTCGAATTGACGTCTTCTTGGCTCTCGGTGTTGAGGTCACTAATGCCAAACGCATCTCTAATGGCCAGCTCAACCCTGTGCGAAGGACAGTGAGTAAAAGTATAGTGTTCCCCGATTTCCTCTTTTATTAGTCTGTATACAAATGATGAAAAAAAATTAATTAATTATTTACAATTGAATAAATATTCTGTTTTTTATTTTAGGCATACTGTATGAATTACTACTATAATTTAAACTGTTGATTATTTATTTGAATTAGTAAAGAATATATAGGTTTTTTACTACTAAAATTACCTGTGTAGTTTCAAGTTGACGGCTGCACCGTCACTGCACATGCCCAACTCTTTAAATTTTCTATCGAACGTAAAATTCATCTTGGCAAACGATGAGTCAAGAGCATCCTTTAGACATTCAGCGGTTGTGCTACTCGGCTCTTCCAGTGTCATAACATTAAAGGTGGGAACACCGAAAGCAGCAGTCTTAATTAGAAATAACTCTTTCTCATCCATGGTTTTTGCACTGCTGCTTCCGTCGTACTGTACTACTGTAGTAATTTGCTTTATTGTTGTTTAGTGGTTCGGTAATCTTTTCTAACTTTAAACTTTCACTAATATAGAACACGATTTCTCTACACGACTTATCATTTATGTACCCGGTTTTTCAAATTCGGTCATATCGGCATAGAATTTGAATGATTTGGCATTGCCAACTAAGAAATGCGCCAATTGAAATTTTTTTTGTAGTTAATTGTGTTGTTTAAGTGACATGCCTTGAAGTTATGGCATCAAAGTATTTGGTTTGGACGCTCCAGAGCTCTCGGCGCTACGAGAGGTTTCCATTGGTGTTTCTTTCATTTTATTTAACTGAAATTTCATGAGCCCTGCTTTTTTTAACATGATCTTGAAAATTGTTCTTTTTAATTGTCGAAGTTCCTCGGGCAAAACAATCGGGCACCAGTATGGGCTCGCATCGAGGGTGTCTCTTCGCAAATTTCACAAAACTCGCGGCATGTTTTGCACCATGTTTTTGTAACAATGTCATCCTCGTCGGGGTGGGGGTAGAAGGTGCCATACAACTGTATTTTGGAGGTTTAGGTGGTCAACATTAGCAATTTGAATCATTTGTTTAAAATTCCCACCATGATGATGAGCAGTTGTTTAAGCATGGCAGATTTATCTGATCTAATAACATTAGGAGAATCTTCAGCATATCTTCCACAATATGGGGAAAACAATGGGGCACATTGATCTTTGTAATGGCTACCCCATTAAAAACCATTAGGGATCACGACCAAGATTCTGGCGGGATCTTGCTGTGATCAGAAATATCGCAATCCCGAACGATGTCCCGATCTTTTGTGAATCCTGATTACCCATCTCGTAATAGGATTTTCTTTGGAATTCACAAAAAATCGGGATCTGGAACGCCCATTTTGGAACGCGACACACTTCATCTTTTATTTCGGAAAAAAGAATAAAAGAATACAGAGTACAAAATTCTGCATAGCTAAAAAAAAAAATATAAATAAACCGACGCCACATAGTCACGTGGAATACCATGTAGATTGGATGATGGAAGAGAAAAATCCTAAATGCATTTCGTGACCATATTGCCTGTCCTCCCCAACCTGCACATCATCACATTTGGCTGTTTGCATATCTTGATCCATGGACCATTCGCTTTAAAAACGAAATCATGGACTCAAGCCCCGAAGCAGGAGTACTCATATAAGGGGCCATACATTCCACAAACATCTGTGAGATATGTCAAAATCGGATTAGGATGTCTATGGACCTACGGCAAGGCCTACCAGATCAGCACACCAGGAGATGATCCCCTAGGCTGGTATTCATGAAAGGGGACTATCTTTAGTCCTGGACTATCCTTAGTCCTGGACTATCTAGTCCTGGACTAAGGATGATCCTGGACTATCTTTGATATGGTATTCATGAAACCTGGACTAACTAGTCCTGGATTAAGCCATAGAAAATTACAGCAGCTAGGTGGTCCATGATGTTTTCTTCTAAACTTGTTCTAAACACGCTAGCATTGCATTCGCGTACTACGCGTCCAGGGTCCAATTTACCCTGCACAAGTTCAACTTGAGGTCAGATTATAGGTTCTGCACACAGTACGTGTACACGTGGGACAGATGCCTGATGAATAAATAGTAACATAAAACAACCAATTTTGCCATTAAACCAGAAGCATAAATGAAATCATTGGAAAACAAAGTAAGTCTTGAATATTTAAAGAAGACTCTTGTGTAATTTTCACGTATCCGCGAAGTATGCGAAACGCAGACAGAGTCTGTAATCTCTTTAAATTGCGCCCTCTATTGAGCACGTGACTGACATTCAGTTGACATTTAAAATCCGTTACTTCCGTTTCTCTCCCACGTTGTTTTCGTCACTTGAGGTTGGCATAACAATAAAATAACGAATTTGTTAGGCTTGTCATCAACACTTTAACTTATAAACATTCTAAATAACATTTAAAAAATACTATGAACACATTTTAAAGCAAAAATAATATTGTTTGAATATTACTGTTTTTTTTGGTACAAAATAACATAATTTTTGTATGTTATTTAATTTTTTATAATACCAATTATTAGAAGTTTTTTGAAAATGGACTATGGTCTTATGGGTAATATGGATAGTTTCACTATGGATTGCACATGGTCATAACGGGGAAATAATTGAATATACGGAATGGGAACCGGGCAAAATGTGAACTTTTACTGATATTTACATGGAATATGAGCATTTACCAATTTGTATAAACATTCATTTTTTCAAGACGAAACTTGATATTGCTTACATCCGACACAATGAAGATGGCAATTGAGTATTTATAATTATAATTATCGGTTTGTCAAATTAAAACGCCATTTTTTAAAGATTGCGCAATCAACAGAATACTGCCGACCTCATTAAATAGTCGCATGTCTTATCTGTAAATACATACTTATCAGCGAGGAAATTGTTACCACACATTCTAAAAGTATTTTCTGTAATAGAGTGTTTTTTTTATAAACTAAAATATGTTTACGATTGTGTTTGATGCAAGTATATTATATATTTTTAAAAATGCAATTGTACTTACCCCTAATAAAACAAATGGAACGATCCAATTTACACTATGTGATAGGTTGTTGTGGATTATACCATTGTCAAATAGGTAAGTAATTATACAACATTGTTATTGTTAATCAAATATATTGAATGGCATGTAATCCAGTTTTTAAAAATAATTAAACATAATTTATTGATTTATAGACTGTTTTATAAGAATTGTTAACACTATTAAAATATAATATAATATAACAAAATAACAGAGAACAAAATGATTGATATAGGTCATCAAATACTAATCAAAGAATTTGATCGATGACATTGACGACATTTATTTCTAATGAGGTATTTGTTATCAGTAACTGATAATCTAAGATTGGAAAAATATTTGAATAGTTAGTTGTACATTCAGCTTTCAACAGAGATAGGAAATCTGTAAACTAATTCACATTACTTTCATATTTGGACAAGAAAGAAAGAATGTTCTTAAAGTTCCTACTTAAATCCAGTAACGTAATACAGTACTTAGTAGTAGATGTATTGTCCTCAAAAAACATGAAAAATAAAGATTAATAATTACTTATAAAATGGCAAAATAAATGGTTAAATTCAACCAAAAACCTATTGGCTGGCAGCCAATTTGACTATTTTTTGCTTTAAATTACAGTTTTTTAGGTAAATACATTTTCTTTCGATCCAATTTTTGGTCAAAGTGGATACTATTAGGTGACATTCAAATGGCATATTCAACAAAAAATGTTTTAATAATTATTTTTTTCAGGAAGACAATACATCTTTAATAATCTGTTGTTGGGCACAAAGATTGCACATGAGATATTTATACTCTATCCATTAAAAAAACATTATTAAGATCAACTTCAAAACCTGTGAAGATACAACAGTGCCAGTACATTATTCCTCAATTTTTCTTTTATTGGCCTTCTTTTCAGGAATCGCCTTTAGAGTTGATGGACTGCACGAAACCCAGTGATTTTTCACCACTGACAGCAAAATGGTTAATTCAATTTCAATTCAATTCAATAAACTTTATTGTCAAACTCATAAATGGCTTGAAACTTTGGCTGAAAGTACACACATTAAAATTGTCTAAAAACATTGTCGCACAAACAGTAAAAAAGAATAAAATCACATAAACAGAGAACAAGATGTTATAAAAAAGTTAAAAGAGGACACAAAAAGTACAAATTGAGTTAAAAATACAGATTTAAAAAATACAGATTTAAAATACTTATTGCAGTTATCGTTTCCACCTTAAATTAAAATGCCTCATGGCAGGTTTAAAAAATACAGATTTAAAATACTTGTTGCAGTTATCGTTTCCACCTTAAATTAAAATGCCTCATAGCAGATGGGAGAAAGGATCTACGTAGGCGTTCAGTGTTCCAGCGAGGATATGTAATGCGCCCAGACCGGCTTAACGTAATGTACTGGTTAAGTGGGTGGCTAACATCTGACATAATAACTTTAAGTTTATTTGTAAGTGCGTTGTTAACAACTTCGTCTGATTTCTTAATATCGTTTCCTATTATCTTTTTGGCAGATTTACTTATTCTTTGTACTTTTTTCATGCATTGCTGATTTAAATTGTTGAACCAAACTATTGCATTAAAAGTTAAAACAGATAAAATAACAGATTCATAAAATAAAGTCAAGATCCTATTGCACACATGAAATTTCTTCAATCTTCTCAAAAAGTACAGTCGTTTATAACAATTTGTGGTAACTAACTTAGTGTTTTCCTTCCAATTAAGTTTATCATCGATTACTGTGCCTAGATACTTAAAGTGACTAACAACTTCCACTTCATACGAATACGAATACGAATACGAATACGAATACGAATAGAACTTTATTGCAATCAAACGAAAGATTGAAGTTTAACAAAAGCGTTTCACTCAAAAAAATAAAATGCAATATACAAATATAAAAGACATTCAGAAATGTAGAACATACAATCAAAAAATTAAAACAAAATTACAATTAAAAATCACTTATTATAAAAACAATAAATATAAAATACAAATTGTTAAAGACATAGGCCTGCAGGATAAAAATTTAAAAGTATTAAAAATGTTTACAAATTTAAAAAATGTTTAAAATTTCAAAAATGTTCAATAATATTTACACACAAAGGTACGGAAAGTCGCAGAAACATAACACAAAATGTTTACCATTTTTGGAATAATCCGTGATTAATAATAAACGTTTTTGAACGGTTAGTTTTAACTCTAGGGATACAGAACTCACGGAGTCTTCTAAGATTATAAGCAGCAGAAGGAGCCTCCGGTAACAAATGATTCAATCTGTGACTGGGGTCTTTGATTTTAACAAAAAAATCCTTGCACAGTCGAACACGGCGGTCTTCTAAGGTAGAAAAACCAAGGAAGCTGCGGGCATCGGAATAAGTAGCATGCGGAAAAATACATTTAAAGGCCCTTCTCTGAATTTGTTCAAGTTGTTGATTCTGTTGCTTCGTAATATTTGATCCCCAAACTGGGGCCGCATATTCTAATATAGGTCTAATGATACTAGTATAAAATTGGACAAGTGCGGGGGCATCCAGGCCTGCCCTCCGCACCTGTTTGAGAAAGTACATTCTAGAATTACATTTACTAATCATTTGATCAATATGAGGTTGCCATGACAAATTATGAGAAATAATTACACCAAGAAGTTTAAATTCGTCAACACGTTCCAGATTACAATCTCCAACATGGAGTGGCTCAAAAGCAGTCTTTGACCTTTTACAACTAATTCTCATCACTTTCGTTTTCTTAATATTAAGGTACATATTGTTATCCTTAGCCCACTGGACAGTTTCGTCAAGAGTGGTTTGAAGTACAGTTGCCCCATCGTTGCCGACGCGTTCATGGATGGAGGTGTCGTCCATGTATTTCATGCACGGCACCCCATCCAGAAGATCGTCGACAAAGATGATAAACAACATGGGCCCCAACCAGGATCCTTGGGGGATACCACCCTTAACGACTGTCCAAGGGGACAATTCATCGCCTAGTTTAACACGTTGTTTTCTATCACATAGAAAAGCATAGATCCAAGAGATTAGATGGTCTTCGACCCCTAAATTATACAACTTATCAATTAATATATTATGGTCAATTAAATCATAAGCCTTTTTGAAATCAAGCAATAATAATCTCATTTCATCTCCTTGGTCAGTAGCATTAAAGCATTCGGTTAACAAATGTATAAGAGCGTCAGTGGTAGACACACCCTTAGAGCAACCAAATTGATTCAACTTGATTTTATCTTTAATTTGGACCCAAATCATTTCCCCTACGATCCCTTCAATAACTTTCATGGTGGTGGAAGTCAGCGAAATAGGACGCAAGTCATTCTCAAGAACCTTAGGTGGGTTAACCTTTGGAATGGGGATTATATCGGCTGACTTCCAAAGCATGGGGAGAACCCCTTCCCTTAAACTGGAGTTAACTATTGCACTTATTGGCTTGGAAAGGACATTGGCAAAATCACGTAGTACCCACGGAGGGATTCCGTCCGGGCCTGGGGCTTTATTACATTTCACAAGTTTAAGCTTAGACTCAATTGTCTCTGGCGTGATAATTAAATGGGGTGGTACTACAGTGTTACAATCATTGGTTTTTGGTTCAAGAGGTTTGAACTCAGAAGTCAGGGACTGGAAAAAACCACTAATTTTCGTGGTAAGATCGTATACGTTCCCGTTACATAATTCATTAGCCATAGTTTTAAAGTACTTAGTACCCTTTCCGAGATTAAGAAATTGTTTAATACCCCTCCACCAAGATTTAGAATCGGACGAGAATAACTGGGCAATACTATTACGATAAAAATCACCTCTCAAAGATTTAGCCATTCGGTTAGATAAGTTTCTAAGTTTCTTATATTCGGCAGACATGGGGTCAATTGCAAAAGCTGCTTGCCGTCTAGAAACGATACCTTTAAACGCATTATTTACCCATGGCTTATCTTTAAGAAGTCTTTTAATCGTTACTTGGGGGAAGTGTAAATTTAAGAGTTCAGAAATGTTCTTATGATACAGTTCAAACTGGTTACAACATCCATCCATTCGATATAGATCTTGCCATCTAATGTTATTAATGTCGCGTTCGAAGTTTTCCTTGGCACCCGGTTTACAGCTACGTTTTGTATGGTAAGCGAAGACGTTAGGCGATTTAAATGTTCCTACGATTGGGGTGCATACGATGACGTTGTGATCAGACAGTCCTAAAGGTGATTCTTTAGTAGGTGCATTAAAAACATCGCTCATATTAGTATATATTAAATCAAGTGATGCGCGATCTCTAGTTGATACTTTAACGATCTGTTTTAAGGGATACTTAACAATAAGGTTGTCTCTCATTCGGTTGAAGTCTCCTGTGACGATTATTCCTGATTCCGGATGTTTACTACAAATATAATCTAAACTCTGTGTAATGTGAGACGCCATTTCCCAATCATTATTTACAGAACTCTCCGGGTGATAGATAAGGCCGTAGGAGATGTTCGAATATTGTCGCGGCAAACGTTTTGGCCGGGTTGTTATCCACACACTTTCCAGTGATTCGTTATTAAGTTCAGACCAAACTCGATAAGATAGGTCTTCACGAACATACATGATGATACCTCCACCGCTGCGATTTTGCCTATCACGTCGCACCATCGAGTATCCCTCTAACTCTATCAACTTGTCAGGAAACGCGGGATTTAAGTGAGTCTCAGTAATTGCAATCACGACAGGTTTAGATTTCCTAACGCGTGTAGCCAGTTCATCCATTTTATTATTTAGAGATCGAGCATTTGTCATAAATAAAGAGGGAAGAGTCCATTTCCCATTAGAGAGTTCAACTAGATTATCTTGCTTAATCGTTCTACATTGACTTTTCGACGATCGGTGTTCCCCGTTTCTAGTTCTACGTGGTGTAATTCTAACCTTTATTTCTCTCTGTTTTCTTTTTCCGGCACGACATCCGCGGGGCTTGGTTGATGCTATTCCAAGCTCATTGATTCTCATAAAAACATCTTTGGTGGGAACTGCTAAGTTCAGTTGTCCAATTCTATAAAACTCGCTTCTAGTGAGACACATGTTGATAAACGCTATGTCGACTCAAAATTCCGTACCACAAATAATATCAATCAACGGAAAAAGACTGCAGTATAATCCAAAGAAACACACCAAGATTAATACAGTACTAATAATACAGACGATTCACCAAACACAGTCACGAAAACAATCACCAAAAAACACCGTACCGGGAACACTGACTACAATAGACTGGATACAGACAGTTCAGCACCGCATAATATAAACAGCAGATCCGCTCCGACATGCAAATTAGATGTTGCTGAATTACAATCGCTCTGGAATGTTGGTTACGTAATACCTCAGGCGAGTCGATGAGTGAACAGCTTAGGCCGAGTATGTGAATTTAGCTGGAACAATACGGTACCGAGAACTGTTCTATTGTCCCCTGCTTTGCTGTTGAGCGGAGCGAGTCAGGGCTAGGTACCGGCTCGGGATAATTACACCAAAACGCCAATAATAATTCAAAATTAACAACAATGGTACGCCACTATAAGAAAACAGGTAACACAGAAAAATCAACGCATATAAATTCAGAGTGGAAACACAATTCTAGAGGAAAACAAAACTTTCCTCAGCTGCCCGAGTTGCCACACACTCAGCGCGTCAATACATATATCTTCATCGTTTAATATACATAGCTTATCATGTGTTTTGTTACCTTTTCTAAAATCAATGATCATTTCTTTAGTCTTGTTAACATTTAATTTTAGATAGTTATTAGAACACCAAGTAGAAAAATAACTGACATTATCAAAATATGACTTAGGGTCATCATGTTTTATCAGGCCAACTAGACCGGTGTCATCAGCGTATTTCACAGTATAGCATTTGGTTAAAACTAGATCATCTGAACATTTAAAATCATTAGTATATAAAGAAAATAAAATAGGAGATAAAACACAGCCTTGTGGTGCACCAGTATTGCACATAAGTTTTTCTGAAATATTATCATTAAAACAGACGAATTGTTCCCTATCTTTTAAAAAATCATTGATCCATAAAATAGTAGCTGGATTTATACCCAAGACATTCATTTTCTCCATTAAAATATGAGGTTGCAAAGTGTTAAAAGCGGATGAAAAATCTAAGAATAAAACTCTGGCATACGAATTTGGCCTGTCAACATGACCAAGTATTTTATGTAATAAAGTTGTAACTGCATCTTCTACACCCCTTTTAGAACGATAGGCAAATTGACAGGGATCCAAAAGACTCTCACTTAAAATCTCATTCTTAATTAATTTTTCGAAACATTTCATAGGTACAGCAGTTATGGCAATGGGCCTATAGTCATTGAGAGCTTCAGGTTTATTATTCTTAGACAGGGGGTGAATTAAGGATTTTTTCCAGATTCTAGCAATTTCAAATGTACGCAGTGACCAGTTGAACAACAACGAAAACACTTGCGAGAGTTGCTCATTGCACTCTTTTAGCACCTTTCCACTGACTTTATCCGGCCCTACTGCTTTCTTAATGTTAATTTTCCTAAACATAAACTTCACATCAGATGTGTCAACCACCACAGGGTTGTCATGTAATCCGCTATCTACTATCTCGTTAACAGTTTGAGATCTTTTTGCACTAAAGTCCTTGTCGTCAAACCGAGTGTAGAAAGAGTTTAACTCGCTCGCCATTTTTTTGCCATTTCCTGCTGTAATATTATTACCCATCTTATTTCCATAACCTGTCATGTTGCGCATACTATTCCATACCTGCTTGCTGTTTCCAGACTTAAACTTTGCCTCCACTTTTTTTCCATACTGTTTCTTACTGCGAGCTACTTCTTTTTTTAATTCCTTCTGTATTTTTCTCCTTTCATCGTGGTTAGCACATTTTTGCTTTCTTTGCACTAATTTCTTAATACTTCCATTTAACCAAGGTTTATTATTAGGGAACAGCTTAATTTTCCTTTCCTTAATAATACTTCCAACACAAAAATCAATGTATCCGGATATCGCGTCTGTCGCATCATGAATTGTGGCACCTTCCATAAAAATATTCCAGTTGGTTGATTCAAAGCATCCTTTTAACTTTTCAATGTTTTCGTGGGACCACTCTTTTACAGACCTGATAATAGGTTTAATTGCCTTTATTCTCTGAACATATTTAGGCATCAGGTGAACAGACTTATGGTCAGAAGCGCCAATTCCTGGTTTTATCATGCATTTATAAGCCTTAGTAACATTGCCATAGCATTTATCGAGAATGTTCTCACCTCTAGTAGGTTTGTCTACATACTGGTGGTAGTGTGGTACTGCTTTATTTAGTTCGCACTGATTAAAGTCGCCTGCAATGATTTTAACCGCGTCAGGTGAGTCATTCTCCATGTCTCTTATTAGATCATGTAAATAATCAGCTGAGTTTTTCACAATTGCTGAGGTGGTAATGTATATGGCAGTAATAAAGATCTTAGGAAATTCCCTTGGAAGATAATAAGGCCTAAGAGAGAGCGTAAGTACTTCGATATCCGGTGAACAGTATTGTCTGAAAATGCTTACATTAGAGCACCAGCGGTTATTTATATAAATGCATACACCTCCCCCACATTCCTTAAGCGCATCTGGTGTCCTATCTCCTCGTACACATGTAAAACCATCAATATGGCTGTAACTTTGAGTGTCCTTATTTGGTTGGAACCATGTTTCTGTCACAACCATTAAACTTACATCTCTGTAGTCATTCAAGGTAGATACCTTAGTCGTAAGTTCATCCAGCTTCTCCCTGACAGATTGAGCATTGAACATTATGATCGAAGGAAGCGGTGGATTGAAGGTTCTACGCTTCAGTCTTTGACGAACGCCGCCTCTCCTACCCCGCTTCCTAGGTCTCAATTCCCGCGGAAAATCATCCGCGAAAGCGGGCTTCCTGATAGACAATGGGCTAACCTGCAGTGATTTTAGGGCCTGACTACTGTACACCAATCTCTTTGATACTGCGCTTAAACACATCTAGAACTCACAAAAATCCACAAGACAGAGAAACACAAGTCACAGATATAGTTTGTCAAACATCAACAATTATCAAAAATCAATCAAAAAAGCGACTTAGACAACATTTATGCAGAGTGTGGACAAAACACGTCGCTAACGAAGCAGCGCCACCAGAACATTTCTGTTGATCTGTCTGTTGTTCTGCCACGGTAGTCACGTTGGATGCCATTCAATCTTGCGTGCATTGACTCACCACCTTGTTCGCCATGGAATCCTAATCCCACCCCCCATTTCTTGATCCATGGTATGATATGCTCGCACAATATGTGAAATTTTGGAGGCTGCGTTTCATGGAATGTGGCGAAAATCTCTTTATAGATTGATATATTTTGTTCTGTAGGTAACAAAAGCAAAGTTGTCATTTATATTCTGAATGCTTAATATTTATTTAATAATAAATATGCAATTATTTAAAATTTAACAAAGATTTCTGTACTGTACATACGCAACTGATCAATTTCAGCATTCCCGAATTGTTCTGCTGAATTGTATAATCTGTGGCAGGCTCCAAATGCATTAAATAACTTTGTGTAGGCCACAGCTACATCTTCAGCCTCCTTCAAAAGAGTTGGACAAATGGCTTGGACAGTGTGGGTTATTCCATCCATTAAATATTTAATATTTGTTGTCTGAAATGATTTAATTTATTGTTTATTCAAAATGCAATTATTAAAAAAAGAATGAAACAGCCCATGCCACATTTGTAAGTCATCAACGTCAGCTTTATACCTACCATGTACAATTTATGGATATGGTTCCCAACAAAACACTGTCCCCAGTATGCCTGCCTTGTTATGCCCATTTTGATCAAGCGTTTGTCCAATTCCTCACAAATGGGACCCGTTCTCTTCAAAAAAGTTGGAGACGGTGGCGCGGCTTCAATATGTTCATTCTACAAAATAATCATGACATAATTCACATAGTTTTCTCATTCAATTTGCTTTGTTCAATAATAAATATAATATATATATTTATTAATAAATATAATAATAAAATATTTCTTATACTTACATGAGCATTTAATTTCTCCATTTTCTGATTAATCTGTGTAATCAGTTCAATTGCACAATCATCATTTCCATGACCAAGTAAATTAAAAGCATTAAAATAATCAGTCATTTGGCCTATCTCCTGTTCCAGATTTTCCTTTTCATTTAAATGGTAACGCAAACATTCATTATGTTCCACTAACTGAAAAATAGGGTTAAAAGGGTCATTGTAAGTAACATGGATGGAATGCTCTGTATACAAGGTACCAACAAATGAAATTATAATGTACCTTAATGTACTCTTCACGAGCAATGCTTGCATTGATGCCGTCAGCTTGTTGGGCCATCTTTTTATCAAGTGTGTGGCATGCATCCTCTAAACTTTGATAATGCTTCAACCCAAGGCCTAAGCTAATATGCAGTCCAGGTGGACAAACCTAATTGTAATGAAACATTCTTTATTTAAAACTGATGATGGTATATTTATTCAAACATTAATCATACAAGGCAGAAATTATATATATAATTTTTCTGATATAAAAAGCATCAACTTATCAACTCTCATCAAACAAACAGTTTGATCAATCTATGAGCTTTACAGTACTTACATGATCAATGTCAATGTCAAGTATTGGTGAACTTATTACGTTATTGTGAAACTTTGCATTTTTCAACATGCTTCCATTGCTTGCAAAACTTTCCAAATCTTTCTTCATAGATTCTAGAGATCTTTTTGTTAAATCCACTTTACCCTTCGAACTCAGGCAATATAAGCAAAAGTGTCGTCCTATAAAAAATACATTTTTTTAGTATTAAACTATTTATGAGATATTGCCTAATATAATACTAGGTTCCAGTGTATTAGAATTACAGTACTTACCACTTGCTCCGGATAATCCGTAAACACGGCATTCATACTCGTAATCCCCGAAAGCAAACAATTCAATTTCTTTTCCACTGAAATAAAGGAAGAGGTATATATTATGTACAGAATTATGAAACATAAAAAATACATACTTACCACTTTGCTTCAGACAATCCATAAACACGACATTTGTATTTATAGTACTGTAGCTGAATGCAAATAATTCAATTTCTTCTCCACTGAAATAAAATAAAAATAAATCAAAACATATAGTGAAATCATAAATAGTAAATACTTTTATAAATTGTCAGAACTGTTATGATATAAACTACTTACTTCCACACCAATGTCTTGAGGTCTTCAACTTGGTTCCTAATTCTCTCCATTCCTGTTTTTAAATTGTAGGTGCAATCGCCTGCTTCCCATATCAAAATTGTAAAGAATTTTTTTTCAAAGAATTGGGCCGGTCAACATTGCCAATTTGCAGCATAAATTTGTAAGTTCCTCCTCCTTTGTCGCCGCCTAGTTTAATCCATATTTTATTTTCTGGTATCAAACCATTGTGCCAAGTAAGCATATCAAGACTAAAAGCAATAATAAAATAATATTGTGTTCATATTTCAAATGCTTTGAAAAAAAAATCTAATGAAAAAAAGAAAGAACATTTGATAAACGTGTGTATTTATACCTTTGTAGCTCATCTAACAATTGTGTTACTTTCACTCTTAAGCTTTTCACTACAACTAATGGCACATCTGTGAGCAACAACTCATCTGTCTTGGTATCTTTCACTAGCAATGGCACATACTCAGATGTCAGATTGTCGCCTATGATCTCATCAACTTGACAGCCAATACTGGCTTCGCATTCACAAACGACCCGGTACTTTGCTAACCATCTAAAAATAGAAGAAATAATAGTTTGGAACGGATGCTTATTTTAAATGAAGTAGATTGAATAATAGGTTGAAATAATAATTTGGTTTTATTTCAGAATAAATAAATGTCTAAATAATAAAATATACCTTTTTAATAATCTTGTTCTAGAGCCACTTAGTCCAAGGTGAGTTCTCATTGAGAGTATATCTCCTTGGGGCATCCTAATGGGTGTTCGAAGCATAGTCTTTAATTCTTCATTTAATTGGGAAAATTCGTGTCTGTGTTGTTCTAATTCAGCATCTTCTCCACTTATCAGTTTTCTGAATTGTTGAATCTGTGAAAGCAAAGGTATCAGTTGTTGAAATTGACGATTGATTCAGAAGTTCCCTTATAAAACATTAACAATCAACTTTTGTACCTGGTGTCTTTGGTTTTTTTTGATGCTGTATTTGACGACACTCTAACTGCAGGTATCTTCATATACCTAACCGTCTTCAAAACAAAAAAGAAAATATGAATAAATGTAACAGTATAGTATGTACACGGTCAATTGTAATTATGAGAAAATAAAGAAATGTATTGTACCTGCCCCTTTGATCTGAAGGTAGCTATACCATTTTCTGCTGTTTTGGCAGACAGTAGTTGGTGCCCTAAAACTTCGACATTCGCTTGCACAGGGCTTGTGGAAGGTTGTTTTGCATAAGTGTGTTCTTTTAAGACACACACATGTGTATTACACTGTCGACATTCAAACTGACACTGACATTTCTTACATTTGACAGCAACAGACATATAACATTGAATGAAAAGATCAGGTACAGCAGTGACAGACAAGTAGTGTACATTAGTTAAACAGGTAGGACAAATCATGAACTCGACATCAACAAAACAAGTATTAACACATGCTTTACAAGCAACATGATGACATGGTAACTCGACAGGACATTCACACAATACATTACAGATGCAACACATGAATGGTCTTAGAGAACCGATAATGTTGTAAGAATCGGGAATAGTTGTTAGTGTTGTGTTTATTGGTTCAAAATGCTTGGTAACTGATGAGGTATGAGCCATTTTTCTTTGACACTCTGCATTTCCACGTCCCCTCTTCTTTTTCTTTGGCCTTCCACCTATGTGATAACAATTAACAATGGCTTTAAAAGTATTTGCTGTACATTAAAAATATAAACAAAATAAATTTTCTCTACCAGTATTAACTAACCTTTTCGTAGTTTATCTTCACAGATGTTACATCCTATTCGTTTATGTGGCGGCCAGTCCTTGCAGGAAATTTGTTGTTTTTGGACAACACACTTGATGTAGCAGAGATTACAGAATGACGATGGAGTTACGCTACTATCTTCATCTCTGCTAACATTAAGCTGTTCCCAATAGTCTGCCACTTTCTTTGACCGAGAGCCGGCTTTGTTTAATTTAATACCACACACTCTGCAGAGTGTACACAGTATTTGTTTGTGGTTTTCCATCAATCTGCCAAAAAAAAAAAAAATTATGATTACTCTATTCTAATGTACTTATCTGGTATACAGGTACAGGTCTGGTATGTCTATACAAAGCACATAGTAGGCCTACTTATGTTGATTAATACTATGCCTAGGCCTAAAATACTAATTATAGGCTTATTAAATAGCAGTAAAACATTCTAACATAATTATAAAAAAATAATTATTTCCCAAGTCTTACTAGGATATTTTGTCTCTATTTTAATACAAATTTAATTTAAACCATTTCATTTATTACCAAAAACTTCGTGTAAAGAAATATAAGCAGATACTTAAGTACCTAGATTAGTTTTGCGGACTTCGTCATTGACGAAATCTAGGCCTATCACTAAATAAAATGATCAAACTTTTCCAACATTATAAAGTTGAGATAAATTATAAATTTTACACGTATGTGTAAATCTTGTTTAATATATTTTAAAAATATAACTTACGTTGAGTTTGTTGATTTACTTTGTCTTAAAACAGGGAAACAAACAGGGGGTACTATTGATATTAGAGAGCTTTCGCTATCTCGGATCGGGAACGAGAACCAGCATTAATTACCGGTTCTCGATCTCGTACTTGTTTTAAGAACAATGTAGTTTCGTATCCTCGATCACCGATAATATGAAAACTATAGGTGGCAGCAGAGTTCTGATACGCTTCAAAGCAGACGATATAAACAAAAACAAACTACTGTAGTAGTAGTAGTACTGTGTACACTCGATCGTAACTAATCTAGGCCCAGGTCCTAGAGTACTATTAAAGTAACGTGAAAATGGCCGAAAATTTGGTAGATTTTGCAATTGATAATCATGATGAGGATCTATTACAGTACGCTTTAGATAGACAGGTATTTGTTGAAAGAAGAAATTCATCAACTTTTGATGTCAATTACGAACGTTTCAATCTTGACAATTTATCTAATGCCCAGTGCGTTGATAAATTTCGGTTTTCAAAGGAAAACATCCGGAGGTTGATAAGAGTTCTGCGTCTGCCAGTAAACATTGTATGCAGAAACAATTGCATTGTTGCTGCAGAAGATGCTCTCTGCATGACATTAAGACGCCTTGCGTTTCCTAATAGACTCACTGATCTTGAACAATTATTTGGAAGGCCTTCATCCACTCTATCCTTAGCCATCAATGAAACCATTGATTTAATTTACACTGAACACAATCACTTACTTACTCAATTAGACCAACCATGGCTCGATGAAGATCATCTATCATTCTACTCTGAGGTGATTCATGCAAAGGGTGCACCACTGAATAACTGTTTTGGATTTATAGATGGGACTGTACGTGCCATATGCCGTCCTACACGTTTTCAACGTGCTGTCTTCAATGGACACAAAAGAGTTCATGCTTTGAAGTTTCAGTCAATTGTTCTTCCAAACGGGCTAATTGGAAATCTATATGGTCCAGTTGAAGGACGTCGGCATGATGCAGGGATTTTAAGAGAAAGTGGCATTCAAGACCAACTTAGTGCCTTGCCACAAACTCAAGAGGGAGGTCATTACTGCTTGTATGGAGATCCAGCGTATCCTATACGCCCATGGCTGATTTCACCATTCAGACAAGGAGCTGCAAACTTAGATCAGCGTCAGCAGGAGTTCAATGCTGCCATGTCTTCTGTACGTGTTTGTGTGGAGTGGGTATTTGGAAAGATACTACAGAACTGGGCTTTTGTGGACTTCAAGAAAGACCTTAAGGTGTTTTTACAACCAGTGGCAAAATACTATATTGTGGCTGGTTTGCTAACCAATTGTCATACTTGTTTGTATGGGTCAGTAACTGGATCATTTTTTGAAGTCGAACCCCCAACACTCGAGGAGTATTTGGGCAACGCTTAATTGAAAACTATAATAGATCCTCAACATAATTATCAATTGCAAAATGTATTTATTGCACTACTACTACCATAGGTCAAAATTACTTTTCAATTACTATATTTATAAACAGTCTACTATGCTAAATTTCATATTTATGTATTGTCCCTTGAAACACAAAAAAATAAAGGTAAAAATATTCTAAATTTAAAGTGGCCATATCAAAGTAATATTAAAGTTATTCACTTTAAGTTGAAAATTCGAGCGAAAAACAACAAGTTTACGTAATTAACAGGTAAATTAGTTTGATTACATTTCATCTGGAAAATCGTCGCGAGCGAAAGTAAACAAAGATTTCAAACCATGGGTACGCATTATGCATATGCTAATTAGGATTGTTTACAACTCGACATGGTTGAGAAGGTATTTTCACACAGATCATAAGGAAGTTTTATGATTATGCATACAGAGTAGCCAAACAAGCGCGTTTCATTATGGGATATGTTTTGAGCGAAAACTTTGACTGGAAGTCAGAGTTATTTTCTTAACAAAAAACGTCTGTATTTCAGTTTAATGATTTTTTTTAAAAACATTTTTGGTGTTAGTTAATAATTATTATGATACTTCAAAATGAGCCACCTTTTTTCGAAATCTTTTATTTTTAATTTTTTTGGAATTAGTCAAAGGGACAATACATCTTTAATATATAAATAATTAATGTTTATTAGTTGCATAGTGAGAATAAATAAATTATTTATTGGCAAATGCCTTCAAACACTCTATTAGTGCGTCCCTCTCTTCTTTTTCTCTCTCTCTTCTAAAAACGGCCTCCTCCCTCTGCAACTGCAGCTCTTGCCTTCTAACCTCCAACTCCCTTTCCTTAAGATCCAGTTCCCTATTCTTCATAGTTGTATAATTATGAAGTGAATTTGTCTTCAGCTTTTTTTTTTCACTGGTTTTATCTGCCATAAAATATAAAAACAAAGTACAGTATAACACCATTATAAATTTTGCAAGTATTGACCCTTTCTGAAGATGTTTTGGAAAAAAGTCTGGGTTTTCAGTTTTATGACATAATTTGTAATGATATATTTTAGAATATAAAATATGGGACCAATCAAATAGATTTTTTTTTTCACTGAATGAGGTTTTACATATGATTTTGCTAATCATTGCTGGTCACCACCCAGGGTAAAATGTTCATGCTTGTTTTCAAAGAGTTAAAGTTTATAATTACTTTAACTTTATATATATAGAGTAACTAACCTCTATTTACTGGACCCAATGTTTCCAATGCTCTTTTTCTAATTTCTAAACCTGATTCAAACAACACCTCTGATTTAGTATTTTGCTTGATTTGTGGCTTCTGGCTCTCATCCTTCAGGGTAGTTAGTTCTGTTAACAGCTGTTCTCTCTCTGAATATTCTTCAGCACATCCCGATCTGCAAAATTACATTGAATTTCTGGTAATTTAAAAGCAGGTTAATGAAAACTTTATACATACATTTATTTATTTAGCACAGTGGGTGAAAAGTATTATTACCTTTTTTTATGCAGATGTCTTTATTTTGTAGAGACATTAGAAAAGCTTACATACCTCATTTTTACTTTATGTTTCCAAATAGTTATGTTAACTATGAAGAATTCATAAATACACTTACTTTCTTAGTGATTCTAACTGCTGCGACTTAAATATCCTCAAGAGCTTTTCAACCCTCTCTTTAACTGATCTCGTGTTTACCTGCAAGGTGGATGGACGAAACACCTTGAGGGCAACATTGAAATTTGAAGCCACATCGTTCCATTTTTCTCCATTTTCATAAGGGTTTAGTGACAGGACCTCCTTCAGCAGCATTATGTCCGTTGCTGCGCAATACCTTATGGTTTTTTTGCTATAAAGAAATAAAAGTTATGATATGATTTCAACTATTTTCATAATACTAATAGACCATTCAGTGTTTTTAACACTCATTATTAATATTAGGCCTATACAGAAAAGTTCCATAACGAAAATAATCAATAATCGATCGAATAATTGATCATTTTAAATGACGACTTACCTATTTTCTTTCTGACCCAGTCCAAGCTCTTTATTTAACAGCTCCTGTTAAATAAAATTGTAAATATTTTGGTGGAGAATATAATATTTTTACAGCTAATTAGGCCTAGTTATAAGTTAGGCCCTAGCTGTTTAATAAATTATACAAGCCATTAGTGGCTAGCCTAGGCCTAGTAGTATTAGTAAGTAGGATCGGAGGCCCTGGCACCTACACCGCCTAAACTAGCCTAGGCCTAGGCTAGTTTAGGCCGCCTTGTTGAACCCACAAATGTAAAAACGCCCACAAATGTGAAAACAACCACAAATGTGAAAACGCATCACCCACAAATGTGAAAACAACCACAAATGTGAAAACGCATCACCCACAAATGTGAAAACAACCACAAATGTGAAAACGCATCACCCACAAATGTAATAAACAGCGCCCACAAATGTGAAAACGACCATCGCCCACAAATGTGATAACGCCCACAAATGTAAAAAAAAATGAGAATTTTTCGCCCACAAATGTAAAAAAAAAAATTTAGTGCTAGACTCAAACAATTTTGATCGAGTTAATACATTATATCATGATTGTATTGAGTTGTTACAATAATTTTTTGTTCACGATACGTCTGTTAGGGTCGTGGTTAACGCGTTGGATTATTATAATTTGCTGCTCATGCGCGCGATATTTGCACGTTAACTCGTTTGTTTAATGTACGTAATAGTTCAAGACGATGTTTGTTATTTGCTGCGCGCGTGCACGATACTTCAAGGTCAAGGCCATGTTATATCATTGTTGCTTCTCGTGTGTGGTTGTTGGCTTACTATTATGTACGTATACTGTAGTTATAAGTCGATGTTCGATGTTTTTTTGCGTGCGCACACGATAATAAAATGTCAAGGTTAAATTGCTACTTGTATGTAGTGTGTGGTTATTAACTCGTTGGCTTACTGTTATGTACGTATAGTTCCAAGTCGATGCTCGATTCAATGTTTTTGTGCGCATACACGATACCACAAGGTCAAGTTCATAATATACTATTGCTACTTGTGGTTGTTAACTCGTTGGCTTATTGTTATGTTCGTATAGTTCCAAGTCGATGTTCGATTCCATGTTTTTTGTGCGCGTGCACGATACTACAAAGTTGTATACCATTGCTACTTGTGGTGTGTGGTTGTTAACTCGTTGGCTTACTGATATGTACGTATAGTTTCAAGTCGAAGTTCGATGTTTTGCGCGCGTGCACGATACTACAAGGTCAAGGTTATACAGTGTCGGTGGATGATGTATAACAAAAGTTCTGGGAAATTAGACATTTTGTTGTTAGACAATAATGTTGGAGTTTGTGGTTTTTTTATTATATTGTGTGCAGTATTAAATTTAAAAGAAGAAGAAGCTGTAAAACCCACAAATTATATAATTTATAATGTATAAGTTCTATAGATTAGGTTCTAATAATAACAAAATATCCTTTCAATATTATTGTAATGACATACCCTAGCTAGTATGTGTAGCCTATACTATGTATTGACGATGCATACGCGCTTTCTATTGTCTATAATATGATGTCTGTACACACACAGTAGGGATTCCCCAGCAAGATGTCTAAGGCAAGACATCCCGACATTCCCACCCCTTGATGTGTTCACATTAATTCCTACATATTGAATGCACTCAAATTGCCAAATGCGACAGATTATGAACATGTTATCAGTGTCAGAAAATTAATAAGGAACGCAGGAAAATCCAGTGGACTTTCAATGATGCTTCGGATATTCCTACCTGTTAAAAAATGGCATAGTTGTTGGTTGGTGTTATGTAAAACAATACACTACCTGGTTGGTTCGTGATTAAGCGATTTTTTTGGAGAGAAAAGTCTTAGTGTTTTAAAAGTGGCACTGTTAGGCTATAAATACCAGCAAATATGACTTCTAATGCTCATACAATTAGTGTTATAGGCATCCCCAATCAAGTGTAGGCCTACTATTAGTAGATAACATTATTTAATCGCATTGCAACTCCTCCTTAAATATTTTGTTAGGTAATTCATGAAGCCAGTTTGTTCCTCATTAATAATACCGTTATACCTTGTACATTGACTTATTTACTTATAATTATATTATACATAATTCTATTTCTTTAAATTGTCGAATATACGTTTGGTTCCCACACCCTTTGATAGTAGATTTATAAATCAGTTAAATTTTAATGCATTCAATAGGTAATATTATTCTCCGTATATCTTTATAATTATCCGCTAAAAATAGATATACAAATTAAACAATAAGCATCAGATTAAACTACGAATGTAGCATAGTATGTTTTATAGAATACATTCGTTCGTGACAAGTTTGATACTATCGTATCGTGTATTATGTTTGGTTGGATACTGGTGTTACGGTATTATTCTATGTAGTCTAGGACCTGGGTCAGATTTGTATGCATTTAATTTAGGAGAGAATATCTCAACTGTTATAGGATAATTTGACCCCAACGAACAACATGGAATGTGTGCAAAATTCGCTATCCGGGACGAACATGCCCAAAATCGGGGTCAAAGGTTAAAAATGTTTGGTTCTTATATCTCGACAACCACTTGTCGTACAAATTTGCTTTTGGTGTCAAATTGTTCAGAATATATTTATATTCGGTCTAACACAACTTTTAGCGAAAAAAATGACCGGAAATGCTTTTACTGACCTTTGACCCAAAATGACCAAAAAACATTTTCGGGTTAAATTATTCTTTAAAATGCCAATGGACAAACTGTATGGTATCAAATGAAAGCATACACAATATGCTACTCATTGCTACCCAACTTGTATTGAAAACTTTTAATTATGAAGCTAATTGTATGGAAAATGTGCATATTTTGATTATTAATAATTTGATAATTATATATTAATTATGTTGTATTTTTTTATATCTAGGCTGGGTAGTCTAGATAAAATTATCCTATAACAGTTGAGATATTCTCTCCTAAATTAAATGCATACAAATCTGACCCAGGTCCTAGACTAATGTTACAATTTGTTTATCGCTCTAAAATAAAGAAATATTCTTTCATTAGTTGTTCTTGCTCTTGCTCTTGTATTATTATCTTGTGGTTATATTTTTGTAAAAAAATTGAACATTAGGAACTACTGCAATAGCATTGATCTTGTAGTATCGTGTATACCGAGCATCGACTTGGAGCTATAATACGTACACAATACTAATATAGTAAGCCCAACTGCACTTCAAGCAGTCTAGCACTAAATTTGATTTGATTTTTTTTTTACATTTGTGGGCGAAAAAGTCTCTCTTTTTTTTACATTTGTGGGCGTTATCACATTTGTGGGCGATGATCGTTTTCACATTTGTGAGCGCTGTTTTCACATTTGTGGTTGATGCGTTTTCACATTTGTGGTTGTTTTCACATTTGTGGGTGATGCGTTTTCACATTTGTGGTTGTTTTCACATTTGTGGGCGTTTTCACATTTGTGGGTTCAACACGCCTCCTCCTCTAGGCGTAGGCTAGCCTAGGCCTAAACTAAATGTTTTCTGACTAGGCCTACCTAGGCCTAGGCCTACCTAGGCCTACAGAAAGTTCACAAATATATAATTTAGATTAGTGTTGAGATGAGTATAATTCTTATTTTAATAACTTATATCAGGAAAAGTACATGAAACGTTTTTTGCTATTGGTCAAAAGTTTAACTCACCATGTCGCGACGTCGTGTATTTCTCGATTTTGCAGACGAGAACCAGCTCCTGTATCTCGGGCTACGAGCATTAGTTAATTAAAATTTCACATAAACTAATGACGTCATACACAAAAAACCCTTACTTTCTCGGCGGCTCGTTCCCGATCGAGATAGCGAAAGCTCTCTATTATAATTTTGTAACAAATATCCTTTAGATTATCAAAAAATATCAAAATAATATCATTTTTTCATTATAATATATAAGAATAAAGTTAATGATTTTTTTATGACGTCATAACCGTTATTTTACTACTTTTTAATAATTTATCGTAATTTAAAAGTAGAAGTTTTTTTAGAGGATGCAAAGGTTCATAAATATTCATGAGAAGCTAAAGTAACGTCACAGCAGTTAAATGGGATAGAAGAAATTGTGTTGGAGGGAGGAATGCAAGCTGAAAGTTGACATTTGTTTGTATTTTTTGCACCTTTTTAGCGTATATATTTATATAATATAAATGTTTTTCCAGTTTAAAATTATTTCGGCAATGAGGTAAGTCTGTTAATATAACATTAGGTTCCAAAATGAATATAAAATATGGTAGTAAATTTGAATCACATGGCCACCCTCGTGTGATATTAATTTAAAATGAAACAGTCTTATGATAATGGTTTTATCATATTTTAAAATTCATTATTTAAAAAATTTATTTTTCACCAGCCCCATAATTACGAAATGGAATGCACTATAAATGTGGACATAACATTATGCTGGGCCGTACCATTATCATACTGAGGGTGAACTTTGTTTTTTAACCTTGTTATTAATAAAAGTAGATTGTGCTACTACTATTCTTTATTTTATTAAAATATACACATTCAGGTATATTAATTATTAAAATAATGCAGTAAACTTAAGAAGAAGTTAGGCCTTGTTCTTTATTGTAATTTTATGAATTTACAGTTAGTTAAACTTGTGTAGTGCCTGGCGATTGGCTAGTGGTTACGTCATCTATACGTCACAGCCAATCGCCTGGCCTACACACACTCAACCCCGAATCCAATGGTGAAATACGTCATGGGTTGAGCCGCGAGAAAGAGGGATCGCTCTCTTGGAAAGAAGACATAGAAGACGATAGAAGCAAATTATTGATACTCATCCACAAGTACTCTACAACCCTGAAAGCTCTGGTGAGTACACGATGAGTGTGAAGATTGATGGGTGTCTAGAAAACTCAGATCTCAGATATATCTGAGTTTTCTATACAGAGTGAATAAATGTAGTTTTTAAAATGTTAGGTTAAAAAAAACTTGATTTAAGATCTGCATGACAGCTGATATAGTTCAACTCCCTGGTATAACTAAAGGTACTGGTGGTCATTGTATGCGTGATTTCGGTAAAGAGTTTTTACGACTTGTATGTGTTTGTGAAGCTCTTACGTAATGTAGTAATAATAATAATGATAATGTAATGTTTTGCTGTAAATGTAAATATTATACAGTACTATATACTCAGATGAAAGCAGTACTAGTACATCAAATCAAAATAGCGTAATTATGTAAATTTATATTTTTCATACTTATGGACAGTAGTAGGTTTTACAAATGGAAATTTGATTCAAACTTCATCTGACTTGGTTCATAGTACATAGTATTTCTAGTTTTTATTTATTAGAAAACTCAGATATATCTGAGATCTGAGTTTTCTAGATACCCAAGATTGATACCGAAGAGACTGAAATAGTCCTCTAGGTGGGATAAAAGTCTCTTTACTTGTATAGTACTACTGTAAACTAAACTAATATTTACTCACTGTCATGAATTATTTGCTACTGTAGTGCCACTGAAATCGTAATCAAATGATGACATACATTATATATCACCTTATGACATCAGGGAGGATGCAACCAAAACTGGAGTGAAAAGAATCTCAACTCTCAGAACCTAACCTCCAAACTGCCGACGGTCCCCACTGAGATTGTAAACCATCAATCGATGCTCTACACGCTGAATTGTGAGAGTTGGCCTTGGATCAGTTCATTTTTAAGTGATCACTGGTTTTTATCACATATTATGTATAGTGGTACTGCTAGGTAGGTAAAGTACTGTTACTCTAGTAGCTAGATCAACTTTCGTATGCACTTTGAGGTCCACAGAATTTGACTTCAGAAATTGGTTTAGGGTGGTCAAACAATCATTTTTGACTTGGTTACACATTTTGAAAATGTGGCGAAGGGTCAAAAGGTCAGGGTGAAAGGTTATGAAACCAAACACCATTAGGTCTTTAAATCTCGACAACCACTGGTCACAGCGAGGTAATTTTGATCTCAAATTGATCAGAAGGTATACATTCATATTCGGTCTAATGGGACATTTTAGTAAAAAATGACCGGAAATGCCATTTCTGACCTTTGACCCACAAACCAGGGCATTTCTGTATCTCTGTAACTATATTGGTCGTAGAGACTTGAATTTGGGCTCAAATTGTTTGAAATATACATTTAGTTATTTGTTACACATTTTGAACAATGTTACAAAAGGTCATGGTCAATGTGATTAAGGCTCCTTTGTTCTTCTCATTTGCCAGGAATACCTCTCTATCACATGACACAGTCAGGTCCAGTGTGACACTCAAGTCCGGAGAAACCTTCTTTCCAGCCATCCGGCGTATATGCTCTTGGTCTTTCGTTGATGATTCTTCCCCGTAGCCATCAAACACGACGGTAGCACTCTTGAATTTGTTGTCAACATACCTGACATAAG
The DNA here is from genome assembly GCF_963402885.1 of Antedon bifida. Taxonomy (NCBI): domain Eukaryota; kingdom Metazoa; phylum Echinodermata; class Crinoidea; order Comatulida; family Antedonidae; genus Antedon; species Antedon bifida. The sequence goes on along the minus strand of NC_136228.1, from coordinate 21,391,842 downwards.
AATCAACTATAGCCTTGACAGTTGCTCTGCTGGCCCATTTTACCTGATGAAGAAGCCATCCTCCATCAACCACGTGCACCTTGCTGTTCATGTCTACATCAAGTTTTGTAGCTTTCTTCTTTAGCATCTGGCCAAATTCATGTTTTTTTGGTTTCCTCATCATGCGGTCCATTGTGAAAAGAGATGTTGGGACAGGGGCCAACTCAAATTTGAATATGTCTTCTATTCCTTCATCTCTCTCTGCCATGATGATTAATCTGTTGAAGAGTAGTGTCTTCTCAATGTAGATTTTCTTGTCCCCTACCTTTACTTTCTTCTGGAGGTCAGCTAGATTTTTGCATTTCTTTGATGTCTTCATGGTTGTAACAGGTGACTCATCATCAAGATCCTTCTGAATTTCATAGCCTACTGTATACTCACTGCATCATCACAATTGACAATTGACTTGTCGATGGTTATTATTCCACTAGACAGTGAAGCAATGGTGTTGACATCGTTTACCTGAAATGAAAAGTCACTTTAGATGATAAGCAAAATATTTCAAAAATTGTTACTCAAATGTGGAATGATTTATCTGACACTATATGTAGATGATACAGATCTATACTAACCTCTATGAATGGGTTGTGAGCTGAAAACCATGCAAATATCATCTTGACGCACTCGCTGTCTTTTTCTAAACGTTTTTCTCCAAGGTCTTCCATCAGATCTTCCATCAGGTCGCTTAGAAGCTTCAGATGTGAAAATGTTCCAGCCCATATTTTCACAGAGTTTTCGTTGCGCATTCTTCCGCGTGTCAAACCTCCATTTGACTTTGCTTTCCTCATAAGTGTCTCTTCAATTGTCTGGTCAGAAAATTGTCCTGAAAATTGTTCATTGCTGTAACGTGTTGTATGATTTCCTTCCATGAATGCTTCATACACCTACAATTAACACAAATAGTCATATATTTAGAATGATAATTAGGGAAAAATTTATGAAAAATAACAGATGATTAAAAAAAAAGATTGGTCAAAGTTTGTTTATACTAACCTCAGGATAATCTTCTGGAAGGCTGAGCATCTCTTGTAGGTACATGCGTCCAAATTTGGCGTACTGGCCATGTCCAGCAGTGGCGAATATACCAACCATCTTAGAAACAGCATTTAGATGGAGTCTTTCTGCTAAGATGAAATCTTGCGCTGTTCTTACAAGTTGGTGGTACAAAACCCACAGCTTTGCCGTTCTTGATGTTTTCTGCAAGTCTTCGAGCGTCTCATCAAGGCTTTTTTTGTCACTTCCACCCATCATGTGTTTGACCAGTGCGGCATCTGTCAAGAAGTGTGCTGTCAGTGCCTTTGAGTATGCTGCACCTTTCAGGATGTACTTGACAGTGGTAGGTCCATAGATGACTGCCATGGCTTCTTCCAAACCACTGCCATCCATGATGTAGCCGATGCAACCAAGGTAACTCTTGAGGAAGTGAAATCCTCCTTACAACTACAGCCAACTTTTGCTCCTTAACAATTTGAGATGCCTTAATGAACAGAGGCAAATCAAATGTTATTATTGCTGGAGATTTGTACGTTCCCTTGATAGCTCTCATGATGGTGGTGTATACTGTCTGCATGTAATTAGGATTCGCATTGATGATTCGCAGAAACTCAATTGAGGATTTTAGTGCTAGTCCATTGAAGGTCTGATCAACCCATGAAGTTGGGATGAACGGTTCTTCCGTCTATCTATCCATTGTACCAGTCCATGACTGAATCATCTGTTGGGATGGATCTCTTTGGTACTTTGTGATGAAGGTATTCATACTTTATGAGTTTCGTCTCCAGTAGGGCGTTTGTTTGTTGTGGAACATAATTATGCAGGCCTTCAATATTTGACAAAGTTTCACTCTTCACGATTGGCTTTCTTTGTAACTTCCGATTCTCATCAACTTCAAGTTGATTGGAGTTTTCTGGAGTTGTTACTTTGATCTAACCCATTGCGTGAAAACCGAGCTGACCATCTAATGAGATCAGATCGTGATCCATGTTGTCTCCAATGTGTTGTTCGACTTGCTTCTCAAGGACGGCCATTGATGCTGCATTTGTGGTATTAGTAGAGTCAATATACGTATGCTTGTAGTCCACTGTCTCTTTTTGACTTTCACAAACGCCAAGCCTGTGCATGACATCAATCAGCTTATCTGAACCAAACTTGTGATCAAGGTACAAACTCATGCCAAGCTGAAAAGGCATCTTAGATGATCTTGGGCGTTGTGAAGATATAATATTCTGCCCCGCAACATTTCGCCTAACAGATGAACGAGGCATTAAGGATGTCAACATCAGTTCAAGAGCTTCTGGTAGTTCATATATTGATGTCATTTCTTTTAGTGATAGAAAGTCCTCTTTGCTGAAATTGAGAAACTTGATGTCGTTGATAATGAGTGAAGCTGCAGTTTTGATGATGGCTCTTTTCTTCGCCTCTTCATCATCAGTTTGCATTTCATGGTAGTTTCGGATGATACGTGCTATACAGCTTCTAAAGCAGACAACATCCTTCCTGCGCTCTTGGTTAGTTATAAATATACTGTCACCATAGTATCTTTCAAGTGCTTCTTTCAAGTATCTCTCATGGTACACTGGAGTGTCATCGCCTGCTATCATCTTCATCTGGTCATATAATTGGCTTACTGTATACACTCCACTCTCCATTTCACTGTCAGGCAATCACCCACAGCTGATAGAAGGCATTTTCCTTGCAAGCATCTACAGGTCTGCCTGGTTTCTGAAGAACAAACAAAATGTTCAAGATTTTTATTTGACGTGAATTTTAAGGAAACAACAATCTGCATATTTATTGAATACTTTAAATAGAAGGTGAATTTAATAGAAAAGGGAAAGACCTAATTTATAAATAATAACCCTTGACAAAATGGTTAAATGCATCTTTGTAAATATGAAGATTTGAATAATTTGCATATACTGTGACATACTTTACAATTAAACCCTGTGCCGCCGTGAAGGTGATAGGGCGGGTGGCAACCCCTGTAAACAATTATGTGAAACATTTTGTTTAGGTCAGTTGTATTACCGGCTGATTTGGTAATCAAAGATTACAATTTCATATACTGTGACATACTTAATTAATTAATTAAACTTCAAGAACATAGTGTATGTCTACTGTATAAATACAACTTACATTACAGCAACCTGGAATGTTGTTAAGGGTGCAGTAGCATTTATTATGTTAAACAGCCTCTTCTACTATAAGAACTGCCATGCCTTCTAAGCATCCTTTCACAGCCATTCCCAGACTATCATTTCTTTCACTTGCGATTCTCAAAAGTGATTGCTTTAGTGTAATAGTTGATGCTCGATGTACAATCTGAATTGTTGTAAATAGGGAGGCATTTTTTAAAAACTATGAAAAATAAACGGTGTGGTAAAAAATGTTTTTTTTCACCTTCTAGGGAGTCACCAGACATGTTATTACATTAGGTTAAACTACCTAACTACTGAAAAAAATCTCTTCCTGGTTTTTTATCGCAGAATTGCAATTAGTAAATTCCAAATTGAAGACACAATAATTGTAATGTGAGTAATTTTTTTGTAGTGTTAAGAATACTTTCATCAAACATTTGTTTGGAAATTAAATACCTTTTTTGTTTTGGGAAACCAAAAAGCGTTTGTGGCAATGAAACCTACATATGTGCAACCATAAACGTACTCGGTTTATGGTACATTATTAGATAATAGTTTAACTATTAATTAAATAATACTTGACAGTGAATTAGTTTAATCATAATTACAACTCTCTGATTGAACTGTCATTCAATAATTGTAATATTGACAAAAAATTATTGTGTTATGGAATAGCATTTTTGTAAAGCTTAATTAATATGAATGAAAATTGATTCAGTTCTTACCTTCGTTTTTGGTGACTTCGAAACCTTGTGTGTCATTTGGTCCATAATGCAATCTTGTACCGTGAAAAATGTATTTTGTTGCATGGCCATAATTTTGGTCGATGTTGTAGACTGCATTAGATTGGAGTCGTTCAGGAAGCACTCAAAAAGTTTTTAAAAATTCTCTTGCTTTAACGCCTTTGCCTACTTTTCGGATCTGGAAGATGTCTACTAAATAGCAGTTTATTGATTGACACTGTTTCTTGGTCGTCGATGTAGATGCTGCCATGGTTGGAGTGATAATTGTGTCACAATCACCCACAGCTGATAGAAGGCATTTTCCTTGCAAGCATCTACAGGTCTGCCTGGTTTCTGAAGAACAAACAAAATGTTCAAGATTTTTATTTGACGTGAATTTTAAGGAAACAACAATCTGCATATTTATTGAATACTTTAAATAGAAGGTGAATTTAATAGAAAAGGGAAAGAAAGACCTAATTTATAAATAATAAGCCTTGACAAAATGGTTAAATGCATCTTTGTAAATATGAAGATTTGAATAATTTGCATATACTGTGACATACTTTACAATTAAACCCTGTGCCGCCGTGAAGGTGATAGGGCGGGTGGCAACCCCTGTAAACAATTATGTGAAACATTTTGTTTAGGTCAGTTGTATTACCGGCTGATTTGGTAATCAAAGATTACAATTTAATCTCTTGTTATCTTTTTGAGAGGATCCGTCTTGTGTGAGAAAGTTTATTTTGATGTTGTTTTGATTTTTTGGCTTTTTCGGCGTGTTTGTTTCGTCGGCATGTTTTGATCAGGTCTTTTCGATTATGATTAGATTTGATTTTTTTGACAGATTTTTTTTTTTATAAAAACCAATAGAACATTGATTATGTTAAAATAAGATATCATAAAAGTAATTCCAAATAATGAGAGGCAAGCCATGATTCAATGTTTCGATCTTTATTTGAAAAGGAAAAGGATCAGGTAAAAATGGGCATCTGAAGTTCAAGAAATTTTAAGATGTGATAGGGGTTATACATTTCTAAAACAAATCAAAGGAACATGTCCATACTGACAATCTATACAAAAAGATGTACTAGCAATGGTCAGACAGCTTGGTAAATCAACATGGTTTGCATGATTTTCATCAGCAGATATGACATGGCCAAAAGTAATGAAAACATTGTTGGTTGAGACAGTTGACAAAAGAAATATCAATCAATTTAGTGATTAAAAAGTTTTTGTTTTGTTTAATTGTGTATGTTATGCATATAATAATTAATTAGGTTATATGCATTATCATGCATATAACCTCTTGATTTTGTCACAATCTTTATTAGGTTATATGCATGATATGCATATAACCTCTTGATTCTGTCAGGATCTTTATTTATTTATTTATTTATTTATTTATTTATTTATTTATTCTTTCCTTAGCACTATTTTGTCCGTGAATTATCTTGGCATCAGTTTCATCTAGCTAAGTCAATTTTTCAGAGTATATTCCTTATGGCCAGGAATCGATGTGGTCATGTTTTCACGGTGCGCAATCATAAATTACGCGGTCTACGCGCGATTTAATGAAATCACGTTTGTAATCATATCTTCACAAGCATGAATCACTTTTAAACAAAATTTGGTACTCATAAATTTCAGGTCATATTTCATCATATGGCAATATAAGTACGTGCGTAGCGCATATAACGCATGCGTACGCGCGCTTAAAAGTTTTAAAATTGTCAAAATTTATTTTCGATGAAATTAGAGTACGTTTCAGGCAATTTTAAGCGTTTAAAAAATTGCCACGAGTGCGCAGAATTTTGCACGCGCACTGCGCGTTAAACGTTAATGCGCACTCTTTTTGCCCGATTTCTGTTTTACAATCTTTCTTTAATAATATCATCATATTTGATTCACTTTTCAACTCGAAATTGCGTTATACAAGCACGTCAAAAGTGACAGGCTACGCACGTATAAGTTAACAAAATAGTGAAAATATGCTAAATTTTAAAATTAATATATATCGTCAGAATGCTGGGGAACACCTATTTTTTATTTTATTTTCTTGAAGTGTATGTATCATATGTATGATTTATTATCAAATTAAGAGAACAAAAGTTGATTAAGTCATCATTAATTGCATATTGAATTAAAAAAAAATTAATTTCGACAATCAAACAAATTTGGACATTTTCTTAGGCCGAAATAACAAACTTAACATTAACTTTCTTTTTTAAGAATTTCATATATTAAAGTTAAAAGTATATAGTTTGACAGTGCATCATTTTTTTAAATTTTTAAAGATGTCATCATAGTAATAAATTATAATTCATTGCGGTATGTAATAATCTATCTGCACCAAGGTGGCTACTGAATAGTAAATACACGGAGGAATCATTCTACATGTTTTAGTAAGTTGCGTATGGCTCGGTGGTCTGTGCTCGTGTCTATAGCATTCAAGGTACCGAGATCGAGCCTCACCTTGGGTAACGAAACGAAATAAGATTTTTTTTTATTATTTGTATTGTTTGTTCAATTTTATTTCTTAGTGTATAGATTATACACATGATTTATAATGAAATCTAGATAAAAAGAAACTTATGTCTTTATTATTATGTAACAAATGTGGTTTATGACATTATACGCAGAGGGATCTTTGATCGGATTGCGATACCGGCTATTGTATTTGCGTTAGTAAGATCCTAGCATATATTATAAATAATTAAAGATTCTGAGAAAATCAATCAATCAATATATCTTTTACAAATCAATTATCTTTATTTTAATCAATGCATATAACCTATAATTCGTCATAGTGACGAATTAAATCTAGTTTATTTATTTATTCTTTCCTTAGCACTATTTGTCCGTCAATTATCTTGATATCAGTTTCATCTAAATAAGTAAATTTTTCAGAGTATATTCCTTATGGCCAGGAATCGATGTGGTTATGTTTTCACGATGCGCAATCAAAAATTACGCTGTCTACGCGCGATTTAACGAAATCACGTTTGTAATCATATCTTCACAAGCATGAATCACAATTAAACAAAATTTGGTACTCATAAATTTCAGGTCATATTTCATCATATGGCAATACAATTACGTGCGTAGCGCATATAACGCTTGCGTACGCGCGCTTAAAATGTTCAAAATTGTCAAAATTTATTTTCGATGAAATTAGAGTATGTTTCAGGCAATTTTAAGCGTTTAAAAAATTGCCATGAGTGCGCAGATTTTTGCACGCGCACTGCGCGTTAAACGTTAATGCGCACTCTTTTTGCCCGATTTCTGTTTTACAATCTTTCTTTAATAATATCATCATATTTGATTCACGTTTCAACTCGAAATTGCGTTATACGAGCACGTCAAAAGTGACAGGCTACGCACGTATAAGTTAACAAAATGGTGAAAATATGCTAAATTTTAAAATTAATATATATCGTCAGAATGCAAGGGAACACCTATTTTTTATTTCATTTTCTTGAAGTGTATGTATCATATGCATGATTTATTATCAAATTAAGAGAACAAAAGTTGATTAAGTCATCATTAATTGCATATTAAATTTAAAAAAAATAATTTCGACAATCAAACAAATTTTGACATTTTCTTAGGCCGAAATAACACACTTAACATTAACTTTCTTTCTTAAGAAGTTCATATATTAAAGTTAAAAGTATATAGTTCGACAGTGCATCATTTTTTTAAATTTTTAAAGATGTCATCATAGTAATAAATTATAATTCATTGCGGTATGTAATAATCTATCTGCACCAAAGTGGCTACTGAATAGTAAATACACGGAGGAATCTTTTTACATGATTTAGTAAGTTGTGTATGGCTCGGTGGTCTGTGCTCGTGTTTATGGCATTCAAGGTACCGAGATCGAGCCTCACCTTGGGTAACGAAACGAAATCAGATTTTTTTTTATTATTTGTATTGTTTGTTCAATTTTATTTCTTAGTGTATAGATTATACACATGATTTATAATGAAATCTAGATAAAAAGAAACTTATGTCTTTATTATTATGTAACAAAATAATGTGGTTTATGACATTATACGCAGAGGGATCTTTGATCGGATTGCGATACCGGCTATTGTATTAGCCTTAGCAAGATCCTAGCATATATTATAAATAATTAAAGATTCTGAGAAAATCAATCAATCAATATATCTTTTACAAATCAATTATCTTTATTTTAATCAAATGCATATAACCTATAATTCATCATAGTGATGAATTAAATCTAGTTTAATTTGGAGGTATTATTTAACAATTAATTTTAAATGAATATATTTTGCTTGTTTGGATGTTTGTAGGGCTTGCAGTTCAGGAGTTTGTGTTGGAGACGTGTTTATGAATGTATTGGGTTTGCGTGCAACATGAAGTACTATTTATTCCATTGTACCAGTAACTACAATCATGTTTTGTTTATTAATTGATGTGCCGATCAATTAAATTGTCGGGTTTTCAATGATGGAAGTTGTAGTTAATAGGCCCTAAACCTATTCAACTGGAAATTAATTGATTGTAGTATGCCGACGATGCAGCTGTATTCTGCATTTTTAATTCGATGATTCTTTTAAGTAATTGCTTTATGTTTGTTGATAATGAATGTAGTTATTCTTGTATTATAAAAATTAAAAGAATTATCAACTGTTTGTATTTTTTTACATTCATATATTTATTTTATAGCTTAATTTCCTATAGAATAATTGTACGTATTATTACTATAAGACGTGCGAGGTGTCATTCAAATAGAGTAAATGGCACCATCCATACAGTAATAATAATAATAATAATAATATTTGTTTGTAATACTTTTTTTAACAGTGGCACACATACAAAAGATGGTACGTCCATACAGATTACAAAATTGAATACAAAAACAATGGAAAATAAATATTGAAACATTTTTCATGTTTGATCGATTATGAACTAAAAACATAAAATGTTACTCAATGCTATTACAAAACTTATTATTAAATTAACTAAAACTTCACTAATACAACTACTAATTTTGCAACATCAATGGAAAAGGAAACACACATTTTTAAATAAAACAGTTCAAAGTTGTAATACAATTTAATGTCTTAGTTTCCAAGCACGGCTTGTGTAAATTTTACAGTAACTGTCAAACACAGCATACTATACATCTCAGGAGAGTTATTGTTATGAAATAACGTACTGCTTCCTAGGACATATTGAAAATTAATAGATAGGTCACCAGTAGTGTGTTTCGTTTATTTGCATTGACGGAATAGGAGGTATGATATCTTCTTACTACAGTAAGTAAACAAATTTTTTTTTTTAAATTATATATGGCCTACATTCAGATGTATGAAGTTCCCCACCGCATGGATATCATACAAATTATTGGTTGATATCGCAAATAATAGTTAATAAAAGATGTAGTGCTTTGTTCACTCCGAAGATATAATATATAGCTAAAGTAATTTAATTGGAATGATTTTTGTAAGCTGCCGAATATTGATAGTCCTAGGTTGGTGATTCATAGAATCAATTATTGGCATGATGTAACATACCTCTTTAGGGGTGTTTGACAAGGTTAATTGCCGTTAGGAATATTATTATATTACTTAGTTGGTGCGTATGTCATTGATGAAACCTAAATTAAATATACAATTTAGTGTTTTTCATATGTCATTATAAATTTACAACGCAATTAGTCTATATAAAAAAATTACATTACAGATAGGGTAGATGTAGACATTTGCGGTTAGTGAAAGGTCAAATCAATATTAATACGTTAATTAAATGTGTTATAGTTGTAAGTGAATAGGCCTACAACAATTTTCAATTATTAATAATGTATATCCTTTATTAGAGTACATAAAAAAAAACAATGGACAATTTATAATAATTCGTTAAATACGGTTGATGTACCAAACAGATAACAGCGGTAACCGTGCATTAGTTTTTAATTAATATACCGCTCGAGTTTGTCACGTGACTAAGAATGTTTAATGCAAACTTAATCGAATTAATTGAAAATATGTTTACATTTACATATTACATTTGACAATAATGAAATGGAAGTTGGATCAGGCTGACCGTCCAAACAATTAGAAAAACAAACAAACAATTAAAAACACCTTAATAAAACCAATTTTCATTGGCTAAATTAAAAAAAAATCCCTTAGGTTGTTAAAAATTATGGTAGCTGATATATTTTCGAACAGGTACCAAACATGACGTCATTCGGGTTAGCGGTTTACAAAAGCGCTGTAAAGAAAGTTGATTTTTGAGTGAACAAAAATCCAATTTCCTTATGATTTTCAATGGAAACGACTTAAATAATTGCAAAATACACATACTTGTGAATATTTTTTTATGAACAAGAGTTTGATATGTTAAGTTAAGTGTTTATAGTATCGTTTTTTATTGAAATTTTAAAATGGATAGGTTAGGCCGATTTTCACATTCTGAACTTCAAGGCTAAATATCTCAAAGTTTTGGGTACACTATAGAAGAAGGGTACACTAGAAAACAAAGGAGTCTATTATGGGCGTAACAATGAACTAGCAAATAACAAATTGACAAAAGCATTGACAAACAAAAGGTATTACATAATAATAACTCATGTCAATCAAATAGACAAGATAGAACTGAATTCCTAAATGATTTAAATGATACATTAAGTCCTACGCCTAGTTGCTAAATTGTCAAATTCATCCTCGACCTCTACAACTAATCCATTTTGACCCCAATGTACACTTTGTAATATAGTTGAAGATATGTCATGTATTATATAGTTATTGTTAATAAAATTTGAATATTAATTTTTTTTTATATTAAAAATAGAAAAAATGTTGACTAAACATATATAAAATATTGCCTAACATTATTTATTCATTAATTGTTACAATTCTGACCATGTAAAGATAATGAAATAAATGTTATTGCACCATACAAAAAACAAAAATAAATTGTCTGAAACTAAATATAAAATTAAATAGGTTAATAGCGCAGAATATGAAAATAATAAATAATGATTACAAGTTTTTGTATGTAAAAAGGATATATTGTAAGTTAAATATTGAACCATACAAAATAATAATAAATTGCCAGAAATGATATGTACAATAAAATTGATCAATGACGCAAAATATGAAAAAGATCATTATTTGGTTATGAGCACCAGTTTTTGCTGATATCCTCTGTCATTTAGTAAGAAACAGGGTTTGGCACGTGAAGCCAGACAGTAGGATTTGATTAGGAGAGGCTTTAGTGAGACGCTTTGCAGGGGGTATTTCAATGGAATTGGAGTTGCTCAATTCTCCAATTAATGAACCAATTAATACCCCCTACATCCTAATCCATTATGTAAAATCATATTGTTTTGTTTACATTGTTTGTACATTTTGTAACATTGCCGATATGTTTTATAATTATAAAGTTATTGCCTATAAAATTAGTAAAATATTTATTTATACACTATACAATCAGAAAGTGAGAAGTTGTCGACTTGTTTACTGAAATAAAATTGACTATATAAAATAAAGTTGAAATAGATTAATAGTGCAAAATATGAAAATAATAATTAATTATTCCAATTTTTACTATGTAACAATTACAAATTAAAGTTAAATATTGTATCATACAAAATATATTTATAAATTCTTAGAAACTATATATACAATAAAATTGATTAATAGCGCAAAATATGAAAGTAATAATTAATTATTACAATTTTTACTATGTAAAAATTACAAATTAAAGTTAAATATTGCACCATATAAAATATAAAAATAAATATCCTGTAACTATATATAAAATAAAATTGATTAATAGCACAAAATATGAAAATATAATTTTTTTATTACAATTTTTACTATGTAAAAATTAGACATTGAAGTTAAATATTGCACCATAGAAAATATATTATTAAATTGTCAGAAACTATATATACAATAAAATTGAATAATAATTCATAATCATTATTATATACAGAAATATAACATATACATTTCAAAATCGAAATATTTAACAAATTCAATATTGCACAAGATTAGCCTATAATGTGAAGTAATGAAATGAAAGATAATTTTCAATTTTATTAAGCAAGCAATACGTTTAATTAGCTATTAGATTTCAATAATTATAGTTTTATTTCAATAATTTCGTGGTAGCTATAATAGATTGGAATGACTTCTGTATGCACTGTATCAAGGTTTCTAACGTAGACATGATCCAAAAGAGTTCCACCTTCTGTTGTACTGGATTGTATTAACTGTTGGTAATTGTGTTTAGCCAGTAGGTTATTAACATGGGATGTACCTTTTAACAAATCTTCAATGAAATCACCCATTATAATGCTTCTTGTACCCAATTTATGTATTGCTGCCAATAGGTTTTCAAGAACATTACAGAATTTCTTGATATCATATATATGGGGTCGGTATATAACTGTAATAATAACAGACATTGGAGATGTTACCATAATGGAAATGAATTCAATATCTTTAAAATTGATGTTTAGTCTACTACAATAGTTATTTTTTGTATACACTGCAACACCACCGTGTTCCTTATTTTTTAAGTCTGAAGTGATTGTGTTGTCATTAGAATATGATTGACACCTTGGCTGGTGATACAATTTGAAATTTTCCATGTCATTAATCCATGTTTCTGTAAGACAAATGAAATCTGAATTGGCGAAAGATGTATTACATTTCATGTCATCTAAATTTTGTCTCAAGCCTTGTATGTTATGCAACGTGATACAATATTGAAAGTTTGTAACAGTACTTCTATGTTTATTCGGTTGTAAAAATGTTTTCATATTGCTTAAGCAGGTTTTGATTGTTGGGTCACAAAGTATATGTTTGGGATCAAAGTTTTCAATATAAAGACCTGTTAAAGAAGTAACACGACTTAAACCTACATAAGCTTGTCCAGACAAAAATGTATTTTTAAGATTGACAACAGCTTTATTAATTGTCATTCCCTGTACTTTGTGCACGGTACATGCATAAGCCAATTTCAGCGGAAATTGTTTGCGATTGTATTTTTTTCCCATAGATTCTTGGTACTTTTCAATAGACTGTATATCAACTTGGTTATCAAATTTAATTTGGTTATCCGCACTTGGCGGATAACCCCTTGTTATTGTCAGGATCTTTTTTTTTTTTTTTTTTTGGTTATCCGCACTTGGCGGATAACCCCTTGTTATTGTCAGGATCTTTTTTTTGGTTATCCGCACTTGGCGGATAACCCCTTGTTATTGTCAGGATCTTTTTTTTTTTTCTTTTTTTTTTTTTTTTTCTATCTTATTCTTCTTTCTTTCCCGGAATTTTGTTCGCAGCGTATCTCTAATTCTGGTCAACATAATATTGTGTAACTTTGTCAGAAGATTGACCTCTAACTGTAGATGTGCAAGAAACTTCGTTTTATGATTTTAGAGTTGCGCAACGTGACTTACGCGCGATTTTATGAATTTCAATGATTGATCATAGATTAAAAACCAAATATCATTTTTTATTGAAACTTTGTGAAAATTTAAGTTATATCAAGCGCAAACTTTCTATGGATTAAAAATGGCATGTTTCACAGAAAGTTACGCGTGCACGCGCGTTTAAAATTTTAAAATGCGTAAAATCAATTTCTAATCAACTTTCTACGCGTTTCATGTCATTTTGAGCATTTCAAAAATTCCCACGCACGCGCAATAATTTTACGCGCGCGTGCGCATGTAGCGCAAAAATATAATTTTTTCGCATGATTTATGTTTTTTCAGCCTTTTCTAGTAATTTTACCAACTTTTAAACAATTTCTACTTAAAATTACGTCATACGAGCACGTGGAATTGGATAATTTGCGTGCGTTTTTGATGAAAAAGTTCAAAAATTCGTCAAAATTGTGCCTTTTTTTAAACAGTTATAGATTCTAAACTACAAGGTGAATTTTATTTTTTATTACATATTCTGAAAGTAAATGAGTTGTAGATATTGAATCATGTATTGATATGGCTAACCTAATATTGTGACATCATCGTATGGCCACTCGAATATAAAATAGAGGATTTTTGTCTCTTTCGTCATAGCTCATCACATTTAATAGAGCGCATCTCCACTTATCCGTATTCCATTTCCCCCCATTTTTTTATATTGTATAGGCCGATCAATTACCTTTCGCATGATATACCGTTTTTAAAATTGTGATGACGTCATCATGTCCAAAAGCGTCAATAACTTGGGCCACTTATTTTCACCTATTCTTCACTGTATGTAGTACGTATACAATATATAGTGTAAACTGTTTATACTTAGACGTGACACAAAATAGAGAGCGCACTAACATTTTTTCAATGGCATAATCGTTTTTCTCTGCTCAATATTTTAACGTATGACGTGCGCGTGGCGTTTGCTCTGCGGATAACCTAACTCGTCCGTAGTGACGAGTTCAAATCTAGTTTTTTTTTTTTTTTTTTTTTCTTTATTCTTATTTCTTTCCCGGAATTTTGTTCGCAGCGTATCTCTAATACTTGTCAACATAAGATTATATAACTTTGTCAGAAGATTGACCTCTAACTGTAGATGTGCAAGAAACTTCGTTTTATGATTTTAGAGTTGCGCAACGTGACTTACGCACGATTTTATGAATTTCAATGATTGATCATAGATAAAAAACCAAATATCATTTTTTATTGAAACTTGGTGAAAATTTAAGTTATATCAAGCGCAAACTTTCTATGGATTCAAAATGGCATGTTTCACATAAAGTAACGCGCGCACGCGCGTTTAAAATTTCAAAATGCGTAAAATCAATTTCTAATCAATTTTCTACGCGTTTCATGTCATTTTAAGCATTTCAAAAATTCCCACGCTCGCATGCATTTTTGCGCGCGCGGTGCGCACGTAGCACTAAATTTATATTTTTATGCGTTATTTATGTTTTTCCAGCCTTTTCCAGTAATTTTACCAACTTTTTAAACAATTTCGACTTACAATCACGTCATACTAGCACGTCGAATTGGATAATTTGCGCGCGTTTTTGATGAAAAAGTTCAAAAAGTCGTAAAAATTATGCCTTTTTTTAAACAGTCATAGATTCTAAACTACATGATAAACTTTTCTTTTGTTTACATATTCTGGAAGTTGATGAGTTGTAGATATCGGATCATGAATTAATATGGCTAACCGGACATTGTGACGTCATCGTAGGGCCACTCGAATATAAAATATTGGATTTTTGTCTCTTTCTTCATAGCTCATCACATTTAATAGAGCGCATCTCCACTTATCCGTATTCCATTTCCCTCCATTTTTTTATATTGTCTAGGTCAATCAATTATCTTTCGCATGATTTACCATTTTTAAATTTGTTGTGACGTCATCCTGTCCAAAGGCGTCAATAACTTTGGTCACTTATTTTCACCTATTCTTCACTGTATGTAGTACGTATACAATATATAGTGTAAACTGTTTATACTTAGACGTGACACAAAATAGAGAGCACACTAACATTTTTTCAATGGCTTAAGCGTTTTTCTCTGCGCAATATTCTAACGTATGACGTGCACGTGGCGTTTGCGGTGCGGATAACCTAACTCGTCCGTAGTGACGAGTTCAAATCTAGTTGGTTATCCGCACTTGGCGGATAACCCCTTGTTATTGTCAGGATCTTTTTAGTTATCCGCTTAGTAGCGGATAACTCCTTGTTATTGTAGTGGATCAATATTTTTGGTTATCCGCAACTTAGTTGCAGGATAACCCATGTGATTGTAAATATCTTTTTTTTTTTCATCTTCTTTGTTATTCTTCTTTCTTTCCCGGATTTTTGTGTGTCGCATATCTCCTATTGCTTGTGAACGTAACTTTGTATAACTTTGTCAAAAGATTGACCTGTAGCTGTAGATGTGCAAGAAACTTCGTTATATGACGTTAGAGTCGCGCAGCGTAAGTTACGCGCGATTTTATGAATTTCAATGATTGATCATAGATTATAAACCAAAAGTCATTTTTTATTGACACTTGGTGAAAATTTAGGTCATATCAAGGGCGAACTTTCTATGGATTAAAAATGGCATGTTTCACAAGAAGTTACGCGCGCACGCGCATTTAAAATTTCAAAATGCGCAAAATTAATTTCTAATCAACTTTCTACGCTGATCATGACATTTTAAGCATGTCAAAAATTCCCACGCGTGCGAAAAAATTTACGCGTAAGGTGCGCACGGAGCATGAAAATCATGTGTTCTTCTCTTGAATTATGATTTTACAGCCTTTCCTAGTCATTTTAAAAAAGATTGACATCATTTCAAATTAAAATGATGTCATACGAACACGTTGTATTAGACAATTTGCGTGCGTTTTAGTTGCAAAAGTGACAAAATATTGTCAAAATTATGCCTACTTTAAATCTATTATAGCTCCTCAGGATCAACCGTTACCCCCAATTTTTTTAATTTAATATGTAAGCAGATATGTTGTAGATATGAATTCATGCAGAATCTTTACCCCTCGGATGTTATGACGTCATCGTATGGCCACACGAATGTAAAATATTGGATTTTTGACTGTTTCGTTATTGCTCATTACATTAAATAGAGCGCACCTCGCTTATACGTATTCCATTTCCTCATATATTTTAATACTGTCTAGGTCAATCAACTATCTTTCGCATGAGTTAAAAATATTTTAATTTTTATGACGTCATCATGTCTAAAAATGTAAATAACCTGGTTCACCTATTTTCATCTTTACAGTAAATTTCAATCTGTTATAGCTCGTCAGAATAAAAAGTGATAATCATGATTAAAACGCTTTCTGGAAGCTATTGGATTGTAGATACAAATTCATGTGAATATTTTGCCAATCAGATGTTGTGACGTCATTATATGGGCAGTTGAATTCAAAAGGTCATATTTTCATCTCTTGCGTAAAAGTTCATTGCTTTTAAACGAGAGCGCATCTCTCTTTTACGTGCCCAAAATTCATCAAATTTGTATTAATGTAATTATTTAGATAATTATCTTAATATAAAATATCTTTATATGTCAATTTGATGATGTCATCGTGTTAATAATTGGATTTAAAAGATGGGTCTCGTAATTTCGTCTATGCTACACTGTATATAACATACAATGTATTCTGTAAATACTGTAATATGCTGTATGCTACAAAATAGGTACAATTCAACACTGTAAACATACTTAATTTATGTCACAGGATGGCATAACAATTTTCGAAGTTCATATAGTTTAAAGTATGTGCATGTTGCGTTTGCGCGGATAACCCGAACTCGTCAAAGTGACGAGTTCAAATCTAGTTTTTTTTCTGTATTATTCTTATTTCTTTCCCGTTTTTTTGTGGCTCACGTATCTCTAAAATGTGTAAACATAACATTTCATAACTTTTACAACATGTGGGCATTTACGTGAAGTTGTGCACCTCCTATTTTGAATGACGTCAGAGTTGCGCAACCTGACTTACGCGCGATTTTATGATTTTTAATGATTGATCATAGCTTAAAAACCAAGCGTAATTTTTTTTTTACCCTTTATGAAAATTTAAGTCATATCAAGGGCAAACTTTTAGTTAACTAAAAATGGCGTGTTTTACAAGAAGTTACGCGCGCACGCGCATTTAAAATTTTAAAGTACGCAGAATTAATTTCTAATCAACTTTTTACGCCATTCATGACATTTTGCGCATGTCAAAATTTCCCACGCGCGCGAACAATTTTACGCGTGCAGTGCGCACGCAGCATGAAAATCATGTTTTTTTCTATTAAATTGTGATTTTCCAGCCTTTCCTAGTCATTTTTAAAAAGATTGACATCATTTCAAATTAAAATGACGTCATACATACACGTTGATTTAGACCATTTGCATGCGTTTTAGTTGCAAAAGTTACAAAATATTGTCAAAATTATGCCTATTTTGAATCTATTATAGCTCCTCAGGATCAACCGTTACCCCCAAGTTTTTTAACTTAATATGTAAGCAGATATGTTGTAGATATGAATTCATGCAGAATTTTTTCCTTACGGATGTTGTGACGTCATCGTATGGCCACACAAATGTAAAAAATAGGATTTTTGTCTCTTTCGTTATTGCTCATCACATTCAATGGAGCACATCACGCTTATCCGTCTTCCATTTTCTCCGAGATTTTAATATTATCTAGGTCAATCAACTATCTTTCGCATGAGTTAAAAATATTTTAATTTTTATAACGTCATCATGCCTGAAAATTTAAATTACGTGGGTCATTAATTTTATCTTTACAGTGAATTTTAATCTGTTATAGCTCGTAAGAATAAAATGTGATAATCACAATTAAAACGTTTTCTGGAAGCTATTGGATTGTAGATACGAATTCATGTGAACATTTTGTCAATCAGATGTAGTGACGTCATCATATGGCCAGTTGAATAAAAAAAGTCGTATTTTCATATTTTGCGTCATAGTTCATCACATTTAAAAGAGCGCACATCTATATTTTACGTATCCAAATTTCTTCTACACGCTAATATGTTGTTGCTGAGATAATATCCTTCTGAAATTGGTATTTTAGTGTTTCATTTTGATACCGTCGCCATGTTAAAAAATGGAATAAATGGCGGGTCCCGTAATTTCACCTATTCTACACTGTATGTAATATGTATACAGATTATACTGTTTATACTGTATATACTATATGACACAAAATTGACAGAATTCAGCACTAACAACATATCATATTCTTCAGATCAGGTCATAATGCCATAATCTTTTTCTGGGTGCAAAATTCTAACGTATGACGTGCACGTGGCGTTTGTTGTGCGGATAACTAACTCGTCAAAGTGACGAGTTTCATGTCTAGTTTTTTTTGGGTTATCCGCACTTGGCGGATAACCCCTTGTTATTGTCAGGATCTTTTTTTTTTTTTTTTTTTTTTTTTTTCTATGTTATTCTTCTTTCTTTCCCAGAATTTTGTGTCACGTGTATCTCAAATTCTGATCAACATTACATCGTATAACTTTGTCAGAAGATTTACCTCTATCTGTAGAAGTGCAGGACCGTTCGTTTTTTTACTTTAGAGTCGCGCAGCGTAAGCTACGCGCGATTTTATGAATTTTGCGTATTTAACATAGACTAAAAACAAAAAGTCATTTTGTAATGACACTTGGTGAACATTTAAGTCATATCAAGTGCAAACTTTCTATGGATTAAAAATGGCATGTTTCACAGAAAGTTACGCGCGCACGCGCGTTTAAAATTTCAGAATGCGTAAAATCAATTTCTAATCAACTTTCTACGCGTTTCAGGCCATTTTGAGCATTTCAAAAATTCCCACGCGTGCGCAATATTTTTACGCGCACGTCCGCACGTAGCGCAAAAACATCTTTTTTTTGCTTGATTTTTGTTTTTTCAGCCTTTTCTAGTAAATTTACCAATTTTCAATCAATTTCGACTTAAAATCACGTCATACGAGCACGTAGAATTAAACAATTTGCGCGCGTTTTTAATGAAAAAGTAAAAAAATTTGTCAAAATTTTGCCTTTTTTAAAACAGTCATAGATTGTAAACTACGTGGTGAACTTTTTTAAAATTGCATATTCTGGAAGTTGATGAGTTGTAGATATCGAATCATGCATCGATATGGCTAACCAGACATTGTGACGTCATCGTATGGCCACTCGAATATAAAATATAGGATTTTTGTCTCTTTCGCATAGCTCATCACATTTAATAGAGCGCATCTCCACTTATCCGTATTCCATTTCCCCCCCATTTTGTTATATTGTCTAGGCCAATCAATTATCTTTCGCATAATCTACCATTTTTTAAATTGTGATGACGTCATCATGTCCAAAAGCGTCAATAACTTGGGTCCCTTATTTTCACCTATTCTGCACTGTATGTAGTACGTATACAGAATATAGTGTATACCGTATATACTTTGACGTGACGCAAAATAGAGAGCGCACTAACATTTTTACAATGGCATAATCGTTTTTCTGCGCGCAATATTCTAACGTATGACGTGCACGTGGCTTTTGCGCTGCGGATAACCTAACTCGTCCGTAGTGACGAGTTCAAATCTAGTTCTATATTCTTCTTTCTTTCCCAGAATTTTGTGTCACGTGTATCTCAAATTACTATCAACATTACATCGTATAACTTTGTCAGAAGATTGACCTCTAGCTGTAAAAGTGCAGGACATTTAGTTTTTTTACTTTAGAGTCGCGCAGCGTAAGTTACGCGCGATTTTATGAATTTCGCGTATTTAACATAGACTAAAAACCAAAAGTCATTTTGTAATGACACTTGATGAACATTTAAGTCATATCAAGGGCAAACTTTCTATGGATTAAAAATGGCATGTTTCAAAGAAAGTTACGCGCGCACGCGCGTTTAAAATTTCAAAATGCGAAAAATCAACTTCTAATCAACTTTCTACGCGTTTCATGTCATTTTGAGCACTTCAAAAATTCCCACGCACGCGCATTTATTTTACGCGCGCGTGCGCATGTAGCGCAAAAACATACTTTTTTCACGTGATTTAGGTTTTTCCAGCCTTTTCTAGTAATTTTACCAACTTTTACACAATTTCGACTTAAAATTACGTCATACGAGCACGTCGAATTGGATAATTTGCGCGCGTTTTTTATCAAAAAGCTCAAAAAATCGTCAAAATTATGCCTTTTTTTAAACAGTCGTAGTTTCTAAACTAAACGGTGAAAGTTATTTTTATTACATATTCTGGAAGTTAATGAGTTGTAGATATCAAATCATACATAAATATTGCTAACAGGACATTGTGACATCATCGTATGGCCACGCGAATATAAAATATAGGATATTTGTCTCTTTCGTTATTGCTCATCTCATTCAATGGAGCGCATCTCCACTTATCCGTATTCCATTTCTCCCCATTTTTTTACATTGTCTAGGTCAATCAATTACCTTTCGCATGATTCACCATTTTAAAAATTGTGATGACGTCATCATGTTCAAAAGCGTAAATAACTTTGATCACTTATTTTTACCTATACGGCACTGTATGTAGTATGTATACAGTATATAGTGTATACTGTATATACTTAGACGTGACACAAAATAGAGAGCACACTGAAATTGTTTTAATGGCATAATCGTTTTCCTGTTTGCAATATTCTAACGTATGACGTGCACGTGGCGTTTGCGCTGCGGATAACCTAACTCGTCCGTAGTGACGAGTTCAAATCTAGTTTTTTTTTATGTTATTCTTCTTTCTTTCCCAGAATTTTGTGTCACGTGTATCTCAAATTCTGATCAACATCACATCGTATAACTTTTTCAGAAGATTTACCTCTATCTTTAGAAGTGCAGGACAGTTCGTTTTTTTACTTTAGAGTCGCGCAGCGTAAGCTACGCGCGATTTTATGAATTTTGCGTATTTAACATAGACTAAAAACCAAAAGTCATTTTGTAATGACATTTGGTGAACATTTAAGTCATATCAAGGGCAAACTTTCTATGGATTAAAAATGGCATGTTTCACAGATAGTTAGTTTAAAATTTCAAAATGCGAAAAATCAACTTCTAATCAACTTTCTACGCGTTTCATGTCATTTTGAGCATTTCAAAAATTCCCACGCACGCGCAATAATTTTACGCGCGCGTGCGCATGTAGCGCAAAAATATAATTTTTTCGCGTGATTTGTGTTTTTTCAGCCTTTTCTAGTAATTTTACCAACTTTTAAACAATTTCTACTTAAAATTACGTCATACGAGCGCGTGGAATTGGATAATTTGCGTGCGTTTTTGATGAAAAAGTTCAAAAATTCGTCAAAATTATGCCTTTTTTTAAACAGTCATAGATTCTAAACTACATGATGAAGTTTATTTTGTATTACATATTATGGAAGTTGATGAGTTGTAGATATAGAATCATGCATCGATATGGCTAACTGGACATAGTGACGTCATCGTATGGCCACTCGAATATAAAATAGCGGATTTTTGTCTCTTTCGTCATAGCTCATCGCATTTAATAGAGCGCATCTCCACTTATCCGTATTCCATTTTCCCCCATTTTTTTATATTGTCTAGGCCAATCAATTATCTTTCGCATGATATACCGTTTTTAAAATTGTGATGACGTCATCATGTCCAAAAGCGTCAATAACTTGGGCCACTTATTTTCACCAATTCTTCACAGTATGTAGTACGTATACAACATATAGTGTAAACTGATTATACTTAGACGTGACACAAAATAGAGAGCGCACTAACATTTTTTAATGGCATAATCGTTTTTCTCTGCGCAATATTCTAACGTATGACGTGCACATGGCGTTTGCTCTGCGGATAACCTAACTCGTCCGTAGTGACGAGTTCAAATCTAGTTTTGATTGATGTTGGTTTATAATGTTCATCAGGTTGAGTTATTTCTGTAACATTTCCCATACATCCATTTGTCATTCCCTTACTTACATCCACATTTTTAATTAATATTACTCTGGCATTAGGTGCAACCCATAAGTAACTTGGAAGTGAACATTGATTAGACTTCTTTATTGGTTTGTCACGAATTGTGTTTTTCCTTCTGGAATTCATTTCTGTATCTTCTGCTTCAATACGTATTATATCTGTGCATTGTTTGTGCAACATTTGTTTATTCCATGCAAAAACATCTTTGTTATAGGAATAAATATGAATAGCTTCTTCACAATCTTCACCAGTTTCACATGATTTCAAAGTTTGTAAGTCTTCATTAGACAAAACATCTTCCTTTTCCTTTGCTCTTTTATTTATTCTGCTAGTATTTTATATAATGTATTACCTTCTGTTTTGAAAGAATGTACCAATATTAACTCGTTTAAATTTAATTTTAAAAAACAAATTTTATCGTAATTGTCTAATTGAATTTTTTTTTTTTTTTGATAATTATTTTTTTATATAATAGTTTTAAATTTAAATGTATATAGTAGATTCGTATTAGTTAAGTATAGTTTTATATATTTTGTCATTTTTAAGAGGGCCCCTAAATATCAGCTGGCCTGCGGGTTCAGCTGGAAGGGTTACCCTCTATAAATAAAGTTGAAATAAAAAATAAAAAAAATTCGTAATCTGTTTAACAGAGTAGCGAATTTTGCATCTTCCTTTTGCCTCATTATGTCATTGAGCTGTACTTGCTTGAAATTATCTATCCATAATACATTTTGAAGTGATTCTTTATATAATGCACTGCCTTTTACAGGGGGTAATTGAAAGAAATCTCCAACTGCTAATACTGAAACATTACCAAAAGGTGAATCGTCTCGTACTTGTTTGATCTGTCTTAATCGACCATGTATGTACCATAACATCTTTTGATCTACCATGGATATTTCGTCAATGATTATTATTTGTAATTGACCAAGCTGGTTACGAAGTTGGGTTATTTTTTCTTCTCCAAGGGGTTGGTATGGAAGTGGTACATTAATAGGGATAGATAGAGCACTGTGGATTGTTTTACCATTTATATTGTAAGTTGCAATTCCGGTAGGAGCAACTTTTAAAATTGAAACATCATCTGGATTGTGCATCATTTTTCCAAGTATTCTTGTACCTTAATTGTAAATACATTTAACCAAATGACTTTTGCCAACACCAGCACCTCCAGTGATAAAAACATGAATTGGTTCAGGCTGTTTTCCATTCACTTTATTTAAACACCACTGTCTCATTTGATAAAACACTTGCTGTTGTTTGTCATTTAAGCTCTTGATCATATTATTGCTCTCCTGCTTTGAAATTCTACTTTCTGTATGTTCTAATCTATACAATTCTTTTTTCTGAGGTCCTAAATCCGGAATAATGGCTTCGTCCTGTTCATCATCATTTTCAATGCTTGGTTTTGGGTTTTCTAACCTGTTAATTTCATTTTCAGGACACAACAATCCCCATGCATCTTCTGGTGGTCCATATGTATCTATATACTTTTGTGCTTCTTCAATAGCATCAGCATTACGCTCAAATTGTTGCATGTTTTCTGTTACAATAGAACTTACTGTTTGCAGATCCTTCCCAAATAATTTTACAGACCCTTTTTCAAAAAAGTCTTCATATGTTAAGAAGGAAGGTGGTTTTAATTGCTGATCAGTACGAAATGGAAGAAAAAGTTGCATTATACTCATGAAGTACTATACTCATTTGACTTCTGGCCATCTCATATCAGCTGTTGGTTTACCAAGCTGTCTGACCATTGCTAGTACATCTTTTTGTGTAGACTGCCAGTATGGACATGTTCCTCTGATTTGTTTTAGAAATTTATAACGCCTATCACATTTTAAAATTTCTTGAACTTTAGATGCGCTTTTGAAATCTGATGCTTTTACTAAAAAGAAATCATCTTTTTTACCTGATCCTTTTCTGAGTGCAATAGAAACACTTGACAATACTTGTTGAATTTGTGACGTTATCATATGGCCAGTTGAAGTTAAAAAGTAGTTTTTTCATCTCTTTTTTGAAAGAGCGCGCACCGCCCTTCTACGTGCCAAATCTTCTTCCAATTGTTATATTTTATTGCTCAATTTATTATCTTTCGATATTGCTATCCACAAGTTTATTTTGATAATGTCATCAGTGCCGAAAAATTAGAACATGATGTGTGTCCGTAATTTCACCAATGCTACACTTCTTAGGTCCTTATGACCTTCAGCAAATTTTGAAAATAGAGAACTTATATGAGAAGGCAAGATATTTTTAGTTAAGCAGAACATAAATAGAGCTATCTGAAGCTTATTCAAATCATAAATGTTTAGAACGTTAAGCTTATAAGAAAGTAATTTGGAATGTGAAAAAAAAAATGCCCTGCACAAATACGTAAAGCAGGTTTTTGTAATTTAAAAAAGCAGTCAATATGGGTAGTCTCATTACTAGGCCATGGGCATGAAGTGTCAAACTTATCTAAAGTAACGGCCCAACTTAAATTAATATATGAAAGATAAGGTAAAACTAAGACATTGTATAATGTGAGTTGGATTTGTTGAGGGAGTAGAAGTTTATTAATTAATGCCTATGTTTCTAGCAATCAAGCTACTGGTTGTATTAATGTGTTGCTTCCATGTCAGATTTGAGTCAATAGTGACACCAAGGAACTATGAACACGGTTAATTTGCATATTATCAGTGTATATATTTGGTTATCCGCACTTGGCGGATAACCCCTTGTTATTGTCAGGATCTTAATCTCAATTAGAAATGTGAAAATTTAATTTCTAATCAACTTTCTACGCGTTTCATGTAATTTTAAGTATGTCAAAAATTCCCACGTGCACGCAATTTTGACTTAATAATCACGTCATACGAGCGTGTCGAATTGGACAATTTATGTGCGTTTTTTATGAAAACGTTTAAAAATTCTATGCTTTTTTTTCTAAACTATATGGTGAAGTTCATTTTTTGTTACATATTCTGGAAGTAGATGAGTTGATGATATCGGATCATGCATCAATATGGCTAATTGGACATTGTGACATCATTGTATGGCCACTCGAATATAAAATATAGGATTTTTGTCTCTTTCGTCATAGCTCATCACATTAAATAGATAGAGACTACACGAATTACAAGCAGTACATCCACTTTAATAGATCACATATATGTCTCTAATACAGAAAAAGTAAGCAATGCTGATGTATTACATAGTGGTATAAGTGACCATTCTATTATTTATGCTGTAATTGGTAAACAAAAGAAAAGTGTTAATAACCATAGGTATAAAACAAATAGAAATTACAAAAACCTTGACGAAACTAATTTCAAACTAGATCTGCTAAATGTAAATTGGATGGAAATCTCAAAACATGATAACATTGATAAGGCCCTTGAAGATTTTGAAAATAAGTTCATAAAAGTGGCTATACTCTAGTAGCTAGATCAACTTTCGTATGCACTTTGAGGTCCAGAGAATTTGACTTCAGAAATTGGTTTAGGATGGTCAAACAATCATTTTTGGCTTGGTTACACATTTTGAAAATGTGGCGAAAGGTCAAAAGGTCAGGGTGAAAGGTTATAATACCAAACACCAATAGGTCCTTAAATCTCGACAACCACTGGTCAAGGTAATTTTGGTCTCAAATTGATTGGAAGGTATACATTTATATTCAGTCTAATGGGACATTTTAGTCAAAAATGACCGGAAATGCCATTTCTGACCTTTGACCCACTACACAGGGCATGTATGTATCTCCGTAACTACTGGTCGTAGACACTTGAATTTGGTCTTAAACTGTTCGAAATATAGATTTTGTTATTTGTTACACATTTTGAAAAATGTTACAAAAGGTCAAAGAGTCAGGGTCAAGTGTTATATAGGGAAGAAATATAAATAGCTACTTGTATCTTGGCAACCACTGGTCGCAAAGAACATTTGGTGAAAAGATAATCAGAAATACTATTAATTACTAATGTTTCAAACAAAAAACATACCTCTACAAAACTTATTCTTATATAAATGTTATACAATAACTGATGCTTTAAATGGTTTCATTATAGGAATTACAACAAATCCTTTTGTAATTGTACTTTTGCTTATAATAATGCTAGAAAATATTTTTGACCCCTGATGACGATCAAACATTGATAGAAACGTCAAACTCAACAGTTCTTTTCAGAATGCTAGAAGTAACTTACCATATTTATCCGAATAATCGCCCCAGGCATTTATTGTTCAAAAGGGTTTTTAGGGGGGGGGGGGATGTTTATTCGGTGGAGGCATTTTTTGTTTGTTTTTGGTGTAATATGGTAAAAATATATGTATATCAAATAAATACACCCTAGATATAAAACAAGGCCATATAGATGGCTGCAGTCGCGTGCTCAAGTAAGTGTTTACCGACCGACCAACCAACCGACCGACATAGTGAGCTGTAGAGTCGCGTTGCACGCGACTAAAAGTACAACACAATTAATATTGTAATAAGAATAACTGGATTAAACCTCCTTCATCTGGGTACAAGTACAATCATGATATTGAAAAGGTATCGAAGACAACAACAATAATAGACCAATTCATTGTCATCATTCTGTATATAACACTGTTGTATAATATTTTTGAATGTCACCGACATATTATATATATACACGTCTGTTCCCACATATTTCAATTCAATTCAATATTTCAATTCAATAAACTTTATTGTCAAACTCATAAATGGCTTGAAACTTTGGCTGAAAGTACACACATTAAAATTGTCTAAAAACATTGTCGCACAAGCAGTAAAAAAGAATAAAATCACATAAACAGAGAACAAGATGTTATAAAAAAGTTAAAAGAGGACACAAAAAGTACAAATTGAGTTAAAAATACAGATTTAAAAAATACAGATTTAAAATACTTATTGCAGTAATCGTTTCCACCTTAAATTAAAATGCCTCATGGCAGGTTTAAAAAATACAGATTTAAAATACTTGTTGCAGTTATCGTTTCCACCTTAAATTAAAATGCCTCATAGCAGATGGGAGAAAGGATCTATGTAGGCGTTCAGTGTTCCAGCGAGGATATGTAGTGCGCCCAGACCGGCTTAACGTAATGTACTGGTTAAGGGGGTGGCTAACATCTGACATAATAACTTTAAGTTTATTTGTAAGTGCGTTGTTAACAACTTCATCTGATTTCTTAATATCGTTTCCTATTATCTTTTTGGCAGATTTACTTATTCTTTGTACTTTTTTCATGCATTGCTGATTTAAATTGTTGAACCAAACTATTGCATTAAAAGTTAAAACAGATAAAATAACAGATTCATAAAATAAAGTCAAGATCCTATTGCACACATGAAATTTCTTCAATCTTCTCAAAAAGTACAGTCGTTTATAACAATTTGTGGTAACTAACTTAGTGTTTTCCTTCCAATTAAGTTTATCATCGATTACTGTGCCTAGATACTTAAAGTGACTAACAACTTCCACTTCATCGTTTAATATACATAGCTTATCATGTGTTTTGTTACCTTTTCTAAAATCAATGATCATTTCTTTAGTCTTGTTAACATTTAATTTTAGATAGTTATTTAATAATAAAACAATATTTCTGGAGATTTATTATCAATACCACTAGAAACTTAGGTTTTTTTATTTTTTAAGTACTAAATGCATTGACAATTAAAGCATCAGAAGTGTATTTTAAAATCATGTTAGAGATCATGATAAAATCATACTACAACACACTACAGTACACAAGGGGGGGGGGGATGTTTATTCGGTGGAGGCATTTTTTGTTTGTTTTTGGTGTAATATGGTAAAAATATATGTATATCAAATAAATACACCCTAGATATAAAACAAGGCCATATAGATGGCTGCAGTCGCGTGCTCAAGTAAGTGTTTACCGACCGACCAACCAACCGACCGACATAGTGAGCTGTAGAGTCGCGTTGCACGCGACTAAAAGTACAACACAATTAATATTGTAATAAGAATAACTGGATTAAACCTCCTTCATCTGGGTACAAGTACAATCATGATATTGAAAAGGTATCGAAGACAACTATAATAGACCAATTCATTGTCATCATTCTGTATATAACACTGTTGTATAATATTTTTGAATGTCACCGACATATTATATATATACACGTCTGTTCCCACATAATAAAACAATATTTCTGGAGATTTATTATCAATACCACTAGAAACTTAGGTTTTTTTATTTTTTAAGTACTAAATGCATTGACAATTAAAGCATCAGAAGTGTATTTTAAAATCATGTTAGAGATCATGATAAAATCATACTACAACACACTACAGTACACAAGGGTGTTTTCAGGAAAGCTGTACATATTGTACAATAGTAATGAAACTATGTTAGGTCAGTCAAAACATCTGGACTGCTATCGGTCAAGCTGTATTCCGATACAACCTGTATCAGCTACAATACTACCAAAGGTCTAGTTGTCATCAAGTCTAAAAGCTATACTGGCGGGGACATTTTGTCCCTAGTAGGTCTAACCAAGTCAGGCAGGTTTCAGGCTCTTCAGGCCTATGGTAGTATTAGTTAGTTAGCTCTCTCATAAAAGAGCAGCCCTTAAACCATAGAAATATCCAGCTAGTGTCTGGGAGGGTTTAGTTTTCTCACTCGGAGCTGAAGTCCTGTAAGGCAGTTTAGTGAACTTTGTTCTACTTTTCTGGCAACTTCTGCAGCAGATCTAGTACCAGTCGTATTGGTTTCCATTCCACTGGACACTACTAGTAATGCCGAGAGGGGATTCCTGATAATTGGGCAGCTCAGGATTCCATATATTATGCCCTGGCATACTTGGAGAGGCCACTCCAACTTTGTTTGTACAAAGGATCAACACGGAGATCGTCAGTTACCGGTTATAAGTCTGTTGTCCGATTGGCGTAGGACTTGACGCCTGGGGTCGATCTCGACAGTGGGAGGGATTATTTAATTCCATTGAATAGCTACTGCCCGCCTTAAGCTGGGCAGCCCCCAGCCAATTAGGTGCTATTCCGCCACCGATTGCTTGTCTCACTGGGTGCGTGGGACTTATGGTTTTAATTAGCCTGACAGGCAGTTAGATTGAATGTACCCAAGACAAAAAGAAAAATTAGAAATAGAAATAATTATAAAACAAAGCTTCATTTAAAACTTGGTACATGGAATATTCGTACTCTTAGAACTGGATTAAATAATGATCTGCAGAAAATAGATGATGCACGTAAAACAGCAGTCATCGACTCTGAGCTCTTACGTCTTGACCTTGATATTGTTGCTCTTCAAGAAACACGCTTGCTAGAATCTGGTTCACTGCAGGAAAGTAACTATACTTTTATATGGAAAGGGAATAATACTGGCTGTGTGAGGCAACATGGAGTTGGTTTTGCCATTAAGAATAACTTGTTCAGAGATGTTGTAGTATTAGAAGGTAGTAATGAGAGGCTGCTTGCAATTAGGCTTTCAAACTCTATTGAGTCACCTGTCATCTTGAGTTTGTATGCACCAACACTTATGAGTTCCGACGAGGTTAAAGATCAGTTTTATCAATATCTGCATTCTTTTATTAACATTCCTGAGAAAACACCTTTAATTTTGCTTGGTGATTTTAATGCTCGAGTTGGTGACAACAGGGCAGCATGGCCAGCATGCTTAGGGAATTTTGGTGTTGGAAAGCTAAATGAAAATGGACAGAGGCTTCTTGAATTATGCTCATACTTCAAACTTTGCGTAACTAACACATTTTTCAAATCAAAGACATCTCACAAAGTTTCATGGAGACATCCTAGGTCTAAACACTGGCATCAGCTCGACTTAATAATCACACGCCGTTCTTCCTTAAATGATGTTAAAAATACTTGTACGTTTCATAGTGCAGTTTGCGAAACAGACCACTCTCTGGTCTGCAGTCGACTAAAAATTGTGCAAAAGCAAAGACCAAAAACTAAACATCACCCTCTTCGGAAGATCAATGTCAAGGAAACATCCGACACAGATAAATGTGCAAAGTTTGAACATCAATTAGCAAAAAATCTTGCTATGCAAGATGAGTGCAAAAATATTGAAGAATACTGGGGGAAAATGAAAACTGCAATTTATGACTCTGCTATAGAAGTGTTTGGTAAGAAAATAAAAAACAACCAAGACTGGTTTGAAGAAAAGTCTGAAAAGTTACTGCCCGTCATTGAGAAGAAACGTACAGCTCTGTTAGCTTACAAGACTCACGCTACACGGCATAATCTTGCTTCTCTACGTTTAGCAAGGGCTGATGTTCAACGAGTTGTGCGCCAGTGCGCTAATGAGTACTGGGAGGAACTTAGTGCTCAGATACAACAAGATGCTGATACAGGGCACTTGAAGGGAATGTATGAAGGAATCCGAAAAGCCATTGGGCCAGTGCAAAAGAAAACAGCACAAATTAAAGACCGAAATGGTAATGTGATAATCGATCAGAAGAAACAGATGGACCGATGGGTAGAACATTACTCAGAAGTTTACCAAACTAAGATGCCTGTATCCCAGGAGGAACTAAAAAATGTTCCAAATTTACCAACTATGTTGGAACTTGATGCCTACCCAACTATGGATGAAGTACGATCAGCAGTAAAGCAACTGTCTTCAGGCAAGGCTCCTGGTGATGATGGTATACCAACTGAAATTGTTAAAGCAGGTGGCCTGACTCTAATACATCATCTGCATGAGCTTATTAGTCTCTGTTGGTCTCTTGGTGAAGTTCCACAGGATTTCAAGAATGCATCCATTGTCACTCTGTACAAGAATAAAGGTGATCGTGGTTGCTGTGATAATTATCGCGGCATTTCTCTGCTTAATATCTGTGGAAAAGTATTTGGAAAAGTAGTTCTACAACGTCTGCTGCCTTTAGCGGAAAGGGTATATCCAGAGTCTCAGTGTGGTTTT
This sequence comes from Antedon bifida, assembly GCF_963402885.1. NCBI lineage: Eukaryota > Metazoa > Echinodermata > Crinoidea > Comatulida > Antedonidae > Antedon > Antedon bifida. Next base: position 21,360,607 of record NC_136228.1, on the reverse strand, counting down.
CGCTCTGGAAGATCTACCATTGATATGATATTCTCTATTAGACAGCTGCAGGAAAAATGTGTTGAGCAAAAACAGCAACTCTACCTGGCATTTATCGATCTCACTAAGGCTTTTGACCTTATTAATAGAGACTGTCTATTTGAAATCCTAAGGAAAATTGGATGTCCACCTACTCTATTAAATATTATCCGATCCTTCCATCAAGGAATGCAAGCTACTGTCAAGTACAATGGAGCAGTGTCTGACTCATTTGATGTCGAGAGTGGGACAAAACAAGGAGATGTTCTTGCCCCTCTTCTTTTTGGGATTTACTTTGCAGTCGTCCTCCAAAGAGCTTTTGAACCTAATCTTATGGAAGGAGTTTTATTGCATTGTAGGTCTACTGGCAAGCTGTACAACCCGGCCAGACTTAAAGCTAAGACAAAAATATTTAAGGTTCTTCTTCGTGATTTTCTTTATGCAGATGATGCCTGTTTCTGCAGCCATTCTCCTAATGGTCTACAACTTCTACTTGATAAATTTTCATGTGCCTGTAAACACTTTGGTCTCACCATAAGTGTAAAGAAAACAAAGATTTTACCGTTTAAAACAACTGGTCAAAACAATTTTACTGTCAACAATTTTCTACTTGAAAATGTTAGTAAATTTTCTTATCTTGGTTCAGTTATAACTTATAACAACTCTCTTGATTGTGAACTAAACATTCGAATCGGAAGAGCTTCTAGTACTCTCAGTCAGTTGTCTGCACGTGTTTGGGAAAACAAAAATATTAGAGTGGCTGTGAAGATAAAAGTGTATATGGCATGTGTCATTAGCGTCCTCTTGTATGGAGCTGAATCATGGACAACCTATGCTAGACAAGAAAAGAAACTAAATGTCTTTCACCTCCGCTGTCTCCGGACTATCTTAAATATCAGATGGCAGGACAGGGTAACAAACAACAGTATCCTTGATAGATGTGGCATTCCTTCGATATTTACATTAATTAGACAGCGAAGACTACGATGGCTTGGTCATGTCAGAAGAATGGACGATACAAGAACTCCAAAGGTTATGTTGTACGGTGAGCTAGCGAATTGTAAAAGATCCAAAGGACGTCCACTTTTGCGTTTCAAAGATGCATGTAAAAGAGACTTGAAGGCAATGGACATCAATGTTAACACCTGGGAAAAAAAGGCTGATGACCGAAAATCATGGAAAGATTGTATTAAGGCAGGACTTGTACACAGTGAAGAAAGATATCGTATGGAAAATGAAGAGAGGTATCTGAAAAGAAAATCTAGATCAGCCACTGGAACTCACACAGACTCACTGGAAAACGGATGAAATTCTCTCCAATGTCGTCTCCATAGTCAATCTTGACTGAAGGAAGCCTGATGATGAATGAAACTATGTATTTGCATATATATGCAAAAGACAGTGTTGATTGTTGACAAATTGTAGTCACAAACAAACAGATGACAAATTGTGTAATCGTGTCTCAGGATAATGATGTGTCATTGCTTTATATCATTATACTGGCACCTGGAGAGGATTCGTTAAATGGAGCCTGTGACAGTGTCACTTTTATTCTAAAAGACAGAAACATTTTAAATAAACGCTCACCCCTCCCTTCGATTTAAACGCCCCGGCACATGCATATACACAACAAGGCGATATATATGGCTGCAGTCGCGTGCTCAAATTTTAGTTAGTGTTTACCGACCAACCGACCGACATAGTGAGCTATAGAGTTGCGTTGCACGCGAAAAATAATTGTATCACAACACATTTCAATGACTACCATAATCTACAATTTACCAAGCATTTTGTATCACTTTTTGATTATAATTGTGCTGTATTTTTTTTTTCTGCTGTAGGTAGTATTTATTTGATTATACATGTTAAAAAAAAAAAAAAAAAAAAAAACCCTTCTGAACAATAAATGCCTGGGACGTTTATTAGGATGAATTCGGTAAGTTACTTTAGCATTCTGAAAAGAATTCTGTTGGGCTCGACGTTTCTATCAAAATGTTTGATCATCCTCGGGGGTCAAGAATACCTTCTAGCATTATTATAAGCAAAAATACAATTACAAAGTTAGTAAAGGATTTGTTTTAAATCTTATAATGAAACAATTTAAAGCATAACCCTATAGAAAAAACATCTGTGATCTCGCCGTGATCCCGATATTTTCGACCGAAATTTTTGGTCGGGAATTTCGGTCGAAAATATCGGGATCCCGATTGACGTCCCAATCTTTTGGGATTTCCCGATTACCCATCATGTATCTGGATTTTTTATCGGGATTCACGAAAAATCAGGATTTTTGGTCGGGAATTTCAGTCGAAAATATCTGGGTCCCGGACGACGTCCCGATCTTTTGGGAATCCTGATTACCCATCCCGAATCGGGATTTTCATCGTTTCGGAATTTGTATCCAATTTCGCGAAACAACGAGATCCCAATCCTGTCACGTTCCTGGTTTTTCAACGAACATCATAGCTAAAAATCTCAAAATGTTATACCGATCCTAACCCACAAAGAGTTCCTTGTAAAGTAACGGAAATCTAAACTGGTTTTCAAAAAGGAGCTGACGGACAGTAAGATAAATAAAATAAAGGTAGGCTTTTAACCTAAATGTACGTTTCTGATTTTTATTCAACAACATTCTTTGATTAGAAGGACTTGTATTTATTGTTTCTTATTCAACAGAATTATGCTGGTAATATAATACATTTTCAAATTAAATGTTGAGTTCAACTTTATTTTGTTGTTGGATTAAAGGTCTACTTTAATGTACTAACGATTTTTTAATTCGTTTTTTATACTAACCCTTAACGGTACATTTTATATTTGATTTATAATATCTTGTTTCAAACAGTTTCTACATTCTAATAGTTGAACAATGTATTTTAACAGAATATGTTATTAAGTTTATAGAGTTTGTTGTTTTTCACATTTTTTTCTTTTAATTTAACGTTGACATTAATTATTGTTGAGGTATCAAAGCTATTGATTTCCCAGCTGATGAGCACTATGCATGCCTGTATATTTTGTATGTAGGCGATCCATGTCAATAGTTGCCTCCATAACATCGAGGATCGAAACAGCCAACACATCGTCCATGTCCAGCTAATCACAATTTATCAAATATCTTTAGATTAAATCACCATAATCATGTCTATAAAGCCCGAACAAAAAAGACGATGTTTTGGCTGTCCTGGGATTATTTCCAGTTTTTTAAAATCTAATTTTTAAGATTCGCCACATTTCACACTATGAATTTCATGTTGAGAAGAAAGCGTTTGACAGGCGACTGCTTTAAAATCGATTATCGTTATCATGATTCACGGTATATATGATATTAATATTAGGCTCCAGTAATCATAATAAATAAATCACGTACAGTATACGTACCAAGGTCAAAGCATAATAAAATATTCCGTCACATTAAAATATGTTTATGATTTGGCCTTAAAGTGTGAGTATTGTAATGTAATGATATAGGCCTACTTTTATAATTAAGAAATCAACCTTTGTATCAGAATTCAATTTGAGTTCACAAATTTGACCCAGAAAGTCCAGAGGAGAGTTTGTCCAGATGTTTTAAATGACCATTAGTTTATAAAAGAATCCCTAAAGAAAACACTTAATTTAACATTTGACCTATCCCATCGTTAAACCAGGAGAGATTGACACTATTTAAGTACAGATTTGACAGTGTCATCCATCATTGAAATACCTTATTATACCGTTAATCACTCCCACTTAAACACCCCTGGATCAACTTAGAACCAATCGTTACCCTCACAGATTACGTAGTGACATATGTAAATGAACCGAAGCCGATATACTCTGAAGTTTCAGAAGAGCTCAGACACACTTCACAGCCACTTCTTCAGAAGAACACCTTACAGCCAGCATCACTAATCCTCTGTTCCTTAGTCAGTTAGTTATTCAATTATTGTATCAAGTATATTCTGAATAAATAATATATGTTACGACAGCAAAGCGAGTAAAGAGTCTTCCTTACAAAGTACCACAACGTAACAACATTATATTACATGGTGGAAGACCCAAATTTTACAAGGGACAGAGCGAGGAAACCAAAATTTACAAGAAAATTAACATAAAGACAAGAAGCAGAAAATAAAAGCAAGAGATAATTTCTTGAAACAGATAGAGAGAGACGAAGACGAAGAAACCCAGCCACCAGTCAGATAATTGTTTGATAGGAGAAAACCGAAAATTACACGAAGACAAGCTAAAATTTATATTTTAATCAGACAAGCAGAGTTTTTTTCAATTAAGCAGTTAACTGGATCAAGAGAAGCAGAATTTTTTTTTCAAGACAGCATTTTAACTGGATCAAGAGAAGCAGAATTGTTTAATTTCGTATAACCGTTTGATGAAGATAAAGAAGATAATCAAGGAAGACACAAGAAGACTCAAGACGGAAAACAGAAGCAAGCGGACAAGAACGTTTCGTTTGGACACTTTCAAGTTTTTTTTAGAACGTTTTTTAAACATTTACTTGTTTTAATTTTGAACTTCGAGCATTTGAACATTGATGAACACCTTTCGCATTTTTTTTTGAGTTCGTTGTTTGAACATTTGAACATTGTTGAACACTTTTTTGCATTCGTTTTAATTGGATCCGAAGCATTGGGGTAAGTCAAAGCCATTTTGATTTTTTGATTTGTAACCTTGATTGAGGAGTGCGAGTTTACATATATATACACTAAATTGTTTTTGAAATTTTGATTAATAAAATTATAAAGTATGGTTGACGTTGATAACGAAGTAATTGTAAATGAGCCCGCCCATCCTCATCCCGTGCCCCATTTAAGACAAACGGATTTTCTGCCCAAAAGATACGATGGTTCCATCACCGATCACGATCAATGTAGTGCACACTACTTATCATTCACCGATTACCTCGAAGCCCACACTTTAGAAAACCCTGCAAACAATGCCCAACTACTTAATGTCATAAGTATATTCAAACGTAGCCTTCAAGGCCAAGCTAGACTGTGGATAGAAGGAAAGCAGTTCGATTCCCTAGAATCCTTAAAAACCCAATTCATTAACAGGTTCAGTAAGAACAAATCAATCTATGCTCACATAAGAGAATAGGATACTATTACTTATAATACCGGCGACAACGCCGAAAAACACTTAACCAAAATCAAACAAGCCGCAGACAGAATTGGTTACGCTGACCAGCAGATCAAAAATAAATTTATTTCGACCCTTCCACCAAAATGCAGAGCAGCAGTTGCCATGTCCACCCCAATCGATGCCACTATTGATAATATCGTAAATAGCGCACAAAACTACTTTGACCTTTCCGTCGATGATCCCACACGGGAAGTTTCATTCAACATCAAAAAGGAAACAGATAATAGTCTCGAATCGCTCCAACATGAGATAAATTCTCTTAAGTTAGATATGGCCACAACAAAACGATCCCTTAATGATGATACTCGACGCTCACGTTCCCCCACCCGAAATTATATCCCAAGACGAAACCGAAGCCCAAGTCCCTACAAACCCCGATTCCAAACCCCAAGATATAATAATAGACAACCTCCCCCAACCTGTTATTACTGCGGGAAGTCAGGCCACATAGCAAGGCACTGCCAACAAAACCGTTCTTACGGAAATTATCCCCCGCCATACCCATACCAACAGTCAAACAATTATTACCCTAGCCACCAGCAGGATTTTTAAAAAGGGGACTAGATGCCGCCTATAATCTGGCCCCCCATACTAAAAACGACAATTTTAAGGCAAAATACTTAGGGAATTCAGATAAGATTGACTTGTTACTTAACGACAGAAATTACGTTAAAGGAAATTTACCAGATGGTAGAAATGTTTTAACTTTATTTGACAGTGGTTCAACTAGAACTATAATCTCACAATCTTACGTTAATTCCTCACGTTATTTATCGCGTCTAAAGCCAGTTAAAGTAAACACAACTAAATTTCGATTAGGTAACGGTGACTTCTTATATGCCAACCACTTAGTGCAATTTGAATTATTTATCCAAGGACACAAATTTAAAATTTCAGCATTAATCGTTAAAAATTTGACAGGTATTGACCTGATACTTGGAACCGAAACATTGTCTGAACTCGACGGTACTTTAAATTTTAAAGAAAATACTTTTCGCATTAGACCAAAGATTTTTAGCTTTCGTCCAGTACACAAGCTTTTTCTTAAACCCGGTGATACTAAAACAGTTAAATTAAAAGGAAGGGTTCCCGCCTTCGTACGCAATTCCGATGTTGTTCTACATGCAACTACCCATATTTCAAAACTTTGTCCATCAGATATGTTAGTAAAATTACATAGAGGAGAAACCAACATTGATATCACTAACAACACAAACAGAAACGTATCCCTTAATACACATCAACCTATCGCGAGCCTTCATTTAACCAACCTTGTAACAGTTACTAACGACCTACCAATTGATAGAATAAGGTTAACCAATGACAACGCAAACAAGTACCCACATCTAGAACGTACAGACCCATTGCTATCTTTAACCGAGGAAGAAATAATCAGAAAACAAGTTGATTTAAAAGACAGCGTTTTAACACATAGAGAAAAAGAAGATCTATATAAAACATTACAACAAAACAGAAATGCATTTTCACTATATGGTGAACTATCTAGCTGCCCAAACTTCACAGCTGACATACACCTCTCTAATGATGAACCATTTTTTATTCGACCATACTTCGCGACAGACAAAGACAAACATGTTATTGAGGCCGAATTGAACAAACTAGTCAAACTAGGAATCTTAGCAGTAGGACACCAATCGTATACTTCCCCTGTCCTTCTTGTTTCAAAGAAAAATTCAAAGGATAAAAGAGTTGTCACAGACTTCCGCTATCTAAATTCCAGGATAAAACGTATTAATCACCCATTCCCCTTATTAGCCGAAACTTTGAAAACAATAGGTAACGCTAATGCACAGATTCTTAGCGTAATTGACTTGAAATCAGCGTTTCACTGTGTACCATTAGCCGAACATGCCCAACAATATACAGGTATAGCTTCATATCATGGTGGAAAGCATTATTACTATAAGAGATTAGCACAAGGATTAAACGTTTCGCCAGGTATATTTCAAGCAAAGATTGACGAAATTTTAAATGAAATCCCAAATTCTAGAGAATTCTGTATCGCCCATCATGATGATATTATTTTATTTAGCCAAGACAAATTTGCTCATAAACAGCACCTTGTTTCCGTTTTACAAGCCCTACAATCAAATGGTTTTAGAATTTGTCCAAAGAAATGTAAGTTATTTAAGAATAAAGTGCAATATATGGGACACACCATCCTGATTAATTCTTCAGGACACGCATGTATCACACCATTAGGCGACAGGTGTGCAGCTATCCGAAATTTGCCAGTCCCACGAACCCATAAAGAAACTAAACGATTTATTGGTGCAGTAAATTATGTATCCCATTTTTTCCCTCAAATACAATCAATTTTAGGTCCGTTACATACACTCGCAAGTAAACGCCGAAAATTTGTTTGGTCTACTGAACACCAGAAAGCATTTGACGAAATTAAACAATTAATGGTTAAACCACCTACTCTTCAAATGCCTAGAAAAGAAGGTAGATTTACGCTATATAGCGACACTTCAAGAACCGCAACAGGTTCATATTTAACACAAACAGTAAACGGCAAAGAACACATAATAGGTTATTATTCCAAAATCTTACCACAAGCCTGTCAACGATATAGCGTCACAGAATTAGAATTATTCGGACTTTACATTAATGTTTCAGCATTTCGACACTTACTAAAGGGTTGCGAATTTGATGCATTCGTAGACCACTCAGCAATTGTACAAATTTGGAATTCAAAAGATCAGCCATGTACACCCCGTTTACAGAAACTAATATTACGATTGTCCGGATACATTTTCCAAATTGGTTATAAGAAAGGAACTGAATTAGTATTAGCAGATTTTCTCTCCCGAGCCCCTCGTGACGACGATTCCGAAATTGATCAAGTTGTACCCATTGCATTTAATATTACAGAGACTGAATCTCTTAACCCGATTACAAACACATCTACTAGTAGCAGACCAGTAACAAGGTCTTATGCTAAGAAAATGGGAATAAATATACCTGACCTACATAAATCCAAACCAGTACAAACGCCTGTCATTAATCAAAATCCAGTGACAACAAACACGCGACCTACACCTCAACCTACCGTTACACCACAGATAATCACGAGACAACAAACAAACGCACATCGATCAACACCTACCGTAACGCCAACCCCAATACGTAATGTAAACATTCGACAACCTCCAGAGGAAAGACTAGTAGACAAAAATAATAAGCAAAACAAAGATACTACACATCGAAATGTACCAGTTGAATTGTATACATCGCCCAAACCACTAGTACCCAACATAACTGAATTTAAATCAGCACACATCCCAAAACAACAAGACTTGGATAGATTAATGGATGTTATTCAAAGAAAGATAATTAGAGATTATAACCTCCCAGTAGATGTTAAACAATTACGTGTTGAACAAGAAACTTCACCATTTTTTAAGCCAGTTTACGATTATTTAGCTCATGATATCCTTCCAGCTGATAAGAAAGCAGCTCGTGCAGTTCAGAATAAGTCAGAGCAGTACATATTGTGCAACGGTTTACTATTCCGTTTATTTTTCCAAGATAAAGGTGGAGAATTTGTATTGCAATTAGCTGTTCCTGAAAACTTAGCCGAGACTATCATTTCTCAGTATCACGACAATTTGTTAAGTAGCCACCAAGGTACGATGCGTACTTACCTCACTATTAGGAAATTATTTTACATGCCCCTTATGTTCGAGAAAGTCAACAATTATACTCAAGCGTGTCTCAGATGTCAACAATTTCGTCCCAAAACCGATAAATTACGTCCTTTACACGATCGAGTACCAGCAACTTACCGTCCCTTTCATACACTCAGTCTAGATTTTAAGAGTATGCCAACATCACCTTCAGGTTTTAAACATATTATGGTAGTATGTGATGAAATTACTAGATTTTTGATTTGTGTACCTTTGAAATCCATTGATGCCGAAACAATTTGTGAAGCACTAATTCAAAAGGTAATCAGTATTTTTGGACCCCCATCTCGTCTTATTTCAGATGCAGCAACCTCCCTTACAGGAAAATTATTAACACTCTTATGTAACACCCTTAACATTGATAGGAAAATCATCAGCGTCCATAATCACGGTAGTTTACAAGTTGAACGTCATATCCGCACCGTATCGGACCTGTTAAAGGTCAACCTTAACCAATTCGGAACAGATTGGGTTAGATTTGTATCAACAACATGTTATGCTTATAATTCTTTCTCATCCCCACATCTAGGAAACCACTCCCCTTACGAATTAGTTTTTGGCCGCCAACCTCCAAGTTTGACCTCATTAGCATTTAACCCCGTTTCAGGATTGTCTCATTCCTATGAAGAATACTTTGAACACCTCAAGAAGAAATTTCAAAACATTTCACAGACAATGCTACAATTACAGCGAACACAACAAAACGTCCAAAACTCGAAAATTTCCCAACGCTTAGAGAAAAGTCCAATTTACTCAGTAGGACAACTCGTATATCTATACAAGCCAACATCATCATCACTAACGGCAAATTCAAAGAAAATCGCCGCAGAATGGGTCGGACCATTAGTAATTCATGAAGTACTAGACAGAACACACTACATCCTAGCAACGATTAAAGGAGAAATACTTCGCGACGTATTCAATTATAACAGACTGAAACCTTGTTTTATGAGAACGCCTAAAGAACGCAAACATTTTACACATCTCCAAAAACTTAAGCAATTGTTGAATGAACCCACTGATAACAACGAGAAAATTCAGAATACCATTAATGTAGTAAATGACGAAACCAATGTTGAATTTGTCGACGAACATGATAGGACACCCACCCAATTGCAATCAGATACCTTTACACACCCAACTAAAGTAGAACCCCTTAACTTGCAACCTTACATTGACTGTGTAGAGAATAACATGGGATTAGCAGCCCCATTCCAAATGAAAGAAGAACAAATTAAGGAACAAACTAATTTAATTATGACAGCACCTAATGATTCAAATATGACATTAAACCGAGGTAGATTTAAAGCAGGACATTTCCAAGTTTTAGTTTCGTATTCTAAACCGACTTCAGCCAAATGTAACACCGATAAAACAAAACACGACTCCAATGTTCGAAAATTTTGGTGGAATATCGACAGATATAACGATACAGATAAATTGATTAAAGAGATTATTAATGATAAACAGATACCGATAAGTGGATCGCCAAAACGATTCATAAAACGTTTGTATAATGCAACAAGTTACTGATTTAATTTTTTGCAAGAATTTTTTTAATTACGACATTTGCTAAATTAATGATAGCATAGTCTACGTATTTGATTTGATTTGTTTAGTAACGATGTGATTTCAGTTAAAAGGAGAATTGAATTTATGATTAAGTATTGATTTTGTAACGAGTTTGATAATGATTATTTTTGAATTTTGATGATCGATATATTGAGATATTGAAAAGAACGACAATCATTTTGTAACAAATATTTTGTTTAACCTTTGAGTCGTTAATCTCAAGCATTAATTAATTGATATAAGAACAGGAGATTTTCTTAGTACTTTTAATTGTATTTTTTGACATTAAGTACAAAAGTCGAATTTGTCGACCGATTGAAATCGTAATTACCTGTGAATATAAATGCTTAAATCGATAAAGTTGTGATGATAACGATATATTGTGGATAAGTTTGTGTCAACGGGACACACATTTGTTTCTTTTAAAGTTTTAAGTGATTAAGTTTGATATTTTGAGTCAATTTTGATTTTAGGCTAATCAGCCACAGTTTTCTTGAGTTTTACGTTTTACTTTGATTGATTTATGTTTGAAGGCGATTAGAATGCGATAAGTTGTCGCACGATTTGATGTATGTTCAATGTAACATATTATTCTTTAAGTTTTGTATTTTTATTTTGACCGATTTTGTTTGATTTACGCGAATACTGTTATTATAGATTAGAGTGCATATTTAACAAGAGTTGCCTTCTTGACCGATGTTCTTTAGGGAAACCCAACCGTTGTGATGTCTTTATTTCGGTAATCCGAGTGTAGCATGCCTCCAAAGCAACGGACCCACAATTATGTCGATCTTGAAGAAAACTTTTGCTTTTTATACATTTTTTTTTCCAAATTTTTATATAAATTCCGGAAATTTTATACAAAATTCAGTTTTAATTTCATTTTTTTTTAAGAGAGAAGAGAGAGAGTGAAAGTGATAAGGTTACACTTCAGAGTCAATGGTTTTGGCTAACTCAATTTTTGCTTATATGTATAATCATGTTTTTTTTTTTCTTTTATATAACTTTAATTTTGCATGCCACTATTATAACCATTTTTATATTTCAAATAGATTAAAAAAAAAAAAAAAGGGAAACAGAGGGATGTAATGTAATGATATAGGCCTACTTTTATAATTAAGAAATCAACCTTTGTATCAGAATTCAATTTGAGTTCACAAATTTGACCCAGAAAGTCCAGAGGAGAGTTTGTCCAGATGTTTTAAATGACCATTAGTTTATAAAAGAATCCCTAAAGAAAACACTTAATTTAACATTTGACCTATCCCATCGTTAAACCAGGAGAGATTGACACTATTTAAGTACAGATTTGACAGTGTCATCCATCATTGAAATACCTTATTATACCGTTAATCACTCCCACTTAAACACCCCTGGATCAACTTAGAACCAATCGTTACCCTCACAGATTACGTAGTGACATATGTAAATGAACCGAAGCCGATATACTCTGAAGTTTCAGAAGAGCTCAGACACACTTCACAGCCACTTCTTCAGAAGAACACCTTACAGCCAGCATCACTAATCCTCTGTTCCTTAGTCAGTTAGTTATTCAGTTATTGTATCAAGTATATTCTGAATAAATAATATATGTTACGACAGCAAAGCGAGTAAAGAGTCTTCCTTACAAAGTACCTCAACAAAATAACATTATATTACAGTATACAGTTATAAATGTGAATGGGCTCACAGCATTCCGAAATTTTAAGTAATTAATTAATAATAATTGGAACAAAAACAGCACCTGCATTAATTAGAAAAATTTTCCACTACTGTACTTAAAAATATTGTTCTAAAAGCCTAATCGTTTTCAGTAACACACGTTATAGTAGAACGACACAACAATATCAATGTAGTTAAGGTACACTTACTTTTTAGCGTTTTCCTCTTATTTTCATTTAACGCATTCTTCCCTTTCGCAAACCCGTATATCGTTAGATGCTTGTCACAAGCTTTTGCTAACTTGTCACAAGAATTTGCAAACATCTGGCATTGTTGCATCCTTCTTTTGTTGACCATTACCCCGTATTTGGAATCGCCCATGTACATCATTTCTATTGAACGTCGTAAAAAAAAACAATATTAGAAACACTTTAATTATCCATAAACGACGTATCGTACACGTTTTAGTATAACTGTAATTGATTAGTTATCTCTATAGTTATAACAATAGAGATCATCATACCATCCTCGTTGCTGTCGGCTTCATCTTCTTGACAAGCTGCAATATAATGATAAATCAGTGAAATTCATTAAGGTTATACAGATTAATTCAACGGTTAATTGGTTATTCATTTTGGCACACACATACACATACAGTATACTCTAAGCTTGTATATTATCGTATTAAACCATATTCAAAAGTCTTAAAATATATAAGTTATAACACAGAAGTAAAAGTATGTAGTTAAGACAAACACTAAATAAATATTATACTGTACCATTTTCGACGTTTGTTGGTGGTGGCGTGGAAGGTGAGGCGGAAGGACTGACGGAGAAAGACGATGGCAAAAGATGTGTAGAACCTTTAGAGGGGATGGCACGTGAAGGAGTAGAAGGATAGGTGAAAAGTGGAAGAGAAGGGGAGCTAGAATTTGAGGCAAAAGTTGTGCTGGGAAATAAAGCAGGAGGGGAAGAGTCGGAAAGTGAGGCAGAGGGGGGACTGGAAAGTGAAGCAGAGGGGGAGCTGGGAAGTGAAGCAGAGGGGGGGGGGCTGGGAAGTGAAGCAGAGGGGGGGGCTGGGAAGTGAAGCAGAGGGGGCCTGGGAAGTAGGCCTAAAGAAGAGGGAGGAATGGAGAGTGAAGCAGGCTGTGGTTTCAAGGTCTGTAATAATAAAATAAACAATAAAAATGACATTAATAAAAGAACGCAATTGCTGCATAACAAAGTCATGTATTTACATAATTTTATAATCTATAATAATAATAATTTATATAGGCACTATCAGAATATTTTATAGAGAGGGCAAAAAATCAACTTCATGACGTATAATAATGTTTGTATCAAAATTGGTCTTCACTGAAATGATAACTTCATATTAGTTTTAATTTTTTTCAAATGACAAAACAAATTAAAAATAGTAAAATAGTTTTACCTTATACACTGCTTTTATGCAGGATTTGCAGGTGTTAGGTGGTGGTTTGTTTACGCGCCGCTTATTATAGTCCAACCATACACAACATTGCAGATTTTCAAAAAAGAATATTAAGAAAAAAACAAACATTAAATTACCATTTCACATATGTCGCTCCATATTTTATTGTTCACGGCAGGTGGTGGTGGTGGTGGCGGAGGAGGCACGAGCGCCTTTTCCTTCTTTTTCCCTTGCTCAGCCTATATAATAAGTATAAATTATACACATTACATATGAATATTGTGTAGATATTGCATCAATAATTATTTAATCAAGCAGAATTCAATAACGATGTATCTTTTCGTATCCTGTTTCGTTATCCTTTTTGAATAATTCGATGTATATGAATACATGGTAATAAATTACGGCAGTTGAGTTTTATTCAAAATATACCCTACATACGACCTTTCGTATGTAGCCCATATGTAGTCTCACTTTCAGTCTCAATTATTTTTTTTTTTACCTTTTTTGATTTACAGACGGTGTCAACTAGTGTTAGGAACTCGTCTCCTTTAAGGATATCCTTAAAACTACTTCACATTGACTCATCTAACAAACAAATGCAAAAACATTATTAACATAAGCAATGAAATTTATGGTCGTTAAAGCCTATTTACACTAGGACGATAACGATCGACCATAAATAGACAAATGTGCATTTTTTATACATAAAACAACTATAAAATAACCATATAGGCCTATGTTTCCTTTGATGAAAATGATATTTTCACACGTCCAATCAAATGACGTCATGATTAGTAATACTATATAAACAATAATATATCGTGACAATACAACGGTTTTATTGTTTTTATTTATCATGACGTCATTTGATTTGAATATTATTGTTATCAAAGACAGCATAATTTCTTTTGTTTTATATAGGTCTATCTATAGGCCTAGTGTAAATAGGCCTTTAGGTTGCTAGCTTAGCTAGACCTAGCATCTAGCTTAACAATAGGACTAGGCCTAGCCTAGCATAGGCTTAGTTATAGATTAGGCCTACCTAGGTTATTTATAGACCTAATTGTTTTTTAAACCATTGTTTATATTAGGGCAAGGGCCTATATTTACAGAGATGTACAGGAATCGGGGAATAATTTCCCCAGTGTAGCATAGCAAAAAGCTATACAAAACAACCTTATTGCTACACATTTCTAAAATTGTGTAGCAAAAAATATAATACAAAACTAGTTTCTTGACTCAAAAATTAGTTTGATTAGCAATATTGCCAAACAAAATTACAAAATGAAATTTTTCCCTGCGGAATGCATTCGGCATTATTCTGAAACTGTATAGGCCTATGCCTAAATACGAAATAGGCTGGCCTATAATAAGCCTAGGTTAGTACTCTCTGGATTAGCTGCACTGTAATATAGGTAGCTAGTAATATGATAGGCCTGTAGATATTATTACTAAATTAGGCCTGTTATAAGTAGACCTACGTTTGATCAGATTAAATATGATACTGATAAGCCTAGCTTATTTTACTTGTTTTTTGTCACATAATTTATTTATTTATTTATTTTCAATCTTTCTACATAGCAAAAAAAACAAACATAATATAAGTATAACAGGGGAGTAGCGGAAAAGCAAAAGTATAAAACTGTCATCTTGTGATGTGCTTGACCAGC
This sequence comes from Antedon bifida, assembly GCF_963402885.1. NCBI lineage: Eukaryota > Metazoa > Echinodermata > Crinoidea > Comatulida > Antedonidae > Antedon > Antedon bifida. The sequence goes on along the minus strand of NC_136228.1, from coordinate 21,345,392 downwards.
CCCTGTCAACTTGAACGATACAATAAAACCGGCATTTAACAAATTTAGAAAAATACATAGAAAAATATGGTATAATAAAATGTTAACAAAAGTGTTATAAAAATGCAATTGCTATCTGAACAATCTGATTGTGTAAAAGTTAAAAATTCTGATTGTATAAAAGTTAAAAATTCTGATTGTATAAAAGTTAAAAATTATGAATGTATAAAAGTTAAAAATTCTGATTGTATAAAAGTTAAATTCTGATTGTATAAAAGTTAAAAATTCTGATTGTATAAAAGTTAAAAATTCTGATTGTATAAAAGTTAAAAAGTTAAAAATTCAAAGTAGGTACAATCATGTTAATAAAAATATGAAAAGTTAAAAATCTATAAAATGTTGCTTTAAACTGTGTTTAAACTTAAAAAACGACTCTTCAATAAGATTGTTTCTGATCGTAGCACCAAGTTCTGAAAACATTTTAGGAAACCGTACTATCCCTGAGTATTTAAAAGCATCAGTACGAGCTCTACCATGATGAAAGGTGAGTATATCTAGGTGTCGATTATTAACTAAAAAAGAATCAACATATTCACTCATAAAATCAGATCGTGGAGAAATTATTATATTGGCAATGAATGTCATGTTTAAGAAATCACGCCTATTCTCTACTGACATTAGACCTAGCTCCTTTCTTCTATCTATATAATGTTGATCTAAATAACCTTTCTTTAAGATCATGGAGGTAGCTCTCCTCTGAACGGATTCTAGCATATTTATATGTTTTTTACGGTACACCCACCACACTGGAGAACAATAATATAAGCATGGCAGCACAAGTGTCTTATAAAGATGGAGAGCTACACTACTAGGGGCATTAGATGTGATTAACCGTATAAGACCAATAAGACGGTTACAATTTGATACTGCATCCTGAACTTGATTGTCCCATGACAAGTTACTTTGTATTGAGCAGCCTAAAATGTTTAATGAATCATTACAATCTAAAAGTGTATCAGAAATGCTGTATATAGGTTTAGGATATCCTCCTCTAAAAACTATTTACTCAAACCAAATAATATAATGGTCGCTAACTAGACCTAGCCTAGGCCTATATAGGCCTATTAGTATAACCTACTAGTTAGTAGTAGTAGATCTTACCTCCGATTTTTCCTACAATCCCTCTTTGTCTACCAAATCCCGGAAATCTCACTGTGACATAATTACCCACTTTGGGTATTATATCCTTTGGCTCAATTATTGATTTAGAATTAAAAATGGTCCCAGTTATGGGATTATCATTAATCCAAATAATTAAAACAATAGAATTTGAAGAAGACATTATTAGGCTAATTGAAACTTGAAAGTTGGTATTCGGTGGTTGGCAGTTGGGATCCGAGAGAGAGAGAGAGAAGCGGGAATATCAAAATATGGAATGATAATTATTAATAATAGATACATGGATGGTGCTTCTTTTCGATGTTTTTCATTGAAACTAATGTTAAATTGGCGATATTAGGGCTACTTCAAACAAATTTACTCGAAAAAAAATCTACTCAAGCCTCTAACTTACTTTTAACTTATTCATACGATAAATCGCCTCTAAATGATACAATATGAACGGGTATGTGCGCGTATTATGGGCGGCGCACCCAGTACACGCGTGCAAAAGGTTTTGTAACAAATAATATTTATTAGTAGTACTCCGCCCCTTTACTGATGATTGAGGTCAAGTTGGTATTTCAATGATTTTTTCACAATAAATCTTTTCATCCAATACATTACGTAACATCACATTAGACGAATTTCCTGGACCGGCTATAATTTTATTGTAAGTACAATACAGTACAATTTAGGCCTATTTATTAATTAGGCATAATTGACCATCCTAACAACCCTCCTACCAATGCCCTTATGCCTAAATCTGGGCATCTATTATATAACGATCGACCATGGTCACGTCCATGGTCGATCCTGACCTCCGTGGCATGAAGGTATAACTCCATGGATCGACGATAAAAAGATAAACGTAAATTTGTCTTACATAAAAGAAAAGAAAAAGTTTTATTTAAGAATTATCGGATGATCTTTTATGCTGTCTGATAAAAATAATACTTGTTAAAATCTAATCAAATGACGTATGATCAATAACAACAATTAAATCGATTGATTGAACGTAGAAAAATATTATTTTCATCAACCGCAGCTCAAATGGTTATCGTAGATCGTATCGTATATAAAACACTTTTTAAATTGGTTTTGTTTTATGTAAGACAATCGCATATTTATCTATTTATCGTCCTTTATTTATTAAATGGGCCTTAATGCTAACATTTTTTAGTGTCGTAACGTAACTACCGGTAGTGGCACAGTTGTTTTAATGCAATAGATGTAATTGAACCCCGAACACACACATCATAGTAACTTGCTGGTGTAATTTACATCTATTACCCTTTTTCTATATAGTCAAGAAAATGTCGGACTTAAGTTCGTTATCTGATCCTCAAGACATCACTCCAAAGAAGAGGAAACGCTCCTCGAAGCACTTCGGGTTTAATCCCAGAAGAGCGAGATATGCTTTTTGGTGGATGAGGCCCAAAACTAGACCTACCGGAGGTACCTGTAGTCCAAATCTAAGCGTGTCATCGTCGAGCCTCAGTTCACTGATCTCGGAGCGTCTTAGTATTGTTAGTAGTGAAGATATTAATAATGAAGTTGATTTGCAGTCCTCTACTGCCAGTAGTTTTAGTTTTTTATTTTCAATTAATTCTACCACTGCCAGTGGTGGAAGTTTTACTTCAAAATTTATTTCCTGGTTCTTGCCATACTTATCTCAGTTATTACACTAGCGTACTTTTATTTGTGATTAAACATAATTTGACACAGAATGCTTTTGCCGATTTAATTCAGTTGTTATCCTCTATTTTGCCAAACCAATGCAAGGTTGTGAATTCGGTTTATAAAATAAAAAACATCATGAAGCACGAAACTGGCCACAAAGATCCAGCGATTAGATAAATAAAAATATGGCTGCAGTCGCGTGCGCAAATTTGAGTTAGTGTTTCCGACCGACCGACCGACATAGTGAGCTATAGAGTCGCGACAAAAAATAAGCATATTTTTGTTTTTATTTATTTAGGTGTTGACATTTTGACAGTGTACGGAGTCAAAAAGGTACATTTACGTATACTGGCAACAATATTGGACCTTCCAGCTAAGGTCATGGTTTGTAATATGAAACCGTATAACGGACAATTTGGTTGCAACTATTGCCTTGCAGAGGGGGAGACACTGCCAACATCACACTTGCATAGGTTTTATCCTTTTCAGGAAAACACGCCAAAAAGAACGCACCAATCAATGATTAGTGACGCGAGAGAGGCAGCCATAAGTGGTGGTTCTGTAAGATTAAATTTTGATTTATTGCTGTAATACATCATTTGAATATATTTACTGTTATTTTCAGTAATAGTACACATAATGTTACCATTTTTTTTATTGTCCTCTTTAACATGTTGAACGTAAACTAATACTGTAATTATAATTTAATTATTCAATGTGATTTGTTTCTAATCATTTGAAGGTTCGAGGCATTAAAGGTGCGTCGGCTCTACTTGCATTGCCGCCATACATTGACTTATCTACAGTGTGCGTCATAGACTGGATGCATTGTGTGTTATTAGGGGTAACCAAGCAATTACTCAACTTTTGGTTTGGAAAGGATTCCAGAGGAGAAAGGTTTAGTTTAAAAACAAAGGTATTTTTCTTATTTATAATAATAATAATAAGCTTTATTTAATCACTGATACTTAAGTCAACTAAAAGTTGTTTTTCAGTAAGACCGTGCTCAAAGGAAAACACCAACAAAAATAAATGTAAAAAGCAAATATCAAATCAAATAATAAAACAATTACAGAAGCAAAAAAACAAAAGCAGATAATAAAACAATTACAATAAAATAAAACAAGGATACACCTACTAACTATAAAATTAAATAATACACTACATTTAAATAAAGCTACATGAAATTAGCAGTTAACAGTTTCTTAAAAAGAGAGACAGAGTTCACATTTTTAATATCTTGTATCATGTAGCTCATTCCAAACCTTGGCACCTCTATATGATAAGCTACGTTTTTTGTAGTTTGTGTTTGGTTTTGGTACAATTAAATTTGGCTTAGTTAGTTGATATTGAACTTATTTAATAAATATGGAGGTGCAAGGTTATTCATAATCTTAAACATAACAATAGCTTCATTTATATATAATCTTTCATCTAAGTTCATCCAATTTAGACTTTGTAGAGCTTGAGTACTAGAGTCGGTTTGAGATTTGTTTGTAATAACTTTTGCTGCGCGATTTTGAAGAACTTGTAGTGTTTTACTTTGAGTTATATTTGAACGTCCCCAAACAACATGGCAATACTCAAGATGAGGAGCCATAAGTGATTTGTATAGTTTGCATTGAATTTCTTTTGGAAATATATTATTAGTCTTTTTTAAGTAGTTCAAGCTCTGCAAAACCTTAGATTTTACATTATCGATTTGTGAGCACCAAGAAAGATTATTATCTAATATCACACCAAGGTGTTTACATTTATTTACACGAGAGATTGGTTCTCCATCTATGTTAATGTTGACTTGTAAGTCAGATAGTTTACTTAACCTCTGACTCGTTCCAATTAACATAAATACAGTTTTTTTAACATTTAGGCTAAGTTTGTTGCATATGAGCCATCTTTTAAGACACAATATATATTATTATTATTATATTATATTGATAGCCTGTTTCATAAAAAAGTACTGTATAAAATTTCACTTGTAATCAGCAAATAATTTTTATTTTCTTTTTAGATTGCTCTTCTCAACCAAAGGTATTTAAACATTAAACCACCGAATTTTATTGCCCGCTGCCAATCAAGACTGGATGAATGCAGCATTGGAAAGGTACCGGTATAAATTTTTTGTGGTTAGTTTAGGCACAATAGGAACATTTAGGTGGTGACGTATGTGCCTTTTTAAGCCAATATAAACCACATTAAAGTATATGCGATTTTTGATGTCTCAAGTGTAGGTGTCTCAAAATTTACTACTACTACTACTACTACTACTACAACTACGGCATCTGGACTGTTCCAATAAAAGTATTTTAAATGTTTTAACACATACCATACCATTCTATTAAAGCATCTGAATATCGGGAATGGTTGATCCACTTCTCCATTCACGTATTACATGAAGTCATGCCTGACGACATCTTCAAACATTATGCATTGCTGGTAAATGGAATAGCTAGGCTAACCAAATCAAAAATAACTGACCATGACCTGGAGGAAGCTGAAAACTCACTTCAACGCTTTTGCAGTTTGTTTCCTGATATATACGGTAGGCCTATATGAATTTTGAATTTAAATTAAGTAGGCCTATCTCGTCTTTCGGATAGGACCTAAAGCCGTTAGTCCTATGTACATAATTATAGTGCACATTTAAGTACTTAGTACTATTAAAAAAGAGTAGGAGATCGTCTTCTGGTGTGTTGCGCTGCTGGCTGCCCTGGGTCCGTAAAGGGTCGAATGTTTTATATTCTTTTATTACCTATTATTATTTTAGTACCTATTGTTTTGGGGGTTTTTCGTCTAATAATATAATATGCCTACGTTTGTTTTCTAGGGCGAACCAAACAAACCATGAACATTCACTTATTGACACATCTCACAGATGTCTGTAGAATGTATGGACCATTATACGAATACTCTTGCTTTGGGTTCGAGTCTATGAATTCTTTTTTGAAGCGAATGGTCCATGGATCACGATTTGTAAACAGCCAAGTAAGTTTTTAAATAAATGAATGTCATCCTGTAATAGTGTGCACTGTTCTTACAGTTATCTTTTTGTTTTATATGTTTTATGAACTACTTGCACTGCCAACTGTACATAACCTTGCTAACCATAGTACGATACGTTATGATTCAATATAGATTTCATTTGCCGTTGGTATGGCTAAAGGCCTACCTTCATTGGTAAACAACATTATTGACGAAAGTGTGTCACCAAAGACGAAGAAGTTGCTTAAGCGGTTGACTTCTAAATTCCTGCGTTAAGTAGTCTATTTTTTTAAATAATACATTTTGCAATACCCTGAAAGAAATATGAATAATTACCAATGAAAAATAGCCTTTACAGACGTATAAGAAACTGAATACATCCGTAATCCAATGCTAATAATATATGTAATAGACTAGTGTTATTATTTTTTATAGAGATGACAATCAATGTATGGAGGGGGAAACCAGTCGGGTGCTTCCAATACCAGATGGCTATGAACATCTAGGAAAAATTGCCACAATACAACACACTGGCCAATTTCGGAGGTACAGCAGAGGGCGCAGCATCTTTACCTGCTTGCACCACGAAAAAAGCACTAAAAGAAGCAACAGCAGCATTGTATACAGCAGGGAGGATGCAGAAGGACCGCACAAAACTGGCCAAATCATCAATTTCATAACCACAACTACAATTCCTTATGCCCTTATTTGAGAATACAAACACACGCAACAAATGTTGCATCATGTCAACATAGCAACACCTTCTGATCTAGTTCTAATTCCTCTTTCACATATAAAACATCATTGTGTTTTCATTCACATTCAAGACAGAACATACATATCTGTACCACGAAACTTACTCGAACATGATTAAAGATGTAGAAAAAACACCAAAATAATGTTTTCACTTATAAAAAGGCAGAAACGGTTTTAACCAAAAAGAATGTTTTGCTTTAAATTACATTTTTTTTCAGGTAAATAATGTTTTTATTTTCAATGCAGTTTTTTGGTCAAAGTGAACTTTTATAATGTGACATTAAAATGGCATATTAAACAAAAACGTTTAACAAATTATTTTTTAGGGTGTTTGTTTGTTGGTGTTTGAGTTAAACCTATAGGCCTAAACACAAACTGATTGAATGTAATTTTCTCTAAATTGTATATGTATGTCTCGGTTGGTCATTCTGACAGATTTCCTCATCTTTATCGTTTCAAATAAATTAATTATATTTCAGTATATCACCGGGCGGTTTAGAATTAATGTTCTATGCCGGATGTGTTTATATACTGACAGATTTCCGCATGTTATCGTTTCAAATTAATTAATTAACCGGACGGTTTTGAATTTATTCTGTTTCTGTGATGTTTATATAGAAATCCCGTTAACAGCACACTCTTGTACGTATAATGTTGCCACGACGACGTCTCTAGCTAGTAGAAATTTCCCATGCTAACATTTCCTAGCCCAGAGTTTCTAAATATAGAACAATATAACGCCACTGCTCTCATGTGCGCTTCCTTGCGACGCGGTCGGCTTACACAAAGGGATCGCAATTAGACCATGTGACATTGTGATGAACTGAATTCCCTTCTCCGTACGTTGACCCATATTTGGTGTACGGAGAAGATCAAACGAGGTGACGCATTAATTTCTAGTTTGTCGTGCAGGGTCCGGATTTTTTTGCAGGATGGCGACCATCACCAGACAAACTTGAGTCGAACATGGTATTTCTCATTTAATTTGTTTTAGTCCCAAGATTTGCTATTAAACGCAGCTGTTAATACTGTACACAGTATTTTTAATACATTATTATCGTTATTTATTTAAAAACACAAAAACGATCAAAAAGTGGGTATATATTATTATATCCCAGGACAGCCATCACAACATTTGTGTTGCAAAATTTTGAATTCAGAGAAGAAAAAACACACAATCATTTAGTTCATTGAATATTTAACTGAACTATTTAGCTGAGTTATTTGTACGGTAAACACGACTGTAATAAGTGGTTGCTGATGATGTGATGGCTGTTTCGATCCTTAAGAGTTAGGGAGGTGGCTACTGATCGGATCTCCTGCATAAAACGAAACATGCATTGTCTATGCAGGAGTGCATATTGCACTCATCAGCTGGTAAACCAATAGCGTAATACCCTCAACATATTATTATTAAAAGAACTCAACTTGGTTATCTCATTAAAACAACTGAAACTAATTGGTCGTAACATCTCGTATATTGAACAAATAACAACTCAACATTTGTAATCAATAGTATTAGGTTTAAAATAAACCAATATCAACTTTGAAAATAGAAAAAGTATGTAACAAAAAAACTCAACAATGTTATGAAATGAATAAAATAATGTAATGGCAAGAAAATGAATGAACAATGAATGAAGTCTCTTACCTTAAATTATCGGCATCACTTGTACATTTTTTTTAATGACGACACAATTGATATGGTTCCCGCCATTTTTGTATTAAAAGCAAGGGGAAACACAATCTATAACAATTAGATACTTCAAAGTTCTTTAAAATGTCTAGTCCTATCGACTAATGTACCTTTACGTATTAAAAGAAACATTTTTTTCGCGATACTAATGTAAAAACAACCACTGACAACTCCGATACAATATAAAAAAGACACTATATAACATAGCATAATTAGGACATTTTTTTAAAACTTACATAGGAAAGTTTACAGTACAGTACAGCAAACCGATCTTACTGTAGAAAATCCCCTATATAAACAAGATCCCGCTATGGCGTACAAGATCCCGTACTTTTACAAACAAAATCCCGCCAATCCCGATGTTGCGTAGGCCTACAAAATCCCGATCTTGCGTTAAAAATCCCGTACTTTTACAAACAAAATCCCGACAATCGCAATGTTGCGTACAAAATCCCGATCTTGCGTACAAAATCCTTTACTTTTACAAACAAAATCCCGCCAATCCCGATGTTGCGTACAAAATCCCGTAGTCTACAAAGACAATCCTGTCGATCCCGATCTTGCGTACAAAATCCCATAATTTTATAAACAAAATCCCGCCAATCCCGATCTTGTGTACAAAATCCCGTAGTCTATACAAACACAATCCTGTCAATCCCGATGTTGCGTACAAAATCCCGTAATTTTATAAACAAAATCCCGCCAATCCCGATCTTGCGTACAAAATCCCGATGTTGCCTACAAAATCCCGCAATTCTTAAAAAAAATCCTGTTTATCCCGATATTGCGTAAAAAAAATCCAGAGTTCGTCCCGGTGGGATCGTCAAATCCCACCGGGATGGCCCCATCCCGGTTGGATCCCACCGCATCCCGATCGGGATCCCGATCTCATTTTTTATGGGGAAGTTATTGCAAAACATTACTGTCCAGGGATAAGTTGTGTAGAGATATGTTATGTTTTTTGTTTGAAACATTAGTAATTAATAGTATTTCTGATCATCTTTTCACCAAATTTTCTGTTAAAATGAATCTAAATATGTATATTTCCAACAATTTGATACCAAATTTAAGTTTCTACGACCAGTACTTACAGAGATATGAAGATGCCCTGGTATGTGGGTCAAAGGTCAGAAAGTGCATTTCTGATCATTTTTGACTAAAATGCCCCATTAGACTGAATATAAATGCATGCCTTCTGAACATTTTGAGACCAACATTGACTTGCTGCGACCAGTGGTTGCCAAGATACAAGTAGCTATTTATATTTCTTCATATAACCCTTGACCCTGACTCTTTGACCTTTTGTAACATTTTTCTAAAAATGTGTAACAAATAACAAAATCTATATTTCGAACAGTTTTAAGACCAAATTCAAGTGTCTACGACCAGTAGTTACGGAGATACATACATGCCCTGGGTTGTGGGTCAAAGGTCAGAAATGGCATTTCCGGTCATTTTTGACTAAAATGTCCCATTAGACTGAATATATATGTATACCTTCCGATCAATTTGAGACCAAAATTACCTTGCTGTGACCAGTGGTTGTCGAGATTTAAGGACATGTTGGTGTTTGGTGTTATAACCTTTCACCCTGACCTTTTACCCTGACCTTTTGACCTTTCGCCACATTTTCAAAATGTGTAACCAAGCCAAAATTGATTGTTTGCCCACCCTAAACCAATTTCTGAAGTAAAATTCTCTAGAAAAGTTGATGTAGCTACTAGAGTACTAATAAACATGCACCCCTAAGAAAAAGAAGAGTCAGGCATATAGTGTGGGCCACTATGTAATTTCGTGTCATTTTTTTGTTAAAAGCAAAATTCCAGCTGATTTAGTGTCTTTAGGATGTAAAGTAATGAAAAAAATATGTTGCCATTTTTTTAAAAAAGCTTAAGGGTGTCAAATCCAAGATGGCCGCCAATACGTAAAATATCCAATAAATGTACCATATTGGACAAAGTAACACCCATTATGAATAATATTTTAGGTTCATATGGGTTCTCTGCTATAAGAATTATTATAAACCTATATTCATTAGTATTCTGACATTTTGAATTTCAAAATGGCCGCCATTTTTAAAAAATTGATTAAATTTCTTAATAACATGTGCAATAAAATTATAGGCCTATGACAACAACATTGGTGATTAACACAAAATGGCGGCCATTTTGAATTTTAAAATGGCCGCCATTTTTTTAAAATGGGTTAAATTTCTTATTAAAACTTGTATAAGTTAAATGAAATTAGATTGAAATATACAAAATGATATGCTTATGACAACAACATGGTGATTACCACAAAATGTTGACCATCAGGAGGTCTACAGTACTGACAGTACACTTCTTCATATTAAAACATCTCATAAACTTCTTCAGTTAAATGAAAACTAACTCTGCCAAAGTCCTTCAATGAAATATTTCTAATCTTGAATGCGATACAGTAAGTTGACCTTCCTTCGTTCTCTACTACTGTATCCATCAAACTTCCACAGACTGATCTGCGTTCCCAACAACCTTGTTCAGAAACAATTGGCAAAATAACTGAAATACCTCATTTCACCGGCAAATAATCTCTATAGGAGTCTTCTTTTACTTTGATAAGTTTGTCACCTGTATTCACCGTCATATATATTTTTTTGCCAATATTCGTCTTTTTGTTAGCCTCCCATATATGACAGTTTTCCTTCTACAAGACTTTTACCAATGCCTCAAACATTTTCTGTCCAATTTAATCATGCCATGGCCAACAAACACCTTTGTGCGAATTGCAGCATTCTTCATTAATCGGGATATCATCTCTCTTTAAATGTTAACTAGATTTGCCAGCTCTGATGAAATCATTAATTTGTGTTATTCCAATGATACCACGCTCAATGACCCTGATCAATTGATGTAAATCCAGCAAGTCCCACAAATACATGTCCTCTCATATACATATATAGGGATATAGTTTAACCACATCATTTAGATTTCGTCGACTCTCTGTATTCAAGTTAATATCTTTATGATCAGCCTCTTTCAAACAAAGTGATACTTAACTTAGAATCTCTTTCTCCGTCTGCATTTGTAGAAGCAAGTTGTAGAGAGAAAGCAGAATTAGTGTGCTTGTGTCCTTTACAGATGTTTTCCATTTAAGATATTTGTGTCACTGGTTGTATAGGTAATACAAGTTCAGTTTCAACAAAAGCACTTGCCTCAACACTATTTTCACAAAATGTCCAAAAGCCATATAGTTCACCGGGTCGACATAATAATTGCTTTTTGATGTCATCTCTGTCCACCTCCACTCATCTCGGGCAAGAGTCATCACCAGGCATTCTTGTCTTTCCCTAGTACATGAGTTTTTATACCACAACCATGTGCACTCTTCAAACCAGTGTATAATGCTGGTCTGTCTGTAGGGGGTACATATCTAATAAAATTGGTTGAGATTGTAGAAGATGAGAAGTAGGAGTTCATTCATTTACAAGGTTATTTATAGGCAGAGCTGTATCTGTATTTCCTTCAAGCTTCTGCCAAAAGTTGACAGATTGAAAACTTACCAACCATACTGGTGACTATGGCCCTGAAGGTTCAGACATTGAATTACATAGCAATAACGCAATTTGTAATTTAGAATCTATATATAAATTATGGTTAATTCTGACATAGGCGAGCACAATGGAAAAACTTTGGAACAAATTTCTGCCTTGGATACCTACCTGAACTATCTCAGGTGTACCGCGAAATGTACAACAGTTTTCACTATTACGATATTGTTCCATATTTCTATTTTAGGAATATATTATAAAGAGTTTTAAAACAAAATTTCTGATTCATCGGTAGATTTTCAACTCAATTTCAATTGTACGCGGTAATTTCCGGGTTCACGATGAGTTCACAGGTTCACCTTGCAACTACCTGGTTTCAGTTAAGTTGGTCGTTAGTGGCTATAACTATTTTAGTTTTTTGTTTATTTTCGGATCGGACCGCGTGTGTGAAGGTACAGTAGTTAAAAATAAAATCCCGATAGCCGAGTTTTATTGAGTAAGCTGGCAGGAATAACTGTAGGCTATCTGTGTCCCATTAGGGCCCATATTGCAAGCCGTCTAAAACATCTTCCTTCTTGGGCCGAAACGGCCTACACTGTCGCGGAGGTTAGTTTCAAAAGATGTTTAAATTAAATAATGTATTATGATGGTTTATTTGAATAAACGCCTCCCCAATAAAACATCACTTTGAATAATAAACGCTCATCCACATTAATTATACACACAATATTGTATATACTATTTATAATAGAATTTATTACACTGTTAACTATAATTTACCAAGCATTTGTTATAATTTTTTACCACTTTTCATATCTATTTATTTGATTATAAATGTTACGATATTATTAAAACTAAAAAATCCCTCGAATAAGCATCTCCCTCAAATGAACTCTGCCTCCCCACCTCCGCCCTATAAAACAATAAACACTATACTTTAAAATGTTATTAATCATCTAAGACACTGTGAAACAGATTAGGTTTAGTTTTTCGAATGTCAAGCATTTTCAATAATGGTAACCGGCAGAAAACGTACAAGGAGAACGTCCTTCTAAAACCTTTTTACCCGAGTCATTATCCTTCCGAGAACCTTCGTTTACACTTCCTAGAGGGGAGCGAGCGAACTAGAGGTCTAACCCTCTAGTTTAGACGTAATTGTTGTTGAATATTTGATATAAATTGTTAATTTGTTCCATACTTTTGAACTCCAACTTTGAACGATTATTTAATTTAATAAATAGTCATAGTGGGGTATTATATATCTGTTATATAGAGGACATTGACAACTTTAGCCTTATATTTACAATTTACAATCCTGTGAGAAGTGACAATTTTAGAACATTGTGTACAAACAACAATTTATGCACACATATTTAAAAAAAATTATTTGAAGAATTTAATTTTTAGTGGCGGCCATTTTGAAATCCAAGATGGCCGACAGATTACATAGTTAGGATTGTATAATGGGTACAGTAATACCATCAAAACGGACTTGTTCCACATTCATAATTTGTATTATTGGTGATATTCTGATTTTTAATAGGGTTATTTGAATGTTGGCGGCAATCTTGAATTTGGTCCTTTAAATGTCTTTTGAAAAAATGGCAACATATTTTTTTTCATTCCTTATATTATCAAGATATGAAATAAAGTAAAAGTTTGCTTTTAACAAAAAATATACACGACATTCATATAAACGACATACCAGCCTACACTAATAAACAAAGCCCTTGGTTAACAAAGGATTTGATAAAAAGTATACAAGAAAGAGATGCATTAAAACGGAAAGCCATAAAGAAGAACAGTGCACCCTTATAGGATGAATATCAAGCAAAAAGAAATGAAGTTAATTCAAAAAGCATTTAGAAAACAACAAAATTGATATTTTTGTACTAAATGAAACACGACTTAATAATCAAATTAATAATAATGACATTGCAATCAATGGGTATGATATCTTTAGGAAGGACCGTAATCGTGAAGGTGGTGGTGTTGCATTATATGTTAATAAAAATGGTGGCTTCACATATAAAATTAAAGAAAATTTAATGAAACCTGAACTAGAATTAATTGCTATTGAAATTACACAACCAAAAATGAAGCCAATAATCTTGTTAGCCTGGTATCGCCCGCCTAATTCAAGTATAAATTTATTTGAAATATTTGAACATGTTCTTAATGATATAGAAAGTACATACACAAACAATGAACTAATTGTAATTGGTGATTTGAATTGTGATATTAACGCAAGCACTCCTTCATGTTACACAAATAGATTAAATGAGATAACTACAAATCACCATTTAAAAATGATAATTACTGAATCTACACGAATTACAAGCAGTACATCCACTTTGATAGATCACATATATGTCTCTAATACAGAAAAAGTAAGCAATGCTGGTGTATTACATAGTGGTATAAGTGACCATTCTATTATTTATGCTGTAATTGGTAAACAAAAGAAAAGTGTTAATAACCATAGGTATAAAACAAATAGAAATTACAAAAACCTTGACGAAACTAATTTCAAACTAGATCTGCTAAATGTAAATTGGATGGAAATTTCAAAACATGATAACATTGATAAGGCCCTTGAAGATTTTGAAAATAAGTTCATAAAAGTGGCTAATAAACATGCACCCCTAAGAAAAAGAAGAGTCAGGCATAAACAAAGCCCTTGGTTAACAAAGGATCTGATAAAAAGTATACAAGAAAGAGACGCATTAAAACGGAAAGCCATAAGGAAGAACAGTGCACCCTTATGGGATGAATATCGAGCAAAAAGAAATGAAGTTAATTCAAAAATTAAACAATGCAAACAGGATTACTTCTCAGATCAACTTAATACTAAAAACCCCAAAAAGATCTGGGAAAACATAAGACTCATTGTTCCTGGCAAAAGTAAAAATACTGATATAACAAATCTGAAAAGTGAGAATGGTACACAGTCTAATTTTAGTGATATAGCTAATGCTTTAAATGAGTATTTTTCTAATGTGGGTCCAAACCTTGCTAAAACAATTCCTAATGTAAATAATGATGATTTTGTACAAAACACAAATGTTGAAAATCCCGAAAAATTTAACTTTGAAAATATTGACTGTGAATATGTATATAAACTATTAACTTCTATCTCAATAAAAGAGGCGACTGGAAATGATATGCTTCCAGCCTACCTTATAAATGTAGCAAAAGATTCTATTGTGTATCCACTCACCTACTTAAAGACCCCTTCCCTGCAATTTTGGACGTTTTTTGGAAAATAATACATATATATCACTTTAAAAACATTAAACCATGTCATTCCTTGTCTTAAATGTACGTTTTATGGTAAATTATGATAAAAAGTGAGAAACAATGCACTACCTAAGTAGCTCGCGGCGATCGACCTCTCGTGGACGGTCTTAGGCCTAGCCTAGCTAGGCTTAGTTTTGTAGGCCTAGCTGGTAAACATCGGTAACGTACGAACATTGTACGCTAGCTATATACCTAGCCTGACGTTGTATAGTTGCTGCATTAATTGTCTTTCTATTTTTGCCAGACTCCGTTGATACAAATTGGGGAAAACCCTGTATTTTCGCTGAAAAGTTAGGAGTCTTCCATTTGTTTTGGCCTCATGATCGATCGAAAAGTAGGCAAATTACAGGTGAAAAACAAAAATATCAATCCACGCGCAATGCATTTTGGGATTTATAGCGGGCCGCTATAATTATTAGAATCAACTTATTTTTCACATTTTTAACCGTTTAAAGACGAAAAAAGTTATCGCAATAGGACCATATAGTATTATTTTTACATTAAATATAGTTTGTGATCTTAAATTAGATCTAAAAAACGTACGGAAGGGGGCTTTAATACATTTATCTCTCTCAACATCAACATTCCCTGCCAAATGGAAAAGTGCTAAAATCTGTCCCATATATAAAGGTGGTGATAAAACTGAAAGAAGCAACTACAGACCTATTTCGGTTCTGCCTGTTCTCTCTAAAATTCTTGAAAGAGTAGTCTTTGACCAAGCACATGTAAAAGTACCTGTGGCATTCCACAGGGGTCTATTCTAGGCCCATTACTATTCTTACTTTATATTAATGATCTGCCTCAAAATATATTCATTACTCATCTGACAATATTAATGATGTAATTGAAGCTCTAAATGTTGACTTAAATAGTATTAAAAACTGGCTCATTAAAAATAAACTTAGTTTAAATGTACAGAAAACTGAATATATGATTATAAGTACTTCACAAAAAACTTCAAAAATTAATGATTTAAATGTAAATATTGATGGTCAAAAGCTAAATCGTGTCAAACATTGTAAACACCTTGGTGTGATTATTGATGATAATCTCTCTTGGAATAAATATACTGACTATGTAAAAGGTAAGGCACTGCAAGGACTTTACTACCTCAAAAAAGAAAATTCTATTTGACCAAAAAATGTACAATGTACAAATCGTTAATTGCTCCCTATTTTGAATACTGCCATGTTGTCTGGGGACGCTCAAACCAACTACAAAGTAACAAACTTCAAGTTATGCAAAACAGAGCTGCCAAAATAATAACTAAGAAAAGTAGAAGTGATTCTAGTAGTGAAGCCTTGCACAGCCTTAGCTTTGATAATCTTGAGAAACGTTTGTATATAAATGAAGCCATCACTATGTTCAAAATTACCAATAATTTAGCACCAACTTACCTAATAAACAGATTTCATATCAAAGAAAATCATTATGACACAAGATCTCAAGATCAACTAATGCTACCTAAACCTAGAACGGACTATAAAAAACGGAGCCTGTCTTATAGAGGTGCTAAATTATGGAATGAACTAAGTGATGACATAAAAAATGTAAAAACATCTTTTAATTTTAAATTAAAATTAAAAAATGTATGATTACCATTATATTTAAGTATACTATAGTTCAAATTATATGATGTCAGAAATGTATTTAAGATTTTCAATTTAATAAGGTAATATAACATTTATTTGTAAGTAATTACTTTCTTAATGTTAATCTTGGTGTTCACTCTTTTGTACGATTTGGATTTTACAAATTTTAAAATTCTAATTTGTTTTAATACTGTAATTTAATATTAATGTAGATGTGTAAATTAAGATTTTCAGTTTTTGGTTAAATCCTTAATAATAATTTAATTAATATCTTTAGTATTAAGTTTCATTGTCATTGTCAAGATAAACTCTTGTTGTTAATTGTTTAATTGTTTCGTTGTTTTATTTTAATGTTCCTGTTCGTAATCTTCGTAGTAAACCCTTTCTTCATGTTAAATTTTCTCGTGTCAATGTTTGTAAAAATGGTATTTTCTGTAGACTCTCGTCTTTGTACAATTCATGTCTTTTAAAAAATAATTCTTTAGATATTTTTAACTGTAATTTTTCTCAATTTAAATGTATTATTAATGAAATTATTTAAATAATCTTTTTTTCATTTTGTATATATTTATATTGGCTCATATTTTATAGTTTAGTTATTTTATTTTCAACCTGTTATTGGTGTTTTACACTGTTGGTTTGAAATAAAGAATAAAGAATAAATAGTGTATAATGTCTTACGGCCTTGTCGAAAAACACCATTGAGGTGAACAAGTGTTACCGTGATTAAATAAAGTTTTTATTATTATTATTATGCCAATACATAACCTTGGAATTTTTATGTAGGCCTAAATTAGGCTAAGCTAGGCATTTATTTATTTAGAGTATCTATACAATTCAAGTTAAACAAATTCAATTGAATACAAAATTGTGTTCATATATATCATTTAAAATGTTCGATTGATAGCATTGTTGAGAGGCAATGATGTACAAAAAGTAAATGGTTCTATCGTCTTCATACCTTACATTAAATTAACACACTGTGGCAATGTGCCATATCAAATATCAAATAAATTTTTAATTTCAGGTGAAACATACAAAAGTCTTTCATACCAATACAGAGTTGGGGCCACAACAGGTGAAATTGTACCAGACACATGTAATGCAATATACTCTGTTTTGAAAGAACAATACATAAGGTAAATTACTGTGTACTCTAGGCTATAAATTTAATTTGTTATCCACTAGGAAACTGTAAATGAAAAAATAAGTGAGGATTTGACTGGCTAGACAGTACATTTTGATATTATATATATTATTTGAAGCTAATCTAGATCTTTTATCTTGACTTCAAAAATATCATTTTGGATCTTGTTCATCAGAACTGCTTTGGTTTTTAGTCGCGTGGACGCGACTCAATAGTTCACTATGTCGGTCGGTCGGTCGGTCCGGTATCACTATGCGTTTTATCATTTTTTTCTGAGAGCACGCGACTTATGGATGTTGGCCTTGTTTTATTTTGTATTTGTTTAAGTTCTGATGTAACATACTGACAAAAAAGTAAATCGGCATCTGTTTCTTCGCTTACGTTTGAAGGAGATTCTAATATTGTTGTAAGATTACGAATCAAATTCAATTCTTCATTGTCTCTCTCTCTTTTTGTTGGCTGGTCTTCGCTGTTGGATACATCATCATCGTGGTCTGCCTCTAATCCTAAATCTGACAACTGTCAAATAAAAGCAATGATCAGTCAGTTAGGTATGATGTATTATTATTATTTTTATTAGAAAGTTTATCATATTTTTATATACTTATTTACAGATGCCATCAACATCTGAAGAATGGATGGGAATCGCGAAAGAGTTCCAAATGAAATGGAATTTCCCCAATTGTTTGAGTGCACTAGATAGAAAACATGTCAGTATTCGGCCACCACCCAATTCAGGCTCTGAATATTTTAATTACAAACATTCATTCAGCCTGGCATTGATGGCCCTTGTAGATTTGTCATATAAATATATGCCGACTTCGGTACGAATGGACGTGTATCCGGCGGTGGGGTGTTCTCAAAATGATCATTGGATAAGGGCCTTAAGAACAAAGCAATTGGAGTACCAACCCCCGAGTCCATTGCTTGGAACAAATATGACAGTTCCATATATGATTGTAGCAGAAGATGCATTCCCATTGCGGGAGGACATTATGAAGCCACATCCTCTAAGGCATTTAACAAAACAACAAAGAGTATTCAATTATCGTCTGTCAAGAGCTAGGAGGGTTTCTGAGAATGCTTTTGGGATCTTTGAAAATAGATTTGGTGTATTCTTGACGACGATCAAAATACGGCCGGAATAACCGTTAGTGTTGGCATGTGCTGCTTTGCACAACATGCTAAGAAGCAATAGTGCCTACAATCCACCAGGTTTTGTTGACCTGGAAAATGGGGCGCACAATGTTGTTGAAGGACAGTTGCGACAGCAACCATCCATGGTGCTTGTTCAGCTTGATAGTGCCAAGCAACAGAGAGAAATATTAACCACATACTTTTCATCAAAAAAAGGAGCCATTGAATGGCAAGACCAAATGATTTAGATACACAGTATACTGTATACGTGCTACATAAATTCCAACTACTATGCTTCCTTCTATTTTCGCAATTTGTTTTACAGTATTCTCATTGAGGACTCTACTTTATACAACCATCTTTAGGCTATATTATTACTTACATCTAAAGTGGACTGAGACGCCCTCTGCTTAATGTATGGAGTAAGCCAGTCACATCGCTCCAGCACCCATTGCTGCCTAGCTGTTCTTTTCCTGGCAGCACTCCAACTAGGCAGGCTCTTTCTGTAATGCATAAATTAGGTTCTCAGGGAATTTATATGTTTTTTGATCTCAATGTCTATTAAAATACAAATTTATATATAATCAAATCATAATATATTAATAATCTATATAATCACAATCCGTTTTTACCATTTATTTTACATTTACCTGGAATATATACTGTGTATATAATATATGATATTAATGCAAATATTAATAATTAAATTACATTATATTTTTTACAATTTATTTTACCTTTACTTGGAATGTATACTGTGTATATAATATAAATACAATTATTAATAATAAAAGTATATCATATTTTACTATTTATTTAATGTTTACATTTACTTGGAATATATACTGTGTACATTGATACAAATATTAATAATTAAATTACCTATATAGGGCCTATAATACTAGGCGCAGCCTATTTATTTCTCTATTTTTATTTTTTTAATTTTTCTTGGCAACGAAAGTGAATGAATTCATGTGAATGTTGCTGATAATTTATAATATGCCTAGGGGCCTATCTACCCTCCATGATATAATCCATGGAGGGTATTGAATGCCACACTGAGCGCTTCTGGCAGCACAGTGTTGATCGCATTTATACGCTTATTACACTTATTTCACCAGTATATAATGTTATTTATACATTGTATCATCTTAGTGACTTACATGAACAGTATATTAATCAGAGATTTTGTACCTAAACTGTGTGTTAGGCTGTTTTAAAAGCTTACCTAAGCTACCATTGTCTTAGCTGTTATTGTTCTGTAGCATAGGCTGTGTAGGCTGTTGTGTGCCTATCTGCTTTGTTGTTGTTTGTGCTGCTATGCTGACATTTTTTAGCCTAGCTAGGAATGTGTACTCTTCATCATTTATTTATTTATTTGGTTCAATGTACAACTACACATCAAAAGTATTATACAGCATATCTAGCTGCTGTTTGATATCTATCCGATTGGACTTAACAATAAAAAACGAACGAGACGGGGATGCCGTGGCGGCGCATCAAAGCGGAGAAAGCAAAATATATCATTTTTTTCAAGAATATATCCCAAATCCAAGCAGTGCACAAACCAGAATTTCTTTTTGCTTACTTAATGCAAGATCAATTTGTGATCCGAATCAAACCGGAAAATCCACTTCAATATTTGAGCACATTATAGATAACGATTTGGACATTTTTGCGCTAACTGAGACATGGTTGCGTGATGATGACTCAATTTCTGCTGGCTGCATAACTCCAGATGGTTACATGTTTAACCATGTTCCTAGAACATATGGTCGTCATGGGGGAGTCGCCCTCATGTACAAAGCTGGTCTAAAAACACGCTCTCTGGACTTACCTGACTGTAGTACTTTTGAATCGTTGGGAATTCAATTTAGTAACGGAATTCGAACACTGCGAATCATAGTTATCTATCGTCCTCCTCCTAGCAAGAAAAATGGTTTCACCGTCTCACATTTCTTCAATGAGTTCTCTAACATGCTTGATACCATTGCATTAGTACATTCCGACTTGCTCATTGCCGGGGATTTCAACTTTCACCTTGACAAATCCGAAATCAGAATAGGGAGGTTATGCAGTTTATAAGCCTTCTTAAAGTTTATGATCTTAATCAACATGTTAAGCAACCAACCCATGAGGCAGGTCATACTCTTGACCTGCTTATTACCAAATCAACTGACACTTTTCTAACTGATGTCAATGTGGGCATCCCACATATATCTGACCACTCAGCCGTACATTGTAAGTTACAGTTAAATAAACCGCCGCCAACTCAGAAAATAGTTTCTAGTCGTAACTACAAGAATCTCTGTGCTGACTCTGTTGTCAGCGAGTTACTACCACTAACACTGACTGTATCTCTTCCATGTGACATTGATGATGCTATATGTATGTACAACTCTACATTGCGTTCAATCATTGATAAACTTGCTCCAACTAAGTCACGTCGGGTGACTATTCGACCGCAAACTCCATGGTATACTGATGAGATACGAAAACAGAAAAAAGTAAGAAGGCAGCTGGAGAGGAAATGGCGTAAGACAGGTCTCAAAACTGATTGGCATGCTTACACACATCAACGCCAATGTGTATCATCACATATTCATACTGCAAAGTTGGAATATCA
The DNA here is from genome assembly GCF_963402885.1 of Antedon bifida. Classification (NCBI taxonomy): domain Eukaryota; kingdom Metazoa; phylum Echinodermata; class Crinoidea; order Comatulida; family Antedonidae; genus Antedon; species Antedon bifida. Next base: position 21,323,807 of record NC_136228.1, on the reverse strand, counting down.
CTCAGCTCTAGTAAATAATGCTGTAGGCGACCAGAAGCAATTATTCAAAATTGTAAACACGTTACTGCATAGAGGAAATAAGACACCCTTACCTACCTGTAAATCAACCAGTATTTTTCTGAACGTTTCTCAGAGTTTTTTAATGAAAAGATCACTAAAATTCGATCAGGATTTCCTCAATCTGTTCTCCAAGATGCGCATACATTTAGTACAAGGGCTCCTTTAAGCTGTCAACTGTCTATTCTTGAACCAACCACAGATGAGGAGATCGAGAAATTGATCAAGGCATCCCCGATAAAGTCTTGTGAGCTAGATCCTATTCCAACTTGGCTTTTAAGGGATTGCGCTCCTGTAATAGTTCCAGTGCTAATGAAATTAGTTAATCTTTCACTTATCACATCCACAGTACCGCAGAATTTAAAGAAAGCACATGTACGGTCTTTGCTAAAGAAGACTGGCCTCAACCCAGAAGTTCTTAAAAATTATAGACCGGTTTCAAATTTATCCTTTGTTTCGAAGCTTATTGAGCGTGTTGTTGCAGTTAGACTCTCTAAGCATATGTCAAATCACAACCTCCATGAAACTTACCAATCAGCATACAAAGCTAACCACAGTGTGGAGACAGCGCTTCTACGTGTTCAGAATGACGTTTTGACATCAATAGATAATCAAGAACTTGTTATTCTAGTTTTACTAGACTTATCGGCTGCTTTTGACACAGTAGATCACTCACTGCTTCTTCATAGATTGTCACATGATATTGGGGTAAGAGATCAAGCATTGTCTTGGTTCACATCATATCTAAGGAACAGAACCCAGGCCGTCTGCATTGGTGATGTTTCATCAGATGACCTTCCTCTATTATGTGGTGTGCTGCCCTCGATAACGGTCGCGTCTTCTAGACAGCCAGATAACCAAATAAGACACTAGATGTACATATAGTTAGAGTTTCGTTACTAACGTTTATTATGCGTCGTATCGTAGTATATTATATTGGTAAAACTGTGAAGGATTACAAAGAAAAACATTATCTAGACTACATTAAAAATAGCAATACAGCGTACGAACATTGTATTTAACTGTTTAAGCAAAAAGCGGTAACGTAAATGCGAATCAAAAATATGTAACTGCTATACTAACCTAAATTAATTAATATCTTTAATTGCTATAACATTTCAACAAAGGTATAGGCATCAATGGTAAAAATTATGCCTTATGCATTAAGACTAGGAATGAATTAACAATAAATCATCGTCCTAGATTGTAGACAGTAATTATTAAGATAGATACTGTACATATATAGCCAGTACTATAAAGTAGAAACTTGATTAAATAGTATATATGGACCTATATATGGCCAATTAAAAGTTAAAATAACAATTATAAATTAACATGTACTCACACACTGTGATTCTCAGATAGAGACACGTCAAAGATATAAAAAGAAATGAAACTTGTAAACGAAAAGCATAAAAAAGCTTGTGGACTTCTCTCAGTGAATGCTACTGTATTACTAATACTTTATACAGTACAAGGAACAAATTAAGTCAATGCATTGGAATGTTCAAATCCAAACAAGTGCCTTAATGATAACACAGTGTGGTACTCCAGGTCAAAACTAGGAGTAACCATGGTAACAATTAAAGTTGCAATAAATTCAATGGTGTACTGAACTACATTTTATATTAAGGATAACTATACTAAGTAAATTTGTAAGGAAATTTATTTGGAGGCAAAATACTCCTCGTCTGGCATAACTCATGTCATAACTAACTATTCGGATACAAGAACCACCAGATCTGAAATTGGTCTTGAATATTTTTTCATTCCATCTCCCTTCTGCGTTGTCAGTTCAACGTGCCTCACTAGGCCATCTGTACCAAGAAAAGCTTTCACCACTCTTGCAATCTGCCATTCGTTTCGATGTGCTTGCTTGTCTTTAAGTAACACAATATCCCCTTTCTTAATTGATTGCTTGGTGTCTTGCCATTTAGGTCGACGTTGCAAGTTTGAAATGTAGTCTTGCTTCCAACGTTTCCAGAAAGAATTCGCCAAACTCTGGACATGTCTCCACTGGGAGGTGTAAGATGTATTTGCGTCAAAATGTCCTAGGGGTGCACAATTTGTATTTGATTTTTGCGTAAGCAACATAGAAGGTGTTAGGATTGTTGGTGCATCAGGATCAGTTGAAACCGGTACCAATGGTCTGGAATTAATAATGTCCACGACTTCTGCCATCAACGTTGTAAGAATTTCATGGGTCAGTCTTGCTTGTTGATGTTGATTCAACATGGAGTCGAGAATGCGGCGTGCAATTCCTATCATCCTCTCCCAGGCTCCTCCCATGTGGGACGAATGAGGTGGGTTAAAGATCCATTTGCATCCTTTAGACTGAAGAAAGTTCTTAACATTATGCGTTCCTATCTGGAGGTTGAGTTCCCTTACCGCTCCAACAAAATTAGTTCCTCTGTCGGATCGAATAATTCTTGCTGGTCCCCGAAGTGCAAAGAATCTGCGAAGGGTGTTGATTAAGCTTGAAGCTGTCATTGTCTCTAGAACTTCAATGTGCACGGCACGAGTCGACATGCACGAGAAGATTACCGCCCATCGTTTGCTATTGGCACTTCCACCCCTGGTACGTCTAGAAGTCACATTCCAGGGTCCAAAGACGTCTATGCCCACACTGGTAAACGGAGGTGATGGTGTGATGCGGTCTAGTGGTAAGTCTGCCATCTTCTGTGTCGCAGTTTTGCCTCTTAATTTTCTGCAGGTCACACACTTGTATATCATTGTTGAAACAAGCCGTTTTCCTCCAATAACCCAATATCCACCTGATCGTATTGCTCCTTCAGTTAAGTGACGGCCTTGATGGGCAACTCTGCGGTGATGGTATCTAGCAATCAGGGTTGCCACGTGGTTACCAGCTGGTACAATTATTGGATGTTTTTGGTTGTAATCTATCTCCAGATTTGCAGAGCGTCCTCCGATTCTAAGTAGCCCGTCGTCTCCCAAAATAGGATCTAACTTTCGAAGAGCGCTGATCTTCGGTAATGGACGTCTCATTTTGAGACATGCAATCTCCTCTAGGTACGTCTCTTCTTGGACCGCCTGCACCACAACGATTCTGGCTGCGCTAATCTCATCTGGTGTAACCTGGAAAGTAAAAGTTCCCCAGCTGTTGTTCTTTTTCAACTTGAACGAAGCTGCCACCTTCTTGAGTTTTGCTATCACAATTAGCAGTCTTCGCCAATCAGAAAAACGTTTAAAACGTGCGTTGCCAAGTCGCGGCTTAACGGTATGTGTTGACATTGTGGTGACGGTTGGTCTTACTTCGTCATCTTTTTCCGGATCTATCAAGTCAAATGTGTTTTCAGGAACTGATGCCTGTGGCCTGTCAGTCTGGACAATGCTCGGCCCATCGAACCAGTTGCTGCACATGAGATCGTCTGGAGTAGTCGGTCTTGAGGCAAAGTCAGCAGGATTGTTTTCGGTTGCTACATAGTGCCATTGACTTGGAGATGTTGATTTAGTGATCCGGTTGATTCTATTTGCCACATAAACATAGAAGCGTCTTGTCGTATTGTTTATGTAGCCAAGCACTACGCGACTGTCTGTATAAAACGTCACCGGATCAAAGTGGATATCCATTTCGTCTTTTATAATTTCAAACATCTCAGTCGCTAACACGGCAGCGCATAATTCCAGTCTTGGAACTGTGTGAGCTGGTTTGGGAGCTACCTTGCTCTTGGATATTACAAAACCAGTATGAGGTCCATCTTCGTTAGTCACCGTAAGGTATGCGACAGCTCCAATGGCTTGCGTAGATGCGTCCGAGAATATGGTCAACTCCTTTTTGGCGCTTGATAAAATGGACGTGTTTACGTATCGTCTTGATACCTTTAGCTTCTCTAAGCGCTCCAGTGACGTCCTCCAACTATCCCACTCTCCTCTTTTATCTAAGTCTAGGGGTGCATCCCAATCTGTGCTACCTTTGCTTAGTTCTCTAACAAGCAGCTTTCCTTGTAAAGTGACAGGTGAGACAAGTCCCAGTGGATCGAATATGCTATTGACTACGGATAACATGCCTCTTCTTGTGTACTCACTTGGTTCGCGAGATATCTTGAAGGTAAAGTAGTCATTTCTTACGTCCCATAGCACGCCTAGACTTCGTTGAATTGGTACTTTGTCTGTGTCGACGTTAAATGTTTGTAAGTCCTTCGCCTTGTCTACGTTGTCGAAAGCGTCCATCACCTTTTGGCTGTTTGAGGCAATTTTGTGTAGCTTCAAGTTTGATTCCGCAAGCATGGATCTCGTTCTGGTCAACAAGTCTATGGCTTCGTCAGCGGTCGGGACAGAAACCAGTCCGTCATCCACATAGAAGTTCCGCAAGACGTAATGGCTGGCATCCTCTCCATACTTGTCTTTAGATTCTTTTGCAGTGCGACCCATACAGTAGATCGAGACTGCCGGCGATGGGCTGTTTCCGAAAACATGGACGTTCATCCTGTAGTCAATAACTTCATTGGTCATATCATTGTCTTTGAACCACTTAAAACGGAGGTAGTCACGATGGTCTTCTCTCACGTAGAAGCAGTAAAACATCTGTTGAACGTCTGCGATTACAGCAATACTCTCTTTCCTGAATCTTAATAGGACTCCTAATAAAGTGTTGTTCAGGTCAGGACCACTTAGCAACACCTTGTTTAATGAAACTCCGCCAAGGTCTGCACTTGAATCGAAAACAACTCTTATTTTGTCCGGTTTTTGTGGATGATAGACACCAAACATCGGCAGATACCAACGTTCCTTCTCTGGTGAAATAGGCGGGGCTGGCTCAGCATGTCCGTGATCTAACATCTTCTGCACAAACTCAACAAACTGGCTCTTTTGTGAAGGCTTCTTGTTTAGCGTCTTGCAAAGTGAATGCAATCTTCTTCTGGCTAGGGCTTCATTGTTAGGAAGCGGTTGTCGGGACGGCTTGAAAGGCAATGGCGCCACCCAACTTCCTTTCTCATCTTTGAACACTTCACTATCCATGATGCTAACAAATTGTCGTTCTTCGACAGACATGGCCGGTTTGTCGTCGTGTTCTGTGACATCAAAAACGTGTTGTCCGATGTCTTGATTTGCGTGGTCTTTCACCTCGGACAGATAAATAGCGTTATGACAACTATCAATTTTAGTTCCGTTCTTTATGGTTTGTGTCTTATATGTTCGCGTTGGCTCCGAAGTAGCATCTAAACATGTTTCTCCTATAATCACCCATCCCAAGTCCAACCTTTGTGCGAAAGGTGCGTCATCTGGGCCGTTTATTTGTTCCCTGACTTTATGGACTTGCGCAACGTCTCTTCCTATAAGTAGGAGTATTGGTAAGGCGCGATCTACATTTTCTATCATTTCGGCGATAGGTTTAAGGTGCGGGTGGTAACGAGCGATATGAGGTGTTGGGATTTCCTCGAAATTGTCAGGAATCATATTGCATTCTCTTATATACGGAAGTTTGACTCTCGTTTTACCATCGGTTGACGTGATACACATTCTGTCCGTCACCCTTCCGGTAGTCTGGACCGTTCCACTACACGTACGCATACTGAAGACGGTGGGTGTAGAATTCACATTGAAGTGGTCGAACAGTTCTCCTTTTGCTAACGTACTATTGCTCTGATCGTCGATTACCGCATATACAGTTAGTGCTTCGCTTTCGTTATCTTCTGGAAATATTTTCACCTTGCAAATTTTTGCACATGAGCGACCACCAGGCACACCTCCGCACACCATGGTGCAAGAAGGGGAAACAGCAATTCCGGTACTCTCCTCGCCGTTGTTTTGTGGAGTTGGAGCAGGAGGTTGTGGAGTTGGAGCAGGAGGTTGTGGTGTTGTTGGTGAGGCAGGTTTTGTTGGTGTAGCAGGTTTTGGTTTGGTGTAATGCATTGCTGTGATGTGTCGGTTACTGCTACACTCTTCACACTTAATAACCTCATGACAGTCCCGAGCTTGATGTTCGTTTGTTGCACAACACTTGAAACAGATCTTGTTTTGTCTAAGTAACTCTTTGCGCTGTTCGATTGGTTTTTGCTTGAAAACTCTACATTTGCTAAGAGCGTGGTTCGTCTTGTGGATAGGACAAACTCGGTCTGGATTTTCGTTAACTGCATTAGAATGTTTTTTGTAATTTGGTGGTGTTGAACTGACATCCATCATGTTAACAGTTACATCTCTGGAATTCAGCGGTTTGTTAAATCTTCCAGGTTTGCTGTCAGTGGATGTCACCTCTGCAGTCTGGAAGCTAGGGTCGTTCCGCATGTCTGCTTGCTCCTTAATCATCTTAACAAAAACGTTAAACGGAGGGAATGAAACATTCTTTTCTTTCTTGTATTGAGTACCTTTTGTCATCCATTTCTCTTGCAAATTGTGAGGTAACTTTCGCACGATAGGGTTTACGCCATGAGCTGAGTCCAAATACAGCAAACCGGGGAAGCTTCCCTCGTCTTTAGCACACTTAATTTCAAGAAGCAGGTGGGTAAGTTCACGCAACTTTGTAACGTCTCGGATAGCAAACCTTGGGAATTCATCCAATCTTTTCATTAAGTCCCGTTCAATAACTTCCGGAGCACCATAATACTTTTCAAGAGTCTCCCATGCCATTTGTAGTCCCTTAGAAGGATCATGAACCGTTATTGCTCTAATTGGTTTTATGAGTTTCACTGATTCATCGCCTAACCATTTTATGATGAGATCAAGTTCTTGAGGCGGTAACAATCGCAGGTCACCAGTGACTCGCTTGAACGATGCTTTCCACGGTCTATAGTTACCTGCTTTGTCATCGAACTTTAATAGTCCTGAAGCTACGAGTTCTTTCCGCATTAAATGATTGGTTAACGCATCAACTGCAGGAAAACCAGAATGGTTGTCAGGGGCTTGAGTGGTTGGTGACTGCCCAATTGTCTGTTGAGATGGTTGATGTGTAACCGGAGGTGTGAAATGTCCTGTCACATAACTTTCAGTGCGTTGGGCAGAATCCTGAGGAGGTGGCAGACCCAGACGGTCAGATAAGCTTGTGGTGTCAGCAGGTTTAAATTCTACCTCATTATCGTCATAGGCTGCCGCTTCTACTGACGCTATAGCAGCTTCTTTTTCTGCGTGAAGCAGGTTGTAATAAAGCGACACTTTATTAATAACTCGTACACGAAGGCTTAATTTTATGCAGGGTTTATTCTTTAAATAACATATGATACTACATACATATCCTGGAAACACTGATAATAAATTGTAAGGCCTCGCACATAACACCGCCTTCAACCACAACGTCCCTTTCAATGCCGTTTTACGTGATTGGCATTATACTGTAGTGTACAAGCATAATTTGCATATAAGTGTACAAATACCACAACAATAGAGGGCGCACACTTTAACATGGCTCCCTTGCAAACGATACTAGAGATCTTTGCAAAACATAAAATATAATAACACATTACAAACATTAAACAGCACGATCAAGTTATAAAGGCTCCACTGACGGGGATTTGAAACAATAATGAAATTACTTATGATTAAGACTTAAGGTCTATTCAATCAAAGATTATCATCAGTATGGCGAATCGCCAAAATCCATATTATTCGCAATACATTTTATATAAGAGCATGGCTAACCATGATTCTAGTATTATCGAGTTCATAAGTTCAATCAACTGGCACCAACTGCACTAGTTTGTGCACAGGTCTTTCCAGCACGGATTGTCGTCGTCCAACGAAGACTGAAACCTTTCTTACGAGCCCGTCGTCGCTTGGATGCAGTGCAATAACCTTGGCTAATTCCCAGATGTTACGTGGAACGTTGTCTCCCTTCAAAAGCACTACGTCGCCAACTTTGAAGTTTCTCTTTGGTGACGTCCACTTTGACCGTGACTGCATTGACGATAAGTATTCTTTTCGCCATCTACACCAAAACTCGTTGGATAAGTGTTGCACTCGTCTCCATCGCCGTCTACAGTACATATCAACATTCTGAAAGATACCTGGTGGAGGAACTACAACTTTATGTTTTAAGGTTAGAATGTGATTAGGTGTTAGCGGTTCCATTGAATTTGGGTCATTTAAGTTGTTAACAGTAAGGGGCCTGGAATTTACAATGTTCATGACTTCGGAAAGCAACGTACGAAAACATTCATCATCCAACTGGTTACCATGTATGTTGAGTAGAGGAGCCAAAGCATTTCTCACAGTACGAATTTGGCGTTCCCAAATTCCTCCCATATGGCTAGCGGACGGGAAGTTAAATTTGAAGTGGATATCACAACCTTGGCCCACAAGATATTTCTTGACCTCGTCTTCATTTACGTTTTGCCATTCATTTCTGGTACCGACAAGATTGGTTCCCCTATCCGAATGTAGTTGTCTGACTGGTCCACGAACACTAACGAACCGTCTTAATGCGTTAATGAACGAATTTGTTTCCAACGTATTTGCCGACTCTAAATGTATAGCCTTCGATGATAAACAAATGAAAAGTACTCCGTACCTTTTTACGAGGCTTCTTCTTTCTTTTATGTTAAAAGGTCCAAATAAATCTACTCCACTGTAGGTAAACGGTGCAGCATCTGAAATCCTCTCAATTGGTAGGTCTGCCATCTTCTGGTTCGATAATTTACCCCTTAACTTGCGGCAGATCACACAACGATGAACCAATTCGCCAACTGTAGATAGACCGTGGATTATCCAATAGCCTCGTTGTCTGACTTCATTTAAGGTTGAAACTTTCCCGGCATGGTTCATCTGCTCATGAAAATGCGAGATAATAAGATTAGTTAAATGACACCTTTTCGGTAAGATCAAGGGATGCTTAACATCAAATGCAAACTTGGAACGTTTTACTCTTCCCCCAACTCTTATAAGTTGGTTTTCATCTAAAAACGGATCTAGTCCATATAGAAAACTTGATCTTTTCAGCTGAACATCTGATTTACGATCCTCTAAACTATTCGTGTTTAACAGCTTACTTAGTAATACTTTCTCATCATAGAAGTGTTGATCTTGAACATGTTTCAATATTAACTTCTCACTTACTTGAATGTCATCTACGCAAGGTATGGTACAGTCAGAAGAAATCGATTTAAATATGCTACCCTCTTTTATATTAACTTTAGCAGCATCCATCAGTCGTTTCTTCCACATCAGACATCTAGCGATTACCCTGCGCAACCTGGTCCATGATGAGAAATTATTGCATAAATTAATAAACCATTTCTGAAACAAATCTAAAGATATGCAAGTAGAAAATACACAAGTAGTCTTCCGCATCTCGTCTGAAATGTCAACATCAGCAGTTTCCACACAAGATTCAGCAGTCGGTAATGGCTCGTTTTTATGCAAGAAGGGCGGTCCATTTAACCATGTAGAGTTCGTCAACTGAACAATACTCACTCCCCTTGTACCAGAGTCACTTGGATTAGATGCGGATGGAACGTAATGCCAATCACTGGTACTGGAGTGGTCATGAATTTGTTGTATGCGGTTAGATACGAATACCTTGAACTTTCTTGCTTCATTTCGGATATACCCCAGAACAACTTTGCTGTCACACCAATAATAATGTGTAGCATCGTAAGCCAGTTCTCTCGTTATCAATCCACTCATACGTGCTGATAAGGCTGCGGCAACAAGTTCCAACCTTGGAATGGTAGTGGTTTTGGTTTTTGGTACAATCCTGGATTTACCTAAAAGAAAAGATACGGACACTTGTCCTAGAGTGTTAATTAGTCTGATGTAAGATGATTGAGCATAAGCAAATTCACTTGCGTCTGAGAAAAAATGCATTTCTGCCTTGCTCACGGAACCAAAATCAACCGGTTTAAAACATCGTTTGACCTTAATGTTCTCGATTCCTGATATTATATCATTTCGCCATTTGGCCCACTTATGATACATCTCGTCTGGAAGTGGATCGTCCCAATCAAGCTGAGACATACACAACTCTCGTAGAATCAGTTTTCCAACAATCAATACAGGTGCCAGGAAACCAAACGGATCGTATACTGCACTTAAAGTAGAGAGAATTCCACGGCGAGTGACTGGATTATCTTTAAATTCCATTCGAAACTCGAACGTATCCGTTTCCACGCACCAAACAACACCAAGAGCACGTTCAATAGGTAACTGGTCGTGTAAAGAAATCTCCTTCCAGTCGGTTGCTCTCAAATCTGTGGGAATTGAATTTAACACTTGTCTATTGTTAGTTACCCATTTATGCAATGTTAAACCTGCCTTAGCACACATCTTAGTAGAAGAGTCGATCAATTGAATTGCATCAGCTTCCGATGGAAGAGATTTCAAACCGTCGTCGACGTAAAAGTCGTTACGTATGAAGTCAGCAACTGGTTTACCGTATTGAGATTCACCATCATCAGCAGCCTTTCGTAGGCCGAAGTTAGCGACTGCAGGCGAACTCACTGCGCCAAACAGATGTACAGTCATCCTATGTTCGACTATTTCTTCAGAACCGTCCTTCCACCATAGAAATCGAAGAAAGTTACGATCAGGCTCTGAAACGAAAAACTGGTGAAACATTCCTTTCACATCGGCTTGAATAGCAATTGGTTCCTTTCTGAAACGAGTTAAGACTCCAAATAAATTGTTAATCATATCGGGTCCCTGTAATAAACGTTTATTTAATGATGTTCCAGCATACTCGGCTGAACAATCGAATACCACACGAAGTTTTTTCTTTTTCGGGTGATATACACCATGATGGGGAACGTAATTAATTTCACCATTACGCATGTCCAGTTCGTTTACAGGAACCTTCTCTGAACAGTTCTCAAGAACATCTACCATAAAGTTCATGTAGTCATTCTTAAAGGTTGAATTATGATTTAGTTTGTGTTTAAGCTGTTTTAGACGCTTTAAAGCCATGTTACGATTATTCGGCATACCTTCTCTTATCTTAAAGGGCAGAGGCATTTCGTAGTGATCATCTGTATGCTGAACTACATTTGATTCCATGATATCCATGAATTTACGATCATCGGCTGACATTGCAGATTGACCAGGCTTATCGTCATAAAAATCTAGTTCATACATTATCAAAATCATCTCTTTGGCATTAGTTTGACTAACCAAACGATTCTTCGGTGATACAATCGAGTCTTTTTCCGAAGCAACCATGTGATTAGACACCGACACTTCCGGAACCCTTTGGCACATGGTGCCCACGACACCCCATCCAAGAGCTGATAGTTGTCCGTATGGTTCATCTTCTCCACCAGCTATTATGTCTCTAGGTCTAATGGCATTTGGAACATTGTTTCCTATTAACATTGCTATCGGCACATTCTGCATATAAGGAACAATAACAGATGAAATGCGGTTCAAGTGAGTCCACTTACTTGCAACAGCTGGAGTAGGAATTTGAGACCTGGTGGCTGGAATTTGATCTCTAGAAAAAACTGTAGGAATTGGTATCGCAGTCTTTCGGTCAAAGCTAACAACTTCCATGTGGCTAAACTTGCGACATGACACGGATGATTTGCTATGCATAGTTGACAGAAGTAGATTGGTTTTATTCCCCTCCAACTTTAGTTTCTCAGCAATGCTATCTGAAATAAAACAAGTATTAGACTGGGGGTCCAAAATACAATAGATTAGAATTTCATTCTGTGGACATCGAGAACTTCGAAGCCAAACAGGCACTATCATAGAAGTATTTGATGATTTACTTGTAACGGAGGTGCACAAAGACGTATTCACAGTGCGTTTATCGTTTTGCTTAAAAATATGCAAGCTTGATAAATGTTTGTTTTTACAATGTTTACATGTTATAGCATTAGAGCACTGGTATGCTAGATGTTCATTAGTCATACCACATCCGTAACATAACTTGTGTTCACACAGATACTGCTTTCGGTCACGTCTTGTCAGCTTATTAAAACCTTCGCAGTCATCTATATGATGGTCCTTAGTGCAATACGTACAGAGCACGTTCACTTTGGTGGCAAATGATTGAGATGTTTGTCGGCGTTGATGCTTCTTCTCTGGTTCATCGATCCGTGGTACGGTTGGTTGTTGAATAAACATTGGTATATTGGCTTCATCAGCCCTTGCTCTGACAAAACCTGTAAATATTTCAAAACTTGGAAAAGAGTCAACATTAGCATAAGATTGTACAATATTTCGCCACTTATTTTCTATGAAATAAGGTACCTTCTTTATTAGTTTAAGGTTCTCTTGAGGGTAATCTAAAACTCCCAAATCTGGAATCTTTTGTTTAGCTACCACGATTTCGTTAAGAAAATCTGAAAATACTCTAAGACCAGGCGCATCTCTTGGTTGGATCTTTGGCCAACTTTCTAACTTGTACAAAAACGCCTTAGAAATAACAGCATTGTTACCATATCTATTTTTAAGTTCACTACGTGCACGATAATAACCTTCTTCCGACTGTAGTAACATATAGTTACTTATCATGGCTAGCGGCTCTCCTGACAGATGTTGACTTAGTAAGTTCAACTTTTCATTCACTGATATGGCTTTAGATTCAATTAAAGAGGTAAATGCACATTCCCACATGGGGTATTTTAAAGGGTTTCCATCAAACCTTTCCACCCTTACTGTTGGTAATCGTAATGAATCTATTAACTCTTTCATAACCGGTGCTTGTGGCTGATTAAACTGTTGCTGATTAAACTGTGAAGGTTGCACAAATGGTGACGAAATCGGAAAGTTTTGTGATGAGACTGGCGTCGTGGCTTGACATGCAACACGATGTGGTGGTAACGTAGTAGCAAGTGATGGTGCAATCTGAAAGTTCATATTTTGTGATGAAACTGGAATCAAGAATTGAGACTCCACACGCTGTGGTGGTAATGAAGTAACAAGTGAATATGGAGTAAACGATGATGGAACTGTAATGTGTTGAGATGGAGAAAACGATATTGTGGATGTTACTCTAACTGGCACAAATGTCGACGGAAGCAACAAAGATGACGTTGCCCGAACAGGCATAGAGTTAATATTCTTAGTCATTGTAGGTACTGGTATTTGAGCAAAAACACACGTCGGTACAGGAATTGTCATAGCTTTAGGTGAGGTAATTATTGGCAATGATATAGTAGGAACTGTCATATATGAAGTAGATGCAATCGACGACGTAACAACCCCAGGTATTGGCGCATACTGCCCAAATGAAGATACCGTTGTTGGCCGTTTATACGTATTGTAATGTTGTGTTGCAAACGTAGCATCAACTGAATTACGTTCAACGTTCTTCTCGGGAATGTTATCAACATATTGTTGAATATCATCTGTAGATTGTGTAGGTAATTCGTCTAAGTACTCCATAAATGAGGTAACGGATTTAGAATCTAATTGTTTTACCTTACTTAGAACGGCGTCCACCTTGGCAAGTTCCTTTTCCTGCTGAAGTTTCATTAATTTTGTTTCATTATCAAGGTGCAAATGTTTCAACCGCATTTCTTCTTCCGCAAATTCCAGCTCCACTTTAACGGACACCTTTTGTTCTTCCAAGTTCAATAATTTCTCCTTTATGTCAAATCTTGAACTTCTAGCAGAAGAACGAGTTCGCATAGACCGCGTAGATTTGCTGGCTGCACTTGTTCCAAATGAACGAGATGAATTTCTAGATGAATCCTGATTTTCCTGTGCCAACTCCTTCCTGTATTGGTTTCCTTTTTCAGTTTGAGCGGGCACCTTCCTCAAATTGTATCCACCTAAACCAAACTTCGAATCGTCTTCCATTCCGCAACACAGAATAAACAATTGGGTTAACAAATTCGATTAGTTTCCGCAACGCAGATAACAATGGCGGCCTCCGCAACACAGAGACAACCTAGATCACCAAATTATTTTGTAACAATTAGCAATCAATTATTATACAGTCCTGATCAGTTTCTGCAACTCAAAAACTCAAAAAACAATGGCGGACTTCGCAATCAACTACAGTGGCTTCAATGACTTATAGGTACTTCCTATAACGGCACAATTTATTATTGTAATAAAGCGACACTTTATTAATAACTCGTACACGAAGGCTTAATTTTATGCAGGGTTTATTCTTTAAATAACATATGATACTACATACATATCCTGGAAACACTGATAATAAATTGTAAGGCCTCGCACATAACACCGCCTTCAACCACAACGTCCCTTTCAATGCCGTTTTACGTGATTGGCATTATACTGTAGTGTACAAGCATAATTTGCATATAAGTGTACAAATACCACAACAATAGAGGGCGCACACTTTAACACAGGTGGTAGTCTGCCTGTTGTTGGGCCCGTTGTCGCTCCAGCTCAGCTTCATTGCGCATCATGTCTGCTTCTCGTCGGGCAAACTGGAGTTTGGCTCTCGTTATTTCAGCTCTTGCTCGTGCCTGTGACGCAGAGCTGCTTGTGGTGGAGTAATGAGTACTGGTACAGTCATCATCTGGAGATGGTTGTTGCCGTTGGCGACTTCCGACGATGGATGGAAGTCTAGGTTCCGATGCTGATAATCTGTTTATTCTGTCCAACCGACCATCTTCTTGTCTACGCAAGTTGTAAGTTCTACCAGATCTTGTAGACATGTTGAGAAGTGTTTTTACTGTGCTGCCCTCGATAACGGTCGCGTCTTCTAGACAGCCAGATAACCAAATAAGACACTATATGTACATCTAGTGTCTTATTTGGTTATCTGGCTGTCTAGAAGACGCGACCGTTATCGAGGGCAGCACATGTGGCGTCCCACAAGGTTCGGTGCTTGGACCACAGCTGTTTTCCATCTATGTTGCCCCAGTTGCTGAAATAATACGAAGACACGGATTATGTCATCATTTCTATGCAGATGATATACAAATCTACGTTTCTGTCAAGCCTTGCCAGACCAAGTTTCTGTCCGCTGTAAAACGGTTAGAAGCATGCACTGCTGAGATTAGAAAATGGATGGGCTCCAACTTCCTCAAGCTAAATGATAAAAAGACCGAGGTGATCCTATTTGGTTCTGTTCAGCAGAGAAAAAAGATCCGGTTTGATGGCCTACATATTGGTGGCGTACTAGTCAATCCATCATCAGAAGTTCGTAACCTTGGTGTACAACTTGATTGTAAAATGACCATGGAATCACATATCAACAAAATCTGCTGATCTGCTATTTTCCATTTATGTAACATCGCCAAGATCAGACGTTACTTGAACCATTGTGCAACAGAGCAGATTGTACATGCTTTTAATACCAGTCGGCTTGATATGGGAAATTCCCTGCTGTATGGTCTGCCAAAGAAGCAGTTGCGGACTCTCCAGAAGGTGCAAAATTGGGCAGCTCGCTTGGTGATGTGTGCCAAGAAGTATGATCACGTCACACCATTGTTCAAAGAGTTAAATTGGCTACCCATGGAGTCACGTGTTAAATTTAAGATCCTGCTGCTGGTGTTCCGATACCTAAATAGTTGCGCTCCAAAATATCTCTCAGAATTGTTGACAGTCAAGAAGGGAAAGCGAGAACTAAGATCTAGTCATCAGGTGCTACTGGACATTCCAAGGAGCAAACATAGTTGGGGAGATCGGACTTTCAGTGTTGCTGGACCTAGGCTCTGGAACCACCTACCCTTGAACATTAAACACACATCATTATTGAGTCACTTTAAGTCACTACTCAAAACTCACCTTTTCTGATTTTTTTTTTACAGCGCCATGAGCAATGAATGTTGGAATGGCGCTATATAAATCGAACGATTGATTGATTGATTGATTGATATTCTCTCTAGGCCTAAGTAAGTAAAGACAAGACAACTGACAAAGTAGTGGAACTTTTAGGGCCTACTAGGCCTAATACTAGCCCATAATAATATTAGGCCTAATTGGTATATCTACCTAGGCCTAGTCAAAGGAGGTCATAGCCTAAAGCCTAGGCCTAGCCTCCTGGCCTCTAGGTTAGTAAATATTTATTATTTGTTGGACTTACCACTTTTTCCTAATATTACGGCGAATTCTTTTATTTTGTTTTGCCTAAGCTGTCGATTGCTATACTCTTTGGAGGTAGTGTCATATAGACAAATTTCATTCCTCCAAAGGTCAATAAGGCAAGACTCAGCCTCTTCTGACCATAAATCTTCTTCATGTGCACCACCACAACTGACTGCCATGATGATGGAAATAATCCCCGCGAAGCATACTTCGCGCTCTTCGATAAAAACTTCTCCCCATGTGACCTGCCGTCATAATTTAAACGCTTGTGATTGGTCATTACCCAGCAAACGAGTCGTCCCGCCGGGTGACTTGGCCTTTAGACGTGACACAAAATAGAGAGCACACTAAATTTGTTTTTCTGTGCGCAATATTCTAACGTACAGGTATGACGTCCATAGTGACGAGTTCAAATCTAGTTTTATCTGTTTTTGTTTTGGCTTTAGGTTTGGAAAAAATGATGTAATTTGTTTTGGATGTTAAGAATTAATTTGTTGCATTTTAACCAGTTTGATATGTTACAAAGTTCATGATATTAAATAAAGTGTTAAGATTAGAATGTGAATAAAATATGTTAGTATCATCGGCAAAAAGAATAAATTTGAGTATTCTAGAACTGGAGTGAGCCTACAGGCCAATTTACACAGATGAGCGGTAACGGTAAGCGGTCAACTGGAGAGAACCCGTCGGACCTGCCAAACGTCTGGCTGTAGGTAGGTAGGTAGGCTATGCTGTCTTTTAAACGAGAAAAATAAATCCTGGTCTAGCCTTGAAATAGGCTCTACAGATAGCCTAGCTCTTGGGTTGGGCCTAGGCAGGCCTCTAGTAGGCACAGGGAATACAGGTCAACCCGTACCCATGCCAACTCGTACCCACCAACTCGTACCCAAATTTTGGCTTACTCGTACCCAAAATTTTGGCTGACCCGTACCCATCATTGGCTGGCCCGTACCCAAGTTTAATGCTATTTAAAGTATATTTATATTACATTTAAACCCAGTTTTATTAAATTTTTAGATACCAATCATATGTTCGATATTATAATGGCAAAAACTATTGACCTAAAAAGTATAATAATATGTACAGACTTGTACGAAAAAAGCACAGCTTTCATCGTATTTGTGTACGTCATATTTGGTCAAGTTAATACTTGAGGGCGCTGTTTTACATTGAAGATGTTGAAGATTTCAGTGGTCGGCTGTGCTGCATTTATTTTTTTTCATTTATTTATGAGTTATTAATCTATTATTTTCTACAAATAGTAGTACACGGAAATTGAAATACCCACTGTGATGATGAAAACTTGAATTATTAAAAGTAAACATGAATATCTTTTATACATAATTTGTATTTTCATTTTATTTTACAGATATTAAATGAAGTAATGTGCTTTTTGAAAATCGTTTTAAAACGAATGGTTTTTGTTGTTTTGTTTTGCAAGTTTTGGAAAATATTAAACTGTTTTAACATTTCGAAAATATTTAATACATTTTTAAGTAGTCACTCGTATTTTAAAATCACAAAACTATTTAAGTGGATACCAGCCTCATTGCTGCTATGAGCATTTAGTAGTAGATTAGATTATTGCAGTTTATCTAGTATACAATGACGGATGTGAAAGTAATAATAAAAGGTAACCTCCAATAATTTAACATTTAATTACAAACGACGACATTTGCTGTTATTACGTTTTCATTTTATGAATATTACTGTATTATTATGACTAAAAACCGAAATAAATACTACTAAAACTTAAAAAAATCATCTTATCGCTGACAGATACGCAAGTACTCAGACACGTGTAGGTAGGCCTTCAGAACGTTTATATTATTTTAGTAAATAAGACGACATCCGTTGCCATGGAAAAACGATCGTAGTTCATTCATTTTGTCTTATTTGACACATTATAGAATGCGTATTTTTTTTTTAAAAAGGGAATCCCTCGTCAGCAAAAACACGTAGCTGTAAGTTATTGAGGAAACATCTACCAAAAATGTTTAATTACCGTAAACAAACAGATAATTTTACTGAATTATTTAAGAAAAAATATAAATCGCAAACGATCATACGCCACATTGCGTTGTCTATTTTTGGACACACTACAAATGGACCCGTACAAATGCGTTTTTTTTAAATATTAAAGAGGAATCCCCATTCAGCAAAAACATTTCACTGAATTATTAATAAATAAAATATATGGAAAACGATCATACGTCATTACTGAGTCGTCTCTTTGACGCCGGCCCTATAAATGCGTGTTTTTTATAATGAAAGGTTAATCCCAGTCAGCAAAAACACGTAACACGAAATCTACGAGTAATTCGACCCCATAGCCCTGCAGGCTTTTTGCTTAAAACAGGGCGTTGTTAATTCAACCAATTTTAAATATACCAATACAATAGAAATAATAATTACTTGATCGAATGTAATCAGGGAAGATAATTAGAATAAAATAAAAGAATAAATAATAAAATTATACATTGTTGGTACTTTACCTGGGCTTAATTGAATTGTAATACTAACTATACAACAGTTAAAATATTTTTGTATTAATTAATGTTCTCTTACGTAAATAAAAAAGACACATCAAACATACGTTTATAAAACTATAATACTACATTTAAATAAATGTTAACAAATTCCTAATTAAACGAAGTCTACAATCAAATCAATGGTAATTTTTATTAGCACACATTTCACCGAGACCTGTAAAATAAAATAACAATTTATTAATATAAAAATATTCATACGGCAAAAGCATACCACTAGTTTTGCGCCGATCAAATCATTACAAGTAATTATTCAAATTGGGTACAATAGGCCAAATAATGGGTACGGGTAAGCCAAATAATGGGTACGAGAAAGCCAAATACTTGGGTACGAGTAAGCCAAATATTTAGGTACGAGTTGGCATGGGTACGGGTTGGTTTGGGTACGGGTTAGCCAAAGTGGGTACGAGTTGACCAATTATTTGGGTACGGGTTAGCCAAGTTGGGTACGAGTTGGCATGGGTACGGGTTGGTTTGGGTACGGGTTGACCAGCACCCGGCACAGGATACCTAACTTTTCTGGATTACTACTACTACTAGGCCTCTGTCTGTTCCACGCTAGGCCTACTACGCTTACACTTACAAATGGTCCCAAAATTTAATGGAATTGTCCTTGACCACATATCTATCTGTATATTCATTTTGGTAAAGATCTTGTAATTACTTTTTGAGTAATCCTGCTAACAAACAAACAAACAAACACACGCTACCGATTACATATACCTCCTTGGCGGAGGTAAATTAATAATAGCCATATTGCACTATCCTTAATTTAAAGATGCAATGCCTCTCAAAACATACAATACAGTATTTAAAAGATTAATATAATGAAATTTTGAATAGGCTTTTTTAAAATTAAAAATATTCACTTCCACGAAAAAAAAATTCCAAAAGTAATGATTTCGCTTATATACTGTAAAAGGAAAAAATAAAATATTACATCTTTGGTTCATTTTTACTTCAAGTGAATAAATATTGTGAAATCAAAATAAGTTTGTTCAAAGCATATTATTTTCTGCCTTGAACATAAGCTCCTGCATTTTAAATTTGAGTAGGGATTTGGTTTTAGGGTCTTATTCCATTATGGCCTTGCTCCTCTTTTTTACATTCCTGGAATTATTCTGGACATAACTATCTTCCTCTTCTATGTTTGCTTCTCTATAAAATATGTACAGTACAAACTTAGTAACCTGCGTTTAATGTATGGTAGGAGGAATTCAAGAATATTCCCATATTTATATGGTTTGGTATTCTTCGCCTCTTGCCCACTCTTCGTTTGCATTTTTTGTCTTGATTTTACAAAAGCATCTCTAATGTCGCTTCTTTTCCTAATAAATGTGGAAAAATTTGTGTTTTTGAGAAAATAATATCCATTATTATTTCTTTTAGGTTTTTAGCAACTGGAGACTTGCTACAGACTTGGAACAGTTTGTAAAATTGTATCCGAGACCTGTGATGTCATTTGGAATGCACTACAGCCACAATTCATGTCAACGGCAACAGAACAGGATTGGAAGACCATAGCTAATGGATTCCAACAGCGATGGAACTTTCCTAATTGCATAGGCGCCATTGATGGCAAGCATGTCATAGTACAGGCTCCTCCACGATCTGGCAGCCGGTACTTCAATTATAAGGGTACCTTTTCAATCATCCTCATGGCCCTTGTGGACCATAGGTACTGCTTCACTGCAATTGATGTAGGCTCCTATGGCAGGAACAGCGATGGGGGAGTGCTTGCAAATTCAGTGTTGGGCAAAGCACTAGAGAGAGGGAATCTAAATGTTCCCGGAGATGAAGAATTGCCTGGAGCTCCATATATTGGCTCAATGCCGCACGTTATTGTTGGAGAGGAGGCATTTCCGCTAAAAACCTACCTACTAAGGCCCTACCCTGGAAAGGATTTGCCTGATGACAAACGCATTTTTAATTACAGATCGTCTCTTGCTAGACGCATTGTTGAGAATGGCTTTGGCATATTAGCAGCTAGATGGAGGGTACATCAAAGGCGGATACAACTTCACCCCAAAAATATAGATTCAGTTATCAAGGCAACATGCGTTTTACATAACTATTTACAGATAGTGTAGGCTGGTATGTCGTTTATATGAATGTCGTGTAAATTTTTTGTTAAAAGCAAACTTTGACTTTATTTCATATCTTGATAATATAAGGAATGAAAAAAAATATGTTGCCATTTTTTCTAAAGACATTTAAAGGACCAAATTCAAGATGGCCGCCAACATTCAAATAACCCTATTCAAAATCAGAATATCACCAATAACACAAATTATAAATGTGGAACAAGTCCGTTTTGATGGTATTACCCATTATACAATCTTAACTATGTAAACGATAACCTGTCGGCCATCTTGGATTTCAAAATGGCCGCCACTAAAAATTAAATTCTTTAAATAATTTTTTTAAATATGTGTGCATAAATTGTTGTTTGTACACAATGTTCTAAAATAGTCACTTCTCATAGGATTGTCTAAATAGGCTTTCTAAAGTTGTCAATGTTCTCTATATTATACAATACCCCACTATGACTCTTAAATTAACTAATCGTTCAAAGTTGTAAAAATATGGAACAACTTACCAATTGATATCAACTATTATATATACAACAATTACTTCTAATTCTAAATTACATATCTTATTTCTTTTCATAAAACTTAAACTTGTATTTAAATTTTTGTATCTCAGACAGGACCCTACAATATAAAACAAGTGTATTTATACCTTATTGTGAAATTCTGTATAAATATGATGTTAAATAATAAATGCGTTATTGCCATGTAATTCAATGTCTGAACCTTCAGGACCATAGTCACCATTATGGTTGGTAAGTTTTCAACCTGTCAACTTTTGGCAGAAGCTTGAAGGAAATAAAGATACAGCTCATTCACAAGATTCATAGGCAGCATTAACTCCCACTTCTCATCTTCTACAATCTCAACCGATTTCATTAGATATGTACCACCTACAGACCACCATTATACACTGGTTTGATGAGTGCACATGGTTGTGGTTGCACATGGTTGTGGTATAAAAACTCATGTACTAGGGAAAGACAAGATAATGCCTGGTGATGACTCATTCCCGATATGAGTGGAGGTGGACAGAGATGACATCAAGAAGCAATTCTTATTTCGACCCGGTGAACTATGGCTTTTGGACATGTAGCATTGTGAAAATAGTGTTGAGGCCAGTGCTTTTGTTGAAACTGAACTTGTATTACCTATACAACCAGTGACACAAATATCTTAAATGGAAAACATCTCTAAAGGACAGAAGCACACTAATTCTGCTTTCTCTCTACAACTTCTGACATTTTTCTAGAAAAAATGCAGAAAGAGAAAGAGATTCTAAGTGACATATCATTTTGTTTGAAAGACGCTGATCATAAAGATGTTAACTTGAATACAGAGAGTCGGCGAAATCTAAATGAGAGGACATGTATGTGTGGGGACTTGCTGGATTTACATCAATTGATCAAGATCATTAAGTGTGGTATCATTAGAATAACGCAAATGAATGATTTCATCAGAGCTGGCAAATCTAGTTGATGAGTTTGAAAGCCAACATTTAAAGAGAGATGATATCCCGATTAATGAAGAATGCTGCAATTCGCACAAAGGTGTTTGTTGGCCATGGCATGATGACATTGGACAGAAAATGTTTGAGGCATTGGCAAAAGTCTTGTAGAAGGCAAACTGTCTATATGGGATCCTAAGGAAAGGACGAATATTTGCAAAAAAATATATATGACGTTGAATACAGGTGACAAACTTATCAAAGTAAAGGAGGACTCCTATAGAGTCAGCCGGTACAGTACTGTACAAAGAAATGTAAAAATAAGTCATGCAAAACAATATAGTTAGAAATTAATTGGACAGAAAGAGTTGAATTATTAAATGTCGAAGAAAGAGTTACCCAAATAATGTGCATAAGATTTTAAACAATTCCGCTCCCTCGTATTTAAATGAATGTTTGACCAACATAGCCATGGCACACGACAAAGTGAATTCAACTTCATTCCGCCAAAAGCATCTACATCTATCGAACGTATTATGCTACAGCCATTAATGATTGGAACAAATTACCAAACGACATAAAAAACACCATGAGTGTTGGGATATTTAGAAAACTGGTTAAAGAATACTTAGCAAACAAAAGAGAAAATCGGTAAATATATAGAATAAAATAATTTAAAATCACAATACAATACAACAGGACCCCAACGGAAATAAACCTAGGCAATTGGTTTTTTTTGGGCTATCCTGGTCAAAATCAACTGTTTTATTCTTAATGTTCTTAACTTTATTCTGCTATGCTTACTTTTTTACTGAACGCTTTTAAATATTCCATTGTCTTTGTTCTTTTAAATAACTTGTGTTTTTAATGGCTTTTTTTAACTATGGTACTGAACGGTATTCTGTTTAAATGCTGTTTTTTATGCCATTTTAAAACTATTTTTAAACCATCATTTTAGACATTTGCATTGTTTTACATTGTTCTTAACATTTTATCCTTTTTATTGTGAGTCTAGTTGTTCTGAATTGTCTATAATTGGTCCTCTTTAATTTTTTTTCCTCATAGTTTTATCTTTAAAACATTTTAAACAATTTCAAATATCCTTTTATACTAACTTTTATTCTCAAGTTTTAACTTTCTGTATTGTAACATTGTTATGTAATCATGTATTGTATGTTAATCTTGACCTAATAATGAATAAATGAATGAATATAGTAAAGTATGAGTATTTGGCGGTGAAATGCTTTTGCCGATTTGTTTCTGAACAAGCTTGTTGGGATCGCAGATCAGTCTGTGGAAGTTTGATGGATACAGTAGTAGAGAATGAAGGAAGGTAAAACTTAATGTATCGCATTCAAGATTAAAAATATTTCATTGAAGGACTTTGGCAGAATTAATTGTCATTTAACTGAAGAAGCTTATGAGATGTTTTAATATGAAGAAGTGTAGGACCACCTTGTTTGTTGTCATAAGCATATCATTTTGTGTAATTCAATCTAATTTTATTTAACTTACATTTTAATAAGAAATTTAACCCATTAAAAAAAAATAGCGGACATTTTGAAATTCAAAATGGCCGCCATTTTGTGTTAATCACCAATGTTGTTGCCATAGGCCCATCATTTTATGTGATTTCAATCAACGTCATAACTTGCACATGTTTTAATAAGAAATTTCATCAATTTTTTAAAAATGGCGGCCATTTTGAAATTCAAAATGTCAGAATACTAATGAATATAGGTTTATAATAATTCTTATATATCAGAGAACTCATATGAACTTAAAATATTATTCATAATGGGTGTTAGTTTGTCCAATATGGTATATTTATTGGATATTTTACGTATTGGCGGCCATCTTGGATTTGACACCCTTAAGCTTTTTTTAAAAAATGGCAACATATTTTTTTCATTACTTTACATCCTAAAGAAACTAAATCAGCTGGAATTTTGCTTTTAACAAAAAAATGACACGAAATTACATAGCGGCCTACATTAAGATGGGAATACCAGATGACCAAATAAATGGATACAGAGATCACCCCAGAAATGAAAACCCAGAAGCAAGCATTGCCAGGTTTGCAAGCTGGTGGAAACCATGCTTCCAGAGAAGCAAGTGCAGTGCGTGAACATTTTAAAGAATATTTCTCGTCTGCAGCCGGAAAGGTGGATTGGCAAGAGACGGCATGTTTTGGTATACAGTGAAAAAAGAAAAATGATGTTACAGTAGTAAAATATTAGTTAATTAGGTGAAACATTGTATTAAAATTTAATAAGAAAGGCAGATAATTATATATAAAATTACAGAATATACATTTTACCCTGTTATGTGTAATACACTTTTAGAAACTTATTATTAGTTATCCGCTTGGTATACCAAGCGGATAACTCCTTGTTATTGTATGAGATCAATATTTTTTTTCTGTATTATTAGTTATCCGCTTGGTATACCAAGCGGATAACTCCTTGTTATTGTATGAGATCAACAGTTTTTTTCTGTATTATTAGTTATCCGCATTCAGCGGATAACTCCTTGGAACTGTCCTGTTTCATCTTTTTTTTTTCTGTATTCTTCTTTCTTTCCGTCATTTTTGTGCAGAGCGTATCTCTAAAACGTGTACAGTTAACATTTCATAACTTTGTCAACATATGGGCATTCACGTGAAGTTGTGCAACTCTTATTGTGAATGACGTCAGAGTTGCGCAACGTGACTTACGCGCGTTTTTACGTTTTTCGCGTATTTAACATAGATCGAAAACCATATAACAATTTCAAATGAAACTTAGCAAAAATTTAATTTATATCATGCGCTAACTTTCTGTGGACAAAAAATGACATGTTTCACACGAAGTTACGCGCGCACGCGCGTTTAAAATTTCAAAATGCGAAAAATCAATTACTAACCAACTTTCTACGCGTTTCATGTCATTTTAAGCATGTCAAAAATTCCCAGGCGCGCGCAATTTTTTTACGCATGCGTGCGCACGTAGCGCAAACAACTTTTTTTTTCGCGTGATTTATGTTTTTCCAGCCTTTTCTAGTAATTTTACAAACTTTTAAACAATTTCGACTTAAAATCATGTCATACGGGCACGTAGAATTGGATAATTTTCGCGAGTTTTTGATGAAAAAGTTAAAAAATTCGTCAAAATTTGTCAAAATTATGCCTTTTTTTAAACAGTCGTAATTTCTAAACTGGACGGTCAACTTTTTGTGGATGACATATTCTTGAAGTTGATGAGTTGTAGATATCGGATCATGTATTAATATGGTTAACCGGACATTGTGACGTCATCGTATGGCCACGCGAATATAAAATTTAGGATTTTTGTATCTTTCGTCATAGCTCATCACATTTATTAGAGCGCATCTCTACTTATCCGTTTTCCATTTTCACCCCGATTTTGATAGTGTCTAGGTCAATCAACTATCTTTCGCATGAGTTAAAAGTATTTTAATTTTTATTAAGTCATTATGTCTAAAAACGTAAATAACGTGGATCACTTATTTTCATCTTTACAGTAAATTTCAATCTGTTATAGCTCGTCAGAATAAAAAGTGATAATCATGATTAAAACGTTTTCTGGAAGCTATTGGATTGTAGATACGAATTCATGTAAACATTTTTCCAATCTGACGTTGTGACGTCATTATATGGCCAGTTGAAAAAAAAAAGGCGTATTTTCATATTTTGCGTCATAGTTCATCACATTTAAAAGAGCGCGCATCTATATTTTACGTATCCAAATTTCTTCTTTACGTTAACATGTTGTTGCTGAGATAATCTCCTTTCGAAATTGCTATCTTAGTTTTTCATTTTGATACCGTCGCCATGTTAAAAATTGGAATAAATGGCGGGTCCCGTAATTTCACCTATTCTACACTGTATGTAATATATGTATAAAGATTTTACTGGTTATACTGACTGTAACGGAATGGTATAGCCCAAATCATTTATTTCCTACCTATTTCTATAATGTAGCAGGCCAAATAAGACTAGGTTCTGATTGGCTATTTTACTATTCGTGTAAAAACTACTCACTAAATTTTGGTAAATAACTTATCCAGGGACCTAGTAGGTCTCTGGCACTTTTCGTTTTGATATAAGGTAATAAATGCCATGATCTTTATCTGTGTGCAATATTCCAACGTATGACGTGCACGTGGCGTTTGTCGTGCGGATAACTAACTCGTCAAAGTGACGAGTTCAAATCTAGTTCTTCTTTCCTTCCTTCCTTTTTGTGAGTCGCGTTTCTCTAAAATGTGTAAACATAACATTTCATAACTTTGACAACATATGGGCATTTACGTGAAGTTGTGCACCTCCTATTTGACGTCATAGTTGCGCAACGTGACTTACGCGCAATTTTATGAATTTCAATGATTGATCATAGATTAAAAACCAAAAGTCATTTAGTATTGACACTTTGACAAAATTTAAGTCATATCAGGGGCAAACTTTCTACGGATTAAAAATGGCATGTTTCACAAGAAGTTACGCGCGCACGCGCATTTAAAATTTCAAAATGCGCAAAATTAATTTCTAATCAACTTTTTATGCGTTTCTTATCATTTTGAGCATGTCAAAAATTCCCACGGGCGCGCAATTTTTTACGCACGCGGTACGCACGTAGCGTTAAAAACATATTTTTTTCTCTTGAATTATATTTTTCAAGCCTTTCCTAGTAATTTTGAAAACAATTTAGACCTTTTCCAGTTTAAATAACGCCATACGAACACGTTGAATAAGACAATTCGTGCGCGTTTTTTATGAAAAAGCTTAAAAAATCGTCAAAATTATGTCTTTTTTTAAACAGTCATAGTTTCTAAAGTAAACCGTTAACCGTTTATTTTTATTACAAAATCTAGAAGTTGATGAGTTGTAGATATCGGATTATGCATCGATAAGGCTAAAAAAACATTGTGACGTCATCGTATGGCCACACGAATGTAAAATATAGGATTTTTGTCTCTTTCGTTATTGCTCATCACATTCAATGGAGCGCATCACGCTTATCTGTATTCCTTTTTCTCCTGCATTTATATATTGTGTAGGTCAATCAACTTTCTTTAGCATGAGATAAAAATATTTTAATTTTTATGACGTCATCATGCCTAAAAATTTTTACAGTACATTTTAATCTGTAATAGCTCGTAATAATAAAATGTGATAATCACGATTAAAACGTTTTCTGGAAGCTATTGGATTGTAGATACGAATTCATGTAAACATTTTGCCAATCGGATGTTGTGACGTCATCATATGGCCAGTTGAATAAAAAAAGTTGTATTTTCATATTTTGCGTAATAGTTCATCACATTTAAAAGGGTGCGCATCTATATTTTACGTATTCAAATTTCTTCTACACGTTAATATGTTGTTCCTGAGATAATTTCCTTCTGAAATTGCTATCTAAGTGTTTCATTTTGATACCGTCGCCATGTTAAAAATTGGAATAAATGGCGGGTCCCGTAATTTCACCTATTCTACACTGTATGTAATATGTATACAGCTTATACTGTTTGCATGTATATACTATATGACACAAAATTGACAGAATTCAGCACTAACAGCATATCATATTCTTCAGTTCTTGTCATAATGCCATAATCTTTATCTGTGTGCAATATTCCAACGTATGACGTGCACGTGGCGTTTGTCGTGGTGCGGATAACTAACTCGTCAAAGTGACGAGTTTCATGTCTAGTTTTATTTATGGTATTTATTTCTTGTTGTGTTAATTGCATATTAATGATTTATTAAATAAAGATGTAAATTATAACCATTTTATTAATTAAAGATTTGACATGTTTTATAAAAGAAACATGGTAATGGGAATTGGCATCATTTATTAAATATAATCAGTATCAATTATTAAAAAGTAAGGACATTTATACAGTATTATAAAAAACATTAATGTTATATTCAATTCACATTTATTTACTCATCGTTTATAAATACAATTTCATAATATATATCTACAAAGTAAATTTATATTTATCAAACTTGCTTTGTTGTAATTTTGTTGTTGTTAATTGTTGTAATTTTGTTGTTGTTTTTGCAATTTTGTTGTTTTTGCAATTTTGCTGTTGCAATTTTGCTGTTGTTTTTGCAATTTTGTTGTTGTAGTTGCAATTTTGTTGTTATTTTTAAAAAGTTATCCGCACCTTGGCGCGGATAACTTTCTTTTTTTATTATTATTATTATTCTTTCTTTCTGTCATTTTTAAATCTCTAAAACAGAACATTCCGTAACTTTGTCAACATATCAACATCTACGTGAAGTTGTGTAGGTCATATGTTTTAATGATATCAGAGTTGGGCAATGTTATTTACAATGATTGATCATAGATTAAAAACTAAAAGTCATTTTTTATTGATACTTGGTAAATGTATAATTCATATAAAAGACCAACTTTCTTTGGAACAAAAATTGCATATTCCGCAAAAAGTTAGCTTTTCTTATTTATTTTTGTAATCAGAACATTTCAAATTTGTCAACATAATTGACATTGACGTGAAGTTGAGCACCTCCTACATTTAAATAACGTCACTATAAGTTAAGCGTACAAGCATTTAACAATCGTCAGCCAGCCAGGGGCCGATCAGCGGGTCAGCTCCACGTGGCTGCAGAACCTACGAAGACCAGCCAACTGGAAACCTGGACGGGCTGACCATCAGTTCCACGCCAGAGTGAACAACTGTGGAAGGCCGCCAGGCCAAGCAACGTTTGGCTGATGCTGTTGCTGCAACTCCCAGCAGCATTTTGGCTTTGATCCTGAGGACTGCTGTGAGAAAAGGCAGCATTGTGGAAGGTTATTCGAGGCGTCGCTTCCACATGTTCGAATCAGTGGTTGTTTTTTATACACTTTCATTTACTAATCAATCTAATGATGAAGCTAAATAAAAAATAATGTAAATAAAATAATTTGAAAAACATTTTTTTTACTGCCTGTTAATCTTACATAGATGTTGCCAGGTACAGTAGAATTCCAGGGTTTAAGCAGGATGATTTAAAAATACTACCCTCTACTGAAAAGTAGTGTTTGGAGCAAATATGAAGAGTCAAGATGTATTGGTCCATTACTGATCCATCCCAACATTTACTGTTTTTTGTGACCCAAAATTGCTGTATAGTGTTAGATTTGAACAAAAATACATAAATTTTGATACACAGGATGCACAGAAAGTACCTTTAGAAAACTGGAATCAGTTGTGCCCCCCCACATTGTACGCGCAAAACCAATGACAGACCTCTGCTGGACCTGCATGCAGAATAGTGGGGTTAGTTAGGGATATTTTGGTTCAAAATAAATATAATATGTTTGGTAAACTAGCTGTAGATTTGTGTGCCCATGCAGAAGAGTTTTACTATCATCATCAGTGTTACACGAAATTCTGCTAATGCTGCCGAAAGATTTACAAATATTGCTGCAAAAGTTCCACCCTTTGATCCAGTAGTCTGTGCACAAATTGTAACCCTGGTAGAAAATTCTGAAGTGTATTCAAGCTCTCTGCACTACGCAAAATTTATCAAAGTCTTATGAGTCAGCATGGACAACCTGGACCATGTCAAAACAAAAAGAATCCTCATCCTTACATCGAACGTGAAAAGTAGCCTAGAAACAACATCCTATTCCTCATCAAAGGTAATACTTTTTGACGCCATCAGCTGTTATAGAAAAATACTATAATGCTAAAATGTCATTTGGTGAAAAATTAGCCTCTAAATCGGTAAACTTTGTAATGTCTGGTGAAATATATCGCACATGATTGGTCCAATTAAGGTCATGTGATGGAAAATGGCAACGGCATAAATTTTATTTTTTATCATTTTTAAATCAGTATTTCTCTCAAATGACAGGATAACTTTTGTGGAACTTTTGGCTCAAGCATTCCTATATTATAGTTTTATATTATACTTTTGTCTAACAATAGACAAAAGTTCTTTTATTATGCTTAATGAGGAACGGGAAAAAATCTTTTCAGCTTCCCGTAAGGCCTACATTGGAATATGTCACAAAGAATGAGAAACACAATTTCCTTTGTACCATGGACAAGGCCGAAACAGTGTGTGCTCGCCATGCTCAGGTATATTAAATTAACCCAATTTTTTGTGAAAATATACTAACCTACTATTCAAAAGAAATTTATAATACTTAACCAATAAGATTATCGCCGTGGTTAGGATTAGGAAAAAACATTCCTTTAGGAAATGGTGGGTAAAGACGATGGTGAATAAAAGACAATTTTTTTAATTAAAAAAAAAAATGATATTTCGGTAACTGTTTAATTATTTATGTAATGAAACCGGCTGCAGGGTTAATATCTTCACAAATGCCTTTTTCCGATCGGTGTGCGTTCCTCCAACGTATAGAGTTAAGAGCAACACCGACAGTCAAAATGAAAAACATAAAAAAAGTGGTATTTTCATACCTCGATGAACACACAAAGGTACGTTGAATTTAAATGTAAATATGTGCTTACTAATACAACTGTAGAACAGTTGTAAATACAGTACTTACTTTTACGACTTTACTTTTGTTCATAAAGATTTTGCTATGGAAATATACGTAAAGAGACATAATTAAAAACTGAATAAATATTTGTTACTAAAATTTTTTGCAGACTGGACAACCTTTTTCCTAATAAGAACGAGATTTGGCTGAAGTTTGGTGGGGATAAGGGAGGTGGGAGTACAAAGTTTGAAGTACAGATATGTAGCCTCGCGAAACCCACTTCAATCAATAACATCATCGTTGTACTCATATTTGATGTCCCAGACATGATGTTCAATGTTAACCGCACTCTTCCAGAAGTGGTTCATCAAATTGTAGCTTTGAATGGGGAGAAATGGCAGTAAAAATACAACTAGTATATAAACCTAATAATTATGTGGATGCGTATAAAAGTAATAAACTAAAAATATATATAATTTCTTTCAGCAATTACACACAGAGTTTTCTGCTTTGGGGACTACGAGTATCTCACAAAACTGTATGGAATAAATGGACCAAATGGTACACTATTAATTCCTAAGCCGAGGACAAATGGGAAGATATGGGTCAAATTCGGTGGTTATAATGGAGGAGGCAGTACCAAACTTCAAATCTGTAGCATTTGTAATTGCAATGTAATTGTGCTAATCTTTGATACTACACATTCGATGCACAACATTGAAAATACACTACCTGATAGTATAAAACAGGTAGCAGCCCAAAAAATTAACGCCGGCATTGCCGACGTAAACGCCGACATGAGGTTGTTAAACGCTGGCGAAAAAAATCGCTGACGTTAGCCTATGCCTAGCCATGCAACAGGATCAATGGAAAGAATTTCCGACAGTAGACAGTAGATTTTCAATGAAGTATTATTTATTAAAATGTTTTTGCATGATTTTGTGAGTAAAATAAATGTGAATAACATGAATTAATCATGTACCTACTTTTGTGTGTTTTACATGGGTAAAAAACTTTCAATCATTGTCACATGTTCAATGTTATTGCTGCATATTCTACTTACACCGAATTGACAGTTTTATCTTTTGAGCATGATCGATGGCCGGGCAAGCGCGAGGAGGCCAGGGAGCACCTTTATTTTGGGTTATACCATTATTATTCGTGGGGAATTGTTAAACGATAAAAAAGCATATATTGAACATTAATCGTGTTTATACTTACCATACCATATGAATATTTATTATATTCATCACAATAAAACATAACAAAAGAAACACTGAAATTAACCTTTTAATATACATGGATATTTACAGAAAAACAATCATTATAGTTAACATCCTTCTTTGGAGTGTATATCAACCTATAATGTACCGTATAATTTGCGCTTCTAATTCAAAACGAGGACGTTTGAGAAGTGGAAAACAGAGTTCGGAAAACATTTGGGATATGAGGTGGACGAGAAAGGGAAGCGTAAACACAAGTGCAAAGGGGAAAGGTAACATGAAGCTTAGTCATTTTCGCGATCATATTAAAAAGAGTGGAGCGCATTTGACAGCAGTGTTACGACTTGGAGAGCGACAGAAAGCAGCAAACTTACCAACAGTACCTGTGGAAGAACCCAGCGCTGAAGAACTTGATGCTCCAAAACAAACTACAATGATACCCTATCTCCATCAGATAACGCTTAGACAGAGACAGCAACTGACACAAAAGTTTCAGTTGTGCCACTTTTTAGTTGCTCAGGAGAAACAATCTTTTAGATTGTACAGTAAAATAGATATTGCACATACACATTCTTCGGATACTAATCAGGTTTTGTAATGACCAGAATAGCAAAAACCCAACAATGAAAAAATTAGGCCCAAAGCTGAAAGGGGTGTTAGGTGGGTGTACTTAGCGAAGTCATGTGTTATACCTTACGAGCAAGGGCAACATTTTAAAATTCTTACTCCTCTTGGCAAGGCCCTCCAGGCTACGGAGCTCATTCTCTCAGAACTCCTAGATAACAGCAATAATGCAATTTTTGAGACAAGAGAGAACAATATTTTTAAACCGACATCAAATTTACTTAAAGATATCAGTTCATCAGGAAATGCAGACGAGGAATACCGAAGATAGATCTGTTCACCACTCTTTCCATACATACTCGGTAACAATTAAAACTTTATTGTAGGCTTATCATTGCTTTAGAAAGAAGTAAATGTTTCATATGTGTATGTACGGTAATGTTCTGTACCAACATCCGTTAAACTGTTAGGCATTTTTATTTTATAGATGAAAGGCAAAGTAATGGATCCAACTGCGAAGTGTCTTGGCGATTTCAGGACCATGATTCGTGCCTTCAAAGATAGTTTGTACACAAGGTTGAAACCGATCACCGAAGATTTTGTGGCTGTAGCCAAGTTACTGGACACCAAGTGCAAATTTAACACCACCATACTGCTTTGAATTGCCAATAATGTAAAATATTTTTTTTACCTTACAGAAAGAAATATTAATGTCTTTATGACACTCTATAGAGAAACGAAACAATCAGTCTCTCCAAAGTCTCTACACATGTTGGAAGAGCATGTAGTGCCACAACTAAGGATGTGGGGTTTCGGATTGGGGTTACTAGGCGGGCAAGGGGGCATACACACGTGAGTGCACCTAGGCCACATGTGTGAATAAAACCATGCATTCCATGTCGATTTGTTTTTTTAACAAGAGATAACCGCAGTCGGTTTTTTACTTTATTATGATGATGCAAAAACTAGCTTTACAATTATGTATAACACAATATTTTACAAAACATACCTAATTTAGCCCTAAAAACATGGACATTTTATAAAATATAAGGCCTGAACTTCAAACACTCACCAATTTTCGTCTTCGCAATTTTTCCATGTGAAGAGTCCTTCATACGCTTCTTTGAACAGTCACAGTCAATCTCATGCATATTCAGTTTAAATTTATTCTGAATAACGTGATTGGTCAAGATATGTTTATCAGTATAGTGCCCTCAATACTTTTTGTCACTAAGAAACTGCTGTGCACTCGGTTCTGAGATGCTCGTGCGTGGATCCATACCGTGGAACAGTCTATGGGCATATACATTCCCGCCAATCTCACTACTACCAACTACCACACAATATTCCACTCAACTTTACTTTTAATACTACTAATATGATATATTTTGACACGCACATTTCCATCAACTACACAACACTATCAACAAACAAAATACACTACTCAATATATCAAAAACCATACCAAAAATATACATACATCCATAAAACATCCAACCATAACCCAGCAATATTTAAAAGTATTATCAAAACGGAATCCCATCGTTATAACCGACTATCATGCAACATAAAAGAATATCACCACCCTTTTTTCATTACGATTAAAGGAAATAGGTTACAGTCATAAATTCATCAATAAACATTTGATACAATTTAAACAGAACCCAAAGAAAAGGATCACAAAAAATAGAATAAACAAACAATTTTCATTAAAACAAAGTTTGATAAAACCACAGATAAAACAAATATTATGCAAGGCAGGCTACTCTCTACAACCTCTTGCTCTCGCTGAAGAAAGTGTTCTTACTTGCATTAGAGCTTGTAAACACCAAGGCGAGTAGTTACTCGCTCTTATCTTGGAACCAGGTCATTTTTCAAAGAAATCAAATCAATTTTAAATAAACAAATACTGAAATATTAATCATACTAAATTATAATTTCTTTTAACCAGCCACTGAAAGTTACTGTCATTCCGAATGCCACTAAATCAAGTGATGATGTCAGTCAATAAACAGTAAAAAAGAAGAACATAAGATGTTCAGCGACTGAGAAAAACAGTATTCGTAGGTGGAGAATCAAGACAGTTATCTGAAGAAGTGCATCACCTTCCTTCAAATTGTAAGAAATCAAGATGTACATGATAGCCTGGCAATGAAAGTTGACTGTGATCTTGGTTGGCAACAAATGAGAAAGCTTAGAAGGTAAATAAAACAACTTTGATTGAATAATATGGTAATACAGTATAAGCACCACCAACATGTTTATTTAAATTTGCAAGTCTCTCCGATATTTAATATGTACTGTTTTTACCAATTCTATCAGGTATTTTTTCCTGGGTCTATATCATCGGAACGAGAAATGCAAAGTAGACAAGAGGAATTGACACTTGATTTCATCGATTATTTGCTTTTTCAATAGGTATCAATCCCATGCCTTCACCTCAGAGTTTTCAAAAAAATTATACGATTTGCTAGAAAGTGAAGCTCATGAGATGGACAATCAACTCTACAAGTTCAGGTATTAAAAAAAAACACTGTACTCAATAATGAAAACAAAGATTCACTAATAGTGAATAATTTATGCATTTCAACAATGAAATTGTAACTACTAATTGTTTTTTAGGCAATGTAATCCATCAGCGGATAGCAGAAATAAATTTGAACTATGCATTGCCCAAAATGCTTTGAAAATTGAAGGAAGCAAAAAATTGTGGTTCTACAGGATGAAATAGCTATTGAAGACAACATGACTATGCCCAGCTGAGAAAGTCTGCTAGTGCTATTTCAACAAAGTTAAAGAACTTGTAAGTAAAAAATAATGGGCTTAGAGTGGCTAATGAAATTTACAAGATTATTATTATTATTAAACACAATAATTAAAAATATTGCATGTACTTTTAGAAAGAAACAATAACTAAACTAAACTAAACAAATAAAACATGGTATGGGCCCATTGCATGTGCAAAGTATTTAGTGTTAAAAGAAAATCAGGTAGACCAAAGAGCATACCCGGCCAGTTATCGACAATGAAATAAATGAAATTGGTAAGTAGAATATTATAGACATTTTATTTACATATCTATATTAAATTATGTAAATTATAAAAAACACAATATACAGTATCTTTTTTGACAACGACTTCAAGGTTTTTTTGTTTACTATCAAAACTGCCGAAATGTTAAAAATAAAATGATTGAGTAACGTTCCAATTTTTCTGGACTGGAATATTCAATTCTATAAAGATGATTTTAGGAGTGCTCGTAGGAATTTTAAAATTCTTGTTAAAAAGAAATATGCTTCATATTTGTCTTCCATATCTATAAAACTTAATGAAAATCCGAAAAGGTTCTGGTCCTGGATGAAGGAGTTGTAAGGAAGCTCCTGCTCCATCCAAGTTATCGCATGGTGCGTGTGATGCTTACACTGATAATGCTAATTTATTTAATTGGGCTAGTGCACTACAGTGGTTGGCCAACAAGTTTGATGAATGGAGAAATATATCCGATGTCATTAGTTTGACAAGGTTGATCAGATCCAGCACAGTTCTTTAAAGATACTTTGTGGCACAAAATTAAAGTCCATCAGAGTTTGAGATCCAAAAATAACATCACCATTCCAGTACAGAAAGAAACCTATATATTGGTACTTAATAAAAGTGTATAGATATAAATTATCTTATGTTAGGATGTCAAGGAGATTAATTAGTTAATGATTTCCCAAAAATGATTTACTTGATAAAAAATTCTACAGATTCTTGTCTCATCGATGAAACAGCAAAATCATGGGTAATGACGTTACCCCATATATGGCATATCATGTAAGTGAATCAATTTCAATTCATAGCTACTTTAAAACAAATTCTCGCAGCAAAAGTTTGAAAAACTGAATGATAGATTTACAAATTGGTATTTCAGAGCATCAGACCACAGAAAATGGAATGCATTGAAACAAATAATGGAAAAATCAGAGTGAAAAAAAAGAAGTAGAGTTTTTAATGAGCAAGTGTAATAGGTTTAAACCCCATTAAACATGCAGCAGTTGTGGTGAAGAGTGTCATAATAGCAGAAGTTGTATTAATTTTAATAATGAATAAGGCGTTTTTTTAGAGATTATTTTGATATATTATATTTATTTAAGTATATTTTTTCATATTCCTGTATATAACATGAATAAAAAGTTTGTAAAATAAATCTGTCTTAATTGCAATACTAATAATTACACCTCAATACATACAAATTAAAATTCTATGTGCAGAAAAATTAAGGACTTGCCCTTTATTTTTTTAGATATTGTTTTGTGTGCTAAATAATTAATTTGGAACATATATATAACTTAACTAGGTAGGTCTAGTTTTACAGAACAGTATTGATAGAGTTAACTGTTTTGCGTCATTTTCATTTATTACTGGTTTAAACCCTATTCAAGTAATGGAATTGCCCACTAGTCGGTGATTGGTGGACCAACCTCCAGGAGAATTGACCTCAGTTTGAAAGCTAAATGAGAAAAATGATAAAAATCGACCAAAAAGTTTCCATTATTATGTTACTACTATTTTTTGCTGACAACAAATGTTAGTGGGAATGGAAAGTCTGCCACAATGTTTCTAGCAACTAGGCATTTCATATGGCAAATATGGTATCCTGCAGAGTGATGAAAGACAGCAGCAATCAGGATAGTAAACTAAAAGACAAGGTGAAAAACCACACATGAAATCACACTACTGCATACCACAGAATGTCAGTATTTTCAAAACAGTTTTCATTCTTTAAACCTGAAATTCCACCATCCTAAAGAAGATAAATGTACTAGCAGGGATCAGAAAACAAATAGAAAGGTAAATGAATCCAACCTCAACCTTCAAAAGATTTACTTGCAGACAAATATGACTATAATATATCACATTATTGAAAGTTCTTTTGGCTTCAAAGTTATTAACTGGGTTAATCTTGTTTTAAAAGAAATTTTCCAAAACAGTATATGTACTCTTTCTAACCTGCATTTTGTAATTTTATTTCATCTGAGATGGAATATCATGTCTAGACTGGGCCTGGGTAAGATTTTTATAATAGGAAAGTATGAGACTTGAAAAGTATGAATAAATCAGTGGCAATATTAATATGGATTTTGTCTTATATAAATATTGTCATCCAAATTATAGTAATCGATCTATTGAATATACAGAAAATTAAATATGCACAAAATGTAAATTTAATCAAAATGCATTCATTGGAGCAATGGCTACACATCACACTTCATAAGTACAGCATGTCTGCCTTCATGCGTAACTACATTTCATAACTGCCCACTCTATGTTTGTAAGAATGTCTCTGGTTAACATCATTTTATTGCCTGCTTCCATCTTTCTGCCATCCTCTTCTAGCAGCTTTATCATCAATCCAGGCAAATGAGTGTTTTGTTACATTTTCCATTAGTGGTAGACTGTTTACATTTTGCGAATCTTGTTGAGTCTTTTTATAAAATTGTATTATTACATGTGATAATCCGGCTGTTTGCATTTTGTTGATAGCACATTTGGTATATCCTAAAACAGTGTCATTTCATGACAATCCATACATAATACACACTCTTCATGACTTTTGTCAGGCTAACATCATCTGCTTGTAAGGGTAGATAACAGCATCAGTGTTATCAAATCTTTGCAGTATTAACAGAAATTTCGTCCCCATCATCCTCAG
Organism: Antedon bifida; assembly: GCF_963402885.1. NCBI lineage: Eukaryota > Metazoa > Echinodermata > Crinoidea > Comatulida > Antedonidae > Antedon > Antedon bifida. The sequence continues at coordinate 21,285,826 of NC_136228.1, read as the reverse complement.
TTTCATAGTGTTATGTGCAAGTTCAGTTTCCTTGATTAGATTAGAAAAACATGGTCTCTCATTTGCAAAAATATTCTACTGCCACATAAAATGGTTAATTCGTATTAGTGCAAGAGAAATCTCCATTCAGGTATATTCTATATTCCTGGTGTAGTCATCTAGACATTTTATAGTTCATATACCAATAAATTGTTGCGGATATCCATATACCAATCAATTGTTGCCGATACATTCATGTTTAAGCTGATCCAACACACTTGAGTTCAACAGTCAACTATCCATTTCTGAAGTCAGATAGAAGCACAATGACTATTATATCTGTGGTATTCCAGAGACCTTCTTGGAAAGGAACTGCAAGGACGGACAGAAAGTCGCGATATGTAATGTAGCTGCATGAAGAAAGACACATCATGAAGTGTGCTGTTGGCACTAAAATTGATTATGTGAGGTAACTATATATTATAGTTATCCACAATATTCACATTTTGTGCCTATATATTTACGTATATTCAGGAAGAAAAGGAAACATTTATTTATTTTCGAACTTTTTAGTCCGCCAAAGAGATATTATACTTGATACAGTCAACTCTCTCAATACCGGGTAAATGCATAGGCCACGCCTCCCTAAAGCGTATCAGCCAATAGAAATAAAAATAGAAAAGCTTTCGGCGCTTTCAGCGTGTCAGACACGATCTAGGGTGGGTGGAAGGTCAGATCCGACAACGCTAACTGATTGAATGTCTTTGTTTTCTGATTGATAGGTGTTAATTAAGGCATCAATGTTGTTATTTTCAATAAACTTAAGTTCAATACATCATTTATTTTAACTGGGCGTTCGGTTTAGAAGGTAATTCTATTGTTTTTGACTGAATAATTTGGTCGGTATTTGGAATTGGGGAAGTCGGTTTATGAAATGGATTTTTGTACAGTAAGAATAGGCAATTTTTTGGGACTTTTTAAAAAACGACCGGTTTAGCATAAAAAAACGGTTTTCTGTGTGGTCGGTGTTGGGAGAGTTGACTGTATTTGATTAGTCTATATAATATATAAAGAAATATTTTTTTTATTAATTATTATTGACGCTCCATATTTTTAACAATGTTAAAGGGTTTACTAGGTTGGTCTTCATTTTATGCTCTGTATTATTTGTATAAATTATACATTGTTTGTTTAGTGACTTTATGGCAGGACAATGCTACGAGAGAAATTGAAGTTGATAATGTATTAAATATCACATACGAACGTATCAAGTTATATGGTGGGCGAGGTAAAAATAAACACTACACCAGGTGACGTTTAACGCTAAAGGGTCTACTACTAGAAAGTTGCTACATTTTCAGAGAGACAAGACTCCATTAAACCATGTCAAAATTTGTAAGCAGGTGAACTATTGAAGCCGATATAGCAACCATGACCATATTTAATACTCTTTTACTGAGGTCAGGGGATATACAATAAAAGGTCCAGTTAGAAATCCATGTAGTGTTTGTGAGAAAGCTGTGGCAAAAAATGCCTGCCACATTTAATGTTTTATAAGAAAATGTAGAAGCTATATTGATGCAAGAGGAAGCATATTTTAATGCTTATAGAAGATTAGTTGTGTATGTTTCTGGAGATGAAAAGGATAGCTTAGAGTATTTAGTCGAATCTTCTGCACGCGCAGTCTCTGAAGTAAAGATAACTGCCTGAGAACGTATTAAAGACCTTCGTCTAACGGCATATGAAACGATGTCGCAAGAATCAAGCCAGTACAGACATAGTTCTCGTTGTTCAGATACAGGAAGCAATATGTCTTTGAGACAATGGAAGTTAAATTATTAGATGATGAAGTTGCTTTAAAGATAGCATCTAATTCTTGAACCTGTCAAAAGAGGGTGAACACTAGATGGAAACAGACATTAACAGACAATAACAAGGAAGTTCAACTGTTGGCATTGCAATTGGAGAGGAGAAGGAGATAGAGAGCGTGCCAAAGTAAGAATACAGCTGTGGTATATGCTTTGAACAAGAGATTGCTTGATCCAAATTTTCTTCTTATCTTGATTGAGTGAATAAATGTAAATTAAATATGTGTGCATTGGGAAAAGCTCCATCAAGTGTAGGTGAGGTATTAATGACAAGGTTCGACATATTGAGCTCATATATTTTACTTTTAATGCAAATATGTAGAACATTCTGAATTGTAGGGTAGCTATAGGTAAATGAAATTTTAAGTGATTTTTATTGGGCATTCTGGAAGGAATTTTGCTTAACCAAACCATAAAAAGGTAAGAATGGTTGTGAGTTGCCTGGCCCTACATGACAGGAGAAGAAATTGGAAAGATTCTACTAAAAACAAACAAAATGACCACTAGTATATCACTTTATTTTAGGGGAAGAGTTGATCATCAAAGTTATTTTTAATTTGCATAAGTAGACCTGAACCATGTGGTAAATACTTCTTTACCAAAACCAAAACATTTTTCATTTTAAATAAAAAAAAAAATTACATATTCCAAAAAATATATTTCAAAATTAAGATACTTAGAATTAACTAATGAGGCCTAATGCCAGTAGGCCTAATGTAAAAGGGAATGAAGTTCCTGTATCAAATCTAACAAAGGAAGATGCAGTCAAGAAGGCAAGTTGTTATTTGAAAATATGAAATACTGAGTATACTAGCATAGCATGCTAGTTGGTTGTGAGATGAACTGTTAATTAAGTTATGTGTGGGGATGATGATAAAGGTCATCATTTTTTCAATGGGTCTATAACCTCAAATTGTAGAAACAATCTGGAACAGGTGCACAAGGTGTACAAGAGGTTATATAAAAAGAGCAATACATTTATTATACATGCATTTGCCGATACTTTAGAATCATGGAAGGCAAAAGTTAGGTTGGACAATCAGGATGGCTTTTTTCTAAATTGAGAGTAATGCATTCTTTTTATTTTCCATATTTCAGTTGTACCAAGAATGTACCTTGAATGTAGCAATCTGAAATCGATGATTAATTGATTAATTATGAAATATCTGTCGCCTTTTGGTAAGCATGAATCAGAATGTCTTAAGCAAATATAGCAAAATGTTTTATTGTTGCTTACACGGATTCACAAAGTTTAGAATGATCCATGCAGAGAGTCGACATTTAAATGTTTAAAAATGTTGCGGTTTTTTATTAAAAAAAAGAATACATTCAAAGTTATGTTGGTATAACTTTTAAAAAAGTAGTTAATTATTTTTCAAGTATGTTAAAGAATACAGTAATTTAGAATGCAATTTTATAGAAAAAAAAAAGAAAACATATACAAAAATGTGGCTCTGGAGGAGATACGAAAATACGCGAAAAATTTAGTAGCATTAATATAATATAGATACTTACATTTTTCATTAAAGTAGTTTCGTTCTCTACAACAAAAACGATGACTTCCCGCTTCATCAAGAAGGGAAGAGAAGCAACAAAACAAACAAATAAACAATATCGGAATTATTTATGTCTCCTAAATACGGCAGAGTTAACGTAGGCATAGTTGATTACAGGCAAAATAATATAAAAAATAATGCATGCCCATAAGAAAAATGAATTTGTCATTAACATTTAAGTAATCAAAGTAAATTGCTCTCTCTCTAACATTACTATACGTAAATCTGAATAAAATGAGGATTTGATTTCGTTCCATTTCGTTCCTATTGCAGATAAAGATGTATTGTTCACCAAAAACAAGAAAAATGAAAATTAATAAAACCAGACTTTTAATTTTTAGTTTTAATAAAGTTAACCTGTATAATCTTTTTTTCCCCTATAAATGTATAGTTTATATTATAATATAGTTTGTATAGAAAATGCTATGATTCTCCTAATAAAGTTTTAAAAGATGCAAACATATTATTTGCTATTTTAATGGTTCTAATTCTTTACACAGTTTCATTCAGTGATTGGTCATGGTGGAAACTGATGTAAGAATTTTCTACCCAACCTATCCAGAACTACTAAATGAGTTAAAGAGGAAGCATTAATGATTGAGAGGCTGCTTTTATATACCAGGTCCATGTGAAAGAAGATTTTTTTAGTTACTTTCTATCTCCATGATAAAATGATTACCTTTCTAGGTAAGCCATGAGATATCTTTTAATTATACATTTGTTAAGGTAATGGCTAAAACAAAAATTCAGATCGTCAGTGTTATCACTATTGAAGTTTACCTAGCTGTTGAATACACTGTACTACAGCCATTTTGAAATATAAGTTTATTCACTACTGTCACCAGCTTTATGACTGTTAACTTTCATCAACCTATTTTGATTCAGATAGATCCTTAAAGTGGTGCCGTATAGGGAATGAATTTGAATGATTTTAGCATTAATTGATCGGAAATATAGTGTATCTACCGTATAATACTGTGAATCTATATACTATTACTATGGATTTGTTTTGGAATTGGATTAATTATTAATTGTTGATTAAAAATTAAATTACAGTGTAATATCCTGTTGACAAACGAAGACGGCAAAGTGGTCATACATAAAACAATTTTACGAATCTGATTCTAATTTGCCTATTCGATTAGCACCCAAATTAACAGCCAGTCACATCAACCTATCAAGTTTTCAGAAGATGAGCGTCAAGAAGGCAGCGCATGTGCTTAGCCACACGGTAGCTGCTGGCATATTGACCTACACAGCCTTAGGAAAACTGCCTGCAGAAGCAGCTTTACAGCCGGGTTTATTGAGCAAATCGATAAACTTTTGATGCGTTTAATAGCCGGATGTTAAAAGAGAAGAGAAAGCTGAAGCGACCGATGTCCACAAATTCTTCCCATGCGCAGTTCTTTAATAAATCAAACTCATGGCTGAATAATGTGAAAGCAGACACCACGGGCAGACCTCTTTGCTTTTCTGGATGGCTATTGACGATATCTTGCTTGTTAGAGCTATGGGCAGACCTAAACATCAGAAAAGACATAAAGTTTATGCTCACAGCTCGATTCAATCAAGATATTGTCGAAAACCTGTTTTCACGAACTTGTGAAAAACAATCAATATTGATTGAACAAGTTGTACTGCACATCAGTCTAGTGAATAAATAACGTTTATAATATAAATCGGCAAAGTTCAACCAGGTTCAACATTGCCGATTTGTCGGGGACAAATCGTAACTATTAGCCAATCACACACTGAATATCAGTCGACGTCACTCGCGGCGGGAATCTGCTCTCATCATCGATCCACACAACATCGACAATTGCGATAATGATGGCAGCGACAACAAACAGTTTCGACGTGTCTCTTCTTAATGAAGTCAGAGAATTTTGTTGTTTCTACGACAAAGGTTTGAAGGGATTTAAAGATATGCGAACAAAAAGCAATACATGGAGTGCGGTTGCGGCAAAACTAGGATGTACTGTTAAAAATGCATCCAACGGTACCAAAGTGTCCGGACAACATTTTCCAGGTAAGGGACTAGGCCTGGCCCTAGGCACATCTAGCCTAGGCCCTACTAACTAGTTAGGCCTAGTTTGCTAGCATTCTCTACCTGCCTGCTGGATTTTTCCTTTTTAGTAGGTAGGCCTAGCCTTATCTTAATAAAACCCTAAATTTAAAGAAAAATAGTCCATTGCCTGGAAGTCAACAAGTTTTGGTTAAATTTAACTGTTAAGCTTGTTAATTTAATTTTTTTTTTAAATAACTTTTAAAACTATAATGGCCTATTCAATTTTATTTATTTTTCATCTTCCTTAATGCAAATGGTTATAAAAAAATTACACTAACTACAACTATGGGCCACAGTTTTTGCTTTTGAGGAGTGTACTTAAGTTAAAGAGAGTAATATATTTTTTTTAATAGTTCATACATGGCTACATTTACTTTAAAAAGCTTAAAAATTCACCCTAGAAAATAAACTAGCAATTTTCTAGTAGATTTTTCATGATTTCTAGTTGAACATTTTAAAACTTTTAAATCAAGTATATTAACAATGGTACTTGATCTGCCAATTCTGTAAATTCAATTTTTGTAGAAATTAAAAATGTGCTAGGTCTACTGTAGCTAGCAAAGTTGGGTTACTAATTTTCGTTCTTTTCCTTCTAACCCTGTTTTATAAACAAAATAAATAGATATGGTTTTTAGGGATTTTAAAATAAAAGAGCTCTATAGGCCTAGTTAGAATAGAATAGAAGTAGGCATAGAGGCTGTGAAAAAGCTGTACTTTATTTCATCACAAAACTTTACCTAGGTCCTCTTGGACTACTTACAATCACAACTTAGGACTCTTAAGTCGTGATCAGTAGTGACATGCTTGCATATTATTGATATTATTTTTTAGGAAGAGAGCTATTTTATTAGACCTAACAAAGATGAATCAGTCTTCCTAGCACATTAAAAACATAAAAAAAACAAAAACAAATTAGTATTAATAAAATCAGACTTTGAATAGGTTGTTTTAGTTTTAACAAAGTTATTAATATCACTTCCATATAGAAAAAAAAACAAATGTTTTCACTAATAAAATGACAAAATAAATTTAAATGGTTAAATTCAACCACAAAACCAAATGCTTTAAATTACATTTTTTCAGGTAAATAAATTTTTCTTTTTTTAGATCCAATTTTTGGTCAAAGTGGATAACTAGGCCTAGGCATATTCTAGGATGTGACATTAAAAAAAAATGGCATATTCAACAAAAAACTAACTTTTTCAAGGGGACAATACATCTTATTGTTTGGGCCTAATAATAAATACTGTACCGAAGGAGATTACCATACCACTACTATTACTATTAGCCTCTACTACAAGACTAAAGCTTGGTTTCCATTATATCGCTACATCATGTCGACATGTATTGAACGACGTTATGAAACCTTAGATATGCCTGGAATTCAAGACAGCAAATACTGTCCGTCTTGCCTGTGGCCATGTATGAAAGGGTAAACTATCATTTGAAGCAGCTGCCCGCATGTACGGAATCCCCAGATCCACAATTCGGGATAAAGTAAGTGGGAGGACGCCCATTAATGCTACGCAAGGGCCCGATCCAGTGCTTTCTAAGGACAAAGAAGAAAAGCTAGTAGGATGGGCCATAGGGATGGCAAGATTGGCTACGGAAGAACAATGGCCGAAATGAAGAGAGTGGTCAAGAAGTTTCTGGATGCCGATGGCAGACTAAACCCGTTCATCGATTATCTGTCTGGTCGTAGATGGGCACGTAACTTTTTACTGCTTGCCATCACATGCCAGTCACATTATCCAACCTCTTGATGTGGCTGTGTACAAGTCGGTCAAGGCGTCTAGGTACAACTGTGTACACGAGTACACCATACAACATCCTGGTCAAGTTGTCACCAAGCAAGCCTTCTCTTCGGTGTTTGTGGAGGCATGGAAAGAGGGCGCAAAATCAAAAAATGCCATTTCGGAAATTTGGTCTATTTCCATTCAATCCTGATACCGACAGGCTACCTCCACCGTTTATCAAGAACACACGTCCTTAACAACACCAGCATCTACTCCACCACCAACCTCCTCCCCCCCCCCCCCCCCATAATACGACAACCAACAACATCACCACCTGGAATCCGCCATCGGTCCTGACTTGATTGCTACATACCATCGTCGGCTTCGAGAAGGGTACGATGTACGAAACATGGAAAAAACTTAAGACCGTTGACCCACCACCTCACGACATCCCAACAACATCAGGGACGTCACACACCGTTCTCCTTCCTAGACGACCATCAGCATCGGTAGGAAGGCATTCGGAAACTTCCTATACATCACCATCCCTAGAGCAGCACTTGGTTTATCCAAGAAGGGAGAACCAACCAAAATCCAACGCAAATTAAAAGGTGATGCCCAATGTCATTTCTGGAATGATATTTCGTGAAATATTGAGAGAGAAAGAAGAGAAGAAGAAAGACCATACGTCCTTAACAACACCAGCATCTACTTCATCTACTTCAACCACCACCACCCCTCCAATACGACAACCAACAACATTATCACCTACGAAATTATCTAGGTTGTGCGAATTCTGTATACCCTATTATGTTAATTTGAAAAACTGGAGATCAAAATATTAGAAGATACTCATACTGAAGGTATGATCTTGGTGGCAAATGGCAGAAAAATTATTATTATTTTATTTAAGCCAAATGGGAATTAAGTTTAAAAATAAAATCATAGCATTTATTTTTGAAGATGTAGAAGACCCACATGCAAAAAGATTGAAGTTAATTGAGGCATTGAAGGAAAAGAAACAAAAGGAAAATTGAAGGTAAATCTTGTTAAAGCGATGTAATAGGCCTATGCATAGCAATTCCTGATGAAATTATATTTATATCATAAAGATAAACTATGGAATTAGGCCTATGTATTTTTATGTGTTTAACATTTCTAACAATTCCAAATTTTGCATAATGAATAACAAAGTTTGAATTATCTGTTTATTCATTTGTCTGACTGTTATATATTTTTGTTTTGCAAAAAGTCCACAGTTCGTGAAAGTATTACAGTGGCGTAGGTTTTATACATAGCATATTTTCTTATCTATTATCTTATCCATTGTATAGTATTGTATGTTTTTAACTGTTGTTATTTTTATTGTAATTTGAACCTTGGAAGGCAAATTTCATTTACTTTGTATTTGACAATAAATTTTAACTTGAACTTGAACTTGGAAGGAATTTGATGTCAAGCAAAAATGTTATAGACAAGAAAGAAGTCAGTCAGGCAGCGGAACCCTTCCGGTTATCGTTAATCGTTACATCAATTACAGTAATTTATTAATGATATTTACGGAGAAGTTTTTTCCAAATGGATGTGCAGCCAACAGAATCAAAACGGAAGAAAGACAAGGAGTTTCGTTCCAAAATGGCAACTTCAATTTTCATCAACTGTACACAGAAAACCCCATTAAACCAGCCACCTGTGTCCACCACAATACTGGAACTACAAATATGAAGGGCCAGACAAATGTTTATTTTAATAGACAATGTTGTCATATAGATCACATTAGCACCAAGATCATATGATGTGTGTAAGTGTAACAAAATAGTTCAACATAACCCGACAGAAACATTTTGTAATGGATACAATGTGACAGCTGAATATAAGTTTACGGAATGTTTATTTAATAATATAATAAAAGAGTAGCCTATATAATATACAGGCCTTAGTAGTACTAGAATAGGGCTGAACTTAATAATAATTATATTAATAGTTAATTATAACATTGGGCCTAGGCCTAGCTAAATAGTAGTAGGCTTATCCTAATACTATAAATAATATTTTTTATAAAACCTATAGTAGTAGACCTATGCGATATACATTTCCTGTATAGAACTACAGATTTATTCTGTCAATGTTTGTGTTGTGATGTCTATTCATTTACCTTATACTACTATTTACAATGCAGTACTACATCATTTGCAGAGAAACAATTGATGAGAAAGAAAGTTATAAATGTGTATTAGAAAGGTATGCGTAGTTTCTCTGGCATTATATATCATTAAATTAAATTTTTATCTTCATTTTATGAGCAGATAGTGTAAATACAGTCAGCATTCAAAGAGGATTGAAGCCCAATGCTGTTGCGGGGTCAGTGATTCATACAAATTGCCAGAAGAATTACAGGTTTATAAGTTTAAACACGATCTTGAGTCGGGTCTGCCTCGGACACAAAACGAAGAGACACGGGACATGACAAAAACTTGCTGTGAAGCATTAAATGATAGCTGGGAACATGATTTCAATGGACGAATTGAATTTTATTCAAATGATCTGTACGCTGCAGGCTGTTTGTATCACAAAGTATGCAGCATCAACTTCCATACAAAAAACAGGTAAATGTAAACTTGCTGTGAAGCATTAAATGATAGCTGGGAACATGATTTCAATGGACGAATTGAATTTTATTCAAATGATCTGTACGCTGCAGGCTGTTTGTATCACAAAGTATGCAGCATCAACTTCCATACAAAAAACAGGTAAATGTTAATTTCTTCAATTAATTAACATACTATGGTTAAAATATTATTTAGAGAATTCAAAACCTAACTTTTTTTAAAATAAATATCTTGCTATAGATTCCAAAGCAGCATCTCACTAATGAGCAGTCCTTGAGAGGAGAGAAGAGAAGACCTGGAAATAAGGAAAGTGATGAGGCTTTTTCTACCCTTTTTGAGGACAATGATGAAGACCTTATAACAATCAATGACTTAGTTAATAAAATAAAAGAGTTTTGTAAAATTGTGTTTATTCCTCAAAACACATGAAAAGAAAATTAATCGATCTTTATGGTACTAAAATTATAATTTCAGAAGGTAACAGAAAAGCTGTAATTAAGTACAAACAAACTGCTCGTTTAATTATCAAATCTTTCATAGAAATCAAAATCAATAAAGGGGATATTGAAGAGCAAAAATTTTAACTAATTGAGGCAGCTGCCAAATTAATCAATAATATTAATTATATAAGTACTGTATGTTAAAAACTACAAATAATAAGGAATACCCTTTGGATGATGAGTTAACTGTTGAAAATGGTTTGGCCTACCCAGAAGTTTAAGGATTTTTTGTAAGAAATTATTTGTTGGAAAGGAGACTGAATAAAAGGTAGCATCAACTGGCCAATCAATCATCCAAGCCGCAAGGCCTAGAGCAATTATAGCTCCACTTCAATTGGGCCTTGCCATACAGATGCACCACCATTTCAAATAAAAATACCTAATAAATTCTTTAAATTTACTTTTAAATTGTGCTCATCATATTCAGAGGTTTTGAAATTTGAAGGAAATGCTGTTATAATTGGTAAGGATAGGTTTTGTGACGTAGTGCATGATAGCTCAGTTACCTTTAGTGCTGACAATGTAAACCACAACATTCAGACTCTAGATGGAAAGAATACATTCCATGGAATGGGTATGATAGCATGTATCAAAAATAGAAAGGTAAATATAACATCAGTTTCCAGAAAAATTGTCTCAAGCAATCAGATATAGAAAGCATCTCATGTGAAAATGGTAACCTACCAGGAGTCAAGGAACCTACTTAATTGTATGAAGCAGAGTGCCCCGGCAGACATCCATATCTGAATGTGTTATATTTCATATTAAATTTTCCTAATGCTCAGATATTGGTACCTTGTTCGTTTGACCAAAATTTCATGCGGAGAGGATGTACCAACTGGTTTGCCTCAGACACAATTGCCACAACTTAACACCATACAAGATAAAATGTAATGATTATGGGGAACATTTCTTATCAAGAGACATTGATAACACTTGGCTTTGATGCCACGACACAAGAAGGGGTACACATCAACGCAATACATGTGACCTAAAAAACGGACTGTAAAGTAATTGAAGTGCATAAACTTCCCGGGGGAACAGCTGCAGATCATACCAAACACATCTCGCACATTGCAAATATTTTCAGCCAAATCAAGAATGTGGATGGAGAAGAAATTCGACAGAAGATAATCAGCAATATTGCGAATACTATAACAGAGCCATTGTTAATCATGCCACCACAGCCAGCCTAACTGAAGTTTGGAATAAGAATTTAAATGAGTTGAACTGCCATCTACATCCTCTGGATTCTATTTCAACTTCGTGCAAACAATCTTAAAAACAAATTTAAGACAAACATAATGTAACAGGTAATAAGATAATTGTTATTGTTGTATTAAACAAAGGCTAATTTTAACAGATTTGATTTTGTTAACAAATATTAAAATGTTTTTCTTATTTTAAATTACAGGGGAGCGAATTTATGGATCAGACTGTTCTACTGGTCAGTTGTCATTAGCCGTCACAACTTTGATTTAAAGATGGTTCAGACACATAATATACAATTGATGAAAACACTGATCTAATTCACATTACAATGCAAAGCAGTGAAAGCCGCATAGCAAGCCGATCTTGTGGGACAATCACAGAAAAAATCTATGACAGTAACGCCAACAACCAGACTACAATGGACCAAGTAAAGGTAAATTATGTTAAAACAAGAATGATATTTTGTTTTCACACCTGAACATTAAAGAATACTGTACACCAGAAATTGTCCCACCATTTCTAACCGACAAACATGTTATCCCATCAGTTTCTGATAGTCATTTGTTGCTTCAAGAACAGAATGTATATGTCGTAATTGAAGATGAAGTTCGGTAGCTGAATGAAATTTTAAATCCAAACTTCCAATCACGAGTTAAATTTCATTCTTATCAATCTACCAAAGCTGAGGATACCAAATGGATTGGGCAAATGTTACAAGGAAAGAAACATCAGATACGCCTACAATAGTTTAGCATATGTTTAAAGTATGTTTGGATGTAACAAATATCCATCGCCAGCAGGTGCCAATATTAAGTGGTGATCAACCATTTGCTATTGCAAAGCAGCTTCAATGGCAACATCCCCAGCAATTTGACGAGGACAAGATATTATTAATGATGTGAGGCCTGCGCAGCATATTGAGCTGGAAATAAATGGTTTGGATATTGCTCTAAAATAGTGGTTGGTCAGAAACAACATCAGGAAGAGCCGAATCATTAACCTTTGCTAAGCATGTTAAGCATGCTCGGTATGCACACCAGGTTACACTCGTCTTCGTTTTCAGAGATTGGCTTGCTTTTGTTAGATTTTTAGTTTTATGTTAAAACCATTTTAGCTGTATGCTCATGGGTATTTTCCTTGAAACAAACTCATTACTAGCGATGGCTACCCATTCATCTGAGAGATATGGTGTAAGATATGGTATAAGTATATGGCCAGAATTCATGAATGGCAGATTCACGACAAAACAGTTCTTAAGATGGCCTTAGATCAGGTAGGATCTATCTATTTTTGCGAAATATAAAGTTCCATCTTATATATGCCAGATTGATGAAAGTGTAAATATTAAAGCAAGTAGAGGTGAATTTGTAGCATCGCTCTGGCTGGCAAAAAGAAGTTAAAGTTATATGTGGCTCAGGTATGTTTTGTATACAGAAAATAAAAGAATTATGATTCACTTACCTTACATATATTATAACTGATTTGTTTTTCTTATGTTTAGGTGACAGATACAGCTTCACTTGATGAAGACTTGGTAGAGTGTGTTGAAGTTCGGTACATGGAGGCTATATCAACAGGTGTTTAAAGATGGACAGAGAGTGAGAGTATTCAAGAGAACCTATTAAAAGTGTCAGCAACACGAGAAAAACTAATTTTTGATATTACTGCTGTAGAAAATATCTTGCACCAAAAATAAAATAGTCTACTCTACTACTGTTATTAAAATTTAATTGTTAATAAACTGTTGTTCTTGTTACAGGGTCCAATTAATAGAAAGTTGTTATGGCGGAAAGGTACACAGTTTGTATCAGAACCTGCTGAAACCATCAGAGAAAAAGTGGCTGTTATTTTGTTGTAGTACATCGGCCTTTTCCCTGTTGATTGATGGATCTCAACCAAAAAAACAGGTTCCGAAAATAAGTTCTTTGTGAGAACTGTGCGAAATGGTATGCCAGTTTACTTCACAATTGCCCTACAGGATATAGATGAATCATGGAGGTATAAAAATAGGAGAGAGCTCGAATGTATTGTAGCATGGTAACAGGATGTCACCATGGTATTTTCAAAGCCAAAGCCTTGTGCCGACAGCGCGCTGTGCATACTTTGTTGCCAAGGTCAGCCGCCGCCTCTAGTCAGCCCTCTATTGTAGAGGAGGTGAAAGCCTGAAATATTCACAAACAAACACATATACTTTTGGCAAGCGCAGTGCTATTGTTTTTGTTGTAATTGTTGCGCAATCAAAATGTTTGCTTCCCACTTAAAAAATCTCTAAATATTGATACCAAACACGTTTACATATGAAATTTTAAGCGAATTTTATCAGGCTCTGATCATTATAGTAGTTATTGTAATTTACTTGCTGTTTATGCAATATGTATTTACGATAAAATATTAATAAACGTCTTCATACAGCTGTAGTTTTGTGTGAAGAACACATGGGGTATCACGAAACCTAAGATGAGACGCAAGAATAGATTAGGAAACCTAAGACCCAAGATTACCAATAGTTCTCTTTCGCACTCTAAATTTGTTAACCAACTTTATCCTGAATACCACACATTATTAATTAGATGAATGAGAATCAATAAAATAACTTCTTTAAATAAATTGATGATTTTACAGACGTTTTTCTCATGCGAATTTCGCACTCTATGTCCAATATTTTGTTTCTATGGAACGCAAAAAGAGCAACATTATTATCCATCTATTTAACTAATTTTTGGGTGAAAATCATGTTCAATTCAATATATTTTGTCACTGTCAATACAAATGAGAAGACTTTTTTGTTTATTCAGATTGTAAGTCATGAGATAGGCTTGGCTAGGACTAGCCAAAATAAAAGGACTAGGCTAGGCATAGGACAGGAGGTATATGCTTCCTACTACCTACAGTAGACCAAATCTAGCCTAGAGTATAGTAATTAGGACGGCCTAGATTTATTATAGGCTAGTAGGCCTAGTAGTATCCAGTATGCCTATCCTACCTAGCATAGTATAGTAGGCCAGTCTTAGCCTGGCTAGCCTATATAATTAAGGGGTAGCCCTTATTTTAGGATAATAGTTGTGTAGGAGTGCTAGGCCTATAGCCAAGATATGGCCTCTATCCATAGGCTCTGGGTAGGCAAGACAACCAATGACATGTAGAAATGTTTAATTCTTTACTCTAGGCCTAAGGGCATAGCTGGAGGCTAGTAGGCCTAAACAGTACTAGCATAAGGTATGGAAAAAAAGTATTAGGCCTAGGCTAATTTATGCCCACCCCTCTCCTAATTTAATTTTATATAAATATTCTATTTCAGTGAGTGGCAAGAAAACTGAAAATGCTAAATTAAAAAGGTAATTTAATGCCTAAAATAACTAATTGTATTACAACACACCCTTTGCGGAAAGGTGGTCTATGTAAAATTTGTTGTTGTCACAACAACAAATTTTGGCACATTGCAAATGCTTTGCCAGACCATCATACAGTGGTACAAAATTTGCAGCAACAGTTTGATGTTAGTCTAACGACTGCATTTTGGAACAGCCACAGAAAATGGAGTGAAACGGACCATGCTGGCATTATAAAGAAGGCCAAGTTGGATGAAGGCTGCCTTGTTCCGGAATGCACCAACAGTGGTATAATCAATAGAACAAGGAGAGGGGATGAAACAAAAGTGAGGAATTTTTTCTAGCTTTCCATGGATAAAATACAAACAGATCCCACAGTTTGATGGCAATTTTCCACTCTGCCACAAACATTACAACGATTACAACCGCTACTTATCACCACCTACCTACCAAGTGTGCTGTATGCCATTCCCATTTGCAGTTTGATAGAAGAAGTAGAATTTGTCATGAAGACGGCAAGCTAACAAAGTTCATGAACGCCTATTCATTATGATGATGCATTTGATTGTTCTAGTATTTTTGTTTATGTTTGTCGTGTCACTCATCTTTTAACAGATTTTGTAATGCGATGCTCTAAAACATACTTCCAAGAAATACTTAGGTCATCATTAGAGCATAATGTCTTTGTTCATAGCTGTGATGATTTTTGTATAACTGGCATTTATTTACAGAGAAGCAAGTTAAGGCTATGTTAATGAAACGTATTCCTGCTTCATTAGGCGAGTGCATCATTTCATACTGTAGTACAGGCAATTAACATTTAGGAACAGTTCTTAGACGGTATGGCACTGATGTGCAGAAGTGTTTGTTAAAATCACTATTCGAGTACAACACGGAAAAGGATGCATTGAAATGAAAATTAGAAAAGAGGGACAGAAAGATAAAAGAGTTAGAAGCACCGTCTAAATCCCATCAATTATTATCTATTCTGATGATATACAAACGAGAATATCAAACTAAGCAAAGATTTTGTCTGTAGGTAATAAGTGCAATCACACTGACAATGTCAATTTTCTATCATTAATTAAATCATTTGATCCAATCTTGTGGAACTTTCTTTTCAGGATTACGCTCAATAAACAAGAGATTTGGAATCTGTATACAGATATGTCATTCAAATGGGATACTCATTACCTCAACACACGAGTCATCAACTTTTAGCCACCGCAAGCAACTAAAGAGACTTGATATAATTAAACGTATATATTAAACCATTTCACATACCTATTACTGATGTTGTAGACAAGTTCACAAACTCATCAGCAAAGTGCTTAGGTCTCTTGGCACAGTTTGGAATTTGTGTATCTAAAGATACATCATTTCTCAGATATCAAACACATGTTGCAGAATTGAAAATGACTAACAAACAATTGTCTCAATAGATAACATTGATAATAACGTTGTCATTAGATCATCACAAATGTCACATGGATTTCATGGTACATCGGTTCAGGCTGTTCAGCCATTGCCAAATGCTGCTAAATTAACATGTTCTATTCCATTACAGGCTCAGGTACAAGAGACGCAACTTGACAAAAGAAAAAGAAAAATAAAGCTGTTCACTGTCACAACATACCAAAGTGGTGTAGAGCATTTGTTTGATCCACGTACTTCACAAACACGTAGTAATTTTCACCTTAAAATGGAAGACTTCAAGCCAACTAAACTTGAATAAAATCAAAGTTTTAAAAAAGTATTTGATTGATATATGTGACCATTTTCGATAAAATGGTGGCCATTTTTAAACGGCTGCCAACCCCCTTTGCGTATGAAAAAAATGGAGCAAATACTTTTTGGATTCAGTGATGTCTATTCTACAACATATCCAATTTTTACCAAATATATGTAAATAAAATTGTTAAAAAAATATTTGATTGATATATGTGACCATTTTCGATAAAATGGTGGCCATATTGGATAAAATGGCAGCCATTTTAGGCATAATGGCAGGCATTTTGGCTTGTTCAGTTACAAAAATGATGTGAAATATTATTTGAACATTTATTGTTACTTTTATAATTGAATTTCTATCTCGATAACATCTTTTAATGTTATAAACTTACAATATTTTAAACAATTTTGTCCAAAATGGCGGCCATTTTAAAATGTACGGCGATATTGTACGGGAAGAAAATAACCAACAGTGCTTGGTCAAGAAGACTGGGTATAATGTCAAACACTGGGTATATAAACACTGGGTAGAGAAGGTCTTAACCAGGGAACCAACTATAAGAAGACGCTTTAAGTTCGGTATTTAAAGCGCCACAGAATTTACAGGCTGGAGATCGCGTCTGCAATTTCATGGAAGAAAACGGGAAAACACTAGTAATAGCAATTAACGACAATTTCTTGTGTAAGGCGAGTTATTTACTTATATATTTATTTAATTTATGTATTAAGTAAAGTAATAAAATAATTGTATTACCTCCATTGTATAACATAAACTTTAAGTTACTATGACGTAATAACATTTGAGTCATAAAATCAACATTTTGGAAACTTGGAATACTGGTAAATTTAATAATTTATTAGGGCCTATTCGATTCAAATCTCTACAACACTGTAAAGCTATTATATTAGTTATTTAGTCCAGTCAATCTAGTGATATTTAGGGGTAAACCCACCACAAATTGCAATAGTAACGAAACATTGATTTTTTCATTCCAAATATATTTGAGAATAACATATTAAAAGTCACCGACAATTGAAGCATTGGAACACATTTTTTTAAAACCAAATCTCGACAACTATATAGTATTTTTATTCCCTAAATATTTTGGGGTAGGGGGTAACATTTATGACCATAACTTATGGTTTTATAATCCTATATAAATAATCTTGTAATCAATCTGTAGCATATATATTTCTTACTAATACACAATTAAAAAAAAATTAATACAAAAGTTATTTGCGTTTTTAGAGGTCAAAAGGTTATTGACCTTTTACAAAAACATCAATTTTTTTCTTAAAAAAGTAATATTCAAAGGTGTTATGCCATTTTCGTGGATGCATTTGATAAAAATTGCGATTGTCTGTACCTATCAACATATGAAATATGAAAATTAATGTTAAACAGAAAAATTTACATTAATTATGTAGGCTTTTTTTTTGGAAAATGATTCTTGATAAAATGTAATCAATAACAATTTTTGGGGTAGGGGGTAACATTTAAGCGTATAACCCATAGTTTTATAATCATATCTAAATAACTTTAGTACCAATATGTAGAATATATATTTCGTACTCATATACATTTCAAAACAATGACAGCTATTTACATAACTAAAGGTCAAAGGTCATTGACCTTTTCACAAAAACTAATTTTTCATAAAATATCAGTAAACTTCAATGTTATTATGCCATAATTTTGGATGAATTTGATGAAAATTGTGTTTTCCTGTACCTATGGACATATGAAATTGATGTTAACCAGAAGAATGTTTAAATGCATTATGATTATTGTTACATTATTGAAAATGATTCTTGATGAAAAGTAATCATTACAAATGTTGTGGGACACTACCACCTGATCTGATCCGCTTACCATGTGCGCCGTCTTTAGTGGATGGACCACTTTCATAACCATCAAAGACTATGATGGCTGAACCATACTTTTTTACAACATACTTTATGTAACGGTTGCAGATCGCATCATAAGTCTCTTCAACATTCCAGGGAATTCTGTGCAGTAGGGCACCACCATCTAGGATGTATTGGACATCATTCAGTGAGTTAGATGTATTAGCAGATTCAGCAGGAAGTTATTTCCACATGGCATCTGCCAATGTTGGTTTATTGGCTGAAAGTAGTACGTTGGTGGTTTCAAAAAGTGCTGGTGGATAACTACAAAGTTCATGTGCAAAAACTTCCTTGTTGTCACCACGAGTCCCTACAGTAATCAGGCGCTGGAATAGTAGTAATGGATCGATGCACACAGTCTCATTGCCTGTATGTACAGATGACCTTGTTGCTAGAGTCACAACCTGATTCTTCTTTTTGAATACATACTCCAAGACCTTCTGGCCTAACATCCCATCCAAAATATTCTGTCCAATGCTTACAACATTGTCAACATTGATCGAGTCTCCTGCAGTAACCCCTGTGTCAATGCTATGAAGACTGGAGTCATTACCAAATGGATTTTTTAATTTCAGATATGATATTATTTTGTATGTGTCACTGGTGTCTCTTTCCTGACGTGCAGCCGTGAGGTCCTTATGTTGGTCACTGGTGGAGTAACTTACAGATGTGTACTCTTGCAAGGCATTATTCATTTCAGCGCAGATGTGGTTTGAAAGTACCCATGTGAGTCTCTGTGGTTCCTTCATTCCTCGACCCCTTGTCAGACCTCCTGTTGTCTTAAGACTTCTCATAAGAACTTGTTCAATAACCAGATCTGTTGACAATCCAGCCCAGTAACGGTCCGAACGTCGTACAACATGTAGGCCATTATCAAACTGCTGTTGAACATCAGGATGTTTTACTGGTAACTGAGTAAGTCGCTGGAGATAAACATGGATAGATTTTGTATACAAATTGTGACCAGCAGCTGCCATGTACGGTAACATTTCATGCAAGACCTGCAGATGCAACTTCCAGTCACCTGTACGTTCAGATTTGATGAATTTGCGCATAATATCCACCATGTCCATATAATGAAGCCATAGTTGCGCGGTTCTGAGGTTTTTCATGGATTCTTTGTATGTCTTCATTGTAGAGTCTATTGCTTGTAATACATCAGTTGGAAGAGTACTGTCTAAAGTCATGTCACCTTTTATCAATGCGTCATACACAATTTTAACTTCATGGAGGTTACCAGCATTTGTGCCGACAGAATCACTTGCATCAGCATTTGAATGTAGGCTGTCAACTAGCTCTGCCTCTTCTGCCTCTTCATCTTCGCTGCTACTCACTGGCTCAATATCATCACAATTTTCACAGTTTCGAGTTCCAAAAATATTTTCAGCTACAATAGTGTTCAGAGCTGCATCTACCAAAAGATGACCTCGAAACGCCCTCTCATATGCTTTACCACTCATCATGTGAGTGACAGTATTTTCAGCATATACTAATACAAGTAAACGGCGAAGTCCTGACCCTGCCATGATATGTCCAATGGCTCCCAAGAAACTCATAAGCGTGTGGAAACCACCAAGTCTAACTACAATTTGCTTCAAGGCACTGCCTTCCGACTCACTCTCAATAATTGTCATAGCTTTCCACCATAGTGGTTGATCGAATGTGATGATTGGCGTTGCATTATAGCGTTTTGCATGGTTACAAACAAATAATAATGTAGAATAGATGCAGGACATATCATTTGGGTCCATATCAATCATTGGTAAAAATAGAACAGACGATTTACCTGGATGTGAGCCTGTGTGTATTGATTGCATCATGCCAGACCAAGAGGAACGTGGAGAGCGTACAGCTAGAGAAAGCTTCCAGAGTATATCAGCGTTTGAAGTTCTTTCTTTTTCTTTCTTGTTTTCTAGTAACTCATACTTCAATGAGGCTAATCCGCTGCAAGTTGAACTCAAGTGTTGGATGTTGATGCGACCAACTGCTGCAACATCCTCCATTGTGACAGATATCCGTGGTACTTTAGTTGTTGTCTGCGTACTGGGAGTGACAGTGGCAATTATACCCATACCATGAAATGTGTTTAGACCGTCAATTGTCCTGACATTGTGGTCTAAGTTGTCGGCTATATACTGAATGAATTGGCCTTCGACATAATTTGGTATGTCAGTTCCCTGGGTGACGGCTGCTCTGCACTCAAATGCCTGCACGTCGTGGTATGAGCTACAAAACCCATGAGAATGAAGCGAGTCTATAAGGAATTTAAACGCAAAATGGTGGTGCATTTGAACGTCTAAACCTATCTGTAAATGAGCCATTAGAACTCTTGGTCGAGTGCACTGCACAATGGCCTGGCCAAGTGATGCTACCTTCTTATTAGCATCTTTGCCAATCACAAGAGTCTGAAGCAGAAGTTGTAGAGATTCTGGTACAAATGATAACGCTTGATCAGTAGTTGTAATTTCATCTGCACTTGGGTAAACTTCCTTTGGCTGTTCTACTAATTTTACATCACTTTTAATTAATTTGGCTGCAGCCTCGATGATTCTCATTTTCTCCACAGCACTTATTGGTTTGATTATAAAATTCTTGCAGTATATTAGATGCCTTCTGTTGAAATGTAACCACGTTTGTTTTCCCGTTGATCTCAGTGATTGTTATCTTGTCACCAAAGTGGGCTTGAAGTTGTTTTTTCATGTATGCAAATCCATATGGTTCACTATCAGTATCAGACAAGCATTCTTGCATTTTATCTATTAGATCTTGTATAGTTATTTGTTGGTCATCATTTAGCTCCAAATACTCAGCTACCTTAGTGAAAGCTTCTGATCTAACAGAATCAGTAGGTTTTCCACACTTCAGTCTTTTGTTTTCGAGCTGCTCTTTATTCAAGAACTGTTGTGGTATTTGCTTCCCTGTTCTAAAGTTTGTGCTACAGACATTGTGATATAGAGCATCTGCAGCATGCAGATCTAGAACACACTCAATTCTTCCTCTTACATTATCTGACCACAGATCGTTTCGTTCGTTACATGACTGTATGATACTCCTTTGAAAATCCATTGTTCTAACTGGGATAAGTTTATGAGTCTTTTCTTTGCCAAAGTATTTATCAGACGTACCACAAAATATGCAGTTTTCTTTAAATTTGAATGGCATACTTGTGGATCGACGTGAACAGGATGCACTACAAGAGTCTGGGATGTCACATTTTCGCTTTTTGTTGTCACTCTCTATTGAGGTTGGAGAACAGAAATCTTTTCTACATTTGTACAATTTGACCAGGAACGGTACTAACATTGCTGTTTCGTAATTGGTTTGCTCTGGCAATGCTTTCACATCCCTTGGATCGTAATGTAGTAGTTGGCTGTTCGCCGGACAGAGGTTCCTCACAAAAAGCGCACTTATCCATCTTAGTATCTGCTTTTACTAAGGGATTAAAATGTGAAAAAAAAATATTTTTTTTAAAAAGCCGATTTTTTAAACATATATGTTCTTGTTACCCACTGTATATACTAACATTGCCTGGTTAAGGGTTTCAGTTACCCTATTGACAAATCATTGGTCCTGGTCCACCACTTAATTATCACTGGTGCACCAACTGGGGAACCTGGGAGCCGATTTAACTACTAGTTAAAATATGCAAAATCATTAAAATTTTAAGCTTATACATACCAAAATAAATTCTGTAACCATGGCAATAGACATGCCACCTGAAAAAACTGGAATGTGGATCATCCAGCAGCAGCAAAGGATATGTCACTCATACTGCATCTTGAGCAATGTGGCTAATGTGACTATGGACTGAAATGTTTACCCCAGGGGTATCCCCAGGGTTTTTCCCAAGGTTATTTAAAGCAAAAACAAAATTTTTAGCCAAAATTGACACAAATGTGGTTTTATTTCCCAAAAATGGCATCCTAAATAAAATGTTATGACAATAAATTTGATATCATTGAATAGGAAATTTAATAAGCTTTCAGATGAAATAAAACAAACTTGTATATAATTTATTTAAAATGGTTCTATATAATTAATTAATGTTTCATATTGATTTTGACTTAAAATGACCTTTATTGACCTCTGACCCCTTGACCCAATGCTTGGATTTTCGGTGACTTTTAGTATGTCATTCTACACTTTATATGGAATACAAAAATACTTGTTTTGTTACTATTGCAATTTGTGGTGGGTATATCATTAGATTGACTGGACTAATTATAATTAATAAGCTATTATATACTGTAGATATATATTAATATAGTTCGAGATTATCGATGTAGCCTGCCCGTCAACTGACGTCGTAATGAACATAAGATAATTCATTAAATGATGTGTCATGGCAAGAGATGGATTTGGATGATGAGCCAAATGAATTTGTCACGGACAACAGCGACACCGATTGACCGCCAAATGACGCTGTGATACATAGTGTAGCTGTTACTACTGAGCCGCCCAGTGAAGTCGTAGTAGAACATGTTTATCCCAGTAAGTTTAGTTGGCCTAGTAAAGTTTAGTTGGCCTATCATTTTTTGATTCGACGTCATATCGTAGTATATCTTCAGTACATTGTATTTGTGTGCCGTGTTCTAATACTATTTAGCCGCTTACGTAACATTTACATTTGTGTCAAATTAATGTGATCTGCGACCTTGGAGAAAAGAACTATCGAAAATAAATAAATACCACCTATTGTTTATATCAATTTATGCAAGGGTCATAATACCCATATTTGGAGCATGCAGGTAGGAATTTTAGGTAATACTCTGTAATATAAATTAACCTCCATCTTTAAACTAACCGAATTAAATTAATCAATTACAGTACAGTATTTATTAATCGCATTTAAATTGTATTTACAACAGGTCGTAAACGTACACATTCTTCTTGTTGTGAAAACTACAAGAAAATGTTATCAGAAGTCACCAAAACTGCTCAGTCAGTGCATAGAAAAGTTGATGAATCCAAAGGTACAGGTAGTAGTTTGCGACCAAAGTGCGTGTAATGTTAAACTTTTTAAAAATCTTAACATAACACATGAGACGCCATACAAAATGTTCAACAACAGCAAAATACATCTTATGTATGATCCTCCACATCTCCTCAAAAACACAAGAACAACATTGGTAAATTACCCAGTTAACTTTGTGGACGATGACGGAACAAAAAAAAACAAGCGAAGTGGCAATACATTCAAGACTTCTTCGAATCGGATTCCCTATTGCCAATTAGAATGGCACCGAAGTTGACCACAACCATTTTGATCTGACAAGTTTCACCAAGATGAGTGTCAAAAAAGCTTCAAAAATGTTAAGCCACACTGTAGCAGCAGCAGTTTTGACCTACACATCTCTTGAAAAACTGACAAGTGCTGACATTAACATCCCTATCACAAAGAGACAAGTCAGCAAATGTGAAAGTCAAACACTCTGTCAGTGTTGTTAAACGGATGAACCAGTGCTATGTTAAGTCATGTCCCAGTCTGCCTGAGGAAAACACAATGGCGTATATTGCTGGATATTTAAGTAGAAAGGTTCTTATCAGTCATGAGGTGATTGGTTCTTGTGAACAATGCAGAACAGCTTTATTGGCTACGACACCACAAAAAGTGATTTTGAAGGACTCACAGTTCCATCTGTTCAGCTGATTGAATTTTGTACGATATGTGAGGAAGTTTTCACAGATAAGTTTAGACAACAGCTTGAACAGTACAAACATATGCCAATCAATTCGAAATTTGATTAAGCCAGGGAGGTGAAGACCTCCCTGATTAAACAGCTAGACTTTTTGTGAGGAGAAAGTAAAGGAGAATCTTGTGGCCATTTTTGTAAGTATGCGAATACATTATGCGCTTAAATTCAAAAATAGGCAATTGAAAGCAGATGATTTGAACAAAAGAAGAAAAAACAGAAAGGCTATCAAAATATCCCACAAGTAATGTAAATGCCATCGAGACATCATACTGACTTCACTTTCACAGATATGATCCAGTAATTAGTACATTTAAATTTTAATAGAAACAGACCAATCAATGTTATTATATTAATATGTAATTATTTTATTCATGGTGAAGTTTAATACAAAGAAGCTAATTCTGTTTTTATAACAGGGATGTACAATATAGTTTAAACAGACAATTGTGGACAATGGCTTTGTCTGATATCATTGTGCTGGTACATTCAATATGAGAATATAGTTTGCAATATTAATGTCATGCCAACAGGTGAGGGTGGTTGATGATCTAAATTTCATCATTCTGTTTTATAACTTTTTTAATGCATGTTTGTAAATTGTTTCTCAGTACTTTTATTGAAAATTACTTGATGGTATATTGAAAAAAAACAAACCTTTCAATAAACAAATTAAATTAGTTGTATCTAGTTTGCTGTTGATATAGAAGTGACACGAGTTGTTGATCTAAATTTGATCATTCTGTTTTATCACTTTTTTTTAATGCATGTTTGTAAATTGTTTCTCAGTACTTTTAATAAGAATTATTTGATGGTATATTGAAAAAAAAAAAATTGTTACAATAAACAAATTATATTAGTTGTATCTAGTTTGTTGTTGATCTAAATTTAATATTAATGAAAATAACAAAGTGAATAAACCCATGGTAGGTCCATGGACAATCAACTTACTTTCCAGTTTTTGTAGTTTTTGACCCCCTCGGGAATTTTCCAAAAATTATTTTAAAAATGGACAAAACGGTATATGGGTTGTTACTATGAAATATTTGAATCATAAAGGCCTCATATCAGGCGGGATAAAACTGTTTTTTTAGCACTTAAAATTAATATTTTTCTTAGTAACAAGCACATAGTATGTGGAACATTTTGAGGTCATAAGAGGCTTAACTACAAAAATAAGGTGGAAAAAGGTAGGTCATTGTCAATAGGGAGGTCCAAAAACGTGTGACACTAGCCCTTCATCAGTACATATACTGTATATATAGAACAAAATATAGAATAATTATATATATATATATATTTATAGTCACACATATTGGTATGATTTTATTGGCAGGTCACAATGGAGGAAACTATTGGCCCATATTGCAGCCAATTAGATGTAACTGTATTGGACTTAGATGATTCTGCTTCATTAAGTGACATGCTCTTTTTATCTAATGGAGCAATAATCAAGATGGTACAACTGATCAAATCAACAAAACGACCAGTGAATACAATAGTGCAAGGCAGTGAACAGGTAATAAGTAATGTGCTTATGTTGAAAGTACGAAAACTACAGGCAACACTGACAAATCTTAAGAAACGTCCAAATGAAAACAAGTTAACAGAATTTATGGAAAGAAGATTTGAGCTTCCAACAACTAATTAAAAAAGAAACTGGAAAAAAAAATGTTCATTGTTAAACGTGAAAAGCTAACAACTTGGAGAAGAAATTGTAGCGATGCGAAAATCGGGAGAGGAAATGGAAAAAAAAATGGAGGATGTTAAATCTGAAAAAATAAAAGAAAGCTAACATAAAACGGTTCAACTTTGTACTGAAATGAAAGGAAAAGCAAATAAAAAAGCTGAAAGAATGAAAATGAAAAAAGAAATCAAATTTTTTTTTAAATGCAGATCTGTGAATGATGTACAGTACACAGTGAAAAAAAGCAGTTGGAAAATGATGTGAAAGATCAAAGTTCTTTTGGTGAACGTATACAAACAAACGATGATGAAAAAACGTTCAATCCAAAAATCAGAGAAGCGGTTTACCTCTGTTTTCAACACAAGTGCCAGCAGCTAATATTGCTCCAGTTATCCATTACGTTGTAAACATGACTGGTTGTGAGGTTGAAGAACTTACGAAAAAAAAGCAGCTGTCGACACCAATCAATTTTTTTTCTCTTTTTTTCAACCAAATTCTGTTGCGGATGATAGTGGACCAGACAGCTGACCAGACCAATCATTACTTTACGCAGAGGAAGCCAGGAACCCAATTTGTGGAGCTGACAGCCAGGGAGCTTCAAGCCTTTTTTGGTATGGTGGTGATGATTTCCATCAAGGGACTGACGGTGCTTGAGCACATCTGGTCAACACTTCCGTTCTTCCATGATGCGTCCTTGGCCAACATCATGCCTTGTGACCGGTTCTTCTGGATTCTAGGGAACATGCACTTCAATAACAACAATGAAGCTCCAGAAGATCCAGCTCAAGACCGTCTATTCAAGATCCGCCCTGTGATTCACCACCTTACCACGCAATTTCAAGTGCAGTATAATCTGCACAAGCATTTTGCTGGTGATAAAGCTATGGTAACATTTCAAGGACGGCATAGATAATATTTTTTTCACTGTATTTATCAATATTATTTATATGCACAATTATATAATATCAAAACATGTTGCCTCTTTTTGATTGATTATATTGGTAAAAAAATAAAAATGTTATACTGTTCTCACAATTTTTTACAATTTTGTTTTATCTTCTAGCGGGAAGCAGTATGATCCATCAAAGCCAATCAAGCGCGGATTTAAAATTTGGACACTCGCGGATTCCATCTCGGGTTATGTATACAACTTCGCTGTTTATATGGGACGATTTGGAAATCCAGACCACCGCGATCTTGGACGTAGAGCAATTGTAAACCTCATCAATCCGGACCTTCACAACCTCAACTACAGATTGTACTGCGACCGCTTTTTTTATATATATTGCTGCAGAACTGTTCAACGCGATCGACAAGGATATTCACCATTACTCAAACAACATGAAAAAAAGATGAAGCGTGGACAATTTGATTTCGCGAAACACGACGACGGGATGTGCGGATATGCGTGGAAAGACAAAAAACTCATCTATTTTCTCAGTAGCGCACATTCAGGAGATCAACAACGGCAGTGACGCGTAATATAGATAATCGTGCCAACATACCATGCCCACAAGCCACCACAGACTACAACAAGTACATGGGAGGGGTGGATCATGCGGATCAAATTAAGTCGTACTATGCAGTCAACAGGAAATCGTGTCGCTGGTATATGCGTCTCTTTTGCCGTTCTTTCGACACTTCCATATCCAACGCCCTTATTCTACACAAGGAAACGCAACCTGCCGCAGAAAGACATATATCCCAAATCCAATTTCGTTATAAGCTCGCGGAAGAATTAATCAGAGGTTACAGCTCGCGAAGCAGAATAGGACGTCCCCAAGTAGCCCATCCTATACGCGTAGACCCAGGTCACTAGCACACACTCGTCGACCTGATTCCGGAATTTCCTAGGAAGCGTCGCTGTAGTGTATGTCTTCAAAACAAAACAAGACAACAGAGACCTTCTATGGTTGTGCAAGTTGCAACAACACACCACTGTGCAACCATGTTGTTCGAAACTTTGTGTTTCCGGAATAATTTGTTTTGTAAATTAATATAATTTGTTGTTGTTTATCTAGAATTTCTATATTTAACAAATATTGACATGTGAGTAGTATATTACTGATTTGTTACACTTACTAACGTCTAACAAATAGAAACTTAATAAAGAGTAAAATCATGTTGTAGTTGTTTCGATTATTTTAAAAAAAAGACTGTTTCATTTGTAATTTATATAAATTCAACAGATCATGCCAGGATTACAAGTTGCGAAACGAAATTTAAGGAAGGGCTACACCCAGGAAATGGTTAAGATCGCCATTGAGCGCATTGAGAATTTCTTGAAGCAGCATCCCGATGTATCAATTAGACTCTCTGAGTCCCTAGGTGTCGAAAAAATGTCGCGGTCACACCGGAAAAAATAGCCGACTGAGAGTGCCAGGATTTTATGACTGCTGCTCATGTTAAAACTTAAAAGCGCCTTCGCTGACCCATCCCGTTTATTCAATGTAGACGAGACTGGCTTTCACTGTAGTTGGTGCCTGCAATGCGGCTGGGTCGTATATCCCACCATTGATTATTTTTCCAGCTGACATGAGTACTTGCAGAGACTGGTTAATAAGATCTTCGTCGGCATTTGTCTTCTTTTTCGATTTTTTACATGGAGTGGGCATTGGTGGAACTGGTGGTATGGAGAACAATTCTGTTGATGAGAGAGGGGAAATTTCTGGGAGAGGGGAATTTTCTGGAAGAGGGGAAATATCTGGAAGAGGGGAAAGTTCTGGTATTGGAAATTTGGAACAGAATCTAATCCCAGCCTGGCTTGAAGAGATGATACATGGATTCATCTAAAAAAATATATATTAATATGAAGGGCTAGTGTTGCCCGAAAGCTCTGCTAACTTTTCTGGCTGTTTTACTTTATCGTTTTGATTTAGCTTTTCGCTTTTTTTTTTGTATCTTCATTGAGATCCAGCTACTGATACCCACAGCATTGTCATTTTTTCAGTTATTTGCCTTTGGATTTATATATATATTAATATAAATTTTCATCTTTTTTTTCAGACTAATCAGTAAGATGATATCAATTGGTGTCAGGAAATCTATCATACCGTGGTTCTGTAGCTTCTTAACTTGTAGAGAAAAAGAGTGCTCTATGGTGGCGCTATTTCCAGTTGGACATCTATATTTTGTGGTGTTCCACAAGGAACGAAATCTGGCCCAAGCCTTTTTCAAGTAATGGTCAATGACTCTGGTTCAGATTGCATTACAAGGTGGAAATTTGTCGACGATCTAACCTTCACTGATATCTCAAAAAATAACTGTCTGAACTCTATTCAATCGTACTTTAGTAATTTAGAGGAATAGTGTAAAATAAATAAAATGGCCCTTAACCCTAATAAGTGTAAATCAGTGGAGATTAACTTTTGCAAAACTCCTCGTTACTACGATTTACTGACTAATAATGGAGTCCAAGTTAAGACTGTTAAGCAATTGAAGCTTTTGGGTGTAACTATCCAAGATAACCTTAAGTGGGATACACACATTGGTGAGATCGTTAGCAAGGCCAATAAAGCCATGCATATTGTGTCGGTCCTTAAAAGATTTGGTGCACCAGAAGATCAGTTAATCAAGATTTATAAATCTTTCATACGCCCCATAATTGAATATGCTTTTCCTACCTGGCACTCCTCCATGACTTCCGAATTAAGCTGTGACCTCGAATCGAGGTTTTTAAGAATTTTACTAGGGAGGAGGTACTATTTGTACACTGCAGCCCTAGAGAAATTTTCTCTTGATATGCTCTGTGACCGTCGTCTCCAGCTTGTCCTGAAGTTTGGGAGTGTCTATGAAAAATTTAGTGATATTATCCCCAATACCCGTGCTGAAGCGACAGGTAGATCTCTCAGAAACGCGAACAAAATATCCCAAATTAAATGTAGAACAGAGAGATTTAAGAAGTCCACACTCCCATTCCCATTCCTGATTAACAATGACCTTATAGTGCAGTAATATATGAAATTCGTAATTTTGCTAGATAGGCCTACAGATGATTAATAATTTTGCTCGCAGTTTGTAAATTTGTAATTGTATATTCTTTATTTTTTTAATGCATTTATGTATATATATATATTTTTATATTGGATGTTTGTGTAAATTTTGCTCGTTTTTTATATATATTTTATGTTAATGTTACTGGACGTAATTCAGTTTTGTACTGCCATGTCTTTGTTTTAATAAACCAGAATAAATTTAAAAAAAAAAAAAAAAAAATGGCAATATAATTGACCATTACAAATTTTGCTAGTTTTAATGTTTTAAGGATAAATCTTCACCCTCTAAACTAAAAAAAACTTACTTACAGATGAGGTTGATTTCCGTGGGGTTATATGATCTGCTAAGAAGGAAATACTGTTATAAAATGGCCATCTTGAAACATAGCAATCAGACCCACTCCCACTTTTCTTGCTTTCATTTTCTTTGCGTTTTTCGCATCGAAAATACGTCCTCAAGGTATTAATTTTGGTTTTAACTTCAGTTTCTGTAATATAATGCTGCCATAAATATTGTAAATAAATATGATTTCAATAAACAAATATTCATTGAAGATTTGATCTAACCTAGATTATCAAAGTTATTTACATCTTAATCCTTGCATACTAATAATTAAAATAGATCATGCTACATTGCTACTACTTTCTTTAGGCCTAGGGCTTAGTAGAGATAGTTAGGCCTCTAGTAGTTTATTAATAGTAGGCGTTCTTATATTAATTAGGCCTAGGAAGTATTCACTCACAATCATTCATATTCTATCTAGCTAGGTCTAGCCCTAGTAGGCCCTAAGCCTATGACCTTCTTCTTCTTCTTTATTGTATCAAAACAAAAAATGTCAATACAAAAGGTAGCCAAGATATAGCCGAAGCTAATCAAGCTTGGTACCTTTTATCTTAACTAAATACTCATACTGCATGCAGTGTGTAGTATGTAGGCCTAGCCTAACTAGCCTAGGCGTAGGCCCTATCTAGTTGGATTGATGGTGAAAGAAATTTAACTTTATTTCTCCATGAATAGTTGGCGATACCATAAAGGAATTATTTAAAAATATGTTTTAATTGTTTTAAATAATTCCTCCATGGTTATTGGCCTACTGTAGCTAGTACTCCGCGGTTGTACGTGTGTGTGTGGTGGTGTAGCTTGCTAGATGAAGGCGATGATTTTATCACCACCGTAAGGATAAATTATGCAAGGTCGCAGGTTGAACGTCAAGGGTGGTTGACCTATTTATCGATCAGGAGTGGGGTGTACTCTGCGGGCGTATGTGTACTTAGTTACGTAACATAGTATCGAGAGCTAGGGGCTAAGCCTACTATGCGCTATCTGTATATGACTAAATAAAGTAGTGTTTACCAGGCTTTTCCCGGATCAAATTGTTTTCCAATTTGTTGGACAGCTTGCTGTCGTTTGACCCTATCATGGTAGGCCCTGCATTTGGTATCTCACATACAGGGGGAACCAAATAACAGGGAAATAAATTTTTCGTTATCTTCCGGCGAAAATCGTCGCGAAGACATTTTTTCAAGAAACAAAAATACGGAGAGCGAGCTTGATTTGATTGGTCAATATAAAAATTTGAAAATTTTTTGATAGACTACATCAAAAAAAGTTGAACATGCTCAACTTTTTTTTATACAATTTGATGATGTGTGATATGACGTCATCATGTCCATATATGGGCACATCAAATTTTTTTGTCACATAAAGTTTGATAGTGTAGACAAAGCTTAACACGATAATCACAAACAATGCAGACAAACAGAACGAAACAAAGATTATACATACTTCACTAAAACAGTGTAACTACCCAACATGGACGATTAGAAAGGTACAACGTAACTTAGATAAAAAAAAAATGGACACACAACCCGTAGCGGAAGACATAAGAGGGTCGATATCCATCCCATATGTTCCTTTCAGAGAAAATCAAGAGAACATTTAAAAAATATAACATACAAAGATACTTTAAACCATCTAATAAAAACTAAAAACTTAATTGTCCGACCGAAAGATAAAGCATGCAAAGAGGATTCCTGCGGTGTTGTTTACAAAGTGGGTTGCACCAATTGTGAAATGGTGTACATTGGAGCAATGGGTGGGGCACTCAAAACCAGAATTAAAGAACACAAGATGTTGATGACAACACACAAAACATACAGACACGCGCATCGCGGAAAGTTTCATCCTCCATGTTACATAAATCAGCGATCACGGACCATATGACCATACATAATCACATACCTAACTGGGATAATATAGATGTACTACACAAAGAACAAGTTTGGCTCAAACGTAAAATAAACAAGATAAAAAGATGAATAGAGACGAAAGCGTGCACCAACTATCACATATTTATGATCAACTCCTGATGACTGGTCCCCTAGGCTACACATCAAAAACATCAAGTGGCTGGAAAGGAGACCAATCGCCATCATAACACATAGCAACTGAAGAAGTCAAGCTGACAGCTAGACGAAACTGTCTTGCAAACGTAAGTTTACAACTGGTTTACTATCAAGGAACTACATATATCAATATCTCCATCTCTGTTTAATTTAATCCACTTTTTTTTGTTAACAGCTGATATTGAAAATGACTCCATAGAACCACCAGGTAAAGTATTTTATATTTGCCAGTGCACTATTCTAAGTTGGTAATAGTTATTTAAAAAATAATGTTATCATATGATAGATCAATGGTAGGAGTTAATTTTATTAATATGTGGAAAAAAAAATTGCAAAAAAAACGATTAAAAAAAAAAAAATATCGTGGTGTCTAGCTCATTTTATTAAAATATGTGTGACATTAAAATACACTGACATATCAGCGTTTAAAAAATATACTACAGCAATAGTTATTTTTTATTTATTTATCATCACAATAGAGTACAAAGCAACGTTATATTATAAGCTATAATTACAATTTCCAAAGATTGTTTGTTTTCCACACAACGGTCCATGACCTCCAGCATCACAACGTAACATTTCGTGTCTCACTTTGTTACATTGTTAGTATGATCTTTATTATTGAACAGACACAAGAAGTACCACTATAATGACAAAAATCGAATTACATTCAATACAACAGATCACTGAAATTTACCTTACACAATGTTCTACAAAATGGCGATTTCATTTAGTCCGTTACAGACGAAAAACAATTTTTTTACAACATTTCGTGTCTCGTATATTCGTTATGTAGTTATTCATAGACCAGCGGTGGTGAACGCCGCAAGAGCTATTTTTAAAGTTGAAGGTCACATGATTCAAGAAGCAGGCCAACTAAAGTCTCGGCGAAAAAATCATTGCTAGGATCCGCGCTAATTTCAAATTACAGCTGTAGAGACTTTTCGTGTCCCTCTGTTACGTTATTTCAACTGTTACGTTGTAAATAACTTCTACGCACTTCATTGCATGTAAGTTTTATGTATTTTTATTTTGTTAGTTTTTAGAATTTAGAAAATAGTGGGTTATAATGAAAAATACAAGAAAATTGAATGCCAAAGCTATCTTCGTACTCTAACGTCAACATCATAGTCAAAAACTGGGTAAGACACGGTTACGTTGGTAGTTTGTTGATACTATATAGTTAATATTTGTTTTAATTTGGTAGGAATGTTGTTTATCTCATTAGCAGCTTCATAATATATACCTAATGAACAGATATGCCTATAATTGATTAATATTTAACATATTATAAATTAAATGAGCAAAATTGCAAAACATTTTCCAGTAGGCCTAGCTAGGTTAGAAGATATGCCGTGTCTTGTTACGTAGTGTACTAGACCGTATACTAGCAATTAGTTATCATAAAATCTAAAAATATTACATTATGTGTTTGCGATTTGGTTATTGCTTCTATATGATACAGAAAAACAAAAAGTTCTTTAATTATTGTCACAATAAATAAGGATAAAAGTCCACAGTTTACAACCACTTTCAGAACAAAAACACAATTCGTCGTTTTTGACTATTCTATTTGTTACGTGGGAAACAAAATAATTTTAATTGGTTCATTTCAGTTATAATAAAAAACATGACACAAAATAATGTGCAATTATTAGTACATCTATATATAAATTATGGTTAATTTTGACATAGGCGAGCACAATGCAAAAACTTCGTTACAAATCTCCGCCTTGGATACCTACCTTATCTATCTCAGATGTACCGCAAAACGTAGATTTGATAACATTAGTTTTCACATCGACGCTTTGTTCCATTTTTTATTTTTACAACAACAAAATTTAGCGTTACCTATCGAAATTTGTGGATATCACAGGGTTATTTTCACACACTCGCACTGTTGTTCAACTGGCTTCCGGGTCCGTAACTTCCGGCAAAATGGCCGTTGGTGGCGCCATTCAATATTAAATACAAAAATATTTTTGTGGTTCAACGTATCGTGAACTACTGAAATTAATTTGTTTTAGATATTCAACTAATCAGTTATATTGATTAAAGGCATTCTTTACGTGAACTACAATTTGTTTTAGTAATTTAAAGCCCCCTTCACTACAATTTGTGACGTTTTGTAAAAATAATACATATATATTACTTTAAAAACATTAAACCATGTCATTCCTTGTCTTAAATGTACGTTTTATGGTAAATTATGATAAAAAGTGAGAAACAATGCACTACCTAAGTAGCTCGCGGCGATCAACCTCTCGTGGACGGTCTTAGGGCTTAGTTTTGTAGGCCTAGCTGGTAAACATCGGTAACGTACGAACATCGTACGCTAGCTATATACCTAGCCTGAAGTTGTATAGTTGCTGCATTAATTGCCAGACTCCGTTGATACAAATTGGGGAAAACCCGGTATTTTCGCTGAAAAGTTAGGAGTCTTCCATTTGTTTTGGTCTCACGATCGATCGAAAAGTGGGCGAATTACAGGTGAAAAACAAAACTATCAATTCGCGCGCAATGCATTTTGGGATTTATAGCGGGCCGCTATAATTATTAGAATCGAAACAAAAAAACACTCTTCGTTTTAAATATATTCCATAGACTTCAACATTATAACTAGTCTACTGTTTTCCCGATTTGGTTTTAAAAACAATTATAAAAGAATGAGAAATTAAGTCCAAAAACATTTTACAACAATTAAAAATAATACGTAATAAACATTTATACCCAGTATAACTAAGACAAAATTATCAGTAACATATTAATTTTATTATAATAATAAAATGAAAATATTTGATAAATACTATTAATATTTTAAACTAATAATCTGAAAAGAAAGCCATAGTTTTAGTCCAATCAATTTATGCACATAACTCAAATTATTTAGGTAGAAAGACAAATATATACAGTGTTTATTTATTATTTTTATAATTAATAATAATAAATATTATAATCCATCAATAAACATAAGATAAGAAAACACTTTCTTTAGTTTAGTAGGCCTAACATATTTTATAACACTAATAGGCATAATTAATAATAATATATATATTTATTTTTATTTAAATATGTATAATTTACATTAAAAATACTTAATTACATACTTTATATTTCTATATGATGATGACTCAAATTTAGCCCAGATGGGCAGCCCAGATTATAGCAAATCTAGTGTTTTATTGTCATTTTTTTCATCTATACAGATCTATACAGATTAAAAATGTTACCGTTCCAATTGAGAATTGCGTTTAACCCCAAAAATAGAGATGCCACATCAACAAAAAGAAAACCAACCAAAGAAACATCAGCCTCAACAAACTGGAGAAGAAAAACAAAAGAGACAAATCCAAAAAAGTATGAGATGAAGCAAAAATATATAGCCGTATATATAGGGTTGAAATGGCACTACTGGCACTACATGCAAAAAAAGCGTAATCTCACAGATGATGAATCAAAAAAGTTAGCTAAATTAAAGGAGAGGAAGGAAAAGTACAATAAAGGTTGTGCCATGAGAATGAGAAAGTACAGAGAAAAGAAGAAGGAAAACGAACACGACTAAAAAAAAACAACAAACAAAAACCAAAGACAAGAAGCGAGAAAGTGAAACACGAACTACAAAAAGAAAAATGGAGGAAGAAAACGCAGGAGAGACGCAGTGCAATGACGAACGAAGAATGAATGGCGGCAAACAAAATAAGACGAAAAGCATATGCTGTTAAAAAAGCGAAAGAAAGATTGTTGTATGAAGAAGGATGTCGATTGAAGGATGTCGATTGAAGGAAGCAGAGAAGAGGTTAGATCAAGAAAGAGGCTGTTTACGTGAAAAAGAGGAGAGATTAAACGAGCAGCAGTGTGCTTTAGAAAGAACCAGGAATGAATTACAAAACACAGGTGAAGATACTAGGTCAAGTGAAGCGAGACAAAAGAGTTTAGAAAGAGCATGGAAAGGAATGCCACGAATGACATCACACTTGTAAATACTACAATGGATTTAATTAATAAGTCATCACCCTCTAAATCAGTAAGATTTCAACATCAATTAAATATTCCAAGTAAAGAATCATCCTTCAACAAGGCGATTGTGGAAGTAGTAGGATCAGAGATGTCAGCACCAACATCTAAGGTGAAAAGAAAATTGGCAAAATCTCTGAATACTTTAAAAGATAAAAAAATGTTAAGACTAGCATCCAAAAAATTCTAAATCGGCCGAAAGTTAATAAACAAGGCAAAAATAAACAAAGCTGGCCGTAAGCCCATGTCAGATGAAATTGTTAGGCTGGTTACCAATTTCTATGAAACCAACAGTCAAGAGATGCCAGATAATAGGTTTGTCAGCAAGCGCACTGGCAAGGTAACATCAGTAATCGACAGGTCTTTAAGACTGCTATATATTCAATTTTTCAAGGCATATCCACACCTAAAAATCGGACCATCAAAGTTTTTCAGTCTCCGTCCAAAGAATGTCAAGCCACAGAAGAACGCAAAACTTGTTCTTTGTGAGTATTGTGCCAATATTCAGCTTAAACTCAACACTTTAAATGCACACTTAGCAGCTAACTATTCGTGCCCCAAACCAGAAGAAAGTAAGTATCATAAGCTAGAATGTATTAAAAGATTATGTGGTAAGTATGGTACAGATCAGCTGGATAAACATCTTACAGGTTTGGTTATGGATAAAGAGGCTCAATGGAAGAGGTGGGAACTGGTAAAAGAAGATGTTACCCAGCGAAATGTTACTAAATCTGTAAAAAAACGAGCAATTGTTTTTAAGTATGGCTCTGTTAATGATCTCATAAAAGAACTGAAAGATGATGCCCACCCATACTCTCTTCACTTATTAAACAAGGATTGGCAGAATGAGCAGTTTCCAAAATTCCATAAAATTCAATGCTATGCATATTAGATTTTGCCCAAAACTACAACTGCAGGTGTCAAAATGAAGCCAAGGGCACATAAGAATCTGCAACAGTCCATCCAATAGTGTGCTATTACAATTGTCCACAGTGTAATAAGCCAATAACCGAAAGCTGTATCCTTATATCAAATGATAAAGGGTACTACAGTCAACGTTTTTTCTGGCATCACAAAAAAAACAAAATGCAATAAAGATACAATTGAAAGGGCATCAGCTTTTCCAACATCCATCCTTAATCCCCCACCTATTCATGTCTCTGATGAATTTAAATTTCACATTTTAAAACGATTTTATGATGATGAGGTCGGTAATTGCATCAGAAATGATGCAATTATTTGCATGTTAGGACAAACACTTTTCACTAAGACGAAAAGGAAAAAGATAAGCAGTCGAAGTTCAGAATCTGTGATGTCCGATTTCAGAAGAGTAGCAACTTTGTACGTGCACATCAGTGGATGCAGGAGAACTATTATTACGGCAACATTTTGACTGTCTGCGTGAAGCAATTGATAATATGACTGCTTGTAATGCAAAGGATGATCAGGGAAGACCAAGTAGCCAAATTAAGGCAGGTTTAAAGATTTTTTTGTTGTATTTTTAAAAAATGGCAAAAGTAGTACAAGGCTACTATCTAGTCAAACAAGATGAAGACAAAGCTCCTTACAATAACAAGGGTTTATCCGCACTTGGCGGATAACCCCTTGTTATTGTCAGGATCTTTTTTTTTTTTTTCTATCTTATTAGTTACCGTATATTTCGGTGTATAAGTCGCGCCTGTGTATAAGACGCACCCCCTAAGTTGGAGTAAAATATCGGTATTTTTTATATCGTCGATGTATAAGACGCACATTATATTTCATCAAAACAAGGTTTTTTTAAATTGTAATCAATATTATTGTAATAATATATTTTGTTATATCTACAACGGCGTCTTTTATTTAGGTTTTTTTCTTACCTAGGCTCGGCCGCACCCGCAACATCGAGTGCATGACCGTGTGTGTTAAACACGCACGTGTGTGGGCTAGCCTCGCTCGATCATTTCGAGAGGGCGCACGTTTTCACGGACAATCGTATTCGATTAGTATCTATGTATCCGAGAAGTGTGTACGCTAGGTCCATGCTATAATCAACTGGAGAATATACTAGTCGAATACCGTACACCATGTGGCCGCCAAGAAGGGCTTGCGCTAGGGGTACGGCGGTCGGCGATCGTGCGTATAACTATAAATAAATACTATTCCAATCGTAATCGTTTACAAATGAAATGTTATCGGAGCGCCTAAAACAGCTCCATAATGAACAAATCTTTTCATCATATTTAGTATAACATCACGCTAAAATGCCTTGAAAACTAGGCAGAAGCAGGTTGCCGTTACGTTACGGTTAGTACACTGTAGCTAGGCCTAGCCTACTCAGCAGGCCTAGCCAGCGAGGTGACGATATGTACAATCTGTGTGGTGAGGCATTTATGTTCGGTGTATAAGACGCACCCTTAATTTAGATGTCAAATTTGCGTGTCAAAAGTGCGACTTATACACCGAAATATACGGTATCCGCATTGAGCGGATAACTCCTTGTAATTGTCCTGTTTCATATTTTTTTTTCTGTATTATGCTTCTTTCCTTCTGTCATTTTTGTGCGTCGTGTTTCTCTAACACGTGTAAACATAACATGTCATAACTTTGTCAACATATGTGCATTTACGTGAAGTTGTGCACCTCCTATTTTTGAATGGCGTCATAGTTACGCAACGTGACTTACGCACGATTTTATGATTTTTTTAAGTCATATCAAGGGCAAACTTTTTTTCATTTTGAGCATGTCAAAAATTCCCACGCATGTGCAAATTTTTACGTGCGAGGTACGTGCGAGGTACGCACGTAGCGTTAAAAACATACTTTTTTCGCGTGATTTTTAATTTTCCAGCCTTTTCTAGTAATTTTACCAACTTTTAAACAATTTCGACTTAAAATTACGTCATACGAGCACGTCGAATTGGATAATTTGCGCACGTTTTCATCATGAAATCAATTTCTAATCAACTTTCTACACGTTTCATGTCATTTTGAGCATGTCACAAATTCCCATGTGCGCGGTCAATAATTTCATCTTTACAGTAAATTTCAATCTGTTATAGCTCGTAAGAATAAAATGTGATAATCACGATTAAAACGGTTTCTGGAAGCTATTGGATTGTAAATACGAAATCATGTGAACATTTTGCCAATCGGATGTTGTGACGTCATCATATTGCCAGTTAAATAAAAAAAGTCGTATTTTCATCTTTTGGAATAAATAGCGGGTCCCGTAATTTCACCTATTCTACACTGTATGTGATATGTATACAGATTATACTGGTATACTATATGACACAAAATAACA
Organism: Antedon bifida; assembly: GCF_963402885.1. Taxonomy (NCBI): domain Eukaryota; kingdom Metazoa; phylum Echinodermata; class Crinoidea; order Comatulida; family Antedonidae; genus Antedon; species Antedon bifida. The sequence continues at coordinate 21,246,249 of NC_136228.1, read as the reverse complement.
GAATTCAGCAATAACAACATAATCATATTCTTCAGTTCAGGTCATAATGCCATAATCTTTTTCTGTGTGCAATATGTATGACGTGTATGTGGCGTTTGTCGTGCGGATAACTAACTTGTCAAAGTGACGAGTTTCATGTCTAGTTCTTCTTTCTTTTCCGGAATTTTGTTCGCAGCGTATCTCTAATACTTTTCAACATAAGATTATATAACTTTGTCAGAAGATTGACCTCTAACTGTAGATGTGCAAGAAACTTCGTTTTATGATTTTAGAGTTGCGCAACGTGACTTACGCACGATTTTATGAATTTCAATGATTGATCATAGATTAAAAACCAAATATTTTTTATTGAAACTTGGTGAAAATTTAAGTTATATCAAGCGCAAACTTTCTATGAATTAAAAATGGAGAGTTACGTGCACACTGATAAAAAAGTTTCTTGGTAGTCCATGTTTTCTGAGCTCTACAAAAAGAAAATTGAAAAAAATTAATAAATATTTTCGTATTATCATAGTCAACAATACAGCAGATATCAATCTTCTGTGAATACATACAGTATTACATCTTACAGTCTAGGCGTATTGTCCTGGATGCTAGAAAGGGGCGCTAGCCTAGCTACTTGTTACCAGTAAACTGGCTTCCTGACTTTAGCTGTGTTATGCACTCTCCGTTTTCAAGATTAATCGACAGTTATTGATTGTGATTGTGTCAAAGGTACAGTACATTCGATGTAAGTTTAGGCCTACCTAAAAAAATGCAATATTGGAAAGTGCGTTCCACGGCCGGGCCTCTAGGATAGAGGCTGTTTATATTATGTAGCTAGGCCTACCATCGTCTTTAATTAAGCTATCATATCAGTGGGAATTTGAAGGTACTGTAAATTTATAAAGAAATAATATATTATTGATATAAATGACAATGGTCACCTTATAAACCTAGGCCTATCGTAATTACTGCATAATGGCATAGGCCTGCCGTCGTCTTCGTGTTGTCGCCTGAATATAGCGGTATAGTAGTTTGGCAACACCAACTGTTGTGTACTGTCGACCAAATATAGCAATTAGCACTGTCACCCTTGTATAGCATTAAGTGTTATTATTATTATCTACTTAACGATTAAATTATAAAAAGGTCAAATAAAATGGGTGTCGAAAGCGCAGACCTCGAAAGCGAAGACCATACGATATGGTAGTGTGCACACAATCCGACCAAAATCGTGATAACACTTTGAATACAGATTCTAAAAAAATATTTCGATTTTAATTGTTGTTACCAAAAATCATGACTATCTATGAACAAGCTCACGCATTTTCGCCAATGGAGTTAATATGTGATATGGTTTTACAAACAAACACATCGCGCTATTTGCAAGGCGACGGACGCACAAGGACATCGCACAGAGCATTGAATTGAATGCAATATTAAATAATAAATGTCACTTGTTCCGATAACTTTGTAGCACACGTCGCCTACAATTTAAAACCATAGCCAATTGTTTATAAGTATAGAAATAAACTACATAAAAGTAAATTGTAAGTAAAGGATGGCAGTAGGCTTTTTTTAGGCTTATTTTAGAGCCTATATAAAAAGTGATTTTATATGCTGCTATGTGTTTTTTATCTAAATGTATGAATAAATACAATAAGATATTCATTTCCCTGTATTGTATTTAAACTTTTACATTTTCCCCATTGTATACTATTGCTGTTTTACCTAATCGCCAGTTTCAAAATGTTTTCTAATGTATTCATAATAGATAAATAATATATCAGTATCAGAATATTGGTGAAATGACAGTACTATGTAAAGAAAAATTTAAAAGGAAAATAAATATTTCCTTACCCAACGTATGAAACACTAAACAAAAAAATGTGCGAAACATAAGAAAATACTCATCATCTATTTTGTCCCCTCACGATCGAGAAGATCATTATTATTATGATGAACGTAAAGCAGAAACTGTGTTGAACACGTTGGTTCCCACTTGTGATGACACGCAAGTTTATTTCCTTACGGCGCACTTTTGCGTCGATACGTTGTGTCGATCTGAAAACCAATTTCAGCTCTTAAAATATTTCCCGGGCCGATGACAGTTCGTCGCAATAGCTTACCGTGAACTAATGGAACTTTATTTTATATCTTTTTATTGTCAAAATCAAAAATAATACTGTATTCAAATTATGATTTGACAAAAGGCTAATAGGCCTACTGTAGAACGAACGATAGGCATCACATTCTGAAAATTTTGCTCGATCGTTAACCTTATAATAGTATATAATTCTGTTAGATTTGTTTGTGTAGTTTGTGTAATGTCAATTCTATATTTAAATGGTCATTACACAACCGGTAACCTGTTTCTTCAATTTTTTAAAATTTATATTTTCTTTTGTTAATGGAGACTCATGGCAGGGTTATGCAAACATTTAGAAACGGGACGTCGACAATCTGTTGAAAATAGGGAGACTGTTGAATAGTCATCTCATCCACAAGCCTGTGAGATAGAAGGTTGGGGGTTAGTGTTTAAGGCTGATAAAAATTCACCATCACTTAATAAAGATTTATAGAGAGTATTTTTTTTTTTTATTCACCACGGGCAATGCTTTTTTTTTACTTTGATGATGAGGACAATTGTGGTTGGCGGAACTGGAACTTCATTAAACATGTCTTTTGACAGTGTCGGTAAACGTAATGCCGATATGAATAAACACCCGTTTTAATATCGTCACTAATCACATTGCAACCGTAACAAAATCAGCAATTTTGGAGCGAATATTTTTTATTTCAATCTTTGTTTTGAATGGCTTTTGTCTTTGTGAACGTTGACATAATTAAATGTTATTCGGAATTATGGAAGCGTGAACTAGATGATATGTCACAGGAAACGATTTATAACCAAAATTTGCAGAACGCAGATTCCTATCGTTCGTTCTTTTTAGCTTTTTGTCAAATCATAATTTGAATATATTCTGTCAAATTTGGCCCGGGAAATATTTTAAGAGCTGGAATTAGTTTCCAGATCGACGCAAAGTGCGCATTAAGAACAAACTTGCGTGTCATCACAAGTGGGAACCGACGTGTTCAACACCATGACCGCTTTACGTTCATTATAATGATTCTCGATCGTAAGAGGGGATGCTGTAGTATAGGCTACAATGGGGAAAATGTAAAAGTTTAAAATACTATACAGAATAACTATAAAGGAAAATAAATATCTTATTGTATTTATTCATACATTTAGACAATAGGCAAATATGATAGATAATAAACATATATCAACATATTTAAATGCAAAAAAAAAGGATATTCACGCGTAGGCCTATAACATTTTTAAAAACAAGTGTAAAATCTATGATACGGACACTTTTTATATAGGCTCTAAAATTAGCCTAAATAGGGCTATCGCCATCCTTTACTTCTTACAATTTACTTTACTGTAGTTTATTTCTATACTTTTCTATACAGTTGGCTATGGTTTTAAATTGTAGGCATTGCATTCAATTCAAAGATGTCCTTCTTGTGCATCCGTCGCCTTGCAAATAGCGCGATGTGTTTGTTCGTAAATCCATTTCACTTAATAACTCCATTGGCGAAAACATGTGAGCTTGTTCATAGATAAATTCATGTTTTTTGATAACATAATGATTAAAATCGAAATATTTTTTTAGAATCTGTTAATTCAAGGTGTTATCATCGATTTTGTGTGATTTTGGTGGGATTTTGTGTACACTACCATTTCGTAGGGTCTTCGCTTTTTTAGGTCTTCGATCTTCGCTTTCGAGGTCTTCGCTTTCGACACACCCCTAATAAAATATCATATTCTGATAATTGAAATACAATTTTGTGTATAGCCTTATAAATTATTTGATGGCTTTATAACAATATTTAGTAAAGCATTACCCTATGAATTAAATTATATAGGGTAGTACACTAATAACAAAAGCAATACGCACTTAGCAATACAATAGAGGGCGTCCGAGAACAAAAACCCATTAGTCCGAATACAGAAGCACCTGTCCGAGTACCGATCCTTAAAGGCCTAGGTAATCTAGGTCCCTTACTAGGTGTGTATTTAGTTGTTGTTTTTGGTGACACTAAATTATTAGGTGATCATTTAGAATGCTAAATGATCACCTATTGTTATTGTATGAAATCTTTATTTTTTTTCTTTTTATTGTTTCTGTACACTATTTTGTGTAACAATTATCTCAAAAAGTTTAATGTCAATGATTACAAAAATTTCAGAATATCTTTCAAATAATATAACTTAATCCTAATAAGCTTTCCAGCATGATCACTCATCCGTGACGACATTTATACGCCATTTTGCGAAATCACATTATCAATCATATCTCCATAATTCATTATCACATATTAATGAAATTCACTACACGTAAACTTCAGGTCAAGGGTAAAAATATTAGCAAATAAAAACGCACGCGCACGTAGGTTCATGCGCGTGATATCGCGCGTTAAAAATTTAAAACGCTCAAAATTAAGTTTTGATCAATTTAGAGCATGAATTAGGCCATTTGCGTGTTTCAAAAAATTACTGCGCAAAAATGCGTTTTTGCGCGCGCGATACTTAAAAAGCGTAAAAAATATGAATTTTTTTTACAAATCTCATTCTACTCACCATCCTTAGTACATTCACCAAATTTGAGTCAGTTCCGACTTAAAATAACGCTATACGAGCACGTTAAAAATGACAAAATGCGCATATTAATTTTACAAAAGTTCTGAAAATGGTGAAAAATAGGTCTTTTTTAAAATGAAAATAATTCTTCAGAATGCAAGATGACCCCCGATTTTTTTAACTTATTCTGGAAGCCATTGAGTTGTAGATATGAATTCATGTACACACTTTACGTACAAAATGTTTTGACGTCATCAAATGGCCACTTGAATTTAAAAATTAGGATTTGTTATCTTTTTGTGTAGATTATCACATTCAACAGAGCGCATCTTGGTTATGTGTGCTCGAATTTCGCACAACTTTCAGTATGTGCTTGCTTAATTAATTATCTTTATCATGAGTTGACACTATCTTCATTTTAATGACGTCATCACGCGTAAAAACTTGAATAACGTAGGCCGTGTAATTTCACCTTCGCAGTAAATTTGAATATCTTACAGCTCTTCAGAATTGAAGGTTACCTTGATGATTATAATTTATTATGAAAGCTGATGAAATGTAGATATTAATTCATATAAAAATTAAGCCTATCGGATGTTGTGACGTTAACATATGGCCAGTTGAAGTGAAAAAGTAGTTTTTTCATATTTTTCGTCAAAGTTATACACAATTCAAAGAGCGCGCACAGCGCTTCTACGTGCCAATTTTTTTTCAAAATCTTATATTTTTTTGCTCAATTAATTATCTTTCGAAATTGTCATCTTAAAGTTTAGTTTGATAACGTCATCATGCCAAAAAATTAGAACATGTGTGTCCCGTAATTTCACCTATGAACACTGTATATAGAAATACAGTATATACTGTACATATTGTATATGGCATATAGGCACAACTCAGCACTATAAGCATATAATAGGATGGCATACATCAACATTTTCCGATCGTTAATTTCAGTAAAATGATAAAAATGATCACCTATAATTCGTCAAAGTGACGAATTAAATTCTAGTGAGAAATTGTTTTTGTAAAACAAAAAATGTTTCTTCTCAATTTCTTTCTGTACAGATTTTGTGTAACAAATATCTCAAAAAGTTTAATGTCAATGATTACCAAAATTTCTGAATGTCTTTCAAATACTTTAACTTAGTCCTAATAAGCTTTTCAGCGTGATCACTCATCCGTGACGTCATTTAGACGCCATTTTGTGAAATCACATTATCAATCATATCTCCATAATTCATTATCACATATTAATGAAATTTACTACACGTAAACTTTAGGTCAAGATTAAAAATATTAACAAATAAAAACGCGCGCACACGTAGGGTCATGCGCGTGAAATTGCGCGTTAAAAATTTAAAAAGCTCAAAATTAAGTTTTGATCAATTTAGAGCATGAATTAGGCCATTTGCGTGTTTCAAAAAATTACTGCGCAAAAAAAATATTTTGCGCGCGCGATACTTACAAAGTGTAAACATTGCAATTTTTTATACAAATCGCATTCTACTCACTATCCTTAGTACATTCACCAAATTTGAGTCAGTTCCGACTTAAAACAACGGTATACGAGCAGGTTAAAAATATCAAAATGCGCAAATTAATTGCATCAAAGTGATGAAAATAGTGAAAAATAAGGCCTTTTTAAAATGAATATAACTCTTCAGAATGGCAGGTGACCCCCAATTTTTTTAAGTTATTCGGGAAGCCATTGGGTTGTAGATACATATTCATGTACACATTAGACGTACAAAATGGTATGACGTCGTCAAATGGCCACTTGAATTTAAAAATTAGTAATTTTTATCTTTTTGTGTGGGTTATCACATTCAATAGAGCGCATCTCCGTTATTTTAGCTCGATTTTCGCAAAAATTTTAGAATGTGCTTGCTCAATTAATTATCTTTCTCATGGGTTGTAAACATTTTTATTTTGATGACGTCATCACGCGTAAAAACTTGAATAACCTAGGTCGTGTAATTTTAGCTACACCATACATTTGAATATCTAATAGCTCTTCAGAATTAAAGGTGACCTTGAAGATTATAACTTATTATGAAAGCTGTTGAAATGTAGATATGAATTCATATAAAAATTAAGCCTATCGGATGTTGTGATGTTATCATATGGCCAGTTGAAGTTAAAACGTAGTTTTTATATTTCTTTAGTCGAAGTTATACAAATTTCAATGAGCGCGCATTGTGCTTCTACGTATCAAATTCTCTTCCAATCCTTATATTTATTTGCTCAATTCATTATCTTTCGAAATTGTCATCTTCGAGTTTATTTTGATAATTCCATCAGACCAACAAATTTGAACATGATGTGGGTCCAGTAATTTCACCTATGCTACACTGTATATAGATATACAGTATATACTGTACATAATAGGTACAACTCAGCACTATAAGTGTATATGCATCATGTCATAGGATGGCGTACATCAGCTTTTTACGATCGTATGTTAACGTACGTGCATGTTTAAAAAATGTTAATTTCATTAAAATGATAAAAATGATCACCTATAATTCGTCAAAGTGACGAATTAAATTCTAGTTATTATTACAGTTATATTTGTAAGCTTCTACTAAAATCCTAAAAGTTTGTCAAAATGTACAATTTTAGCAATTGTGTACATTTATAGTTTTAGCATCCAAATTCCGCACCCCGAGCCCTATTATGCTTTTTAGGTCCCTGAAAACCAAAATAAACTTAGGGGTCAATGGGTATAGTAGGCCTATATACTATTATAGTATTATTATTATAGAATAATAGGTAAATAAATATTCACTCAAAAAAATATTTTCATAATTAATTTATTTTCAGAATAATAAAAAGTGTTTACCAAAGTAGAAAAACATACACCGAGTCAATGACATTGCGCGCGCGCATAGTAACGTACGCGCTGTTTAATCATGGTAATGAAAATTGAGTCAGCTAGCTCTCCGTATCTCTCCCATAGCCCTGGCCTGGGGTTTGGTTACACCACCATAGAGTTATTAATTGTATGACTCCATGGTTACTATAGCGTGATGTAAGATGGTTATGGCTCTACGCCTTCTAGGCCTAGATAGGCTATTTTTCTAACTTACCAAATTTATATTCATACAAAGTTACATTACGTCGGTACACAGAATCAGGCCAAACTGACAAACCCCGAAGAGTGGTTGATGAGACATACTGTAGGCCTACAACAGTTTTAACAACACACGTCACACAGGCCGCCTGCCCTTTAGAGTTTTGGTGATAAAAACTTCTTCTCATCATAGCGCACCGTCCGTACCAGAGCCATATATAGAGAGAGTTACGGCATTGCGTTCACGGATTTTAGAAAGTCACGTGGTGTGCACACCGGCCATGTTTGTGTCCAACTATGCCTATGTAGCGTATGGAGTCGAGTCATTTGCTTAAAAAATGTATAACATTCACAATGCTTTAAATATCGAATTTAATATCAAAACAATCAATTTGTTTAAAGGTTTTTGTTAAGATAATAACGAAATCATAAAGTTACTGCGAACATGATTTTTAAACAACAAAATGTAAAAACAATTCATTACTAGGCTATAGAGAATCGCTGTACAAACTAAACGCGCACGCGTAGAGCGTGCATGGAGCGCACAACCAGAGCCGTTCCGAAATTGCTATTTTTGTTGTTTTTAATCATGTTCGCAGTAACTTTATAATTTTTTTATTATTTTAACAAAAACCTTTAATCAAATTGATTGTTTTGATATTAAATTCGATAATTAAAGCCTTTTGAACGTTATACATTTTCAAAACAAAAGACTCAACTCCATACGCTACATAGGAATAGGCCTAGTTGGACACAAACATGGCTTCTAATCCATTCGAAGTCGTAACTCTCTCTATATATGGCTCTGGTCCGTACCACACAGGAACTTTTAGGGAATAAGTAATTCGGTCTTTACTTACCCTATTTAGAATACGGTAATGGAGTATTGTAGCAGTCAAACGATGTCCAAAGCTGGAAGTATCCTAGGCTTGAAGTAAATAAACTATACGGAGTGTAGAAACCACAATATCCACACGAAGCGCGTAGTACGTGCGCAGTGTAAAGCCTAGGGGCCTAGTAGGCCTAGGCCAGTTCAGGACGATATATATACAACGGTACAATAATTGAAACACGATAACATACAGTAACACGTAGTAAAATATGTAAAGTTAAAACGCTAAATATCAAAATGTAATAGTGCTAATAATTAGGACAACTAATTATTATCGTTACACTCGTAAAAACTCGCTAATAGTTTGCTCATTAAATGTCGATGTCTTCTCGTTGAAAACTTGACGCGGGGAGAGAGATCGCTCGTTGCGCGTTCGCTATATTTACACAACAGCATGCAATTTGCATAACTTCTACGCGTTGAGCGCACACACGCAAATATATGTGTGTGTGAAGTTCCTACAAACTCACTGAACTAACTTCTTGCTTCTTTCAATCAATTCAGCTGGTTGATGGAGACACAATGGACTTTTTTTTCATATATTCATGGTAAAACCAGCTGGTGAAACCAGACTCAAACTAAACCACACCAGGCAAATACTATTTTGTCTTGTTTGTTTTTTCCTCACCAGATCCCCCTCCTCCTCCTCAGCAGCTCCCTTTTCATTCCTGTGGCGCGGCGCGCTGCTTCCAATCACACATCGGCGGTATGTCTATGGGCGGCTATCGACCATATAATAAATATTTAAAGTCTTTTTTGTAGGTTCGTTCACTTATTTCTTAAACAACATTATGATATTCATTCAAATACTGTACTGTATACGAAAATGCAGTAATTTACTGTAGATGAACTTTGTTACCCTACATTTTGTTTTCTTTTTACATTTTGTTCTTCACTGTCTATGACCAACGTTATTATATACAATATTTTGGAATTTTTAGGATTCATCTAATATCACGACGTCAGAGATAACTAGGACCTGTTCTCATCCAGTTGAAATAGTAACGATTAAAAGTTAATTAAATATTTACGAGGGTGGTGGTCCATCCAGCCGAAGCTGCTCACTGCTCACAAAATACAATATGACAAGACATAAACATGCAACAATTAAAATAAATAGAATTTATAAAGATTTAAAAAAATTAAATGTACAAAATAATTAGAATCAAAAGGGAAATCAAATAAAAACAATAAATTAATCTAAATTAAATTGTCCCTCAGAGAGAAAAGACAGGAAAAAGGAAGCAAATAAACAACAGTTGTTTTGAATTGTTACACTATTGCTTTGTGGCAATTAATTGAAGATGCTGTATGTCATAGAATTTTTGTCCTGATGACAATTAAGATATACCAACAAAAGCACAGTAACAAAATCGGTATAACAACGTAAACATACATGATATGTTACTTTTAATTCTTAACATAATATTATTTCAAGCCGCGCACACATATTAGGTTTATGATTTAAGATAAATTTTACAGACCACATTTTTTTGTTTAGCACTGAAAAGAGAATTAACAGGCACGTATAGGCCGGGTGGCAAAAGCCAGATGGCAAAGCCTGCAGTAGTAGAGTAAATTGCATCCAACAAAATAAGATATATAATATAATAGAGTTTATGGTTTGGTGGTATTGGCTACTATAATCCAATAGTTGCGCAGCGCATATAACGCATGCGTACGCGCGCTTAAAATTGTCAAAATTTATTTTCGATGAAATTAGAGTACGTTTCAGGCAATTTTAAGCGTTTAAAAAATTGCCATGAGTGCGCAGATTTTCGCACGCGCACTGCGCGTTAAACCTTAATTTTCACTCTTCTTGCCCGATTTCTGTTTTACAACATTTCTTTAATAATACCATCAAGAATCTCCATGTAAGGCTTTCTCTTTTAAGCCCTTGGTTTTCTCCTCTTGCCACCTCTTCTGATAATCTATAAGATTTCCTTTTTCATCTAACACCTTCTACTTTAAAGCAAATTGCAGCATCCACTGTAGTATTTTTACTCTACTCAACAGCTCACTATGTCAGTCGGATGGTTGGTCGGTCGGTTGGTTGGTCGGTTGGTAAACACTAACTCAAATTTGAGCACGCGACTGCAGCCATTTATATGGCCTTGTTGTAGTTCAACTAAATCAGCAAAGGTTAATTTTACCAAGGGATACGATGCGCTCGCACAACTTCTATATCTTTATCACTTTTTTTAAAGCGATCAGTAGGCCTATATAAAAAATATCAGTAAGTCCAAGAGTTTCCAACACATCAAAAGAACAATACTTTTTCGCATAAGATATATTTTCCAAATCATGTAACCTTTTTAAGCTTCAGTAACGTATAGGCCTAATTGTTAACATAATTTTCAACACTTGCTTTTAGTTTCTTCTAGATAAGATAAGATAAATTTATTGAACAAACGCTTTTGTATCAGCGGCACACGTTTATAAGGCAATGTAAAAACAAAAAGAAAAGTATCAAAAATAACATTTAAGTCTTAACTAAGAAGCGAATTATACAAGTAAAATGAAATAGTAACAAGGCCAACAGCCATTAAGTCGCGTGCTACCAATGCATAGTGATACCGGACCGACAGACAGACCGACAGACAGACCGACCGACCAACCTACCAACTGACCGAAATAACTGAATGTTTAAAAATGTTGAAATGTTTAAAAACAGTTATATTTTTTTAATTTACACGTGCGTAGCCTGTCACTTTTGACGTGCTTGTATAACGTAATTTCGAGTTGAAAAGTAAGTCAAGAAACAGAAATCGGGAAAAAAGCGTGCGCAATAACATTTAACGCAAAAATCTGCGCACTCATGGCAATTTTGTAAACGCTTAAAATTGCCTGAAACGTACTCTTATTTCATCGAAAATAAATTTTGAAAATTTTAAGTGCGCGTACGCATGCGTTACATGCGCTACGCACGTAATTGTATTGCCATATGATGATTTATGCCCTGAAATTTATGAGTACCAAATTTTATTTAATTGTGATTCATGGTTGTGAAGATATGATTACAAACGTGATTTCGTTAAATCGTGCGTAGACCGCGTAATTTTTTATTGCGCACCGTGAAAACATAACCACATCGATTCCTGGCCATAAGGAATATACTGTGAAAAATTTACTTAGCTAGATTAAACTGATATCAAGATAAGATCAGAAAGCGATAAAACGCATAGTGATACCGGACCGACAGACAGACCGACAGACCGACAGACAGACCGACCGACCGACATAGTGAACTATAGAGTCGCGTCCACGCGACTAAAAACAAGGTAATCTTACAGATCGAACAATACTTAACCTATTATGATGGAGTTAATGTTATTATCTATTTATTATCAGTATTATTAATATTTTCAAGTTTAAAGCGAATATATTATCATTATTATTACTAAAAAAAAATATATATATAATTGCTAATTGATTTTATTTTTATTTATTTATTTCAACAATATTTTATGAGGGTGGTCCATCCAGCATCAGCTGATCATTAGGGACCCTCAAACAAACAGTAAATACAAAATAAACTATAAAAACACAAAATTAACAAAGATATAAAAAATAAATATATATATATAAATATATAAACAAATCAGGCAAAGAACATTAATTCTAAACCGCCCGGTGATATACTGAAATTTAATTAATTAATTTGAAACGATAAAGATAAGGATATACAGTATGCCAACAATGAAAGAAGGAAAAAAAGAAATAAAATCAGAGAGAGAGAAACAGGTGTTTTTTCAAAAGAGATTTAAAGGAGGAGAAATTGTAAGAGTTACAATTTTATTATACTGTTATTATTAAAATAAATGCAACTGTTATATGATTATTTGTTCTTATTATATTTAATTTTAATAGTTATTTGTAATTTAATTAAACGTGATACTATTTTTATTATACTATTTAGTCTTATTTTTAGTACTGTATTATTTATTTATTTTATTTAGATTTAGGTAACATTATATAATTTTGAAGGAAGAAAACAAAATTTAAAAAATAGAAAAATATAATATATTATTGAATTAGATAAATGGTAAAATAAATGTTAGTAGATAATATGGTGGGCGGTAAATATTTATATATTATATATTAAGTGTAGTCTTTCTATGTCTCTATGCAGCAGTTAAGTATTGTTTACAGTGATAGTCTACAATTTCACCTATTCTCTCAAATGGAAATTCTAAATAAAGATCATCAAGTAAAATATGATGTTGGTATTCGATTGTACCACTTCTTCTAGATCGCTTATTAAAGAATTAATTCCTACCTCAATTTGGTATTCTTAATTTCATCATGGAGGAGTTTCCAACATGATTTCATTCTAATGATCCCTTTGTGCATGGAGGAAAAAATAAATAATAATTTTTTCCTCCATGCTTTGTGCAACGCGACTCTACAGCTCACTATGTCGGTCGGTTGGTAGGTCGGTTGGTCAGTCAGTCGGTCGGTAAACACTAACTTGTATATGGCCTTGTCTTGATATCAGTTTCATCTAGCTAAGTCAATTTTTCAGAGTATATTCCTTATGGTCAGGACTCGATGTATTTATGTTTTTCACGATGCGCAATAAAAAAAAAAATACGCGATCTACGCACGATTTAACGACATCACGTTTGTAATCATATCTTCACAAGCATGAATCACAATTAAATAAATTTGGTACTCATAAATTTCAGGTCATATTTCATCATATGGCAATACAATTACGTGCGTAGCGCATATAACGCATGCGTACGCGCGCTTAAAATTTTCAAAATTGTCAAATTTATTTTCGATGAAATTAGAGTACGTTTCTGGCAATCTTAAACGTTTAAAAAATTGCAATGAGTGCGCCGATTTTTCCACGCGCACTTCACGTTAAACGTTAATACGCACTCTTTTTGCCCGATTTCTGTTTTACAACCTTTCTTTAATAATGTTATCATATTTGATTCACTTTCCAACTCGAAATTACGTTATACGAGCACGTAAAAAAGGCTACGCACGTATAAATTAAAAATATATAAATGTTTTCAACATTTTTAAAAATGTTCAGCAATTTCGGTCGGTTGGTTGGTCGGTAAACACTAACTTGAGCACGCGACTGCAGCCATGTATATGGCCTTGTTTTAACTAAAGAAGGCCCTAACATATTTCACTAATTAAAAAAATGAGATTAAACAGAAATAAAGAAAAGGGACGCTTTATAAATATGTGTGTATTGTAATGTATTATGGTTAGAACCGTTTTAATTTTAAGGAGAGATGCTGCTGACATCATGGATAAGTTATTGTGTTTAAATATAAAAAAATTCACCCGGAAACTAATCAAATCAGATCAACAGTTGATATCTCCTTATTTTAGGTTGCCAATACAAAACATATCGAGAGAATATTTCGATTGTGATTACATTCATTCTTCTTGATAAAAGATCAGTTGATACTTTGTATAAAATATGTAAGGAAGAGATTGACTATTTTACAGGTGATCTGAAAGTGTTTGGAAGATGGTTTGATGGTAACATGAAAAGTGTAGGCATCCATTTACTTTAGTAGCTATAGCTTTAATAGATATTGTTTCCAAATGATACTGGCTATACACCCAAATTCCTATTCATAAAACACAATTTTTTTTTACAAATTAATTGTCCGCCTTTACAATGGTATAGTTCAGTGATGATGATTTTTTTTTACATGGGTGGCTTTTTGGTTAGTGCTTTCCAATCGGTAGACCATGGTTTGTTTGAAACCCAGTGAGAGATTAATTAGAAGGTTAGGTTAAGGTTTAGGAGTTAAGAGCTGGTATGGGCATGTTACATGATACTGCAGGATATTATTAATTGTATTAACATCGACTAATTATGCACTGAACAAACACACCCTATTCTGTTTTATCATGTCGTAGATAACTTTTAATTTATTCATGTAATTATGTTTAAACAAATCAGCGATTGGGCTGGAGACAATCGCCACGTCACCACTCCTTAAATCCTGAATGCGCGCGCATGTAGTTTATGAAAATAATAACAGGCTATACGTTTAATTTCTTTATTTTATATTCAAGTTCAACTTAAAATTTATTGTCAAATACAAAGTAAATGAAATTTGCCTTCCAAGGTTCAAATTACAATTAAAATAACAACAGTCAAAAACATACAATACTATACAATGGATAAGATAATATATAAGAAAATATGCTTATGTATAAAACATTATGAACAGTATAAATATTAAAACACTATATATAGAATAAAATATAAAACGTCTCAAGTTATCTTTTAAATTGCTTGTATTATTGCCTGATTGCACACGGAAGAAATTATTTATTATGACGCTCAGTCTTCTTAATTGAGTCTCTTCAATTACAAATGGCGCGAACAATTCTTAAAGCGAGTAGAAGCACTGCAAAAGAGGTACTTTATGGCGATCTAGGTTGGCAACCAATTAAAGTAACTCAGGATATTTTTTAAGCAAAATATATAAGAAATGTTATGTGTATGAAAATGTATCGTTGGCCAAAACTTATATTAAATACAATTATTAGACATAAGAATTTTAATTCAAGGTACCAATTTATTAATGAATTTGAAAAAACTTGTGATTATATTAAGTTCGATTTCAATGCCATTCTTAATGATATATGTACAGGTACTGATATTGATATAAACTGGGTCAAGCCATTTGAAAATACAATTAAACAATCGTATTCTACTTTTTGGAAACAAGAAGTATTAAGAAAATCATCTTTGCTTGATTACTCTTTGATAAAAGAGTCACCTGGCCTAGAACCTTACCTACTGGATAAAACAGATTTTTATGGCTCAAGTTTAAAATTTAAACTTCGTTCAAACACTTTACCACTTGGAAAAATTACAAATAAGTGGAACATTGATAATCTAAATGACAAGTGTAAGGTTTGTGGGTCAGGTGAAGAAGATGTTAAACATTTCCTGTTTATTTGTAATAAGTTACATTGTATTAGAATGGAAGAATTACAACGTAAACTTATTGCAATAAATTGTGTAGATACTTGGGTAAATTTTATTTCTGGTGACCTATCTATAAAGGTTCAATATGTCCTAGGAAGCACGTTATTCCATAAAAATAACTCTCATGACATTTATGCTGTATTTGACAGTTATTGTAAAATGTACACAAGCCGTGCTTGGAAATTAAGAAATGCAATTGTATTACAACTTTGAACTGTTTTATTTTTAAAAAGTGTTTTCTTTTCCATTGCTGTTGCAAAATTAGTAGTTGTATTAGTGTAGTTTTAGTTTGTAAATAAGTTTTGTAATAGCGTCGAGTCAAATTTTATGTCATTATCTCAAATATGTTTTATTTTCGTTTCAGTTTTTATTTTTCATTGTTTTTGTATTGAATTTTGTAATTGGTATGGACGCACCATCTACGCATGTGTGCCACTGTTAAAAAAGTGTTGTTCCAAATAAATATTATTATTATTATATTATTATATTATTATACTGAAATTTATAAAGTTAAAAAGAGGATGAGACTGGTCGTTAATTATACATTTTAGTTTTTTCTCCATAACCTTATCGCATATATCATGGATAGATGGGACGTTTGCACCTATTACCTTCTTAGCCATTTTTATTATTCTCTGTAATTTATTTGAATTATTCTTAGATAAACTATTTAGCCATACAATACAGCAAAATGTTAATATGGACTGTATCATAGCCTGATGGAATAGAGACAGCTACATTTTCAAACTACCTAAGTATTGCTATGATTTTTTTCTGAATTTTTTAAATCTCGGTGAGTCTAACGGTTGAAAATACTCATGATTCTTACAGTCGCAAGAAAATAAAGCTTACTCAAACCACCACCTCACAGACAGCCGCCTAGATATATCGTTTGATTTATTGTCTTTTTCTTATAGTTGTATCATTCAAAAACATTTTTTATTGCGATACAATTAGCAAATCCAAAAGAATTCTACCACGAAGTTCATCGACCGTGAACAAGTTATACATTGTGGTTTTAAGTAATTGATGTAAAGGACCGCTGATTATGATTCTTGTTATAGAAATTAACGTGTTAATGAGTCATATGCTTGCTGTTGAATATGATTGAAAACAAAATCTTATTGTGTTGAATCACAAACATAACTTTTGGCAAAATATTAATAAAAGGTTTCTAGGGGTTATCAATGAGCCTATTTTAGGACAGTTAGGAGAAAAAAGAGCTGTTTCAAGCTTGGGCCAGAACAATGCTTGTCTCTCTGGATGTTCTTCCCATTCGATATAAGTTGTCGTGGTTAATATCTTGTGTAACAGTATCGGCATGTCTTTGGGTGACACCTTTTCAAGTAATATCACTATCAAGATATATTCATGATTGTCTAACATACGCATATGCGCCATCTCTAACTCGAAGTTACACCACTCACTTTTGGAAAAATGTTTGGAGACAACCAGCAAAAGCTTCCGACTGAATTTAACAGCGTTTGCAATGTTCGTAGTGATTGCTTCTCCTGGAAAGTCTCGATAGTCGACGCATAGTTTAAAATTCCGCTGCTCCTCCAACGATGGCTGTAAAACATCAAGAACCCATACTGAATATTTTCTCCGTTGATAGTAGGAGGTCCTTGGTTACAAATTCGCTGGTATTGTTTACGAAGTCGTTGGTTCCAATACCTAAAATATTTACATAATTTTTATTAAACGTTAACATTGAAATGAACGACTAGGTGCTTATTGTGTTATTATATTAACATTACGGATATGACTATGACCAATGGAATTAAGCTAATACGCTTTTGGGGCTATCGTGGAGAATGTTTTATAAACGTATATTTTTGTAATGTCAGTAATTATAATAAATTTCCAAAAATTAAAAGTTTTTTGCGTAAGCAATTAAATATTTAAAATACTAATATCACTGATCTTACCTTAAATGAAATCTGTAACGGTAAAGATTGACGACAACCATAATTAGAACAATAAGCCCAGCTGAAGCACATTACAGTGTAGTTTATCGGAATCGAAATTCAACAATGTCGTGTATTCTTTACTATCTTTAAATGGGCTACATTCTGTGTTGTTGATGTCTTGAATTGTAACATTCGTTTTCCCAATCCATTTTCTAAACCACACTAAATCACAGTTACACAAATATTTGTTGTACGCCACATCTATAAACTGTAATTGAGTCAGATTTTGGAGTCCAACATCCTCTATGAGTGTAGTCAGCAGGTTTTTATCTAGAGACATTCCTTGTAATCGCGATGAACCTTTAAATGTGTGTGTATACTGGTAATCTGATTGTCACCTAGATATTGAAGATCTGATAAATTATGGAAAGTTCCGGAGTCAATATAGTTTCTAGAGTTTCTTGCAAGATCAACTGTTATTAGTTTTTTACAATTGTTAAATACCTTAGGATATATTGTTGTTAAACCACAGTATTGTAGATATAATTGTTCAAAAGAAACGAGATCATCAAATCATTATCATCATCATTAAATTCTGGAAAGAGTAGTTTTTCAGTGACGAAATACTGTTGTAGTTGCATTTGGCACAGTATCTTGCGATGGAATAGCTTTCAATCCTTTATTTGAACAATACACTTTATGATTGTAGTATAATTCCGTTTCATTCTTACAATATGTACAGTTACATAATAATTCTTCAAACAATCAATTTCATTATTTCTGAAATTAATTGACGTTATAATCTCATTTGTAAGTAAATTGTGCAAATTCAAATTAACAACTTATCTTCATTATCACTGTCATCTTGGACAAAACAATTTAATTAGTAATGGTTTATTCATGTTTTAACAAACTAAATACTTTACCAATCATGTTATGTTATAGGCCTAGTGGAAAACTTTTTGAGGGATTAATTTCAATCCTCCTCTGAATCCCTTAATTTGCATGTTGTTTAAGTATTAACATTTTATAAAAATAATCGAAGAAGAGATGGTTTGATAATTTAGAGTAAAGATCCTATTCATGTAGATTCTGTAGCTTCTGTTTGATATTAAGAAAATATCAAGACAGAACAAGATATGATTTTGTTGCAAAAAGACCAACATTTTATTTTTGGATAGTTTTTGTGAAAGATACTTAAAGCTAGCATGAACATTTCATGAGTAAGCATGTATTAAAGACCCCTTCCCTGCAATTTTGGACGTTTTTTGGAAAATAATACATATATATCACTTTAAAAACATTAAACCATGTCATTCCTTGTCTTAAATGTACGTTTTATGGTAAATTATGATAAAAAGTGAGAAACAATGCACTACCTAAGTAGCTCGCGGCGATCGACCTCTCCGTGGACGGTCTTAGGCCTAGCCTAGCTAGGCTTAGTTTTGTAGGCCTAGCTGGTAAACATCGGTAACGTACGAACATCGTACGCTAGCTATATACCTAGCCTGACGTTGTATAGTTGCTGCATTAATTGTCTTTCTATTTTTGCCAGACTCCGTTGATACAAGTTGGGGAAAACCCGGTATTTTCGCTGAAAAGTTAGGAGTCTTCCATTTGTTTTTGCCTCACGATCGATCGAAAAGTGGCCGAATTACAGGTGAAAAACAAAAATATCAATCCGCGCGCAATGCATTTTGGGATTTATAGCGGGCCGCTATAATTATTAGAATCGACTTATTTTTCACATTTTTAACAGTTTAAAGACGAAAAAAGTTATCGCAATAGGACCATATAGTATTATTTTTACATTAAATATAGTTTGTGATGTTAAATTAGATCTAAAAAACGTAG
The DNA here is from genome assembly GCF_963402885.1 of Antedon bifida. NCBI lineage: Eukaryota > Metazoa > Echinodermata > Crinoidea > Comatulida > Antedonidae > Antedon > Antedon bifida. The sequence goes on along the minus strand of NC_136228.1, from coordinate 21,226,908 downwards.
GGAAGGGGGCTTTAACCTTTGGACATTTTTAGTATTTATAGTATATTGATTTTGTCCCTAGATCTCGATTTACTGTACAGTATTGTTTATCTTGGTTTTTTTGCCACTACTTCCTGTATGTTTTTTTGTATTTGTTATTTTTTAAAGATGCAACAGCAAAAAAGTTGCTAATACGGTAGATAATTTTTGATATATTAAGTTATTAACTGTATTTAGTCATCATCTGCTTCTCTTATTTAACATTTGCATAAGTGTGAAATATCCTCTTATAAGAAATATATTCCCAAAACAATCCTATTATTAGGCTAGTTACAATCCGCTATACGGGATTAAATTAATAGGCCTAAATGACGTAATGCAAAAGGGCATAAAGAGAAGTACGACTGCATGCTATTGTAATCATAGTCAATAGAAACTTAGAAAGTAATGTTGTAATGTAACAAACTAGTAAAAGGTACGAATGAATTTAGTTTGTTTCTTAATGGTCAATCGTCAAAAGATTATTTACCGATATAATATTTTAACACAAACACAAATTACAAAACACGAGAAAACTATACAGATGACCTCTGCATCACAATGTATGATCGATGGCAGATTTCAGGTCATTTCATGAGTTGTAATGACCAGAATAGCCGCCCATACACACGACGGCAGAATTGCTTGCACGCGCGCGCGCACTGCTGCTGTCATCCCCCAAAAACCACCCATCTCTACACACACACCACACCACGCACCACATGTGAAGAAGAGAAACGTTGCCATTTCAAAGACAGAAGTGACACAAACCATCCAAACAGTACGTACCGAACATTGGACAAAGATGGTACCTCGTCTACGGCTGCTACGATCTCTTACAAGAAACATTTCCATTTCAACGACGCAACAGACTACAGTAATCAAAATAGTACCGGATATTTGACAAAAAGAAGACTGTACCTCGTTCCTACGGCTGCTGAACAGTGCTAGGGGCTAGGGAGGTCCGTGTGGGTATCAATCAGTATCATCAGCATCATTATCCATACAGCTGGCGCGCCTGCTGGAATCAAATCAAAAGGACTTCGCTGGTTTTGCTTGGTGGAGACAGGGCCTAGACGGAATGTTTATTCAATCCACTCATCAGAAAAGTCTACTGTACTATTATATGAATAAACAACTGAGCTAAAGCTGTGATTTAATAGCGACAAGGATGGTTCGAACATGGAGGTAAAATGGTTCGAAGGTGAATCAAGGTAGGCCTAGGCTAGCTAATTTAAATTAAATAAAAAAAAAATTTAATTTCTTTCAGACCACAGTCACATAATAGAGGTAAGTGAAAGAATCATTTTAAAACAAAAATGATTGAATTTGGATAATTATTACTGAAGATATTGCAATATCAAGTGTCGTCTAATAATGTAACCCGATATCCTATTTAATTAGGGTCAACAGTGCGGTTCTCGGGCGATTAGCAAATAAATGATTATAATTATCCTTGTTGTAGTAAGAACTGATATATTTTACCTCCGCCAAGGAGGTATATGTAATCGATGTTGGTTTGTTTGTCTGTTTGTTTGTTAGCAGGATTACTCAAAAAGTAATTACAAGATCTTTACCAAAATGAATATACAGATAGATTTTGGGACCATTTGGGACCATGGTCCCAATTCTGGACCACTTTTTAATATACTTTTCAGACCTGCTAGTGTTAAAAGATAAGACAGAATTTTTCAAAAGCCGGCGAGTAGTCTTAAAGTAACAAGTAAACTGAAATTGCATTTTCTCGAGAACTACTTGTCAAAAAAACTTCATTTTTGTACAAGAGGCAAGAGTTTGTAATTGTCATTTTTTCAGTAATTAGCATTTGGATTTATATTTTTTCCTGGAGAAATCTTATGTAGGAGAATTTTACAGTAGGCCAAGGTATGCACTCTCGGAGTGGCTTTCTAGTTTATATATATTATTATAACCGCTTCGTGAATAAAAATACTGAATAGATGAGGGCGTATCAATTTGATCTGTGCGTACAATTGAGGACTAGTGCTGTTCCGCCGTACCACACCGAGAATGTTAAAGAGTCGCTATCCAATCGAGTTTGAACAATACCATGAAAGCCCCAGTGGTCTAATGGTTAGGACAATTGCATATCAAGCAGATGGTCCGAGTTTGAGTCTCGGTTGGGGCGACTTTTTCTCATTCTCACAGATTTCCTCATCTTTATCGTTTCAAATTAATTAATTAAATTTCAGTATATCACCAGGCGGTTTAGAATTAATGTTGTTTGCCAGATGTGTTTATTATAAATAAGATATTGCGTATATTTTATAAATAGTTTGTAGAAAAATAGGCCGTATTGTAATGAATACCTTTGAAATGAAGCGAGGGTATTTTGAGGTCAAATCTCTGGGGCGCCGTAATTTATTCTCGGGCATGCCTGGTTGTTATCTCGGCCGCCTTCTCTATTTTATAGGTTTTTTCGACGTTGCCAATGTAATTAAAGCTGCTTTCACATCGCGCCTGGATTCGATCCGGCGCCGTGAGAAAATATCATGAGCGTTGAGCGCGCTTTCACATTGAGCACGAATTCGGTTGTTCATGTCATGTACATTTATTTTGAATTCAACCAAGTGGAACAAACATTCGAAATCGTCGACAGCAATAGCGATGATCTTGAAATGCTAAGCCTTTGGCTAAACAAAAAACGCGAACAACAATGGGTCAACATTGTCAATAAAAAAAGAAAGACGCATGGTCAGTTCGAAACTTTAGTCAGAGAGGATCTTGAAGTGGATCCTGACAAATTTTTCAATTTCTTTAGGTAAGTTTCTATGCTAACTGACCTACCTGTTGAGTGTGTGTGTGGATGTCATGAACTTAATTGTCAATTAGAATCCGTTAATTGCACAATATGTCATGAGTTAGTTTTTTCCGTTATTTTTTTAACTGAGTATGATTTTCAATTTGTTTACAATTTCGAATGCAAAAAATTACTCCACGAATTAGTACAATCAGTTCCCAAATAATAGGCTACGGGCCTGACATAGGCCCTAGTAGTAGGCCTATAATGGTATTTAGCCTAGGTACGCCGTTACGCAACATTTCGATGATATGAATTTTATGACTAAAGGCCTATGCATTTTTTAACTTAACCAATTTGTATTAGTTAGTAATATGATAATTATAATAATAAATTACTAGTCTAAAAAAAATGATTTGAGCTTAATCTTTGTCGCGTTAAGTTATTTTTTAGTTAGGCCTAACGTTTTTCAAACTTGTTTATGACATGTATATAGGCCTATGTTATACATTGTGTTTCAATGGAAGGAAATAAATGAATGAACAGGGTAGACGATTAGGCCTACAATGTCATAAGCTAATCAGTTTTTGTAACACCTATTAGGCCATATAAATCTACTAAAATATTGATTTCTGTTGATCTCACAACTTGTCTGACTGACTTACTGCAATCATCATTTTTGTTTTGTTTGGTTGTGTTCTCTTCCAGAATGACTCAAGTTCAATTTGAGATATTATTTTATTTAATTAAAGATGACATCTCAAAAACAGACACAAATTTCAGAAAGAGCATCACATCCAGAGAGCGCCTAGAAATATGTCTAAGGTACGTAAGATTTGATTTTGCTACTGTATTAGTGCAATTTTTATTGAATTAATATACTGCTCCAAGTGTGTACTATAGTAAAAAATGATACAATATAGAAAGTCATGTGGGTATTCACCTCACAGCTTTATTAAGTGATGCGCACGATACTTAATCATTTGTAATAAAAAAAAAACCAATTTCAATGTTTAGTGCTTATGGAGAGCCGCACTAATTAGGACATTTATGATAATTGTACACATGGAAAAAAGGTGTTTTTATGCAGGCCTACATTGAGTTTATATATTTTTTATATATCTTTCTCTAGATTCCTTGCCTCAGGAGACAGTTATACCTCTCTGCATTACAATTTCCGTGTAGGAATTAGTACAATAAGCGCAATAGTCATGAAGGTGGCAGATGCTATCATAGGAAAACTCTAACCAGTATATATGGCCCCGCCCAGAGCCATATATATAAAGAGTTAAGACATTGAAAATTAGAAGCCATTTCTGTGTCAAAGAATTCGCACGCTGAGGGCGCGCGCGCATCTATTTTGTATAGCGTTTTCATATAGTTCATGCATTATTTTTAGATTTTGTTGTCTATGAAATAACGCTTAGATTCCGTTTTTATTTTAGTAATTAATTTTATTAATAGTATTGATTTGGTAACATATATATATTTTTTATAACAACAAAAAAATAAATGCTAGGGCCTACATGGAAGTTAGGATACATCAAAGTATGAACCAATACAAAAAACACACAAATTCACCCCTCTTTTTATACAGTATATGGCTCTCTGTGTGTTTTTGACACAAACTGCGCCGCCAATGTTATTAAAATTCAGAGACTCGTTCATCATTTTATTTGTAATAATTTACCTTTATTATTTTAATTTTGTTCATATTTTTGTTCCTTTTCAGTATTCATGACATTTTATTATTTTAATAATCAAATTATACTAGTACATATGTTAAGATCTGTCTACACTATCAAACTAGTGTAAATGAAGAAAAGTTTGATGTGCCCAAATATGGTAGTGATATGATGTCAACGTGTCCATATATGGGCATATCACATGTTGTTTTTGTCACATAAAGTTTGATAGTGTAGACAGAGCTTTAGAAATGCTATTATTTTAATTTCTATTCTTCACATTGTGTTCAGTCTCAATCTCAAAAATCGCATCGCTAATAACTTTTTTAATTTGGACCGGTTTCACCTTCGGGAATTTTTCGACAGTTTTGAATGCAGATTCAAAAAAATATGCTAATGCCTTCTTCTTCCCTGCCTTTTCCCTGAAAAATAATCAATTATTACAGCATTCACATCTTCATTTTTGGCTAATTTTCTTTTTGTGAGAGTATGTTTTGGTTTTGAGGTACTGGGAATATCACCCTCATTAATAACAATTTCAGATGCAGGGTTTAAGCTGGCAACATAAAATGGTTAGCAATTTGGCTAATTGGATATGAAAATGATTAGCCAAATTTTAATTTGATTAGCCAAACCAAAATTAACAAAAAAAAAGACATGTGCAATATTTTTATTTTAAAACAAAACTTTATTACTGCTGTCATTCATTACTAATACTATAGTAACTATACATTTCTCAAAGCACGGCGTGCCTTTTTGGAACTCCAGATTGCAAATGCCTCTTCAAAGTCAAAAGTGCGCCTGTCACCCCCATTGATTGAAATCATCATTACATTGCTCAAATGAGGGATTGTCATTCTGTTGCGCAAGGATGTCTTGGTTAAATTCATAACACTAAAACCCCGCTCACAATCAACAGTTGCCATCGGAAGTGAAAGGATAAATTCATACAAAGACACCATGAGGGGATAGAGATCGTTCAGAGATTGGTCATCTAAGAATTTCACCAACTCCTTTAATTTCATGGATTTGCACCTTACAACTAAAATTCGTTTTATTAATTTCCATTCTGCACTTAATTTACTGTGATTACCAAGGCTATCATGGTCCTTGAAATGCTCACACACCTTTACAAGATCATCATCCCCATAAGTAGCAAAATCGGCGCTGGTTACATCAGGGATACTGGAGGGCAGCAAAAAGATGAATTGAGCAATTTGGTCCATATTCCCTAACCGTTCCCCAATGTTTTTAATGATATGTGTCATAAATAAGGCAAATATTGATTTACACTCTTTACGCATAGACTCATTATCCCTGACATGATGTCCCTGATAGTCAAATCCCTCTGGAGTAGCAGTCTTTGGTACTTCATCAAGAAAAGCCATGTACTTGGTACCAGTTTGGGTTTCAGATATTGATTTCAACTCGGCAACACATGCTTCTACTTGACTTAAGACTGTGTTTAGGTTCAAGTCTTGCTTTTGAAATGTCAAGCATAGTTGATTAAGGATGTACAGTACATCGGTTAAAAAGGCAGAGCATGCTAAAAACTTATAGCTGGTCATAGACTTTAACAGTCCTTGCCCAACTGCACTTTTATCCTGAATTAACAGAGACACAAGAGCAACCCAGTTACAGTTTAAAGCCTCTAGTGCACCAAAAAATGATAACCAACGTGTATGAAATATTTGGACAAATTTCTTGTCTGCTTGATCTAATACACTCTGCATTGCATGTAGAGTTCTAGTGCACTTGCCACTATATTCAAAATATTTAAACGTTTTATTCATTATCTCTTGGAACTTAAGCAAGTAGGGAATAGTATCGGCAGCTTGTCCACTAGCCAAAGCCAGTCGATGGGCTACACAATGGATCGGTATCATGTATGCATTGTGCTGCTTGAATTTAGTAGCAACACCATTTCTGCAGCCAACCATGACACTAGCCCCATCACTACCTACACTTGAAACCTTCTTAAAATCTATGTTAAATTTAGTTAACACATTGTACACAGCTGTGTATATGTCATCTGCTGTAGAACCAGTTAAACTTTGCAATTGCAAAAAATCAGTGGTAAGTTGCCCTTTACATACAGATTTTAAATATATTATGACACTTTGTGTGACAGAAACATCGGTGCTTTCATCAATGCATACCGAATACCAACTACTTTCTTTAATTTTGTTTAAAATATTATTTTTTATAAAATTCGCCATAGCATCCTCCATGTCATGTACAGCGTCGTAAGACTCGTAGTTGGTATGTTTATCCACTTCCAAGTCTCTCAGGTTGTCACCACCAAGATCACAACACAACTGTTTCAATGATTTTATTTTTCTGAAAATAAATAAAATACAGAGTATTATAACCATTGAATAAAGATATATTATTGTTTATATTATATTCTAGTAAATCCATGTGTAATATTTAAATTACATTTTTTGTATGATGACATTTTAACTAATTATTATATAATTAGTTAAAAGGTTACAAAAAATGTAATATATTACACACAGATTTACTAACTAGAAGAATTTTTTTATTAATAATCAATAAATTAAAAATACAAAATGAAATCACAAGCTCATCGAGTATAGTAAGTTTAGCCTTATATTATATATTATATAACACTTACCTGGTAGCAATGTTTTCTTTGCACTGAAAGTAGACAATGTTCATAACCGCTTTCACTGCAATTGCAGCTTTGGTGTTGGCACTCACAACTGCTGACTTCCAGCTCTTTGTAGGCTCCTCCGAGACGAATGCAATCTGAGCATATTTGTGATCTTCAATCTTTTCATGCTTGTTAAGAACATCAGCTTTGGTCACACAGACCCCTTAAGAAAATAAATACAGTGTTATTTTATTAATATTAAAAAACTTTCGTAGGCCTAGGCCTAGGCTAGGCTAGGGCTACTAAAACATGTGTGAATGTGTACTGGCCTAGCTAGCTAGGCCTATCCTATAAAATATATTTATTTCAATAATTAATACTAGGCCTAGCCTAACTAAAAAAGCCTTGTGTTGTACAATCTTCACAAGTCCCATTTTTAAAAATACAACATTTAAACCAACCTTTAGTGAATGTGTTGACACGTTTGGTGTCCGAACACCATTTACAGAACGCCGTGGTTAGGATTCCGGCACCGGAACTCAACTGCCCACCGTTAGAGAATCCGACACGCTATTGCGCATGCCCAGAGCGAAGTAATTATAGCTTGCACTAGTGCCACAGACCGCACACACCACCACCAGTGTTAAATAGGGATTTACTGTGGCGTTTACTGTAGCCTAGTTAGTTGTCGGGCGAGGGAGTGATGGATTAAACTTGGCCTAGGCCATACATGAATTAATAATTAAAATACGACTACGCCACGCGTTAAAATAATTTTTAAGAATCAGTATCTATCTAAGAATCGTAATTCTGTATTTTTATTAGACAGAGGAAGTATGAAGTAAGAAATGTACGAAAGTGAATAGCGTAGCGTTGCGACCCCGACTTCCGGGCCAAAAAACAGTTCTGTTTTTTCACATCCGCGCGGCGGCTGCTGTCAACAATTAAATCAACTTGTATTGCATGTTATCTTGTTATACAGTATAGTGCGTTATATGAAATCTTTTATTTTGTACTTGAAAAATCATAAAACTAGTTATGTAATTATAATTATTCATAATTATATGAAGTTTATATATTTATTACGAAATAAATAGGCCCACTGGTCACATCTACTACTGGTAGGCCTACTACTACTAGGCCTACTAGTAGTATTATTTAGTAGGCATCTAGGCTAGTTCGCCGTGGCGCAGCTATTAAATGATCCATCGCTGTACGTTAGTATGGAGTCGCCGATTACCTCGCTCTGGGCATGCGCAATAGTGTGTCGGATTCCCTAACGCTGGGCAGTTGAGTTCCGGTGCCGGAATCCTAACCACGGCGTTTACAGAAACATAACTGCTCACCATCACCAGCATACTCCACTCTGAGCCATTGGTATTTGGATAACCATTTCCCCATGAGCTCCCTGCTGGCGTTAGTATTTCTCGTGGCCTCATATGCAGGCTTCCATTTCTTATTATTATTAGGAGGCCTAGCATTCTGACTCGATTCTGGACAGATCAGCCACTTATCCATAATTATAATGTCGCAGGTAAAAAAAACACACCAAGACGCGCGAACCTCGATAGTCGATCACATAAATAGAGAGGAGCAAAGTTTTAAGAACAAACAAACAAACTTTGTCATGTTGGCGGCGCTGTTTATAAACAACTGCAGAGCATGCACAGCAAGCGCGACGAAGTTGTTGTTACAACCTGTTTCAGTACTGATGATCGAGACGCGATCTCTGCCCGCGAGACATGAGAAGCTAGCGGCTTAGCAATGATAGGCCTAGGTTTGTGCCGATTGAGCATTAGCTATTTGGCGAATTGCAGCCAATGTTTTTTCGCCAAATTCGGCTTTGATGGTGCATTTGGCGATTTGGCGAGCGACAGCTTAAACCCTGAGATGATGTTCCTTCTTGATCGTCTTGAATAACCTCACCATCCAATATAGTAGTGAGAAGTTTCTCGCAATCATCTGATGATGGCAAATTGAAATTACCGGTGCTTCTGCAAAACATTAAAAGCAAATGATCACGGTTATTTTCAAATTGAACAAATACATGCCTCTCTGTGCATCCTGCATCTGTTCTCACTGTATAATCAGTCAGATAGTTTTGGTGTAAAATTGATGTGAACACTCGCATTAATTTATTTTAAATGTGGTCGACAACTAATAATTGGTGATAGTGGAGGGGAGTTTATTCAAGGATGTAAAGTAGAATGAGTTTATAGTACCTTCTTGTACTGACAAATGCATTTAAAAACTGCATTTGGTCAGCCCACTATACTTCCTAAGCTTTCTGCCCAGTCCCTGCCCACTGCGACTCATTTGTGCAACTTTTCTTAGGTATGCAACATAGGCATCCTTGATATTTGTAAACTTCTTAGATGGTATTTAACCTGAAATAAGGGGATGTTTATAAAATAAAAATGTTCCAAGCAATACTGTTTGGATAATTTGATACAGTACTATTGATAAATGACATATGGCAATCAGTTTCTGTTATATTTATAGATACAGCTTTAATAAAGATGTTTTATATAACACAATGTAAATCAATTTTGCCATATTTTTTGTTGTCCATGCTACTACAGCATTTTTTAAACAATTTATCCAATCCAAGTACATACATTTATACATAATTTAATACATAACACATTAAGGCCTAATCTGAGACACTTACCAGATTCAACTCCAACTTTAATAGCGATATCATCCCACACATCATTTTTATGTCAAACATCTTTGTACCGCTTGTCCGACAGATCATATAGGATGCTATTCTTTTCCACTTCCATCTACTGCACCCCTTACAACCAATCCAGTTGTCTGGGTTTTCATCGTATGTGCCTCTACACTTTGAACATATGTCTTCATTTATTTCTTCTCTTGCTTTCTTTCTTTCTTTCTTCGATTTTTTCCTTTTTCTTTCCCGGGGTGTTCCACCATGAAATTTCTTACAGATCTATACCAAGAAGCTTTAGCGGATTTGTGAACGGCAACATCTAGGGGTTGAAGTAAATGGCTAAAATAACTTGTTAAGCAATAAAGGATAATGTCTTGATCTGCACAAAATGTGACGATCTCTAAATTAATGTGGAAGGAATGACCGTCGACGAATAAAATAATTGAAAACTTAACTTTGAATGACTTTTTATGAACAGAAGTGGTTCGAAATGTACTCAAAAAAAATTTCTGAATTTACCCACCCGGAAAGTGACTTGGCAAAGGCGGAATGCTCGGGGGCTCCAGCAAGAGGGTCATACCCAAACCTGCTGCCGGGGAAGATTATAAGAGGTGGAATAAAGTTTCCTGCGGCATTGCAGGCGCCAACGACAGTTATCTGGTGCTTTGTGGAAGATGTTTGCTGGTATATGTCTTGGGCACCTCTGGGAGCAAGGATCTTGTCTGCCTTCCCCATCAACGGAAATCCAATTTCATCCGCATTGTATATGCGTATAGGGTCGCCGATTGCTTCTACCATTTTATTTTCAGTTATATATTCCTGGCATTCCCTAAACCATCCGTCAATCTTTTCTTCTGTCACACTTGCCCGTTCGCGACCTAATGGTTCTGGCTTTCTAAATGAGATTTCTGGATGCCTCTTCATATAATTTCGGGCCCATTGCCAAGGTTTCATTAAATGGATTTGATGAAGTAAATAAGTAATTATTGCTAGGTAAAGAGGGTTTATGTTTATGACAGGTAGCTTCAGGTTCGGCGATGGTGATATTCCGTCGGCTTCACATACAATGTAAATAGATAAATGATGAAAGTACAAGTAGGTTAAATTATCATGAGCTGTATGACCCTTTTATTCATATAAGGTAGAACTTACCGATTATAATTACAAGATACAATTAAGTAGAAATAATACAAACGAAGAGTGCCAGAGGCCTAGGTCCCTGGAAAGTTGTTTACCACAATTTAGCGCATTTAGCAAATTACATGCACAGTAAAATAGCCAGAACTTAGTCATATTTGGCCTGCTACATTATAGTAATAGGTAGGAAATAAATGATTCGTCCCCTGAATCAGAATACAAGAAAGTAGGCTTAGCCTAAAAATGATCAAGAATACAATTAACAATCAACAATTACAATTGTAAAAAGATTAACTAGTTTAAATTAATTGAAAACATGTCTATACAAAGGGTCTACTATGCCTTTGTAAAAAGATTAACTAGTTTTAGTTATTTAAAATGAACACAGAACTTCAATTATTTAACAATATGCCTATTTAGTTTAAAAAAATACTCGCGGGAGGTTTCTTCTATTTGTAAGACATCTCCACTTCGCATCACTGTGATGGTGCTTGTTTCAACTACCTTTACCACTCGGCAAGTGATGTTATCTTGGAGTGCGTTGCTTGCCTGGGTATTTTGAGTAGGAGCTGGAGGAGGAGCTGGTGCTGATGATGGGATTGGATCTTCTTGCGAACTTAGTTCGCTCCTCTCATCAGCAGATAAAAGGACAGGTTTCCCCCTGGATATCTTCTGCATCTTTGGTACGGGTTCTGGGGACTCTAACAATATCTCATCCACCAGGGAGTTGGATCCGGGAGACAGGGCTAACACTGGCAATTCGGCCATTATTGAAGGGAGTTCGGCAACCTCCGCTGGCTTTGGTTGTTGGTGGCGAGTAGGTATTGACTGCGGCTTGCTTCTTTGTACGTGCTGGTGGTGATTTCTCTGCTCATGTCGAACTTGGTCCGCTTTCGTGTGGAAATTCCATTCAGAAACCATATTCAAATTTCTTAGGGTGCCTCTCCCATCTGTGACGTTTGAGTGGAGAGGCGGTCCTGAACTGTTCCTCACAACAGTCGCAAGTAAACATACTGAGTCTGTAAATATAAAATAAGAACAAGAAACGTATTAATAAAATCTACCTATATTGCCAAGGAGGGCGTTGTTCTCGACGGGAGTATCTAGTTTCTCGTACAATTGGTACCTGGTAGTCAGGGAACGGGAAAGGTTCAGTTTCAACAGGTATATCATCACTTAAGTTCAGATTCAATTTCGTCAGGTATATTACTTAAGTTCGGTTCAGGTCCAAGTTTGTCAGGTATATCACTTAAGTTCGGTTCAGGTTCAGCTTGTATTATTGACGCCCATTTGAATGGCACTACTCTGAATTTCGGTCTAGGTCCTAGGCGTATCCGGTACGTTACTTCGGACAATTTCTTTTCAATGCGCAAGGGTCCACGTCATAGGCTTTCCAACTTTTGAGATACCCCTTTACGTTTATCGTACATCAGGATGAACATTCCTTCCTCCAACTACCGGATCAATGATCGTACAACTTGTTCTGTCTTCTCATACTTTTTTTAAAAACCTTTTCGGCTCGTTCTCTGGCCAATTCAATCCAATGTTTTGTACTAGACACAAAATCCACATTTATATGGAGATATTGGAGATATTATCAGGTCCACGGGTACTGTTGCCTCTCGTCCAAACATCATCAGGTGGGGGTTTCCCCTGTGGATTCTTGAGGGGTGGTTCTGTATGCAAACGTAGCGTAAGGGAGGAACTCGTCCCAGGTTCGCTGGTCCTCTAGAGGTTGTAACATTATTGCAATTATATTCACTAATGTCCTGTTAAATCGTTCTACGAGGCTGTCCGATTTGGGGTTATATGGAGTAGTTCTGGTTTTGTGTATGCCTAATAACATACACATTTCTTTATTAATTGTTGACTCGAAATTTCGTCCCTGGTCGGAATGGAACTGTTGCGGTATCCTGAACCTTAGCACAAACCATTCCACAAAGCACTTAGTCACAGTTTCGGCAGACTGGTTCGGAAGTGGATACGCCTCTATCCACTTTGTCAATAATCCCCAACTACTAACACATACTTATTAACACGTTCTCTAGTGCGTCCCAAATTATCCAATAAGTTCTATTGTCGGGATTCACGTCCTCCCATTTAGGGCGATCAGAATTGTTCAAGTTTGCTTGGTATACCCAGGATATAGTGTCATCATCTACCTCTTTATTTTTCAGGTCGGTAGCTGGTACTTCAGGTTCTAATCTGGTTAATCTGGCATGGACTATTTCGGTAAACTGGTTCTCATCGTCACGTCCACACTGTTTACAAAACGTCTCGACAATCCATCTGCATGTTTGTTTCTGGGTCTGTGAATTATGATAAACTCATACTCACTAATCACTTCGAACCAGCGGGCCAATTGTCCCTCTGAATTTTAAAAATTAATTATAGCCAATGGAGTGAAGCATGGTCAGTCCGGATAGTACTCTTTCTCCCATACAAGTATTGTCGGAAATATTTCAGGAAATACACAAGAGCTGAAAGCTCTTGCCTGGTAACGCAATAATTTTGTTGAACCTTACTAAGAGTTTTACTACCGTACGCCATTACTCGTTCTTCCCCATTCTGAATTTGAGACAGGACTCTAGTCTTTATCACTGGATACAAAGACATCTTGAAATTCTATAAATAAATCACGTATTCTGTAATGAAATGCAGGTTCAACTCCAGTAACACTTCGTTCAAACAAATCGTTCAAAAACTTTGGTAACCTAATTTCTTTATTTACACTTTCATCATTGGAACTATCAACAGTAACAGGAGTCAAAACACCGACCTTGGTTCCAGCCATTAACACTTTCCTATTTGGGCTGGGATTTAAAACATGTAACAGGAACGATTATTCTTTCAATGCAACAAGCGTCCGAGCTAAACATAGCCCATTATTCTGCAGACGATAATTATCATTATGGTTCAACTAAGAAAGGCCCATTTCCTTCACAGGTTCTACTTGCGTACCCCTGGATCAAATATTCAGTTCCGGATTTCTACCATTTCTCGTACTGTCACTGCAGGTGCATAAAAATTGTTCCCGTCTGCCGTTTAAAATTTTATTCGTTCATCCCCTATACACAATTCTAGTTTCTCTACGTTCGGAATTCCGCCGGTATTTAACAGGAAATCCATACCCAGGAGTCCCGTCACTTTTAAATCAGCAAATATGACGGTCATTGAAGAAACTGTATTACCCACTTTCACTGGTACCCTAGCACTACCAATCGTCGTAAGGGGCTTCCCATCTACCTGGTGCAATTCTGCCCTAACGTTCTCTAACTTAGGCCGTCTATCGGTATTGATCTGGTAAAATAAAGAGGTTGATAACAACGTATCAGTAGCCCCGGTATCTATAAGTAAAGTTGCGCTTGTACCGGCTACTACAGCATACATAAAGCCCGTCCTTCGGGTTATATACAGGATTATATACAGGTAGGCCAATCTGGTTGATTTTGTTCCATCCGGATCCTACTGGCGACCCCCTCTCACTGGCAACCTTCCCCTGGGTCTTGGGGTTGGCTGTATCTGCCATACCCACCATAAGGTGTAGACCACAGGAGAATTTGTGTAGTTTTGTGAACTTCTCTTGAACTTCTTCATATAATAAATTCCAGTTATCTACATACAGGGGTAAACACTCTGAAATTTATGTTCGGTTTTCGCTCGATCAGACATTGTTGAGTGAATTTTGGTAAGAATTTTGAACCCAGAATTGTCTGTGCTGCTGATATGTGATTGATGTCGTGCAGTATTTCTTTTAATGTGTCTAATGTTGTCTGTGATGCCTTGTCCACCATGTGTCACATACCCAATAGGTAAGAATCCTGGTTGTCGGTATCAACTATGAAAGCTACGTAGCATTGCCCAAATTTTGGAGTCTTATCCGTTTGCAAACTTTTAAGTTTGACTATACTTGCTGCTGGAACTTTATCACATGCCTACTTCTTTTTTTTTTGGGAATAAAACTATCCCCCGCTGGACACCATCCCTGTATTTCTAGACGCGGTTTCGGGGCTAACAACATAAATAATATAATACAAATAGGCACATGCCTATACTCATTTTTTTTTCTTTTTTTTTTTGTGGAGTAAAACTATCCCCCTTCAGACACCATCCCGGTATTTCTAGACACGGTTTCGAGGCTAACAACATAAATAATTATTCTACAAATAGGTACGTGCCTGTACTCCTTTTTTTGTTGAGTAAAGCTATCCCCCGCCGAAAACCATCCCGGTATTTCTAGACATAGTTTCAGGGTGCGGTGGGGCATTTCAATTGCACAACATACTTTCTTTCCATCTATGGTTACAAACCATCCTTAGCATTCGCATTTTCTTCTTTCGGTTACCAACCCTTCGGTGCTAACATTAGCCCTCTGCCCGTGAAGGTTAAACACCAGCCTAAATTTTTCGACATTATGAGCATATTGCCTTGAATCAGAATTTACTTGGGCATGTAGGGATTCAATCCCGTGCTCTGATAACAGGCCCAATGTACTGAATGCCACTGCATGAGACTGGCTATTGGTGTTTTTTTTTAAGATTTTCAATATATTTTTGTGAAGTAATTGTACCTAATAAATCGAGGAGTAATACCCTGTAATATTCAATAAAAGGTAGCAAGGACAATTCCACTTCACGGAAACATAGCAAGATCTAATCTGAACACATGAGACTAGCTTATGGTGTTTTTTTTTTTTTAATTTTCAATATATTTTTGTGAAGCAATTGTACCTAATACGTTACAATCTACTGTATTTTATCATTTCCTAATATTGATTTTTATTTTTTCATACTTCAAGGGAGAATTTATTTGACATACATATACACTGTACACTCAAAAAATTAAACACCCCTCAAATAAGTGCACCCCATAAAAACCCCACCAAACAATAAACACCATATATTTTTGTGAAGCAAATTTACATTCAGGATTGAAATAATTAATTCTATAACGATTAATTACACCTCATACACTGTATATATCAATATTTTCTTAATGAGTGGTAATTTGTAAAGCATTCTCCTTTGTGAAGGGGTATGTTACATGAACCACAGACATACCTCGTCTCTTTTCTTAGACCCTTCTTTGTATAATAAGCTTCTTTCCATTCCCAACAACTATCCGCTTGAGCGTGTGGTTACGTGTTGCAGGATCATTTGTAGGCGTTCGTGGAGTTGGCACTGCTGCCTTATCTTGATCTACAAATTTCAAATTTATTAACATTCACCTTATCATCAAGCTATGGTTAAGCAACAACATTTACAAAAATGAACATAGATATAAAAGAAAAAGCAATAATAAAAGCATTCAATGAACATGTATGCTGCATAAAGGTCGCTCAGGGGGAGGCCTGAATAGTCGAGTGCCTTTCAAACGCCGAACATACATACTTCATGACTGGCTTGATGATATCGGGATCATTTGCACCCATAATAAATATAAACTTATCATTTTGTGACATATTTTTGAAGTTTAGATTAAAATCTAGATCCGAGAATAATGCCATTCTGATGTCATCATAAATGGGGCAATATAGCATGAAATGGATCTCCATCTTCAATATCTACATCATCATTTCCTTCTTGGTCAATACCATCATCACCATCCCCATCCATATTTATCATGGACCTAATGACACTTGTGATAAATTCAGAGAGTGATTTACATTCTGGAAGGAAGGAAACCTATATAAGTTTAAAACTTTACCTGAAAAAAGTGAAAAATCTTTTTTTTCCTTTGAAATGGGGCGAGAGGTGCATGTCCCAGTTATAAACTGGGACAAAGGTGTTTCCCTTCTGCTCCAACTAATTGAGGAACATTTATACCAGATGTTGTTGAATTCGATACTGCATCGGAAATATCATTCAAGCAAGAAACAAAGGTTCTTCGATACGTTCGCTTGAACAGGCTGAAACACCAGTCTGGTCCAAATTTTGTATGACCTACAGGTAAGAAAGATACAGTAATTGCCTTATGCAGACCATTCATAACCCTCCAACATAAATATTGCAGAACAATGTTGTTTTTGTTTTGTCCTGCGCAGTTGTCTGCATGAAGGTGGGCATGATCTTTTCCTAGACCATAGTTGTTAAAAAAATGATCTAAATAAGTGATGACACAGTACGCCTTCTGCCATGATACCAAATATGTGGCATTTTCTTGGTGTTTTAATAAATAGGTCCAGGTTGAAAGGGGTTTGAAGCACGGCTGTTTCACTCGCACAAAATAACTACAGCGCCGCCAATGGTTGCGTATGTTTTGTGGTGTAACGAATTGAGCAAACAACGCTAAAATAATGTGTGATGAGTAGAGTTTTGTTATGAAATGACCTTTTTTAAACAGCCAATAGCAATGAGGAAATCGAAGAAAACAGAAAAACATCATGAATATTCATAAGAACATTCATTGACGAAGTGAAAAACATGTTTACGACTTCCTCGCGCATGAAAATTTAAATAGTTCTTTTACTTGACTTTTGGACAAACATTTACGTCAAAATCAGTTGTTTTCATTTGTAAAAATAAGTAAGAATTTGGTTGCCAATAACTTTTGAAAGTCAATTTTTCATAGCAACTCGTTTATACGATTCAATAAATCAGGTTCTTGTGAATATTTTAACGATAGAAATATCGAGATGTCATGGTTCAAATTTTAGTTATGGACTGTGAAAACGTGTATACTCACGTGGCCTAGCTAGGCCGCGCATTCTCTAATCTACTTGATATTCTGATACATAGGCACAAGGCTATCACTAAAAATAAATTAGGCCTGGCCTAGCCCACAAGTTACATGCTTAGCTTATTAAATATTATTTTTTTTAATTAAATATTACAATTCTGTATAATTACTAGGCCTACCTCTCTCGAAATAAGTGTAGGCCTAGCCTGGCCTGGGCCTCGCTGATGGTAGAATAGGCCTAGAGAGTAGTATTATTAGCCCTGACCTACTGTGTATAGTAGATGCCCAGCTAGTACAGCAGCTAGCCAGGTGTATCGATCCTTGTCAGTAGTTATTAATCTGTATAGTACAGTAGTAGGCCTAGATGAAAATATTGGATTGCTATAATCTATCATAAATTACCTATTAATATATAGTTAAATAGATAGGCTATAATATGATATATAGTAATAAACAAGAGTACAAATAAGAACATAATAAAATCATAAAAACTGCATTGATAAACAATGCATTTTATTAATCAATGCACAATTTCTTTCATATAAAATTAAAAACACTGTGTAGCCATAACACCATTTTATTAAAGGTGACCTTCATGATTATAATTCATTATAAAAGCTGATGAAACATTGATATGAATTCATATAAAAATTAAGCCTATCAGTTGAAGTCGTTTTTTAAATTTCTTTAGTAAAAGTTATACAAATTTCAAAGAGTGTGCACCATGCTTCTACATGCCAAATTTTCTTCCAAAACTTATATTTATTTGCTCAATTCATTATCTTTCGAAATTGTCACCTTCAAGTTGATTTTGATGTCATCATACCAACAAAATTAAAACATGATGTGTGTCCCATAATTTCACCTATGCTACACTGTATATAGATATACAGTATACTGTATAATTATATTCTATATAGGCATGTAACAGACACAACTCGGCATTATAGTACAAGTGTATAATGCATCAGGTCATAGGATGGCATACATTAACATTTTGCAATCATATTTTAATGTACGTGCATGTTTTAAAAAATTTAATTTCAGTAAAATTATAAAAATGATCACCTATAAGTGACGAATGAAATTCTAGATCTTTTTTATATTTGTTTGATATGTTAAATATCAGAATGTGGCAAGCAAGCAGCTTGACCTTTAAAATATTTACAAAAAAACAATTGATTGTAAATGATCAATTTAATTAATTTAACCAACAAACTTCACTCTTCTGTTGATTTACATCGTTTGGCTGGTGGTATAATTTCATTTTGTATGGCTGGATGTGTAAATGTGAGGTGAGCCTTCATGATGGACATCAGTTGATCCAATTCATTTCAGAGGCCATACACAGATCTTTTTCGCCGATTGAATTCAGAATGAATTAACTCTCCTCCTTGCTCCGCAAAGAGGCCAATGCCATCCTTCCACTTACGCATAAACTGCACAGCATGGTTTTCAAGCATGTGAAGTTTTGGTTGAATAACCCCCGGTGCAATTCTTCTATATTCCTTTGAGAATACTTCTATGTGTTTTTCTGTTATTATAAGGTATAATAAAATTACCTACATATACCATAATCAAATAATTTCAATTATGTATAATTTTGTGAAAAAATTAATATTGTTTTTATAGTGATATACTACTAAAATAATATGCTTTTTCTTTACCAATTATCGACTTTGTGTGGTAAAATATTGTAACGTTTTTCTGTCTCGCCTGTCTCTACTGCGTACTATAGCCCGGTAGCAATCTCGTTTAAGACAATATGCTCGGCTTATCATCGGAAGGAGTATGCTCCTTTTAATAAACGGACCACCGGAAGAGTCCCACACCCTAGTTTATTCTACGGACAGATGGGAAGTTTAATCTTGCTAGGCTAGCCTAATCAGGTTCTCAGGTTCTTCTCGCCCCGTCTGCTCTCTGTAGGCCTACACACAACATACACTAAATTAAGTAATTATTGCTAGGTAAAGAGGGTTTATGTTTATGACAGGTAGTGTCAGGTTCGGCCCTTTTATCATATGAGGTAGAACTTACCAATTTAATACAAGCTACGATACAAATGCCTTTGTAAAATGATTAACTAGTTTAGTTATTTAATTTTTAAAGCAAACAAAGAGCATCAATTATAAACTTTAACAATATGCCTATTACTCAATTAAAAAAAATACTCGCGGGAGGTTTCCCCTATTTGTAGTACGTCTCCGCTTCGCATCACTGTAATAGTGCTAGTTCCACTACCTTCACCACTCGGCTAGCGATGTTGCCTTGCAGAGGGCGTTGCTTGCACAGGTAGGCCTACGTTGTGTTTTATTCTTAGTAGGAGCTGGTGTTGCAGATCGGACGAGGTCGGTAACTTTGGTACTGTTTTCGCTTCTTTCGTCTGCCGATAAAAGGGCCGTCTTTCCCCTGGATATTCTGCGTACCTTTCGTACGGGTTCTTGAGACTCTAACAATATTTCATCCATCAGGGAGCTAGATCCTGGGGACAGGGCCAACACCGGCAATTCTGCCATTATTGATGGTAACTCGGCAACCTCCGCTGTTTTTGGTTGTTGGTGACGAGGTGCAGGTTTCTCTCTTTATGCCGGACTTGGTCCTCTTTCGAGTCGTGTAGAACTTCCCACCACAGCAGGCAGAAGTCACATTCAAATCTTGTTCGGTGCCTCTCCAATTTCAATACAATTATCATAATGGCAGTAGGCTAGTTGCAATGACAATGCCAGGTAAAAATGAAGCGAACCACAATATCTGGAAATGTCGTATCGGAAAATAACATGTTATAACGTTATTAAAACCTTCCACGTTCGGATCCACTGGTATTCAACAGACAATTCATGCCCTGCTAATTGTGGAACAATTGGTATTATTTTCCTGGTAGGCCTTCTTACTGCATCTGGTAACACAAATTATTTCAGGTTCTAATCTGGTTAATCTGGCAGGGGCTATTTCGGTAAACTGGTTCTCATCGTCACGTCCACACTGTTTACAAACAGGTCTCGACAACCCATCTGCATTTCCGTGTTTATTTCCGGGACTGTGGGTTATGATAAACTCGTACTCACTAGTCACTTGGAACCAGCGGGCCAATTGTCCTTCTGGATTCTTAAAATTAAGTAGCCAACGGAGAGAAGCATGGTCAGTCCGGATAGTAATCTACCTCCCGTACAAGTATTGTCGGAAATATTCTAGGAAATACACGGAGCTAAAAGCTCTCACCTTTTAACGCAAACATTTCGTTCAGCCTTGCTAAGAGTTTTACTACCATACGCCATTACTCGTTCTTCCCCGTTCTGAATTTGTGACAGGACACCTCCGATTCCGTAGTTACTCGCGTCCATGTCTAATATGAATTCCCATTCATAGTCTGGATATGCAAGGATCAGGGATTGTTGTAATTTTTGTTTTAAAGTCCGGAATGCTTCGTGTTAGGTTTCGCCCCAAGAAAATATTCGGGACTTCTCTGTAAGCTGGAACAGTGGTTTTGCTAGAACTGAAAACCCCTGTATAAATTTTCGGTAATAGGAAGCTAGGCCAAGGAAACTTCGTACATTACATACACATTGTGGTATTGGCCATTCCCGTATCACTGCTATCTTAGCCGTTTTTACCCCGTCTTTCTTTACTACTTGCCCCTGGTACAAAACTTCAGATTCAAACAGGCTGCATTTCTTTGGTTACAATTTCAATCCAGCATCCCTAAACGTCTGAAACACCACTTCCAGGCATAATTCCTCCACGTACAACAAATGCTGATTTTTCTGGGCCTCTTCGTCCATTTCAACCTGCCAGTAACCGGACGCCAGGTCCAATGTAGAAAACCACTGCGCCCCGGCAAGGGCATCAAGTGAGTCATCAATTCTGGGTATTGTGTACGCATCCTTAATGATTATATCACCAATCGTCGTAAGGGGCTTCCCATCTGCCTGGTGAAATTCTGCCCTAACGTTCTCTAACTTTGGTCGTCTATCGGTATTGATCTGGTAAAATAAAGAGGTTGATAACAACGTATCAGTAGCCCTGGTATCTATAAGTAAAGTTGCGCTCATACAGGCTAGTACAGCATTTACATAAAGCCCTTCGGGTTATATACAGGATTATATACAGGTAGACCTATCTGGTTCATTTCGTTCCATCCAGATTCTACTGGCGACCCCTCTCACTGGCAACCTTCCCCTGGGTCTTGGGGTTGACTGTATCTGCCATACCCACCATAAGGTGTAGACCAAAGAAGAATTTATGTAGTTTTGTCAACTTCTCTTGAACTTCTTCATATAATTGATTCCAGTTATCTACATATAGGGGCAAACACTCTGAAATTGATGTTCTTTTTTCGCTCGATCAAACATTTTTGATTTAATTTTGGTAAGAGTTTTGAACCCAGTATTGTCTGTGCTGCTGATATGTGAGCATGTGCGATTGATGTCGTGCAGTATTTCTTTTAATGTGTCTAATGTTGTCTGTGATGCCTTGTCACATACCCAATAGGTAAGAATCCTGGTTGTTGGTATCAACTATGAAAGCTACATAGCATTGCCCAAATGTTCAATTCATTAAATTGAAATTGTGAACACACAGCATCTCATCGGCCATGACCCTAACTGTACTTGCTGCTCGAACTTTATCAAATTTCTTTTTTGGGAGTAAACTATCCTCCGCCGGACACCATCCCGGTATTTCAAAACACAGTTTCGGGGCTAAATAATATACTATAGGCACATGCCTATACTCCTTTATTTTGGGGGGTAAAACTATCCCCCGCTGGACAACATCCCGGTATTTCTAGACGTGGTTTCGGGGCTAACAACATAAATAATATAATACAAATAGGCACATGCCTATACTCCTTTTTTTTTTTTTTGGAGTAAAACTATTCCCCGTCGGACACCATCCCGGTATTTCTAGATGCGGTTTCGGGGCTAAACATTGTTAACATAAATAATTATTCTACAAATAGGCACGTGCCTGTACTCATTTTTTTGTTGTTGAGTAAAACTATCCCCCACTGGACACCATCCCAGTATTTCTAGACATAGTTTCAGGGTGCGGTGGGGCATTTCAATTGCACAATCTACATACTTTCTCTCCATCTATGGTCACAAACCATCCTTAGCATTCGCACTTTCTTCTTTCGGTTACCAACCCTTCTGTGCTACAATGGCCCTCTGCCCATGAAGGTTAAACACCAGCCTCAATTTTTCGACATTATCTCCAACAGGAGCATGCTTTGAATCAGAATTTACTTGGCCATGTAGGGATTCAATCCCATGCTCTGATAACAGACCCAATGTTCTGAATGCCACTGCACATTCTGGGACGTGCACTATTAAAATGTGCAATTTTGGTTGTATTGTTTGCTCCTTGAAAGACGTTGCAGAAAAAAATACTCAGTGACCAACAGCTCTGACATACATCGTCAATGATTTCCTGACTCAAAAAGGTTGCATTGGTGTAGTTGAAAATATGCCTCAATTTAGAGAACAACTCACAGTACCGCTGGTGGTCTGGAAGTCAGCTATTGCCTCGAGTAGTCTTGATGATTTGTCCAATAACTTTTTGCAATCGTTTCCCCTGAAGTGGTGGGCTTGTTTTTTTATGTAAAGCTCCCTATCCAAAATAGCATTGAGTAACTTTTCTCATGGGCCGATCACATCCTTGATTTTATCGTATACAGTTTCTAATTCCTTGCCTATCCCTTCATTCTCCTCAACTTTCTACTTTTTTATTTTGTTTCCTCAATCTCCTCATCACAACTATCACAACGTACCCATGAGATATCTTCTGCCAAAACACCTTTCCACTTGTGCCTTTCAAGAGCACAATTAGCAGCCATGGCACAAGCATTGGAAAGTCCATTCCCTCTTATTTGTCTTTAGACTTTTGAAATCCCTCCAGTAAAGACGTCTGGTACTCCAAATTTGACTTCATAACCTCAACCTGTTCTTGACACTCATTTAACTGTACAGTCTTCAACCACCACTCTTCGAATTCTGGTATATTGTCAGCATTCTCTGTGCCGCCTGCCTTTCGAGCCACCATTTCAATTTGCTTATAAAATCGGACTGTAAGTCCAAGCATTATGTGCAACACAGGAGGCACAATATTTTTATTTATTTATTTTATTTCTTTATTCTGACATAAAATCATAGGATAAAAACACAATAAAGTACCGAGACGGCAAACTTATTTCCATTGTGGTCCTAAACAAATATTACAGAATAAACAAGAAACCACACTTAATTAAACATAATAAACATACATATAGCAAATTAAATTTCTCTCAATCTAAGAATTTCACGAAAGTAGCCTTTAGATCTCTGTTTAAATAATTGTATTGAAGAGGAGCTTTGAACAAAATAGGAGAGTGAATTCCATAACTGAATGCTTGTTATTAAGAAGGTTGACCTGTTGTCGAGTTCCTATGACTGGAATTTGGATCGAAATGCTGTCTCTGGCAAATCTTGTATTGTGATTGTGTCTATATCTCGTCAGGGTAATTGTATCCAGGTAAGTTGGAGCACTTTTATTCATTATTTTATACATAATACATAATTTCCTCTCTTGCACTCTTAGGTCAACTGGCAACCAATTTAAGTTGACAAACTCATGTATACCTATATGAGATCGTGGTCCTTAGTTCGAAATGCACCTAATAATTTTGTTTTGAGACGTCTGTAGCCTATTTTTAATATATTTATTTGCACATGAGTACCATACACAGCACCCATAGTCATAATGACATTGTGTCAGAGAAGAGGCAATTAATTTAAGAGCATGTATCATGTCACTGCGAATCGGAAGTATCAGTTCTCCGAAAACAGACTTTTATGTAAGGGCGTGTGGCGCTGTGTGTTGGACGTTCGACTACTGATCGTTAGACCGAGGTTCGAATCCAACTCTCGCTGCATTGCTTGTATCCTTAGGCAAGATACTTTACTTACGTTTGCCTCTCTCCACCCAGGTGTATAAATGGGTACCCGGTTAGATCAAGACACAACTTTGCGCTGATTACTAGCTGCATATATGGGAGTATGTTTCCATAGGTGTTTGATCAGGAAATGACTGGGGTAATAATGTTCAGCGCATTGAGAGCTTGCTTATATGCGCTATATAAGAATGAACTATTATTATTATTATTATTGTGAAACTTGTTGTTCTTCTTTGTGTCACCTTTGTTAAGGGTGTCTAATTTGCAGTTGAGGGGGTCTTCTCACCTTCGGCTGGGTACCACTCCTTTTTGTCAATCCATGACGAGCCATCTTCTGTAGGTAATTTGAGAGAATGTTGCTGAATAGTTTGTTTATTTGCAGCTCTGTACAGATCATCACGATGGATAAAACACCACAGACAGGGGAAGGTAGATATCGGTCTAAGGTGGCCCAGGATTTTAGTTAGCCATTCATAGTCTCCGAAGAGAAATACCCGGACTGTTTTTCATATCCCCCTATCTGTAGTGTTGACTGCTGCTGCAAATGAACGAACTGGTTAGTGTACACACCAAAAACCTTCTGCAAATAGCTGTCGTAGGCTTCGTACATTCCCAGGATTTAGGTTGTGGTTGTCGTGTTTGGCTTGGTCACATTGACAACTTGCGCAACCAACTTAGTTAATGGACCGCCTTTATCAAACTATTGAGAAATTACAGTTTGATAATTAGGAATGACAACATTTTATTGATTAACATCCAAAATAAACAATATCTACGCCAAAAGTGACACTAATTATGTTTAAAATGATTATTGAACACTGAAAAGCATTTAAGGTTGGAATTAGTTACACTGATTTTAACCCATGCTTCTTTGTGAAACCACTCATCTTCCCATATGTTTCCATTCTCCTCGTGCTTCCTAACGACTTCCTGTACCCAACCTAAGATATTGGGTACTCTAATATAGGCCACGTTTGTCTCTTTGGCGTTCGCTGTTTTTGCCAACAACAATGTTCCAAATTCAATTTCGCTGAAATTTGCATAATATATATTTATATTTGATGGTAATTATCATTATTATCAAAGCTTAAAAGGAAAAGTAGCTTTCTTCCTTATCTTTTTCTCCCTGTAATATAATTATCTTTATTTACTGTAACATCTGTTTACGGACAATATTATATTTATAAAATGTAGTGTAATAACGAGTACCTTTCGACTCCCTGTACAGTTGTCGGTCGCTAGCAAGTACCAGAATACCGTGGTTTGTAAGATAGGTTCTTAGCTGGCGTAGTTTCTGCATTGGCAGTTGTAGCAGAAGCTTTAGGTCAGGCGTTTCACATGTGCTCTAAAAAATACAACGTAGTTGTTTTCATACCAAAACACCTTTTCATTTTTAATACTCACCACTCATTATATTAAATTTGTGTTGTGGTCATTCGTTTTTTTAAAAACATATTATTGTTTCCGATATTATTCCACATTAATAGATAATATTGAGGAACTATTAGCGAACTTTGATTGCTTTGAATTATAATGTCAAATCAGCACTGTATTTAACGATATCTTAAGGAGTAACCGGTACTTACTTGGTAAATTGGTGATGAGTCCAGCAATTCCTCAGAAGAAATTCGTAGATTTTGTTTTAAAAATGCAGAGAGCATCATGATAAGATCTTTGTCAGTTGATTTTTCCCGACAAGAAATAACTAGTGCCTGCTGTAATTTTATCATTTTCGTCATTCATTATTTCATTTAAACAACATGTTACAGTACACTTTCTTTACGCTGATGTACAGTTTACTTTCGGTAATATTTCTATGTTTTTATAAGATTAAAACAAATTAAATCGTTATGTTTAAAAGTGTCAAGAATCGTAACCGTATAAAGCTATTATATTTGTTTATTACCAATTGATACATTTGACCCAATTTACTGCATTGCAGTGGCTAAATTTTTTAGTTGCAATGCAAATTGAGAATTAAAAATAAATTACTGCCATAAAAGCGCGTAATGCCTATATGTAAAAGAAGAAAATCACCTGCTTCAATTCATTTGCTCTGGCGCAAAGAGTTTGATTACTGGCAACAGAACTTGGGTTGCTGACACAGACATACCTTGTCTCTTTTCTTAGACCCTTCTTTGTATAATAAGCTTCTTTCCATTCCCAACAACTATCAGCTTGAGCGTGTGGTTACGCATGCTCTAATCGTGTTGCAGGATCATTTGTAGGCATTCGTGGAGTTGGGTACTGCTGCCTTTATCTTGATCTACAAATTTCAAATTTATTAACATTCACCTTATCATCAAACTATGGTTAAGCAACAACATTTACAAAAATGAACATAGATATAAAAGAAAAAGCAATAATAAAAGCATTCAATGAACATGTATGCTGCATAAAGGTCGCTTAGGTGGAGGCCTGAATAGTCGAGCGCCTTTCAAACACCTTACATACATACTTCATGATATCGGGATCATTTACACCCATAATAAATATAAACTTATAATTTTGTGACATATTTTTGAAGTTTAGATTAAAATCTAGATCCGAGAATAATGCCGTTCTGATGTCATAATAAATGGGGCAATATAGCATGAAATGGATCTCATCTTCAATATCTACATCATCATTTCCTTCTTGGTCAATACCATCATCACCATCCCCATCCATATTTATCATGGACCTAATGACACTTGCGATAAATTCAGAGAGTGAATTACATTCTGGATTTTGGATTTGTATAGAACATACACGTTGTACATAGCTATTTGCAATATATTCAAAAAAACTTCTTTCGTCCATTTCACTGACTTTCTTGTAAATGGATAATATCCAATGCATTGATCCAGCTTATCTACACCATTCATGTTCGTGTTGTATAATTTCCCCCATAGACCAGCGAAAGTTCATAAAGAATTCCCCTGGTAAGAGGGGAAAATGTCATCTCGGGTGGACTTTCAAAAGTTTTCCTGTCGATACCAAAGACAAAGTGCACTGTACGTGTGTGACGGTGTTGACGTGCATTTATGATCGATGCAGGTAATACACTATCTTTGATTCAGGGCCATGTAGTGCCTGAGCAACTAATTGTGCAGATGGTAATAGCGATGGACAATGTTCTTTTGCCTTTTCAATCAACATGTTGGTCAATTTGTTGATGTTTTCTGGCTGAAATTGAATAAAATTGCAATGAATTATTTTATTTAGTTCGTTTATTTCGTTTATTCAATAAATATTCTCCACACATATTAAAAATATATAACATAATAATTATATTAACACGTACAATAATAATAAAAACATGTGTGTGTGGAAGGAAACCTATATAAGTTTAAAACTTTACCTGAAAAAAGTGAAAAATCTTTTTTCCTTTGAAATGGGGCGAGAGGTGCATGTCCCAGTTATAAACTGGGACAAAGGTGTTTCTCTTCTCCTCTAACTAATTGAGGAACATTTATACCAGATGTTAAATTCGATACTGCATCGGAAATATCATTCAAGCAGGAAAAAAAGGTTCTTCTATATGTTCGCTTGAACAGGCCGAAACACCAGTCTGGTCCAGAAAGATACAGTAATTGCCTTATGCAGACCATTCATAACCCTCCAACATAAATATTGCAGAACAATGTTGTTTTTATTTTGTCCTGCGCAGTTGTCTGCATGAAGGTGGGCATGATCTTCTCCTAGGCCATAGTTGTAAAAAAAATGATCTAAATAAGTGATGACAACATTGACCCCTTTTCCGCAAAACTCCTTCATCTGTCAAGTAATTAACTTGATATGGTACGCCCTCTGCCGTGATACCAAATATGTGGCATTTTCTTGGTGTTTTAAGTAAATAGGTCCAGGTTGTTTATTTTAATACTAGGCTAGGCCTAGGCCTATATTAATTAGACCCTGGCCTGCACTAGGTCCTAGGCCTATTTACAGGCTTAGCCTACTTTTAAATTAAATCTATCTATTATGGCCAATTAATACTATATATGTTGCTTTATTAATAAATTCCCTACACCACCCCTGCCCCCATTTTTGTATGTCTATTCAAGCTGCAAGCAAGCCTAGGCTATACTATAGTGTATTGAACTCACCATCATCAAGATTTTCGTCAATAGATGAAAAAATTCTGTTAAAACGTCTCCCAACTCTGGAATATCTATACCACAAGTGCGTGCTTCATTTAGCATTATCACTAATTTGTTATCGTTGTTTTCAGACATAGTTGAGGACTGTGGTACACAACGTTGTACAAAAATGACACAAAATCTACGTACAAATTATTGTCTGCAGCGATGCTTAAATTTCCCGCAACGCAATTTTGTGCCATTTAACTTGCTGTAATTTGTAAGTGTAATGCTTGTTTTTTTCTCGGCTTTTTCAACGTTGATGTGCGATACGTGCCCATCCACAAATAAAATAATTTGAAACGAAATGTTTAATTATTGAACAAAAGGATGAAAATAATTTGTAATGTATTCATAAAATATTTCGGGAATTCATCCTGCCGGTCTTAGATTTTGCAAAAGGCGAATTGGCTGGTGCACTATCAAGGGAGTCATGGGCAAACGCAAAAACCCGGAAATATGATCAGCAGCGGGATGTATTGCTTATTGCATTACATGCACGCACGACTGTGATCTGTTGCAGGGTGGATGCCGTTGGTAGACATTCTTTGCCCCCTTAGGTGCAATTACCCTCTCTGTCTTCTCTTGAAGAGGGAAGCTGATTTCATCTGCTTTTGACAGACGAGGGTCAGCAAAGACCTCATTCTTGATCTCAACCATGTATTCTTCCTAAACCACCTCTAAATTTTGTTGACTGTCACATCAGCCTGTTCCTAGTGCCTCAGGTAGTCGCATTGGTAACTCTGAATGGTGACGTAAGAAGTTTCTCATCCATCTTCAACCAGGAAGGTTGTCTACAAAAGGAGTTGGATCGCCATCGCCATAAAGAAATTTCTCTATATTTCTGGCAGAGTTCTCCCATATCCTATTGTCCATCCCGCTAACTTCTGACCCTCATTTCTTGATGGAACTGGATTAGGTCCTTGATTCAATCAGAGTTCTTCCGCTCACCATTATCCCTGGTGGTTGATTTTGGTCATGATTATTTACTTTTTGTTAGACTTTTACCTAAAATAATTCTTTGATTTTCTTTTGTCTCAGCTGACAATTACTGTATTCTTTTGAGGTGGCTGCCATAATGATGGAAATAAAATTCCTGCGAAAGCCACGGGTCTAATTTAAAAGTGTTTATAACATGACATAAAAATCTTGTCATGTCCATGTACACATGATGACGCTTACCTGTGATTGGTTCACTCAACTTCATGACCATTCTTCTTCTAGTTTGTCTTTTCCAACATACAAGCTTTGGTTGTAGACGTATCCAGTTTTGGCATCCGCTAATGTTTATGCTTTCATCCCACAGTTGTGTGGCTTCATTGGATTGTACGTCTTAAAAATTTCCCTGCCAAAAAATGCAATCACACTTTCATCTACAGAAAAACTTCTAAAGGGGTAAAAAGCAGATTGAAAATTAGCAATCAAATGAGCCATAAAGGCACTTGCCTTGAATGCTCTGTCGTATGCTGGATCATCAAATGGCAGAGCGTTGTCATTATTACAAATGTGGAGACATCGTAGCAGCAGCATGAACCGGTTCCTTGACCTAATCTTCCTAAAACTAATAATTCGGAATCAGCTTCTGGGCATACCTGTTGGTCACCTAAAAATGAGTGAATAAAATTGTTGAAAGAAATTGATGGTTTCTATTAATGCATGGAATAATTTGCCAGGTAGATGATGAGGAAGTATAAAGGAATAGAAAATTATTTACCAGGAGGAACTTTGTGTTCTATTGCTTGCAGGTTGTGCATTCAATCTGATATTTTCTTGATTAACATAGCAACAGATACAACTGTACTTTCCTGAAAAACACATTTATTTAAATTATATGGTTAGAGATAATTTATATCTTTTCATAATCGCCGAAGAAAAGTAAGCGAATATTGTAAGTCCTGCAAATGAAACCTTAAAAAAATTAAATACAGTATCAGTAATTGTTTACGAACCACTTTAATTTTAAAGATGCATATTGTTGTATACAAAGTAATATTGTTTAGAGATACAAGCGCAATAATATTATATACTGTACTGTAGTGCAGCTTATAAAGAGTTAGAAAATAAAATAAAGTCAATTTTAAAAAGAATACTGAATTTATTATTAATTACAGCAGCATTAATTCAATATCAAGTTCCTATTTGTACATTTTATGTGTGTTTAGGCACTTACATTTTGGATTTTTGTGATGTCCACATACTACCATCAAGATCCATCTCTTCATCTAAGACAAGGCTAAGTCCTTATTCAATATTTATTGTTAGGTCTGGCACTTCAAAAATTTATTTCACTTTTAATTTATTTTTGTAACTGTATAAATTGGTTTATTAGTTTTAAAGAAACTTACCCCCATCAACTAAATTGTTATGGACTATTTTATGGGCCATGTCCTTGAGTTCTTTAGGTAAAATATCATCAATGACATTTTCTTAAATTTCCATTACTGCGGCAAGGCTGAGGGAATTTCATTTTTTTTTACTTGTCCCAGGACAAGTACCTTTGAAATATTCACTTGTCCGATAAAAAAATATACTTGTCCCGCTATTATTGTGCGGTGCAATACATAAATATAGTCAATATTACACTAAACAACAAACTCCAAGTAATGACAGGAAAGTCATGATTCAACAATTTGATCTTTATTAAAATTAAGCTGTCTATTACGTAATATGAACTGCACACTTTACTGTACATTTAAAGAGCAGCATCTCCATTTAGCCTTTTGTTTTGTTTAATCTTGTTTATTCGTAAATGTAGTGTAGACAGTAGCCTACAAACGTTTTGGGTGTTTTTTACAAGTGTACGCCCTCTATGGATATGGGACGCTATCGGCCGTAGAGGGCGCACTTTGGGCTCACTTCACATACAGGGCGCATAATAATAATAATATTATACTACAGAGTGTTATAGGCTAGTCGTGAGTATCGAACCGTTTATGTGCCACCACATGAGGGAGCTGTTTATCGTGACATCATACAGTGACGTCATGATATGGTGGTAGCGGTAGATGGTATTGAGATTAGTTTTCATCAATCATATTATTGTACCATACGATGACGTCATCACATACATAGAGGGCGCTATTTTTAATAATGTGGTTGGTAATGGTTTGTGGTAATAAAATAAATTTTTCGAATATTACAATCGTACCATGTCGTGACGTCATCATAAAATAGAGGGCGCCATTTTAAATAATGTGGTTGGTAGCGGTAGATGGTAATGAAATAACTTTTTCGAAATCTGATATATGCCATATGATGACGTCATCAAAAATATAGAGGGCGGTATTTAAATAAATAACATACAACAATATTCATCATCATGTGAACTTTATTATTCACTTTATTATGTTGATATACATACAGAATGGTCAATCATTACTTTTTTTTAATTTTTTAATTTCTATTTTTTTTGTTGTCCATTGGTCCAAAATCCTGAGGTGGATTCGCACTCAATGGATCTTTTCTGTGCAGCTTTTAAAGACTGAAACGCTTTAAATTGCGTGTAATGTAGTGTCTTATTTTCTTTACATGATCTAACATGATCACCTACATTACGTTTTGTGTATATCTTACATTTCCTACACTGGTGGAAAATATGAAACGGTGTTTTACAGTTGCCTAACTCGTTAAAGTGGCAGTTAGACTGCAATAATTTTTCACAGTTTTCTAACAAACGTCTTTGTTTAATCGACTCGTGTCTACTGACAAAAGACGGGTCTCCGTGATACGGTGTGATTTCGTCTGAATTATTTTCCCTTAACATTTTTATGTGTTGCCGTGCTTCGTGTCTGGTTGGAAGAGGTGTGGTCGGGGGCGCATCTGTTTGTGAATCGGCCATAGCATCGACTACGTCCCAGTCGGCCGTCGATAACTGGAACTCTTCATCTTGTTCGTCATCTTTTTCTACGTCTGAAATTATAACAGTCTCTGACGGTGTTGGTATGTCTGTTATTGGCGGTTGCGTTGGTGGCGGTTGCGTGCAAGGAATATCTATGTCTGATATTAGTTCTTCATCGCTGGTTGGTTCTTGCTTGGTAAGTTGTAATTCATTTCGCATCCTTGCTTGCGAGCAGTCATAATGTTCATCTTCATCTTCATCTAGTTCGCATGGTTCGGTCGAACATGTGGAATCAACCTGTAAAGATAAATGAATATTATTAATATTTAAATAGTAATACATGGTTTCATGTTATTTGAACACTGTCACTCACTTTATACTCATCTGGAATCTGGTCTTCTAGCATCTGATAATAGGTTCGTTTGTATGCTCTTCGGTCTTCCTCCTGTTGCTGTTCAATTTCAGATATGTGTTTTTGCACATACATGTTAAATGCACTTTTACACTTTTGAGATGTTTCTAACTGATCTAAGCACTGATCTAAGTACTTGAGTTCTGTTAGCGTACATTTAAACGTGGATTGAAGGATAGCTATCATAAGCTTTTCTAGAATAACGTGACGACTCTCATTGGTTATAGCCGCATGAACTTGTTGACCAATTCCGGGTAACAGGTTAGCCATGATTCTAATATAAGAATAAACACAATAAATAATTAGTTATACTTACATCTGTTATGTCTGTATCGTATTCACTTAATTCACTCATTCTATATGCTAGTTCGTTAAATGTTTGTTTACGGTATTGCGTTATTCCGTGTTCTTTGAACAATTTAAGGTTGTCTTTAGTCGTTAATTGTTGTCTGAATGATTCAATTTGCATAAATTCCAAACATTCAGCTTCTGTTGCGCATGCGTGATACATGTGGTTATGTCTTAATTGATTAACGACGTCATCAATAACATTGATAAGTTTGGTATAATGTAAACATATGCTGTTTAAATTAAAAAACAGCTGCACGAGATGGACGTCATACCAATATGCGCTATTACGACAATCCGTACCGCTGTCAGACATAGTATAACAGTAAATTACTTATATAGGTTGAAATTCCACTAGTTGCAAAATACAAGTGTTGTTCTGGCAGTTAGACTTGGGCATTGGACAAAATTTTATGAATTGTCACAATAAGTGACAGGTTATATAGTAGTTGTCACCTATATGCTAATTTATGCTAATTAAGACAATAACAAATAGTGCCCTCTACAGTATGACGTCATTTGGTATATGTGAAATTGTATATAGATATACCATATACCAATACCAACCGTGCCATAACAATAAATAGCGCCCTCTACATTATGACGTCATTTGGTATATGTGAAATTGTATATAGATATACCATATACCAATACCAACCGTGCCATAACAATAAATAGCGCCCTCTACATTATGACGTCATTTGGTATATATATATGACTTATGTAAAATATAAATACATACCATATACCACTACCAACGGTTTTGGAAGCCTTTTTATGACGTAATAACAGCGCCCTCTACGGTGACCTTTAGTTGACTTTTAGTTGACCTTTAGTTGACCTTAGTGACCTCTAGAACGGTTGAGAGAATGAGACAGACTAAAATTGTGGGAGCTTATATATGAGTGTACAGGTGTATGCTAATTAGACAGGTGTATGCAAATTAGGAGGGCGCCCTCTAGTGACGTCATGAACAGCGCCCTCTAGTGGTGGCACATAAACGGTTCGATACTCACGACTAGCCTATAACACTCTGTAGTATAATATTATTATTATTATGCCGATAGCGTCCCATATCCATAGAGGGCGTACACTTGTAAAAAACACCCAAAACGTTCCTTGTCACCGATAACTATTTTAGTTATCATAGAGGCCATCAGCATCTGATTGTAGAAATAGATTAAAACAGTTGCCAGGCCGATGATAACATAGTAACACTAGTATATCCGTGTCAATGAGTGTGTCTCCGGCATCTTCTGCTTGATGCACACAGATATTGTGATTCATAAGCTCAGTAGTTACTTGATTAGTGAAGATTTGTTCTTTTCATTTGCTAATTATATTTAATTTCACATTATTCTCTTTCCCTTTAGGGTGCGTCATCAGTGGTGGCACATGATCCTCCATGCTTTCTCACTCTCTCTGTGTCTGCATTTAAACAAACTAAATCTAAATCCCCTCACCAAATTAGTTAATTTACAACTCAACATCTTTTCTCGGAACTCTGCACTTGGTTCCTCACTAAAAATACCACCATTTACAAAATCATTGAGTTGTCTCTCAGTCTCTGTCACTTCAACAAATCAAATTTTTCAAAACCTTCTCCGTCATCTCATTTGTACAATCGCTCTCCTTCAGTTTCATCCAGATCTCATCACTCATTTAATTTAAAGTCAGTAACAAAAAGAAACTGCTGATTTTAATAAACAACTACTGTCTTCCGATCATAAGCGAAATTTAATTAACATTGGTTGAATATAAAAATCAATGTATTGCGTATTACTATGTAACAATAACCAAAATAGACCTGTAAAAAAATAATACCCAATGCTCTAACTAAAGAAATTATTTCAGAGGACATACAATCATGTAATACACTCTCTACTTTCAAATTAAGCTTTTCTTTAGAATTACTTATGAAATCAATTATATCTTTATTATGAAAATAAATAGTACCAGCACCATAAACAAAATTATTAATTCATTCGAAATGAAGAAATGACAGATTTTATTTTCCTTTTAAAACAATATCCTTCCCATTCTTGCCTAACCCCATTCTTTTGACCCTCCTTGGTCCTAAAACATCACAAGCTTTTCTGATTAACCTAGATGTTGCCGATTCCCCACCTGATTGAAACCTTGCAAACTTTCCAAAAGCATCCCAACCCAATCCTATGTCTAATTTTTAAAAATAAATTCTGATTTTCTGAAGACAAAAAATGAGCATTACAAAATAAATAACTCAAAGCATCAACAGTCTCACCACAAATACCACCCCTATACTCACTCAATAACCAATTAAATTTCTTGCTCTCAATTTCATCAGTATTTCCCTCGTCAAATTTTCTCTCTCATCCTCACTCTCTAAATAAGATAAATCATCAAAAAACTGTATCACACACGCTAATAATGTACAGTAAATGAATCATCACTTGCAATTGTTGAAAATCCCCTGATAAAACTTAATTATTATCAAAATTAAATTGTTCTCCACACAGCCTCATAATGTTTATTTCCACACCATCCTTATATTTCTTGCCATCTTTCTCTTCTCCTTCACACACTCTCTCTTTTAAAACAGCCATTTCATTCTCTAACATTTCTTTCTCTCTTCCTAACTTAATTATCAGTGCATTTGATTTTTTTGTTGTTTTCTTAAAGCTCAGGTACAGGCATGAATTTTAATCATAATATTTGGTTAATTGTAGATAAATCAAATATTTGTCACAGAAATCAAGATGAAAACACATGAATTTCCCTTAATATGGTCAAATACAACATTTTGTAAAATTCTTCCATAAAAACCAGGAAGACTTTTTTTCAGTAGTTAGGTAGTTAACCTAATGTAATAACATGTCTGGTGACTCCCTAGAAGGTTAAAAAAGGTGGTGGATATACGGTGGATAATTTTTGCTATAGCATGAAAATAAAAATCTGAAGTTGAATAAAAATACCAGAAATGTAATATTCAAGTTATATTACCTATATTTAGTCATCTGATAACATTTTTTACCACACCATTTATTTTTCATAACTTTTTAAAATGCCTCTCTATTTACAAAATTTGTGTACAAAAGAATAGAGATTTTACTGTGTAATTTGAACTATCCCCCCACTGATAAGAAAGTGCTTATTTTCAACAAGCTCGTGTAACACAAATAAAATCGCAAAAATTATGAAACATAGGGGAAACTATAGATCGATAATTATTGGAATGTATGATCAATAGAAATTTTTTGCCCGCACCTGGCCTTTAAATTATAATATTTTTGCTCAAGATTTGTCACAGATTTCTCCCTCTTCAATAGCCTTTTTTCCATAATGGAAATATGTCGTCGTTTTCTTGTTAAGGCTTTCCAACCTTTCCTACTTTTTATTTCTTTGTATTTTCTACTTCACACATGATATTACAATCGTCATTTTTATCCTTTAGTTATTCCTTTAGTTATTCTTTTTCTTGGTTTACCTCTTCCAACTTACATTCCATGTCTTAAAATGTCACTTCTTTCTCTTTAATTAACTGCTCCATTACTTTAAATTCTTCTTTCATCTCAAGCATAATTTTCTGTTCTTTAATTAATCTGTACTCTACTTTTGGCTTTTCTAATTTACTTGTTCTGTCTACTTCTACCACACTCCAACGTCTGTCTTTATTGAGACAGATACGTGCCCTCTTGGTCTCAGCTACTCCTCTCTTTATACCAGACTTCGTAAATCTATCTGGCCACAACAAGTTGACTCGGCTGAATAGAGTAAACCTATGAAAGATCACAAAGAACTCCCCTCGTTAGTGGAGGAAGCTGATTTTCTGGTTGTTTTTTTAAACGACTGATGATCTGAGATTAGTATGAAAGGAAGAACAAACTCAAAATGTTTAACTACAGTAGGTCTATCTACATACCCAAAAACAAAAGATCATGTTCTAATAAATAAAACTCTTGGCGCTTTTCTGCTGAATTTGGAATCTTTGAAAGCATCCTAACGATCATGCTCTTCCAGCTAATAAACTCATTTTCTGGGAACATTTTATACAAAATGTCTTCCATCTACAATATAAAAAAATGTCAATGCTACATTGTACTATTTTACATAGAACAATGAGTTTATACAGTAATATTAATAACAAATATACTGGTTAGGCCTAGTTTTCATCTACAAAATGAAATATTATTATTTACCTTTTGCCATGTCTTTCCAGATGCATCTTTTGCAAAATGTATGAATAATTTCTTTAAACGTAACTGTCGTCTTCCTCGATACCATTGGCCTGCCACTGCCCCTTTGAAAGTGTGCGTTAAAAAATATATTTTACATCGAAGTTAGGCCTAGGCTATTCTATATGACTGATCAAATTGCCGCCGTGTACCCCTTCAGTGTTTACTCTTGTAGCTGTGAAACAACAATAGCTCACTACGAGATGGGCGCTACTAGGCCTAGGAACTAAGTCATTTGTTTAGCTCTACCAACATGGAAATCTCAAATTAGTGATTTACATGAATACAATAACTAAATATTAATGTTTTTAATTATTAATAGATTTCTTCGTAAATTTGTTGGGATTCCATCGCTATTGTTCATCGACAATTTAAAAACAGTTGGAACAGTCCATTTTATCGCGGGGCATATAATGTGCTTCTTATACGCTAAACATATGAGAATTGGTAATTATCGGCGCAGTAGATTTCCCGTACTTGTACTTGACAATCTCAGTTTTTCTAAACATGACACTGTATTATTCCTAATGCCACTCTGGAATTCTATTTCCTCAACAAATACTTAAACCAATGCTTCTGGAGTTTTGTTTCCTTTCTAAAATATTTGAATGATTATTCTTTTTGAAGTCATTTATTTAGCTCTACCAGAATCAAAGAATTATTTCCAGATGAAAAATATTGTTGTCTTTTCCACTTAATTGATGGTATTTTAGGTTGCAAAGTTACAAATATTATCAGAACCTTTCAAACCA
Organism: Antedon bifida; assembly: GCF_963402885.1. Classification (NCBI taxonomy): domain Eukaryota; kingdom Metazoa; phylum Echinodermata; class Crinoidea; order Comatulida; family Antedonidae; genus Antedon; species Antedon bifida. The sequence goes on along the minus strand of NC_136228.1, from coordinate 21,188,728 downwards.
TACCTTCATTTTTTGTTTTTGTCCCTTTTGGCCTTGTATTGCAATGATTGCATAAAAGTATGCCTCAGAAATGTTAGTTTTTAGTTAGGGTGTACAAATAATACATTTCTTTTTGTGTTAACATAGAAACATAACAGAAGTAGTAGAGATAATATTTTTTAATGAACAAAATTATATTTAGATTTGAAATGTTTATATTTGATGGCATTGCTCTTGAATCCCATTATCTCACAAATTTCCAAAATACAAAACTTACCAGCTCTGTGGAATGAGTTGCAATCTCAGCAACAACTCAAAACAAGATGTGATGGACTGTGATGGACTGCATCTCTCTGCATGAGATAAACAAGTAGATGAAAATGATTATTTGAAGGCAGTTTTTTTATCCTGATGACAGTCTCCTCAATATGTGATGGTTTTTGAGATTTTGACTACTGATACTACTAATATAAAGAACGGAAGAATGAGGGCGACTTAAATGTTCTACAACAATACATATAAATATGAATTTCAAACCAAAAAGTATCAACTGAACAAAAAAGGAATACAAAATGTACTTCAATTTGTGCTATAAAATACAGTTGTTCTTCAATCAATTAATCAAGAACATGCACCTTCATCAGTTGAGGTATGAAATAGCATATGCCAAAGAGCTTAATAATAAAAAGATGATGCCAACTGTAGCGTGAACTTCTATATGGTATCTGAAGGAGTTTCTCCAAGGACTGCAAACTTGATCTTCAATATATTGCTTCTCAAATATGTATTCTCTCAAGTTATGTAGAACAATAGGTGAAAAAAAAATGTTGCCTTAATAATATAGAAATGCATAGAGATTTATAATTTAGATGGTTTCACAGAGTGAAAGTTACTATTGAAAAGAATTGACATTGTTCCCTTTATAAACACTACTCAACCACAGCCATGCTCTCTCCAGTTGTATTGAAATAGGAAAGTTACCACATTATACAAATACATACAATTTGAGATGGTCTCAAAGAAGTGGAAGTTGAGTTTTAAAAAAGAGCCAACATTTTTCTCTCGCAAGTGCACTTCACCAAAGTCTAATCAAATCATTACAAGTTGGAAAGATGAGATATTGGGGTCTTAAGAGCTTTGCTTAAAATTAACCATTTAATACAATAAATATAATTGTATTAAATACAAATTGTGATATGGAAAAATAACAAATATTTGAAATATGATTTTACTTAATGAAAAAAGGAATTTTAGCATAACATTGTACATAAAGAAATTATTCGTCTTGTTTTTTTAACCATACCATTGTAAATAATGAAGCTTTTCTTTCAAAACAAGAGGCAAAAATATAACATTTAATAATCATTGCAATACTGGCTGAAATTTAACAGCACCTTCTGTGGAATCCTTTCAGATACTTCCCCACTTTCTTTCCATGTTTTCTTTGGAAGTGAAATTCTAATTTTTGTTCTTTTAATTGGTGCCTTAAGGATTGATCTTTAATTGGTGATCACCTAACAGATGACACCAATTCACCATGCTTATCTTGACAAATTCAGATAAGTTAAATATTATTTTTGGATTTCAGAACAAATCACATATATTAGAAAAGTTTATTTTCATTTTTATTAAATTTTGTATTTATACAAAGCAAAAAATGTAAGAACCCAAACGTAACCGAGTTTAAATGGGAACTTAAGAAACAAATTAATGTTAAAACATACTTTTGTACTATAAATCAACATTAGACATCCGTTTTAAGCAAGAGTATTTTTAAATATTCTTTGTGGCTTTCGGAGGCAGAATTATTAAATGACATTCAATGTATTGTCTATGCTAAAGTGTTCATTCATTCTTTGTTTCCTATGTATGCTTTTATACTTTTTAGTCTTTTTCTTCTTCTAGTCTTCCAAATGATTCATATTAATCATTCTTTCTTCTTCAACTTTTTTTCATTTCACTTGTTAATATCTCAACCTTGCTTCTTTTCTTTGTACAGCCCTTTCTTCAATTGCATGATTCATGCAATTGAGTCAGTCTGCTCTGTTAAATCACTGCTACTAAAAACTCCAGGCCATCTTCTGTCTTTATTCAGTTTCATCTTAGTGTCCTTAGTCTCCTTAACAATTCCTAATGTGAACTTCCCTGGCATAGTCATCTCTTGTATAGAAGTAATAATAATGTTGCTGCTGCTGGTTGACTTAATGCAATGCATCACCTTTAACAAAATATTTAAAAAAAGAATAATAATCTCTTCTAACCAATTTTGCTATAGAGAAATTGATTACTGTGATGTTGATTAACGTTTATTCAACATTTATTCTGCAGATAGTGTGGCTCCTTGTTTTTCACGTAATAAGATACAATTTTGTCTGAACGTTTATCACTGCGATGATGGTGCACATAGTGTAGCCACAACTTTTTATCTATGAATTTATAAACTCACATTCTTCCTTTAGTTCTTGCTCACAATAAGCTGCAATGTAACAATATTGAACCAAGGGGCTGAAAGTAGAGTTGCCCGAGTACCAAATATTTCTCTGGTGCAGGGAACATACAACAGATGCCATCTATCTATCCAGTTATCCTGAAATCTCTGTAGTGTCAGACCCATGGAACTACCCCACCATTTCCTCTACCAACAACCCATTAGGCGCATCTCTCCGGCTACCTAACCATTTCCTCTACCAACAACCCATTAGGCGCATCTCTCCGGCTACCTACTCTAACTATTTGCATCCACTTTCCCCACAAATAACATTGTACAAATAGATCTGTCACTGTAGATATATAGACTGATATTGTACATCAATCAACTAAACAAGAAGTACAATTCAACAAAAATCTTTAATCTGGTTTGTAGTAATAAGTTAAATGTTACGTTTGGCTTTTCTTTATATGTCGAGGACCCCGCCGAGGAAACAAGCTCTAGAGCTTATAGGATTATCCTCTTGCTCTCATCTTGTGTATTTTTGCATATATTTGCAACAAATAAAAAACAGTAATAATAATGCCCCTTTTTCGCAATTTCCAGTGTGCTTGTGTGGAAGCTATGATTTGTGATACATACTAAGTGTAGAGTGGATAAGGTGGATATATGTTTTCATCAATATCTCTGTCAACACCAAGTTGTTCACAGTACTGCTCCACTAATTTAGCATGGGCATTGTCTTTATTAAATTTTCCAATGCACACACTGCAGAGTGATTATGAAACATGAATTCCATGTGTTCATGATACGAATATCAAAGAAAGAAGCTCTACTGAAGGCAATAAACCAAGATTTACACAACTTAAAAGGATGACCTTGTGATCCATCAGAAAGAAATTTCAAATCTATAATGTATATTATTGTATTGTGTTTGCTTCAGCATGTTGACCAACATTCATCATTGTCTTCGTTCATTACTACTGGTAGTTCTTTGTTTGGCAAGAGGGAAATGTGAAAATTACAACAGCCATTATTGTTTGGCAGCAACGTTTTGGGCTGTACTGCAGAGTACCACCACTGCGATGAATGCATCTAAAGCAACATTTCATGAGGCCGAAACACCTTTCTATAACGTTTCTTGCCTGTGCATGTCTGTTGTTATAATTCTGTTCATCCTCTGTATTGGGATTATTAATGGGTGTCAAAATAATTGTTGAGTGAGTGTGGCGGCTAACTTTGCACTTGATTTGTAGGACTTTTTAGGGAAATTTTGCGCATAGTAATATTAAACTAAATACCGTACTTAATTGTTACGTTATTATATATATTATGTTACATTATACTGGCTACGTAATTTTGGCCCTCCTACCTAACAAAAATCCTCATCCTCAAAAATCAATCCATCCTGAAAGCGACGTCCAATGTTTAGTATGTGCGCGTGTTAGAATGTAGAGTCATAGCCAATGTGGGCCTATCCCGGCTTTTTTTCGCACCTACACAAATTTTGCAGCTAATCATATTTCCAATTCTTTACTGGATTTATTGGAAAAGGTGTCGTCATGTCCTGCAATTTAGATAAGCAATCAAAAACTTTATTTTTTCTTACCATCATTTGTTCGTAGTAACGGTGTTCCTCCCGTACAACCTTTGTGTAGGCATACGTTGCACCCAAATGTTCCGTTATACTGCTTCATGTTGGCTACAATAGCTATAGCGGGTGGGTCCAAAGATGTGGAAATATTGAATTCAAAACAACTTTTTTGATTGTAAGATATATCCTACTTACCTAGATCCAAATTTTCCTGCTAGGGGCAGATTAAATCGCTGACTAAATGTTTTTCGAACGAGGTTTTTAAAAATGTAACAATAATTGAGTTTGGTTTGATCATTTTGGTTAAATTTTGTTACATTAATGGTTAATGAAGATAATTATGTTAGTGGTTAAACTGTTATATTATATTAGTGGTTGATTTTTGTTACATTAGTGGTTAATGTTACATTAGTGGTTGATTTTTGTTATGTTAGTAGTTAAAATGTTACATTAGTGGTTGATTGTTACGTTAGGGCTTGTTAGCAAATTTTTAACAAATCTAGGAAAACATTTCTTACCAATATAGCTTTCTTCACCAAAGTGTTCAGAAACATGTCTACATGTTGCCAGCCATTTTTCAAAATAGCTAACAAATTCTCATATATCTCGGTAAAGGTAGAGACAAATATTTGGTTTCAAAATGTTCATAATCTATTTACTCTAATGGATCATTTTTTCCTAAAATGACAGGAAATATCGTTTTATGACCAATTGACCATTAACCTAACCTCATCAGTATTTCGGTAACTACTGGTCATAGATACCTCAAACTGGTCTCAATTTGTTCAGAATATTCATTTTTATATTTACATATAACAATAAAACTTTTTCTCCAGCTGTTTTTTCAGCCCAGAAAGTAATGCCAACTCAAGTCTGTTATACAAAATAAAAGATGGTATTATTAACATTGCATTATAAATAAATGAGTGAAGGCTTGGACATAAAAGCTCATCATTTATTTAACAAAATATGTTTTATGTGAAGATTTAATTCATACAGTGCATTGGTATAATGTGTTCTCCTGCGCTCTCCCTGAGATGTACAATTACTCCACCTCTCTTTCCAAGATTGACACTTGTACCATCTGCTCCAAAGCCTACTAATTTTTCTTTCACCACAGCCTGTGTTGGTGAATATGTTCTCCACTGTAGAAAAAACCCCTGCAAAATTAATAGAATAGGTGTATATTTTAAAAATAAAGTTTTGTACAGTCTAATAGTATACACATTTTTTTTAAAATAAATTAATATCTGTTCCTTGGCTCCTCTGATCTTGTCACTTTGTGTAGAGAGGTCTAGGCTAGTATTTACTCAGCTTTTTAAATATTATATACAGGCCCAGTACTATTTAGAATGTAGGCCTGCCTATAGACCTAGTTAGTAGAGATTAATATTATAATTGGTGGTGCTACCAAAAATTATTATGAACCATCATAAAAATTTGATAGTGAAAAAGTTAATTTGCAGCCCTGCCATTTAACTCAGGGTTGGTCCAACTCTCTCCTGGTGCACATCGGGCTGCAATTACCATATCCATGTTTTTACGCTCTAATATGACAACCAGAGATAACATCACAATTTCGTAATTTAGCCTACAGTATTATCAGGACCTCCGTTTAAGACGGGTTTAGATGAATGTAATTCTCTTGTAAATGATGCTGCATGGCAGAATGGCGAATATGCCTGAAAGACAGCATCATTCAAAACAACAGCTGCAATAAAGACTCATCAACTTTATGTAGATATGAACACTTTAATATATAAACGAATATAATATCAACCGACACTATATAGTTTAACACGAACCAACTAACGCTAAGTGAAAACAATGTCTCTCTATAGCGCGCAAGGTGGCGCAATGTAACTACAATAATACACGAGGATGTGTGAGTGTGATGGCGCAGAAACTTGGCCAGTGTAAAAACTCTCATCGACTGTTTCTGGAATGTCCACCTGGATCGAAACTGATGGTGTTAAATTTCCTTTGCTGTTATGATCATGGTCACTGGCAGCCAGAGTTGTGTTGATCCAGGCAATAAAGCTGTATGATAGTCCTTCCCCAAGATTGCATATTCTTGTATACTTGTACAGTGCTGCACAGAAGTGATTTTCTGTATGTGTGGTTTTTAACTGTCGCTTTTGAAGATCAGAAAAATTAAAATTAACACAGAAATATTGGGAGGGAGTAAATGTAACAAATTGCAATAAAATCAGTAGTAGAGTAGAGAAATTAATAACAAATTGTCTTAATCTGTTAGTAAAACTCATGGCAGTATGACTGAGAGTGTTGCGGGGCATAAATTGGAGCCTGACAAGACTGATAGATGGCACTGCTGTTCCCTCTTGGTATTTTTCAATTATCCTTTTCATCAGATCTGCCATTGCCATGAAGAGACAAATATATTACTTAAAAATAAATGTTAACTTTTTTGTTAAACCAGTTTCCAAGTACTTACTTGCTACGTTTTGGCTATTTCATTACGTGTACACTCCATCTAAACTCTTTCACAATCTCCTGTCAGTGTAAGATTACACATTAAACAGCAGGGTGCCATCAATTACTCTCCTGAACATAAACAGCAGGGTGTCATCAATTACAGCTTAGGAATGTGTAAATAAAAGTCAGTGATGCATGCATCCCACATTCACTACACTAACTGTTGAATATGGACATTTTTGTTATAATATCTTTACTTTTACTTGTCCGTTTTTCTTGATTCAAACTCTAAAATAGTTGTACTGTATTTGTATTTTCTGCTGGTGTCCCCCTTTGGATGCTCGGGTCTCTCTTTTTATTACATATTATAAAGAATTGACTGTCTCTGAGACATCGATATCAATGTCGTAGTGGATATGAATGAAGGCTAATGCCGTCAATCAATCCTTATTCATGGTACATGTATTAAGTCCTCTTAAGACACTTGCCCTTCGTTCACATTAAGTTTAAACTGAAGTACACGCCAGTTTTAAAAGAACAAAGGTGTTCGGGAACATTTCATTATTGCAATAGCAAAAGAGGATGGTATGGCCGTTTTCTCCATGATCTTAGCCCTCCACCTGATCATTTCTGCAGAGACCATTTCCGGTGATGGCAGATCATCCTCGTAAAGAGCTACTTTTGCAGAAATATCCACTTGCCTTTCTATTATTACTGACGGAATTAAACCAAGCAGCTTTGAACTATTTATTTCCAGGTCTGTAAAAAGTATCATATTGAGTGACGATGTACATTCATACATCAAGAAGGTACGATTAGTGGGCATTCAATTTATTTTTGTTCATAAAACAGGGTAAGAAGAAAAAGTAGCAAAATTAGTAACCCAAAACTAGCTAGTTATAGGCCTAGCACATTTTTATTTCCACAAAAAGTTTTATTTAGAGAGTTGGCAGATCATGTATACAGATTTGATTCTTGTACAAACCTTAATAGACAATTCTTTAATGTTGACAAATGTTTTTAAAGATTAGCTTAAAAGCTACTGTTTACTGTAATAAATTACCTTTTCTTTAAATGTGAAGTCTGCAGTGTTTCTTTGAATTTGCTAGCTTGGCTTTGATAATATGATGACCTAGTTCTTCCATAAGTTGTGTAACTGGTTGGTTGGTTTGGTGCATTCAACTACAGTTCGACAACATTTACATGTCACAATTAAAGACAGATATATTGGTTGTACAGCAGTAATAGAGGAAAAATGGACAGGAATGTTACAAACAAAACACTGAACTGTGTCAGTATCCTCATAAAGAGGCTTCCTTCTGCTCTTTGTTGAAATTCTCCACCGACCGTGTAAAGCTGAAATAAGTCAGGGGGAAAACACTCCTAAACCTATCGGCCATTAACACAGTCGATTATTAAGAGAAATTATGAAGCAGAATCCGTACGCTTCTCGGAATCCGTGCTATCTGCAAGATGTTAAGGCAGTTCTGGTAGCACGTCTCCGCCGTCGGGGCGTTGCGGCTGCCTCTCGGGTGCAGGCAGATCGCTAGATGGTGTCGCGGTGAAAAACCCAACATCTCCTCCTGTCTAAACCAATCGGCTACCGGAATGGAGTGGTCCAAGCCAACGAATAAAAGAATTCATAGTATTACTTGGCACAAATGATGATGGTACTGGAATGAAAATGGGTGGATGCAAGTTTACTGAAATGTTTTGTTTTGTTTTATTTATGGGCCGATATCTGGATGTGGAAGCACTCAGCTAATCTTCCCAAATGATGTATTATTGTCCAGTTTTTTGGAACAGAACCTACACATGTATGGAGGGTGTAGTGACACATCCAATCCGCTTATCTTGTCTTTATTTTATTTAATTTTTGATTTTCTACATTCAATTTTGCCATTGTTTGAATTATATTAAATATTCTTATTCTTTGACCAAATACTAATTTAAGATTGGCTAGTATAATTGGTCTTGTTATCACCTACATAAATTTTTTTTAAAATAAATCTATAATTTATTTATTAAATATTTGGAACTATTTTAAAACAATGTACCTAGAGAAATGGGGGTCTGACTAATATCAGACCTGCAATCCAGTCAAAAGAAAGAATAAATAAATAAATAAACGTTTTGAAACTTTATTTCCTAGTACTGTAAATTAATTATTAAAAAATAAATTCAATAAAAAAATCCTTATTTTTATTAAGTTATCGTAGTAAAATGTTTTCAAACTCTGTGCGACTAGTGTCAAACATGTGCGTATGAGCTACCAATACATTTCTACGGGAGCCGCTGATGATGTCCTCTATTTTGTTGATGTCAAACATGTGCGTATGAGCTACCAATACAACTGTTTGGCGAGTGCTGTGACGTTTTGTGATGTTTCTGTCCTGCCGGTTACTTCCTTAACTGACTGCGGTAGTGACTTTGCCATTCCGATAGCGACGATATCCGTGAAAACAATTATTTACACATATTCCTATGTATTGGTCATATTACTAGGCCAACAATGCAACTCGACAGATAATGTATTTAAAGCCCATGCATTTACTATGTCGGCGTCGCTAACAGATGCTTGTGTCATTAGGCATATCCCCGATACGAACATACAAAAGTGGTAAAAAATGACCGAATCCATAATTCCTCTTAAAACCGGTACTGAGAAATGGACAAGCCATTGTCTGTACTCTGAAGCTGTGACACAAAGTAGAATAAGGCACCCACATAATGACGTTATTTGCCTATTAAAAATCTGCTGATGTCTATGCTAACAAATGTTTGTAGCAATTGGGTTTACCAAAGATTTAGCTTTCCCTTAGTAGCTCCAAGAAGAACACAATGCATCTAGTCTACTAGAAATATGGTCATTAAGTCAACGTAGGGTAACGAAACAGGCACCTTTATCACCTCGCACCTACATAAAATAATAATAAGATAAATAAGTAGTATATAAAAAGTGTAATTATGTTTTATATACTGTATTGCTCTACTTTATACTATATTGCACGGACTACGTTTGTCTACAAGCCCTAGCTTCATGGTTAGTTCATGCAACCCTCTCTTAAGTTAGGCCAATAAGATTAATGCGTATGCATGTTAAGGAGAAGATACAGGGTTCCTTTTTTTAAAATTCTCACCACATTTTTTCATATTTCGTATATATTAAGTTTGTTCTTTCATTTATATAGCTTATAAATTATGGTATGAATATAAAAATAACTTCTCTTGATTACGGCTTGTCTCGCATCGCACATAATGAAGTCATTTGTACGGCTTAGGTACTCGCCAAACAGATAATATCGATGCAACAGACAATTTGTTGTCGTGGCTCCCTCAGCAAAGTACACATGGCAGCCAAACTTGCCATTGTACTGTTTCATATTTGCAACAATTGCCTTTGCTGGTAAGTCTACTGCCACAGCCAATAGCCTTGTCTTTTCTACCATAGAATGTCATCATCTCAATGCCTAATAATATGATATTGTACCATTCATGATTCAATATAATATACGGTAAGGTACTGTAATGTAATTTTGTTGCGTTGTTAAGTGTTTATCCAACAAAAATTGCTATTTTTCAATAAATAAAAAAAATCTTGTTTTTAATAAATATATGGTTAGGTGTTTAGTCATGCTCAATAGATTTCTTGGAACAGAAACAATAATGTCACCTGATATGTGCATAAATATACAATGATTTCGGTACCAACACAATCCCTGACGGCTTAACTACTTGAATATGGTTGACAACCGCATGACAAGATTTAAATTTCGCAAATAAACCAAATGGAGACATCATTGTAGATAGAAAAAGTTGGATTTGTCCGGTGTGACATTGATTCTCATAACGAAATATAACACCGTAATTGCTACGAGTTTTCTTTTCGCCTCCTTCCCTCTGCATGTGAACACGGAATTTCCTTAGGTGAATCTGTAAAATTGTCCTGTATATTGATGGTATTGATTACGTCTATGTGTATCATCTTCTTTGATGGGATGTATCTTGCTTGTAATTTCTCTCTTCTCTCATTCATTTGATATAGTAGTATGCATTCATGTATACCGTTACTTAAATTATGCATGGCATTCACACAGTCTCTAATATATATATATATTACAAAATTAATACAGAATGTACACAATCATACAAAATTACTAATGTTCTACTGTAGATGTTTGGTTGACAACAGTTTGGTGAGTGCTGTGATGTTTCTGTCCTGCCGGTTACTTCCTTAACTGACTGCAGTAGTGACTTTGCCATTCCAATAGCAAACGATATCTGTGAAAACAATTATTTACACATATTCCTATGTTTTATTTCTATCAGATTTGTATAATCGATGGTATTTTCCAAGGCTGCAAATTAACATTTTCACTTGGTAGCACTATTAAATTTTTATGATGGCTTATAATAATTATAGGTATAGCACCACCAATTTTTTAAGTAGCACCTGATCAACTTCGTTCATCGAAAACTAACTCCTAACTAAACTAAATTCCCACCCCCCTTATCACCGCCAACTTTTATCCAAAATTGAGAGACGGGAATTTGTCTGTTGTGCCATGTAAGTAGGTTAAGCCTATAAAATAATTATTTTATGTTAATTACCACCGGTTTCCACCAAGCCTCAGATAAATATATAATGTAATGTTTATTTTTTAGTGTTAATTGTTTTTTTACAATATTCACTTACTTATCCAATTCATTAATTTGTTGTTCCACTGAATCGTCTGTGTGGATCATTGGCAAGTATTCAGAAATTAAATTTCCACTGATAAGTTCTCGCTGTCTAGATTGTTGAATGTATATGGAGAAACCTAGACCATGTTTTTTTTTTTCTTTGGTCTTCCTCCTTTTTTTTGTTCTTCAAACTGCATACAAGTTCAACACGCTGTACGATGGTGTTTACCATTGTGTTTTAACTGTTTTTACCCATACAGAATCGACAACAAAATTGGGACTCCTGTTTCAACAGTTTCAATCGTTTCTCCAGTACATGCTAAAATTTCGGCTTTATATTTGCCTAGCCTCTGTTTTTGCCCCTACAGGCTTGTAGGAACGAATTCTGTCCCCACAAAGCCTGCACAAGAGGCTTAAATAATTACTTTGGGAGTCCATATTTGGACTTCTTGTACCTGAAAAAAAAAGAAAAATGAAAATTATATCGGAAATGTGTTGTTGGTATTATGATTAAATAAAGCCTCAACTAAAGCCCTAAGCAATTGAATTGGTTGTGAGTAGAACTTTTCATGCTAATAGCATAGTAATACTGTGGTACACCAGTATAAAAGACATGAAATATAGTTGGATGTACACTTACATTTTGTCAAATTTACTTCCTTCTAGAGCCATTATTTCTTCTAGGAAAAGATCAAGCCCTTTCTCGATGTTTACTGTAAAGTCTGGTGCTTGGAACACTAGCACAACAATTATGTTGTGTAGAGCATTGGGCTTGTCCAGGCAACAAAGCTGTAGTTCGATTTTGGTCGTGTCACCGCCCTTATCCCCACCAAACTTTACAAATATTTAAATGTTGAGACCTACGAATTAAAAATTAAAAAGGAACACCAGATGTTAGTATGATTTAAAATGTATTCTGAAGGGAGAAACCATTTAATATTGGTTACACTGTGCTGATTACAATTTTAAACTAATTAAATACTGTAGTTCATTTGTACATTAAAAAAATAAATTAACATGTTGAACATACATGTCATACTCTGTTAGGTAGCTAAAAACAAGATCTTTTATGTTTGTCAATCTGACAACAGCGACTTCTTCTAGAGACAATCCTTCGATTGAAGAAGCCCCTTCATGTTTCACAAACATGTATTCATGTGTTTTGACCAACCCGCATGACTTTTTCAGAGGCAAATAACCCAGGACAGAATCTAAATGTTAGAGAATAGTGTGTTATTTGTTTTGCTATTTATTTATGATCAAAAGCTTCAGTAGTATTAAATTGTGCACTAATTTAATGTATTAATGTTATTGATTATTTATGCTATTATTAATAATTAATTACTAAGCAAATAAATTACAATAATTTGTCATAATTAAAACAATAATATGATTAATGATTGCTGATTCCAATTAATGCGGCATCCATTCATTATTGCAAGGCATTTTTTTTGCATCCATTTTTTTAATTGCTGGCGACTGATTGTTTAACACTAGAACCCGCCACAACAAATACCACAGAATGAATTTATTCTTGTTCTGTCCTGAACAATTGTCGTAATGGAGGTGAACTTTAACATCGCCATAATGGGTAAAAAAATGGACATAACTAATGACAGCATTTACTGCCTTTAGCCACACTTCCTGGGAACAAGAAAATACATTGGGCCAGGTTGCATGGGGTTATAGGGGTAATGCATCTGTTGTGCGAAATCAAATGAGTAGTGCATACTTACCTGTCTGCTGCAATGTGGAGTCTTACCTAACTTTACATTACCAGAGCCATATATATAGAGAGTTTCGACATTGAATGGATTAGAAGCCGTGTTTGTGTCCAACTATTCCTATGTAGCGTATGGAGTTGAGTCTTTTGTTTTGAAAATGTATAACGTTCAAAAGGCTTTAATTATCGAATTTAATATCAAAACAATCAATTTGATTAAAGGTTTTTGTAAAAGCTCAGGTACAGGCATGAATTTTAAATACAATATCTAGTTAATTGTACATAAATCAAATATTTGAAACAGAAATCAAGACGAAAAAACATGAATTTCCCTTAATATGGTCAAATACAAAATTCTGCCATAAAAACCTGGAAGACTTTTTTTCAGTAGTTAGGTAGTTTAACCTAATGTAATATAAACATGTCTGGTGACTCCCTAGAAAGTGAAAAAAGATGGTGGATATACAGTGGATAATTTTTGCTATAGATTAGCATGAAAATAAAAATCTGAAGTTGAATAAAAATACCAGAAATGTAAAATTCAAGTTATATTACCTATATTTAGTCATCTTATAACATTTTTTACCACACCGTTTATTTTTCATAGCTTTTCAAAATGCCTCTCTATTTACAAAATTTGTGTACAAAAGAATAGAGATTTTACCGTGTAATTTGAACTGATAAGAAAGTGCTTATTTTCAACAAGCTCGTGTAACACAAATAAGATTCCCAAAATTATGAAACATAGAGGAAACTCTAGATCGATAATTATTGAAATGTATGATCAATAGAAATTTTTTGGCCACACCTGGCCTTTAAAATAATAAAAAAATTATAAAGTTACTGCGAACATGATTTAAAACAACAAAAATAGCAATTTCGGAACGGCTCTGGTTGCGCGCTCCATGCACGCTCTACGCGTGCGCGTTTAGTTTGTACAGCGATTCTCTATAGTAATGCATTGTTTTTACATTTTGTTGTTTAAAATCATGTTCGCAGTAACTTTATGATTTCGTTATTATCTTAACAAAAACCTTCAAACAAATTGATTGGTTTGATATTAAATTCGATATTTAAAGCCTTGTGAATGTTATACATTTTTTAAGCAAATGACTCGACTCCATACGCTACATAGGCATAGTTGGACACAAACATGGCCGGCGTGCACACCATGTGACTTTCTAAAATCCGTGAACGCAAAGTCGTAACTCTCTATATATGGCTCTGTACATTACCACCCACCATTTGTTTTGCATCTGCAATCATCTGGTTGTACACGATTCTCTCCTGTTGAACCTGCTTCAGATGATCCTCTTGTAATTTAAGCTGTTCAGACTTTTGTGCATCGGGTAAATTATCAGACTTTATGATGTTCTGCAGGTCTGTCATTGGTTTGGCACGTACGATATGGGGACACGGCTGATTCCAGAGCTTTCTAAAAGTACTTCATTTTGCCTCTCTGCATCCTGTGTATCAAAATCATCTTTGATGCCTTTCAGGGTTCTTAATTCTCCCAGTGGTTGCAATTTTGTACCCAGACAAAATAGGCAAAAGTGACGACCTAAAGTGATAAATATGTATATAGTTTTTGGAGTACAGTAGGCTAGTAAATTCATAATGAATCTTTTTTATATGTATTTTGCCTTATATGGAATAAGCTACAGTATCATTACTATCTTTCTGGTCTTGTTCTGAAATAATTCTAACATGGATATACAAAATAGTATCAGTCTATAAGTATACTAACAGCTGGCTCCAGAGAGTCCATATGTGTGGCACTCATATTCATAATCACCAAAAGCAAAAATCTCTATTTTCTTTCCACTGAAAATATGAAAAGTACAATATTTATTTATTTTAAATATATGTTGTAAGTTTAAAACTCCCTGTTCTTGACTTGTGTATCAAAAAGTGATTTAATTAATTATTTACTTGATCATTCACTTACTTCCACACCATCTTAAACGTGATGCTGAATCCTTTCCATTCCTGTTTTCAAATTATATTGACAGTCTCCTGCCTCCCATAACAATATGGTGACGGTGTTCTGTAGTGCATTTGGTCTCTTGACATTCGCAATCTCCATCATAAACTTAAATGTCCTTTGTCCTCAAGCTTTATCCACACTTTATCCTCTGGGATCAACCCATTGTGCCACGTTAGCATGTTAAGACTGAAAGGAAATACATTTTCTTGTTTAGATGACTTGTTCTCTCTATTTTGGGAACGCTAAGATTATAAAACAATAAATATCAAACAATTATTGTTACCTTTGTAGTTCGTCTAACAGTTGACAAACCTTTCCTTTTATGCTTCTGACAAATACCAGTGTTATCTATGATGTTTTGTACGTGTTGATCTAAGCTACTCACACTCGGACGATATATGGTATTTGGCTAACCATCTAAACGATATTTAAAAAAAAAAAAGAAATAATAAGACTTGAAAGATAGTAATCTGCATTTGTTTTAATACTGTTCTCTTAAAGCAGTGCAACCTTAATTTTTTTATATTACATACTGTACTTCTTAAGTAACCGTGTCCTCGATCCACTCAAGCCTCGTTTTCATTGATAAAATATATCCCCATAGGGCATTCTCAATGGGGTTCGCAATAGCTCTTTTAGGTCGTCTTGAAGATTTGTCAGCTCATGTCACTGCTGCTCAGCAACAGCGTCCTCTTCCACTCCACTGATTATTTTTTTCATTTCATTTCATAGTAACATTTATTTCCTTCATAATATATAAAATATAAATAATACAATACAAAATTCATAACGAGAAGTAAGGTAGTTAAAACAATACAATTTTTAAAATGAATAAAACAATATTATGAAGGAGGCACAATTTCTGGAAAGCAAAAGCTTGTGTTGAAAGTGCCTGAACAAAAACAAAAAATAATTAAAACCAAATTAGTAAATAATAGTAAATGGTATATAGGAATAAAGTAATTACCATAACGGAATATGAAAACAATAAAAACTGATACCTAGAATATAACGAAATTATTAAATTACTTTTGTATTAAATATTGTTTAGTGTTAAAGATGAAGCTATGTTTGTTTGCAGAAGTTGTAATTTTGTTAGGAAGTGAGTTCCATATCTTGGTTCCAGTAAATCTAATATTGTGTTGAAAAGAAGTCTTTTTGTGTTTAGGAATATAAAGGTTATTGAGTGCAGTTGTTCATTTACAACCGATTCAATGATTTTCGAAACACATGGAAGAATCCTTATGGGACGGTAATTTCCGACCTCATTTCTACAATTTTTCTTATAAAGAGGCTTAACTTTGGCATGCTCAAACTCGTTTTATTGACAAATTAATAACACTAGTTAGGGGAATCTTAAGTATAGATGAGCCATCTTTTAAAAATCTAACAGGAATTGAGTCAAGACCAGTACTTTTATTAGAATTGATTTTCTCAAGTCTTATACAGACATCATCTTCATCTATATTATTAAGAGTGAAACTATTGGGCTTCACTTTCTTATTTTTTATAATGATTTAAAAATCAGGGACAACGTACTAAAAAGATCCTCACCCTTAACCCAAGTGAGGAGGCAATGTTTGTGAAAAACTTATTCATTAGATTAGCTAAATGTGGAAGAAAAGCTGATGTGGAAGAATGGATACACCCAAAAATTTAGCATGATTGACCATGGGGAGAACAGAACCATTTAGTTTAATTTGCAATGGACCTAATTTAACTGGCATCGGACTACTTTTTCGGACTGCACTTTTTTAAATTTACAGAAAGGCTATTTGCCAGAAACCATTCGGATACATTAATTAAACTTGTATTTACAGTGTTAAACAACGACTCTAAGTGTCGGATTTTTACAGATTAGTGTTGTGTCATCTGCATATAAAAAATAAGATAAAGATACTGACGAATTGTAAATATCATTCACATATAAAAGAAACTGGACCTTGTCGTACTCCACAGCTAATAGGCAAATAGTCAGATTGGGAGTCACAAAACTTGATACGTGTACTGAAACTAAAAGTAGTGTTTGGAGCAAACATGTATAGGACTCAAGGTAAGTGCAACACAGATTTTTAGCAAAATATATCAGTCAATGACTGATCCATTCCAACATTTAATGTTCTTAGTTCTTAATCTTGTTATTTCTATTTTATAAAATATTATTTCGAAAGATTCCTATAGTAAGTCAATCAGTGTTCTACTGAAACTGCCTGCAGTATATTGAAATAGTTACTTATGTTTTTCCTTTTATTCTATTGTAAAATTACAGTACTAGTATCTATTTTTTTTCTTATTTCTATTATTTTATCAATTAATTATAAAAACATTTAATATCTACAGAACAAAAAATATCTGTCTACACCAACATATTTCATCAATTTAAGGAAACTGAACCAACAAAGCTACAAATCTTGTGCCACCATGTTGTCCCATGGATTAAAAAATTTATTCTTATCTAGAGACATCCGCTTCATTGATCAGCAGATCAGAAAGAGGAGGATCAACCAGTGACACTACCATCTGGTTATCATTGGGTACAGGTTTAGAAAAGTTACTATGAAAAAATGTATTAAATTTATTAGCAACTAAACTAGGATCATCTGTTGTGATGTTATCAAACTTAAAGCTTGTTGGAAAGCATTTACGCCGTTTAGCATTAACGAACGCCAAAAAAGGTTTTTGGTCTCTATAGAGTTTGTTGCTAATTGTTTTACATATTCATAGTAACTCTTTTTACACATATATTTTACATTATTTATAATTGCCTTATACCTGTCCCATAGATTAACATTTTCTGGTTTTGCTTTAGCCTTTCTATAGGTTCTTTTCTTTTTTCGACTTAACCTGACAACCTTTAGGTACGATCTTTTACACGAATTCCAATCTACAGATTCTAATTCTTTGTGTAATAGGTTAGGGTTAAGTTTTGAGTACAGAAATTTTGATCTATTTGGTAGTTTTCGAAAACTTTACATTCATATTAAATTTCACACCCACATGATCACTTTTACCCAGACCTTCAATTTGTTCGATATTGAACAACTCAGGCCTATTGCTAAAAATTAGGTCCAAGGTGTTGCCATCACCAGAATTGTTAACTATTCTTGTATGAAAGTTTACCATTTGTAAGAAATCAAAAATAAGATATTCAAAGTTATTTACAAGATATTGTCTTTGGTGACGAATATTAAAATCCCCTAGAAGAATGATGGCTTTGTAGTGATGACTATTATCTAGTACTTCTTCCATGGAATTTAAAAAGTTTTGTGTGTACAGCATAGGTGCATTGGGTGGGCGATAGAAGCATCCGATCAAGATCTTACCAAGCTTACATGTAATCTCAACCCATACAATTTCCAAGTTGATTGATTGAAGATTAAACGCAGGAGTTGTTGGTTTACACGCATCACTTGTTAGTTTGTCATGTTCACTGATTGATGAATAGCCATGATCATCAATGGTCACTTGTGAACTTTGAGTTAGTGCTGTAAGACAACTAGAGCAAGAAATTGAAGATTGGATTTTTCGACAGATGAAACCGGAAATATAGTACAAGTCATTGTCTCTGTAAGGGTTCAAAGTTTTTGGAAGACTGATGTCATCATTTGCTGTGTTTGGATCATAATTCTCTTGAATCTGAATGTCTTTCAATGGTGAACTCCTCTTTGACTACTACTTGTTCATATTGGACACGATTCGCCTTTAAAGATGCCTTTACAGAGTTATTGAACAAAATTTGCCTTAGATCTAAATTTGGATTGTTGTTCCATCCGTTTCTGGCCCGTATACAGGAAAAGAGTATATCTATATGGTCTTGCGAAAGCCCTATATGTTAGTATATACTTGAGAAGATTCAATGGTCTGATCAGAAGACCTTTCGAGATAAGTATAGACTTTATTGAAATGACCAGACCAATGAATCCTGTCTTCCTTCTTGACTTTGTAACCATTCTTCCACTCTGCGTTTTACATTGTAGAGTTGAGGATGTTAAATGTTCTGTCAATTATTCTTGTGAATGTTCGAAATAATCCCATTTAACTGCCTGGTTTCCATTTTCTCCATCAGGAATTGTGAATTGCTTCCAATCTGCCCTGAAATTTAATAGGTTAAATTTAAAAAATCAGTAGAGAATGTGTTTTAATTGTATGTTTTACTGCAATCTGTCTTTGTTGATGGAAAAAGTATGATGATTATTAAAATACATTATACATCAAAATGGAATGCAGTGAGTGAATGTAAATTCTTGAACCATTAGCTCACTCTTCTGCACCTGTAAGTCATTTTAATCATGTATGTTATATATTATTATGTTTATCTACATGTATGACTAAACAATTTCTTACCAAATGTTGTTTTCCTACGCTTCGGCTGCTCGACCCAATTCTGGATAATTGTTCCAGTAAAGTGACTCTTCATTATGGACAGGTTCTGCTTTACCTTATCCGGCATTCCACTTACAAACCTTCTACATTTATTGAAAACCGCATGACTCCTAAGAGTCCCAGACCATAATTCCACCTGCGGAGTTGTTCTACTACATGGAATTCCAACATGTGGAGTTTTGGTGAAACCAGAGTGGATACTGATCTGTAAGCCATCATGAATTTCTTGATCTTCATGTCTGATGGTAACAGTTCATTCAATCATTCAGTCCTACTTCAGTTTTAAATAGTCATTTTACTTACTTACTTATACTTACAAGACACTTAATTTCATTCTTGCTCATCTTCCTACAATGGTTCATATTGTGGCAATCCCCATACAGAAGAAAGAGATCTCTGCAAGTATCTAAGTTATTTAATTTGCCATCAACAAGTTTGATTTTTGCAATCCCAACTCTGTCTTGCAGTTGACTTTCCCCAACAACTTTTTTCGGAATATTGAATAACTCTTCAATGACTGGGACCTATAAAGAAACAAAAATAGAATTTGTTGGTAATCCTGATATTTTGTTGTGATTACCTGGAAATAACAAAACTAAACAAAATGTACCTGGTTGCCATTAAAGGCCTTGCCATGAAATTGCTTTCTTTGGATATTGCGGTAACAATAGCTAATAGTAATAGTTCCAAAACCTAATTCTGCTGTTTCTATTGGAGGAAAAAACTATTTAGTTTTTATGTTTATTAATTTCAATATCGTATTTGATATAAAAATATATATCAATAAACCTAAATATTGTGTTATTTTTATAGTGCAGTATCATACTGTACATACAATATTGACAATAGCTTCCTTGGCTTTCATTATTTTTTTTATGTCTTTATCAATATTAGCCCGGTCACTTCCATTGTAAAAGCTTAATGGGAGTTGGTCTTCGATTTCCTTATTTTTTCTTCTAGTTTTTGTTTTTTCTTTCTTTGTTCTGTAATGGAATTTTTAAATTGTTAAAGTGTAAAATTAAGAAACATAAATGTTGGCATCAAAACAAATTACAGGACCCACTACTTGCCTGCTTGTTCATCCATTTCTTCTTTTATTATTTTTCCAAATTCAGATTCTTCAGATTGTTTATCATCATCATCGTCGTCATTGGATTCTGCAATCTGTAGTTGCGACTTAAAGATAATGGAGTCGATTTCATGCACAGCAGCCTCCAACATTTCATAAAGTTTCCTAAAAACACTCAGTGATATGTGCAACGATGGAACAGAAACCTATATAAAATCATGGAGCATTTGTAAATAAAGCTGTCCTCGTATTCAAATAAAAAAAGTTGGCCAAATAACAATAAAATCTTACATGGTCAATGGGTATTTCCATCAATGGTGCCATAACAATACACCTTGATGTTTCTTTGGCCCTCTCTCTTCTCATGCCATCTTCTTTAAATTTAGCATAATCATCCTTAATTTGACGAATGGTCCTCCTTTCTATGGGATGTTTTCCTTCTTTGATTTCATCGTTTTTTAATGTACAGAATAAGCATGGATAGCAACCTAGAAAAATGTAATATTTATATTTTTTATTATCTTTTTGTGTGTTACGGGAGACTGTTTTTTGGTGGGCAATTTGTAAGTGTACCTGTACTTACCATTTGGTCCAATGAGACCTTACCAAATGTGTGGCATGCAGTACTAGAGATGAATGGCTTAAAATGGAGGTACATAATGCTTGTTTTATAATTATTGAGTTTCATTGTTAAAATTGTAAAAAATGTGCATTCTTTTATTGTTTTTTTGTTTACATATTATACACAATACGACATTTTGGTTTTGGTGATTATGCCTACCTCACCAAGTTGTATGGTTTCCTGTATGTTGAACATGCAGTTGGGACCTTCAAATATGAGGACTACAATTACATTTCTTGAAGAATTTTGATTTCGGACATTTAAAATTTGAACCTCCTCCTTGATCACCCCAAAACTTTAGCCAGATTTCTATGGAACGCCAGTAATCTCTTCACATGCGGTGACGTCATGCTCTCATACTATTTCATTATGCTCTTATACTGCACACCATTATCTTATACTCATTCCTAATGCTCTTATGCGCATAACTAATGCTCTTATACTCTTTCTTAATGCTCTTATACTCTTTCTTAAAGCTCTTATACTCTTTCGTCATGCTCTTATACTCTTTCTTAATGACCTTATACTCTTTCGTCATGCTCTTATGTGACTTTCCATGCTCTTATACTCTTTCGTCATTCTAAATTATGCGACGTATCATGCTCTTATGAGGTAACTGAAAATGCATCGACACATTCTCGACGCACGTGGCGCACTACTTCAAATGTAAAATAATCGACGGCTGTACAAATAAGTCTACGAAAGTTACAATTCTCGATCATAAAAGCATCTCATCCTCTCCGGGCCGGTCCTCCGTGCGCCGATTCTTTTGATGAAAATGGCTAGCCCTAGGCCTACAATATTTCCAATGAAACCAAAGAAATCTTTAAAAAAAATATTAATGGACCTTTCGTTTACAAATGCAGTGATGGATGCTTTCGAGAGAGAGGAGGTGATATCATTTAATGTGTATTTCATCATTCATTATAAAAATAGACTAGCCTAGCTAGGCTAGGCCTACTACTCTAGGACCAGGTAGGGCTTAGGCTAGAGGCCTACAGTAGATAGAGGCCTAGCTTAGTAGGCCTAGAGTGTGTATTAGTATAGGCTAGCCAGCCAGAGCAGGCCAGGCTGGCTAGCCTATACTACTACACACTACTACTAGGCCTATATTAATATTAAATAAAGGTAGGGGCCTAGCGAGGCCTAGGTAGGCCTAGAGGGCATCTATAGGCGGCAGGCCTAGCTAGAGCATGCCAGTATTATATCTAGTATAGGCCTACAGTAGCTAGTAGTATAAGTAGGCCTACTAGGCCCCATCATGTTTTTATTTTTTTTAATCCTTTTTAAATGATTCTTAATAAATGAATTCATTTTTTTGGATTGTTTTCTCTGATTAGATTACTATTGAAATAGTGGATCATTTAAGCCGTGAGGAATTTGAAAATCTTGGCATACTGACTCGAGAAGAAATGAATTTAATTGTACGGGAATGCAATGCATCGTTAAGAAACAAAGTAATTGATAAAGATGTATTACAAAATCTCATCCAACATGGGTACAGCGTATTCGATATAAAAAATTTGATGTGTGTTAGTCGGAGTACTGTGTTCAGGTGGTTACAAATGTACAATTTATCAGCCATACAGTACAGCAATATTGAAGACAGAGCTTTAGATGACAACATTAGTGAGATACTTATGACCCACTCAAACTGTGGGGAGGTGATGTTAAAGGGTTTTCTTCAGGATAGAGGCATTTCTGTGCCTCGGAAGGCATTGCGAGATGCAATACATCGTATAGATGAGGAAGGTTCAGCTAATCGACGTAAAAGACGTCTTCATCGTCGTGTTTATAGCGTCGAAGGCCCAAATCATTTATGGCATATAGATGGAAACCACAAATTAATTAGGTACGTAGCTAACCTGAGCATTTATTTTTCAATATCATGTATGTTCAAACCACTGTCACCTATTAAGATAGAGCCTAAAGTTATTATATATTATTTATTGAAATTTAGTTAACTGCTATTTTTTGTAATTCACAATTTGTTATGTTTTTCTCAAGATGGGGATTTGTCATCCATGGCGGAGTTGATAGTTTTAGCAGACTACCTGTTTATTTAAAATGTTCAACAAATAACAGATCATCAACTGTACTGGCTGCATTTTACAAAGCAGTTGAAGA
Source organism: Antedon bifida (assembly GCF_963402885.1). Taxonomy (NCBI): domain Eukaryota; kingdom Metazoa; phylum Echinodermata; class Crinoidea; order Comatulida; family Antedonidae; genus Antedon; species Antedon bifida. The sequence goes on along the minus strand of NC_136228.1, from coordinate 21,165,697 downwards.
ATATGGTGTTCCTCTTCGTGTGCGATCGGATGCTGGGGGAGAAAACGTACAAGTTTGGAAGTATATGCAGGAAGTACGAGGTTAGGTTAATGGTCATTTATTAATTTTATTTAAGGGATTGTGGTTTGTCAAGAAGAAGAGTAAGAGACTAAGATAGGCTGCTACATATATATGTATGCTGCACAAATAGAAATAATGGATACTATAATTCTTTCAACAGGCACTAGAGGTACTATAATTGGGAAAAGCACTCACAATCAGCGCATCGAAAGACTTTGGCGTGATGTATTCGAGGGGTGCCTGCACCACTTTTACCAGATGTTTTACCACCTAGAAGAAGAAGGCTGTCTTGACCCACTAGACGAAATGCAATTATTTTCATTGCAATATGTATTTACTCCTCAAATCAATTTCTCACTACAGGAATGGGCAATGGCCTGGAATAACCATCGAATCCGTACTGTTGGACGTACCCCAATTAATATGTGGTTATCTGGCCAGTTGGAGAATCCTGTATCAGAGGTTGGTTCTAAATATAACAAATTTGCATAAAAACATGCATTACTTTTGTCCACATTGTTTTAATTATTTATGTAGAATGTAATATTGTTAGGTTTGCGGTATTTATAAGTAAAGTATGGTTAGTAAATTCAGTGGATGTATTGACTTATGTTATGGTTGAACTACAAATTCACAATTCACAAACAATTTTTTTATTCATATGTTGTTTTTCTCATTATAGTGTGAAATACCTAGTGAAGAAAATAATGATGATGTCGATAGAAATACAAATCCACATGTTATTGTTGAGGAGCCTAATATCCCATTACCTGAAATGGCATATGATCAGTTGACTCAAGAAATAGACCCTATGAAGGAAAGTACTCAAAATGGTTTAGATGTATATTTAGATGTAATACAATTTATATAGATATATATAATATAGATATGATGAAAATAGTGAATAGTGTTTATGTGGAACAAATTAACAAACAAATTATAACAAAATATCTTTCTTAAACATTTAAATTATCTGAATAACCAATCATTCCTTTACCAAAAATGTTTGTAAAAGTTAAAAAATGTTACATAGTGTACAATGCTGTTACAATTAGCATAGAAAATCAAGAAAGTTAAATCAAGATTATTTATGTCATATTGATCAATCATCTATTATTTTGTAATTGTTCAGTACAGTTAAAAGTTTTTAAATTAAAATTCAAGTTTGAATGAACCAAATAACCTGTTAAAACTGCTGTATGTATACTTGTATACAGAACAACAGAATAAACTGATACAGACTATGTTGCAACACACTCACATCTTACCAAAACCTTTTCCCAATATAACTGCGTCATCAAATATTTCTCTAAAGAGAATTGGGTCTTCTATTCCCCTTGGTAAGTGAACAATTAATGCACACGTCGAAGCTGTAGGATACCCCTTAGCTGAAGGCCCCTCTTTTGTGAAGAAATCCACTTAGTGTATCTTTCGGAACAGTAAGGATTGAACATTTATATTATTTAGGCCTAAATATAAAACTTTACACAAAAGTTAAGAAAACAGAATAATGCATACCTTCACAATCTTGGAGGTATATTTCCCAACAAAAAATTGTGTCATCCTCTTGTATTCTTAAATTCGATCCCTCTTCCGACAATATAACCTTGCTTAATGACTTAAAGGCACGTTTAGACAGAGAGTCAACTGCATTGGGAGTAAAGAGTGGTTTAAACTGGTCGGGAAATCCTTTCACAATGTCCCACAGAACACCCAGTCCCTCTGTGAACTGCCCTATTGCTGCTTTCGTTCTGTAATATAATATCAAATTCATAGAGTTGTATACGTGTTAAACCAATTGTTGTGTTGTTATAAGATCATTTAGTATTAAGTTTTGCGCTTTCCTCACCTGTAAAACATAAACTGCTTTATCAATGATGCAACGACTTCTTGTCGGTTACCAAAATCTGCTGCATACAGCGACATTACTCCACGGTCTGCTGCCCAGTCTGCTAGTTCTTGTGCAACAAGTGTGTATTCCGCTGCAGACTTACACTTTGATATCTGAAAAGAAAAACAAAAAAGAAAAGAATCCTGATGAATGCTACAATTGAATAAAGCACACATTAACTAATCAATTCCAGATAGGATAGCCTACTCTCACTAACCACTAAAGTTTAGATCAAAATGATAAATAAATGAACACAAACAGACTACATAGATAAAAGTAAGTGTCATCGAAATGAAATATAAGTAAATCGAGACTGTGTTACTTTAATTGAAATAAAATTAGATGTAGACTGTACTTTTTCAAGTTTGATGCGCATATCTTCATCAGTAATGGCAGTTACATCAGTCAGTGGACCAACTCTGGTATTCCCACACATCAGGCTGTACAATTGTGGATGGAATATTGGCAGTCCGGGTCCACCATGAAGAATGCTCCATGCAACCAGACTACCAGCAATAAGGTAGCTGTTTTTTTCCAGCAAAGTCACATCATATGTAAAATATTTGCCACCAGCAGGTCCCTCGAAAATCCCCATCTCATCAGATATTGCTTTCATCAATAACCTTCAAAAGTAAACAAAGCTCCATAAATGATAATCAATTGCAATATTTGTTCAAATACAATTATTAATTCAATTAGTGAATTTCCGAAAGCTCAACGTTTCACTCTGGCTGTTTAATCAATCAAAATAATTAGGAAACACATACGGTAATAATTAAACTTAAGTAATGAATGACACTCTCACCTAAACATTTCCCGCTTGGGTCCTCCTATGTCTGCGGCTTCTTCTCCTGCGAAATCTACAACTACATTATTTCTGCAGTTAAAGCCATCTTGGCCAAAAGCATACAAAACTGATTTCAATAGTTTTCTTCTATGTACGATTATATTTTGAGTGGCGTCATCGTTGCGGTTTACTTGGTAATTTTCTAGTAAGTCCTTCATGGAAACCTCAGCAGTAGGAGTTCTATTTTATAAAGCACATGATTGTTATGTAGGTCTATGTTGCATGAATCTTTTCAATTTGTTTTTTGCTAAATAATAAAGACAGCACTGTACTAACCCTGGTGGCTGCACATCTTCGAAACTATTGCGTATTGCACGCATTAGATCATCTGTGTCCTCGTCTTCAGGATCAGATGTACATAATTTTACATACATACTGTATGCAGACCTTGAACGTAAAAATATACAATTTATTTGAAACAATTGTTTGTAGAAAGCAAAAATACAGCATAAAATCAACCTCAATCAATGAAGAGTATTTTCGTCAGAGATTGTGTACAACAAAGTAATTATTATTATTATTATTATTATTACTTGTATAGCGCACATTTATACAACATTTAATTATAATCAGCGGCGCTTCACATCAATTAGTATCGTAACATTGTTTGAAATATAGTGCTTTTAAATGTTTTTTAAACTGATTATAGTCGTCTAAGTGTTTAATGTGACTTGGTAAACTGTTCCAAATTTTGGGTCCTGCTACGGCGAACGAACGGTCAGCAAATGTCTTTCGTTTAGTTCGTGGGATTGTCAGGTTATAATTGCTGGTGCTTGAACGAGTACTGCGAGAAACATTCCGCACAGTAAGAATATCTCTCAGGTAACTTGGAGCGGAACCTTTAAGCGAACGCCATACAAGACACGCTATTTTGAATTGACATCTATGAGACATCGGAAGCCAGTGCAAGGATCGCATGGCGTTAGTTGCACTGTCATACCGACCTTTCCTGACAATTATTTTTGCAGCTTGGTGCAGTAACCTCTTCATTGGAGCAAGGGTATTAGCAGGTAGACCATAATACAATGCATTGGCGTAATCAATATGTGACAGCACGAGCGATTGAACTAGTTGTTGGCAGAGGTTCTTGGAGAGAAATTTGCGGATTTGACGAATATAATATAAATTAACAGCTATCGTTCTGCATTTATCGCGTATATGGTTCTTGAAAGATAGCTGGTCGTCGAAATTAACACCAAGGTATTTTACAGATGAACCACGTGGTATTCTGTCCTGACATACGATGATATGATCTTTCTCGCATTTCACTGTTCATTTTTAGTCTGTTGGACTTCATCCAGTCGTTGATGGATATGAGGCACTCTTGTAATTTGGTGATTGTATTTACCATACTAGAACTAGAATTTGGATTAAATGAATCATACACTGAGTGATCATCGGCATATCCCATCACAGAAATATCAAACTTACTGATGTGATCTTGTAAAGTGCTGGCATATATGGTGTATAGAACTGGACCGCATATACTACCCTGAGGTACAGAGAAGGACAAATTGGCTGTCTTCGAGTTAGTTTCGCCGATTGTTACGTTGGCAAATCGAGGATGAAGGTAAGTATCAAACCAGTTCAATGCCGCATTGGCCACTCCGAATTTGTTATGCAAAACGTCGAGGAGTACTTCGTGGTCCACTGTGTCGAAGGCGGCTGACAAGTCTATACATACCAGCGCAGTCACCCTTTGCAGCTCCATATTCCAGAGTACGTCATTGGTTAACTTAACCAAAGCCGTCTCTGTGCTAAAACCTTTCCGATAGGCAGATTGGTACGCCGGTAATAAGGTATTGTTCTCAACATAAGCTATGAATTGGTTCAAGCATGCGCGTTCAACCAGCTTAGATACGAAGGACAGATTGCTTACTGGCCTATAATTCCTGAGGATACATTCAACACCCTTCTTTTTTATAAGCGGTTTTATAACTGATATTTTCCATCTATGAGCAAATACGCCGTTACACAACGAGTTGTTGATCATCCTTGTAATAAGTGGTAGAAGTGTAACCAGATGCTGTTTCACCAGTGTCGACGGTAGGGGGTCAGTGGAGCAGGTTGCTGGTTTTGCGCATATGATCAACTTCCTAACATCATCTTCGCTAACTTCCTGAAATGCAATAAATTCATTTGCCATTAGCCGTTCTTGTTCATACAAAGGGAAGTGTTCCAATTCCTCTCGTATTTTCTCTATTTTGCCCATAAAGAAAGATATGAAGTCGTCTGCTAACTGTTTATCAGTTTCATGTGGTGGAAGTGGGTTATTTTTACGTCTACCAATGAGCTCAAACACGATCTTGTAAAGCTTTTTTGAGTTGTTGCCAGCTTCTTTGATAGCACCATTAATGAATTTGTACTTGGCTAAACGAAGATAACGTTTGTATGAATTGCGTAGATCATTGTAAGCTGACCTATTTTCGTCGGTGGCAGACTTCCGTAAGGTCTTCTCAGCACGACGAAGTTGCTTCTTCAACACATTAGCCTCGTCATCAAACCAAGGTAACGATCTTCTGACAGTGGTAGTTTTCTCAACAATAGGAGCATGCTTATCCAGAGCAGCAAGTAGTTTACTTGAGACAAAGCTTCATCAAAGTTCGTGTGATCTATTTTATTTATCTTTCGAAACTTTTTCTTTTGACGGTAACATTTCGGTTTTGGTCTCGATAAAATAGTCTCTACAAAACATTGGTCACTGATGTAATAATTTGAAGCGGGCTCGGTTACACAAAGAGTGTCCTTACCCCTCGTTATTAGCAAATCAAGAGTATTTCCCGAACGATGTGTTGGGAGAGACACGTGTTGATCAAGATTTAAACACTCAAGTAAATCGTCGAATTTTATTTTATCCGGGTCATTGCTGCTGTTCATATGAATGTTGTCACCCGAAAATATTACAGAACTATGTAACGATAGAATATCCGAAGCATATTCTGCGAATTCATCATAGAAGGTGGCAGTACTAATGGGTCTGACGGTGGAGTAAGGCGGGCGATAGGGTTGTGTCCACGAAATTCCATTCGGAAAATTCAAAAGACGATTTTGCGCCTGAATTAAGTTGATTGACATTTAGACAATCCTTGAATATAATTCCTGTTCCTCCTCCGCGTCTGTCTATGCGATGTTTATCAAGGAATGTATAGCCACATGTGTTGAGGTCTGCCCTGTGTGCATCATCATTCTCCAATAACCACGTCTCAGTGACCGTACAGATATCGTAATCGTTTATTGTGATGTGATGTATAAATTCACCAATCTTGTTGCGGATGGACTGCGTATTCACTGTAGCGAAAGACAGATGTGGATCTTGGGTGTAATCCGTAAAAGAACGCGAAAGATACCTTAAATGTTCAAAGTGAATACCGGTATTTGTGTAGTCCAAATTGATCATTTGCATTCGGCTTGTTTGATTGAACGGTCTATTTCCAATAATAACGGGGCATGAGTTTTGAAGATTATATGTGTAAACATCACAACTGGGTGGCCTCCTACTGTTCTTCCCTCTTCGTTTTCCTCGGCGACGGCGAAACCATTTCTTCTTTAATAGAACTGAATTGTTGAATGCTATAATCTTGTTTATAATAATATCCGAGTATTGATTTTGGTTTGTAGTTTGATAACGTAGCGATAGTAGTTCAGCTTTAGAATAGCTAAGCTTGTTTTCGCGAACAATGGAACGATAAACATGCGCCATATTCAAATGACCGTAACCGCTGTGTTGTTGGTTAGCTCGTTCCTGTGGTGCAGCTAACACACTGGCCTTACTTAGGCCTACAAAAATTATCACTTGAAAAACCACAATATTAAACAAACTGCATAACATAACGGATCTCTGTCACTTCGAATGTTGTATTCTTGTAAATTAGTTAAACAGATCTTAGAAAATCAATGAAAATTATCGGAAAAAAGTCGAAAAGTATCAGAGCTCGGAAAGAGAGTCATGCTACTGTAATATAATGTTGTTATGAGGTACTTTGTAAGGAAGACTCTTTACTCGCTTTGCTGTCGTAACATATATTATTTATTTAGAATATACTTGATACAATAACTGAATAACTAACTGACTAAGGAACAGAGGATTAGTGATGCTGGCTGTAAGGTGTTCTTCTGAAGAAGTGGCTGTGAAGTGTTCTTCTGAAGAAGTGGCTGTGAAGTGTGTCTGGGCTCTTCTGAAACTTGGGAGTATATCGGCTTCGGTTCATTTACATATGTCACTACGTAATCTGTGAGGGTAACGATTGGTTCTAAGTTGGTCCAGGGGTGTTTAAGTGGGAGTGATTAACGGTATAATAAGGTATTTCGATGATGGATGACACTGTCAAATCTGTACTTAAATAGTGTCAATCTCTCCTGGTTTAACGATGGGATAGGTCAAATGTTAAACTTAAGTGTTTTCTTTAGGGATTCTTATTATAAACTAAATGGACATTTAAAACATCTGGACAAACTCTCCTCTGGACTTTCTGGGTCAAGTTTGTGAACTTATTGAATTCTGATACAAAGGTTGATTTCTTAATTATAAAAGTAGGCCTATATCATTACATTACATCCCTCTGTTTCCCTTTTTTTTTTTTTAATCTATTTAAAATATAAAAATGGTTATAATAGTGGCATGCAAAATTAAAGTTATATAAAAGAAAAAAAACATGATTATACATATAAGCAAAAATTGAGTTAGCCAAAACCATTGACTCTGAAGTGTAACCTTATCACTTTCACTCTCTCTCTTCTCTCTCTTAAAAAAAATGAAATTAAAAATGATTTTGGTATAAAATTTCCGGAATTTATAAAAAAAATTGGAAAAAAAAAATGTATAAAAAACAAAAGTTTTCTTCAAGATCGACATAATTGTGGGTCCGTTGCTTTGGAGGCATGCTACACTCGGATTACCGAAATAAAGACATCACAACGGTTGGGTTTCCCTAAAGAACGTCGGTCAAGAAGTCGACTCTTGTTAATTATGCACTCTAATCTATAATAACGGTATTCGCGTAAATCAAACAAAATCGGTCAAAAATAAAAATACAAAACTTAAAATGGTATGTTACATTTAACATACATCAAATCGTGCGACAACTTATCGCATTCTAATTAATGGCCTTCAAACATAATCAATCAAATTAAAACATAAAACTCAAGAAAACTGTGGCTGATTAGCCTAAAATCAATATCAATCGACTCAAGATATCGAACTTAATCACTTAAAACTTTAAAAGAAACAAATGTGTGTGTCCCGCTGACACAAACTTATCCACAATATATCGTTATCATCACAACTTTATCACAAATTTATCGATTTAAGCATTTATATTCACAGGTAATTACGATTTCAATCGGTCGACAAATTCGACTTTTGTACTTAATGTAAAAAATACAATTAAAAGTACTAAGAAAATCTCCTGTTCTTGTATATCAATTAATTAATTAATGCTTGAGATTAACGACTCAAAGGTTAAACAAAATATTTGTTACAAAATTGATTGTCGTTCTTTTCAATATCTCAATATATCGATCATCAAAATTCAAAATAATCGTTATCAAACTCGTTACAAAATCAATACTTAATCATAATTTCAATTCTCTTTTAACTGAAATCACATCGTTACTAAACAAATCAAATCAAATACGTAGACTATGCTATCATTAATTTAGCAAATGTCGTAATAAAAAAATTCTTGCAAAAAATTAAATCAGTAACTTGTTGCATTATACAAACGTTTTATGAATCGTTTTGGCGATCCACTTATCGGTATCTGTTTATCATTAATAATCTCTTTAATCAATTTATCTGTATCGTTATATCTGTCGATATTCCACCAAAATTTTCGAACATTAGATTCGTGTTTTGTTTTATCGGTGTTGCGTTTGGCTGAAGTCGGTTTAGAATACGAAACTAAAACTTGGAAATGTCCTGCTTTAAATCTACCTCGGTTTAATGTCATATTTGAATCATTAGGTGCTGTCATAATTAGATTAGTTTGTTCCTTAATTTGTTCTTCTTTCATTTGGAATGGGGCTGCTAATCCCATGTTATTCTCTACACAGTCAATGTAAGGTTGCAAGTTAATGGGTTCTACTTTAGTTGGGTGTGTAAAGGTATCTGATTGCAATTGGGTGGGTGTCCTATCATGTTCGTCGACAAATTCAACATTGGTTTCGTCATTTACTACATTAATGGTATTCTGAATTTTCTCGTTATTATCAGTGGGTTCATTCAACAATTGCTTAAGTTTTTGGAGATGTGTAAAATTTTTGCGTTCTTTAGGCGTTCTCATAAAACAAGGTTTCAGTCTGTTATAATTGAATACGTCGCGAAGTATTTCTCCTTTAATCGTTGCTAGGATGTAGTGTGTTCTGTCTAGTACTTCATGAATTACTAATGGTCCGACCCATTCTGCGGCGATTTTCTTTGAATTTGCCGTTAGTGAGGATGATGTTGGCTTGTATAGATATACGAGTTGTCCTACTGAGTAAATTGGACTTTTTTCTAAGCGTTGGGAAATTTTCGAGTTTTGGACGTTTTGTTGTGTTCGCTGTAATTGTAGCATTGTCTGTGAAATGTTTTGAAATTTCTTCTTGAGGTGTTCAAAGTATTCTTCATAGGAATGAGACAATCCTGAAACGGGGTTAAATGCTAATGAGGTCAAACTTGGAGGTTGGCGGCCAAAAACTAATTCGTAAGGGGAGTGGTTTCCTAGATGTGGGGATGAAAACGAGTTATAAGCATAACATGTTGTTGATACAAATCTAACCCAATCTGTTCCGAATTGGTTAAGGTTGACCTTTAACAGGTCCGATACGGTGCGGATATGACGTTCAACTTGTAAACTACCGTGATTATGGACGCTGATGATTTTCCTATCAATGTTAAGGGTGTTACATAAGAGTGTTAATAATTTTCCTGTAAGGGAGGTTGCTGCATCTGAAATAAGACGAGATGGGGGTCCAAAAATACTGATTACCTTTTGAATTAGTGCTTCGCAAATTGTTTCGGCATCAATGGATTTCAAAGGTACACAAATCAAAAATCTAGTAATTTCATCACATACTACCATAATATGTTTAAAACCTGAAGGTGATGTTGGCATACTCTTGAAATCTAGACTGAGTGTATGAAAGGGACGGTAAGTTGCTGGTACTCGATCGTGTAAAGGACGTAATTTATCGGTTTTGGGACGAAATTGTTGACATCTGAGACACGCTTGAGTATAATTGTTGACTTTCTCGAACATAAGGGGCATGTAAAATAATTTCCTAATAGTGAGGTAAGTACGCATCGTACCTTGGTGGCTACTTAACAAATTGTCGTGATACTGAGAAATGATAGTCTCGGCTAAGTTTTCAGGAACAGCTAATTGCAATACAAATTCTCCACCTTTATCTTGGAAAAATAAACGGAATAGTAAACCGTTGCACAATATGTACTGCTCTGACTTATTCTGAACTGCACGAGCTGCTTTCTTATCAGCTGGAAGGATATCATGAGCTAAATAATCGTAAACTGGCTTAAAAAATGGTGAAGTTTCTTGTTCAACACGTAATTGTTTAACATCTACTGGGAGGTTATAATCTCTAATTATCTTTCTTTGAATAACATCCATTAATCTATCTAAGTCTTGTTGTTTTGGGATGTGTGCTGATTTAAATTCAGTTATGTTGGGTACTAGTGGTTTGGGCGATGTATACAATTCAACTGGTACATTTCGATGTGTAGTATCTTTGCTTGGCTTATTATTTTTGTCTACTAGTCTTTCCTCTGGAGGTTGTCGAATGTTTACATTACGTATTGGGGTTGGCGTTACGATAGGTGGTGATCGATGTGTGTTTGTTTGTTGTCTCGTGATTATCTGTGGTGTAGCGGTAGGTTGAGGTGTAGGTCGCGTGTTTGTTGTCACTGGATTTTGATTAATGACAGGCGTTTGTACTGGTTTGGATTTATGTAGGTCAGGTATATTTATTCCCATTTTCTTAGCGTAAGACCTTGTTACTGGTCTGCTACTAGTAGATGTGTTTGTAGTCGGGTTAAGAGATTCAGTCTCTGTAATATTAAATGCAATGGGTACAACTTGATCAATTTCGGAATCGTCATCACGAGGGGCTCGGGAGAGAAAATCTGCTAAAACTAATTCAGTTCCTTTCTTATAACCAATTTGGAAAATGTATCCGGATAATCGTAATATTAGTTTCTGTAAACGGGGTGTACATGGCTGATCTTTTGAATTCCAAATTTGTACAATTGCTGAGTGGTCTACGAATGCATCAAATTCGCAACCCTTTAGTAAGTGTCGAAATGCTGAAACATTAATGTAAAGTCCGAATAACTCTAATTCTGTGACGCTATATCGTTGACAGGCTTGTGGTAAGATTTTGGAATAATAACCTATTATGTGTTCTTTGCCGTTTACTGTTTGTGTTAAATATGAACCTGTTGCGGTTCTTGAAGTGTCGCTATATAGCGTAAATCTACCTTCTTTTCTAGGCATTTGAAGAGTAGGTGGTTTAACCATTAATTGTTTGATTTCGTCAAATGCTTTCTGGTGTTCAGTAGACCAAACAAATTTTCGGCGTTTACTTGCGAGTGTATGTAACGGACGTAAAATTGATTGTATTTGAGGGAAAAAATGGGATACATAATTTACTGCACCAATAAATCGTTTAGTTTCTTTATGGGTTCGTGGGACTGGCAAATTTCGGATAGCTGCACACCTGTCGCCTAATGGTGTGATACATGCGTGTCCTGAAGAATTAATCAGGATGGTGTGTCCCATATATTGCACTTTATTCTTAAATAACTTACATTTCTTTGGACAAATTCTAAAACCATTTGATTGTAGGGCTTGTAAAACGGAAACAAGGTGCTGCTTATGAGCAAATTTGTCTTGGCTAAATAAAATAATATCATCATGATGGGCGATACAGAATTCTCTAGAATTTGGGATTTCATTTAAAATTTCGTCAATCTTTGCTTGAAATATACCTGGCGAAACGTTCAATCCTTGTGCTAATCTCTTATAGTAATAATGCTTTCCACCATGATATGAAGCTATACCTGTATATTGTTGGGCATGTTCGGCTAATGGTACACAGTGAAACGCTGATTTCAAGTCAATTACGCTAAGAATCTGTGCATTAGCGTTACCTATTGTTTTCAAAGTTTCGGCTAATAAGGGGAATGGGTGATTAATACGTTTTATCCTGGAATTTAGATAGCGGAAGTCTGTGACAACTCTTTTATCTTTTGAATTTTTCTTTGAAACAAGGACAGGGGAAGTATACGATTGGTGTCCTACTGCTAAGATTCCTAGTTTGACTAATTTGTTCAATTCGGCCTCAATAACATGTTTGTCTTTGTCTGTCGCGAAGTATGGTCGAATAAAAAATGGTTCATCATTAGAGAGGTGTATGTCGGCTTTGAAGTTTGGGCAGCTAGATAGTTCACCATATAGTGAAAATGCGTTTCTGTTTTGTTGTAATGTTTTATACAAATCCTCTTTTTCTCTATTTGTTAAAACGCTGTCTGTTAAATCAACTTGTTTTCTGATTATTTCTTCCTCAGTTAAAGATAGCAATGGGTCTGTACGTTCTAAGTGTGGGTACTTGTTTGCGTTGTCATTGGTTAACCTTATTCTATCAATTGGTAGGTCGTTAGTAACTGTTACAAGGTTGGTTAAATGAAGGCTCGCGATAGGTTGATGTGTATTAAGGGATACGTTTCTGTTTGTGTTGTTAGTGATATCAATGTTGGTTTCTCCTCTATGTAATTTTACTAACATATCTGATGGACAAAGTTTTGAAATATGGGTAGTTGCATGTAGAACAACATCAGAATTGCGTACAAAGGCGGGAACTCTTCCTTTTAATTTAACTGTTTTAGTATCACCGGGTTTAAGAAAAATCTTGTGTACTGGACGAAAGCTAAAAATCTTTGGTCTAATGCGAAATGTATTTTCTTTAAAATTTAAAGTACCGTCGAGTTCAGACAATGTTTCGGTTCCAAGTATCAGGTCAATACCTGTCAAATTTTTAACGATTAATGCTGAAATTTTAAATTTGTGTCCTTGGATAAATAATTCAAATTGCACTAAGTGGTTGGCATATAAGAAGTCACCGTTACCTAATCGAAATTTAGTTGTGTTTACTTTAACTGGCTTTAGACGCGATAAATAACGTGAGGAATTAACGTAAGATTGTGAGATTATAGTTCTAGTTGAACCACTGTCAAATAAGGTTAAAACATTTCTACCATCTGGTAAATTTCCTTTAACGTAATTTCTGTCGTTAAGTAACAAGTCAATCTTATCTGAATTCCCTAAGTATTTTGCCTTAAAATTGTCGTTTTTAGTTTGGGGGGCCAGATTATAGGCGGCATCTAGTCCCCTTTTTAAAAATCCTGCTGGTGGCTAGGGTAATAATTGTTTGACTGTTGGTATGGGTATGGCGGGGGATAATTTCCGTATGAGCGGTTTTGTTGTCGGCAGTGCCTTGCTATGTGGCCTGATTTCCCGCAGTAATAACAGGTTGGGGGAGGTTGTCTATTATTATATCTTGGGGTCTGGAATCGGGGTTTATAGGGACTTGGGCTTCGGTTTCGTCTTGGGACATGATTTCGGGTGGGGGAACGTGAGCGTCGAGTATCATCATTAAGGGATCGTTTTGTTGTGGCCATATCTAACTTAAGAGAATTGATCTCATGTTGGAGCGATTCGAGACTATTATCTGTTTCCTGTTTGATGTTGAATGAAACTTCCCGTGTGGGATCATCGACGGAAAGGTCAAAGTAGTTTTGTGCGCTATTTACGATATTATCAATAGTGGCATCGATTGGGGTGGACATGGCAACTGCTGCTCTGCATTTTGGTGGAAGGGTCGAAATAAATTTATTTTTGATCTGCTGGTCAGCGTAACCAATTCTGTCTGCGGCTTGTTTGATTTTGGTTAAGTGTTTTTCGGCGTTGTCGCCGGTATTATAAGTAATAGTATCGTATTCTCTTATGTGAGCATAGATTGATTTGTTCTTACTGAACCTGTTAATGAATTGGGTTTTTAAGGATTCTAGGGAATCGAACTGCTTTCCTTCTATCCACAGTCTAGCTTGGCCTTGAAGGCTACGTTTGAATATACTTATGACATTAAGTAGTTGGGCATTGTTTGCAGGGTTTTCTAAAGTGTGGGCTTCGAGGTAATCGGTGAATGATAAGTAGTGTGCACTACATTGATCGTGATCGGTGATGGAACCATCGTATCTTTTGGGCAGAAAATCCGTTTGTCTTAAATGGGGCACGGGATGAGGATGGGCGGGCTCATTTACAATTACTTCGTTATCAACGTCAACCATACTTTATAATTTTATTAATCAAAATTTCAAAAACAATTTAGTGTATATATATGTAAACTCGCACTCCTCAATCAAGGTTACAAATCAAAAAATCAAAATGGCTTTGACTTACCCCAATGCTTCGGATCCAATTAAAACGAATGCAAAAATGTGTTCAACAATGTTCAAATGTTCAAACAACGAATTAAAGAAATGTTAAAAGTGCTCATCAATGTTCAAATTTTCAAACAACGAACTCAAAAAAAATGTGAAAGGTGTTCATCAATGTTCAAATGCTCGAAGTTCAAAATTAAAAAAAGTAAATGTTAAAAAAACGTTCTAAAAAAAACTTGAAAGTGTCCAAACGAAACGTTCTTGTCCGCTTGCTTCTGTTTTCCGTCTTGAGTCTTCTTGTGTCTTCCTTGATTATCTTCTTTATCTTCATCAAACGGTTATGCGAAATTAAAAAATTCTGCTTCTCTTGATCCAGTTAAAATGCTGTCTTGAAAAAAAAATTCTGCTTCTCTTGATCCAGTTAACTGCTTAATTGAAAAAAAACTCTGCTTGTCTGATTAAAATATAAATTTTAGCTTGTCTTCGTGTAATTTTCGGTTTTCTCCTATCAAACAATTATCTGACTGGTGGCTGGTTTTCTTCGTCTTCGTCTCTTCTTCTGTTTCAAGAAATTATCTCTTGCTTTTATTTTCTGCTTCAATTGTCTTTATGTTAATTTTCTTGTAAATTTTGGTTTCCTCGCTCTGTCCCTTGTAAAATTCGGGTCTTCCACCATGTAATATAATGTTGTTATGAGGTACTTTGTAAGGAAGACTCTTTACTCGCTTTGCTGTCGTAACATATATTATTTATTTAGAATATACTTGATACAATAACTGAATAACTAACTGACTAAGGAACAGAGGATTAGTGATGCTGGCTGTAAGGTGTTCTTCTGAAGAAGTGGCTGTGAAGTGTTCTTCTGAAGAAGTGGCTGTGAAGTGTGTCTGGGCTCTTCTGAAACTTGGGAGTATATCGGCTTCGGTTCATTTACATATGTCACTACGTAATCTGTGAGGGTAACGATTGGTTCTAAGTTGGTCCAGGGGTGTTTAAGTGGGAGTGATTAACGGTATAATAAGGTATTTCGATGATGGATGACACTGTCAAATCTGTACTTAAATAGTGTCAATCTCTCCTGGTTTAACGATGGGATAGGTCAAATGTTAAACTTAAGTGTTTTCTTTAGGGATTCTTATTATAAACTAAATGGACATTTAAAACATCTGGACAAACTCTCCTCTGGACTTTCTGGGTCAAGTTTGTGAACTTATTGAATTCTGATACAAAGGTTGATTTCTTAATTATAAAAGTAGGCCTATATCATTACATTACACTACACATCAGCGACCCTTGACCTTTTTTAATCTTAAACTCACTCATCGTTCGAAGGTAGGCCTACCAATTGACCAGAGGTTGAAGTCGTGTGGTCTCTAGACTGAGCTGCTTGACTTGTCGATGGCTGATCAGCATTAAAAGATGTTATCTGAAATAAAGCAATCACATTCTTAAATAAAGATTGTGTGCAATCAAATATTTTTTAACTCACTCCTTGTTCGAAAAAAGATGGTACAATAGGCCTACCGATTGACCAGAGGTTGAAGTCGTGTGGTCTCTAGACTGAGTTGCCTGACTTGTCGATGGCTGATCAGCATTAAAAGATGTTATCTGAAATATAAAGAAATCACATTCCAAAGTAAAAACAATAGTGATCAGTTGAGACAAAAGTATAATTCATTTAATCAATTTATTTATTAAGGTATAAAATATACAGCCAGCATACAGTACAATAAAAGCATAAAGTTAGATATTTTGTACCGTTAAGTTCCGCACAGACTTGATACAAATATTAGAAAAAAGGTTTCTTACCAAAGTGGTTGTTGAAATAACGATGGTAGCAATTCCAAAGGTTAAGAAGTAAAACTTACATTTACCGGATCGGTACTGGTAAGATGTTTAAATTCAGGATCATAAAGTACGTCATTTATGTCATCCTAAAAAAAATGAATAAAAGTATCGTAGTAGGCCTAATTAAGATACTGCCGATTGCATAATATTTTTTTCAACATGCAATTG
Source organism: Antedon bifida (assembly GCF_963402885.1). NCBI lineage: Eukaryota > Metazoa > Echinodermata > Crinoidea > Comatulida > Antedonidae > Antedon > Antedon bifida. The sequence goes on along the minus strand of NC_136228.1, from coordinate 21,149,449 downwards.
CCCTTTTCATCTTGTTTCAGCGTACAAAGGATAATAATGTAGATCGTAATTTTTTGAGTAGATAAGTTAATAGACAGCACTCAAAATCAGAGATATGACGTATGAAGTGCGCTTCTATCTTTAGTAGGCTTATAGACCTATGGTAATAATTCATATTATAAGATGCAATAATACAATAGCCATGTTTTTTACATCAACTACTAAGTGAGATACAAAGAAATAAAGAAAAACTTAAGATTACTATACCTCTTCGTCGGTCAAGGTTGATCCAGAATTAGAACTTCTAAAGAAATAAACAAAAATGTCATGAATTACTAATTGTGCTCTGATATTTAAATTATAGGCCTAATATTTGAAATAATAATGGAGATTGTATGCCCTACCAACAGTTTAAAAAACAGATTCCCACAATAACGGTATAAATTATTATTCATTAGGCCTACTGTAAGTAAATAGAATAATTTGTTCCGTTTCCAGAAGCTTGTTCCACTGACATCAGAATGTTCATATACTGGCAAATCCACAAAAGGAAAATAAATTTGGATCCATCAATGTAAGGTTGAGGCAATAATTATTTGTTTTTGATATTTTCAAGTATCTATTATTCAACCTAAATTTAATTAATTACGAATACTTACCTGCAGTTTTCGACATGCTTCTTCAGCTCGTTTAGGAACATCGACTTGCTGCATTTATTGCACGTCTGCATTAGTCCACTATTTTCCGATTCAGTCCCCTACACAAAATAACGAGTAGGCCTATGATAGTATACTATAGGCAACCTTTTCTTTCTAGTCGTTTTCTTTCCATTATTAAGGATTGTAAAGTTTACATTTAATATTTACAAATAGAATTTGATGAATGATTAATTAAACATGACAAACACTTATACTTACATCGATTGGCCCGACCTCCAAATTATTTTGAATTGGCCTAACAAAAAGGCGTCCTTGGCCAATATTTTCTTTGACCGATTTCGGCGTGTATGCCCCAGCCATTGGGGTAAGCTTTCTAGAATTCACATTACAATATAATAATTCAAATCCTCCTCCTTCTCGCAATTTTGGAAATGCATTAAATAACATTTCCTGAAATTGAGCAGGAGTTATATCTAAATTATCAAATGCTAGAATTTTCTCGCCGAGACCAGCAGTTTTTAGAGCCTGTTTCTCACTGCATGTAGGACTATACGTTTGATCTTTGTTTGCAACGCAAACTACTTTTTTGGTCCAAGCTACTACTTTCTTTCCTTTTCCGCTCTTTCTTTTGGAATATGGTGCAAAACGTGGAAATCTTGCCAGCAGAGATCCTATCATAAGATAAGAAAACCCGTAATCAAACATAATCAATAGTGTTTCAATATACTGTATATGATAGGCATTGTGTACTTTACAATCGTGGTGATTTCGAGAAAAATTGAAATGTTGTAAATTTAATCTACAAGCTGAAATGTTTTATATTTTTGTTTAACGTATGAGACATTATTTATCACCATCATCATTTACATCATTTTTTTACGAGAATTTCAGAAATCCATGAAGGATTGATTCTATTCTATTGAAACAATGTAGCCGGACACAATATTCATACTTGTCACCAGAGTGCAACACAATACATAGGCGTACAAGTGATCCAATCAAATAATTAAAAATAATAAATGACTTCATTAAAACAACCTACCAGTAGTCCTACACGCCATTCTTAGACGGTGCTTTGAGCCAATGCTCAGTACCCCCAATGCCTCTAGTTGCTGATCGGTTAACGATGACACTTGATCAGCTGTTATCTTTAAAGAAATACAATATACTTCTTATATCTCATATGCAATGAATGTAGGCCTAATTATTTTATAATAATAGGCCTATAGTATAATCATAATTGAAAATTGCATGTATACTCAAAACTAAGTGAACGTGAACTAAATGAATAATTATTAAGAATAGGCCTAGCCTACAGTAGTAGCTCAGACATAGGTCTACTATTTTTATTATTTACGCAAGGTACTGAAAATAGGCCTATTATTAGTATACTCTTTTTAGTGTGACGTGTATGGTGCTTTTTGGCCCGGACTTTTATATGCCCAAGAATATGCTTAGTTTATTCTAACATAATATCAAAGTACAATATGGCCATATACGCAGTTATAGGGCTTATAGCCTAGCAAGGGTAGTAGATAGCTAGCTAGCTATACTAGCACTACTACTATATACTAACTAGGGCCTAGTACTATTACTAGCTACGAGCTACTCTAGTCTAGGCCTAGCCCTAGCAAGAAGGTAGACCGACCGACCAAGCTAGTCTTACACAAAATAAACAGAAATAATACGGTATATAGGCCTAAAAACAAAATAAATCACCTCCTCTCTTTCAAACGCCTCTACTACAACATTTGCAAATGACATTTCAATTAATATTTGTCTTAATGGTTTTTTTTTTTGCGTTTCAGCCATTATGAGTTTTTATTGCTGCTGCTGAAACGTGTGGAAAAGTTAATTCACGTGTGTGTACAACTTTATGATCGAGAATTGTAACTTTCGTAGACTTATTTGTACAGCCGTCGATTATTTTACATTTGAAGTAGTGCGCCACGAGCGTCGAGAATGTGTCGGTGCATTTTCAGTTACCTCATAAGAGCATGATACATCGCATAATTTAGAATGACGAAAGAGTATAAGAGCATGGAAAGTCACATAAGAGCATGACGAAATAGTATAAGGTCATTAAGAAAGAGTAGAAGAGCATGACGAAAGAGTATAAGAGCTTTAAGAAAGAGTATAAGAGCATTAAGAAAGAGTATAAGAGCATTAGTTATGCGCATAAGAGCATTAGGAATGAGTATAAGATAATGGTGTGCAGTATAAGAGCATAATGAAATAGTATGAGAGCATGACGTCACCGCATGTGAAGAGATTACTGGCGTTCCATAGATTTCACCATTAAATGGATCAAGGTTATTTATCATGTGAAAACAAAATAATGTGCTTTTTTTTTTACTGTTTCCAGATTGAATGTACCAAGTCATTTTCACTAGATGTAATACTTACTCAAGATGCTGTTCCAGATGATTAATGATTGTTCCTTGAACATCGTTAAGTCACACAGTTTGTCAGTTCGTGTGGATTTTGTCATCAGCTTTAACGATGTTGCAATGAATCTATCATCTATAAGTTCACCTTGTCTTTTGCGAATTTGTTGAATTACGTCACATGCACAGAATGAATTCTCAACCACCCGGTATTTGAAATACATGCATACATAAAAAATGTTGCAGTCAGTAATCATCGCAAGGGCTTTATCGGTTGACATTGCTGGTAAATCTAGGCCTGCCTGCCTCAATTCATCTGGAGATGCATCTTGAATGTTTTTTATGTGATGGATGCTTGAGTCGTCATTGGTGTTTTTGTTGGTCAGGCTGGAAATTTCGCGATTTCTTTTTTGAAAGGTTTTTTTGGTAACCTCTGAACTTGTAAAGGTTGAATTTTTGATCAGAGCAACCTTTCTTGGCTGTTAGAAATGATAACCACAATTTATGTAATGAATATTATTGCAGGAATTCAATTGGAATAACATAACATTACAGTTTTATATAAACACCAACAGGCACAGAACGATAGGCGATACGTTGTATTAACGTTGTTGTACACTTTTGATGCTCCGTGTGGAGACATAATCATATATAAGTGAGCCCTAGTATCAGGTATTTACATTATATAATTTGTATTTATTATTTACTGATGAATTAGTTAAGTTTGATAGACATAATGATGATAGTATGCCCATGTTAACGGCAAATTATGTGTGATAAGCCGTTGTATACGTTAGGGACGTGCTTAATGGCGCCGTATCAATTGTTTCTATGTTTGTTTTTGTTTTAGTTTACCGGATGAACGGATGAGTAGAAATAAAGTGAGCAAGTATAGCTCAAGAAAGAGAAGCTATTCTTCTGTGGTTTTGTCCGCATTTAAACTGCGGGGGTTCCATGCAGAACAGAGTCAGAAAGTGGCTGACGAAACTGAGGATTTAAGTTTTTAAAATGGGTTTCCACTGCAACAGCAGTTGCATGTTTTATTTTATAGATTTCAGTTGCTAAACCTTTTTTTTTCTTCTTCGGTCTACCGCCACTTTTCTGTGTCTCAAATTGGGCACATGTACTACAGTCGCCTGTTCTATGATGGGGTTGCCACTGGGTTACATTGCATGGTTTGTTTCTTTGCAAATATCCCATGCATAGCAGACAGAAATACTTGGGGTGAACACCCTCAATATCTTGAAAAATGTTGATTTTTAAAGCAGTTAAAAATTGTGGTTAAAAGCTGGAACAAGCAAACCGCCTGATTTCCTTGGCTTCTTGTCTGGAGGCATAAGGTTTTAGCCTGTTCCCACATATACGACACAAGTAATTCAGATTTATAACATGCTTTTCCATATTCAATTTTAATAAAAGAATGACGTTTTACACAGTGAGAGTGTAGGTGAGGCCTATACTAATATTAATATTACTGCATTTTAAGTATAATTTGATAATAAATAAATAGTATCTTAGAATTAAATAATGTTTTTATAATGATACTTTTGGTAATTAGATATGCCTATACTAAAAGAAAATAAAATTATGAATTCTTACTGTAGTTATACGATTTTTAAATGTCTTTTTCGTCGACGCGATTCCGGTCATTTTGGGATAAAATATTTCATTACACCAAATAAAAATATGCATGTTCTGAACAATTTGGGCCTAATCTCAATTCTCTATGACAAGCCATTACCGAGATATGATAAGACCAGGTCAATGGTCAAACTGCCAGAAACTGTAGTAGCGGCCATTTTTTGACAAACTTTTCTGTTAGAGCAAATAGGAATGTATATATTGTGAACTATTTAACACCAAAATCAATACTCTATGACAAGCGGTTACAAAGTTATAGACTAATTAAAATGGCAGCCATTTTGGACGCCATCTTGGATTTCTCGGAGAGCACAAGGAGGATTTTTCAGGACTTTTAGTATGACGTTCCAATCATAGTTCTGGACCTTTCCTGAAAAAATTAGCTTGTTACCAGAAATGTCCGGGTCCTCCTATACTTATGAACTAATGCTCTTGGACTAGTTGTTCTACATTTGAAACGTCTGTGGCCTTCATCGGCGCTGATAGAAAAAAAATTGCTAATTTTTATCTCTTCTATAAGTTTATCTTGGATTTGCTGTCCAATGATGAAGATAATCTCATTCTGTATACGTTTAGACGTGTAAGCAGCATTTTTAGCACGTGTCTCCTGCTCTTGCTCTGAACTTGAATAGGGATATGAAGTTACCTGGGTTCCTTTCTGGATCTTTGTTGGTGTCTTTTATTGAATCGGAATGGCCTCTTAGTGGTAGATTTTGCTTTCCACATAGTACTATTATATCGATGATCGAATGTAATATTGTTTTATTATAGTTGCGTTGGTCTTCAGCAGCTGTATTCAGTTGGACATCTATTATAGGCTGTTTCTGTTGCATTACATTTACAAAATCTTTTTGTTGGGCGTCCTTATGATATTTCAGATCACTATGTTCTTGTAAATCAGAAATGCCTTTATGGTACATTCTCCAGAATTCTGTAACAAATTTTCCGCGTAAAGAAGATTTTCCAAAAAGACAACAGTACTTGCAGAGGGCTCCGTCAGAAGCACATGAATATTTAAGCCAGGTAAATTCTGTAAGCCACTTCTTTTGAACTAATCTACGTTTACAATACATTAGACGCTTGGGAAAGGCAGTATTTTCTTCCTGTGTAAAACACAAATATTGTTTGGTAACACTTGTAATATATTATTGGTTATCCGCCTCAAGCGGATAACCATTGTTATTGTAGTGTTTCTTTTTTTTTTTTATTATTCTTCTTTCTTTCCGCCACTTTTGTTCGCGACGTTTCTCTGCAACGTGTTAACATAACATGTTGTAACTTGGTAAACCTTTAGACATTTAACTGAAGATGTGCAGCCAAGCTTTTGGACGCTGGCAGAGCCGTGTAGCGTAAGTTACGCGCGATTTTCTGAAAATCTTAAATTGATCATAACTTCGAAACCGATAAATATTTTTTAACGTAACTTTCAGCCACGTTTTCTTCACATCAATGGCTAACTTTTTTGATCTTTAGCAAATTTTTGGAGACTAGAAAATTTGCGCGAATTTTTGGAGACTAGAAAATTTGCGCGTAAATTGCGTTTGAAATTTTAAAATGCTCCAAATTTGTTCACGCTGTTTCTCTGCAACGCGTTAACATAACATGTGGTTACTTGGTCAACATATAGACATTTAACTGAAATTGTGCAGCCAAGCTTTTGGACGCTGTCAGAGGCGCGTATCGTAAGTTACGCGCGATTTTCTGAAAATCTGAAATTGATCATAACTTTGAAAGAGATAAATATTTTTTAACGTAATTTTCAGCCACGTTTGCTTCACATCAATTGTTAACTTTTTTATCCCTACCGAATTTTATAACATTAGAAAGTGCGCGCGTAAACGGCGTTTGAAATTTTAAAATGCTTCAAATCAATTTCTGATTAAATTAGAGCACGTTTCAGGTCATTTTAAGCGTTTAAAAAATTGCCACTGGTGCGCATATTTTTACGCGCGCATGACGCAGGGAACGCGTATAAGCTTTTCTTTTACATAAATTGTGTTTTTCAAACTTCGGTTAACAATTTTACGTTGTTTTATTCATTTTGAAAACTTAAATTGGCGTTCTACGAGCACGTTAAACATGACAGGTTGCGCACGAAAACGTCAACAAATTGTGAAATTGTTGCAAAATATGTCTAATTTTAAAAATGAAACAGTTCATCAGAATGCAAGGTTACCCCCATTTTTTATTTTATTTTCTTGCAGTGTATGAATCATAGGTCTGATTTATTATAGTGTTGATTGTTAAAACGTGTTTAATGGCTACATTATTTGCATATTAAATATAATTTTTGAAATTGTTATCATCAAATAAACGATAACATTTTCAAAGAGCAAAACAATAAACATAACGTTTATCTTTTTTCTTCACATGTTAATATATAAAACTTAAAAGTATGCCCTTTCACAATATGTCTCTGTTTAAAATTTGTGAAGATTTCATCATAGTTAAAATTATGATTTAGTTTGATATGTAATAATCAACTTGCATCGAGGGAGTTCACGACATACCGAACGAACGAGTAATATTTCTTCGGATTTTATTCAGCAGGTGCTCATATGGCTCGATGTGTAGTGCAACCGACTTTGGTATCAGAGGTACCGGGATCGAGTCCCGTCACGGGAAAACAAGTGGTCGAGGTCCGCAATGAACGAACAGTTGTTATTACAACTACGACATGCAATAGTCGCCAAAAATAACAAAATAAACAATAACGACAATCAAATTCAGCTAAATTTATTCATGAAATTTTGCATTTGTTTTAGTTAGATGTTGCTTTCCGATATATCAATTATGCATAGGCCTAAGATCAAATAGTAATGTCTGGAAGTGTTTAATTTGTTTCTGTATAAGATTGAAAGAATGTTCGTTTGTCCTTTGACAAGAATATAATTATGTTGTAATTTTTTATGAGGTCCTTGATATTGAGGTTGGAAGGGGTAAATGGTATAAGTTTTTAAGGAAAAACAGAATATGTAAATTATGTCATAGAAATGAGATTGAAGATGAATATCACTAAATTAATTTTTTGTGCATTCAAATAAAGAAATAATTATTTCTGCATCTAGATTAGATGCAGAAATAATTAATATATATGTACTTTGGCTCGCTGGCATATGTGATGTACAAATAAATGAAGAAGAAGAAACATTTATTATGACTTTAAAATATTACATAATTTTTTATTAAGACGTAGTTATGGGACGTTTCGTTCCAAAGTCTATCAATCGAACTTTACTATAAAATTTAAATAGTGGGTAAATATCGTCGTGAAACATTACAAGCCGTTAAACCAATTGTTCATTCATACAAGGTAATCTATAAAAAAGCTCCGTAACATGTAATAAGTTAGTAGATATTTTTTCTACGACAACAATAATGGTGTTATTTATTAGTCACTATTTTATTTCAACAGATGTCTTCATCATTACGTTTATATGTACTCAACACACCAAGCCTACATAAACAATATTTTTACTGCTATACTATGGATGAAAGGTTCGAAATCTTTGAAACGACTGTTTCTAAGACTTTGCAGACCAAAATGGTAAAAGGGAAATTCATTCGAATATGCCATCACAGCATCTTAAAGAAACCTCAAGCCAATTACATCCGTTTAACGGAAGAATCTAGGATATGTAATTAACTATTACACACAGTAAGCCTAAGCCTAACCATGTACCATTGGGCCTATAACAAACTAAATCATTTATATATAATGGTTTTTTTTTATAGATATTTGAAACATCCGCTTTTCAAATACCGGAATCAACATTGGAAGATTTTTACCGTCCTAAGGAATATTCGGTATCGGAAACTCTGGGTTTGCCTATAAAAACAAGACTCACATTAAAGGGAACAATTTCAGAGGTGCAATGTTAATTGTAGTTGTATAGATTAACATTTACTTTTTACTATTATGCATTAAATATATTAAACATAAAAAATGGAAGTATTATACATCGCATCCTTACAGGTATTTCCAATCAGAGAAGGTAAAGAATGGAAACGCAGAGATGTTTTTTTGACCGACGGTGATGATAAGAAGGCAAAAAAAATGAAATGCAAGCTCTGGAATGAACATACAAACACCATCACAGATGCTAACATTGGAAACATTGCTACACTTACGAACGTTGAAGTTGAAATGTTCAATGAACACCAGCAACTAAATTCATTGGATATCACAGTTGTAAACGTAAGAACTTATCACATGATCTGAGCAAATCACTAAAGCTCCGCCTTTCACATTTAATATACCTACAAGATTAACAAAGAAAACGTTTCTCCTTCTCATTTTCTTCATACAGGTTGAAGAATATGGACACAGTTTAGACATAACAATTATGGCTGTTGACAATGAAATAGATTTAAAAAAGTAAGTATACAAATTCAGAAAACTTATTTACATCCAATGAAAATAAATCAAATATGTATATCAGATTTAGATAAAAAAAATCACTTCACTAATTCAATGTCTTGCTCTCTTTTACACAGAAAGCTTAATCTGTTAACGGACAAAGACGAAATGTTAACGTGTGACGTAGAGATATTTCATACACTGAATTTGTCTGTTGACGAATTTACTAATGCTTTACCACTACAATGCAAAATTAAAAAAGGAAACAAAACAAAACGTGTATTTGTCTTATTTACCATATGGTTTTGTAAACAGTAGGCCTATAGTTGAATGCTAACAATGATGCCTTCATTCCGAATGGACGAGTTAACTTTCTTCGGATTCTCTTCAGCAGGTGCTCATATGGCTCGATGTGTAGTGCAACCGACTTTGGTATCAGAGGTACCGGGTTCAAATCTCATCGCGGGAAAACAATTAAATAAAAGGATTTGTTTGGTTATTACACTGAAAGGGCAGTTTTAATTTCGAATAGGCTACTTTTTGGAAAAGTCACAACTGAAAAGTACTTGAATGCGCAAGATACGTTTTGTTGCGGGCGGATAATCAAACTCGTCCTCAAGTGACGAGTTCAGATCTAGTTAAATATTAGTTTTTATTTGGTTTTATAGGTACGTTCTATGATTGAAGGATTTTTTTTCATAAGCTGATTGAATAGACACCATCATAAAAATTTAAATAGTGGGTAAATATCGTCGTGAAACATTACAAGCCGTTAAACCAATTGTTCATTCATACAAGGTAATCTATAAAAAAGCTCCGTAACAACGTTTTGAACGTACGTAAGAAATATTTTAGTAATCATCATGATTTTTAGATACAGGTGTCCATATACTGATATGCGCATGTGCTCGATACAACTTAAAAGCAAGCGTCAAAGCGTGCATGCTCTCATTCTTCTGTTGGATTTTATCTGGTGAAACTTAATACAAATTTAAAATTTAATAAAAGACCAAATTGTGTTTCAATAAATATACATTGTTGTAATTGGTCAATTTTGAACTTTGACCCCTTATATCGCGAAAACGCTTCCTATCCTGATCGATTATCTTCCATATTTGTAATCTACGGAAAATTCTGGTCTAGAAAAGTTGGATGGCAATTTGTCCCCTTTCGGGTTGTGATTCCCCCCCCCCCCCCCCCCCAACCCCTCCTGCCATGTATTTCCAATTCAATTGGTAATGAGGATGAGTCCAGAAAGATTCAATGAACTTGAGATAGTAGCGCCTCACATCAAAGAAAGAAAAAACAGAGGGCGCATTCAAATTTCTAAGGAAGAACGACTTGTTATGACGATAAGGTACCTTGCTACTGGGGACAGTATGTTCAATTTCAATTTCAGAATGGGGCGATCGACAGTAGCTAACATTATTAAAGAGGTGTGTGATGCTATCTGGTTGGGCCTAAATTATAAATACCTATGAATGCCAAACACACAACAAGAATGGCTTGAAATTGCTCATAAGTTTGAGTTAGATTGGAATATTCCAAACACAGTAGGTGCAGTTGATGGCAAGCATGTAGCGATTGACTGTCCAAAGTATGGTGGGTCTATGTACTATAACTACAAAGGCTTTCACAGCTCTGTGCTTATGGCAATCTGTGATGCCAATTACTCATTTATATGGGTAAGTGTTGGCTCATATGGCAGAGATAATGATGCTGCAATTTTTGAGCAGTCAACATTTTTTAAAGATGCCGAGTTAGGAAAGTTGAAGTTGCCGGTTTCATCCGATGTACATGGCCACAACCTACCATATACCCTATTTGGGGGATGATATCTTCCCACTAAAAACATGGCTATCAAAGCCATACGGTGGGATCGAACCAGCTTTCAGTCAGCGAGGAAGTTGCCAACTACAGAATTTCGAGAGGGCGACGTACGATTAAAAACTCATTCGGAGTCGTGGCCGCACGATGGCGCATCTTCAGACGACCAATAAGGGCCAATGTGACAGTAATAAAATTATCAAAGCTGTCGTTTGTATGCAAACAGAGAATTCCCATTACATCCCAAGTGGATTTGTAGACAGCGAATGTAATGGAGAATTTAAGGAAGGAGAATGGAGATGTCTGGTGAAAGGTGATGAAGGGGTACAACCTTTAAGAAGAGTCAGTTGAAATAACTACACATCTAGTGCCAGCGAGGCCCGAGATGCATTTTGCTCGTACTTAATAGTGCAGAAGGAGCCTTATCATGGCAAACAGATGTTGTTACGAACTGTGGACCAAGAAAATGAAGTATCAAAAGGCCTTTATTTGGATGAGTACATACTTCAAAATACTAATAATAAATATATTTGTTATTTCTTGGCCCCTAAGAAATCTTTGATTATTGTATTGGGTATGATGCGTCACACACGCACACAGAGCCAAGATATAAGGAGCTTGGACTTGCACAGTGCATGGGCCCTAATATTTCTATCTATTTCATTTTCGTAAGATCACTTCATATATTATAATGTCTTGGTGAAAAGGAAGGCTCAGTCCTCCCCTGGGTTTATAGCCTCTCTGCCCAAAACAAACAAAGATTGCATTAAATCATGGAGGTAAAGGCACACATCTGACTTATTATTTATTTATGTTTCTTTATATATAGATATACTAGTTTAAAAGTTACTATTTAATTAACCTGAATTTTATTTATAATTAAAAATACTAGATATTGTTATTGTTGTTATGTTGTTTCAAGCACTAGATAATTGATCACCAATTTTGTATTTAGTAATAATTTAAAGATGCTATATTTGAATAGTAATTACATGTCATTTGTTTTTTTAAAAGATGTTGGTACATTTAGAACTGCCTAAACATGCAACTGGACCAACAAAGCGCTTGAAATGCATTGTTGATACATATCACATTAATAAGCTGTATACAGTATTGTTATTTATTAGTATGATGTTTTTTAATACATTACTGACATAATTAAAATTGTATTAAATTAGTACAGTGTTAATTGTTTTTACCTTCATTGTTGATCAACTTCCCGAGTTTCTTCAAGAAGCCTCAGGCATTGCGTGGAAGCTTCTTCATCTTCTTGTTGTGTTTCTGTATTTGTCTCTTCCGTCTTGCGATGATTGACATGAGTCAATAACCACCTCATGTGCTCCCATTCAGGGGCCAAATGAACCAAGTTCACTTGAAGGATACCAGATGTTCCTGCCCACAAAAAAAATATCAAGCGAGGAGTAATAATCTACTTGAAAGAAGGAATCTCTGGTACCCTGATAACGCTTGAAAATGAATCATTTGAGGAGTCTGTTTGGATACAGATAAAAGACAGAGGAATTAATTTACTATTCGGTTGTGTATACAGAAGCCCATCAAGTTCTATGGAAAACAAAAAACAGTTATGTGCTATGTTAGAGAAGGTCAACACTTTAAACTATCCACAATTAGTAATTGTAGGAGATTTTAACTACCGAGACCAACATATACAAGAACCAACTAGATTTAGAACCGGACAAACACCAAGTATGCTGGATCTTATTTTTACCAACCAGGAAGAGATGATGAGTGATGTAACCATTGGATCCCTTATTGGCAAGAGTGACCATGTGACTATTAAATTCAACACGTCGGTTTGTAATGAAGATATACTTGCGAAAAGCTACTACAATGGAGACTATGACATGGCAAGAAACCAATTACAAGACATTGAATGCATTAACCTATTACAAAATTTATCAGGACCAGAAGCGTGGGACATCTTTGAAAATATAATGCAAAAATGTATAGATGAATGTATACCCATGCGAAGGAAATACACAAGTAATAAACCACAGTGGATGAATAAAGCCGCTCTGGAAGCTGTAAAGAGGAAACGCAAATGCTGGAGTAAATACTTAAAAATCAAGAAAAGTGATCCATCAAAGAATCTTACTATTGGGACCAGTACTGTGAAGCAAGAAATGAAGCTACCACACTTATTAGGAAGACTAAATCCGATTTTGAAAATAGACTGGCAGAAGAAGTTAAGGATAATAACAACAGTTTTTGGAAATATGTCAAAGCGAAAACAAGAACAAAATTGGGCATTTCAGATCTAAAGACACCAGAAGGAAAATTGGCAACACATTTTTTGGAAGTGTCTACACCATAGAAGACTTATCAACAGTACCTCACTTGGAAAAGAAAACAGAATCTAAAATAACTAATATCGATTTTACAGTACACGATATCGATAGCCTTCTTATCAATTTAAACATTAATAAATCACCGGGACTGGATGGACTGTACCCTCGTATTTTGAAGGAAACCCATGAAGAGATTGCACAAACATTGCAGATAATAATTGTATTTTTTAAAATGTAAATGAATGTAAATGTGCAGGTTTCTTTTTAACATCAAAATAATCTTAGCCTATGTATATACTGTTTAAAAGATATGTATTTTTTTGGCAATGTACCTTATAAATAAGAGAGATATATAAATGTGCATATATATTATTATATTTTTAACAGAGAACTATAATAAAAGTGGGACAAACTCACACAAGACAAAAAAACATTGCAGATAATCTTTACCAAGCTGATGAATGAGGGTGATGTTCCAACAAGCTAGAAAAAAGCTACAGTGGTACCAATCTTCAAAAAAGGAAGGATGGATGACCCAAACAACTATAGGCCTGTAAGCTTGACGTCGGTGGTATGCAAGATTATGGAAAAAATTATACGAAAGGCATTTACAAATCATCTAAATCAAAATATTAGAAAAAGTGCAACAACGAGCCACACGACTTATTCCTGAGATAAGGCATTTATCTTACCCAGACAGATTGAAAGAACTGAATCTTCCTACTTTAGCCTACCGAAGAGAAAGGTCAGATGTTGTTTGCGCTCTTACTATTTTTTCTTATTTTAGTTGTGCGCCTGCTATGTTTCGCTGACCAAACTGTTTCTTTTTTACGCGGTTTTATACAGGGTTATTAGGCTTGCAGCGCATTTATCTGGGCACATTTTATAGGTAATAAAATCTAAAACAGCGGGGGAGTCTGTGTCGATTAGTTGAAAGCGAAGCACGCCTTTGAGTACTCTCAGTAAAAATAAAGATTGTATCTTTGTTGATCATTGGTGAGTTTGTGTTTTAATGTTATTTGATAATGATAACTCTTATTAACCTTTTCACTGCGGAGCATTATTCCTACCTCTGTGCGTAATATATATTTAAGAAAAACATATGATATTTTAATAAATTGCAAAAAAATACTAATTGAGATAATTGTGTAATTATTTTTGTGGTGTGTGATGGGCAAAGGGTTAGTCTACAGTTAGGTATAAAAAAAAAGTAATTTGCATATTGATGACGTCATTACATGTATTTTGGATTTCGTGTTTTTTTTAGCGAATCAATGATAATTACTATATTCTTATGGAATACGTTTTTCCAACTGGATATTGATGAAGATACATATAACAAATAAAAATATTAAAAAAAATTGAATTATTTTGATTGTTTTAAAAAAATTATGCACAAATCATAGTTTTGGGGCAAAATCGTGAAAATAATGACAGTTTCCAAAAATTCACTATAGTACAAAAACTAACTATTGTTTCAGAATTTTTTTTTTTTTGCGTGTTGTGATAAACACGATGTTGACCTATTGGGGCTGGTAAATTTTTGTTACTTTCAAAATGGCCGCCATTACGCTACTCAAAACAACTTTCCAAGTTAGAAATACTATTATATATACTATACTATATATAATTAATTAATTAACTATAGAGGGCGCATTATTTTCAAGACGATAATACAACTATAGAGGGCCGTTTTTTTTGCTGGAAATTAAATGACTTGCAAAAATATTCATCGAAAGAATATAGAGGGTGCTATATATTATAGGCAAATACGATTAAATAACTGACGTTTGTTTATACCCGGTTGTTAGTGCTACTTTGACCCTTTAAGTATCTAATTTCATCTACATCTCATATGCTAACTGAGAAACTTCATGGATAGACAAACCTTTTATTGTGGACAAAATCATCAAATTTAAGATAGCACAACGTCTTGTAAGTACCCATAGTGTTATGAGTTATTATACAGATATTGCCTGCTTAGAGGTGAAATATAAGATTTGACATCCCCGAGGGAATGATATTATGTTCGAGGGAATATATATATCTCGAAGCGGCAGCTGAGGGATATATATAATTCCCGAGAACATAATATCATCCCGAGGGGATGTTAAATCTTATATTTTACCGATATAAAAGGCGATATCTGTTATATTACATAGCCAAGAACAAGTCTGCTGGGTCGGGTGAAGTGAATTTGTCAATTGACCAGAAGTAATGATATTAACTTTTGACTTAAATTTTGTTTTATATCACTACAACTAACTTCAGTGTTATAGAGAAGCAGTGCCTTTTCGACATAATCTATTTTTTAACATTCCAAAGACCAGTTAAAATAATCTACCTTGCTGTTTTTTTCTCACATGAGAACCAATTATATCCACCTGCTCTCTCAGACGATGGTAAGCTTCGCTTTGGAACAAAGTCAGAGTTACTGAAATGTCTTAACTGTGACGGTCAACCAGAACCACCAAACCGCTTTGATGCAAAAATATTTGACGGAGGAACTCTTATACACACTTTGCCCACTTTCACCTTTCTTGAATTTGGCCAGCAAGTATTTTTAGGTTTTATTAAGCGTGAATTATTGACAACCAGCCGCATAGATGTTGTGTGGGATAGATATATTTCATCAAGCATTAAAGAATCTACTAGAGAGAAGAGAGGTAAAGGTGTACGCTTAAAAGTAGAACCAAAAACCAAGACACCTGTCAAGTGGAAAGACTTCCTTCTTAATTCCAAAAACAAAGAGGAACTATTCCTATATTTGTCTGAGTTAGTTGAACAACAATCATTTACAGACAACAAGAATGTGTACATAACAAAGGGTACATCAGTCATATCTAAAGGAAACAACATGAGTAACTTAACACAAGAAGAAGCAGATACCAGGATTGTAATTCATTTGGTGCACTCGTTGGAGCATGGTGCAAGACAAATCATGGTGCGAACTGTGGATACTGACATCATCATCATTCTAATTGGTCAATTTTTCAATCTTTGCCATCGATTTCCTGAACTGAAACTGTGGGTTGCATTCGGCGTAATCACTTCTACTGTCCACTGTTACTATAACATCAACAACATGTGTAGACATCTAGGTGAAAGCATGGCATGTGCCCTTCCACTTTTCCATGCTTTTTCAGGTTGTGACACTACATCCTCATTTTTCGGTAAGAGTAAGAAGAGTGCTTGGAAAGCATGGAAATCATTTCCAGAGCCAACAGAGGCATTTCTTTCCATGTACAGACATCCTTTTCAACAAGTTGACTGTCTTTCTCTCAACTTCAAACATATTGAGCGGCTCACTATTCTTCTATACAACAAAAGCAGCATATCATTATCAGTAAATGAAGCCCGTCGAAATATGTTTTCAAAGAAGAACAAGGATATTGCTCATGTTCCACCCACCCAGGTAATTAAAATTGAATGGTTGGAATACAATTAAACTTATACTTAGTGCATACTTTTTTTTTATTCAACTAAACAGCATTGTTTGTACATTATATTACATTTATATTGTAGGATGCATTACTTCAACATGTGAAAAGAGCCATATATCAAGTCGAGTTATATGGACCACTTGTCAGAATGCTGAACCAACTATTCCTACTCCAGAAAGTTGGGGTTGGACATAAGACACACATTGGAAGCCAGTTTGGATGACTAAACCAGAAGCAGCCAAGGCCTGCAATGAACTTATCAAATGTGGCTGCAAATCTGACCGTGGTTGTATGACTTGCAAATGTGCCAAATCCAACCTCCCTTGTACAGAACTGTGCAGCTGCAAATGTCCCAGATAATATTACTCGTAATTGAATACAGACGATCCGTGTCAGAATTGATTATTTCATTTTTTATTAACTGAGGTTTGAAATATAAAATGAAGAAGTGTAAACTGTAAATATAATACACTGCAAAACAGTTATATTAATTTATTGAAGCTTACAACTTGCAGAAAATAATCTGGAAATGTAAGCACGCATAGTAAAATGTAACATTCCTCTACACATAACCAGGTAGGCCATATCTCTAGATACAACAATCTGAATCACTCTAAACAAACATTTATCATATGAAAAAGTAATTGTTTAAATTTGTTGAGAAAACAATGTATTGCGTGAAAAATAAGTGTTTGAAGATTGACTGCCAATGTTGTAGTGATATAAAACAAAATTTAAGTCAAAAGTTAATTATTATCATTACTTCTGGTCAATTGACAAATTCAGTCATTACCTTAATTAATACAAAAATATACATTTTTGACAATTTAAGCCCAATATTTTGATGTTATGCGCATTCGGTAACGAAATTTGGGGTCAAAAGGTCAATATTATGATTTCCAGTCACTTTTAGGAAAAATATTTCATTAGACCAAATACTAACATGTATATTGTGAATATTTTAAGACCAACCTCATGTTTCTACTGTCAGTAGTTATCGAGATATGACCATACTAGGGTCAAAGGTCACAATTCCGGAAATGATGATTCCGGCCATTTTCTAATAAAATGTTGTATTAGAGTGAATAGAAACATATGTGTTCTAAGCAATTTAACACTAAAATGAACTCTGTACCCCT
Source organism: Antedon bifida (assembly GCF_963402885.1). Classification (NCBI taxonomy): domain Eukaryota; kingdom Metazoa; phylum Echinodermata; class Crinoidea; order Comatulida; family Antedonidae; genus Antedon; species Antedon bifida. Next base: position 21,131,705 of record NC_136228.1, on the reverse strand, counting down.
ACCGGTTACAAAGATATGGACCATCATTTTGTTTTGGCGGCCATTTTGAAAATACTCCAAATATGGTCATAAAATAAATTTTTTTTCTTGGCTACAGTGATTTTTTAAATCTGTATGTCCAAGTGAACATATGTGCAAAATTTGAAAACTTTGTCATCCGTGTAACGTTTTTGACCCTAAGGCACCCCACTAAAAGAAACGAAAGCAAAACAAAAACTTGCTGCCGGAACTAAAAAAGCATTAAGAAAAGAACTAAAAGAATTAGACAAGTAAAATAAAAAATAAGCTATATGCTGTAATTTATTAACTGCAGTACTGTAAATGTTTTGTGCAAAATAAAAAAAAAGTCAAATTTACTATTATAAAATGCTATTAAGACTTTTTTACTCTGCGTTTAAGTGGAATGTTTAAATTTTCTTTGTCAAATTCAGACATAATTCGCTTAGTGTTGCCTCTTATGGGTGCAACTGCTGCTGACCCAACAACCCTAAGTGTATTTAATGTATGTCGAACATTATCAATTGTTGGATTGTCACCTGCTCCCTGTTTGTGTCTATAATGTCCAAAGTGCTGTTCGAGTACATCTTGGTTAAACACAAACGTATTTACAAATTTGGCTCCTTTTCCCAACAAATAACGAACACATGCTACAATAGAATTAATGGTGATATGAAAGCCATGTATGGTTTGCTGACATATGCTTTCTTTCTGCATCAGCAAATTTTCCTACTCGTTCTTTTACATCATTTTCCCATTGCTTAAGGTATCCTAAAAACTCTGTCTCTAAATATGAAAGTATTGGATCATGGATGTCTTTGTATGGATTTAAGTCTGTGTTTCTGGATAACTTACCGGCGTTATTGTTTCTTGTATTTAAGCAATCAAAAAAGCGATTCATGTGAGTTATGAAGGTGATTGTTTCTCTTGCACTGTCACCATATACTTCTTTCATGTGCTGTGCAACTCTGTTACTGAAAACTTGAGCAGCTAAATTGACTTTCATCACACTGAAAGGGGTGAGGTCAATATGTGCTCTTGTTAGTTTTGTTTTGTTATACAAATTTCCTTCTGTGTGTTCTTCAAACAGTTGAACTAAACTCATCCATGAAATGTTCTGTCCACCTGTCCACCTTTCCACAGATTTCTTGATTTTTTGTGACTACCAGAATTTGAAAAACAATTTCTAGCTGTTTTTAGCAGATGAGGGACATCTGAAATAAAATATAGATTCCGATTTGGAGCAAAAGGATTTGTACAACTAAACTTGTTTTTAAGCCCATGAGAATCAAAAAATGATCTATTCTGGCTAGCACCATCACGTGTAAGATACAAAACTTTGAGTCCAACATCTATTTCAAGTAGTTCAATGGCTCTCCATAAAATTGTGTGATGATCTTCAGAACGTAGTCCATTTGTTGCAAAAACTGCCAATGGAAATTTTAAGTTACTTGTTGCCCCTCGTACTATAATAACTAATGCACTTTTTGCCATCTCATTGGTGATTTCATTTTTCTTATTTTCAATTTTGACGTGGCTATAATCATATAATGTTCTTTCACTTGGTAAACTTATAAAACCAGTTTCTCTCAGTGCTTGATATGCAGTTGAAGATTTAGATTTCAAGTACAAAGCCCATTTCACAATAATAGGATGCCACCTCATCTGTCTTTTCTCTTTTAACTTGTTGAATTTTAATTGTTCTTCCCAAAATATTCTTTGAAATGAATCAGGATCTCGAAACAAATTGTTGAAAGCATTTTCTCATTCTTGAACAATAGTTTCTAGGTCACCATTAGAATCATCTGTCAGTTCATTATTTTTATATTTTTGATTAATTTCCTGATTAATTAATAATTGCTTTTTTTTTTTCTTTCAACACTTTGACATTGTTTTTTTAGCATCTTGCTTTTAATTAATAAATCATTTTTAGTCAAACTGGAATTAGGCTTTTTAGATGACAATAAAACTTCAAATGACTGATTGTGTTTCATAGATTTTCGCAATGATCGTCTGTATGTTGCACAATGGGGGCACCTGTTTGTTAAAGTAGTTAAAAGGAAGCAGCGATCAGTTCGGATTGTTTGTGTGTATTCTGCTCCACAGTCATGTTCCACATACTTGTTTTCCTGCAATGCAGTTAAGTCAGGATTTCCTATGCACACAGTATATTTATCAAACAAGAATTTTAAAAATATGAATAAATCATTAAACACGTGCACCTTCCGTATACTTTCAAATATTGCATGATTATCAGATAAGCGCTTGTTATGAACGATTACGGTTATATTAAAATTTTAGTAATAGTAATAGTAACTGCCATCTTAACAGAAAAAAAACGTTTCTCATAGAACTGAATGAGTGTCAGATCACTAGTTGCCTTAATTACTTCAAAACCAATGTTATTCAGCTTTTCTTGTTTCCTTGTGCAATCAAATCGCAACTGCTGGTATGTCACATAATTGATGTTATCTTCTGTCTCAAGTTTTGTCAATGAAGATCCAAGTACTAAATAACTCTCAATTGGTTCCTTATGTTCCTGCAATACAAACAGAAACACTCATTTATAACCACACTATAATGATTAAATACTTTATACAATCTTTTTTTCTGTTTTTTTGTAGAGTACACAACCTATGTACTAACTTCAAGCAGTGGTTCATTGTGTACACTATGAACAACACAATCACAATTTGCAAAATTTCCAGTGAAGCCACAATGCTTAATTTGCTCAATTGGCTGACGAGTGAGTGGTTTTCGTTGAGATGGAAGACCATTAACACAATACTTGTATTGTCTACCAATTAATGCTTTTCTTTTTTTTCTTGTCATGATCTGTTATAAATAAAAGAAAACATTGATCATTGGTTTGCAATGGTTTCTGTACATGCATTTCAGGCACTTACTTCTAGGCAAGAAAGACTAAAAGCCCCACTAAGCAATATAATCCCCTCACCCTCACCCCCCTCCCCAACCAACTTTGTTTGACCCCACCCAACTACCATTCCATACTACTGCACACCAAATAGAGCAGTAAAAACAAGTTTGGAAATAGGATCAATTTGATTTGACAAGGTAAAAGCTAGCCTAGCCTAGACTTAATTTAGGCGAAATTACGCTAATGAATGCATATGAATCCCTGTGACTAGTCCTGGCTAAATAAGGCCATGCGATGACATTGGGCCTACTCTAAGGAAAATATATTGAATAAATACATAGTGTATTTCTTTTTCAAATGATTAAAAAATACACGCATACCAACATTTATATATTTAACTATCGTTAAAAGGTAAGTAAGTGATACAATATCATAAATAAGATAAAGATTTTTTTGTTCCAAATGTGACACAATTACGATTGTGTATTTAGCGTATTTAGCGAAAACTTTAAAAAACCAGTAAAATCATCATACTTAATTACATATTAAACATTACTTTTTCCTAATAAATTGTACATCATACCACAGAAAAATAGTTATTCTATCATAATAAAACTCATTAATTACACAAGAGTGTCTTTTAGTAAAATTGCAATGCTCTCAAAAACTGGTGTTTTTAGTAGCCGTTACGACGACACACTAACCCAGTCTAGATGGGGTAGTCCATCCATGGTTGTCTACGAGTCTAGAACTACCGTACTTTGCAGACCAAGTTCTACTAAAACAAGATTAATTTTTCTTTTAAAAAACAGTTAAATACCAAACATTATTTAAAACTCTTACCTTTTAATATCCTAAAAATATAATTTGAAGTTCAAATTAAGTGTAATTTGCTGAAGGAAATCTGGTAAACTGTTACTGTCTCGTATATTGCGACGCGACGCGATCTCCGTCGAGTGGATTTTTCTCGAGCGCACACTTAATTTGCATAACAATGAAAATACTAAGACGAAATAAGTAGATCAAAGGGAACCGACAAGCGTTTCCAATCTCTTTGATTGTTGTCTCAGGTAATATTAATAGTAATTCTAATGCTAACAGAGCAGAACCCACCCCAATCAGTAGTTGTAATATCAATCAAGATAGCCTGAGTGGCTTTAACGAAATTAAACTGGCTTTAGAGTTACCCAAAGCACAATTTTCTGAAGTGGACGGTGATTAAATCCTGGCAGTAGGCCTATACATCTTTACTGATGTTGTATACGTCAGGAACATTTTGGAATAAACTTTTAATCGATTTTACCCAAAATTATAATACAACCATTCAGTAGGTTCAGTTCATAGTTGAGATTATTTAGAGGGTTATGTTCAGTTCATAGTTGGGTTAGGGTCATTTTTTGTGTCAAACAACTCAGAAGGATATCCACTCTAATAAAAAATGTCTGTGTATATAGTCAATGCGAAAGTAATTATTTTGACCTTTGATATCTATCCTGAAAACGTTTAGTAATTGGGGCTATACATTGGTGTTATATTTCTTCATAGATCAGCACCCAAGATAACATTTAACTATTCATTATTTTGTTTATATTTACTCTAAAAACACACAAAACAGAAAAAATAAAATAATTACCCAAATAGGCCTGGTTGAGAATATTTACCAATCGTCTGATTTTACAAATCCATTGTTGAATCTTCAGAATCGGTATCTTCATTATCATCTAGTGAAATGTTTGCGCATACACCTTGACACTCACTACATGCCATGGAGCAATCTAGTCCATTGTTCCTACAGCTGCATTTCATATTATAGCAGCCTGTTTTGCATTTGCATCTTATGATTTGTAGGAGCGATTGTGGTGCTGGGGGGATGTACGTCAAATATGGTATCATCCTGCCTTGGCTAATCTTCCATCCATATTTATCTGGAGGTACATTTTCTTCATTTCCAAGCCAAACTTGAACTTGTTGGTACACTCTTAGACTATGATACTTTGCCGCTGATGCCGTTGGGGTAAAGAACTGCTTTAGTACTGCATGTAGTCTTTTCATGAAATTTACGAAACCTCAATTCATCTAAGTTTTCATTATCGCTGCTACCATACAAAGACAAAATGGCGTTATTACCCGCTGCAATTACCTCCTGTCTATTTGCCTTACAAGTCATAAACACTTTAGCTTGTTCAGAAAAGAAACAGTCACTTCTTACTTTAGTTACTGCTTTAATTTTCCCAATACCAAATGTCGTGTCACATCCAAGGAACACGTGACAAAATAAGATATATTTACAAACATCGCTGCCAAGGTCAAGTCTTGTTGCCGCAATGTTCCAACATCGTTGCGCCTTTGTAGTTTCTTTCCTTTGGTTTGGCTTGAACCATACATTATGCTTGGTGTGACCACCATGGTGGATAAGGAGGACCAGGATATCTGTATCATCTGCCTATTTGTTCTGCACAGGACAAAGCCATCTTCGACACAAGATAATCAGCGTCAGCTTCTGCATGGTGAACAGTACAACCTTCTTTTTCAAGACTATTTCCCAAAATGTTAATGAATCTTTGTTTGTTTTGAACGATTGACAGAAATTCTTCTTTTTTGGTTTTTAAGGTCATAGATTGGTCAAAGTGTACAGCTACACCAACACCACCACCACCACCACTTCTCCTTGTATGTGTACAGTCTTTTGTACTTAGTGAGTTATCGTACCCATCAAAAACAACAATGGGTTTTCCATATTTGTGAGAAACATATTTAGTGTATACTCTCATAATGTCACCCCATGAAGCCCCTCTTGTCCATGGAATTTTATGAAGTAGTGCTCCTCCATCTAAGACGTACTGAATTTGATCAGGAGGTTCTGGAGCAACCTCGATTGCTGTTGACCACAAACTATCAGCTAAACTAGCTTTATTTGCAGACCTCATCATATCTGGTGATTCAAACAATGCACATGGATATGAACAAAGCTCATATCTAAATATATCTGATACATTATCGCATCTTGTGCTGGCAGTTACAAGTCGTTGAAATAGAAGTAAAGGATCTACATTGACCACATCATCTTTTATCTTCAATGCGCTTTTAGAGTTCATTGTAATGGATTGGCTCTTTTTCCGAAATGTGTAGTCGGCGACCTTTTGGTTTGTCATTGATTGCACAATTTGTTGACCTACATGCTTGGCATTGTCACAGTCTACACTGACACTGACCTCCTCTTGTTTTTATGCTACGCATAAGACACTGTTCTATGGCAAGATCAGTTGATATTCCAGCCCAACGTCTGTCAGATCGCAGCACGACATGGAGTCCATTCATAAAATGTCTGTAAATATCAGGATGATCTACGTTAAGTCGAAGCATTTTCTGTAAATAAACATGAACACTTTTGGTATACAGGTTACGTCCAGACACCGCAAAAAATGGCAGCATATCATAGAGACATTGTAGGTGAAGTATCTATCATTTCCATATACTGGAACCAAAGGTTTGCTGTTCGGTATTCTCCTAACCATTTCTTCTCTGCCTCTAATCTGTCTTGTAAAACTCTTATAATCTGATCGTTCTGCAAATCAAATGGTGAAATTGTTCCTAACAATATCCTCTCCAGAGTACTTGTCAAAAGTGGAATAACTTTGTTTATGACATGACGATCGGGGACTGAAATTGAAATAACCATAGTTTTGTATTATTACATTGTATTACATGGCAAAAAATATATACGTGTTAAACCAATTCAAACATTTTTGTTTAACCTTTACAAATGATATATATATATATACCTGCTAGTTTATGCCGAGATTTGAAATTTTAAAATAACTACCTGAAACTGATGAACATTGCTCGTCCTGAATAGTATCATGTATCTTGTTGCATATGTATTGTAGTATCTAAAAAAGAATTTGATAAAATATATAAATGGGTATATTTATTAGAATAATTTAAAACAAACAGTTATATAATTTACATTTTTAAAATTGAACTGATTAAAATGTATATTGTACCTGCAACCAACGACTCTTGCTCTGCCTCATTATTAGTGACATTATTTGTGTATTCTGCATCTAATTGCCTAGTATCTGAAATAGAAAATGATATTACTTATTACTACTGTATATTTAAAAGAATATGCAATATCAATAATTTAAACATATTGTATAATTTGTTTTATATTTTAGCAGCTTAAAATAAATGTAAATGTTAATTACCTTCTTCAGCAGTCATGACATCATCAAAGTGGGAACTCGAATCCTGTTCGACAGGTACTGTAGACTCTACATCTATTATGTTCAGTGCACTGGAAATCACTATTTTATTAATTGCTGCATCTACAAGCAAATGGCCTCTTACTGCACGACTAACTGCTTTTCCTGAGAGCATATGTCCAACAGTGTTGCTGGCATAAACAATCCAAAAGTTGATGAAGACCAGATCCACTCATCAAATGGCCAATCGATCCCAAGAAACTCATCTGTGTATGAAATCCACCAAGACGAATAATGGTTGGCTGCAATTCCGGCATATTCTCAACCATTGTGTGTGCCTTCCACCATAGTGGTTGATCAAACGTGACAACTGGATATGATAGATGCTGTTTTGCATGAGAACATATGAACTTTAACATGGAGTAAATGCAAGATAGATCATTTGGGTCCATGTCAATGATGGGTAGAAATGTAACCGATGAAACACCTGGATGCTCTCCCTTGTGAACGAATTGCATAAACCCAGACCACTGTGGTCGTGGAACTTTCAACAGAAGAGACGATTTCCACAGCTATATCTTTGTATAAAGGGATGGATATTTATACGTCCAACTGCTACAATGTCATCAGATGCAACATTAACCCTTGGAATAGTTCTTGCTGTTTTTTTCTGAGCTGGTGTTACCATTGCAATAATGCCCATTCCATGAAATGTGCCCTTTCCATCTAAACTTCTTACATTGTGATCAACATTGTCTCCAGAATACTGTATAAAGCTGTCTCTTATATCTAAACTTTCTGAATCTTGTACTACGGATGTACTCCTTTCGAATTTCTGTACTTCTGTGTAAGAGCAGGAAAACCCATGGCGATGTAAGGTGTCTACTAAAAACTTAGACTGAAAAAGATGATGCATTTGGACACCCAATCCGATTTGTAGTGGAGGAAGAAGTACTCGAGGGCGTGTTGCTTGCATGATTGCCTGACCAATTGAAGCAGTTTTGGTACTGACATCCTTACCACAGAACAATATTTGTAAGAACTGGTGAAGAGATGATGGTAACAAATTAAGTGCTGTGTCTGTTGCTAAGTCGTCAGCAGTTGGGTAGTTGGGTAGAATTTGATCAACTTCCTTTATATCTTGCTTGATTAATTTTGCTGCGGCTTCTAATATATATTTTTTCTCATCGAATTCATTTTGTTTTGGTTGTTGATGGAAGTTGTGTATTATTACAATGGCAAATCTCATATCTAATAGCCTGGTGTGTCCAGCTAATCGGACATTTGACAATGACGATGAAGAATCAATTTTGAAGGAATTCAGGGATTTAGAGCTATCTATCTTAAGTATGCCTTCTTATTTAACAACACCCTCGGCTTCCACACCAATTAAGCGATTTACTAATAATCCCAGAACATTTGATGCTGCTACGATTACTTCTTCAGTTGAGATTCGTGAAGTTTCTACACAATCAATTGCAACAAGAACAACCAATATAGTCACCCAAACACCCGAGCACTGGGATCTGACACCCTCCTTAAAAAACAAAGTGAAAAGTAAGGATGACACAATAAATGATCTACGGAAACAAATACACGATCTGAAAACTGTTCACGCTAACTTTGCCCAACTTTCGACATCTTTTAAGGAACTAAGTGAGAGAAATGAACACCTTGAGGCACAAATTACTAGCCTACGATCAGAGCTTGATGTAAAACACAACACATTTTATCAGCCTATTCATAACTGTTGCCAGGAAATAAGTCTGAATGGTAATGATAATGAGATCCAAACTAGTAACCATTTTGTTCGACTGGCAGATGAGCTCCCCACTTTACCTGAGCCGTTAATTCCTGAATCTGATCAAGCCATCCAAAACTCAACATACAACGTCCAAAATAATGATAATGCATCTCACACTGTGAAGACAACAAATTTGATAATCGGAGATTCCATGTTGAAACTAATTAAAACAAGAGGTCTAAGTGATACATCAGTCAGGACAAAGCGAGGCTTTACTGTTAGTCAACTTTACAATGCTGTAACACATATGAATCTGGAAAATGTTACTAACATAATAATTCATGCTGGAACAAATGATTGTAGTGGAGAAGATTTTAACATTAGCAAACTTCACAAAGACTTTCTTCAAATAACAACATATTTGCAACAAAGGATACCTGGAAAGGTGCTCGTCTCGGGAATCTGTCCTCGTCTTGACAATACAAATTTTAACAGACAAATTGCTGAAGCAAATGATATGCTCCAAACGGTTTTTGGCCATATGTACATTGACCATACCAACTATTTCACAGATGCACACGGTGTACATTCAAATTACTTTACAAGACATGGCCTACACCTCAACCAGAAAGGTACATCAGTCCTACTAAGAAGTATTAATAGAGCAGTGCAAGTAATACGTACACCAGCGAGACAACGACACCCAGAAGGCAAACAACGATACTCATCTGTTTCATCCTTCAACCAGGAAGCTCTGAATCCCTGCTTCAACTGTGGTGAGAGTGGACATGTGCAGAGGATATGTCGTCATAGGGCACCGATTACATGCTGGAAATGTAACTCTGTAGGACATAAGGCTAAGTTTTGCCAAGCATTTTATGATTACTAGGAAATAGGCAATGAGGGTTTAGCCGTAAATTCTACGATTAATGACAATGAATTAGAACAAAATCCCCATGACGAGGTGAACACTCAACAAACTTATATAAATGATACTATACCACCCGGAGTTGCCTCAAATTTAACGTATACGATCAATTCAAATAAAAATGAAACAATTAACTATCAACATAACTGTTCGCTAAATGAACATAATAATTTAACTGAAAATTGTAAAGTATTTTTAAATAATGGTCTAAGTATCCTTAGGATTGAATATAGTTTCTCTACCAAGCAAATTTGATGAATTTAAGTATCTAATCAACAACAATTCTATTGATATCATAGCACTCAATGAAACACGTTTAGATAATGTAATTAAAGATGAATCAATACACATTGATGGCTATGATATTTATAGAAATGACAGAAATAGGGAAGGGGGAGGGGTTGCAGTTTATGTAAATAGAGGAGGATGTTTTACTTGTAAACTAAGAAATGATTTCTTGAAAATGGAGCTTGAGATAGTAGTAATCGAACTTTGTAAACCAAAAACTAAACCAATCATTTTAATAGCATGGTACCGCCCACCAAACTCAAAAATTCAACTTTTAGATATTTTTGAACAAATTTTAGAAGAAAACGAATGTCTAAACAAAGAAATAATAATAATAGGAGATGTCAATTGTGAACCGACAAGGATAACAAACCAAAGTAAAACTCTGATTGATCATTTTTATACATCCTTTCCAAACAGAATTTCTTCCTCGGGTGTACTTAACACAGGAATTAGTGATCATTCAGCTATTTACGCTGTCATTGGTAAAGAAGAAAAACCAAAACATAACCATAAATATAAAACAAAAAGGAACTATAATAACCTTGATGAGGAAAAACTACAAATTGATATGTTAAATGTAAATTGGCATGAAATAACTTCATATACAAATGTGAATGACGCTCTGCAGTTTTTCGAAGACAAGTTTTTACAAATTGTTAATAAACATGTACCTTTAAAGAAAAAACGGGTTCGAAATAAAGATAGCCCATGGCTCACAAAAAATGTAATATTACAAATGCGAAAACGTGACTCAATGAAAAAAAGAGCGAGTAAAGAAAATTGTCCTCAATTATGGAACGAATACCGTGAATTAAAAAACAAAGTAAATTCCTCAATTTGAAAATAACCATGTAAATTATGAATGCCCAAATCAAGGTGAAGACAAAATAAATTTCACACTTGTTGACGAGGAATATGTATATAAACAAATTTTATCATTATCTGACAAAAAGGCTACAGGAACTGATGAAATTCCTGCTAAACTAATAAAATTAGCAATCAACTCAATTGTACAACCCATTACATTTTTAATTAATTTATCTCTAAGAACCAGCGACTTCCCAAGTAAATGGAAAAATGCACGAATATGCCCAATTTTTAAAAATGGCGACCGAAGTGAACCATCTAACTACAGGCCAATTTCTGTACTACTAATTTTATCGAAAATTATTGAACGCTGTCACAAGTGACATAAAGTTGTGTATATATTTTGCAAGTCATTCTTACTTTTCCTTTTGTTTTCACTATTTGAACCTTTCTTTTGTTTTAGGAAGCTATTGTGTGAAGCCAGTGGAGCAGAGTTTTTGTGTTGCAGAGAAGGATTGTGTGGTGTTTGCTGATTGGAGGAGAGGTATAAGAGTTAAGTTAGTGTGTGAGTTGCTGATTGGTGGAGAAGGATAAGGTGGTGATATGTGGATAATTGAGGGAATTTTGAGGTAGATGGAAATTGAGAGGAGACAGAGAAGGAGGGCTATGTTATGTTAAGCCAGAAAGGGATAGGTGAATATTGATATGAGAAACTAAGACGTACAGGAGAAGAAGTAATTGAATTATGGTGATATAGAGCTGAAGCAGAAAGGAAATAAAGAGATATACATGAAGTTAATAAATTGTGAGTTGGAGATAATTATGGTGATATAGAGCTGAAGCAGAAAGGAAATAAAGTGATATACATGAAGTTAATAAATTGTGAGTTGGAAGTAATACTATAAGGCTGTACTTAAATGTAGAACTGTTAATTGTTGAGATTACTGAGGATTAATTAAAATTGTGAATGTAAATTGACGGAAGAAATAACTGTTGGAAACAGCAGAAGTTGTTGCATGTAAAGAATTGTTTGGAAATATTGAAGAGTAACTGGATTGATACTGATATTATTTTACGTGGAAAGGAGAAAGGAATAATTGGTCGGGGAGCGGATTGCAGTGCAGAACGACATCAAGAAACATTTTAACTTTATATTTGATTTATTTATATGTCAGAAAATAGGAAGAATTATAATTGATAATACAAGCAGAACGGGAGCAGAGGCGTGGGAGTTGTTTATTTGCAGAATCGTTTTAACTTTTATCTTTCTAATTTGTTTTTGTGTCAGCGTAGGAGAGAAGGCAAGAAGGAACGATATTGTGGACATTTATTATTGCTTAATTATTCATCTTGTGATATTATTGTATTTGAAAGGTGGGGTTTCGGGGATTCATTTAAAAATAAGAAGATTGTTGATATTTTGTTTGAAAGGATTGGGAAATTTGGGGAATTGCATAAAGTGTGTGGGGAATAGGAAGACTGTATCATTGTTTGAGAATTGGTTGGGTTTTTTTTTGTGGTTTTTTTTTTGGGGGTTTGAATTATAAAAGAAAGAATTGGTTGTCAAAGATTATTATTAAATTTTACTTTTTACATTTATATGTGTACAGTTGTGGCTATTTACCGTTGTTCATCGTTGGTTACCGGCAATTACATGTCCGAAAGAGCCGTAATTGCGGCTGTGTGACATTTATGGGGGCTCGTCCGGGAAACTTTGTAACCTAGCGTGAACATTGGTAGATGAAACAATTGTACGTGATTCTTGGATTGTCTATTTGCCATATTATTGGCATACTGTATACTTATATTGGATACTTATATATATATATATATATTTTTTTTTTTTTCTTAAGAAATGGATCTCACTAAAATTGTTGACGCAGGAAAAGCGTTGGGGTTAGATGGAGTGGAATTAAGAGAGTTTGTGGAAAAGAGAGAGGAAGCTGCCAGAGAGAGAGAAGAGAGAGCACTAGAGAGAGAAGAGAGAAACAGGGAGAGAGAAGAAATGGAGCGAAACAGAGACAAGGAAGAGAGAGAGAGAAGAGAGGTACTAGAGAGGGACGAAGCAGAGAGAAAAAGAGCGAGTGAAGAAAAAGAGAGAGAAAACGAAAGGGCGAAAGAAGCTGAGAATCAGGCCTATCTTATAGAAATGCGAAGGTTAGAAATCCAATTAGAACAAGAAAAGAATCGGGCACGGCCGGGTGGTAGAGTATTACCCAATCCTGAGTCACGGGTTAAGGCCAGTAAACCTAAATTACCCCCTTTCCATGATCGAACAGATGACCTAGATGCCTATCTGAAAAGGTTTGAACGGTATGCGACTAGTCAGGAGTGGAAAGAAATTGAGTGGCCGGTTAACTTAAGTGCCCTACTAACTGGGAAGGCTCTCGAGGTTTATTCCAGGTTGTCGTCAGCTGAAGCTAACGATTACAAACTGTTGAAATTGGCTCTTCTAAAACGGTTTCAGTTAACCGCCGATGGATTTCGACATAAGTTACGAACAGCTAAGCCCGAATACGGAGAAAGCGGCCCGCAATTTGCTGCGAGGATAAGCAATTATCTTGATAGGTGGATTGACCTAGCAGAGGGGGAAAAAACCTTTCAGGGGTTAAAAGATTTATTGCTGCGAGAGCAGTTTACCGATGGGTGTGGGAAGGACCTAGCTCTGTTCCTAAGGGAACGTCAACCGAAAACGATACAAGCGATGGCTGAAATTGCGGAGCAATATTTGGAAGCTCGTGGGGGATTATTTGGTAAACCAATAGAGTTTAAACAAAAAGAGCCAAATTCTCCTCAACTCTCCTCTAATAATGTTCCCAGTACATCCTCATCACAAAGCCCTTCTAGTTTCCGTAGTCCAACTTGTTTTATATGTCATCGTGTAGGTCACCTAGCTAGAAATTGCAGAGCCTCAACTATGCATAAGCCAAACTCTCCTCCAAAATGTTACCGATGCTTAAAAACAGGACATATTGCCAGAAATTGTAGACAGGACGCCAACAGTTGCGCTGGGTTGTCTATTTCACCACAAAAAGAGTCTGATTGCCAGAAATGTACAAAACAACACGAATGTAAAGCCAAAGAAGAAATTTCCGATGTGGGTGCCAGTATGGTTACGAAAATGTCAGAGTCTTTAAATCAATGTTGTATCAATAATGATGGTGATAAGGTCACTCTTCAATGTGGGCACTGTCTTCCAATTATGACAGCGGCTCTAAATAATTCAATTAGTAAAATGCCCGTTTATACAGGTTGTGTTGGGTCACGCTGCGTCTCTGTTCTTCGTGACAGTGGCTGTAGTGGGGTGGTTGTGAAGAAAGATCTTGTATCAGCCGAACAACTTACTGGTAAGGAGAAAACCTGTGTGCTGATTGATGGCACGGTCCGCAACTTACCGGTTGCATTAATACATGTTAATACTCCATTTTTTTCAGGAAAGACGTATGCACTATGTATGAATAACCCTATTTATGACTTGATATTAGGTAATATTGCAGGAGTACGAGCACCAGGAAATCCAGATCCCACATGGACAGAGCGAAATCTTCAAGGATGTTCTGTTGTTACCCGGTCTCAAGCTAACACTATGGATAAACCATTCAGAACACTTAAAACTACAGAAATACACAAGCAAATCATCACAGCGGGAATTATGAAAACCGCCCAGCAACAAGATATCAGCCTTGCAAAATTCAAGGATCTTGCAGAGAAACAAACTACAACTGTGAGTAACAAACAAGCCGAGGCTAGGTTTGTTTATCATATTATATAGGCAATTTTCCTCTCCTAATATTGAACACGGGGATAAGTTTACCCAACTAGTAGTGCCAGCTGACTATCGACGCCAGGTAATGCGCCAAGCCCATGAAACCTTATTAGGAGGACACCAAGGGGTAAAAAAGACGACAGATAAAGTGTTGACAACATTTTGGTGGCCTGGGGTAACTGCAGATATTACTCGATATTGTCGATCCTGTGACATTTGTCAGAGAACTGTACAAAAAGGTAGAGTTACGAAAGTGCCTCTAGGAAGCATGCCTTTGATCGAGGTGCCGTTTGAACGGATTGCCGTTGATATAGTTGGTCCCATTTTCCCCATGTCTAAAGGTCGTAATCGTTATATACTCACAATAATAGATTTTGCTACTCGTTATCCAGAGGCAGTGCCTCTACCAAATATTGAAGCTGAACGGGTTGCTGAGGCCTTGGTTGGTGTTTTCTCTAGACTTGGTATCCCGAAAGAAATGCTTACCGATAGGGGATCACAATTTACATCTGAAGTCATGAGGCAAGTTAGTAAGTTGTTGTCTATACGTCAGGTAATGACATCTCCATATCACCCAGCTTGTAATGGTTTGGTCGAACGGTTCAATGGAACACTCAAACAAATGCTGAAACGTATGTGTGCAGAAAGGCCTACTGATTGGGATCGTTACATTGACCCACTACTTTTTGCGGTTAGGGAATCTTCAGAAGAAAGTTTAGGGTTTTCTCCTTTTGAACTGTTATATGGCCGTACCGTACGAGGACCCATGTCCATCCTAAGGGAGTTGTGGACCGAAGAAATCGAAACACCAGAAACAAAAACCACCTACCAGTACGTTATGGATTTACGGGAACGACTACATGAAACCTGTCAGATGGCTCAGAAGAATCTACAAAAATCTAAGGTCAGGTACAAACAATATTATGACAAAAAGAGTAAGTCCCGGGAATTTGAGGTTGGGGATAAGGTACTACTTTTATTACCCACAGACAAAAACAAACTATTGCTTCAATGGAAAGGTCCTTTTAAGGTTGTAAAGAAATTTGGGTATCTAGACTACCAAATTGACCTTAACGGGAAATTCAAAATATTTCACGCCAATCTCTTGAAAAAGTATTATGAGCGAACCGCAGATATTAGTGCTGCCTTAGGGGTATCCGAGCCTTCTGGTATCCTTGAATTAGCTAGCACCGCTGTTATTGAATGCGAACCTAATGAAACATTTACAAATAACCAAAATTATCATCTATCTAATGAGAATCTTTTACAGCTCCACCCTCTACTAGCAAAAGAAACAACAGCCGACATCCACATCAACGAAAGCCTGGATGATACACTAAAGCATGAGGTGCACCGACTTATCGGAAACTACAAAGATGTACTGACGGATTTACCGGGTAAGACTACACTTGGGCAGCATGAAATTAAGCTGGAAACTGATGATACAATCCGTTCCAAGCCCTATCCACTTCCACATGCGTTGCGAGGTACCATTAAGGATGAGGTAAATATGATGTTAAATCTGGGTGTAGTGGAGCCTTCAGGGGCACCGTTTGCCTCTCCAATAGTATTGGTAAAGAAACCGGATGGGTCAAATCGATTCTGCGTGGACTTTCGAAAACTTAATCAGGTTACAGTTTTTGACGCCGAACCGATTCCGGACCAAGAGGAACTGTTCACAAAGTTGGCCCATGATCATTATTTTACTAAGATAGATTTAAGTAAAGGGTATTGGCAAGTTCCCATGGATGAAGCGTCAAAACCTTTAACAGCCTTTCTAACACCAGATGGTTTGTTTCAATTTAATGTCATGCCGTTCGGCTTAGTCAATGCACCGGCTACTTTCAGTCGTATCATGAGAAAATTACTCAAAGGAATGGATAATACACTTAATTATATTGATGACATTCTAATTCACACAGCTTCTTGGGATCAACATATGAAATGTTTGTCTGAATTGTTTGGACGTCTCCGCAGGGCCAATCTAACTGCTCGACCAAGCAAATGTTTCATTGGTTATGAAACAATCGAGTTTCTTGGCCATGTGGTAGGGAAAGGACATGTTCAACCTCGAGTGGAGAAGATACAAAGCATCTTGTCAGCCAAACAACCAGAAACAAAGAAACAACTCCGGTCATTCCTTGGGATGACCAACTACTATAGAAAGTTCATTCCTAATTACTCTGTGATTGCTTGTCCATTAACCGACAAAACGAAGAATCGGGAACCTAACCGAATATGTTGGGAGAAGGCCCAGGAAAGTGCGTTTGTTAAAATTAAACAGTACTCCAATTTTATGCCTTCCTAATTTAAACAAAGATTTTATTTTGAGAACAGATGCGTCCGAATATGGAGTGGGAGCGGTTCTAATGCAGCAGTATGGTGACGTGAAGTTTCCCGTGGCGTACGCTAGCAAGAAACTGCTTCCTCGAGAAAAAGCATATTCAGTGATGGAAAAAGAATGCTTAGCCATTGTATGGAGTGTACGAAAATTTGAGTCTTATTTATATGGACGAAACTTCACGTTGGAAACTGATCACCAGCCGCTTGTGTTTATGCACAGAGCGAAATTGTCCAATGGGCGAATTATGAGATGGGCCCTGGCTCTACAACCGTACAAGTTCCGAATAGAGGCGATTAAAGGCAGTGAAAATGTAGGAGCTGATTATTTAAGTCGAGTGTAAATAGGACCCGTCACGGTATGGAGAAAATGTTGATACATTATTCTTTTAGAGGGGAGTAAATGTCACAAGTGACATAAAGTTGTGTATATATTTTGCAAGTCATTCTTACTTTTCCTTTTGTTTTCACTATTTGAACCTTTCTTTTGTTTTAGGAAGCTATTGTGTGAAGCCAGTGGAGCAGAGTTTTTGTGTTGCAGAGAAGGATTGTGTGGTGTTTGCTGATTGGAGGAGAGGTATAAGAGTTAAGTTAGTGTGTGAGTTGCTGATTGGTGGAGAAGGATAAGGTGGTGATATGTGGATAATTGAAGGGAATTTTGAGGTAGATGGAAATTGAGAGGAGACAGAGAAGGAGGGCTATGTTATGTTAAGCCAGAAAGGGATAGGTGAATATTGATATGAGAAACTAAGACGTACAGGAGAAGAAGTAATTGAATTATGGTGATATAGAGCTGAAGCAGAAAGGAAATAAAGAGATATACATGAAGTTAATAAATTGTGAGTTGGAGATAATTATGGTGATATAGAGCTGAAGCAGAAAGGAAATAAAGTGATATACATGAAGTTAATAAATTGTGAGTTGGAAGTAATACTATAAGGCTGTACTTAAATGTAGAACTGTTAATTGTTGAGATTACTGAGGATTAATTAAAATTGTGAATGTAAATTGACGGAAGAAATAACTGTTGGAAACAGCAGAAGTTGTTGCATGTAAAGAATTGTTTGGAAATATTGAAGAGTAACTGGATTGATACTGATATTATTTTACGTGGAAAGGAGAAAGGAATAATTGGTCGGGGAGCGGATTGCAGTGCAGAACGACATCAAGAAACATTTTAACTTTATATTTGATTTATTTATATGTCAGAAAATAGGAAGAATTATAATTGATAATACAAGCAGAACGGGAGCAGAGGCGTGGGAGTTGTTTATTTGCAGAATCGTTTTAACTTTTATCTTTCTAATTTGTTTTTGTGTCAGCGTAGGAGAGAAGGCAAGAAGGAACGATATTGTGGACATTTATTATTGTTTAATTATTCATCTTGTGATATTATTGTATTTGAAAGGGGGGGTTTCGGGGATTCATTTAAAAATAAGAAGATTGTTGATATTTTGTTTGAAAGGATTGGGAAATTTGGGGAATTGCATAAAGTGTGTGGGAAATAGGAAGACTGTATCATTGTTTGAGAATTGGTTGGGTTTTTTTTTGTGGTTTTTTTTTTGGGGGTTTGAATTATAAAAGAAAGAATTGGTTGTCAAAGATTATTATTAAATTTTACTTTTTACATTTATATGTGTACAGTTGTGGCTATTTACCGTTGTTCATCGTTGGTTACCGGCAATTACATGTCCGAAAGAGCCGTAATTGCGGCTGTGTGACAAACGCGCTGTCTTTGACCAACTCTATCCACAAATCAACCCTAAATTATACAATCAACAATCTGGATTTAGGCCAAATTACTCGACATCATCGGCATTAATAAATATAACTGAAGATTGGATTGACAGTATTGAAAATGGTAAATACATAGGACTAATAATGCTTGATCTCAAAAAAGCTTTCGACACTGTTAATCACCAGATACTAATAAAAAAACTACACAATTTTAATTTTGCTAATCATGTTATCAAATGGTTTGAAAATTATTTAACAAATCGTACACATATTACTAATATTAACAATGTTGATTCGGTAAAGTCTAATAGTGTTTGTGGAATCCCTCAGGGATCAATATTTGGGCCCCTTCTATTTATCATGTATATTAATGATATAATAAGCAAAGTAAATACTGATCTAAAACATGTACAACTATGGTTAGCAAGTAACAAATTAAGTCTAAACATTAAAAAGACTGAATATATGATTTTAGGAACACATCAAAAATTAAATAAATTGATTAACATGGATATTAATATTAATATAGACGGTACAAAACTTTTAGGTGTCATTATCGATGAAAATTTAAAATGGCATAAACAAATAGATCAGGTGAAAAATAAAGTAATATCAGGTCTGTACTATCTTAAAAAATGCAGCAATATTTTCCCTCAAAATATTCAATCATTAATGTACAAATCTATCATAGCCCACCATTTTGACTACTGCAATGTAGTATGGGGTCGTTGTAACCAAACCCTCAAATATAAACTCCAAGTACTCCAAAATAGAGCGGCTAAAATAATTACACATAAATCTAGGTATGACTCTAGCTCACAGGCGCTCAAAGATTTAAATTGGCCTAATTTAGAAGAAAAACAATATTACAACGAAGCAGTCACAATGTATAAAATAATGAATAACTTGACACCATCCTACTTAAGAAACAGATTCTATGAACGCAAACAAACATATAATACTAGATCAAAAGATATTCTAAGTTTACATAAGGCAAACACTGAGTATAAAAAGAAAAGTTTCTCGTATTCTGGCGCAAAGCTATGGAACAGTTTAAATGCTATAAACTCAAATGCAATTACAGCTCCTAATATACATATATTTAACAAAATGATAAATGACCAAAGATAAAATATACTTGAAACTCTATATTTTTTCATGAAATCTTTTTTTGTTGTTTTTGTACTGTAAATGATAACTTGTGTAATAGTATAAATAGTTTTGTAGTAAGTAACGGCTTTTAGAAAAACACCAATATGGTGATTCAAGTGTTGCATCCGTTTTTAAATAAAGTTGTTATTATAAAGTTGTTATTATGGACGATACAGTAGTAGAGAAGGTGACTACGTTTTGTTTTCCATTAATTTCTGTTACAATCATGATCAATTATTTATTTAGTTTTATTTCAAAAAACTTTAAATTTAGTAAACAAATATATAACATGTTTAGAAAATAAAAATTGGTATAAATAAAATATTATAGGATTTTTGAGACTTTTAAAATAATTAGTAAAGCATAAAAATATTAATAAGTAAAATTGTTGTTCGCAGTATTTTTCCCACGAAAGTTATCACGTATTGTTTTATAGCTTTGTTGTTTGGTTTCGCTGGAGTTGATTAGACTTTTTATTTTTATTAGCCAGCTATAATCTATCTTTCAACAATAATATATCACAGTTTAAGTATTAAGATAAGTATATTTCTTATACTCGTTTACCTAGGCCTAGTAATAGGCCTAAAAGTACTACTATTAATACTAGCGAGGCTACTAACTAGGCGCTTAGAATTAGGCCGCGTAGCCTAGCAATTAGCTACCAGACCAGCTGGGCGGCGCGGGTATGTGCGTGATCAGCAGACAGTCACTTCGATCGATCGTGACGGTCTGTTGTGTTTTAATTTTATTCACATACCTATAATAACAAACAAGTTAGCTGCTATATTATAGGCCTACTAGGCTAGTTACACAGCAGAGAACATCAATTAATATAGCCTAGCCTATATAATGTCGATGAAGAGTAAGATTAAGAAGAAAAGTAGTTGTAGTAGCAGGCCTGTCCCTATTATTAGGCCTAGTACCAGCAGCCTTAGTAGGCATAACATTAACAGTAGCCCTCGTAGTAGTAGGCCTACTAGTAGTAATGCTATGCCTACTATTATTAAGCCGTCAATGTCATGGTAAATGGTACGAGTAGGGATCGTCGTTGCTACGACAAAGTAGCAGAGAGACTAAAGGTCAGTTTGAAATGGTATAAATCCCTATGCCTAGGCCTAACAAATTAATACAATAGACCTAGTAAATACGGTAGGTAATAAATAATTACACTTCTTTTATTGTTATTCATGCGGCTGGTTTAGAATTTATTCTGTGTATTAAATTGAATATTTATTGTGAGTGACTGACTTTTTTTTGTTTTTTTAGGAAATGGGTGTTTTAGATAAAACACATGCCAATATAGTGTATAAACTAAAGGCATTAAAGGCACAATTTTTTAACATTATACGATTAAATAAGACATCGGGAGAAAGGAGATGGAACTATGAATATTATGATCAGTGCCAGGCAATATGGGGAAATTCAGCATTAGCTAAACCTGTAAATATAATAAGTGCTGTACATAGAGATCAAATATTCATTATTCAATTCATCGAATATGTAAACATTTATTATTAGAAATTTCTAATGAACATACTCGTGACAAAATCAGTGCACAACATCTTGTACAGCTTGAGGAAAATTTCAGTGGAACTAGGCTCACAACAGAGTTACGAAAGTCATTGCCTTTGCAATTTCCTTCTGACCAGATTGTGATGCATCAGAAAAGGGAATACTGGAGAGAGTTTTACTCCATCCTGTTGCCGCAAAGTACATCCACAGGATGGAAAGTAAATCCACAGCGACTACTAGAGTTACTTTGTTTCAAGTATCACTGGCTGGAGAGCCAAAGCATAACACAATGGAAGGTATATGGTGATGCCAGAGAAATTGGTGGCCAATCCAATACATTCATTGGATTGAGTATTTTGAATGACGAGGCCAGTCTACATGGTATTTGCTATCATGACCCCAATGAAGTCTTTTCAATAATTATGTTTTATGAAAAAGACTCTCGTGATAATTTGGAAGAAACATAAAGGAAAAAGTAACTAATTTAGAAAATAATATCAACAAGAGAGGTGTTCGTCAATCTTGCTTCAAAATTAAATTTGAGACAAACTGGAAGCTTGCTCCTATCAAACTAAATAAAACGCATGCGTTAGCCATTATTGCCCAACCACCACCAGATCAGCAAAACATTTTCCCTCATGTTTTACACGTGTGTCCGAATTCATTCATTAATAATACTCTTTCACCAAATGTAACACGATCTCTAGGACTTCAACCGAAATACACAGAGCTGGAATTAGTTTGTGAAATCTGGAACAACTTCAATTTCATGATTGACATTTTGCGCAAAGATGACACTCCAAAATTAAAGAATCCTAGAATGGATGGATCAATTTTCCCTAATGACTATCACTTCGGATACGATGCTACAGATGTACATAAATATAAGGACCATGCCGAACGTTTTTATCAGCTGTTCAAGCTTCGTTATTCAGTTACAGAGCTTACTCTGAGGAGATGCAAAATAAGAAAGAAGTTGGACAGAAGAACAATGCAAAAAGGCCATCGTATTACAATTATATATAGCTTTTTTTAGCTTTTTAATTGCAGTTTTTCAATATCACAATTTATATTTAAAACTTCAAAACATAGACAACAATTATAATGATTTGTTGTTGGTACAATACAGTAGGTAGTGATTGCTGAAATATAATTTTACAATGGTTTTACTTTTTATATTTTCATTTTTCCTACAGTAATACATGTCAAGTGAAAACAAAATTGATTTAACATGTTAAATTGATTATTCTAATTACAATTTTTGTTGTAGTGTGTAGTATTGATAAAATTGATAGATTGTTGGTAGGTAGTGATTGCCGAAATATAATTTTACAATGGTTTTACTTTTTATATTTTCATTTTTCCTACAGTAATACATGTCAAGTGAAAAAGAAATTGATTTAACATGTTAAATTGATTATTCTAATTACAATTGTTGTTGTAGTGTGTAGTATTGATAAAATTGTTACATTTTTGGTAGGCAGTGATTGCTGCAATATAATTTTACAATGGTTTTACTTTGAACGTTGAATTACCAAATGTGTATGTCAACAACAATTTATATAGTATATTGGTTTAAAAAGTTTTTATATTCATATGTTTCATTCACCTTTTCTTTTGATTTAAAACTATGAAGCAAATAAATTAAATATTCAGAATATTACATTTTGTAGAACACTTATTAATATTGTTTTTGTTACACTAAAGTGATATATTTCTTTTGCTAATACTACAGTACAGTAAAACCCCTCAATTACGTCTGGTAGCTGTAAGGAAAAGGAAAGTACTTTATAACGAACAATAAGCACTGAGATTCGCCTGTATTTGAGATGATTTATTCAGAATCAAAATCTCATTCAAATCTGAAAGCATGAAATACAAGTCATAACTTACATGCAACAAGCTATTATAATATTATTTCTTAACATTTGTTCAATAACTCACTGTTTGTCAGGCAAATCCCTAGCATATGCCTACTGTCATACTTTCGACCCGTCAAAATACACTCATTAGTAACTGAAACAAATTATTATTAATCCTTATTATAACCTTCTGATCCCAAATTGTATGACCCTTTACATAAACAACTTAATCCGTAGTAAACAAGTTCAATGTATTCTATGTCTTACGGTACAAACATTCTAGCATAATCATGACGTCCTATGAGTAGGCATATAAGTGTCTTTGAAATTTCGAACATATTGCCCAAATGGTGTAACACCTGAATAGTCACATTGTATGATTGTTAACTGTGTTTGTAAAAAAACGTACACATTTCAAAGCTATTGATTGAGCTTTCAATATTTCCAAAAAGTTTTTTTTCCCTTTCTGCTATGTTACCTCG
This sequence comes from Antedon bifida, assembly GCF_963402885.1. Classification (NCBI taxonomy): domain Eukaryota; kingdom Metazoa; phylum Echinodermata; class Crinoidea; order Comatulida; family Antedonidae; genus Antedon; species Antedon bifida. The sequence continues at coordinate 21,108,004 of NC_136228.1, read as the reverse complement.
CTCTTATGGTGATCATGTTGCCACGAAGTCAGTCTACTACTTTTATATGAATTTCCCTTTCTGTCCTATTGGATTTTAAATTTTATGTTTTTTAATTATTCTTAGATTGAACAAAGATACTTTTAAGTAAGGCTGTTTATTGACAACAGTGTGACATTTTTTGCGGAGTGGAGGGTGGCCATGACACAATACAGACTTTCATCAGGTATGTCGTTTAAAAGAACAGGAAACCAATTTAGTTGTGCCAAATCAACTGTGGATGCATTCTAAACGCCTTCAGTATGCAAGTGCTTTAAAACAATACGCCGTGCTGACTTATTATAATAAATTAGAATGTACAGTGATTTCGAATAAATGGAATGAATTCTTGTAATCTTTTTTTTTTTCGTTGGCCGGACATACGTGTATGTTCGGCAAGTAGATCGCGTCGTATGTTTATTCAACTAAAAGATCGAAGAAGATTTACGTATATAAGCACGAAAGATCGACAGACTAGAGTAAGTTTTATTTTCATTCACAGTCTACTGATAGTGAATCGGCACCACACAATGTAATTTAGTTACATGTTACAAATTGTAGACGTTTATGTGTGCAAGGAAGCAAAGAGAAGGCTGGCGGCGGCGGCGGCCAGCCCAGTCAATTACGCACTTATATGATGCGCGTTACGATCATGACGTAACACTTGAGAATACTGTAGTATCCATCCGCGCCTCAGCGCTCTTGCAGATCTCCCCTATTTATTCCCTCCACACCAATCCCTGCTCACTAGTAAAATAAGGGCAGGCATAATATTTAGCTTATATATATACAGGTATACTAGCTAATGAGATGACTATAAAACAATTTAATACTGTAATGTGTTCCCAGATGCCTTCTTTATGAAATTAACATAGATTAGACGGTGGCCTATATAAAGCGTGTTTTACAAAATGTTGATAAAAACCCATTTTTTGTTTTAGCCATGTCAAATACAGAAAGTAGCAATGATGACTTTGATTCGCCAACAAAGTCTAAAATTAAAAAGTTTCACTCAAAACACTTCGGCTTTAGTGCAAGAAGGGGCTCGATATGCTGCTACCAGACAGTTTACACGCAAACAACCAACAAAATCAAGACCACCTAAACACATCTCTTCGACTTCTGATAGTAGTAGTTGTAACAGTGAAGATGAAATAATCTCACCGAAAATGGTCGGCAGTTCTTCTACTACTACACCAAGTCATAGCAGCACGTCTGATGATACTGGCAGTGACTTCTGCACAGAACCAACTTCCAGTAGTTCAAACAACACCCCTTTTTTAACGAAATTATTTCAAGGATCTGATCATTCATATATAAACCTGTATACGTCGATTTTATTATTTGTAATTAAGCACTCACTCACACAAGCTGCATATTCTGATTTACGTGATTTCTTCTATTCTCCCTTCAACCTGTAACATAGAGACATCACTATATAAAAATTATTATTAAACGGAACACTAATTTCAAGGAACCAACACCTCATTTTTATTGCGAGAGATGCTATAAGGAGTTGGAAAATAAGCTTAGCGTTTGTCCATGTGGAGGTTCGTGTCTCTCATTCCATCATCGGAGTCTTGATGACCAGCTTAAGGAATTGTTTGCAGGTAGGCATAGCCATGGTTTTTCGATAAATCATTCTAATTACAATCGTTTAAAAATAAAGTCAGCAAATACAGTCTCAACGTACGATGTTTGATATCTCAAAATATATTTATATTTGGAAATAAGTCTATTTCTATCATTTAACCATAACGATATATTTTACGGAAGCACACACTGTATTATAATTATATATTTTATTATAGATAAAAAGTTTTGCGACATGGTTATGACGAAGAAAGCCAACAGAGAAGACATAACCGATGACTCAGAATACCGCCGCATTGCCCCAAGTGCCTTAGGAAGCAATGAGACATTCATAACCTTTACTCTTAATATTTACTCCCCTTAGGCCTTCCTTTACACCAATCATCAGGACATTCTTTACAAATTTCTACACTCTCTGATTTGTAATATATTACAGATGCTTCATGATGAAAATTAAGACAACGAATCCGATCATCATTCTTCTTTTTTTTGATTATTCTGTTTCTTCTCCTTTATCTGCTGATACTCAAGATATTTACTCCCCTTAGACCTTCCTTTACACCAATCATCAGGACATTCTTTGCAAATTTCTACACTCTCTGATTCGCATTCTGAAAATTCTGTTTCATTTTCCGAGATACGTTTTGAGGCGAGTACCTGAGATTCACGACTTCAACAAAGGTAACATTTCAATTTCAGACACATTTTAGCCGCGTTTCAAATTAGTAAAATTAAATGTTGATAGCAAAGTATTCAATATTCCACTAGGCTTATAAATACGGAAAGCACGCAATTGTGAAAGTTTTCCCCTAGTAGTCTAGCTAGGCCTAGATAGTAGTTTTACGTTAAACTTTGCTTTGTGAGTATTTGCTTTTATATTTCTCGTACTTTGAAGCCTTTTAATCGCAGCCTACCATGTCTGCAAGTAAAGAATGCACCGCTACAGGTGCAAGCAAACAAACAACCAGGCATTCAACACAGGTGGTGCAGGCAACAAAGGTTGAAATATTGCAAAGCGCAGAACTGGATACCATGATTACAATGGGTATTGCTGCTCTTGCTCTTCAAAGTAAACAAATTAATAATATTCTTAGGCAAATGGTATCTAATGTAATTGAAGCAAAGCTAACATCGCGTGTTGAATGCCTCAACCATACTGAAAGCCGTATATCTGACCTTGAACAAGCTAATACGCAAATAACATTAAACATAAAAAGAAATTGTAATCCAATGGGTGACTTTAATCTAATAAACACATACTTTAATTCAATACTCTCAAACTCTTTTTTCCCAACAATATCTCAATTTCCCAATATCAAAACCAACTCGAATAACTAGTAACTCTGCAAGCTTAATTGACCATTTTTACACAAATCAAAGCTTTAGTGAAATATGTTCTGGTATAATAATAACCGACATATCTGATCACCTGCCCATTTTCCAAATACTAAAATCGAAACCGAATCTGCTATAAAGACAAATTTTGTATACCATCAATGATGTTGATTCTTTTTGTTTAGAATTATCCAATCATGATTGGTCTAGCATCTATGATTGTGACTGCAAAATTGCATTTGATGTATTCATTAACAACTTTTTTTCTCTACACAAACAAACACTTGCGCAGCGTAAAGGGTAAAACAAAAACTAAATACAAACAGCCTTGGATGACTAAATCAACTTACAAATGTAGTACTTATAAACATAAGCTCTATAAAAAATGTATTAAATCAAAACTCATTTTTCCTTTTACCTACCTATGAATCTGAAGTACTAGAAATAATGAATAGGCTTGATTCATCTAAGGTCACGATAATCTTACACCATCAGTACTTAAACAAATATCTCCTTATATTATAAATCATATTACCTATGCTATTAACTCATCATTTATTTCTGGAAACATACCGCTTCAATTAAAAATTGCAAAAGTCATTCCAATATTTAAAAAAGGAGACCCTGAATGTAAGTACAGGCATATATCCATTTTATCTGTTTTTTCCAAAGTTATTGAAAAGCTTATGCATTCAAGACTATAACTATTTTATTAATAATAATATATTAAATAATCGCCAGTATGGGTTTAGGAAAAATCATTAAATCTAGTCTAGCAATACTTGACCTACTGAGTAACATACATACATCTCTTGAAAAAGGAGAATTTTTGCTCAGTACATTCTTGGATTTATCCAAAGCCTTTGACGTTGTAAATCACGAGATTTTATTATCTAAAGATAAGTGCCTTCGAAGTGAATATGGAAATCGTAAAGGCTTACATCAAACCAGACTCGGTGGGTGTAGCTGAAGCAAAATGCTCTCCAGTAAAGAGACGTTTCAGCGTCTCTGGAGATGTAATAGAGGTAATTTTTTTGTTGAGAATTAGGTCATTTACATTGTGACATTACTTGACTTCCAATGTAAATGATGACGTCATGTGGACGATCAGTACCTGTTTTCAACAGACTTTTATTTCATTTGTTTTAATTATTTCTTTCATTTATATGTTTATTTTACTTTATTTATGTGTTGTTTCTTTATTAATTAATTTATTAATTAAATTATTAAATTATTTGATTTGTCTTATTTATTTTCTTTATATTTTTAATCTATTTATTTAATTTTACTTTATTTTGATCAATTTTTAATACATTTATTTTTATTTATGTCTTTAACTGAAGCTATAAAAAGCGGTACCTTGATATTAATTTTTTGTTTTTTAAATTCTGTTTTTATATTACATATTTTTGTCTTGGGGCATGCTTATGTAAACAACATTATAGTTTTCCCTATCGGCTGTTATTTTAGATAATTTGATATTAATATTTTCTAATTGTTCTCTTTTATTTATGTAGGTTGGAAATTTGTTGGAGACTAGTTCATTTAAAAGGAGGAGCATTACTAGGAGGTGGTGGAGCAAAATGTAGATGGGGTGCTATGGAATGAGAGTGCTCAAAGATCTAAGGAAATAGGTTTGTGCAATAAAGTTACCATAACTGCGATGGTGATAAATGTAGAACTCCCACCCTGAGGAATGGATTCATGTACCGATCATATACATTCATTGTATTGCTAAAATACCGTAACAAAATGGCCCAATTCAGCAGAAGGTGAGAATTTTATATCGTAGATCCGTTTGAATCTCGAACAGTTGGAAAGGGTCCAACTGCCAGAAAGTTCATAAAAGGATATGTGATTTGAAAAATCACAATAAAATTGTCGATTGCTATATTAATGACAGTGTGGCCCTTACGGGAGATATGATAAAAAATACTGGCGGTAGAAAGGGGAAAATATATGAACGATACAGTTTCGTTTTCGTCGGCCAAAACAAAGGTAATCAAAAACGAAGTATTGCAACTTCGAAGGCTACAAGCTCCTCCTGAACATCCACCGCAACAACAGCAAGTCCCCATCGTAATCCGCAACCACCGCAAGTCCCCCATCGTAATCCGCAACCACCGCAAGTCCCCCTTGATCAACCTGATGAGAACCAACCTCAACAATCCTATCGACGACCAATAGCCGAATTAAATAATTCAGGGAATGACACCATCATGAATAAAAGTGAAATAGCAGAGGTCCACAGATCGGCAACTTCGCCAAAAAGAAAACTGTTTTCTAAAAATCATGGCTCAAAGCAACATTAACGGCAAGGGCAAGGTAAAATTAGATGTTGAATATTAATGTTGGTATAAATCCAACAAACTACTATGAAATTATAAAACAAAATTTTTGGGATAATAAACTTATCACTTTAAACAAAGAATCACTAACTGCATGGGAAATGATCCCTACACTTCCACAAAAAAGAAATGGACTAATAGAATACATTTTTTTTGTAAATGCAATTCCAAATGAATGGAAGATGATTATAGCAAATGAAGTTATATAGAAGAAACAGTGATTTTCTGTTTAAAGCAACTTTCTATTATAATCATTTGATCATTAGCAAAAGCATTGCTCCGATATCACAATTTGGAGCTAATGACAATAAAGTGGGATAAAGTTAGGAATAATCGTGCGAGTTGTATGAAACTTTACACAATAAGTTATTATTTATTATTAATTAGCACAACTACAATAATAATATTGTTTAGTTTTTAGTAAAATAAATTAAAATTATTTATACCTCTAGACTATCGTGTCGGCGCTAGTATACTCTCGCACCTTACCCAATTTAAAAACATTCACCCGCTGCACGGCGGTAATGGTGAGTGAACGGAGTCAACAATTATATTTTGTATTCCATTGTAGGAATTCATGAAGCGAAAACATGTTTTTTCATGTTTCTTTTAAATTCCATGAAATAGCTGGTTTCCCTAATGTCATTGGAGCGGTTGATGGTACCCATGTCCGAATACAAGGACCAACAGTCGACAAATTTGTATATGTGAACAGAAAAGGCTATCATAGCCTGAATATCCATATCTGTGACGCAAACATGCGATTCACCAATTACGTTGCCTCGGTTCAACGCACGATTCCAGAATTTTCAGGGAGAGTGGTCTTGGCGTAACCTTTGAAAATGCTGAAATGCTAGAAGGATATTTATTGGGGGATTCTGGGTATGCTTTATAAATCTGATTATTCCTGAATAACAAAGATATAATCGTTTTCTTTGGCGTAGGGAACGATGGAAGAGGAATTTCACCTTGCTCTTTGGTGTATTTGTTGTGGAAGAATTCGTCCTGTTTTATCCAATATTAATCCTGTAAATACCTGTGACCAATGTCGTTTGACTGACAAACGACTCGGTAGTTATTACTAGGCCTAGCTGTAATTACCGGTAATAACGATGGACAGCAAACGTAGGCCGACGTTCTTCGAAATCGAAAAAATAACATTTTGAACTGCAAATTTTCATCCAGATTTACGCTGCATTCCAAAGCTGAAGAGTGTAAATGCAGTAAATGGGGAGGTGAACCGAACAGTCAAAGAGATTTTAAAATGGAAAAATCTATTGGCAGATTCCAGAAAAAGATCTAAATCGACAGAAAAATGAAATATCAAAAATTGAACAATTTACTTTTAATCAAATATCACATTCAACCTTCAAATTAAGCAACAATGATAATGAACAGCTGTTTTGTAAATCTATTCTAAGCTTTGATAACCTAATGACACCATGTACGCATATTTATTGTAAAAATTGTATAAACTTGGTTTTCTCAACAATTCGCAAATCACATTTCAACTGCCTTACTTGTAACAAACAAGTATTCCACAACCAACATCAAAGAAGGCACTTGAGGATGTCGAAGTTGTATGTAGACCATGGGTCAGAACATATAAAGTGATGTACAACAGAAATGTACTGTACAATATATATGTATTTATGGAAATAAAAGTGGGATGAACCCACGTAAGACAAAAAAATAATATTTATCACTGATATGTTGAAGAACTTTGAAATTTAACATAGCTTGAAAGAGTCTATAATTACCGTAGTTAAAACTTTTTACCGTAACGAAAACAAGCCATCATGGTGGCCAATACATGTTAAATTCATGTCACCATGCCATACTAAATAAAGGTAAGTCACTTAATAAATGAATTGTCTGAACATCATTTCAACCTGACACTGTTGAATTGTAATTACCAGTATTCGCAAACTTTTTTAATGTTTTTCCATCAAAATGGATCATGCAGGAAATGGAATGTATACTTAGAAATATAAACAATGTAAACCAACAAAAACATTTTATATATTGTTTAATGGTAAATATCATTGAAATTAACATTATATACAGTTAATAATCAATAATGTCTAAAATGTATTTTTCAGTTTCTTTGCAAAGATGAAATAATAATATAATTAAATTGTCAAGTGGCTCTGAACGGCGAATACCATTGAAACGTTCGGTATGGCTATCTGAGAAGATGAGGTTTATGGCGCCATATGTTGCTCAACAACCAACAATGTCAAATTTGGAAATGGTAAGATTAGTGTATTGCCTTCTCTTGCCGTGACACTGACCCATTTGAAGTAAAAAAAATTAGCTAGATTTTGTTTCTGGACTTTAGCCTGACTAATAGAACTGGTTTTGGTGTATTGACTAATAGAACTGGTTTTGGTGAATTGGTGTTTTCCACTAAAACAATTATGCAGGCAGCATGTAGCAAAAAATGATGATGCTGACCTTATTAGGTTGTAAATTAATGGTAGGTAAGAATCTGTTGTCAAGTATACCAAAGGCATTTTCCACCCCTTATTTTAGTTTACGGCGCAGCTATCCGATGCTACAAAAATTTATTAAGGCCGTTTTCTGGACGGAATTCCCTTTCACAAGCACACAGGACAGCAACCCGATCAACTCCCGGTAAGGTCAATCCATTGTAAACTTCTAAGATATGCCGATCACGCATTTATACTTGAGAACGCATCCAAAACATACCGGCCATCATTAAATACAAAACGAACGATAACTAAACCAATAACTTTGGAGCCTTGATTCGCAAAGTAACTCTATAACCTATGCCCATCGGAAGGTAAGCGAATTATGTAACTCAATCCCTTTAATCAAACGTATGTAATATATGTATAGTCTATACAAAATAAACCCACTGGCAAATGGAATTGTCCAAAACTTTAACGACTCACGGCCGGTAAACTGTGAGCTTGACCCAATTCATGCACTCCTCACTATACTTTAATAATGATCAATTTAATAATAGATTTTCAAAAGATAATTGTCAGTTTACATGTGAAAATGAGTGCAAGTAAAAGAAGACCGGCATTTTCGGACAGCGAAAAACTTGCCTTAGTCAAGCACTACATTGTTATCACAATTAAATTCAAATGTCACATAAAGAGAAAACAATGGGACATCATTTGTAATCATATTAATGCAATTAATCCCAGAATCAAACGAATATGTTTAATTAATACAATAAACAAACAATAAACATATGCATAGGTAGGACCAGCTAGGCTAGACAATAGGGGCCTATTTGTCACACTGGTTTAGGCTAATATTAAAGTACTGTAGTGACAGAATTAATTCATATAGGATAAACAGTATTTAAATTAATTTTACAGGTTAAACATCCTGGAACCGGTGGTTAATTAACCAGAATTTCTGATATGCTTTGTGACATTTAGGGAGGAATGAACAGTGCGATGTTCATTGGAGTTTCAACGGGTGTGAAACATCTATAGAGACTGGTAAGTTAAACTCATTATTATGATTAATTAAATTGTATTATATTTTTATGAGAATAAGTAGTTATAAAGGTTAACGATTGTACCTCTGTTGATGTGGATTGACAGGGTTAAAATATGGTGTTAACAAAAACGGCCTTAATGGATAACCCTCGTCACCAATTAAGCATTTCAGTATACTTCCCCTCTCTCAAATATTGTGCACAGTTCTGAAAAAATATGTGAATCATGAGTCGCATCAGGCCATCTAATTACAGCATTTGTGAATTTCATTTCATGATTATAGACTACTTGTACATTCAAACTATGGTATCCCTTCCTGTTGACGTACATAAAGTCATTATCTGTTGGTGCCTGCATCCGAATGTGTGTGCCATCAACAGCTCTAACAACATTTGGAAAGCCAGCTTTTTCATGGACTCCAATTTTAGCACGCCTAATTTCTGCGTTATTGTTAGGAAAGGTAACATATTGCCTTAGTTTGGCCTCAAATGCCAGAGATAGAAAATTTCAGCGCGAGGAAATCTATATTTCCTATATATAGATCACCGTCATTATATATTTCCAAAGGATGTGATCTATCACAGACAATTTGTTCAATGCATGGACTTCCCCGATCAATAACACCAAGGCCTATTATCGGCAACACCATGTTGACAACAACAAGAGAGGTTTAAGACTGTGTTAAGACTTCTCTGAGTAGTCTTTTAAGACCGTGTTATAGCAATGGTCTATAATAAAGACCTGCTACAAATTCGCGGCTTTTAGCAATCCGCCCCAGATGGGTAAAAAACATGCTAATTTTTTAACTTAACTGAAGGAAGTCAGTAAGTTTTAGATTGTGACATCATCATATGATTTGATTGACATGATTCAAGACTGCTATACACTTAATGAAACAGTTAATAATTGGATAGATATAGTTACAGGAACAAAAAGTAAAAATGTAAATGAATTAATCTCATTGTTAACCTTCTGTATTTATAAATTTCATTTCATTTCATTATTTATTTGGTCTATTTAAGTATATACAAAACAAAAAAAACCGAAATTGGGGAGACCAGGGTCAACCTAAGTGAACTTAATCACTGTAGCTGAGCCAGTTGACCCAACCCCAAAGTCAGTTTACACATAAAAGACATAAAGACAAAATACAGTTACAGTGAATCAAAATGAATATGAACTTTTCTAATGAAGGCTGATGGGCCTTCTAGGACTGCAGCATCTGTCAACGGTCTGGGAAGCTGGTCCCAGACACGGGGTAACCTGATTGCTATAGACTGAAAAAAAGCCTGTGTCCTTGATGCTTGATGTCTGAAGCACAAGCGATCATTGTGACGAGTATTTATTAAAATACAGTCATGAACTGTGCTGCAGTCCAGAAGCCCCACCAAAACCTTAAAACAAAATATAATAAGAAATTTATCTCTTCTAACAGACAAAGATGAAACTGAAAGCAAATTTAACCTCTCCTCATAACACATCTGTCCACGATGCTGTTTGAGAGCAAGACGAGTTGCTCTCCTATGGACCCCCTCAAGCTGATCTGACAAAGACTTCTAAAAATCTAAATATATCAAATCAGAAAAATATACAAAAAGATCAACAATGATTTGGAGCTTGTTCCGAATAGAACTCAGAAATTTATTAGCTAACCAATATGCTTGTAATGTAAATAAAGCTTACATTAAATGGGCTAAAGTAAAAGATTAAATAAAGTAAAATTAATGAATCACATTTCATAAAATCGAAATGAAAACTCTCTCTTTCCTTCATTTTCTTTCTTCTATATTGAGAAAAATGAAAAAGAATACATAAAAAATTTTTTTTTTAATACACTTACTGTATTTTACTATAAAACAGAAAGATGAAAAGGAAGGAAAGAAATATAGAAAGAAAAACAATGCTTCAATACGTTAGTTAAATTTTATAAGAGGGTATGTGCCAATATAACCAATTATGTTTAGGTTTTAAAAAAGATATCTCTTTTAACCATATAATTGTACATACATGTTATAAACACATTTTAAAATATGTAATCTTTGTATATCCTTGTCATGAATGGAATAATGAATAAAAGTTGGCTAAACCCACGAAAGAGAAAAAAAAAAGTTTACATAATTGTGTTTTTCTGTACAGGTAAAGATGTACTAGCCGTTGATAGAAGGACGAAAATCCAGAAAATATATCCAACCAACGACAGACCAAATTATCTTGACCATGATTTTCCATCCAGAAATGGAAATCTCATAACTCCATGTGGTTACCTGCGCCGCACCCTTCACAAAATGTCAACAACGTATATCGCTTCGGACCAAGATGAAATGCCTTACAACAACTACAGCATTGCCTACGAAGTGCCTTACAACAACTACAGCATTGCCTACGAAGTTATGTCTTGTAACAGCGGGAAGAAGTTTAGAGAAAGTGACTTCGTCGACGAAGTACGTTTTACGTTAGAGCATATGGACAGACGGAAAGGTTTTACTGCATTTTACAAATATACCAAGGATAATTGCAACCACTTCACTTCACATCCCGTAACCGCAACGGAACCACTCAATAAGTTAAGGTGTAAGGGGGATTTTCCGTCACCAATGCTTGATGAGAGTGGAGAGCATTTTTACACGCTACATGATGTCTTGAAATTAGATTCATTGGACACAAGTTACAGCGTGTTAACAAATGGTGGGATTGGTAAATGCTTGATTTAGCCCTCTTACACATTTTTATCTATTAACGCTGATGTCACTTCTCATCGTAGAAAATACCATCCAGGACAGAGTGTGATGTGAATATGTCCTACTATTATATACACAATAAATAATGCTCCTGAAATATTTTTATGTATAAAAAAAAATAATTGTCATATTATTATTATTATTATATAGTATGTTGAACTAAATGATCAGAGCATGATCCTATAGAAATAAATGTTGTAATTTTGAAAAGCATTGTTTTGTTGAAGCTTTTGTTATTTATTGATCCATGGATAATATGTGGTGGTTAAAATAGGAATTCGCAAAATAGCACAGCTTTTACATTCAGTAAATAAAACTAAAACGCATAGCATCACAATATACAAACAAAAATGATCTAATGTTTTTTCACTTTTAACCAATGATTATACCATCATTGTACTGTTGTACATAGTCCTATACAAAAATGAGTAAAGAAAATCATTAGCAGAAACTTGACGATGAACTATACTCTATAATATATATACCAAAAAAGGGCTTGCAGAATAATATTGTGTGATGACTACATATGTTATGACCAAGCACTCAATGATCTTTCTTTAGACACTTTATCTGATAGAAGGCGTAATCTATGCTATAAGTTTGCTCTGAATTGTTCAAAAAGTATTCATTTTGGAAAATGGTTTCTAGTGAAGAATGTAATACCCCTTTTACACTATCACCGCAACAGCGGTGTTACCCCGCAGTTGTTAGTACACCGGGCCGTTAAAAGCCGGTGTTGTGGTTTTTATTGACTGGTGTAAATGGGAAAATCGAACCACCCCGGTGTGCTCTCCGCGGGGTGAAACGAAGCTGAATGTTTTCCGGTGTGCCTCTCCGGTGTAGTCAAGTCGACACCGGAGACACGAAAGTGTAAACGGTTTTTGCGATCCAACACCGGGTTGGTAAAGGTTATTGACATGAAAAGGTCATCTTCTATCATTAAATTTGTTATATGTTTGTGCGAAAAAAATACCTGTTTCTATATTTTGAATGTTTGCATCTTAAAATAATAATTATATTGTATTTAACATTATTTTGTTCTTGTATATATATTTTTTGAGTATTTTATGTGTTCAAAATTCATGATGTTTGTGTGTTTTTAGAATGAAACCGCGCGAAATCACCACCACACGCTCAGATCACTACCTCTCTGTCCTGAATACAATCCACACCATTCTCTCTACTGCTAGGTCTACCTCTGTCATGCAAATACAGTGAATAATCATCATATGTCTTCAAATGTTTGGACTCAAGATCAAGTTAAAATCCTCCTTACCATACGTTGTAATGAGGAAATTGTAGCTATGTTCAACGGGACAAGTAGGGATCGCCGGTGTTATGAACTGATCACTCGCAGATTAAATGTACGTTTGCCTGAGGCTAGCTAACTACTAAGGCCTAGAGTAGAGTAGTCCTAGGCCTAGCCTAGTCCTAGCTAGTAGAAACTAGGCCTAACTAAAGTTAGCCTAGGCCCTAGGGCCAGGCTATTTATTGTATAAGGAGGTACAATTTTTATTTATATTTATTTTATCTAGGCCTAGCCTATAGTATAGGCCTAGAGATAAAATAAATATAAATAAAAATGTTCTTTAATACATTAAAAATTATAAAAAAATGTGACCATAAATTCTAGCCTAGCCTAGGCCTAATTCATTTTTTATTGATAATTTATTAGGCTAAATCAGATCATCTGTTTTTATGGTCAGATCATCTGTTTGTATTGTCAGATCATTAACAATTTGCCTAAACAGGCCTATATACCACAATTAACTAAATTTCGACAATATTGTTTTTATGCCAGGAATTTGGTGTGGACAAAACGCACCAACAGGTGGTGTATAAACTAAAGGCTCTCAAAGCACACTTTTTTAAAGTAAATAACAAAAACAAGACTTCTGGAGAGAGGAGGAACACATTTTATGCATATGACCTGTGTCATGACATATGGGGCCACTCTGCACTAGCAACACCAGTCAATTTGTTCAGTTCGATTCAAAACGTTGGTAAGTTGTTGATTTCCTTTGTTGTTAAAACATTTTTCAAAATCTTTATTACATTTATATTAAATTTTTAAATTACATTTTCATTATTAAACATTACACAAACTATGTTTTTTGAAAACTTAAATAGAATCTGTCGAAAAATCTAATGGAGTCGGAGATGACCGCGCTAATGAAGAAGTAGTAGTTGGAGTAGGGAAACTAATGGTCGAGAACACAGATGAACCGAGGATAGAAGAGAACAGAGGAACTGGAGATGAAATAGTATTTGGAGATGAAATAGTACTTGGAGATGAAATAGTATTTGGAGATGAAATAGCAATCGGAGATAAAAGGGTAATCAGAGATGAAGCAGAAATCAATGATAAAAGAGTAATTGAAGTTGAAACAGTAGTTGCGGATGAAAGAGTAGTTGAAGGGGAAAGAGTAGTTGGAGAGGATAAACAAATCGAGGAGGCAAACGAGCCTCAACCTCAAGGCAAGTGTAAATAATTAACAATTATTAAATATTTTAATTTTAATAATATTGTGTTGCATCAATCACAGCATAGTTTAAACCTCAAAATATTACCGGTAGTTTTTAACATTTATTTTCACAGCACCCAAAAAAAAGCCGAAAAAAAAAAACAAATTCCAGGAGACAATGGAGGCAGTAACAGGGTCACTGAAAGATGTAATAAATACCCAAAATGCTCAGTTCGAAAAAGCTGAAGAACGGCGCATAGAGAGACAGGAACGCTCTGATGCAGAAATGATCAGGCAACACAATGCTAGTATCCAAAACATGATGTCTGCATTTCAAAACACGCAGATGCAGACAATGAGTATGTTGACGAATCTTCTTCAGACAAGAAATGGCCCACCACCAGATCAATATTACCACCCCCATCGAACAGTAGAACTTCATCCCCCATACCACTCTCCTGCATATAGTTCTGCCTCATACAGCTCACCACACAACTCAAGTAGTGATAGCTACAGTCCTATCTAAAAAAAATTTAGCTAAAGCTAAAATTTGTTGGTGAAACAGGTAGCATCAATTTAAAAATTGATGCTACCTGTTTCACAAAAAAGATGTTCGTTTTACCTAAATGTTTATAGTCATATAGTTAAAATATGATACCCATTTAAAAGTAATTTTGTACTTGAAGTATTGGTTTTGCATTTTCCAAATATAAAAAAAAATGTTTGTTTTTACCAAAAATGTTTATGGTATATACTGTAATGCTTTTCTGGGCATAGTTTTGACCTATATGAAAATCATTTCAAATCAATGTAGATATTTAATTGATGTTATGCAGAGTTTAAACTTTTAAAATATTTAAAATATTCCACTGAGTTGGAAATGTTACCTTAGTTTTTGTTTGATTTTTACGACAATAAGTTTGTCAGTATTAACTAGCAGTTACACATGTGCAAGACTTGCTGTGTAGATAGCATTATTACTATTACAAATGCAAATGTGTACATACGCTACTGTATATACTGATATGTCTTTATATTATATTGATAGTTTTTAATATATGGTAAAGTTTGAAAAGCTAATGATGTTAGCAAACTAATGTTGAGCATTAAAACAAATACTGAATAATTTATTACTGGTAATTATTTCTTTTAATATGCATACTTACTATATGTGAATACATTGTGTTTGGGTTTTTTTTTCAAAGCCTTATTAATATTTTTTTGGGAACAAAACATCTTAATATTATACTTTTACAAGATCTAATATAACTTTTTAGTGACAACAATAGCATCTGATTTAATCCACTATACAGGATTCAATGTTGTAAAGAAGCAGTAATGGCATCCCTGATAACTACTCCATTATCCAGCCTTCCAACACCATCCTGATTTTCATCTAATGGTATTATAGCAGGTTGGGCTTGCATCTCTTCATTTCTCAAATCATCCCATTCTTCATTGTATTGTTCTTTGTGTATTTCACAGAAGTTATGCAGTAAACAGCATGCTGCAATGACTTCACTAGAGAAACCCACAGTCACGTCGTTTCTTTTCATGAGCCGTCGCCATCTGCCCTTCAGTCTTCCAAATGCGTTTTCAACAAAAACTCGGGCAGAACTTAATGTTTTGTTGAAATTGCGCTGTGCTGGAGTAAGGTTTGCATTGTGTACAAATCCTTTCATCAACCAGGGTTTTAAAGGGTATGCTGGGTCTCCAATTAGGCACACTGGTATATCAATACCATTAATAATAGCATTTTTCTGTTAAAAAATCATAGCAAAATCTGTAATAATCACTCATGCAAAATTCACAATTAAGATTAGTGGAATATCTCGATATCTTACATCTCTACTGAAAAGCAAGCCATTATTTCTGTCTGCTAAAATAGGCAAATCCGAGTGTGCGAAAACCCTGGCGTCGTGTGTTCTTCCAGGCCAACCAGCATATACATCAGTGAATCTAAACATTTTAAAAACAAGTTATGAGTAAATAATGTCATTACAATTCTTTAAGTTTTGTTAAGGAAAGTGTAAAAACTTTTGCATTTCATATACAGTATTACAAAACTACAATTACCTGTATTTATGATCAACAACTGCCTGGAGAATAATGCTATACCATCCCTTTCTGTTGTGGTAGTCTGCTTTGTTATTTGATGGACCTATGATAGGTAGATGTGTCCCATCTATAGCTCCCGCACATTGGGGAAATCCTTTCCTGCTAAATCCTTCGATGACATGGTCAAGTCTGTCTCCTTAGAATTTAGAATTATTAAATTAGTAAGAAAACACTGCTAATTCTATGAACAAACATAATTTCATCTCATACAACAAACTTACCTTGTGGAAGTGATATATACCGCCGAAAGAACTGATGATTTAGCAAAGCAGACACAACTTGTCTTGTCAATACACACAGTGTTGATATTGCTATGCCAAACATGTTGGCCAAAGTTCTAAAAATTAATCAAAGTAATTAATAAATTAAAATGTATTAATTTTAATATAAATGAATAATTCGCCTTTTTACAAACCATGTTTCATTTCATTTCATTTATTTTGTCTCACATATAACAAAAAAATAACAAACAATAGAGAGAGATAGGATTCCCAAAAGCGAACTAAATCAAACTATCAAGTGGGTCAATAGCAAAACAAAATCATCCAACAAAAAAATACAAAATTACAACATTTAAAACATGTGTATCATTAGATGTTATTCAAACTATTAGGGTCCACTAATGATATAACAAATTAATACAAAAAAAAATTTTGTTCATCTTCAGGAGTGAAGATGAACATCAATATTTAATGGCAATATTTTTAAACTAGTCCATAGGCATACCCATTTTTTTTTCTATTTCCTTCAACAAAATTCATAACATAAAGATGAATTTTTTTTAATTCATATTATTTTAAGACGTTAGGCCTACATACCGATATTCTGTCGGCGTTGCCAACCACCAAATTACTATCCCAACTCTCTCTCTGTACGGAATTGCCCTGCGAAAAGTTGTATCTTGTCTCTCAACAAGAGGCCGTAGTTGTTCAGCAAGTCTATCAAATGTTGCGCGACACATTCGGAAATGTGACCGAAATGTTTCATCGCTGTAATGTTCCACATTAGCAGCCCAAAACAGGCGACCATGGGCACGGTTTTGTACCCAGATTCTGCGATCAACAAGGTTCGCTCCAAGCGTTGCGGCTGCCAAAACTTCGACGACTAGGCCCAGTTGACGTCGGTTTAGGGCTAAACGCCTTCGCCGTCTACTCCGTGAATTTGCTCTCCTTTTCCTTTGTAGATTCATTAAAAATCTAAAATTCAAGTCGTTAATTTGATATATGTATTGAAAACATAACGCTTGATAACTCAAAAGTAATGCAAGTATTACGATTTTAACCGGCTCCATTGTTATTATTCCTGTCGCGCAGACAGGAGTACAGTTTACTATTTTTACAAATGTTGATTGACAGCACCGGGGTGATGCTGTAGTGTAAATGGGAACAACCCGAGTTCATCTCGCAGTTTTTTCTGTTAGTGTAAACGAAAATAGCCTCCGAGTTAAACTCGGGTTACTCTCCCAGTTGATAGTGTAAAAGGGGTATAAGTAACATGAAACTAAATGCAGAGTTGAAAGATATAGAAAAAGTGCAATACCATACCTTATCTCGCTTCTAAATGAATAATCATTATATATCACCCAGTACAGCTATGTGATTCTTTTTGGTCCTGTCAGGTGTTTTTGTTTTGTTTATTTTAATATTTTTAGCTAAACCTTTTGAATGTTCCTGTATTGTATTTCTTGTGTAAATTGCCTCCTTTTTTATATATAATTATCATTGGTTTTTTACTTTTATACAAATATTAATATTGAAAAAATGTAAATATCTTTGTAATTCAGCTAAGGCTGCGATGATGATAGTGAAATAAATGAAATGAAAAAAAAACAATAAAGAATCAAAGGTAATAATAATCTGAGTGATCAGGGAGATTTTACATCTCCCTGATTTGATATACAGAAGGCATGATACAAAAACAGAGCAACATTAGCCCTGTTTAACAGTATTTAATATGGTATTTTTTTTAAACCGTATATACGGTACTGTATATTTTTGGGAGCGGAAACGGCGCTCCAAAAAATATACCGTATTTTGTACAGTATACCGTATTTTCCCAACCACATTTGTGGATAAAATACAGTATTTATAAATTTATACCGTATTTTGGGTACCCTTTTCTGCGCCAATAAAAAATACCGTTATTTTAATTTGCTGAGTTAAAATGTTAAACATTTTATTTGTACAATGTAATAATAGTGCACAAGAAGAGACTGTTTATGTAGTTAATTTATGCAAGCATCCACATATTTTTTATTTGGCTAATAGTCTCTTGTGTCCTATTGTCCTTCTATTCTGCATTATGCTGATTAATACCGTAGTTCCCCGGTTATAATCCCACCCCCCTTGTACGTGAAATTTGCCCGAATTTGGGAGGTGGGACTATACCCGGGGATTTCCCGCTGCATGAACTGAAAATGACGATATTTCTTCTAGCTACGATTTAGGCTATAAAAAGCTATATTCCGATGTAGGCCTAGCAATTAGACGGCCAGGCCATCTAGGCCTAGGCGGCCTAATTGGTCTTACCTGTGCTATGCCTACCGTATAGATTTTCCCCGAGATTTCTACTTAAAAAATACCCTAAAATGTGATCTAGGCCTAGCTTCCTAAATCGACATGAACTCGATCATACGAGTTCTTCATGTTCACCCACACGCTCGAGCTGTAACGAGCTCTCTGTGTAAATTGCATGTTGTTGCATGTGACACAAACTCTACTGCACAAGCCGGTCGGTATAGAGGGCGGTGTTTTTTTTTTTTTTTTACGGTAATCAAGCATGCACAGTAGTGTAAACAACAGGAAAGAATGTACATGACGGCGAAAGGATGTACAGAACGTGACGATCGGGGCATGGTCTATTTTTATACCTCCATGATCGGGGCATGCTAGCCTTAGGTTGTATTCAACTTAACAATGTTTGATGAGTTTTAAGTCAGCCAAATTCAGAGAAATTACTCTATTTTTTTGGTGAGAAATTGACGTCGGCCTAGCTAGCTACAGTAGGCCTAGGCCCACCTCTGGCCTAATGTTAAATTATACACTGGGACTTTGCCCGGGGATATGCTTGCGTGCGAAGGTAATCGTAAAGTCGGGGGTGGGATTATACCCGAGGTGGGATTATACCCGAGGAACTACGGTAATAATATTATAATTGTTATTTTTTTTGTAAAAAAAATATTGTCCCCTTATAGAATTCCAAAAATATGTTTTTTTGCGATGACTTCATTACGTTTCACATTCATTTACGCTTGCTCAAATTTTTCTCAGATGTCAGTGTTTTATAGCTTAGACCATTATCTTTCCGGAAGGTGACATTTATTTTTTATTTGATAACGACATCACATTCTCTTAAATTTAATAACCACGAAGAAACACCCTACTTGTCAAACTCTCATAATGGTCATAACTGAAAAACAACTTCAGTATATCTTGTATAGTATACTAAAATCTTGTAATCTGATTTTCATAAACAGCAGAGCACATGTACACAATATGCATATGGTGGAAGAACGTTTAAAGAAAGAGCCTGTTATTGCTAGGTATGCGCGTAAAACAAAACAGTACTTTGGATCAACAGCAGAGCATGTGTACACAATATGCATAGGGTGGAAGAACGTTTAAGGAAAGAGCCTGTTATTGTTAGATGCGCGTAAAACAAAACGATACTCCGCCGATCCTTTGGATCGTTGGAGCACGACCCTAAAAACTCATTTTTATCGTTGTGTTCGACGCAAAATCGTTTTCAAAATAGTATTACATTGAACCGCGATGTTCGCGTTAATCGCGTCTTTTTACCGACGTAATAGTAGGCGGTCCTAAGCTTTAAATATTTAATGAGTACAATTAATGAGCTTGATTCAGACGTTTAACGAGTTAAATAATAATTATCGTTTTGAAACATTTTGACATTACGCCTAATATTATACAATTATCTGAAGTAATTCCTGAAGACATGGTGTTATAATATGGTCTAAAGTTTGTTCGAGATTGTCATTGTAGATATGGCTTATATTACATTATACTGACCAAACTGAACAATTTTCAAACCATTTAATGGCAGATTAGCAGAGACAAGTAACATAAACATGGAATTGGCGAAATCAAAGAAGTTAAGTATATCCATGGCTTGGCTTAAGGGACATCAGCCAGGTGAACATAAATTAGGTCATCCGGCTAGAGGACAGACTGAACTCTATATTCTGTTTGACAAGTTCCACAAGACAAAGATGAAAAGGAGCTGTTGAGGAGGGGGAATTAGTTCCTCAATTAAAGGCCAAACTAAACACACAGGTAGCTGAGCAATTCTACTCTTACATGAACAAATCCTGGAAACAGAAAAAGATTATTCAAACATCAAGTATTCACATACTTTCTGGTATGCAGCGAAAAATCAGGTCGCAGTAAGTTTCAAGTAAATTGTTTCTAAATAAGAGAGTTTTTTTTATATCAACTATACTAAAAAATAATTGGGAATCTAAATGTAGATGAAATAGACATTGTAGACATTGTAAATCTTTTTAAAGTGGCAGAAAAGAAAAATCCTGGTTTAATTCTAAGCATTATGGATGGGAAACAGCTTCCTGAAAGAGGACACCACCGAGATGCAGATGGAGCTAGACCAGACTGGAGTGTGTGCCAGGCCTGCTGCCTCAAAATAAATGAGTATGTTGTAGGTACAATCCTGATTGCACATCACTACTTCCAGTAAGTACAGTATGTACAGATCAGGTGGAAAGGAGTTCCTTTCTTTGCTCGCAGTTGTCTGGGTTCAACCTCTTCCATAAAAATGATTGTGCCATTGTATTTCTAAGTTTACGTTGCTCTGTTCCTATATAATGCATTCAGTTTCTAGAGGAAACAAAAGCCAACTTAAGAGACAAACCTAACATCAGCGATATAATTGATGGAGCTTCAAGATGGACACTTTTTAGCTGGCGAAAACAATACCAATATTACAGTTGTATTTAATACTGATGTCGTAAATTTGTTCAACTCAAGTAAAATTCATCTATGGCCGATATTTTTGGTGGTAAATTTACTGCGCCCTTGTTTGCGATTTGCCAGAGACAACATAATATTGGCAGATATTTGACAGGGTAAATGATGATATTTTCATAGATACATTTAAACAACAAATGAATGAACTATATCAGGATTGCTTAAATCTTATTCATAATGACAACTTCCTTACTGTAAAGGTTGCTGCTATTTGTGGTACAATGGATCTGCCTGCAAAGGCTGCTGTTTTAAACATGGCACAATATAACGGCCGTAATGCATGTATTACTTGTAAAGAGGAAGGCCAAAGGGTGTTGGAGACAATATTAGTCCATCAATGTTTTGTAGAGCAGAGCTACTTTGGAACAGTTCTACAATTATTTTGCAACACTGTACGACAAAGGAACATGTGGTCTCAATGTTCACAATTTATTTATTTTATTTGCAAGATTATGGGGTCCACCTTG
The DNA here is from genome assembly GCF_963402885.1 of Antedon bifida. Taxonomy (NCBI): domain Eukaryota; kingdom Metazoa; phylum Echinodermata; class Crinoidea; order Comatulida; family Antedonidae; genus Antedon; species Antedon bifida. Next base: position 21,086,440 of record NC_136228.1, on the reverse strand, counting down.
GGCATGAAGCTGTTTCTCCTTTGAAGATGCCAATGCATTTATTCTTGATGCATCTCATGGTACAGGCAATGTCAAGAAACAAATAGTTAAGGTAAAGGCAGCACAAGGCATTTTACGTAACTCAAAGATATCTAAAGCAAACAAATTTATAGAGGCCATCAACTGTAAAATTGCTGGTGCACTATCTCCTCTCCCTCATTTCATGTTCATTTATTTGAACATTGTAATCAAAACTCATTGAAACACGCCAAGCGAATTGTTAAGGGTGGAGAAATTTTTCATTCTGCAGCCTACAGCAGGATGCAACGAAGATTATGTTATGCAGTTATTCTAGAAGACAATTCACTTGTATTAATAAGAGAGTTTTGTATAAAACAGGAATCAAATATTGTTTTTGGTGGAGGAAGTCCCGTAGAGATGGTACCTTCATTGTTAATGATTTAGTAGCTGGAGCACATATACGAGCAGTAAATGTTCTTGTAGATGTGAAGAAGGTTTTTGAAGTTCAAAAAATACAAGTATGTTTTGTATGGATGTACGCCTGGGTACTACTACTAGTGATGTACATTTCTAGAGCACCACATTTTCATAGACAAATGCCAGAAAAGTGCCTTGCACTGTAGCAGAATATTCTCAAATAAATTATAAATACATTCCATAATTACAGCTTCTATTGTTATTAATTATATTATTATTGACAGAAAATATTGCTAAACAAATATTTTGAAAATTTGGCAGTAAATAAAATATCTTTATTTTAAACTATGGTATATATTTATGTTTGGATACTCTTCCTTTAAATAATAGTATTGTAAATTGGTTTTCATGTTCAAACTTGTAGTGCATGAATTGTTAGCCATCAAATTGTTCATAAATAATCTATCATTTGTTAATGAATCATATCATGAACTTTTTATGAATATTTATTTATTCATGAATATTCATAATAAGTTCATTATCAATAAATGATGAATATTTCATGAATTGTTAACCATAAAATTGTTCATAAATAATCCATCATTTGTTAATGAATCATATCATGAACTTTTTATGAATATTTATTTGATCACGAATAATCATAAGTTCATTATCAATAAATTATGAATATTTCATGAATTGTTAGCCATCATATTGTTCATAAATAATTCATCATTTGTTAATGAATCATATGAACTTTTTATGAATATTTATAAGTTCATTATCAATAAATTATGAATATTTCATAATTTGTTAGCCATCAAATTGTTCATAAATAATTCATCTTTTGTTAATGAATCATATGAACTTTTTATGAATATTTATTTGATCATGAAAATTCATGATAAGTTCATATAACAATAAATTAAAAAAAATATCATGAAATGCCTGGGTTCATGAAATTGTTCATTAATAATTCATTACAAATTCATGAATTGTTCATCAAAATACATGCACATGAACCATTCATGCATGTTCCATGAAGTACAAATGACCCAATTGTTCATGAACAAAGTTTTCGCTGGGGCATGCCTGCCGCAAGATGCCAACACAAAACAAATGAGTATGTTATAGGTACAATCCTGATTGCACATCACTACTTCCAGTAAGTACAGTATGTACAGATCAGGTGGAAAGGGAGTTCCTTTCTTTGCTGGCAGTTGCACAGCCTTCTGTAACGTCAACCGCTCCCTTACGTCCTGGGGAAGGACACCCGAGGACAAGCCCTGCCTCTTGCCCACCTGAGAACGACAGGACTTGTCTCCAAAAAACATGTCATCTGTGGCAGCGCATCTCTTGCCCACGAGAAACTGACACCATCTCCACTGCAAGATGACGAGGACTAGGGGATAACCTTCCTTCGTTGCTCATTGCCTCAAGTTGCGTTTGTATAACTATTATGGATCCGGTGCATCTCGAGGGCCTTCGATGGCACAGTGAATTTATCTTTTGACGAGGCTGAAAGCTTTGGAGCATAAATGGCTGATATTAAGATGGATACAGAACTCTTCTGGATGCTCGCCACGAGGCACAAGATCACTCAACCCAAAAATCCGGCACTGGGACTAGTCAATGGCGAAATACGTCATGAACGGTTCCAGGAATTGAGGTGCGGGGAGAACCGAAATCTTAATATAGATCATAAATGCCTACCTGGGATTGATTGAATTTCAAAGAAACCTGAAGGATAAGCTTGGGCCCTATTTTTGTATTGCCCACTCAAAATTGCCATGAGGTGAAACGATCCACAGCTTTCACCATGGTTGGCAAAAAAGAAATCATTTTCTTTTCCATGCGACGAGCAACCAAGGTTGGAGTGATGCTGCAACAAGTGTGTTGATAGGAATATGGAGAGAAGAACACATACAAGTGGGATTCAATGGGACAAGACGAAATGCATCAATTTATGTTGAAATAGTGAGAACATTATGTGAAAACGTCTACGAATTCAACAGCAAACAAGTGATTAACAAGTGCAAGAATGTGCGCAGACAATACACTGCTGCAAAAGATTAGAACAATAAATCTGGCAATCTCCTTACAGAATGGCTGTACTTTCCAGAAATGGACTAAATTTTCGGAGATTGAACAGTAATCAGGCCAAGCATCATCCTGGATGGGATGGATAATACTATTTTTGAGTTTGGATCAAATGAACCATCAGCTAAGATTAACAACTATCTACCAATGTAATCAGGTTCTAATAATTAACTAAGTAATTAGGTCGTAAAACTAGGACGGTATAATTGTTGTCTTCTGTCTAAGCATTGCCTTTGCTTTACTATCATTGACATTAGTTTGGGTAACCTGGCCTACTTAACAGCTTCAGTGTTACACTATAAAGGTGTTACAAAGTAAAGTATCCATGTAATCTGACTTTCAGAACGAAATGCTTAAATAAAAAGATCAAATTGGAAAATGTATTTAATCATTGGCGTGTATGTAGGCCTACAGCTAGCATATTAAAAACACTTGAAACTTAACTTAATTATTATATTTAAAGAAATTAATTAAATATTTTTAAAATTTTACAGTTACTGATGAATCAAATTGTCAGTGACCATTATTTACAATTGTAAACAAATTTATTGGTTGTAGGCTGTACTTGCAAATTAGATTTTTAAAAATGTGTACACATAAGGTTGAACTCCAGAAAACAAATAAAAAACATCAACAGTTACTATTCAAGAGAAAGAAGCATTTACAAAAGCAACAGTGAGTAAAATATTTATCATTTCTACTTTATAATAACAAAATAGTGTATTTCATTTGAACGAAAATAAATTTTTCAAATGTTATCATTTTCATTCATTTTAGATTTTGATTTGTACAAAATAGCATTAAAACATAGCTACTGTAGTACTATAAAATTGGTATTTTTTTTTTATTTTTTAGCATAGAACGAAAGAAATACTATAAACACATCCATAATGCCAAGCAAGACCCTGGAACATATCTATCGATTATAATTGGTGGTATGAACCAGAGAAAGACAGAATTGCCTTCTTTTCCTCTCTCTTTTTCCTCTGTTGTGGAAGAGGATGGGTACAAAGAAATGTTTTAATATATTCTTTATGCACTCAGTAACGAAATGAATTATTTAAAATTCAATATTTTTTTTTATCTAATAAATTGAAATATATTGAGCATAAGTAAATGATCCTTACAGGTCTTTCCAATACGAGAGGGAAATGGCTGGAAAAGACAGGATGTCTTTCTGGCAGACGGCGATGATAGACAGTAAAAAAAAATATATATATAAGCTGTGGGGAAGCCATAGCGATCAATAACTGATGCAAACATCGGACATACCGTCACTTTAACTAACGTTGAGGTTGAGATCTACAATGACGTACAACAAATCAAGTCTTTGGATTTAACAACCGTAAACGTAAGAACTTAATTATCAAATAATGTATTCAAAATCGCATATTACTGTTTACAACATGATAATTTTGGTTCCCCGTAGCCAATTGAAAGTTGCAAGATAGGTTCTATCTATATCCACCTATTTGAGCAAATCACTACAGCTTCTTGCACAATTAATATACCTACAAGATGACAAAAGAAAACGTTTCTCCTTTTAATTTCTTCACACAGGTTGATGAATATGAACACACTTTGGAAATAACCATCACTGCTGTCGATGATGAAATAAATTTAAAAACTTAATCAAATAGTTCAGATTTAGATAAAACAAAATTCACTTCACTAACGCAAGTTTCTTTTCTTTCCACAGAAAACTAAATCTTCTGACAGACGATGATCAGATCATGATTTGCAATATGGACATTTTCAAATCATTAAATTTGTCGGTGAAAGAGTTTACGAACTTATTGCCAATGCAATGTAAAATACAACAAAAAAAATCAATCGATTAGTTCAATTGAACTGCTGCAAATGAAAATTGTCACTTTATTATCCTAGGCCAGTTTTCTAAAAAATCCTATCGTTCAATTCAATTCAATTAATCTTTGGTTAATACAATAACATAATTATTAATTATAATTATTAGTCACTTGCAGAAAAATTTTCAACTACAGTACAGTTAATGGTAGTGTTGAAAATGTGACTTGCTTTAACAATTATGCATTCTGTGAGAGTCCATCTCTCTCTAACTTCGAGTGACATTTTTAAAATTGTAAAAACCTCGCCGGCTAAATTTTGTAGTCTTGAACCGATTCCCACTTTGTTAATTAAAGCGTCGACTGATGTGTTTCTTGCAATAATTACACACGTTGTTAAACTCATCTCTTGAACTGGTTTATTTCTCGATATTTTTAAAATTTCACATATACATGCTCTAATAAAGAAATCGGGTCGTGATCCTGAGAACTTATCTAATAATAGACCGTATATAATCTGTGTTTTCTTGGCAAAGTTATCGAAAAAGTCGTATCTAAAAGAATATTATCACATGTAAATGACAACTCCGTAATTGATCCGTTTCAATCAGCATACAAAGCACATCACAGTATTATTACACTGAAAGGACAGTTTAATTTTGAATGAGCAACTTTTTGGAAAAGTCATAATTGAAAAGAACTTGTATGTCATAACAAGTTGTAACTTTGTCAACATATAGACATTTAACTGAAGTTGTGCAGCCAAGCTTTTTGACGCTGTCACAGCCGCGTAGCTGAAAATCTTAATTTGCAGCCTAAATATAGATGCAACAGATGAAATAGACATTATAAATCTTTTTGCAGCCCAGAAAAATCCAGGTTTAATTCTAAGCATTATGGATGGGCAACAACTTCCTGAAAGAGGACACCACCCAGATGCAGATGGAGCTATAGACCAGACTGGAATGTGTGCCATGCCTGCTGCATCAAAACAAATGAGTATGTTATAGGTACAATCCTGATTGCACATCACTACTTCCAGTAAGTACAGTATGTACAGATCAGGTGGAAAGGGAGTTCCTTTCTTTGCTCACAGTTGTCTGGGTTCAACCTCTTCCATAAAAATGATTGTGCTGTTATATTTTTAAGTTTATGTTGCTCTGTTTCTATATGATAAAATAATGCATTCAGTTTCTAGAGGTTTTAAAATGTCCATAATTTTGTTCCAATCTTCTGAAAGTATTTCTATATTCTCAAAACTCTTCATTTAAATGAGCGACTACAGAAGCTGTTTCCAAGCTGTTTCACCGTTATATAGGCAGCATGCAATCTTAATAAGTGTATGAATTTGCTCTTCCATCATCCAATCTACATGGTAGATGGATGAAGCTATTGTTTTAACCACGTGACTATGTGGCGTAGGTTTTTTTTATATATTTTTTTTCTCCTTTATATTTATAATAATGTAGACACTAATTTGTTCTTGTTTTTTTTCCAAAATAAAAGATGAATGAATGAATGAATAACTGGACAAAAAATAAATAAATATCAGAAATGGAAAAACGGAAATCGGTAAATATCGGAAACTGATAATTATAAATATTTAGGTATTGTTATTTCTCATTCATTCTCAAATGTTTACCACATTGATGAAATTATTAAAAAAGGTAATAGAATAATTGCTTACATAAAGTCTCTTATTATTAATGATCAAGATGATTTCAACAGAATATACTACGGAAATTTACTATGGAATACTATTTGATTGCCAACCATTAATTATGTTTGTTCATTGTGGTTTTGTAACAGTAAGACATCAACAGAAAACTGGAAAACTTGCAATATTTAATGGCTAAAATTATATTAAAAAGCCCCAGAAATGTTGCAAAGGAAGCTTTGTATGGCGAATTAGGTTGGCAATCTTTATCGTCCACTAAAAATAACTTTAGACTATCATATTGGCCAAGGTTAAGGCTATTATGCAAGTTCAGGATAATTTAAAATAGAAGTGGTTATGTATTATAAAAAACAATCTCAGTAGGTGTAATTTATTGGATCACTTTAACACTGAACCTGATGCTACTTAAAACAGAGAACAAGAGTAATGACTATAAGGAATGGTATGTTAAAGCAAAACCAAAGTCATCCCTAAGTGATTTTGTAAAATATAAAGGAGAACCAAAGTTTGAAAAGTACCTATTAGATCAGACTAATTTCTTGGGTATCAACCTTAAATTTAAAGCCCGTACAAACTCCCTTGAACTTGAAGGAAGAAAATTGTCATGGTCAGCTGAAATTAGTAGCATATGTAAATTGTGCAACGATAATAAAAAAGAAACAGTTGACCACTTTCTTTTTTAATGCGCTGGACTTTCACAAATAAGACATGAGTTGTATAATGAACTTAAAAACAAACTAAATTACTGCGGGCTTCACTCTACCTGGGAAGACTTAATAATAAGGGATCTGATAAGGGATCCATTGTATATAAATAACACTTGTTCCTTGACAATTTAATTTTTGATCATCATTGTAAGCAATATCTGACCACTTCTTGGGCCTATAGGAATAGGCTTTACAAAATTATGTGACCTATTTACCTACCACAAAATAAGTTCAAAAGATCTCACCCTTCTTTATGATACCATAAAGGCCACTGAACAGTTTGCTATTGTAGACAAACTTCAAATTCACATCCCATCTTTTCCTAATGTTAAAGAATGGATTATTTCAAACTTCAGTCATTATCAAAAAATTATGAATTTAGGAAATGAACTAATAGCAGAGGATGTGATAAAAATGAAAAGGAAATATCCTCCATGGTTACACAAACTATGAAGTCATGTTTGGAGGCACAATCAAATATTAAAGACCCTGTTGCAGAAAACAATAGTCATTCTTTGAAGCTAATGGCAACATTTTACCATGCATTGGCAAAAGCCAAGCAATTAGAGCTTTGTCAGACCTGGTGGAAGAAGATAAGAAGAAATTCGGGGAAAGTGGGTACTCAAGATGCTACAAAGACGTAGACAGACTGGACATCATTCAACAACTGACTTTCCAGTATTATCAAATGGCTTAAAACAGAAAAATTACAAAGAAAATTATTTTACGCTGCCAGAAAAAATAGAAAATGTGATTTTAAAGAGACTTTCTTCAATAGACAATGGAAAAAGAGATTAAGTAAATTTAAGTATAAATAAATGTTGATTTATTTAATTTCATTAAAAGAAATTTTAATTAAAAGATTTCTTAAAATCATTGTTAACAAATTATCTGTTATATAAAATTATATATATTAAATCAGTATAATATTTTATGTAATTTTATTAAATCCAAAATGTTGTTCATAATCATAGGTAAAATGTTAACAAATGTAATTCACATGAGCAACAAAGTAGGTGGTGGATGATATTAATGGAAAATTTGCATAAATTAATCATATTCAACAAATCATAAATATTAACACTTTTACCGCCATAATTTGGGAAAAAGTATAAAACATAACATAAATTTCAGAGAACATAACTGGCACTTTAGCTTGGAATAACATCATTATTCCAGCCATGATGTAAACATAGGCAGGAATACCATCATTTTTTATAATGGAGTTTGCGGTGAATACAAATACAACCAGTAAGTTGGAATCACAAATCCCAATGCTCAAAAACTGCCCTTCAGACCTCCAGATATTTGAGTCATCTCCCACTCTCCCACAAAAATACAATTTCTCCCAATATTTTGGATAAAAAATATCCTGATATATGTATACATTTGTAGTTTCTACTACATACATATATATACAAATATGTTGGACAAAATTCCTAACAAATTTGTGAACTTGCTGTGCCGATTGCTGATATTTTTAATTGTTCATTCAGAGATGGAAAAGTACCAGTGAAACGGAAGGATGCAAATATCCAATACCTAAAGAAGAACCAGCAACTATCTAAACTCCTACCAATATCACTAGCACTAGTAACAATTTAGATGGCAAGATAACATTCTAGATCTTGGCAATAGCAAACATACCAAGTGCTTCTACTCAATTACTCAAAAGGTGCATTGACCAAACCATTACTAGGTTGCATGTACTAGAATTTAGAGAGCTTCACAAAACGCATATGCATATACTTTTTCAAAAACATGTTTAGACCTTCTTTTTGAGCAGTTTTACTAACTTCACCCCAATCTAATTGATATATGAAAAGGCTTCATCCTATGATGATACTCAACATGCATTCTTTTCATCAAAGGATTGCATTGCAAAGAGATTACAGATGAAGAACAGTTGAGATACCTTCTATGACATCAATGATTTACAACATATGGAATGGAAGCAGGTACAACTTACACTACTAAAAAAGAAAATGTAAGTGGGAAATGGAAAGTCTGTTGTAATATGTTTCTAGCAACTTTAGGCGTTTCATTTAGGCAAGTATGGTATCCTGCAGAGTGACAGTAACCTAAAAGACAAGGTGAAAAAACCACACTACTACAGAGTGTCAATATCTTTCATCAGATATTGTCTCCCTGAAAAAATAGTTATTTAAAATTTGTTTGCTGAATATGCCATTTTAATTTCACATAATAATTATTTACTTTGACCAAAAATTAGATGGAAAAAAAATTTGTAATTTAAAGCAAAAAATAGTCAAATTGGCTGCCAGCCAATGGATTTTTGGTTGAATTTAACCATTCATTTTGTCATTTTATAAGGAAAAACATAATTATTTTTCTTTTTGTTTTCTACGTTAGTTCTTAACGTCATTAAAACTACAAAATAACCTATTCAAATTCTGATTTAATTAATCTTCATTTTTCATGTTTTTGGGGGACAATACATCTTTAACTTTTATATTATAAATATATATATATAAATATATAAAACTGTTTTCATTCCTTAAATTTCTGAAATTAAGATAAATGTACTAGCAGGGATCAGAAAACAATACAAAATCCTTGAAGCTAAGAAAAACCATAGAAAGGCAAAGAATCCAACCTTAAATCTCAAAAGATTTACTTGCAGACTAACATTATTAAAAGTTTCTTTTGGCTCCAAAAACTGGGTTAATATTATCCAAATTTTAGTAATCTATCTATTAAATACACAGAAAAATAAATATGCACACAATGTGAATTTAGTCAAAAAGCATCAATGTTTGGTTCCATTGGAACAATGGCTATACATCACACTCCATATATACAGCATACCTGCCTTCATGTGTAGCTGCATTTCATAACTGCCCACTCTCGGTTTACAAGGTCTCTGGTTAACATTTTTTTATTGCCTGTTTTCATCTATCTCCCATCCTCATCTAGTAGCTTTATCATCACTCCAGGAAAATGCTGCCAGCCTATAATATCCACAAATATTTTTCTGTACATGTACTGCACAATGTAGGTATTTAACTGTTTTTGCGAATCTTTGAGTATTTTTAATAAAACCATTTGTGTATTATTATGTGATAATCCAGCTGTTTGGTGTGCATTTTGTAGATTGCACATTTGGTAGTTCTAAAACAATCCGATTTCCTGACAATCCATACATAAATACACTCTTCATAGTTCTTTGTAAGGCTAATGCTAATACCATCTCCTTGTAATGTAAGAACAACTTGACACAGTTGCCTGAATTATGGTAGCTAAGAGCAAAACTATACATAAGTGTTATCAAATCTATTGCAGTAGTAACAGAAATTGCGTCCCCATCATTTTCAGTTTAATAGTGTGATGTGCAATCTTAATTTCCTTGATTAGATTAGAAAAACATGGTCCTTCTCATTTGTCAAAATATGTTATTGCCACATGAAATGGCTAATTTAGGTATGATATTTAGTGAAAGAAAAATCTTTATTCAGGTATATCCTCCTATATTCCTGGTGTAGTCATCATGCATGACAATAGACATTTATAGTTCATATACCAATAAATTGTTGCGGATACATTCATGTTTAAGCTGATCCAACAAACTTGAGTTCAACAGTCAACTATCCATTTCTGAAGTCAGGTAGATGGAGTATTCCAGAGACCTTCTTTGAAAGGAGCTGCAAGGATGGACAGAATGTCACGGTATCTAATGTAGCTGTATGAAGGAAGACACGGTATGTACATCTGCAGTATGGAGTGTTTTGTTGGCACTACTAAAATTGATCATACATGTTTATATATATAAAGACTAATCCACAATATTCACATTTTGTGTCTACATTAAATATTTACTGTATATTTAAGTAGAAGAAAGTAAGTAGAGGAAAAATGTATTTATCTTGCTTGTTTACCAAGTGATAATTAAATTAAATGAAAATGAGATTTACTAGCAGATCTAGCATTAACCATTTATTACTACTACTACTACACTATAATACCCATTGGTTTTCACATGTATTTTAATTGATGCCTATTAGTTATTGGTAGGCCGTTCAAAAAATTGAAGAAAAAAACAATCATCTATCAACTGTCAAATGAACTACGACACAATGTAAAGTGCTTTTCAATCACAAATACTATACTATAGTGAAGCAAATGGCAAAAAATTTTTAACAATGTTGATACCTTGTTGATATTTGGAGGTCTCGCAACAAAACCAAACTAAATTTAATTGATATTTCTAATATTTTTTGGGAACAGATGAAGAATTTGAAGATGCTGTTCATACCCAAGGAAGAAGTTGATGAATGGATAAGAACATGTTGCATACATTTTTCATATCTCATGCTAAATATTCCTGAAGCAAAAAAAAGGACACGCTTAAAGGCGACAATTACGGAGGTAATTGCATCCATTCACATAAAATATCTATCATAAACTTGCTGGGTCAGTTTAAAAGACCAGTATGAGCATAGTCCTCTTACACTGTTAAAAACAATAGAAGTACAGAGCTTTCTAGGTTAATGGTCAAGTCTTGAAAAAAATGTTATCGGTTTGAAGACCGGCACTATATAAAGACGGATTACTTTCAATTACAAAACGACTAAAAACCACACATGCAGAGAATAATTGCTGAATGGATGTCAGAGGCGTGTGAAGATTTGAAATGTGAGGATGATGTTCACCCTTGCGATGAATTACTAATTGGACAGAATTTTATCAAAAAAGAATACAAATTGAAAGAAACAGCTCCCTTTCAAGCTGAAATACTCATAGATTACACAGATAACACAAAAACATTCCAGGAACGTATGGAACTTAAAGTTGTTATTGTGAAAGACCTAAACTGATACATGTCACCACTACCACCCAATGATATATTGAAGAAAGTTATGAATGCACTAAAAATTAACCATGAGTGTAACATCGCACCAATAAGAAGAAGATGCAATGCTACTATATATCTCTGTGTCAAGGATTATTCCTTTTCAACATACCCACCTATGATAGTTGCTGGCTGTGTTATAAACCTTTTAGAATAGTGCTATCAAACTTTTACATCCAAGTTAAACAGAATGACTACAGTAGGATCTGGGAACATTAGAAGTGCTTGAAGATAAAATCAAAAAGATTATCAAGAGCCAACAAGAAGAAAAAATGTTGATTGAAATGAAGACTTTTTGAAATATTAATTGTCAAATATACGAAAATCCAATCAACGACAAAATATTCACCATTTTTTTTAACTTTATAACCGCGAACCAAAAATACATGCCGAATATACTGATGAAGACCTGGTTTGGGTAAGTAGATCCTATTTTGATCTTAAAACCACACTTGTGCATTAATTACACATCTTTTTGTTTAGTGAATGTCATCTTTTTCCATAATGATAGCTATCAGACATACCAAAAACATCAATGCCGATAGAACAAAACCAGGCAGCAATAAAAGCGATGGTAAAAACAACAAAAGACCAGGTTTTAAAAAACATTCAACAAAAACAATCAGGAAGAGTGTGAAGAAAATTGTTGTTACGCCGATAACAGCCGGCATGAAAGTGCTCGTCCGTAATCAAAGAAAGCAGAACATAAAAGGCGAAAAACTGGGTCCTAATTTTACAGGACCCTCTAAAGTTTTTCAGGTTAATGGTAAAGTCTTGACCGTAAAAGATGAAAAGAGGGTTTAAGTCGTAAATCTTGACTTTGCCAAAATTGTCAATGAAAGTAAGTTCACCACAGCAATACGATTACCTTACCGTAGTAATTTCTCATTACAAAAGAGAGCCATGATTTGAACATGCTTTTTTATGTTTGTTTTGATCTCTTTTATTTAATGTAAGCATGTTTAGGTCCAACCTTTATAAATAATATTGTTTAATTGTTTTGTAATACTATGTTCTGTATGTTTATTTGTTATCTGAACAAGAGAAAGAATTGTATTACATTATTAATTATTGGGCTGTGTAATATGGTTATGCTTTTAAATTGGAGGTCATAGATGTTAATGCATAGGAATAAGGTTGGTACTGTATTCCATTGTCAAAATATAGTTAAATAACAATTTATAATGACCACGTCATAATTGTACAGTATGCCAAACTGGACTGGTGAATTAGTATTTTAACAAAATTGAATATAAATGTAACAATACCATGATCTTCAACAGTAAAAGATAACTGTAATGTGCTTTCAAATTGTAAGCATATGTTTTCTATTGTGTCATACAGGAACAGAGAATACACCGAAATGATGCAGTGATTATGACAGAAATTCTGAAAGGAAAGTGTCAAGAAAACTATCTGAGAAGGGTAAGGATTTCGAACAACCAGCAATGTATGTTTTACATGTTGAAAAGTCTCTTATAACAACATGAAGTCACTGATAGTGTCCATAAAACATGATGAATTAAATAAAAGCACACTGAGTATTCAATATTCCTGATTTTTTGTTTGAACATTTATATTGAATGACATCAGTCACAAAGATTCAAATTCATTCACATACCTTTATGTCACATGGGATACAAACTGACTGATGTCCACAAATGTTTTCACACTATGTATTATTATAAATATGTTTATTTCATTAGGTTGACTTGTCGCAATTTGACATCATAATAGGTGCACTGATTGAGAATCGTCAATTCCTATTGCAGAATCTGTGGATATGAAGATCTGCTGAGTAGTGTAGATAACAATGATACTCAAACAGTGCAATGGGTAGGTACAACAATACAGATGAACTACAAAATAATCCAGGGCCTAGTATACTTTATCGGCACAGCAAACGTCAAATGCATGCCCACAGAGAAAGATTATGCCACTAGGGTTTGCAAGGCAAATACTTTAATCATTGATAACATAATTTTGTTTTTGTGAATTATAAATTTTCAGTTAGATATGCAATTATATAATAAAACTATTTTTATTCATTTTTTGCAGATTGCTTGTGAAGAATGTAAGCCAGATAAGTGGTTTCACATAGAATGCATAGAAATCTGTCCATCATTTAGTATGAATCAAAATATAAATGCAAAAGTTGCAGGCATCTAAGAAAAACAACACAGCAAAAACCAGATAAATCAGAGCCATTTGAACTTGATGTAAAATGCAAGGGATGTAGCAAGGAGTTTATAAAGCCAATTACCTCTCCATATAACACTGTCATAAGACACAAAGAGCGAACCCCTTACTTTAACAAAGCAACGGGTCAATGTACCACCCACAGACGTGAGACGAACGGAGGGGGGGCCATCCGTGTAGCTAAAAGAAGACCGCCGATATAGGGGATGATACTAAAAATGATCTTAAATTTACTGTCATTTCAGCTTACTCTGACTAGGCGTGAAAAGACAAAATTTGGATATTATTCATTTTTTAAATGAATTAAGCACAAAAAGGTAGGCATAGGCTAGCCTATATAAGTAATACTATTTATTTATTTTTTATAAAACCTATAGGCCTATGCGATATACATTCCTCTGTGTAAACTACAGATTCTATTCTATTAATGTATTTGATATCTATTTCATTTACCTTAGATATCTTATACTACTATTAAACAATACAGTACTGCATCATTTGCAGAGAAACAATTGATGAGAAGAGTTATAAATCTGTATCAATCAGACAGAAAGGTATGTTTAGCTACATTTTTCTCTGGCATTTTTACATCATTAATTTTTAATTCAATGAACTAAAAAACAGATGAAAGTTTGTTTTTCACTGTATAATTTTGTTACTACCATTTTAGGAGCAGATAGTGTGAATGCAGCAAGCATTCAAAGAGGATTGAAACCCAATGCTGTTGCGGGGTCAGTAGTCCATACAAATTGCCGAAAGAATTACATAAACGTGAAGGCCATAAAATATGCTAAATAAAGGTCATCTTCTGACGACGTAAACCAACCCCAACGAAAAATAATATCTCTTGTAATTACAATGTACATATTGGTTTTGTATAATGGAATAATTATAATAGTACAGTATTAGTATCAGTATACTTATTACTTGAGCTTCCCATCTCATGTAATTGCAGTGTACATATGTGATAATGTTAGGTGAATGTTAAATAAGGATTGAATGTTATATCAATTTTGTTTGAAAATACAAATCAATCTGTTTACTGTTATTGAATTATCAAAATTGTACTTGTTTTTTTCAGGTAATGCTGTACATTTTAAGATGCATACATGCATGATCAAAACAGTTCTCTGATCATGGTTGAACTATTGGCAAGTTATTTAGTTTTAATATGGATGTAGTGTTGACTGTAAATACTTAATTGTAAAGTGTATAATAATTAATGTTTATGAATTGAATGGAGATAATATTTCAGAAAGATTGACTTATATTTAACAGGGCAGAGAGCCAATCTTTAAATGAATGAAATATTCTCTCCACTTCATGAAAAAATACATTCATTATTATTAAACCTTTATTCAATAAGAAATGTTTCATATATGTACTTATACTTATTATTTGAGCTTCCCATCACCGATATTTATAATGCCGACAAGACGGGTCTATTTTGGCAAATGCTTCCAGAAAAATCATTGGGATTTATTTGGAAAGAATATCACGGAGGAAAGCAAGCTAAAACTCTAATAACTGTCCTTGTTGCTGCTAATATGGATGGCTCCGACAAGCTGCCATTATTTGTAAACGGTAAGAGTAAAAACATGAGAGCCTTCAAAAACATTAAAAAGTTACCCGTGGAATATGCTAATAACAAAAAAGCGTGGATGACGGGTGTGCTTCTTGAGAATTGGCTAAATAAATTGAATAATAAAATGAGAAGGGACAGTCAAAAGATTGTCATGGTAGTGGACAATTGTATGGCACCCCAAAATCAATCTAACCCACTTAGAGCTGGTATTTTTACCGCCAAACACGACTATCATTACACAACCTATGGACGGCAGCATAATAAGAAACCTTACATCACTATCGCTACATCTTGGCTACTCGCAGATGAGTTCAAGTGGACGTTGTTAGACGCAGTTGTCACAATAAAAAGTACTTGGCGAAATGTCACCCCACAAACCATTTCCAATGTGTACTGAAAAGAAGATCAGGTGGCGGTAAGTTTTTATCACGTTTAATATCGTTATCCCCAAACTATATTTTTATTTCCGTTTTCTGTATTCAAATAAAAGTTAAAACTAAGGTTTTAACACATTTTCTTTATTGTATTGTAGATAGATGTCGTAGATGAAGAAAGAGACTTCGGTAACATTTGTGAACGACTTGCTGCAACATTTGAGCTTCCCTCACTGGCTGATTACATATCTGTAGACGATAAAGACGCAGGTGTTGCCGAACAGCTAGAGGACAGCGAGATCGTCGACCTAGTGTTAGATGAGGAATCAGACCTTGAAGAAGAAGACAAAAAGACGGTGGACGCACAGCCAATGCAAGACAATTTTACAACTTTACAGGAGATGTTTTCTATTGTGGACACAATGAGACGCTACAATCGGTTGATTGTGAATGTGCCTGATGAAATTTCCATTATGGCCGACCGATATGAAGCCTTTTTAATGAAGGAATCGCATAAAAAGTTAATGCAGAAATCAATTACCGATTTCTTTAAATAAATCTATTGTATTAAAGATTGAAAAGTGTTACGTAAACTGTAAAAAATGTATACTGTGTTGCTCCTTTTTTTCGACTTCCATTTTTGTGTGAAATAAAATAAAAATACATACTGTACCTGTATTCGATTCCTTCTGAAAATGTATTATTCGGCGAGGATTGGACCGATGTGGATTTCGCCTCAAAGGCTGTATTTAACACATCGTTGGCGCCCACTCTGCATTCAGCTTTCTCTACGCTCGAGTCTACCGGAATTGCGCTAGTAACGGCTATCGCGGGCCGGCCGAACCATAGAAATTATTGGTACAGCAACAAGGGTAGATAAACAAAAGGTAAATTACGCGTAATGACATATGGAAATTATCATGTTTTGTTAAGTCTATTCGTCTACTGCAGGCTAGGGCCTGGCTGGATTCCAGCAAAGTGGTAGCATAGGCCTAATTTTCTGTAAAAAAAATCATGAGGCCTAGATGGAAAACCATTTAGA
Organism: Antedon bifida; assembly: GCF_963402885.1. Classification (NCBI taxonomy): domain Eukaryota; kingdom Metazoa; phylum Echinodermata; class Crinoidea; order Comatulida; family Antedonidae; genus Antedon; species Antedon bifida. The sequence goes on along the minus strand of NC_136228.1, from coordinate 21,069,663 downwards.
ATGTCTGTGGACAATATGCAGGCTCTGTGGATACAAAAACCCTCCAACGAGGAAACTTATTAATGATGCATTGAAGATTGATATTGGCACAGATGTTGAAGGTATAAATTCCTTTAAATATATTGTGATTTTGCCTATTTTGTCTGTATTATTGAATTCTTTTTCGCATTGAAAATATTTATTCTATCTATTAATACAATTAAATGGTATTTTGTATTAAAGTTAGTAAATTTATTTAACAACTTTCGTTATTTTATAGGTGTCCATGCATATTTTGTATGTAAATGCTGTAGTTTAAAGCTGAACAGGTGGAAATCAAAGACAAGTAAGTTAGTGAGCAGTGACAAAACGAAGGTGAAATCAAATATAGTAGTAGTTTCAGATGATGCATGCGGTTCCTGTGGGATGAAGATGAATTTCAATCAAGCATGCAAAAACCAAACTTACAAGAATATGAAACAGCTTTAGAAGGAAATCAATGACATGGAGTACTGGTAATCAAATTCATGTAATAAGATTATCAGAGATGGGGTTAACACTTATCCGCTTGACAATTTTCTGTAACTTTGATGAATGTGACCGCCTTATTTTCCCAAACATATATGCGTTGTTAAAGATTTGTTGCACAATTCCATCTACGAGCTGTGAGTGTGAGAGAAGTGCGAGTGCTTTAAAAAGACTGCATACATACACACGAGCAAGCATGACACAAGAGAGGTTATCATCGCTAGCACTCATGCATATACACTACTCAAAAGACGTCGACTTGGATCAGGTCGTGGATTTATTTGCAAAAAAATATCCAAGGAGGCTAGAGCTTCATACGCTATTACATGATCGTCATTCTACTTAAACAGTAATGAATCATTTAAAATAAACACAATTTAATTAAGAATTTGTCATTTTGTTGTCTTTTATTCTAAAAATCACGGTAAGGCCCATTTTCTTGTTGAAATTAATTTTCTGCAGTCGGTCAGAGTGTTTCACTGTTTGTTAAGGCCAACTCAGACAGCGTCGTACGACGCTGTCTGAGTTGGCCTTTAAACATCATGAAAGCGTTAAGTTCTGGTGTCCATCGTTCAACTAGCCCAAGCCACAACAAAGAGTCTTAAATCAGTCTTGAGAACGTCAAATAACGCAAATTTTGCCGGGGCCTTCGGCCCCTGACCGGGGGCCCTTGGCCCACAGCCATTGTTGCTCGCTTCGCTCGCACCCCCCCATTATAAATGCTGCATACGGGCCTGTGGTCACTAACAAAACACAAGCAAATGAGGTGGCACCCGACAATTATCAGATGGTGCATTGCACTCCACACTAGGTCTGCTTCAAATTAGAATTTCTTGCGCTCATCAGGATTTCTAAAACTGCCGCACCCGAGTACTCTACACAAGTACATGCACTTCACTGACCCAGAAGCAGGTATTTGTGTAGAACTGTTAAAGAGAATTGTTGGGCCAAACAAAATAAATTGTTTATTTCCGGTTTCCAACCGACCTATTAAAATATCAGCCGACTATAAACATTTTACTGGCGGTTAGGCCTACATTTTCGCGAAATTACCGAAGCGAATCTAATTCTAATATAATTTGCAACATACAGGAAGCCTGCCAGCAGCGGCACATCTCGCTCATCTCTCGCATCATATAAAACGTAACCGAAAGTTTTTTGCGATCTTTGGTGGCGCTCTACATGTATGTTTGTTTTTATTTCTTTGTTTTTATCCAACGGTGAGAGATAATGGCGGTCGCGGAATTGTCATTGCTGCTGGCGGTGTCAATGCCAGTGACCCTCATTGTTTTCGTATTAGGAAAGTGCAATCATCAGAAAGAATGGCTCGAATATGTTACCGTTGATAATAGCCTCACAATTAGTGAGATTTTTTACAATAACACCACTAGAAGAAAGTGTCCTTGTACGCCAGTAGGAGCGGCTACATCCCACCGACCCCCGATCAATTCTTCAGACGACGATTGGACAGCAATTGATTTCGCTTCAAAGTTGTCATTTGGCCAACTTAAGGATTTAACGGACATTAAATCTATAAAAATTATACTGGAATCACTACTGTTTAATGATAATGCAAGTATTGGCCTAGTATAGGATATCGTTGTAGTAGGATGTGTTTTCTCACGTATAGGCCTAGAGAGGATACTTGCCTGGCACATAGGTGATACCGGCAAAATATTTCCGCAGATTAATTGCCACATATGATCATGTTTTGACATTTGTTTGTAATTTATTTAGGCCTACTAGGTAGGAAGAGTCTAAATGTCATCCGTCAGGGCACCTATTTAGTTTACGCATGCGCACTTAATTCATTGGGTAGATGGACCGCAATGTATGTATCGTATTTTACCATTTGCACAATTATTCTATTACTGTATTACAGTTAAAAGTGCAAGTTCTCGTTTTACCTTTGTAATTTTCATGCAATTCCACTACAAAACTATGAATCATCATATTACTTATATTATGCAAAATTTTAATCTTTGAATAATCATAATTTTGTTAATTCAGTAATTGTATTGCGTCACGGTACCTAGTTAGCACTGAGTTAGCATATTACGTTGTTAATTCACTCTGTGTAACTGGTAGTGCCCTGACGGATGATAAGTTTTAATTGTTATCCATCAGGGCACCTATATAGTTAACTACACGTCGTTTATTCACTGTGAATCTGGTAGTGCCCTGACGGATGATAAGTTTTAATTGTTATCCATCAGGGCACCTATATAGTTAACATACACGTTGTTAATTCACTGTGAATCTGGTAGTGCCCTGACGGATGATAAGTATTAATTGTCATCCGTCAGGGCACCTATATAGTTAACATACACGTTGTTAATTCACTGTGTAACTGGTAGTGTCCTGACGGATGATAAGTATTAATTGTCATCCGTCAGGGCACCTATATAGTTAACATATGCGTCGTTTATTCACTGTGAATCTGGTAGTACCCTGACGGATGATAAGTATTAATTGTCATCCCTCAGGGCACCTATATAGTTAACATACACGTTGTTAATTCACTGTGTAACTGGTAGTGCACTGATGGATGATAAGTATTAATTGTCATCCATCAGGGCACCTATATAGTTAACATACACGTTGTTAATTCACTGTGTAACTGGTAGTGCCCTGACGGATGATAAGTATTAATTGTCATCCGTCAGGGCACCTAAATTTTTTTTGGAGATATCGCCCTCCAAAATTGGTCTTAGCGCTTTTTGCGCTCGTTTTTTTCAAATGTCTAAAAAATGCCCAAAAAGTTCCCGTCTTTAAATGATTCATAACTTTTGAACCAGTGTATGAATTGACTTCTTTTTTTTTGCATTGCATAGAATGTAATATGCATTTAAGTAAGATTATTTATATTGACAGGTAGGTATTTCTGAAATACAACATAAAATATTGTTAAAAAATGTTAAAATGTAAAAAAAAATATATTGTGTTAAAAAACTGTGTTGGTATTGTTTCTTTTCATTAAATATTATTCGATCTGGAAAACCTGATTTCTAGCATATCGGAGTGGCGTACGGATTGTCCTGATGACAACTTCCATTTTGAGCCATCAATCACAGCCAATTCTGATTTCCTATTCATTTTCCAATCAAAGTTTCAGAGGCAACTTCTGAAAAGTTACGGAGGGGAAGTATGCCTACTGGACGCAACATATCAAACAACTCGATATGCTAGCCTGTGCCGATTTTCTTTTTGTGTGTAAAAACAAATGTGGACTATTGTGTTGTCGGCATTTTTGCCACTATACACAAAGACCACAAAACAATCGCAAGGGCTTTTAGCAAATTCAAAGACTGGAATCCTGGGTGGAATCCTCCGTTTTTTATGGTGGATAACTGTGAGGCGGAAATTAAAGCCATCGAACAATCATTCCAAGGTAGGAATTAAGCCTACTTTTGTTAATTTCAAGAATTGAGATTTCATTATAAATTAAAATCAGGATGTTGGCATGGTGTAGACAATAACAATGGTAATGGTAGACGGTTGGATATAAATACATACTTTGCCTTGTTTTTTCAGGTTGCAGAATTTTTCTCTGTGACTTCCACAGAGAACAGACGTGGATCCGCTGGTTAAAAGCAGATCATAAGCTTAACCATTCCAGCGATGATGTCCTCACTTTATTGCGAAACATCGCCAAAGCTGAGACTGTGAAGCATTATAATGCTTCTGTACAAGTGCTTCAGTCTAGCACCTATTGGAAGTCGAATATGGCTTTTAGGAATTGGATCACTAATGTACGGTTAAAACACTCGGAGGTAGGTAATCAACTTTATTTATAACCATACAATCTGCAAACATTTGCAATTTATTGAGTGAAGATACAAATTAACGCAGTAATATCAAAAACATTACAAAAATTATTCCAGTTTTGTGTGTGTGTATTATGGTCTTTTTGAAAAGTATTGTATACAATTAAACTGCAGTATATTTTACCCATTTACATTATGTCGATTACATTTGTACAATATTTACATTTTCAGTTTAGACTTTCATTTCTTCTAACAGAAGTGGGTTTGGTGTTATCAAGTCAACAGATTTAATTTAAAAGTAAACACAAACAATGGTGTTGAAAGGCAAAACCGTACAGTACAGAAAGAAATTACTGCTTCGTATCTACGCGTAGCCTTTCGTAGCCTACGCGTAGGTAGATCGTAGGTCATTGTTCTGTCCTACGATGTATTGTTCGTAGCCTACGATGTATTGTTTGTAACCTACGATGTATTGTTTGTAGCCTACGATGTATTGTTCGTAGCCTACGATGTATTGTTCTCTCCTACGATGTATTGTTCGTAGCCTACGATGTATTGTTCGTAGCCTACGATGTATTGTTATGATAATTATCTAGGCGCGCCTATGTCCTAGGGTGGTTCGTAGGGTTAGTAAACACCATTGTCATCGCCTTTAGAAGCATTGACAATGCAAACAAACGATGTATTGTTTGCTAATTAAAATCCTATCTAAAGATAGTAGACGTCAATTTTTGTAGCCGCCCTACGCATCGGTTATCCTAATTTGGACGGAAATCCGCCGACGAAATGACATCGGGCCGGTGGACCTCAGCTCACGTAGAGAGAGTCGAGGCTAGCCTGTTTCGGCGGCCTAGGCCTAGGCCTACACTAAAAATTATTTAATCCTACCTTGGAATTCCTACGAATTATAAAAACAACGACACCTAACCCAATAAAATATATGCAAAACAAATATATATTCCATATTAAGATTTAACATAGGCCTGGCTTAAGGCCATTTAAAATGATTACGACATGTGTATAGAAAAAAGCCCGACCAGAATTTGGAGTGGAAAAAACATGTGAGCAGTTTCAGAGAGAGAGAGTATTAAGTTTCATGTCATGTGACACAAAATCCAGGTACACGATCTTATTAATCGTCGTCAGACCGGCAGCCACCCTCTCGTACTAAGTTAAAAAAAAAACACGTGAACGATTACGGTAAAGCACAGAGTATCGCGTTTCATGCCATGTGACCAAATAAACTAGGTCTGTATTAATTGCGGTCTTCTGTCGGCAGTCTTTTTGAACGACCGACTGAACATTCTGATACTATATTTAGAATGAATTGTTTACGATCTTTTTTTCTCGGCATCGTTTCTGGATGGACTAGACGTTCGCTATATTAGTTGGTCTGTTCGTTGCGGTTCACCTGTGTTGAATTGTGTCTCTACGTTTACATCGTGGGAAATTTATATTCGCCGTTGAGTAGGTAAACACGCACGAAGGAAAAGATTACGATTAAAAAATATTATTTATTTTTTAGTAATTTACAACTTGGTCCTCCGCCAGTTAAATTTAACACATTAATTTCACACCTTCTTAATTACTTCACTAAGAACATCGTAGAGTTGTTTATATAGGTTACGAACTCCCTACGAAGTTCAGAACGTAGCTCATTGAAAGTTGTTTATTGAGGTTACGAAGCCAAACAATGGAACCTACGAAGCCAACAACGTAGCCTACGTTCTATCTACGAAGCTACTTCGTAGGTAAAGTTGCAGTACTTTCTTTCTGTACTGTACATTAAAATACGATTACCTACGAACTTATACTGACCGTACGTTAACTGGTATGCTGTTCAAGACAGTTATCAAACATTATTTGCCGGAAATGCAGCGAAGGTATATCATTCTTTGAAATGACCGTTATGCCTTATTACTTTGTTAGTGTGACTGGACCAGCTGGTCATATGAAATACAGTTGTAAGAAATTAATATTAATTCCCATTTATTTTTTGCTTTATTTAGTTATGTAAATTTTTTACCCATCAGATATGTCAGAAGCAATATCACTGCCTCGTCTGCATATCGAAAGTACAACGAACGTCTTCCAAAATTTTTTCATAATCGACCCAAGGCCATTTTTAGACCACTGTAGAAAGCGGCTGACCGACCAGACAGAAATTAGCCCTTTTCTAAAGAAGTCTTCCCAATCGGAATTCAGACCCAGAACCTTCTGCTTGATATGTAGATGTCTTAATCATTAGACCACTGGGGCTTTCACAGTATTGTTCAAATTCGGCTGGATAGTGACACTTTAACACAGCACTAGTCCCTCTTTCCGCTTCTCCCCTCCCCCCACCCCTCTCTCTCTCTCTCTATATATATATATTTCGAAACCTTATACAGTATGATTCTTTTATCATTATATAATCACAGAAGATTCCTAAGAGCAAGGTCAAAGTTGACAGGGTTTGAGCATCAGACGTACACACCAATAAAGTATAATTCGGGTATGCAAACGGATGACAGCAGTTGCGGTATTTTCGTACTTATGGTAAAGTTAATACTAATGTTCCTAATTTAGATATAACTAACATCAATAAAAATACAAAACATAGAGTGATCGATTTATACCATTGAAATTGTAGAATGCCAAAGCAATCATGGCATCTGTACGACCAAGGGTTCTGCGACAGCACCATTGTCCTGCCTACAGGATTTACATAAAAGAACGGCTCATGCAGAATTCAACAGTAAACAAACATGAAATGTGCGACTTGCCATCTTGTACTAGACCTTCAGGCAGCAACGTAAAATGGGTGCAGTGCGACAATTGCCATCCAATGATGGATGCATTTTGATTGCTGTAAGATAACATCCGTAAAGGATGATTATGTATGTGTCATGTGCAGTGAAAATGCGTAATTGCATTTGCACTGACAATTAATATAAATCTGCTTACTTAATTCAGAGTTTTTTTTTTAATTTACCAGAACAAAATGAAACGTTATAAAAAACATGTTGGAAAGGGTTTGCCTGAGAGATGAAAGAAAAAGATTTGTAATACCAGATTAGTACAGTATGAAAATAAGTAACACTAACAAATGAAATCGCAGAAATGCTAAACAAGGAATCTGTGAAGTTAAACAACAAACAAAACGATGCATTTTGTACTATACTCGATGAGTCTAAATGTTCGTTGAACATTCCTGACGGAAAGTTTCCTTCAGAAAAACTACTTTTTGAACAACAACTGCAGGCAGTAGCGTTACGAAACAAGAAAGAAATAAGATGGCACCCAGCTATAATGCGCTTATGCATGGCTCTACACACCAAATCTTCTGCCGCTTACCAATTTTTAAAGAAGTCTGAGATGCTTGTTACCACACATAAATACTAGCAGGTACAAGCACTTTACAGATGCTGTACCTGGTATAAATCAAGATATTTTAAAGAACGTGGCAACAGAGATGAAGATTCATTCTCAAAAAGATTATGAAAAGAATGTTGTTATTGCTATCGATGAAATGAACATCAAGAGCGGGATGGTTTATAATAACAAAACCGGAAAAATCAAATAATTTTACACTCGTACCGTAGGCCTAAAAAAAAACATGTCTTTATTAAACCCATTAATCCATCATGATTGTCTGGAGAAATTACCAACATAAATACACAGTAAAACTGTATAAATATATTTATTTATTTATTTCTTTATTCTGACATAAAATTATAGGATAAAAACACAATAAAGTACTGAGACGGCAAGCTTATTTCCATTCGAAGATCTTCGCGTTTGGAAACATAACGCTTGACTGCCAAACACGAAGATCTTCGTGTTTTTTTAAGAAATCCGGTAGATAGGTTAATTATTGGTATATACTATAAATATGGACACTATATTCGGTCTGGACCGTCAATATTTTACTATTTGAAAGTAACTAATCTGGTTATGAACAACTGTCAAAATGATACCTGTCGAAATAACATACACCGCGCATCACAGTAGCGCGTAGAGCAATGGCTTGGCGCATTGTGTAACGGTCGCACGCTAGCTATGCCACCGAAGCAGTACTAAGGTTCAAAGGTTTTTGTGGCTTGGCATGTTTGTTTGTTATCCGAATAAAAAATAATGGAGTCATTTTCAATATGAAGTCTTTAATTTTATTATTGTATGTATACCCTAATTGTTTTGGTGTTTCACTGTAAGTGACTGAGTTTCACGCAACAAACTTGTTTAGAAATGGTATGGATATTATCATCAGTTTACTAGGCTAGTAGTAATAGGCTAGCCCTAGTCGTAAAACGGTTCTGGACCAACTTTAGGCCTGGTTAACTAGGCCTGGTGTCTTTACTATGTGGATGTTGTCGAAAAATTGATTTAAGATTTATGATTTATAAAATGTAATACATTTTTCGATAGTGATAACTTGTTTTTATAGGTAACGGGACGATTCGGCCCTGAGACGATTCAGCCCGGGACGATTCGACCCTGGGACGATTCGACCCGGGACGATTCGACCCTGGGACGATTCGGCCCGGGACGATTCGACCCTGGGATGATTCGGCCCATGACTATTCGTCTTTGATATGAATTTTATAAGCATAAAATAAGCTTTTTCCCCAAACTTTATTTTCAGAGAGACTATGGGGTAGTACTACTAGGTATCCCAATGACAAAATTCAAATTAATGATGGTACTTTTTCTTTCAGTTAATCAAAAGGAACTTACTGAACATAAACTTTTGCAATTTAAATGATTGAAATCGGATTATCCATTCAAAAGTTATGGTCCATTAAAATGCCAAAAAAACAATGATTTTTGCTTGAAAAATGGCATTTTTTCCAATTATATTTGGAACCATTTTTGAAGGGTTATAACTTTTATATTAATAACTTTAAAGTTCTTATTTTTGCCAAACCCATAGATACAACAGAGTTGTACAAGACTATTTTTTTTGGGGTGTCCTCGACATTTTTTTTTTTAGATATCGCCCTCCAAAATTCGTCCAAGGGCTTTTTGCGCGTATTTTTCCCAATGTCTCAAAAATGTCAAAAAAGTTCCTATCTTTAAATAGGTATCCCAATGAAAGCGCACAGAGGGGTATCACTTTTGAAATATTAACAAAATTCGAATAAGTAGTATGACTTTGATGGTAAATAAATCGTATTCACTCTTAATTACTACTTACAAAATTTATATTGTTTGAAAGTACTTGTTTTAATCTATGTATACGTGTGTTTACAATTAAAATTAATGAAGTAGTTGCCGAGAAAATGCGATTTTAAAACGGTTCTAAAATCCCGTCGAGCCGATTTCCGCGCGTTGAAAACCTCATCGGAAAATCCCCATCAGTTTTTAAAACACGATCGCACGATTACCATTGAAGCTAGCTGATTAATTTTTGTTGTATGTTATCAGGCTTTAAATGAGCTTTAATTTGATATGAAAATCGTCTTTTATAAATAGATTTTTAGTAACGAAAAGTCAATTTTTGTGACAAAAATCCAATTTTGAATCACCGTTTATGGAAAAATATTATGGATTTTGGTATTAAATTATAGCTAAATCTACATTGAAATCGATAAAACATAGATTACAAACGTATTGTGCATGGTAATTGTGCGAACTACATTTTAAAATGGTGCATGAGGTGTAAATCCCGTTCAGAATTTTAAAGATTCAACCATTATAATCCGGTGAATATTGTAGTGAGTAAAATATTGTACTGTGAAATACGCGCTAGTTTGTTGTGACGTTTTCCGTTTAATACATTATTGCACCCTATCAGCGAATGGTACGTTCCATATTTTGAACACGTTGTTTAGTTTTCCTCGCTCGAGTTCGGTCAGCTCGACGCGAGATGTGTGACAGCAGCGATGTCGGAGACTTTTCCGTCGTAGAATATCTGGTTTTACGCATTAATTTAACAACTTAAAATTGGTGTAATGTGCGGAAGATTTATTATGCAAGTATACAATGCAAATGCGTTAGGTTTAAATGTACCGAAGAAATTTATTAAGCTAATTTACCAACGTTACATTTGACTCTGTATACGGCGGCCGAAAGTCATTAACTGCGACCGAAATACTTTTACGGGAGCGACTGCTGATCGCGAGTAAGCCGTTACTTGGCCTAAACTTTAGCTCCGTATTTCAATTTAATAACGTACTTACGGTTAGAAATACGAAAAGAAACCATTTTTATAATGTTATATATACTATTCATGTAAACAATTAATTGTTTTAATTAACATTGATTATTTTAAATGAGTTTATTTTGACCCATTGTGTGTTTGCCTAAGAGAGCATCTTAGCCCGGCTTGGATTTGGTGTCATAATCATACGGCCCTAAAATCTTGTTTTACGTATTCAAAAGTTATATAATTTAGTATTTATGATTGAAATTATGAATATAAAGTATATTAAAATAATATAATAATCATACTTACCTAAAATTAGTGTGAAAGAAAGGAAACAGTACACACAGTTTTTAACATACTTTTTCATTTTTTTTTTATAATTTTAAATTTCACCATTAAAAAAATGTTTTTTTTTCATATTACACATCAAATATATTTATGAATGAAATATACACTACATTCTAACAAGTACAAAAAAAAAATTAAATGAATTAGTACAGTAGTTCAAAAGTTACAGATCATTGAAAAATTGCAGTTTTTTCATTTTTTAGGGAATTCCAGCAAAAATGGGCGCAAAATGCTTTCGGACCAACTTTGCGGACCAATAATTTTAAAAATAGGTTTCGTTGAGACTCCAAAAAAAATAGAGTTGTACAACTCTGTGATATCTATAGGTTTAAAAATAAAAAACTTTGAACTGATTATTGTAAAAGTTATAACCTTTTAAAAATGCTTCCAATTTTAACTGCAAAAAAACACCATTTTTAGGCAAAAAATCCAGTATTTTTTTACCACTTTAAATAACCATAACTTCAGAACGGGTAATCGGATTTCAATCATTTAAATTGCAAAATGCTAATTACATTAAGTTCTTTGTGGTTAACTGAAAGAAAAAGTAAAAAAATTAATCTAAATTTTTTCATTGGGATACCTACTTTAAATGATTCGTAACTTTTGAACCAGTGTGTGAATTGACTTCTTTTTTTGTGCATTGAATTAGAATGTAATATGTACTTTATTAAGGTTATTTATATTGACAGGTAGGTATTTCATTTATTTCATAAAATATTGTTAAAAAATGTTGAAAATGTGAAAAAAAATATATATTGTGTTAAAATACTGTGTGGGTATTGTTTCTTTTCATTAAATATTATTTTTCGTAAGTATAATTTTTTTTTATAATTCTAGCATTTAAATTTATAATTATAATCATATATTATTTTAATTGATTTTCGAACCGCCAAAAATAATAATTAAGCCCGTACTTATTATGTGTTCGATTTCATTTCGAGCGCCGGGCCGGACGTAGACTCGTACATACTGCGATCAAAGTGTTAAGGAAGCGGTAAATATGGTGAACTGACTGAACTATTCAAGTAGTGTCTCCTCTTATTCTTTACTCCATGTTGTTGCATACAACAAAATAACCAATATAGGTTAAAACGTACTAAAATAAAGTTTAAAATTTAAAAAAGTAAATAAATAGGCCTAGGCCTAGATTGGTACCGGTTTTATATCCTCTGTAAGCGCCACACCATATCCATCCATCTGCTAAAACCGCTCCCGCCGTGTAGGCCCCTATAGTTATACTATGGAGCCGAGCCTAGCCTAGGCCGGTAATGGGACGATTCGGCCCTGAGACGATTCGGCCCGGGACGATTCGGCCCTGGGACGATTCGGCCCGGGACTATTCGGCCCGGGACGATTCGGCCCTGAGACGATTCGGCACACTTACATTTATCGGCTTTGATATGCATTTTATAAGCAAAAATAAGCTTTTTCCCCAAACTTTATTTCCAGAGAGACTATGGGGTAGTACTACTAGGGATAAAGATGCAATAAAGCAAACATTTTGAAAACATTGTCGAAAATGATCAATTTTTAGTCACGCGAACGATGTAAACAAGTTACGCCCTCTGTTGGCCGCTTGGCGAATGCACGAAATAAACAAGGTTTTCGAAGTAATAAATTCATTATAAAATTACGTTTTTTTTAGTAATTTATTATATATATTATATCAAAATGTCAATATCAATAAAATACGGATTGTTAAACACTTTTAAAAACTTGATAAATACCCACAAAAATGAATATGAATTTGGTCTGAGGTGAGACGTTTCGGCCCACAAAGTGGGATGTTTCGGCCCGAAAGTGGGCCGAATCGTCCCACCAAAAGTGGGCCGAATAGTCCCGGGCCGAATCGTCTCAGGGCCGAATCGTCCTGGAACCGTTTTTATAGGCCTAGGCTAGGCCTAGGCCTATTCAATCAGTTTCTGAAAAAAATATAAATTATTAGTTCTAAAAACTCTTTTCTGCTAAAAATGTCTCGTATCTATCGCTCTGATAAATTTGATAAACTATGCCCTACCTTCCTTAATCCAACCCAGAAAGTAGTAGTTAAGAGTCACAAAGTCAGTGGGTCACATTTTCTGCATGGGTTATCTGTTGGACTTCTGCACACACGCTGCTCTGCATGCTCCTATCCTTCCGTTGCAAGTGGTATGTGACAGGCTGTAAGGTTGTCATCTATGGGCGGCTTTTTGAACCATAATAGCAAAGAATTTAAAACACAATAATTTAAAATAAAAGTATTTGAGGTAACTTTTATTTTACTACTAGGCCTACTATAACACCACATAGTTTGAATTTAAACATTCGTCCGTCTTTTCCCATACTCACGTATAGCCACATTTTTGTTTGGTGGAGGAGGCGGGGATCTTTCAAGGATCATCCATGAATAAAATGTTACCTTCTATTTTCAGATCAATCCACCATTTTCTATGAGCAAATAACATATATGTTTACTGTAGATAAGATTATCACAGGCACTCTTCTCATTTATCGGGTTTATTAGTAATCATGCGGCCTACATCTAACAAACAATTTCTCTTCCAATGTTTCAAAAGAGCAGTCATCATCATCGGTTAATCATCTTTTTTCTTTTTTTTTTTTTTTGTTTCATCATATAATACATTTTACAAAGGAATAACATAATCAAATAAAAAAGTAAAATTAAAAGCAAACAAAAACAACAAAGATATCCATCTAATAAATTAAATAACGGTTCATAAAAGTTATTCTAATCTCTAACAATTTCATATTTGATTTATAAATGCTTCTAATTGTATCCATTTTGTATTAAAAATACTGTCCTCAAAATTCTGATGATATATAAACTTTTCTGTTTTATAAAACCTTTTTAATTCGTTCATAACCATTTTGATATTTGGCTACATTTAACTAGTTTAAATTTATAAATACATGATTTTACAATTAGAATAATTGCATTAATGGCTTTTAAATTAAAAAACTGATGCGCATCTTGGTATCCGAAAAATAAATTGCACAGTTTTTTCTGAAATTTTTTCCTGGAGGAGGTTATTGGACAATTACAGAACAAATGCTGAATGGTTTCGATTTGACCATCTCCAAATGAGCACATTGAAGTTTCTTTTCTATTCATTTTAAATAATTGTTCATTTGTTGCAATTATTCTATTTAAAATTTTATATTGAAAATATATTAAAACAATATTCATTGTACACGTATGTGGAGCTAGGTAGATTGTTTTCCATTGTTCGTTATTGAATACAAATTTATTCTCTGTCCATTTCTTTTGTGCTTTCCATGATTTCAACATTGAGTTGTTTAGAACATCATAAAAAATACGACAACCCTTTCTTTGTTGAAAGAGTACTTTTATATGAAATGGAATATCTGGCAAAACTGTTTTTTTAATTTCACATATCATTAAATTGTTAAATTTTTCCATAAGAAGCCTTTTTAATCCTATTAACTTTATATAATTTATCTTAATACCATAGGTATCTTCGACTTCTTTTTTATTCATAAATTGCCCGTTGCTATTAAACAAATCATTAACAAACAAAATACCTGCTTTTTCCCAATTTCCATATCTTATACATTCGTTGCCTATTCTTATTACTTCATTATTCCAAATTTGCATTCGTAATAGCTCGTCAACAGACTTTGGATAATGAATAGAAATAAAATTACTCCATGCATCTATTACCTCTCTCCAGAAGAGAATTTTAACATTATCTCTAATGCTGGACAGACGTTTACAATTCGTTTCAAGTTGCATAGAGTTGGACAAATTTGTTATGTACTTAAATAGCTTAAATATTGGGTTGTCTTCTTCGGTATCCAGTGTATCAAGTACATGCAGGGATGCTTCAGACCATCAAGTATAATGGTAGTGTCGTCTGCATATTGAGATATTGTATATTCCTCATCTCTAATTTTAACTCCCTTAATTAGTTTGTTTTGCTTTATTAAATTATTCAATATTTCTGCACATATTAGAAAAATATATGGAGAAAGAGGGTCTCTTTGTCTACAGCCTCTTTCAATTTTAAAACGATTCGACATAGCACCGTTAACATAAACTGAGGAATACATTTCTGAATAAAGGATTGTAATCCACCTTCTAATAGACTCACCAAAGTTAAACATTTCCATGGTTCTATCAATGAAAAATATGTGAAACAGAGTCGAAGAGTTTTTCGAAATCAATTAATAATAGCATACCGGGAATCTTTAACTGCTCACTAATACATATAATGTCATTCATTAGTCTAATATTTTCGCCAATAAATCTATCTGGCATAAAACCATTTTGCTCTCTACTTATAATATGACTTAATACATTCTTTATTCGATTAGCTATACACCCAGACGCTAACTTATAGGTGATGCTTAATAGTGATATAGGTCGCCAATTTTTTAGAAGGTCCCTTGGTTTATTTGGTTTAGGTATAAGCGTTATGATTCCAATTTGTTGAGATTGAGATAGTTTTCCGTTCTTATACACCCAATCGAGCATTCTAACTAAATAACCACTAATATCAATCCAGAAAAATTTAAAGAATTCGGCGGAGAAACCATCTTGTCCGGGACTTTTATTGTTTTTCATATTTTTAAGAATATATAATCAATTGTTAATGGCCCCTTAATTTCCTCTTTTAGTTTTTGTGATAATTTTTTCATACTGTTTTTTTCAAATATTGTTTCATAGTTACATGATCAATTTTATCGTCTTTGTTTTTGTACAATTTTTAAAAATAACTTTCTACATTCTTTATAATTTGTTTATTATCAGTTATATCCTGACCCATTTCCCTCCTAATTTTATTCAACTTTTATTTACAATCTTTTTATTCTCCAAATTAAGGAAGAAAGAAGATGGTTTTTCCCCTTGTTCCACCAACTGAGCTCGTGATCTCAGCATGATCCCCTCAATTTTAACCATACGTAATTGTTGTAATTCAACCCTTAACACAAACGAAAAAAGATAGAATCAGCTATTGGAAGTTCACTAATTAGCTTTTTAAGAAATGAGGAATATGTTAAAATAGTTAAAAAAGAAATTCAAACAATTAGAGAACTATATGCTGCGTCGCCATACAAAAGAGACACAATTAAGGATATCCCAGTCTCAGATTTGTCCCTTTCTATTAATGATGCATTATTTTTTTAAATGTTGCTCTTAGGAATAAGAGGCCAAACAATTTCGTTCTTCTCAAGTTTAAAAAAAGAAAATGAAAAGCGAGAAAAACAAGGCCAACAGCCATTAAGCGCGCGTGCTACAATGCATAGTGATACCGGACCGACAGACAGACAGACAGACAGACCAACTGACCGACATAGTGAACTATAGAGTCGCGTCCACGCGACTAAAAATTAGAAGATAAAATTAATGTAATTGAAAGAAAGATGGATGAACTTCAAATTGGTCCAGAAATGGACAACAATATTGAAGAGCTAAATTCCTTAATACCTTTAAACTAACCAAAGAGTGATCTGTACGATATCCTGGGTCTATTTTACATGTATCTATTATTGAGAGTAATTCCTCTGATATCAAAAAGAAGTCGAGCCGTGCTTGTTTTAGTGGTTTGTGTTGTCGCCATGTAAACCTTTTTATGTCAGGGTGTATTGTTCTCCATGCGTCTATTAAATCATTTTCTGACATAAGTTTAAGTACCATTTTTCTTGCTTTTGGGTTATTTGTATTAACATAGTTCTTGTTATCTATATCGGAATTTAATGTTAAGTTCCAATCGCCACACAAAATTTTATGAGCGTTTTCAAACGTATTCATGACTTGAATAATTTCCGTATAAAACTCTGGGCTGTCCATATATATTAATTAGTGTTGATCGTTTAGAATCAAATGTAAAATCTAACGCCAAGTAATTTCCGGACGGATCACTCTTTGTATTATACACTATCCTATCAAATAAATCATTAAAAAGAATTGCTACTCCCCTTGAAGTACCATTACAAAAATAACATTTATCTCCCCAAATTGATTTAACATGTGCTTCTATTTTTTTTGTAAAATGAACATCCTGTAAACACAAAATATCAGGCTTTTTAGCTTTCATTCATTCATTCATCTTTTATTTCGGAAAAAAATTCTCCATAGTTCAGTAACAAATTAGTGTACACTATTGCAAATATAACAAATACATATATATATGTAGATATATAAAAAAAAAAAAAAACCCTACGCTACATAGTCACGTGGTTAGAACAATACAGCAGCTTCATCCATCTACTATGTAGATTGGATGAAGGAAAAGCAAATTCATGAATACATTTTATGACAATATTGTCTGACCTACCTAACCTGCACAACATGCCAAACACCACCTTACGTTGTAGTTCGTAGAACGAGCAGATGTGGTTTTCTACAAACATGGTGCTGGCACTGCATGACCTAAGTTTATTAAGGAGCAGGCGTAAGGCATTGTTGAAGCACACCTTTAGTGCTTCCATAGATTTTACATTAAAATTTGCCCACAAAGAAGCACAGTATAAGTTACTACAATATGTTTTAAACAAAAAACACTTTATGTTTTTAGAGCATTTTGAGAAAGTTCTACATAGTGTATTAGCTCCAATGCACAATGACCTGTACTGTCGTTTGATATCCGTATCATCTTTCAAATCGGGTGTCAAAGTAGTTAAGTACATCTACCCGTTTTTATTACCAAGGCCCCGGCAATTCATAGACATAATATTAATATCCCTTAGCATCATTAGTTATTAATTAGTTTTACAGTACTGCGACGATAAACACATCGCTCTATGAATTGCAACACATGATCTCGGTATGTTCTTTTGGTACCAACCAGCCAATCAAAAGCCGGCTTTACGCACTGTATAAACACACATACTAAGTGTAAGAGGTATCGCTCTATCAATTGCGACAAATGAATGATGTAAGTTCTTTTGTTACCCAACATCCAATTAAAAACCAGCATTACATAGAGTATAAAATAGACCAACCAATAGGTGTAGGCCGTATCGCTCTATCAATTCTTTTGTTACCCGATAGCCAATGAAAAACCAGCATTGCGTTCTTATTTTTTATTTATTTATTTGAACTTACACCTTTAAATCGGTGGCACTCAATCAATGACAATTGGTGCGTTCTTAAGTAAAAGTTACAAATTCACAAACTTAACTAAACAAATATGTAAAAAAAAAAAATTCATAAACATTAACTAAAGTCTCCAACAAAATAACAATTTAAAACTTAAATTAACTGGTAATATTCAGTAATACAGATCTTAATCTAATATAAAGATTGAACATGCTTAATTTCTGATATTTTCTTCCAAGCTCTCTTGACATAAAGTTTACAAAATCTATCAAAAATCTGCTCTACTTCATTAGGTAAAGGAATAGCTGTTGATCCTAAAACATAATACAGTTTATTATTGATAGTTGAGTTTGAAAATTCATTCCAGATATTGTTATAATTAATTAATGCATGTTCAAGCTTATCCAACTCTTCCAATCTTATGTTTGTAAGAGCAGGACTGATAAACAGGAAGTGTCTTATAGTTTCCTCTTGATTAATGTTACAAAGTGTACAAAACCCATTATTTTCTTCAGACCATCTAGAAACTCTGCTATCCAATGCTAATGTGTTCGAGCGAAGTTTAAATTTTAGGGATGCTCCTTCAAAATCTACTTTATCTAATAAATATTCTTCTATTTTTATTGTGTCCTTAAATAGGACAAAATCTGTGAGAGATGTCTTACTAGCAACATTCTCTTTCCATTCATTATGAAATATTACTTTTTTATTTTATCAATTAGAGGATTAACCCAATATACATTGTCACGATTGTTAAGCAAGTATTCTAGAAGGTCTTCAGATTCACATTTTGTAAAAACATCATATATACACTTAATAAATTTGAAGCGAAAATCATTAGGATCACCATCAAGAAGTTTAGTTGCATTGAGAAGTATATTTGGCCATCGATATGATGCAATTTAATTAAGCGACTAAAGTATTTAACTCGAGAAATGTCATGCATGATATGTATTGGTATCCAGCCAAGTTCCCCATAAATTACAGATCGTGGTGTACTCATAGAATCCTTTGAAATATATCTAGCCATCTGTAATTGAAGTTTTTCTATTTTATCTATATCTGATTTATTTATGGTATACCATACATCTGAACCATAATTAATTGAAGGAAGGGCAATTGTCCTCCAAAGTATATCGCCAAAATATACCCTATTGAAATTATCAAAATTGTCAACAACAGACTTGATATAAGCAATCAATCTATTACCTTTCTTTACAACACTTTCAAATTGTTTGTGATCATTTAAATTTCTTGAAATAAGGACACCTAGGTATTTATATGATTCGGCTTCACTAATATAGCCATCTCCTAATTTCCATTTTTTCTCCTTATTTATACGTTTTCCAATAACTAATATATTCGATTTCTCAAAATTAAAATTAAGCTTCCATTCTTTTGAAAATGTAGAGGCTAAGTCCAGCATTTTGTTCATTTCAAATTCATTGTTTGCAAGCAGTGCGATATCGTCTGCCCAGAATAAACCACCTAGCCAATTTCCATCAATCCTTACACCCAAATCATGTGAAACAAGTAATTTTTTAAATTCATTGATAAAAATACTAAATAGAACTTGCTTGCTTAACCCCCTGATGGATTTCAAATGAATCTGTGTCAATTCTACCCATCTTTACACTACCTGTTACTTTTTCATATAGGCTAGTTTGTCTATCAACCTACCTCTAGCCTAATGCCTGATTGCCAAACAGATTTCAATAATCCATCTCTCCAAACACTATCGAATGCTTTACGGAAATCCAGGAAGGCAATATATGTTTGCTTTTTTTCTTTTAAGCGACAGGCTGCTACACTTTTTAAAGTAAATATGTGATCTTCACATCTGCGAAAAGCACGAAAACCTCCCTGAGTTTCCGATAAAACATCCATACCTTCTAAGTAATTTGATAGTGCATAGTTATAATTCTGTTGAAAATTTTGGACACGCAAGACGTTAAAGTAATACCTCTATAATTGTTTAAATCATTAGCGTCTCCCTTTTTAAATATTGGTATAATTATACCATTGTTCCATTCTTGGGGTATTTGTTCTAGTTGGATGCATTTTTCAAATAAAGTAAGTAGCGATAATGTAATGGATTGCCCTCCATTTTTTAATAATTCGTTTGTTATTCCATCCAGGCCAGGGGCTTTATTGTTTTTAGCAAAATTAACTGCTTTTTCAACAGTTTCAAAATTAAGCACAATATCGTATAGATAGTTTTGCTCTACATCATCAGGACAAGGCTGTTCTTTAGAGAGTTTATTTCTGATTTCTTTAACATAGTTATTTGTGAGATAGCTATTACAATCATTTAAAACCATATTATTTGTACCTAGGTTCTCCCAATACTCTTTAACTGTTAAATTAATTTTATCTTTATCTGTAATAAATTCATCTAAACCTGGTATTTTAATACATTCAATTTCTTTACCCTTTATATTTCCTCTTAATAATTTCCAAAAATCTTTACAAGATGTACCCTCTTTGTTTGCAATATCAACAGATTTTTGTACACGCTGCTGTGATATTAACTATTAAGAACTATTAGTTCTTAACTAAAGATGCCAAAGTAATTATAATGAGAGTGCCTGCTGTGCGGTTGTTTTCTGTTGATCACTAACTTTCTGTACAAACAACACATTACATTTGTTGCATATTCTGAATAGGGTAATGACATACACATAGTTCAAATTGACAATGTAGATAAACAATAGAGAACTCATTATTAACTGCAGGTGTATGGTGAATTCCACCAATACAAGTACAACTAGAGGGTACTCCGAGAGTACAAACCTCCGCCTACTGTAAAATTCCCCTACATAAAATGTCCCCGGAAAATATATATTTTTTAAACATTTTTTTATTACTTCTAAGTGTAAATAGGCTAACTGTACACTACAAAGTTGTGGATGAGAGTTTGGTGTAATGGTTATGTATCCAGCCTCTCACAGTTAAGATCGCTGGTTCAAATCCAGCCGAGGTTTTTTTTTTTAGTTTTTTTTATCTCTTTTTTTTTGTGTGGACCTTGATCTTTGACCCTGACCCTTCAAAATTTAACCACAATTATATGATGAGTCATTGATCATTGTGGCTAAGTTTGGTGAGAATCGGATAAAAACTGTGGTCTCTAGGCAGTAAAATAGTTTTTTGTTAGTTGTGACCTTGACCTATGACCTTTTCCTCTCACAATCGAACTCGTCCGAGCTTTTGGGGCATAGATCATTGTGGCCAAATGGCCGGATTCGGATGAAAACTGTGGCCTCCAGGCTGTTCACAGACATACACAAAAACACACGCACACACACACACGCAAACACGGAGGTGAAAATATAACCTCCTTGGAGGAGGTAACAAACATACAGAGGTGAAAATATAACCTCCTTGGCGGAGGTAATAATAACACTTTTAAGCGTGTTAGACATTACGTTTGTAACTGAGAGTAAAAGCTGAACATTTATTTTCAACAGTTTGCATACTTTTCGTACAACAACAATTTACGTTTTTGCATATGATGGATACATAAAGTTTAAAATCACAATAAAGAAAAGTCAAAACACGGACAACACAAAAAACAACAGGCATAATGGTTGATTTTTTTTACCAATAACAGTATGCCTACTAATAACACGCATATACTACACTCACAGTACGCCCTGAACTGCTATTAGTTAAACTGGTTAGCTCCGAGTACAATTTTTTTAACTTGCTTTCATTTATTTGGTATAAATGATTTGTATTTACCTTCTTGTGTCTTAAATCGTATCATAGGCGGTAGGCTAAACGGAATAAACGCGAATTTTACATTTGGTCTTTGCCTAACTTTTTCTAAATGGTTCCTGTCTTAGCCTCCTAGCATTTTTGATACATCGTCACTTATATATATATATATATATATTGTATATAGTTCTTACCCAATGGATTGTTCTGTAATGTTTTTGCTGCGTTTCCGAGTATAAAATTGCGATCCATGTAACGTAATAGTTTGCAGTGAATCGGCCGTGGGATTTGCTTGTTCGTATTCTTGCTTTTGTGGCATTCATTTCTGTGATGCAATACTTCTCACTATGAACAACACTATCGAGTCTACCACCAGGCAAACCATGCTTAACATATATTTGTCATCTGTCAAGAAAGATACGTAGTTGGTTGATATTGTACTTATACAAGAATCACACCTTACACCTGAATTATTTGAAAAATGTAATTTAGTTTGGAACACTACTTGTATACTTGTATACTCCTTTTCTTTTTAACCATAAGGCATTTTGTTTCATGTGAGAACCATGGCTTACAATTAGGATACATTTTTGCCTTCTTTTCGGTGGATATGATATACGAACAAACAGCAACTCCATCATCTATAGTTTCTGCTGATTCAAAACAAAAAAACAAACAATATCAATAATCAATATTATTTTAGTCATTTTTGCTCGAGAACTTTTTAAATCCAATCAATTCTTCTTTGGACAGATTAATTGATATGGTTACAATTTACTGCACAAACACTGGTGTTGATGGTGACTATGGAGTATGGAAAGATCTTTTTGAATTCATCAACAATTCGAAGTGATAATCACCGGAATAATCATCCCCATCATTTACATTTATTCGTGCCTAAGGCCAAATAAAATACAAAAACACATACATTACTGATTATATCAATATTGAAGAAGACACTCCAACAAACTGGGCTATCAGGCCTAAAACACAATATTGATTTTTGTAAATAGTTAATAAAGTAATAACGTTATTCCTTAAAGCGTATTTCAGTTCTAGTAATAACGATTTGGTTAAAGAATTTCTTTTGGCATATTTTTAGGTAATACAGTATAAAGGGGCCTCTAATTAAACATCAAAATGACTAAAGGTAAATCAGATACAACATTAAAACATAAAAGTCGTAACTTACAGTAGAATAACGAATAGTAAATTAATAAATGAGTTGTAGATTGTAATTAGGATATATTAGGAAGCCAATAAATGAAATAAATCAAAATACAGTAGTCGTTTTCTCTACATTTCCTCGAAATCCGTATTGAGAAATGTTGGCAACAAATTAAGAAGAGAGAAAAAAAGGTGAAGAGCACGTAAAGTTCAACAAAAGGCATAAACAGTGTTTTAAGAAGGTTTTGAAGAAGAGCATAATCACTTAATGCTGCAAGAATTAAGTAGGTCGTTGTTATATTTAACATTTGTTTAATGCTGTTTAGCCTAAAGCATGTTTCATCAAGCTATACTTGAGCTAATACTCAAATTTCAGGATGAAAAGAAACGAAGAGTTACAGTGATCAAATACCATGGATAACTGGTGAAAACGCAATTGAAGTCATGCCTGCGGGAAATTTAGCTTCTAGATAATCGACTACCCTTTCTATTATTTTTATGAACCACAAACAATATATTATTAGCAGATCACTAATGACCCTGTATATGTGATTTCATTTGGAAATTACATCATATTGCCTGAAATGTATTGAAGTTATTGATAGTGGCGATGATTCGCTGTTGGATGGGAATAAAATAAATAAACGTAGTTCAGTACTATGCATACCGGCGTAAAACCTAAAAAAAGAAGCCATCTGGAAATCAATTCCACTGGATTTTTTTTTTCATACGCATCCAACAAATTACAAGATAGATCAACTATTTTATAATTTATCGTGCTTATAAAACTAAGTCTCATTAGGCTTAGGGAGTGGAGTTGAAAGAGTCGTGAGTTACAACCCTAGCACTAGGTCATTGACATTTGGATTGGATGGCAAGCACGTTAACCACCAAGCTGCTCCACTCCAAAGGAGTTTTCAAGATAGTATTGGCTTCTTTTCGAGATTGACTGTTTGAATTCCCAACAATTACAGCATTCTTTTAGAAAAGAAGCCCCATTTTTAGTTTACAAAGGTTTAATCTCGAAAAGAGGCCCATCTTTTAAAGAAGTCACCAGAAAGTACTAAACAAGGGCTTCTTTTTCACGGTTTTATGAGTCCTATTGTTTCCACAGGCTACATCTGTGTTCATGATTTGTGTGGACAAAATGATATTTCATTGTAATTATAGTTGATTAAATTTTCAAAAACGAATAAAAAAAATAAAACATAAAAACACACATATCGATATTTCCATTTAGGTTATTGTAAAAAGATATGGTATCGCTTGGTGCATATTCCTCAACCATTAATATGACTCCACAGAAATAGAAACCTCCGAAATAGAACTTCTCGAAGACATGAAACGTATGATGATTTTTGGGACTTTAATGCCTGCCTGAATGGTCAATAAATCATATATAACCCTCACACCTTATGTAGTGATCACTTCTGTTTCAAGATCGCCCCTAATATACTAATTATGAATTTTTATTTGTGGAATTGATCACACATCTTTTGAAAAATTAATTGTGGTTAGCTGCCATGTGTCATTTCTTTTACAGTTTGTACTACATTTGCCTTTAGCTCTTCTTGAATTGTGTTTATTTTGGGCCTATTTCTGATTCCATCAATGTATATAAAGATTGATGATTTTTGTATTTTTCTGTAATTATTTGTGAGCAATCTTTCATTCAACTATATATTAAAAGGCAATCGTGAAATAGAAAAGATCGCTAAATTTAGGGGTGGGTGATTGTGATTTATTGACCATATAGATAGACATAAGAAATTTCAAAGATGCGATGTGATTGAAACAAACTTTATTTTTCATGCTATTGCATTAGTATTGCATGATTATGATGGTTATGCCTGTGTTAAAAAGTCAGTTCCGTACCAGAGGATTCTGTTTTGTTGCATTAATTTCTGTGATGCAATACTTCCTCAATAATGAACAACATTATCGAGTCTACCACCAGGCAAACCATGCTTAACATATATTTGTCATCTGTCAAGAAAGATACGTAGTTGGTTGATATTGTACTTATACAAGAATCACACCTTACACCTGAATTATTTGAAAAATTTAATTTAGTTGGGAACACTACTTGTATACTTGTATACTCCCTTTTCTTTTTAACCATAACCATAACCTATTGCACAATATTGATTACCAAAACTATATTAGAAATGTAATTAATAACCCTAGCTCAGGTGTATTATGGGAAATATTAAAAGCCAAAATTAAGACGTAAAAAATAAATAAAAAAACTAAATGATTCTTTAGTAAATAATGATTGTAATGCCAATTAGAGCATACCATTCAGTGGTTTCGGAGGAGATACGTAAAATTACGCGACAAATTTAGTAGCATTAGTAGCCTACAATATAAAAAAAAAGGGAAAGTCGAAGCCGTGGTGCCCATCTCCATTTCCTACAATATAGATTTTAAAATATAACTGTATAAAACTCCTAACATGGTTAGAATGATAATAGGATACCATATCTTTTTAGGTTTTTCTAGCTAATTTGCATATTTATGCTCATTTGCATATGAAGGCGGTGGAATACAGAGGGTTGATTTGTTGTATGTTGTCAGGACAAAATATAGTAATACATTAATTTAAAACCAAAAAAACTTTGCCTACAATTTTGTCCCAGTTCACCATATATTTTAACTAGATTCAGTAGCCTACCTACGACGCATTATTGAAGGAGTTAAGTCCAAGAATCTAAAAGCAGTGATAATTTTTGTAGACTTTAAGCATTTGACTCGTAATCGTAAAAGAATGTTTAAAATATTTGAAGTATGTGGAATCCCATAGCGCATTGTAAACGCAATCGAAATAATATATAAAAACAAAAACAGAAGCAAAGGTACTGTCACCAGATGGAGATGAGAGACTGACTTTTTCACAATTTCGAATGGAATTCTACAAGGGGACACATTGGCGCCCTATGCTTTTCTAATTCCTCTTGATATGCATTAATAATGGCTACTGTGGGCTACGAACACCAGGTTTGACTTGAACGACAGCGTAGTAGGAGATATACTGCAATAAAAATAACGGTGCTGGCTTTGTTGATGATGATTTGGCCTTATTCTCAGACTTGATATGTGATGCTGAAAAGTTGCTCTTCACTTAGGGCCTAAATGAAATTTATCATATAATCAATCCGGAAAAGTTAAAAACACAGAATGGTATAGAGATGGATAATAATTATGAATGATTTCCAGTATTTGAGAAGCTGTATTAACACAACCGGCAGAGATTCTGAAATAAGAAAAGAAAAAACATGGGCTGTATATGGAGGTCAAATATCAGTAAAAACCTGAAACTACTCTACAAGAGTACTGTTGAATCAGTATTTATGGATCAGAAAGTTGGACCATTACAAAGAAACTTGAGGAAGCAATTGATGGCAGTCACTCACTACTACTTCGTGCTGCTATGGTAATAAAATGGCAACAAAAAATCAGCAACAAAGTACTATGGCTCTTTGGCCATACCAAAAAATAACAGAAACAATAAGAAGATGACATTTGCTGGAGACTGTCTTCGCAATAAAGAAGAAATCATTGCAGTTGCTGATGTGGACAAGTGACATGGGCGTGCAAATCAAGGAAGACCAGCACTCACATACATTGGTATGCAGAGAGATGAACTGGTTGTCACAATGATAGGAAGGTATGGAGAAATCTAGTCATATATAAGTTCGGGTATGTCCGGACTAAGTAAGTAAGAAAGTGATTAAAAAATAATGAGTTATTCCTACGTTTATAGTATGATGAATTGTCCATAATAATCAAAGCTGAAAACATTCTGCTTGCATATGAAAAACGAAGAATAGAAGGGCAAAGTCATTGAGATTGACATGAAACTAATCGAACCTCCAGCTGCAGAAGTTTCAAGTGACATCTTCGCAATCACCCACTCTAGCCCATAGTCATGCCATTGGCGTCAGCAACTAAATGAATTTGCCGAAGCTGTACAATATACCGGTAGTAAAAATCTCCCTTCTCTCCAAACTTAATATCTGTTACACTTTCATTAAAAAAAACACTATATTTATAATTACGCATTTGCGTTGAGATTACGGTGGCAAACTTTGCAATAAATACATATTCTAAAAGTGAAAATAAGGCACCATCAATAAGACTCGATGCCCCAACATATTTCGAAGGATACCGAAATTGACTCCTATGGGGGTCGCGGGAAAAAAATGTACCAAAATGAGCACATAGGGGTGTCCCTGGAAAAGGGGTCTCAATGGAGGGGGTTCTACTGTAATCAGATCGTTTGTTCAGATAACTTAAACAATTTGTAAATAAGTAGGCATATGTCTATAGTTTAGACCCAAATTGTTTGTTATAATACTGAATACAAGTGTGCGGCGTATGTAATTTAAAATAAATTAGTAATGTGATCTGATTCAACTTACAATTACATCTGTAATGTTACTAATTGATATTTCATGTATTCTCTGCGAGCTAGTACCAGAATCTCTACTTGGTCATTCCATAAACAAAGTCATTAAATCTTGGGCCTCTGTCTTCCTTCCCAATATTATTATTAGACTCTATTATTAATAAACATATACGGTACAAATACATATTATTATTTTTAAATAATTTCATTATTTTTTTGGTTTAAACTCATATAATAGGGCCTACTGAAATAATGTTATGGCCTTAATAGCCTCCCATAGACCAAAGCCTCTTCGGCTTCTCTTGAAACCACATGTGTGTTGTCGAACTACTCATATCAAGTAAGGACGTGGCAGAGGAGAGGAAAGAGGAGAAGGACTCGGAAAAAGAAAACGGGCTATGATAAGAAACCGACGGGCGGTGAAGTTAAACAATACTGTAGTCTCTATTTACATTTGTTTTCATCTGTTGGCCTACATAAGAGGCCTAGCCCAAGCCTTACAATACATCTATGAATGATTCATGAATCATGCCATAATAATGCAGATTTTCAACTACAATACAATTTAGTAACTACTAGGCTACTAGGCCCTAGGCCTAGGCCTATGCCTACTAGCCTGCTGGACCTTCCCCCAGCATGGTTAGAGATACCGGTATAGGAATAGAAGGAGGCCTACCGGACGTACCTGATTATTTTTTATGATGATTGGAAAAGAGAGAGGAAAAGCTGGACCACATAGACCTGGCTAGCTTAGAACAGACATTGACTGATAATGCCGGGCACACAGTGGATTGAGCATGCAAAAAGACAAGGTAGGACTAGGCTAGAAACGGTACCCAAAATGGTGCTGTGTTTTAAATAATAGTTTTAAATTTTATTTAAAGCCTAAAATCCATCCATGCCTTCGACTTTAACTGACTGGCTTTCCGCTTATAACCCATTGACCCCTAAGTATATTTTGCTCCCCTGCGACCTAAAAAAGCATAGGCCTATGTCACATAGCCATTACTTTTTTCTAAACTCAAAAAAAAATAATAAAATAATGCCAAGGACATTTTCTTTTCAAATATGTTGGAATTCGCCATTCTTGCGCGCGCACAGTGCGTTTTTTGAAAGCTTGGTCCGCCATCCGCCATGTGTAGCTTGCAGAAAATTAGACAAAAATATGCCAGAAACCAAAACAAATTTGGTATCAAAATGTTGTCAAAGGATAGGCTTCAACAAACTGACCATTGCGCAGAGTTTAAAAAAATATTTCATGCCCATAATGCATCTGACATGTCAGGTTTCATATTATAGATCAAAGATAAACAAAATGGCGCGGCCCTCGGAGGACATGGCCACGACTTTGCTTTTTTTAACACAGAAATAAGACAATTAATAGACACCACAACTGACCGTAATCTAACAACGGTCATAATCTAAAATCAAAAGTATTAATCCTTTAATTGTACAGCAAAAATGTGAAGAGATCAATAATAATTTTTAAAACAATATAAAAAGGACAAAATGCTTACCTCACATTTGAATCTGTCATTCGTTTTGACCTTAAGGCACTTGTCTGACCAACTTCCATCCACTCGGATTCTACGTACCTTGTCAACAGATTGCAAGTAAACCGGATTTTTTAGGTTAGGGAAATGCTCTTTATTGATATTAACTCCTTGTCTGGTTAATAGGCAGCTTTCGAAACACATGATGTGGCGATTATCGAAATGCAATAAGCTGTGAAATCCTACTGCGCATGCGAGAGCAATGCCAACTCGTTTGGCCTACTCATCGCGAGACAGGATTCAGCTGATTGGCATGACTGGAAGACACGATTTGTTACCTCAGAAAATGGACCTAGCAATCTGTGAGTGTTTTTACAGTTTTTAATAGTACAAATATATAATCTGTAATGATTGTATTTTATTTAGAAAGATATTTAAGAACTGTTGTGTGATGACAATATGTTAAATTAGGCCTAGGCCCTAGTAGGGAAATGCGATCATCATCATGAATCATGGTAATGAGGATGATGATGGCAGGTAATTTGGTAATATGTGCTTTCACCCTTTCAAAGGTCTATTATTACAAACTGCTCTTAGAATTACCGTTAAATGGAGGCATAATATAGAGAAATCTCTATCTATATGGGTAGTATAATATGGTCTACATAGTTTGGGAAATCCATGTACAGTAATAAAATAGAGACAAATTGTGTTACGTCTGATGACATCGTAGCTTTCGCTTACATGACTTTAAATTACATTATGCTTGTGCTATGCTTTTCATTTCTTGTGAAATTCTAGGACAAATTATAATGGAATATTTTTAATAAAATGGTAAAACTTATCTATAATATTATGACCTCTAAAGCCTGTTTTCCTGTCGACGTTATTCGACGCTATCGTCGTTAATCATTAACAGTTCAAAGACGATCGTTTGAAAACGATCAAGTTGAAATGATAACGATATCGAGTACCTTTTCCTGTAAATCGTTAATATTTCAATGTTTACGTAGAAGATCGCCAATTATTGTTAACGATAGCGTCGAATAACATCGACAGGAAAACAGGCTTAACATATCAAGCCAAGTTAAATAATGATCAAGATTGACCAAGTCTTTGGTTGGTATTGACATATGGCTGTCATGCCTTCTCAACTATTTTATAAAGCTCTAATTGGCCTTACTGAGCAATGTGCATCCAACTTTTTGGCATTTTACAAACTCTAGCATGTTTGTGCATCGTACACAATGTTCCAACAAAAACAATATTCATCTCGCAATGACGAAAGCTGGGTGGCTGGGGCTGGGGTTCAATTATCTCTTTTATTCCTGCTTTGTTAAATCGGTCAATGAATTAATGTTCTTTGGCTGTGAGTGTTCCTTTTTTGCACGGTCATGATTTATACGCCAGTGGTAATAAATTGTCAATGGCATTGTCGTCCGTTCATTTAAAATTACTCCTACATGTTGTTGTAGGCCGCCTCTCTTGCGCTTCAAAACCATGCGTCTCCAGAAAAGCATTCGTCATTTCGGTTAACATAGGGAATTGTTTGTGCTTTGCTGGTTTCCCAACTTTACCTGCTTTCACTTTCTTTTTGGTTTTGACGACTTGCTCTGTTTATAGCGAAAATGCTTGATATCAAATTATCATTATACTCCTTGTTGCACACTATGTCTGATGTGAGATGGAAATCCATGACCAATGTCGTGGATGGCTGGGTAAAAAATTGTAGTTGCTGCAGACAATAATAAAAAAATAAGATAAAACTGGTTCAATGTCGTGGATGGGCGGAAGTTGATTATATTTATTTAGACTCAAATTGATAAATTAACGTATGTTTGTTTGTATAGCAAAAATGAAAATAATTTACAATTCACAAACGTTTGCACCATAATAATATAATATACTAATGGTTGTAAGGCAATGGTTGTATCATTTAGTGGAGTATCTTTGTAAACTTGATATAATTTGGAACCCTATTTAGATGCAAATAAATTAATAATAAGGGTCTATGCAGAATTTCATTGAAATCATTGACATTGTCATCATCATCACTGTCTGACAATTCCTTACCAAAAAAATGTGTTATCATGTCATCAAAAACATTACAATCTTCGTCTCCGATATTTGCTCACGATAATACTTTAATTGTTTAGCAATTTCAGTTTTGTCTTGGTCTTTACACGCCATTATTAATTTAAGTTTTTTACCAAGTAAAGTAAGTATACACTGCTGTCGCGTTGTGTCCTGCTTCCTCCTCCGAACCACTGCACACATGGGTGGATGTTTTACAGCTTTAAAGCCATGTGAGCACAATTGGCCAATCACAGCGCCGGATACGGTGTTCGTCGTTAAGGAAAATATTTTTGTTTATATCACTAAAAGTCATTATCATTGGTTAGGATGAAGAACTTGTGGCTTGTCTGTGCCACATATGTCAATTGTTGTACAGTAGTAGTGCTACCACAGTAGTAGTTAGTACAGTCTAAAATGAGTAAAAAAAGTGGTCTAGAATTTGGATCCTGGTCCTGATTGCCTCCACAGTTTTCTGTGACTACATATCTATCTTAATCTATTAAATTTGGTAAAGGTATGTCTTGTTTTGTAAGTTTTGATGTTATCCTGCTTACAGGCAAACACACAAATATCGCAGACAAATATATACCAAAAATGAAGGTCCAATTGCAATTCTTGCTGACTGAATAAGTACATACTGTATTCAACAGCAGATGGTAATCCTAAAAAAGGAAACTTTGTAATTTATCAGTGGCAAATGGAAAGTTTGTTTCTGGAATGATAACTGCATCTTCGTGTTCGTCAGAAGGTATTGACGCTTGTTAGCTTGTTGGGTTTTTAACATAACTCGGTAGGATTGTTTACATTTAGAGTTGATTCTTGATTTTGAATATCAATTGTTACAACATTTTCTCATTCTCGCAAATTCTGTAAACTTTATCAGTATATCACATGCGTGACATCCTATCTTAACCCTTAAAAAATTAATTCATTTTGAGTATCTCGCATAAACATATGTAAACAGAACAGGGGTCAATTATTGTCAGGATGCAACATTGCGTCTTCCTTCAGACTGTGGAACAAATCTTTAAAATATATCATGAATAATTCCATCGAACTTTCGAGTTAAAATAACTATAGTGAGACATTTAATTAATAGGCACACTGCCTTAAAATGTGACAGAACAGAAAACAACGCCTAGAGTACTTATATACCAATAGGACAGGTTGTATGTAAATGAGTCTTCTTTTTCCAGGCTTCTCTATTTAGTGCTTCTTCTTTTAGTTCCGAATATGTATTGTTATTTTTTACCTTCCTTCTATTACAATATTCAATAATCCATCCATATCAATGACTTAGCCATATCTTTAACAAACAGATTCGATTTTATCAATTCAACAGCTAGGCTTAACTCAGTATATAGTACAATAGAATAGGATATTGTTCTACTCTGGACGAAACTTGTACATGTTTCGACGTCTCGAAAAGAAATGGTGAGGTATTCATGGGCGTTGCCGCCCACATTAGGGCGTGGCTCATGGGCGATACCACTGTCTTGGAGGGGGAGTTCAGGAATACATTTTTACTTTTCGGTTATGTTCTCCCTTGAAGGGGAAAAGGCCTATGTCGGTTCATCCAGGTAAGCTATCACTTATAGACTACCAACACCACTATATTGGTTTGTGTAGTTTTTATGCTTGCCTTACTTGTCAGAAATTGTATATAATTTTGTAATTTAGATTTAAAGGCATCAACTGCATCGACATTTGCAGATAAACTTTCGCCTTGTAGTGAAAACATTTTCCTTTTGCCATACCTATCCTCATCATTTCGTTTCTACTTTACTTTTTTCCTATACACTTGCCTCTACCGGACTGAGGCGAAGCACTCGGTGCTTAAAAGCCCCTCTTGAAAATAAAGTCACTTTTGGTATGGCGAAAAAAAAAATGGCAGGTGGTTGGACCATGTAACATTAAGCTTTGCTTCAAACGAGTTGACAGTAGAACATGAAACATCCATAGACAGGGCATTCCATAACAGAATTACTCCTGGAAAATGTGTCCCTCCTTATATTAAGATGTGAATGTTTGAACTTAAGTTTAGATCAAAAACAATCAAAACCTTTAACAATTCTAAAAACTTGAATAATGTCCGCTCTCTGTCGTCGATATATCAGAGTGGGAAGACCAAGAATAAAATGATCAATCACTTTAAAAAAAAAATTGTTAGTCTGCTTAGTCACACCTGTGTCAGAGAGATAATATAACGGAGATGGAAGCGAATAAACACATCTATGTATACATCTCAAGGAGTGCATATGTCTGCCTATTGGATCTATTCTTATTACCGAGTCTCTCATTCGTTGTCTTGAAATTGTTTCTGGAACAAACATTTTTACATGTCGAATGAATCTATCGTGGAACCATTTTTTTAAAACAAACATATCCACTCATGCAATATGTTGGCTGTATTAGTAGACTGGTAGCCGATTTGTGAATGAAGGCAAGTGGCACTTTACATGTTTTGCTCGTGTTTGTTTTACTGAGAACCGTAACCCTATATTTGCCTGTCTTGAAGTTCTTCGCCGATGTTTCACCATTAAGAACAAGAGAATGATTAGGCATTAGCTGCCACAATAACCCTGTCTCATCCGTGTTAAAACAGTTGATTCCCTTCTGAGACCTTCTTCTTCAATTATCTTTTGTAAATTAGCTTTAAAGGCATCAACCGCATCGACATTTGCAGATAAACTTTCGCCGTGTAGTGAAACTGAGCAAATTGCATGTCTAATTTTAAAACATGAAAGCCAGCTTTGATTGTGGTAAAGATCCTTAGCGAATAGAAATGCCTTTTCTTGTAACGGAAGTCCTGATATTGGTGCCCCGTTTACCTAATGTTTTGCAGCGCTCGCGTTCTTCTTCGATGAAGAAATATTCCACCAGACACCAGGCAACCTTTCGACAGTCAACGTGATGAGTCGGTAGCTTTGTAATTATAACATGCGTTATTTCGTCTTGTATTTGTTGTTGCTGTGGCATTTCTGCCCTGATTTACGAAAGGGCATTATCTCAATTTTTTTCAAAATTGAGATTTTTGTCTTACATGACTTTTGAGGGTATAATCTATCATTTAAACTTAACAGCTACTAAAAATTTTTTTTATAAATATTAAAAATATTAAAAAAATTAAAATCAGTTTGGGCATTATCTTTACTCATACCTACAAAAAATTCAGTAGAAAGCATTATCTCAAAAAAACAATACACAACAGGAAATGATCGCTTGACTGCACACTGCAGCGGTAACAATTATCCAATCAAAGGTTGACTTGATGCATGCTAATTAGCACGCTCAAACTATATTTGTAGATGTTAACTAAAATAAATTGAATACTTTTAATCAAATTATTGTATTTGACAACACTAAAATAAATTTATGCGGATACCTAACTAAAATGGAAGAGCATGGCTGCAAAGGACATTTCCAAGAGCCTATTGAATGAGTAGGCCTAAGTTAATTATTACTTTTTATTACTTATGTCTTCGTTATTATCCTTGAAAATGTAAAAAAAGTCCAATGGTCATTTGTAGTGTTTTCCAATTGATATTTAAATCAATGTTATGCAACTTTTGTTATAAAACAATGGCATTGGGAAATTCGTATTTTAGTCTTTTGAATTACATTTTATTTTGGGTGTGGCTGTCAGTAAGCGTAGTCATTACATTGAATTCCATTACATCGATTATTCCTTTACATTGATTATTCTATTACATATTAATATATTTGCATAATATTAATAAATTTGTACTTTTTATAGACAACGAAATGTCTCATACCGACTTCTACGCATACCAAAACTTCATGATGTTAAATAAGTACTCTTTAAAAAGGTTGAAAAAAAATTATACTGGAAATGTGAATATATGGATACCAGTTATATGTCTAGAGAGTTTTTAAAGAAAAACAGGAACTCCACAAATTAATAACAACAACATAATAAAAAAATTGATTACACAAACAGAAAACTTTTGGAAAAATCCACCAACTTCAAACGTACGCAATCTGTTAAAAACGCATAAATATATCAAATACAAAACTTGTAAATATAATGCATAAAGCAGTAATCTGTATCAAGATAGAA
The DNA here is from genome assembly GCF_963402885.1 of Antedon bifida. Taxonomy (NCBI): domain Eukaryota; kingdom Metazoa; phylum Echinodermata; class Crinoidea; order Comatulida; family Antedonidae; genus Antedon; species Antedon bifida. The sequence goes on along the minus strand of NC_136228.1, from coordinate 21,034,906 downwards.
AATGCGATAAATTGGTTGTTTTATGTTTTTGTCATCAAATTTCATGAAATCCTTCCAAAGCGAGCACCACAATCACCTCCCCCCCCCCAAACCAATCGCCACCCCCACAAACACCCTCCCCACCCCTTGCCCAACAGCCACATGTTACTCCCTCTCATTAACTTTACCTATCCCTACTGCAACATATTTGTCTTGTGCTATTAGATTAGTTTTGTAGTGTACATTCTATGTAAATATAGAGATAATGCCTTTTGTTAAATTATCTATTGTTATTAGTTAGTATGAATAATTTACAAGAAGGAATTATCTCAATTTTGACCCCCTAAAAAATAAATTATTAAAATAAAATTCATGTTACATATTTTCTATATATGTACTAATACCTATTATAACTGAAAAACCATTAATTTGTCTCTAGATTTTTAAAGATAAACTCAAACACGTTTTGCTTATTTACTCAAAACTACATTTTTTGAGATAATGCCCTTTCGTAAATCAGGGCAGATTTGTGTTGGCTATTGTTGTATTAGTTGGGGTTGTGGTGGTAGTAAATGTGGTGACCTAGTGAGTTCAAGTGTTGCCAGGTGCTGGTGGAAAGATCGCAATTCTTGCTCTTGTCTTGCAATAGTGCTCTCTTATACCTCTACCTTCTCTTCCAGCTTTCGCAATTTGCGTGGTAGATCATCTAGGCTCATGTCAGATTGATGGTCATGTTCGACTGCTCTAAGAAGTTCTTTGGCCATTGCATTTACAGCGTTTTCAACTAATTCGACTTGAATCCTTAAAAAATGTTGTAATGAAAGACAACATCTTCCACCGTCACCGCAGGCTGACCTTCGGTTGCATGTAGTACACAAGCCGCCTAAAGTAAATGAATAATACAATCGAAACAATTTATTTAGGTAACCAATAATTCAAATAATGAATCTCACACAATTAAATAGAATTGTTTTACTGTACGGCTTACTTAAGTAGGCTAGATTACTGTTAATTCATACATTTTCTTATCTATCATTATGCAGTATGTTAGTCTACTGGAGTTGTGTACAATACATTGGTCCTAATTTACTGGTTTCTCTATGGAGAGTTTTTTGGTCGTTCGTTGTTTGGTTGAGATCGTTTCTGTGCTGCTAGTTGTTGGGGCACAGCAGCGTCTTCCACTGGAACATCTCCCTCTTCCTCCGCAGCCTCTTCTTCTACGTCGTCCTCTCCTGCTTCTTGTAAATCAAATACTATATGTTCGTATCTTACTCTTAATCCTATGGTTGATACGATCCGAAAAACAAAGATAATGCAAATTAGTAACTGATACCTGATGCTATTTGGGATTAGCTCAAATGCTTTGAGCAATGATACATATTAAGCGGAACCAATGGGCCTAGAGTCTTCAATAATATATATTGTATACATGCTTGCTAATTATATTTAAAATTGAGGACACTTTCATATCAATTAAAATACCAATCATATTTTGTCCAAAAATAAAAATACGTAGAAAACAAAAACTATAACTTTAAAATAAAATGTTAAAAAATACTACTATGTTACTATGAGTATTTGTTTTCCTTACGTCACACAGGAATGGGTAATTAACGTCCACTTCCATTGAACCGGGCAACTGCCACTTATCCTCTCTTTGCATTTGCCGATATGCTTCACCATATCTAAACGCCTATCATGTTTGTTTATTATTTACTTTAGTCTTGTAATTTATGTTATTGTTATATTCATACTAACTCGAGTGTACCTAAGGAACCATATCTCATAACTGTATATTTTTGCCGTGACAATAAAGTTTTATCGTATCGTATCGTAAACGCCGGAGTTCTGGTACTCAGACATTGTCCTTGTGCTAATCTGCTCTTAATGAACTTCAAGGGTGCAAGTAATGGCCGAACGATCGGAGGATACCCCTAAAAAATAATTTAGCACATAGATATAAATATAACTACACCCACTACATCCCCCACATTCAGAATAAATTCACAAGAATTAATTTCTATGCCTATTGTGGCATATATTTTATTAGTAGGCTTACTTGCATTCACATATAATTATATTAAACTTTTATCATTGGTGTAGGTTCATTTATGTATTATCCGGTTATTATTTTTTTATTACGTTAAATAATAATTTTTTTAAACATTTTTAATAGACAGGCCAATGTTGTAGACATTTAGGCTTCATACTTAGGCCTAAAAATTTTTTTTTTCTTTAATGTTAATTTCTCTGTTAATTGTACGCGAATTTGAGAGTAACAAAACACACTGAATAAAACAACGAGCTCAAACATCTATTCATAATTTGTTTCACACTTTAATTCTGTAATGCCGATGGGATCATTTATTTATTTGTGACCAGGTTGAGGATGTGATTTTGGGCTTTTTCTGCCCCATGTCGCATATGGCAAAACAACTTTATATGCGAGTAAAAGTTCCTGCAATCTTGCTACCTCTAAATACCATAACAATGCTCCATCGGATTCTGCTAAGGAGGCAGGAAATGAAAGACCTCTCAATTCCATTTCATTTATCACTTCATTGTACATCTTGTCCATGTTGTTAAGATCTCTTTCTGAGAACAAATTAAATAAAGACATGAACAACTTCTATTAACAATATGAAAACAAAAGTTACATTCATTCATTGAAGTTGGGTAGTTGAAGTTGGGTAGTAGTATGTGCCATAGGTGAAGAAAAATGAACCGAAAGTGTTCTTCGATCAGGCTGACCTTAACGGCAGCACCTATTTCTTTCCTGACCTTTAACGGCTACTGATAATGAATGGGAACATACGTAGTCATAATAAAACATTGTGAAAATGTCCTTTTTCAGAAAGTGGTATATATGGCAAAAAATGACACATTCATCCCGAGGAGCTGATTCAAAATAGGCATTTTCTTTCTTCATAAATTTGCATTAAGCTATTTTTAAGTCTATGGTTTTTCAAGGTTTAACGTGCACGGACGTCGTTATTTTGCAATTAAAGTTCATAAAAATGAAAAACAAAAAATGCGAGTGCGTAACGGAAACAAATTTGACAATTTTGAAATGCTCAAAATGTCATGAAACGTGTAGAAACTTGATTTTAAATGCAGCGCGCCATTTTTACTCTACAGAAAGTGTACTTTGATATGAATTAAATTTTCAACAAATGTCAATAAAAATAAAATTTTTGTTTCTATGATCAATCATTAAAAATCATGACATCGCGCGTAAGTCTTGTTGCGCAAGTCTGACATCATTAAAAAAAATAGGAGGTGCATAACTTACGTGAATGTCGATATGTTGACAATGTTACGAAATGTTCTATTTACACGTTGTAGAGATACGCAAGGCACAAAAATTACAGAAAGAAAGAAGAATAAGAAAGAAAATAATAAATAGGACAATAACAAGGAGGCGGGGATAACTAAAAATGTGCAGACAACTAATATTTTACATTTTGACATATATGATTTTGATTTACACTGAAGACGAAGAATCATCAAATTATTGTGATTTGTTGTGCTGTCTTTCAATATAACTGTGGTATCAGCACTTTTCGTTGATAGCATTTCGAAGTTGTTTTTTGTTCAGCTCAATGCTCGAATATCTAAATTGGGCAAGAACCTGGCTTAATATGGCATTGACCTTTCTGTCTTTTAACGCATCCTTGTTAAAGAAATCCCCAAAATTGCTTTGGCTCATCTCATGGGTTTCAACTCTCTGGCTAGTGTGACAGGAGCAACGTTCTCCTTTTGCTCTCCAAGCAAAACATAGCCATTCTAATCCAGATTGATGATTGACTCTTTTTTTTTAGAATTGACAATATCTGTCCAATAGCCTTGCTTCTTTTCTCCTGCTCTTTACGTAGTTCTAATATGATTTTCTTGTTGCTGCTGCAGCAACTGCAACATCATTTCAGTCCTGTAAAACATAACATGTCCAATGTCAAATCCCCACTGTTTAAATTATATAGCTAATTGGCACGGTATATAACAAACATTGACGAATACATGAATTAAACATAAAGGAATTAGTTTATGTTCTCCTCATGATATAAAATTTGCGATTTAATTTAACAGACTGTGTTGTATTTTTTTAATAATTATACTTACCGATATCACAAAATAGGTTTTCTTCATACCTTGTAGATTCCAAAACATGTTGACTTGGTGACTGTATAACTGTTAAAATCAAACAAATTGAAAGAAAAATTTACTGACATGTTCAGAACCATTTGCCATCGATGATTCTGACTGGATCGACCAAGTGTCACTTAATTCCATCATATGATTACTTGCATATAAATAAATATTGGATTAATTATGGACAGTAATCCCTCTCTCATCCAGTAGTCAGGGAGACTATGTCGAATAATAAAGTCCCGTGCGATTTTTATGAATAGAAAATACCACCTATCTAGACATGTTGAGTACAACCCAAGTAACAAGAAAACACATGTTGACAACGTTGGAAGGGTGGCAGAGGCCCGCCATCTTGAATTTCAAAATATCTTGGTAACCACAGACTGTAGAGACTTGCTTTTGGTCTCAAATTGTTCATAATATAAAACTTTATATCAGTTCTAATGGAACATTTATCCCCAAAATGACCGGAAATGGCTTTTCTGACCTTTAGCCCTAACTGACCGGAAGTTTTGTATCTCCTTAACTGGTGGACGTAGCGACTTGATTGTGGCCTCAAATTGTTCGTAATATAAAACTTTATATCAGCTCTAATGGCGCCTTTACCCAAAAAAGTGACAGAAATTGCTATTTCTGACCTTTGACCCTATTTGAATGGAAGTTTCATATCTCCACAACGAGTAGACATAGATACTTCATTTTGGTTCCAAAATGTTCATATCATACAACTTTCTATTTGCTCTAATGAAAACTTTCCAAAAATAATGACCGAAAATACAATTACTGACCTTTGACCCTAGTTATCTGGATTTGTTCATCTCCATACCGTACTGTTGACATAGTTACTTGATCTTGATATCAAACTATTTAGAGCATAGTTCTGTTGTTAATTGTCTTTTTGAGTTATTTTGCTTCAAAAGTGTAAATCAATTATTTTATGGACTAAATTGTTTTACGGTATAAGTTTAATACAGCAGTTCATCATCAGTGTCATCATCATCCTCATCATCAGTGAGACTTGCCTGCTCTTGGTTGTCACATAATTCCTAATCGTCACAGCAACTGCAAAGGTATGTGCAGTTTAAACCGGTTTTTTTTGCACTTGGATTGGTTGGTTGTGCATCATGTTTTTGCACAGTGGCACTTCACTAGGTCGATAACACCCTGGGGTGCTGGAGGCAAAGATGTCATAACTGCTTTATAATTGCCATCTACAATATCCCAACCAAAATCTTGAGGCTCTGGTATAGTTGGATTAGCAATGACATCGTTGTTCCATATTATAGCCTGATAGTGTGCCCTTAAAATGGCAGGCCGCAATGCACCCAGCGTTGGAGGCAAACCCTTTGATTGGTCTTGTTCCTTCTTAAAAAGCCACCACCTAACATCAGCAACATTTTTTAATCTGTGTTTCGTATATAGAGCTTACACACAAATGATGCTTCAGATAGTTCATTTGTTGTTCCTAATAATTTCATGGCAGTTGGATGTAGTTCCTCCAAAACCTTCCAGAATGTAGTTTTGCCTTTCCCAGAAAATCTACGAGTAATATCTGCACCTGAGAAAACATGCAGTCCTGGAAGGACTGCTGCTTTGGACTCAAACAGTGTTCTGTGGATTGCGCTAATAGAATTGTCCTGCGGGTTTTGCCAGTGCCTGTAACAAAGTTTGTATTTTGACATATAATGGGGTATCGTCTGATGGCTAGTACAAGTACGTAAATGTCAGGTGAGTATATATCTAGTGTGGTAGCACCATTCGTTGTTGCATCAACGGAATGCAAAATGAGTTTGGTATCAGCTTCCACCTGACTACTTGCAAGGTTGCTTACTTCCCTATGTGTAGCCTTCGCTTTGTTTCGCCGGGCAAACTACAAGATGCTTGTTTCTTCCACATGATCTAATATCTTTTCAGCTAAATACGTCGCCAGTCCATCTTTCGTTGATACATAAGCAAGAAGACGTTGCCTACTGATTGTACCGGTTGAAGTTGAATCTGTAATGTGGTAAGCTACAGCTTTATTGCCACCTAGCCGTCTCGCGCGGTTTGAAGCTTTGAGTGATTCTCCAGTATCATAGCGGTCACATACCAAATGCACCTCATCACAGTTATTTTACCATACTTCTGCCAGTGTCGTTCAATGAAATGTTCTGATAGATCGAAGCATGTTTCAATATTCTCTAGTTTACTTAGTGATTGCAAATAAGCCATAGCATCGACAATACATACTTATTTATAGTTCCTGACAACTTTTTCTTCTGTTGAGTCATTTGTTTCGTGAGCGACTTCTATCGTTTTTGGTAGCTTTTCAAGAATCGTCATCAAGTCACTCTTCGACATTGTAGGAAACAATGAACCATCTGCTGCAAATAAAGCTCTTGGGACAACAAAAAACTGTACCAACGGCTTGTCTGAGGTCCCTCAACTTGGATACAACTAGTTAACGAGCAAACAGCTTGTTGATTGTTCATGTCAGGTCCGTTACGATTTTTGCTTGGAGATCTGTTGTATTACTATTATCATGATGCTTTGATATTGATAAATATCTACTGGGAAGAAAAGTCATTGTCTCAGCTTCTTTAGCGAGAGCAAGAGCCACTAGAAAAAACTGTGTGCGTGAAAAAGGGTTTAACGAAATACCAGTTAGCCCACCAAGTACTTGATGAGACGTGATCTGGAACAATAGCACAAAATGGCAATGAATTTTTATCTACCACCCAGTTGCCATCGTTGAATTCTATCCATATTTCTGTATCTGATGCTCTCATGTCTGCCAGGTACGTAGGGATTAACTGAGCGTAATTTAATTTGTCATGTGCGACGAAATATGGTATAATGTTTCGGTAGCTTTAAGATGAAGACTCCAATTGGCAGTTCACACTGCTTGATGCTTGATTGTGATTGGCTAAAAGTTTAATCAACTGCCATGGTTTCCTTTTCCTTATTAGATACAGTATAATGGATATGTATACTTGATTCATTAGCACAACTGTAAATATGCATGTTATGAACAATTTCAGACCAGGATTGTCAAGCTGTAATGAAAATTTGAAAAATTCCACATAATTAGGGTCAAAGGTCAATAATTGCATTTCCGGTTATTATTTCGAAAAATATTTCATTAGAGTAAATAGAAGGTAGTATGTTGTGAACAATTTAAGATCAAAATAAAATGTCTACGTCCATTGGTTATGGAGATATAACACTTCCGGTCAATTAGGGTCAACGGTCAGATATGGCCTTTCCGGTCATTTTGGCAGGAAATGTTCCATTAGAGCTAATATAAAGTTGTATATTATGAACAATTTGAGACCAAAAACAAGTCTCTACAGTCTGTGGTTACCAAGATATGAACACTTTAAATTTCAATGGCGGCCATTTTGAAATTCAAGATGGCGGCCCTCTGCCACCCTTCCAACGTTGTCAACATGTTTTTTCCTGTTGTTTGGATTGTATTCAACATATCTAAATAGGTGGGATCTTCTATTCATAAAAATCCCACAGGATTACATAGTCTCCCTGACTACAGGGTAAGTCAGGGTTCATCGTTTCTAGTTATTTTACCTTAAATCGTATTATCTATCTGAAATGTTATTATGTTGACAATAAAAAGTGTATCGATATACCATATCGAATACATAAGCAAACAAGCGGTGAGGGTTCTACCGAACTGACACCCACCCAGTTATTTATAGTGATGCCTTGCATTTTGGTAAACCACATATTTTGTGATTGAAGAAAGTATAATATATTATATGTTATGGGGATTGCTTTTTGTAAGTTTGGGGTAGTGTACCAATGTTAATTTACACAAACCAATAGTGGTGTTGGTAGTCTGAGTGCTAGCTTTCCTGGATAAACTGACAATAGCCCTTTCTCCTCGAGATATAACTTGAAAAGTAGAAATTTTCATTGAACACCCCTTTCCACATATGGTTTAATCCATGAAATATGCCCTCAAGTGCTACCACTCATAGGCTACCAACACCACTGTTGTTTTGTGTAATCTATTTCGTGCCTAGCTTACCTGGATAAACCGACAATAGCCAGTGTAGCACCAGCCTAGATACTAGTCGGCAGTGGGAGACAAGTTACAAAGAGCTTGAATGTTGAGGTGGGGAGGGTCGATGAGGAGAGGTTGCGGAGGGCATCTCACTCAACGCTGCCGTAGGGGCTTGCAGAACTGCTGGGGAAAGAGCATCCGGGTCTGTAGAAGCCGCAGCGGGTTCAGGCATAGCATGAGGAGCATCATCATGTACAAGTGTAGGATGATAAACATAGTCAGCAATCCGCGAGCAGTCAAGCATCTTGCTAGGAAATCTTTCCTAATACTAGCCACACAGAATGACACTCAAACCTAAACCAGGTGTTCAATAAAAATGTCTACGTTTGTTGAAGGGCGCCTACCCGCTGGAAAAAAGCCTGTCGGCAGCACGTCGCGAACTTTCGACCCCAAAGCGTCTGGTTACCGACCTACATTCCAAGGAAATGAGTCCATGATTAGTTAGTAGTACGACGTTATGTTGAACAATAGACATAGATATTAATCAAGATAAAATTCTGTAGATAATAAACTATGTATAAACTATCAATTACGCATAAACATTTAAATCACTATTTGGCACGCGACCTTAATTAAGCATCTTAAGCCATCAAGATAATAATCAAATTGTTATATAATATGCCTCTGCCAACATAAAGCTATTGATTGTGAATTCACAACCACCCCGCTTTTCTTATAAACGGCATCTACTGGCGGAGCCTAGGCCAGATATTATGGCACTTCTCTCCCCGCTTTCCCATTCACTATTTATACGGCTACCGTAATTATAATTTAAATTGACTGTCTATAATAATTGAAGAACGGCCATCATACAAAATAACCATACAAAAAGTGTTGCGAACATGCGCCCCACACAAACCTGCTGAGTGCACGATACGTTTAGAAAAATTGCCATAATCATGTGTAATTATTACAGGATTATTACGACGTCAAGGTGTTTTGGGTTTTTTTTTTTTGTAGCCTTGGGAAAGGCCTAAGGACTACCCATAGGATCGATTAGTCCTAGACTTGACTTGTATGCCCACAGACCATCGAAAAAAACACCAGAGTGTATAAGCATGGACCTATTAAGTTAGATTTATATATATTACATATCTATCCAAGGGCAAATTACCGAAAAAATCACAATCTATCAGTGGCTGGATCTCAATGGAGATTTAAAAAAAAAAACGAAAAGCTAAATCAAAATAATCAAACAAATTGTCTTATTCAATCATACAGTGAATCGTTTAGAAACATTTTATAGTAATTTCTTTTCCAATACGTTCACAATTTTTAAATTAACATGGTGTCCTGAAATCCAATGAAAACGCTATTTCATTAATTAATAGTTGTTAACAATTTGTATTCATTCATTTTTTATATACCGTATATGTCGGTGTACAAGACGCACTTTTGACACGCAAATTTGACCTTTCAATTTTGGGTGCGTCTTATACACAGGTCATTTCCTCACGCACCCTAAAAATCTAGTCTAATCCGATCATCATGACTGAAACAAAATACACAAAAATGGTACGGTACGTGCTTTTTTTTAATAGACATACCGGTATATTTTGTTTATTATATCAATTTATTTAATTTTTTTATGGTGAAACTATCCACCGCCGGAAACCAACCTGGTATTTCTGAGTCGCGGTTTCGGGGCCATGATTGTATATATAAAAAACAAAGTGTATATAATACAACTACAATAATTACAAATTATTTTAACATAAACAGGCATACCTTTTAAAAAAAATGTAATTATAGATACATTTAGTGTTTTTTGGTGAAACTATCCCCCGCCGGACACCAACCCGGTATTTCTGAGTCGCGGTTTCGGGGCCATGATTTATATATACAAAAAACAAAGTGTACAATACAATTAAACTAAATACAAACTACTTTAAAATAAATAGGCATACCTTTTTTTCTATAATACATAGTGTTCTTTGGTAAAACTATCCCCCGCCGGACACCAACCCGATATTTCTTAATCGCGGTTTCGGGGCCATCAATTATATTTAAAAAAACAACAATTCGTAATGATAGACAATGTTAACATAAACATGCCTATGTTTTCTCTATATATTCATCGTTTTAACATTTTTGTGTTTGTTTTTGTTTTGTTTTTTTGTATATGGTAAAACTATAACCCGCCGGACACCAACCCGGTATTTCTGAGTCGCGGTTTCAGGGCCATGATTTTATACAAAAACAAAGTGTACAGTACAATATTAAACTTATGCAAAATATTTTAACATAAACAGACCTGTGCTTTCTCTATATATACAACAGTGTTTTTAAAAAAAATTATTTGTTATGGTGAAACTATCCACTGCCGGACACCAACCTGGTATTTCTAAGTCGCGGTTTCGGAGTCATGATTTTATACAATTTACACAATTTATACAATGATTTATAGGCCTATATAGGCCTACAAGAACAAAAACATATTACAAATAACGTATGATAGACAATGTTAACATAAATAGGCCTGTGCTTTCTCTCTATATACAGTGTTTTTTTTGTGTTTTTTTTAATGGTAACACTATCCTCCGCCAGATACCAACCCGGTATTTCTGAGTCGCGGTTTCGGGGCCATGATTTTATACAATTTACACAATGATTTATATAGGCCTACAAGAACAAAAACAAATTATGTATGATAGACAATGTTAACATAAACAGGCCTGTGCTCTCTCTCTATACACCGTGGTTTTTTTTTGTTTTTGTTTTTTTTTATGGTAAACTATCCCCCGCCACTTGTCTTGCAATATTTTTCGCTGTCACCTGATGCTGAAAACATCCACCACATTGGCACTTTCTTCTCCCCGTGTTCAACCCTTCAGTGCCAACAAGTGCTCTCTGACTACGGAGATTAAATACTAACCTTGGCCTTTCAACATTATCTCGAACTGGGGCATATTGCCTGGCGTCTGCATTTACTTGAGCGTGGAGGGACTCGATGCCGTGTTCGGACAACAGACCTAAAGTCCTAAACACAAGTGCGCATTCAGGAACATGGGATATTAAGATGTGCAGTTTGGGCGGAATGTTCTGCTCAGGAAAGATACTGCAAAAGAAAATTCCCAATGCCCAACAGCTTTGGCGAACATCTTTGACCTCGTTGTCGCATAGAAATGTTGCACTTGTGAAAGAAAAAATATGGTCCAACCTACCGAACAAATTAACATACATCTGGTGATCGGAAAGTCCCTCTAAGCATGCCAGGACTCTCACCGAATTACGCAAAATCTTCTTGCAATGATTCCCAACAAAACATTGCGAATGGTATTCTTGTTTTTTGACGTGCAGCTCATCATCCAGAATTGAATTCAACAACTTTTCTCTTGGACCAATTATCCCTTTAACTTCTTCATATACTTCCGCCAATTCCTTCTCTGCTACACCCTTCTCGTTTTCCATCTTTTCTACGCTTTCCTTACAACTTTCTACTCTATAAGTTTGCCATTCCATAATATCAGCAGGTGTTTCAAGCTGCTTTCTACATTGAGGACAATGCAATTCCATATTCACATAGTCCTCACCCTTCAAGCCCACACAATCTACATGAAACCATTTCCTATCCTCCTCTAACTCCTCATCACAACTGTCGCAACTAATCCAGGAAATGTCCCCAGCCACTACTCCTTCTACTTTGTCTTGCGAGGGCACAAGTGGCTAGGGCACATTTGTCCGAAAGACCATTCCCACGTTGACCATTCATACACTTTCGAAATCTTTCCAGAAGCGAAACTTGATATCTTAAGTCGGCTCTTGATACTTCCGTTTTCATGTTCCATTCAACAAACGTCGGGTTCTGTTCGACATTTTTACTTCCATCTGCTGGTCTCGCTATATCCTCGATTTGCTTTAAAAAAATGAACCGTGAGACCTAATATGATGTAGTACTGGTGGCACTACATGCACCATGTCACTTCCCATTGGCAGTATTGGTGCCTCGAAGATTGATAGGTGGAACTTGCTGTTTTTCTTGCTGTCTCCTTTATTTTCTTTGCAGTTTGCGAGGTCTGTTGCCATTTGTCCTGGTGTTCTTTCTTCGGCATACCACGAGGTGTTTTCACACCAGTTGCCATCTTCAGATTTTACCATTGGTGAATGTGGACGAATGGTTTGTTCATTTGCAGGCCTGTACAAGTCGTCACGATGAATATAACACCACAGACAGGGGAAGGTAGATACCGGTACGAGGTGGCCCAGGATCTTCGTGAGCCACTTATAATCTCCGAAGAGAAATACTCGGACCGGTTTTTCACATCCCCCTATCTGTAGTGTTGACTCATTCTGCTGCAAATGAACGAACTGTTCAGTGTACACACCAAACATAGCTTTCATGTTGGAATAGTTGTCAAATGCATTGTACATCGAAATTATTTCAGTTGTTGTTGCTGAGTTTGGTTTGTTGACATTGACAATCTGTGCCACCAATTTCATTGACGGACCGCCTTTATCACCCTATTGCAGAACAATCAGTATATTTCATTTCATTTCATTTCCTCCATAGCAAAACAATACAAAATAATAAACAAAAAATAAAAAATGAAATACATGTTTGTTGGATAAACAAAAGAAAAGTGAATTTAAGAAAATTATAATATATAATATATAATTCGTTAACTTTGTGTGCATTGTAAGCGTTCATTAATTGTTACGCCAAAAATGATAGAATAACCCTAACAAATGATTTATGATTTTCTTTTTCGTATGATACTCTTTTACTTTAAAAAAATTGATAATTTAATGTACTTGCACCTATTTTAGCCCATGCTTCGTTATGGAAAAATTGATGTTCCCATAAATTATCGTTTTGTTCGTGAATGTGAACAATATCCACGACTGGATCCACGGTCCAGGAACAAATGCGATGTTGGTTTCCTTTGCATTTGCGGCCCTTGGCATTACCAATTACCTAATAAAAGAATGTGATGTTATGTGGAGCGATAGATTACGGTATATGCGATAACATCAATTGGATTTCGAAAATAATAATCAGATTTATTCGGGCAACACCTTTCAATTCTTTGTACAGTTGTTGATCGCTTGCAAGTACCGTATTCCATGATTTGTCAAGAAAGTGCGGAGCTGGCGTAGTTTCTGCATTGGTAAACGCAGCAATAGCTTCAGATCTAGAGTTTCAATTGTGCTGAATTACTATATTAAAATGACACCCTAGGCCCTTGCTAGGCCGGAATTCATCAAGCACCCACGCCGGGACAGCGTCACCGACGCCGCCTCACAAAGCATCTTCCCGGGCCTAGCTTGACGTAGAAGTAGAGTTACAAATTACGCAGAATTCATGACTACAACCCCACTTAAGCAAATTTTAACAGTACATTAAATATTAATTTACGTAAAAATAAAGATTACTCATATGTTTATTTAAAATTTATATAAAATTATGATTTTTTAGGGTCACGAATTGATTCGTTTGTTATGAAAAGCCGTCAAATGGAAGGAAGCGACTATTATACCCCTATCCCTAAAGAGAAAGGTCCCAATAACTTAAACCAGATAAGACCAATTTCAATTACACATATCTTTGTGCGGATCCTAGAAAAATTTGTTGTCTCGCGGATTAAACCTACAATTGTTGCTCAAAAACAGTTTGGCAATCGACGAGGTGCCTCTACCAGTCATTACCTTACCAGTATGTTAGACTATCTCCCTCAAGGACTCAACCAACGACAGCAACAAGCAACAATAGTTGCAATCGACTATAGCAAAGCGTTCGACTTGATTGACCACACATCATTTCCAATTGGATAACATGGTTATCAACCCTGTTAAAAGTAAACGCATGAATATTACCTTTGATTTTATAATCTTTTACGACTTATTGATGTTCAGCATGAGATTTTAATATTTTTAACTGTTTTTTATTATTGTACAATTTGTATATGTAATTTACTCTCAATTCATATTTAAACAACTTAAATTCGCTTATTAGTGCCGTTTTATATATCAACATGATTCTAAATAAATAATGCAGCTAGCTGACTCTTTAAAATAATAAGTTTATATTAATTGCACACATCGTGTTCAGTTTAGAATGTTAATTTTTGAAGTTTACAATTAAAAAAAATGAATGTAAACTTACGATATATGATCAGCAGAATATTCAATATCAGTAACGTCGTAGAATGAAATAATATTATATAATATAAATTAATTAAAAATGCAATATAAACGGTAACTTCAAAATAGCGTGTGAACTCAATACAGTATAATAGGACAAAAAGAAATTGAAATTGAAAATAAGCGAGTTATAAAGGTAAATAACGCTCACTTACCAAAAACTTTTGATTCTGACACCCGCCGACAACTAGCGAACTTTCCAGAATGATTATTTTATAGTCTTCTAGGGGTTTCAATATATGATTAATCCGAATCTTCTATCAAAGAAGAGATCTGATGGGTCAATTTTTTTATATTTAAGCGCTACGAAATGCTATTTTGTATCGCAAATTAGCGAATTGGCACCTCATTAACACAAGTCCACGAGTTGAAGTGTGCGTGACGTCATCAAACAGTCCAATCAGCGGAATGTATTTTTATTAATAAATAGGAAAGATTTTCATATACCGTACATGATATTCCTGGTTCATTATCAGCCCCAAAAAAAAAAATCATAATTTGGATTGATTTTATTTTTTTCATTTTTTCATACACACAATAACAAGGTATATATTTAAATAATATGAAATTAAAGTCACTTAAATACGGTAGACATAGGCTAGGCCTACCCACACAGTGCATCGTAACTGAAAAAAATGTGGGGATTTCCCTTTTCATTGAATGTTCACTTGAAGTAGAGACTGATTATCAAACAAAATTATATCATTTGATTCTAATAAATATGTCTCAAATATCATTGTTTTATTATTACAATACCATTGTTTTGATTGTAAAATGTTTCAATTTTGACCTAGAAATAAGTGTGTCTTATACATCGACTACATAAAAAATACTAATATTTCAGTCTCCGTTATGGGTTCGTCTTATACACAGGTGCGACTTGTACACCGAAATATACGGTACTGTATTCATTGTATGTGGGTGTGTGTCGCGTGCGGTGATCATGTTTTTAGTGCAACAATTTTATTTGTTGTACAGTTGTTTGGGATGGTGTGATATGGACGCTCGTGATTTTGCATGCCAGTCAAGAACGATAGTTGCATGTTTAGGTCGATTCCGCGCCGGTGAGGAGAGATTCTGTATGGTGGGAAATAATTAATATGCCATGTGACCAACCAGCGATCAAATAACGTTTCGCTATTATTAATTAATATTTTAAAGTTCAAGTTGCATTGAACTGGTGGCACATCTTACCTCATCGTGGACAATTTTATTTTCAACAGGCCATATTTCTTGATACACAACACAAAAAGCCGGCCTACCTATATTTTTTTTGCGTTGGCCGTGAGTGCCCTTTCCGAGTTTTACCATAATAAAAACTACTGAAGTAGATAGAAAATAATGTCAAGAATATTTGTTTACATGACTCGGACGAGACGCAAAACTATCGCCTGTCTTCGTTGCAAGGGGATTTCCCTAAACCAGACCAACAAAACATCGAACATATTGTGTAACCAAAACAATATCGTCCCGGCCACCGTGCGTGGTAAATCTGTACATTAAAATACAGGGGTGTACACTTTTAATAATCAAGCTAAAAACGTTCCTCGATCGGAGGTCACTGAAAGTATTAAAGTCGCACCACCCCCGCCTCAATAATCGAGCTAGCCGCCTTCGTTGAAAAAAAATTGCACACACTCCTAGCCTAGCCTATCCTCCCGCTGCCGATCCGATCAAACACATGCAATTCAATACATTGGGAAAACAATTCCATTTGACACACACGCACCCTCTGATAAGAAATTTCAAACGACGTCGCGTGAGTACGAAGGATCGGCGGATCGTTGGAAAAACAATTCCTTTTGACGTACACGCACCCTCTGATAAGAAAATACCATGTGCGTTCCTGCATGGTGTAGTCCATTATACGTGTAAAATTAGGGGTGTCCACTTTTAGTACCAAAGTTAAACTGGCACCTCAACCCGAAGATCGTTGGAAGTATAATCCATATTTATATTTTATCGCACCCACCTCAATAATCCAGCCGACAGATCATCGAAAAATCTTGTTTAACAACGTCGTACACTAAATGAACAAACACGTTTTTACCGAACTCAAGGAAATGGTATAGTCCACAATACACGTGCAGAAGGCTAAACAGAGAGCGAGGGGTCGGCGTCCGTCCGTGTTTTGAATTCTTATAAATATGGATTATACTAACAAAAAAGCTTCAGAAATCGAAACTTGGAAAATAACAATAATTTATATTCTACTACATAATGTCATTGGCTTGATTTTTACCGTGGTTAACACTCTGTGTATGAATAGTTGTAGTTAAAGCCTACAAACAAATTGTTTTTGTATCATGTTTTCTCCGTCCGCTGCGCCTTAGTGCTTGCTGTTGTTAGGGTCTTTACCTGTTGGGCTTGGTTGGGCCTGGCTTCACATGCCTTTTTTGATCGCATTGTTTGAAACTAAACGAAACATTCAACACAGGACGGTAAACTGTAAACGCTAAACATCGTACCTTAATAATTATTATATGGATCGTAAATACACGTAATATTTATATGAAAGAAATTCAAAAAGATGTAGACAGTCCTCTCCTACTTAGTACTACTACTACTACTACTACGCAATCTGATGAATAGTGGAAATTCCCCTCAAAAATTTTGCAGGTAGAATTTTTTTTTTTTTTTTTAAATTCCACCCGGGCGCTCAACCGGAAACAAGCTATTTTTAAATTTTGGCCTAGGCTAGTTATTAAAATATTTTTTAATTTTGGCCTTGGTGCCCCTTCGATTTAAAACAAATGGCCTTGGTGCCCTCCCATTTGGCCTTGGTGCCCCTCAAATCAACGAAAACCGGAGGCCAAATGGCCTTGCCCCTAAAATCCCCAAATTTGAGGCCTGCCCAACTTCCTGATGATTTATTTGCATATCTTGCTGATAATATGATGGTTATGTACTGTACCATGGAGGAAATATATAATAAATATATAAGAAAGAAATAGGTGCTGCATAGGCAGGATCATGTATAAAAATAAAACAGACCAGTTTCTTGTTTCCGACTCAAAATAAAATATTTATTGAACGAGTACTTTCGACCATAGGTCATCATCAATCCGATGATGACCTATTGTCGAAAGTACTCGTACAATAAATATTTTATTTTGAGGCAGAAACAAGACATTGGTCTGTTTTAATAAATATATAGATAGACTGTACCAGTTATGACTGATAGGTAGAATAAATAAATAGGATTATTTGATTAGAAATTAATTTTTAAATACACGTAATCGCGTAATTTTTTGCGTAGCATGCTATTTTTATCATGTCAAAAGTTGCTTCATATTATGAAATACACTTTCGTAAAGGTCCATTTATTGCTTTAGATTAAATACATGGCATGCTCATCGACTCGATCAACAATGAATTTGTGTTAAAAACAATGGGCCTACTCCAACTTTCTGATGATTCATTTCCGTTGTGCAGTACTGTATGTCTATTATCCAGGGAAGAGTGTTTATAATAATAATAATAATATTTATTCGGCAAAAGTTCATAAAGTACATTTTACAATTCATCTTGCCAGGAGCAAGTAATAGGCATGAGCCCAAACAGAAAACTGCTCTTACTCCATCATTACTTATAAAATACAAAAATAACAAAACTAAGTAGCACAAATTAAGTCAAAATAAAACAAAACAAAACAAAGTTATAATGAGATACACCAATTAAAAATAAGTTGCATTATATAAACAATTACAACTTAATATTTTGAGATCAAATGTTTGGTGAGTTGGGCTTTAAAGTCTGAAATTGTAGCACATTGTTTAATTTCATTGGGAAGTTGCTCTCATAATCTAGGGAATTTAAAAATGTATTGGTCTTTGCCTTCCAATGTATTAACCGCCCTTCACACCTCTCACTTGATCTCACAAACTCATTAAAGGATGATGGACAGAGGCCATGCATTATTTTAAAACCTAATGTGAGTCTATACACTTTAAATATATCTTCAATACTTAAAATATTTAGGGTCTTTAACCTATATAAATATGAAGTGTCCCAATTTCCTTCTTTTCTGTACATAATTATTCTAGTGGCCTTTCTCTGAACCCTTTCAAGTCTATACATATGAGATATTTCAGTAGGTGCCCACATACAACAACAGTAAGTCACAACAGGTAGTATTAGTGCTTTGTAAAGATTTAGCATTGCCATCCAAGACATTGCTTTACTACATCTTGAAACAAAACCAAGAAGTTTGCTTGCCTTACTACAAACATAATCTACATGAGAGTGGCATGTTAATTTACTGTTGATATATACACCAAGTAGTTTGAATTCATGGACTCTTTCCGTTGAATCGGAATTGATATCGTAAGCAAATATGATGGGATCTTTACACCTGGATAAACTCATTGCTGCACATTTTGATGCATTTAATGGTAGTTTATTGAAAACTGACCATTCATAAATCTTATTTAAATCACTCTGTAACTTTATACAGTCTTCTAATTCATGAATAGGTCTTGAAATGGTATTGTCATCTGCAAATTGAAAAATTGAAGATTCTATACCATATTCAAGATCACTCACATACAATAGAAACAAAAGAGGGCCAAGAACTGACTCCTGGGGTACCCCTGATATTACATTCTTCCAATGCGATATTTCACCTCTATAGATAACTCTTTGTTTTCTATTTAAAAGAAAATCCTGAATCCATTTATTTAAACCTTTGTTTAAGCCAATATTGTTAAGTTTCTTAATCAGACGCTTATGGGGTACTTTATCAAAAGCAGATGAAAAATCTAAGAAAATTACATCTACTTGCTTACAATTTTTTGCATCTAAACTTTGAGCCCATGAATGAAACGCCTTAGTGAGTAACAATTCAGTACTATAAGCATGTCTAAAACCAAACTGATTATCTGATAATATACTATTAGCCTCTAAGAAATTATTGATTCGGGTACACACAAGTTTCTCCATAATTTTACAAACAATTGGTGTTAAAGACACAGGTCTGTAACTCTTAAAATTGCCTTTAGGTTTTCCATGCTTTTTGAAAACAGGTAAAACATTAGCAGTTTTCCACTGTTTTGGTAAAATGCCTTTTTCTAAAGATAAGTTAAAAAAGTCGCACAGCAATCGTGCTAGTTCTGCCCTACAAACCTTTAGAAATATGGGAAGTAAATTATCAGGTCCTGGAGATTTTGAAACAATTAAATAGTTTAATGCCTGATTAAACCTCCATCACATTAAATTTCTCAAGTTCCATATAATGCTAAGGGATAATATCAGAATTGCAGAGCAAGTCATCATCATCATTATTACTGAAATTACTAGAAAATTGATCATTGAACAAATTTGCTATCTCTCTAACATCTGTTACTATAGCATCATTAATCTTAAAACTTATAACTTGTGAATCTTGTCTAATTGCCCTAATATATGCCCAAAATTGCTTTATATTTGAAGTAGCCTTATTTGAGATGTCTAGAACATAATTTCTGTGACTACAATATATGGCTTTTTTCAGTTCCTTACTACAACACTTAAATCTATCTGTAGCTTCATTTGTTTTTAAAATCTTAGCCTTCCTATATAATTTTCTTTGTACAATGTTTCTTAATTTCTGTAGTAATCCATGGAAATGATTTAGTCTTATTTCTTTTCTTAATAGGCACAGATTCAGAAATAGCCTTGTTTATATTGTTCATTATACTATCCCAAATATTATTAATATTGTCAAACATAAAACAATTTTCCCAATTAAAATTAATTAATATGCTTTTCATCTTTAATTTCACTCTTTAATTCCCTGGTTTACACATTATAGTTTCTTAGGTTATGGATTATTAAATTCCATAAAAATAATCAGTTCATAGGCCAACATGTATTATTTTCCACAGTTTACTATATTTAAAAAAGTACCGTACATCAATCAATTTCAATAATTTATTTCCAAATGACAGACAAAAATATAATAAAAGATATATATATATATATATATATATTAATTCTCTGGTGCGCGTGCGTACAACTGAGGACTAGTGCTGTTCCGCCGTACCACGCCGAGAGTGTTAAAGAGTCGCTATCCAATCGAGTTTGAACAATACCATGAAAGCCCCAGTGGTCTAATGGTTAGGACATCTGCATATCAAGCAGGCGGGTCTCGGTTGGGGCGACTTTTTCTCATTCTCACAGATTTCCTCATCTTTATCGTTTCAAATTAATTAATTAAATTTCAGTATATCACCGGGCGGTTTAGGATTAATGTTCTTTGCCTCTTGTGTTTATATATATATATATATATAAAATATGTAAATACATAAATACAGTAAAACAACCAAAACAGTAAAACTCAAAAAGAAACTCACAAAATCACTTCATTAACTGACCACTGTCTGCCCCTTTTTACTGTGATTGATATTGGTTCCCTTTGAAAAAAAATTTACCGTCGTTTACCAGTGTTGAACAACGGTAAAACAACGTCGTACTAATCACCAAGGTTAATCACCTACTTACATGTTTTAATGGGTCTCATGGGGGTTTCATGATGGACTTTTAATTGGTTGCTGAAGGTAATCTATTAGTTGGCTTGTTTAACAATCACCAACTTACTGAATAGCTCCACCCTTCAAATATATAGACCAATGGCGAAGTCCAGTTTTAATTGAGGGTTGAAGACAAGTGTATTTAGTGACGTGACACGTGTCCTTCCCCGCTAGTTTTTATCAGATAGTTTTCTTGAAGAGAACAAAGCCCTCTATAGCCCAGTTGATGGTATAATAAAAAATATATAAAAAATAGAATAAAGCAAAGGGTAAGCCTATGTGACGTGAACTGGCCAAATCAGGAATGTAGATTATTTAATCATTCGCTGATATAATACGATAGGTAAAAATACAAATGATGGAGATACACAAGAAATATTAATTCTGTCCACTAAATACTATTCTAGTGTATAAGATTTTTTATTCGGTTATATTGCCGTATCACATGTTAGCTGTTCTTGTTAACTACGGTAAACTATACGGTGTTATCGAGTGTTAGGCCTAACTATAAAAACAACGGTATACTTGCCGTATCACATGGTTTAGATGGGTGAAATTTACGGATTTATCTATGAACAAAGTTCTCAAAACGTGGGTAAACGACTGTAAATATATTTACATAATGTATATAAAACGGTGGTATAAAATAAATGATTGTAAAGTGAAAATAGCGTGTCCGGTATTTTTTATTCAGACCAGTTAGCTGTTCTTGTTCACGACGGTAAACTACGGTGTTATCGAGTGTTAGGCCTAACTATAAAAACGGTATACTTGCCGTATCACATGGTTTAGATGGGTGAAATTTACGGATTTATCTATGAACAAAGTTCTCAAAGCGTGGGTAAACGACGGTAAATATATTTACATAATGTATATAAAACGGTGGTATATAAATGATTGTAAAGTGAAAATAGCGTGTCCGGAATTTTTTATTCGGACCAGTTATAGCTGTTCTTGTAAACGACGGTAAACTACGGTGTTATCGAGTGTTAGGCCTAACTATAAAAACAACGGTATAATTGCCGTATCACATGGTTTAGATGGGGGAAAAAAAAGTTCTCAAAATGGTATTAACTATTGGGAACGAAGAGATGTTCGTTTGTAAAATTACACTGAAAAAACTGTATCTATCTAAAACAATCGAGTTAGATGATGTTAAAATGATGTGGTATAAACAGGGAGATGGATGTCTCCCTGGTATAAATGAGGTAAAAATAGCGTGTCCGTATTTTTTTTATTTTACACTCTTCCCTGGATAAACCGCATTTTACAATAACCCAACAATTCGGTGATATGCATTTCATGCGTTCCGGGCCGAATCGGCCCGGGCCGAATCCGTCGTCCCGGGCCGAATCGTCCCGGGACGAATCGTTTTTTTTTCGTATATTCACGTTTAAATATATTTTTTTCTAAATTTATTTCAGTTTAGATCATAGGACTGCTGACTCTTAATTGTTTATTAACTTTATTGCAGTCCCTGACCAATTCATCTCTTTTTTATATTATGGTTTGTTGGTCAAATAAATAAATTAATAAAATGTAACACTGATATTAAGTTAACATTAAGAGAATACTATAATGAGAGAACGTACGACTGTAGTTATTTTATTTGATCATCAATGACAACACAATCTACAATAACCATGGAGTAATAACAAATTTGTATTTAGAAATAAACAATTGTATACGCCTAAAGTAATTCCAAAGGCGGCTGATAATGAGGAAATAACTATCATGCAAACAGTAGCGTGTTTAATTGCAAACGTGAATTGTATTATGCGATTAATAATGCTGATACAGTATTACTTAATCAAGTCAATCAATTCTCATGTATTTGATTGGTTAATTAATTAACCCCTAAAAAAGCTAAAACGAATGTATTGAGATATTGTAGTTCACTATAATATTATTTCTATGATTGAAGTAACCTAAACATTCGCTGACAAGAAAATCTACAAGAGCTTTAACTGAAAATAATGAATTTTTCTGGGGGAAAACATGAGTATAGCTTCTTATTATACAAACATTAAATCACTGTAATAAGTTTTCATGTAAATTAAGGATATTAATTAATATATAATATAAATATCATAACAATTACAATACTCACTCTTAGGTCTGTCACCCACGGAATCCTCACCCACGTAGGTAGTTTGAATTAACATTGGTCATCTTTGTTTCTATAACTCGGAGGCCGTATTAATGTAGACTAGAGAAACCCTTATTTCTCAATGTTTTTAAGTTATTTCAAATTTGATTCACGAACAAACCGCCGTTTGAGTTATTTTCACTACCTTGAGGCGAACCAATACTGAATGTATAATTTTAGATAAAACAAAATCACCTTTTAGGTAAATTAGGTATTAAAATTAGTTTATAAAAAAATATTAACCGAAACAATAAATATGATTATATTTTAATTGATTGACATATAGTTAGTTCAGTCTATTTTTGAAAATGAAAATTGTAATAAACAGGTAAATTGATTTTAATCTTTGCTGAATTTATTAATTTTAACTAGTAAGTTTTTAATTGTGCAGAATGGTGTCGAGTGGGACGACGCCACCATAACAGACCTAAGGCCAACAATGGCCATGAAACTTCGAATGGCCAGGCCTGAATTTGTAGCTGGAACAAAAGTGACATTACCAGGTCAAGGATGGCGAGGAGAAATCGTGAGTGTTGGAGGTATGACATGTTATTTGTTTAATTAAACATAACTGTGAAAGTAGTTTACCTCGTGAAAAAACCTTTTTACAGAAAGTAAGACTAGATATGGAACGGGAAAGTGTTATACATTTTGGGATCGAAGTTTATATATATATATACTATTAAAATTAATCAAAATAACAATACAACTAAACCAAAATAAATACTACATTCAAATATAAAATATAAGTTAATAATGTTAGACAGAGAGCAAAAGTTTAGAGCAAGTCAACCCATTTCAGCAGCCACTCTGAATCACAGTTCTTTCTGGCAATTTAATTTAACACATTTGCTTATTTTAATTGTATCTCCTTTGAGATCCAGTCATAAGCGTTGCCATTTTTTCTCAGTGTAATTTGCCTTTTCATTTTTCTACCGCATAGTTCAAAATCAACCAATCGTGATGATTTAAAACGGCTTTTTATAATTAATGTTTTTTTAAATTTTCATCTTTCCCTTGCGTTTGTAAATCCGGCCGCCGGATTACATCATAAACTGTAGGCCTAAAGATTTTTTACTCCGCCCACGCGACGCAACATGACGGATAAACCACGGAGGTAGACAATTATTTTTACCTCCATGGTCAAACATTGTTCATGTTAGAAGGTGGCCTACAGCCAACTTAGTGATCAGTTAATAGATGTATGTATTTATTCTCTTGTGTGTTGCAATATTGTAGTGGACTACAGTACTAATAACAAGGCCATATAGATGGCTGCAGTCGCGTGCTCATTAGTGTTTACCGACCAACCAACTGACCGAAATTACTGAACATGTTTAAAAATGTTGAAATGTTTAAAAACATTTATATTTTTTTAATTTACACGTGCGTAGCCTGTCACTCTTGACGTGCTCGTATAACGTAATTTCGAGTTGAAAAGTAAGTCAAGAAAACAGAAATCAGGCAAAAAGAGTGCGCAATAACATTTAACGCGCAGTGCGCGCGCAAAAATATGCGCACTCATGGCAATTTTGTAAACGCTTAAAATTGCCTGAAACATACTCTTATTTCATCGAAAATAAATTTTGAACATTTTAAGCGCGCGTACGCATGCGTTACATGCGCTACGCACTAATTGTATTGCCATATGATGATTTATGCCCTGAAATTTATGAGTACCAAATTTTATTTAATTGTGATTCATGGTTGTGAAGATATGATTACAAACGTGATTTCGTTAAATCGTGCGTAGACCGCGTAATTTTTTATTGCGCACCGTGAAAATATAACCACATCGATTCCTGGCCATAAGGAATATACTGTGAAAAATTGACTTAGCTAGATTAAACTGATATCAAGATAAGGTCAAAAAGCGATACGCATAGTGATACCGGACCGACAGACAGACCGACATAGTGAACTATAGAGTCGCGTCCACGCGACTAATAATTTAAGCTAGTGATCAGCAAAAACTATCACATTTTTTCCACTGGTAACAACACAAGTGACTGACCATGGACTCCATAGTTAGGACCTTATAAATTAGATAGGTCCATGGCACCGCAGATCCCGGCGGGGGACGGAGAACATTCCCCCCCCCCCCCCATATTTTTTTTAGTGGGGAATGTCCCCTCACTTTTCAATAGCAAAATTATTAAATTGTTGAAATGAAATAAAAGTAAACCATCTATTTCACGTATGGCGTATCGTATGTAATTTCAGAAAATACATACGAAGAAGCACTCAAGCAGCTATGTATTGTAGGCCTAAACAACGATCAGCGGTTCCACCGAGCACGTGCATATACAGTAGTGGAACCGCTGGTCGTTGTTTAGGCCTACAATACATAGCTGCATCTTGAGTGCTTGATATTTTGTTAATACTGTATTTGCGTGAGTTGTATTTAACGACGCGGAACGTCTAGGTACAATAGAATCACATTCTTTTTAATTAATTAATTCAATAGTTGAGAGCGATCCCTGGATTTCTTTTTCATCCATTGTAGTAGACATTAACAATTGTTTACTGATTTTTTTTGTCATGTTGAATTGTCCCTTGCAATGCAATGTACATTTAGTAAAGGAGGGATTTTAGTACGTTATTTTAAAATTTATTTTATTTAAAAAATATTTCAAAAATTATTTTTTAATTATACTTTGATAATATTGCATTTTTTAGAAACAAAAAAAGCATTGGACAGGATATCTGACTTAAGTGGTATATATGCAACACATTCAAATAAACATTTTCAGTAATATAACTACATATTACTGGAATAACTTCAGCCATAGCCAGAATTGAATAGGCACAATTAATAACCAAAACGACCTTGTGTTTTGTATCACTTTTACAGAAACTGCAAATTCAATTGCACCTGCTAAGAGTAAGTTTTTGTTTATTTTTTTTTGCCAATTACTACTGTAATAATTTGTTTGACATCAAATATGTCATTTAAAAAAAAGTAATTAATACATTTACTTATCATGCATTTTGTATCACTTTTACAGAAACTGCAAATTCAAATGCACCTGCTAAGAGTAAGTTTTTTTTTTTTGCCAATTACTACTGTAAAAATTCGTTTTACATCAAAATGTCATTTAAAAAAAAGTAATTAATACATTTACTTATCATGCATTTTGTATCACTTTTACAGAAAATGCAAATTCAACTGCACCTGCCAAGAGTAAGTTTTTTTTTGCCAATTACTACTGTAAAAATTTGTTTTACATCAAAATGTCATTTAAAAAAGGTAATTAATACATTTACTTATCATGCATTTTGTATCACTTTTACAGAAACTGCAAATTCAACTGCACCTGCCAAGAGTAAGTTTTTTTTTTGCCGATTACTACTGTAAAAATTTGTTTTACATCAAAATGTTATTTAAAAAAGGTAATTAATAAATTTACTTATCATGCATTTTGTATCACTTTTACAGAAACTGCAAATTCAACTGCACCTGCTAAGAGTAAGTTTTTGTTGTTTTTTTGGCCAATTACTACTGTAATAATTTGTTTTGACGTAAAAATGTCTTTTTTAAAAGAAAATTTCAACCCTGTAACACAATCACAGCAATATAATATAAAACTGCAATAATGGAATCATTACTTCCCTATTTAGACTAGTGCTAGTCAACTTGACACCTACAGTTTAAATTACTAAACAATCGTAACTGTTTTTTTTTTTACACAGTATCAACAGCAGCATTAAAAAAACGCAAGTATCTATTACAAGATTTTTACACTAACTACTACTACATACATAGCTTCTACAATAATTATTTAGTTTTTTAAGGTTGTCTGCAGTGACCAGTTTTATTAAATTGTATTTGATTCTCTTTTTTGCAGAACAAATCGAGCTGCAAAAAAAAGCCGAAAGACGGAATGTATTACAGATGCTGCGAGATGAAACTTCTGACAATGAATCCGATCATCATTCTTTTTCGGATTATTCTGTTTCGTCTCCATTGTCTGCTGATGATCAAAATATTGACTCCTCTATAGGCCCTCCTTTGCACGAATCATCAGGGCATTCTGTGCATATTTCTGACAACTCTGGACAATCTGAGTGTACGGTAAAGAAGTTGGTAGGCCAACTAAAACAGTTGTCAAACAAAGTTGATGACCTAACACTCAAGGTAAAACAATTATGTTGTTTCTGTAAAATAAAAATGTTGAAAATATTTATTTAAAAAAAACAATAATTAACAATACTTAATTACTTAAAGGTTGAAGCAATGCAAAGGAAAATTGATGCTCAACAACAACCCCTTCAGACATTGCCAAATGAAAATATACAGCCAGCTATCCCACGTAAGTTGTTAATTACAGTAGTGACAGTTATTCAAATTTCGAAAATTGAGATTACAAAAGTTTTCTTTTTATCATTTTGTTATTAGTAAAATAAACAATAAATTGATCACTCCATTACCAATCAGAGGATAGGATATCTGAAATACTATTACTTTTAGAGCACAGTATCTATTTAATTTCTTTTTATGCTGAAATAAAAAGTACCATTAAATAAGGGAATTGGCCCTGTTTTATAAGTGAAACATATGGAAAACATTCACTTTAAGGAAGAAAAACCTGTAAAACTGCCATGCTCTCAAATATTGTTTAGGAAATGTAGTTACTTTAATAATTAAATCAAAACATTAATGTAATTAATGCAAATCCTAGCTTATGTAATAAAGTATTTATAAAAAATGTAATATATTCAGTATTAATCCCTCTGATAAATAATGGAACAATCCATTTAGAGAGGTTCTCCTTCTACTAGATCTGCATTTTCTAGACACCTGTGTAACTGTATTTGGTTCCTTTTATAAATAGATTTTAGAAAATGAATTTTTGTTTTGTTTCATTACTCTAAGTGATGAAACAGCAAAATATAGTACTGTACAATAATTCAATATTAAAAATTTTTTTTTCTTTATTTTTTTTAGGTTTTCCCACCTAGGATTCGCCATTTGTGTGAAGGATGTGACAAAATGGGCATGTCAGTAAGAATACTTGTAAAGTATTTGTTTGATGATAATATGTTAGCAACACAAACAGTGACAGGCAAAGGAGAAGGCAAAGGACAGCTGGATCCCGAAAAAGTAAATTCTATAGTTGGTGAGTAACCAAATATTATAATATATTTCAATTTTCCCATCATTAATAACCTTTTTTTTTCATTTTGTGCCAATACTGTGGTATAGATACAGTATAATCAAATTAACCACAGCTAATAAATCATGTTGATGGATATAACTTTTAAATTTAGAATATTATGTTGAGTGCAATTTAAAACCCTTTCATTTCATACTCAGTTGACTTCTTCTATATTAACTACATTCTTATCACTTACATTTATAGCTTACGCTCTCATGCTGTACCCGGGTCGTACAAAATCTGAAGTCCGAATGATGATTGGGGTCAAAGCAAGAGAAGTCTCTAGACGGATCAATCGTGCTCCCAACGACACGCAACATGCACCACCACGCCTTTCTCCTCTGTAAAATCTTTACTTATGAACATCACTTTACGTAGAATATCATTTGTGTTTACATAGTAAGTAGCACTTTGTCTGAAAATAATAATTGTTATTTGAAATAGTAGGAAACGCATCCATTGCTGGTGACTAATTGAATTGTTAATAACAGTACACTTACTGGTTAAAAGTTACTTCTTTGGCATGGCTGCCTACAGTTGCTGATAACTTATGCAAATGCCATTCCTCTTCAAGGCCTTTTGCATATGCATTTTGAGAAATAATGTTTCCTTCTTGAATATATGCACTTGTTTTTCCTTCTTGTGTGCTAAAACTGAGAACTTTTCCATATAAAGTTCTGCCACGTCTCTTATATTCTACCACATAACCAATTCGACTCTTTAGTCTTTTCCATTGTGTGGAATAGATAGTTTCCCCATTAAATTTAATTTTGCTTGTGTTTTCTTTGTCTTCATTGATTTTTCTTTTTCTGGATTGACTGTATTAAATTTGAAAAGACAAATAGTATCGATAAAATTATTTTGGGAAAAAATAAAATATATCTAAATTAACAGTTTTATTAAATACAGTATTTGTTTTTTTGTGTTACAATGTAATGTGTATTTTCCACTTCTTTCACTATTATACATAGTTTATTTTTTTACTGTAATCTATACAAAATATTGTAATTACTATACCTTTTACCTTTGCCAAGAACACCACCAACTACATTTTGAACAGACTCTGATGTTGCCAGATTTTGTAAGGACCTTGCTCTTTGCAAAAGTTTGTAATTATTTACTATCTGTGGGCCAAGAAAATAGTCTTAAGAAGTAGCAATTTCATAGTACTATTCTCTTCGGACTATATCGTCCTGAGATGAGAAAAATATCATTCTCTCTGTCGTATATCAATTGTTATATTTCACCTCTTAGCAGAAATATTTGTATAATGTATGCAAGTTTAGCGATAAAAAAAGTATGTCTACCTGATCTGCAACGCATTTTGTGCCTCTTGCAAATTTGCACATTTGACCACAGTTGCTTTCAAAAGAGAAACATCCAAATGTCCAAATTGGACCACATTCTTCGACACATTCTGTCAGATGTTCACATACATTGTGAACATTCATTGTGCAGTTTTCACAACCTAAAAATATAAAAATACAATATTAAATTAAATCACAATTACAAACAGGTTAAATAAATTTTAATCAGTCTTTCAATCATGATTTAATTTAATAAATTAATGTATATATCGGCCGGTTACCACAATCGCAGTGAGTTCTCGGCCGGTTACCACAATCGCAGTGAGTTCTCGGCCGGTTACCACAATCGCAGTGAGTTCTCGGCCGGTTACCACAATCGCAGTGAGTTCTCGGCCGGTTACCACAATCGCAGTGAGTTCTCGGCCGGTTACCACAATCGCAATGAGTTCTCGGCCGGTTACCACAATCGCAATGAGTAGCTTGCCTTCTCCTGTTATATGTATAAAGTATTTGCCTGCGCCTAAGCCTCATCTGTTTCCTCCTCTGATAACTAACATCGGGCTGCTACCTTTTAGTTTTGCGTCCAGCTCCCTACTCCCTCTCATTGTCCTTTGTAAACCAAACCACAACTCCACGATTTGCATAATAATGCACGCTACAGTACTAATTTGCATCATAATACAGTATGACACTTTTACGGATAAAATGGATTACAGTCGCACCTTCACGTCATCATTAAATTCAAAAAGTTATCAGGAGTTATATCTCTTTCGTAAAAGCTCATCGCCTTTGAAATAGAGCGCATCTCAGTTTTACGTGCCCAAGATTCTTAAAATTGTTATTAATGTAATTATTTAGATACTTATCTTCAAAAATAGTTTTCTTTATATGTCAATTTGATGACGTCACCATGTTAGAAATTTGATTTAAAAGATGGGTCTCGTAATTTCATATATGCTACGCTGTATATAACATATACAGTGTGTTCTGTAAATACAGTATGTCAGCACTGTAAACATATTTAATTCATGTCATAATCATAGGATGGATGGCATAATAATTGCCGGCGTTCATATTTTAACGACATATGTCCATGTTGCGTTTGCGTGGATAACCCCCAAATCTTTCTTAAAAAATAGTGTTTTGTTCAATAATCAATAAACAAACTTACCATAGTAGGTCTTGTAAAGCTGGTAGAATTTACAAAATAACGTCTTTGCAGATTTTAGTTCATTCGGTGTTATTTCCTCCCGCAAACTAATATGCAATGCGGTGGCGAACATTGCAAAATGTGTGTAGTAATCGTCAGGTAGTATTCCTTTGAATACTACACAACCATAATACAAGCACAATGAACGGAATTCAGAGGCTGTAAAAAAATGATACAGTATTTGCAAGTTAATTCACATTTAATCGTGTTTTAAGTTCTGTATTTTTCAGCATTATAACAATTTAAGAAATGACCTCAACAAATATCAACAATAAATCGATTCACTAAAAAGCCTGTTTTCCTGAGTCCACGTTATTCAACGCTTACTATCATCGTTTGAAAACGTAAATATCGAGTACTGTGTGCGCAACAATTGGCCAGGCCCAGGTGCGGAAGCTCCGGTGTTTTAGAGCATTTTAGGCATACAGAAGTAAATTTCATATACTATAGTACAATTTTAGTTCATGATCTAAATACAAACTCAAAAATAAATTGTAGAATGGAAAATATACGCCAACTGCGAAAGTACTCCATGCACGTACAGGACAAGCGGTGGCGTAAAAAAAATTACCAAAATGCATTTAATTCGTGAAGCTTTGTAATTTTGTTGTATGAACGGGCGCGATATAGTGCAGGCTTTATTCTAGGCGTAGGATGTTATAAACAACCCAACAAATGTGAAAGAGGGCACTTGTAAAGCGAGGCTTGTTGCGAATGAATTGCCGATTCTTACAAAGGGAGGATACCGCCTCGTAGTATGTAGCATGGCCCAGAGATTGACGCTCGTGAGTTGGGCCAACTTCTAATCAAAATATAATGTTAATATTTTCATACCGTATTTTTGTAGACGGTTTACTATAATATTGAATATTGGTTACTAACAAAAAGAGATAAATATTTTAGTTATGTAGGCCTGTTGCGCCTGACTAAACCCGACTGACCACACACGTCCTGATAGCGTCTAATAACGTCTTAAGTCATGAAAAATAAAGATTTATAAAATGATCCTTTTTACAGGCCATTTTTAGTCGCGTGGACGCGACTCTATAGTTCACTATGTCGGTCTGTCGGTCTGTCTGTCGGTCCGGTATCACTATGCATTGTAGCACGCGACTTAATGGCTGTTGGTCTTGTTAATATTCACTTTAATTGAATTACAGTTTCTTCAATCAAGTACTGTAAATAATTTTTGTGTCGATCCAATTGTTTTGTCAGATTGAATAACTATAGTATTATGTTACATTAAAATGGTATATTCATGAAAATATATATATATTTAAGAATGTGAATACTTAAACAAACGTACCTTTGAAATTTGCGAAATTTTTGCTAATTGGCCGAGTCGACCTTGTTACATCGTCTGTGGGTTTTATTGTAACAAGTCGGTCATCAACCTCGGCCAATCGGTCACCGATGTAATATGACGCCTTGGTATTGGTGATCCACATTTTTATTAATGCTTTCATAACGCCAGAACAAGCACCATGCAGATAATCTACCTGCACATGTGTTGATGGGTCTACACCGTGAATAAACGAAAGGACCGATGGACCTTTGATCCCTTTAACCTGTAAACACAGAAAACATGGTTTTATTTCTAAAATTAAACTAGATTTTAATTTGTCTGACCAGGGAAGAGTGGAATAATTTCACTCTTTCCTGGTCTGACGAATAGGTGATCTTTTTGATACCATATCATAATAAATAGCGCTGAATTGTGTAGGCCACTGTAGTGTAGCATATGTGAAATGGGACCCACTAAGCTTAACAAATTGGGGTCATCATTCAGGAACTTGCATTAAATTGCCGATTGGAGAACGCGTATACTGTATATATATATTATTAGTTTGGCTTCCAGACGGAGCTTTGACTTAATATTAGTAAAAAGATAAATATTTTGGCTGGCACATATGGCGTTTCATACTTATGATCGGTCAGAAAAACATCGACAAGCCTCGAAATACTGTAACTACAGACTTGGGGCAAGTCTAATTGTTATTATGTGATTTATATCTGATAAGCGGCGTGAATATACAAAATGGTACATTCATGACGTCACGCTGAAAAGCTTACTATGGATGGCCAGTTTTTATTATGTTATGTGAGAGATATTTTAAACATTTGAAAATTAGTGATATTGACCTTTTAGATAGATAAATACATAGATAAAACGATTTATACATTAAAAAATGGTGAACTTTTAAGATAAACTGAACTACAATTAACTTACTGGTTCCTTGTTATTTCCAGTTAATGCCTCTTTGGCCTGCTCTTCCATTCGCTCTTTAGAGCGTTTTATCGGCGGTTCTGCTTCCCGTACGTATGCCGTTACGTGCCCCTTTCCCTTTTTAACAACTTTCCCCTCCGCTTCACATCGACCACACCCATACCTCCCATTAAATTGGGCCATGTTTTTGACCATGCTCATGGCTGGCAAATCCATTGTTGCTGCCAACAATTTAATACGAATGGTTTCATTTGCCACCAGTACGCCTACAAGATATAGAATTTACAAAGATAATTTACCTATACATTACATTCATACTGTAGTTCAGAGCGATATATTATAGTCCTTCAAAATTGTAAGGAATTTATAATACACATAAATTCCATTACAATTTTTTTTATGTAGCCTATCCAAAAATCTGGGCAATTTCCGGTTTCACACAAAAAATGGTATATTTTAGGGTTTTTATGTATCTGTAGTGTGTATCACCATATAAGTATGTACAGCATTAGAAAACCAATAATCACCAATATATGGATTTTTTTTGGTAAATATCTCGACGTACCTTTTTCATATACATGGTTAAACGTTGGTATGAGTGTGGACATCAGTGAGCTGACAAGGGGCTTTCCCTTACCGCACCACAAACCAAATATAACGACCCTTTCCTTGCAAAACCTGTTGGAATTTAGTAACAAAATGTAGCTTAGACTAATTAATAAAGCTTTTCAAATTATATCTACATAAATAATATATATGATAAAAGCCCTGCCAAAGTTTTTTATCGTTTGATTTAGCTGTTATTACTGTTGAAATTTTTTGGTATAGATATTTCTCATACGACCTTCTGTTCAATGGTTATTTTTAAAAACAACATTATGTCCAAAATTCCCATGCAAAGACATTGCTCACATGCCTGTTTGCTACAACAATTTGCCACCCAGTTCGGCCACGTGACAATTAGTATCAACGCATCGTCAAGTAATCAGTTTATGTCATTCCCCAGGTTATTAACATTGTGATTATGGCTAACTTGCTGTCTGGCTGCTTCATTTGATTCATTGAATGTAAAGATATAATAATTAAAGTTTAATACTTGCTGAAACCTTACTAATAGTGTTCATCATATCAATTATGACTATTATTCACTTTAATTTATTACGCTTTATACTGTATTTTTTTTTATTGAATTTGTTTCAAATCAATTTCAAATCCAGTTCAGGTAGTACCCCTCCTCTGTGACAAACATTATCAGGGACATCCATTTTAAGGGGACTTTTTCTTGTAAGTCTGTTTTTAATGGTTAACTAAAATACACCATTTGACAATGTGATTTTATCAGTATAGGCCGATGTAGATAATTGTGCTTAAAGTTCACCAAAAACATGTGCGAAATTATGTTTCTATAACTTAATTTTATTTTCAATATTGTAGTTTAAAAAAAAATTAACATTTCTGTGTCGTTTGCTATTTCCATATTAAAGAAATTGGCGGCATGTGCGAAACAGAAAATAAATTGAAATACGACATTTTGTATGCCTATCGTTCATTAACGTTATTTTTTCCCAGGACTGGCCAAGGCAAAGGGTTGGAATATCGACTTGATATATGTATTGAGGCAGAAACAACTAGGGCCTAATACACTTTTATTGAAAACTAATAATACATTAAAATATTATGCTTGTTTGGGACGTTTCGAACTGGAAAAAATGTGAGCAGAACCCCTGTTTATTGTTTATTAAAAACAGAGTTGCTGTGAATTTAGGCCTGGGGTAGATCTGTCGCACCAAGTTCATTGGACTGGTTCTGGCTACCAATCGGTCCAGCCGTATTATCGATAGATTTACGTATCGTAAATAAAAGCATACAAATGATCGGTGGCTTTACTCTTAAAGCTTCCCCCACGAAATTTAATTAGCCTATGTACTGTATAAGTTAATTTATATAAAATCAAATTTGTAATGTACTATGTAATTAAAACAAATTGAAAATGTGGATTTGTACATACCGCATCTTAGGGGGTAGCTCATTAATATATCCTTGGATTGGCCAAATCGACACTCTGGAGCTATCCCAGACTTGTGCCCCATCGATATGCCAAACCATTGTAAGGTTATTGATATTGGTGCAGTAGCCACCAGGTTTCAGTAGTTCCTTATACATTCTTCCATCATAAATGTCACAGATTCCGGATTTGCTCACTTTTCTAGGTGTTTTTAACACCTCTACAACTTTAGGATCTGCAAAAAGAAAATTATAATCACTTTGAAAGTATGGATTAATTTGCCGGAAATCAAGTATATCAAATCAAATATATTCCTTAAATATTTAACTTAAAAACTATTATACACCCCATATAAAAAATAGATTTTTCAAATTATGAAAATCGAAAGTTGTATGCTGTGCGCAATTTTAACGGTTTGCGCAATAAAATGTGAATACAAAATTGTACGGTAGTGAAACGTGTAGGCATAAAATTAAAAGGGAAAGCGCACCAGTCCCTCTATCGCGGCAACATTACGTTAAATTTTCATAACCTTCACGTTTTATAAAATACTCAATAATACCTTGCTCTATTTAAAATTTTCTGCGAAATAATTTATATTGAATATTTTGATTCAAATTGTCCAAGGAAATCCTAGCGCTATACAAATTGCGCATACCGTTCAAATTGCGCATTATCCAATCACATAAGAATGCGTATATACCTAAAGAGTGCCCAGTGTTTCTTTACTAACTCCTATATGTCATTATCACACAAAAGAGTGATAAACCTAATTTCAACTTATATCGTGGCACGTAGTGACTAAATAAGGAATTTAATTATCTACGGTAATTGTTTGTGTTCGCTGTAAATGTTAACCGTTTAATACAACCATTATATAACAAAGATTTCCTGATTTTTATTTTATATAAATTAGACCAATAAAAGATAAATTGAATTGAATAATATGGAAAAGAAAAAGCATTGTTTTACATACTCACCCTTGTGTATTTCTTCCAATTGACTGGCAACGTCTAATGTCAACAAGTAGGATTCATTTTTGTTGCCTTGTTTGTTGCACACCGGGCAAATCAAATTTTCTAAAACACTGCAGCAGTCCACACAAGTTTGATAACGAGTAACTTGACTTTCCTTTTCAACGTCGAAAATTTTTTTAAAGAAGTACAAGGATTGCAAGTGTTTTACCGACCGTGCGTGTTGTTTGGGCATATGTTGACAAATAATATTTAATAAAAAAATCATATCGGCATCCGTTGCATTACACTGGATCCTATATCCAAGTAGCATTGTAACGCTCTCAAGAGCTGAAATTTGCGAACCTGGATACAATTCGCCGTACCCATTCAGTTCAGACACCATGTCACTCCAGGAACATTGCCAATCGGGGCTAATTGTGCGGTTGTTCGAATTATCCGTGTTTGAAAATTGCATAAAAAAAAATTATACTGTGTGACTTAACGCTGCAAATTAGAAAGTGTTTATGGCATTTGAACTTCGCGCGTTTGACCACTGGTATTTTACCACTGGTTAGATTATAATACATAACCAATGACAAGTGGACATACCGTGTCAAATTTCGGGCCAAGGTTTTCGCGTTCTAATGGTCATACAAAAAAGTTATAGGCCTCCAGTACAGCTGAGAACCTGAGATTTCAATAAACTGGGATATTTAAAAAAAAATAAATGTATGCCTCGATGCCACCCAGTGTGGATAGTGATAGTATTATTAGTATAAGGCTGGTGACTATGATTTCATCAACATTATCAATTTGTTTTATATTATACTCATAGAACAAAAATTCGTATAGTTTTAGCAACCTATTTATAAATTATAGAGCCTGCTGTAGGCCTTCTCCGTGATTTTATTTGTCCATGTTTAAATGTCTATAGGCTATATAGTGCATTGACTGTCTATTTCGTAATAATTTACTAATTCCATAACTAACGAAAATGAACCGTATAGCCTAAGAATGATGGGAGTGGGAAAACATTCTCACCGAACCTCAACTCATTTTTTAAGCTGACAATGAAGCATTAATTGAAACTTGAGTCATTATTTAAATTGTTCCATTAATTGTCAAGGAGATCCGTGAACAATTATTTTTACTTCCCTTTTTACAACTAAATACTACTAAATACATTTTTTCTTGTGTGGAATCACCCCACTTTTATTTATTTTTTCAACATAAAAAAAATTCAATATAAAAAAAAAATGTACATGCACATGAAACACAACATTTGACAAATTATTAAATTATTTAAATGTCTTTCCACGGTTCCGAACGTTTACTGGGGGTCAGATGAGTTGCAGTGGATCGTTGTACTGGGGAATTTTCCTCTTATGGTTATACCAATTATATACTAAATGTGTTTACACAATGCTTAAATGTGCGGGATACAGTTCCCCGTATCCACTCGCCATAAATTAGGTTCATGATGTTCACAGTTTCATGGTCATTAGACATTGCAAACCAAGTTACTTGTCGCCTGTACAGCTGAAGTTCTAATTAATAGGGATAATTGAGAAATACCTTAAAGGGTACTGTAGTTCTTTAGGGCAAAACTGCCTGTGTACTGATATTCATTAAAAATACATTATTTGTTTACGGACCTATCGAGTATATATAACAAACAATGATATCTTAAACAATGCCGAGTGTTATTTTTTATTTATTAAGTAATAAAAACAAATAGGCTAAAACACAAACAAAACAATGTACAATGGAGTGGGCATAGTCTATCTGTGAATTTTCTAATCAATGTTGGAACGTTGTTTAAACCGCCTTGTAATCAATATTGGAGGTACTGCTGATTATATACATTAGTATACAGTATGTCAAATTACATTATGTATAAAAAAATAAATACTGTATATAAATTAATTGTTCACCAAATGAATTAAAATTATTAGCACGTTTGTCAATTGAAGTCGTTGCAAAAAAATGTCAAAGAAATAAATGAATTCTTACTCGCCTACTCCGGACCTGGAATCTAACAATGGAATTTGAAATGTTGATTAATTAATCGTGTTGTTCTGGGAAAATCTGGGTAGGGCTACTTAAAAAAGTTAATCCCTTGTGTAGGTCATTTTGCCCAGACCTGATGATTCCGTTGACATCTGTTAAAATTATTAACATTAATGAAAAAGGGGAGTAAACATAATATGACGTCACAAACATTATTTGCTGGGTCAGTTAAAAAGACCAGTACGAGCATAGCCCTCTTACACTGTTAAAATAATGGAGGTAGTACAAAGTTATATTGATCCTGTGTTAGTTAATCCTCAAGTGCTTACAAATATGTTATCTGTTGAAGACCGACACTGCATAAACTGTGACTACTTTCAATTTCAAAACGATTTGAAACCGTATATGCGGAGAATGGTTGCCGATTGGATGTTAGAAGTATGTGAAATCCAGAGATGTGAGGACGATGTTTTCACCATTGCGATGAACTATTTTGATAGAATTTTGTCAAAAACAAAATATCGCAAGAAAAACCTGCAGCTGTTGGGCGCTGGATGTCTATTCGTCGCATCCAAACTGAAACAAACAGTACCATTTACAGCCGAAACCCTGATAGACTACACGGACAATTCAATTACGTACCAACAACTTATGGAAATCGAGGTTTCTATTGTGAAGGACCTGAACTGGTACCTTTCACCAATTACTCCACATGATGTATTGGAACAAGTGCTTAGTGCATTAAACATTCAACATAAGTACATCACTTCAATAACAAGGAAATGTAATGCTGTTATATATTTGTGTATCAAAGACTACTCATTCGCCACTTATCCACCTTCTTTGATAGTTGCGGGGTGTACCATGTACTTATTGGAAGACGTGATGCCAAACCTTACATCAAAGCTAACCGGGCTGACAGAAATAGGATCTGAGAACATTATTAAATGCAGAGACAAAATCGAACTGATTGCCAAGAGTTCAGAGGGAAAGAAAAGAAAACGTTGAATGAATTATGACTTTTTGAATTTTTAACAATATTTTTACTTTACTAAAGACGTTTTTTACTTCCGAATACTTATTGACATTAAATTACAATAAACTTAATTTTCGCATTATCATTAACAAAATAAGTTTAATGAATTACTTCTTCAGTCTTTTTTGTAAATATAATATTATTTTGTTGTATGCCATGCTAAAAATTCCCTACTGGTTATAACCTACGGTATCTTTCGGTTATATCCTGTTATGTTTATTTGCTTTTCGTCGTTCATTGTTCTGTATGCCTATGTGCCTTTAATTGATGTTTTTGAAAATAAATTGTATGATTTCTGACATGACGTATTATACAATTTTTATTTTTAGTACTGTATTTTTTAAGGGATGTCGATAACGCTGTATAATACATAATCTCATTAGGTTAGATGTTTTGTCGCGATGTTAAATCGTGTTCAAAATATAGTTAATTGTTTTCACAACCCAGTTTGTTATTGTACAATATGATCCTTATAACGTTTTAATTTAGCTTACATTGTTCGTAAGTT
Source organism: Antedon bifida (assembly GCF_963402885.1). Lineage (NCBI taxonomy): Eukaryota > Metazoa > Echinodermata > Crinoidea > Comatulida > Antedonidae > Antedon > Antedon bifida. The sequence goes on along the minus strand of NC_136228.1, from coordinate 20,995,498 downwards.
GCGCATAGACGGGAAACACTACATGCAAATTAACTAAACCCGGCTACAAACAACTGCGACTTAGGCCTACTCCCTCTCACTAACAACCGCATTAGGCCTATAGCACAGAGTTACTCCATGTAGTAAAGGCTTGTGGTTGTTTTCAAAAATGAATTCATAAATGAGAACAAACATTACAGTTTCGTTTCAATTACCACTATAAACGGTAAATTGAAGACTAAATTATTATGTTTAAATGATTATGCCATGTAAGTTTTACTTCAAGTGATAAGCCTATGTATAACACGACGTTGTTCACGTTTGTTGTGTTAAAAACGATACAGATAAAAAAAAACGTTGACAATCCCTAGGCGCAGACCCAGAGGGGGGAAGTGGTGGTGGTACCAAAACATGTCCCCCGGTCAATTTTGTTTTTAAAAATGAGTGGACGGAGAGGGATAGAATAAGTAAATCCGTTCAAAAAAGTTTAACAAAACTATAGTAGGCCTAACGTCAACTAGTTAACTAGATCGTAAACCTAAATGTAATGCTTTTTTTTTGTGCATGTTTGCTGAGACAACGCAATATATTGTAGCAAGTAGGAGAGTGAATTGCCAATAGCGCCTGAAAATTAACTCATTTTGGTCCCTGGATGTAACATGATACACTCTGGGCAAATTAATGTCCAAATAATACTATACTGTATTGCGGTAGCGAAAGTTAACCGATTAGTAGGTCTACCGTATCTATGTTTATCGTTGGAATGGAACGATACGATGTACTACAGAATGTTTCACATACTAATTAGTGATTAATTATTGTAGGCTGATCTGAACGTTACGTTCATCTCAGAAATTATTATTGAATACTCATGCGCATCGGAAATTTCCTGTAATGATGTTTATATTGTTTTTCCAATGTCAGTTTTAAGGCAATGATAATTAGCACTGTAGGCCTATGCCTGTAATAACGTAACTTGTTGTATTGTGGATTTGAACAGAGGCAATATACCGTAGTGGTGTTACAATTTTTTTTCTTCTTATTCATAAGTAATTTTTAATTTTTTAGACACATGTAGGCCTAATCCCAAATGCAAGGATAGCTGAATTTTATATAACGCAACGTTGCTCAACGTTGTTGTGGATTTGAAATGAGGCAGGGTAAACATTCGCCGACAATTCATTGGAAACATAGACTAATATTACAAATTTCATGTTTTGGTTCATATAGGTAATATTAAATGTCTATATTTTTAGACACATGTCATTCTAAATGCAAGGGTATAGTTGAATTTTATATAACACAACGTTGCTCAACGTTGTTGTGGATTTGAAACGAGGCAGACTAAACATTCGCCGACAATTCATTGGAAACATAGGCCTAGAGCGATATTACAAATTTCATGTTTTGGTTCATAGGTAATATTAAATGTCTATATTTTTTAATTCATTGGACACATAGAGTGATTCTAAAATAAGGCAATAAGAGGAGATTTCATGTTTTGGTTCATAGGTAATATTAAATGTCTATATTTTTTAATTCATTGGAAACATAGAGTGATTCTACAACAAGGCAATAAGAGGAGATTTCATGTTTTGGTTCATAGGTAATATTAAATGTCTATATTTTTAAACACATGTCATTCTAAATGCAAGGGTAGTTGAATTTTATATAACACAACGTTGCTCAACGTTGTTGTGGATTTGAAACGAGGAAGGCTAAACATTCGCCGACAATTCATTGGAAACATATAGAGCGATATTACAAATTTCATGTTTTGGTTCATAGGTAATATTAAATGTCTATATTTTTTAATTCATTGGAAACATAGAGTGATTCTACAACAAGGCAATAAGAGGAGATTTGATGTTTTGGTTCATAGGTAATATTAAATGTCTATATTTTTAAACACATGTCATTCTAAATGCAAGGGTAGTTGAATTTTATATAACACAACGTTGCTCAACGTTGTTGTGGATTTGAAACGAGGAAGGCTAAACATTCGCCGACAATTTATTGACAACATAGACTGATATTACAAATTTCATGTTTTGGTTCATAGGTAATATTAAATGTCTATATTTTTAAACACATGTCATTCTAAATGCAAGGGTAGTTGAAATTTATATAAAGCAACGTTGCTCAACGTTGTTGTGGATTTGAAACGAGGCAGACTAAACGTTCGCCGACAATTCATTGGAAATATATAGAGCGATATTACAAATTTCATGTTTTGGTTCATAGGTAATATTAAATGTCTATATTTTTTAATTCATTGGAAACATAGAGTGATTCTACAACAAGGCAATAAGAGGAGATTTGATGTTTTGGTTCATAGGTAATATTAAATGTCTATATTTTTAAACACATGTCATTCTAAATGCAAGGGTATAGTTGAATTTTATATAACACAACGTTGCTCAACGTTGTTGTGGATTTGAAACGAGGAAGGCTAAACATTCGCCGACAATTCATTGGAAACATATAGAGCGATATTACAAATTTCATGTTTTGGTTCATAGGTAATATTAAATGTCTATATTTTTTAATTCATTGGAAACATAGAGTGATTCTATAACAAGGCAATAAGAGGAGATTTGATGTTTTGGTTCATAGGTAATATTAAATGTCTATATTTTTAAACACATGTCATTCTAAATGCAAGGGTAGTTGAATTTTATATAACACAACGTTGCTCAACGTTGTTGTGGATTTGAAACGAGGAAGGCTAAACATTCGCCGACAATTCATTGACAACATAGACTGATATTACAAATTTCATGTTTTGGTTCATAGGTAATATTAAATGTCTATATTTTTAAACACATGTCATTCTAAATGCAAGGGTAGTTGAAATTTGTATAAAGCAACGTTGCTCAACGTTGTTGTGGATTTGAAACGAGGCAGACTAAACGTTCGCCGACAATTCATTGGAAACATAGGCCTACCCGCTGGAAAAAAGTTCGACAGTTTAGACACAAACGCGCTACCGCGTCGACGTCTATTTGTAGATTAGGGAAATCACCAAATATATGTTGCCAGGAAGCTCCGATACAGGCACACTTCACACCCGATAAGAGCTGATAAGTTGTTTATCTCCCTTTGAATTGTTGGGTGTGTTATGTTTTGATTGACAGATTTGCATTTACAAGACTTAAACATAGTTATTGTCCATCAATTGTGCCCCCTATATTTCTTTAACAACGAAAATTATAGGCTACGCAAATAATATCAGGCTATCTTTTAGGCCTCCTCCACAGGCCCACGTTAGACTTGGAAGAAAACTTAATCAAGGCTAGGCCTAGGTCTGTGTGTATTATAAACCTGACCATGGCCTAAGACTAGATTTTAGCTATTTAAATGTTTGTGGTTCAAAATAGTTAATTTAATAATGAAAACAAACAGTATTTTACTGGTAAGCAGATTCGTTATCAAAACGATGACAGTTCGATGTCGCCACGGCGGCGGCCAGAGTGCAGTCAGTAGTCTACGAAGTACGTATCGACGCGTGGTGGTGGTGTTGTTTAGTGACATACCTGCTGCTGTAACATAGGCGCGCCTACAGTACCCCGAAAATGAGTAAAATTTTTAATGTAGGCCTAACCGCACACTGAAACAGCTGAATAAAATTTAATTTTGTGTATTACATACTATTACTACACATTTCGATAACAAACACATACGAAATTAGCTCCTTCCATATTATTGTTACTCCATTTAATAAACGATAGCAATTCGATGTCGGAAATTGATCGACATTGAATGTTGTTGAACTGTTGAGTTATTAATGGCAACTAACATGATGAGTTAACCTAAAATGTATTGTAATAGTTTTTTTGTATAGTTTACCCCATATCCATTTCTAGTATGGTGATAAAACATGCGCTCTTATTGACGTGTATGTAGTCCTATGTAGGCCTTACCCTCAGTAGACGATAACAGTTCGATGTCGAAAAGTTATCGACAATGTGTTCTACAATGGAGTGATGACTTTATTGAAGAACACGGTCGCAGTTGTACAAGTGAACTGAATATTATTAATCTGATTGTTTCATTTCGTTCCGATGTATACACCACGTATTTCGAGGATAGTTGGGTATAATAAAAGCAAGCGATCTCATTAATTTTGATTTCTGTATTGTACTATAAGGATTCAGATAGCAGTTCGATGTCGAAAAGTTATCGACATTGTGTTCTACCATAGAATGATTATACTAGAACAGGGTCACAGTTCTACGACGAGTTAACAGAAGATTCTTTTTTTTTCGATAACTACGAGTTAACTGAAGGTTATTATTCGTAATTATTGTTTTTATTTTTTTTATACACGGCACGCATTTCGAGGATAGTTAATTAAAAGCAAGCGATCTCATTTTTATTTTTATTGTACCCTGAATGAGCGTCGTGGATTCTGTTACGTAAGCCAGACGATAGCATTTCGATGTCGAAATGTTATCGACATTGTGTCCTACCATGGAGTGATTACTCCATGGTAGAACAGGGCCACAGTTTTAACTAAATATTATTAATATTGTTGTTTCATTTTGTTTGGTTATAAAATTTTACACCACACGAAATTTGGAAGAAAAGTGGACATCCTGGGTAATAAATTCAAGTGATCTTATTTTTGTATTGTACACGTGTATCGCTAATTCTGTTACGTAAGCCAGACGATAGCAATTCGATGTCGAAATGTTATCGACATTGTGTTCTACCATGGAGTGATTACTCCATGGTAGAACAGGTCACAGTTCGACGACAAGTTAACTGAAGATTATTATTAATCTTAATAATTGTTTTTTTTTATACACGGCACGCATTTCGAGGATAGTTAATTAAAAGCAAGCGATCTCATTTTTATTTTTATTGCACCCTGAATGAGCGTCGTGGATTCTGTTACGTAAGCCAGACGATAGCATTTCGATGTCGAAATGTTATCGACATTGTGTTCTACCATGGAGTGATTACTCCATGGCAGAACAGGGCCACAGTTTTAACTAAATGTTATTAATCTTGTTGTTTCATTTTTTTTGGTTATAAAATTTTACACCACACGTATTTTGAGGAAATGTGGACATCCTGGGTAATAAATTCAAGTGATCTTATTTTTGTATTGTACACGTGTATCGCTAATTCTGCTACGTAAGCCAGACGATAGCAATTCGATGTAGAAATATTATCGACATTGTGTTCTACCATGGAGTGATTGCTCCATGGTAGGGGCACATGTACGATGTGATAATAATCTTAATTAATTTGTTTCACATTTTTTTCAATTTTCTTTTTAATGTTGTTTTCAAATTATCATTTTAATTCATTTTGAATGTTGTTTTATTTTTTACATTTTTTTGGTCATGTTAAAACATGTTTTAAATACATTTTAAACACAACCCCATGACGTTAACGTTAACCTTTACCGAGCTTGAAAAGAATTTATTTTGCATTATTGACTATTCGTGTTTATAAATCTAACTTTTCAGTGAAATAAAACGCTCATGATGCTATATTATATTGATCAAGCAAGTTTGACCAATCGATTTATTCACATGAATACATAATACAAAAATACAAAATTGGAATAGTGAAAAGAAAATATTTTAATGAAGTCACCATGAAAGGGTATCGTAATAGCCATGAGCTTAACGATGCGTGACATTTGCAAAATGTTTATGTGATTCAATTAATTGTATTTACAAATGTTGCTGGTACTGGTAGGAAGGCGAATAAGAAATGTGAATGGATTTCCGATCGTTGTTTGCCCTCCCTCGGTTGTAATGTGACGTAACACTGTGTGACTTAATGCATAGCGCAAACAGGTTTTTGGGGGTCAAAATAAATTTACTCATACTTAATATTTGTTTTAAACAGAAAATTAAAACAATTTGTCCAAATTTAGAATAATTTGTAAAAATATAGGCCTATATAATTTAATTCCAATATTTATAAAATACTTTAAAAAAAAACCGATATAAAAATCAATATTAATTAATAGTCATTACTGCAGTGAAAATTGAAAACCAACTTTAATGTTGAATTAGCTTTTTAGTGATTGAAATAAAACACTGCATTCGTTTTATGAATGAGCTTAACGATGCGTGACGTTTGCAACATGTTTATGTGATTCAATTAATTGTATTTACAAATGTTGCTGGTACTGGTAGGAAGGCGAATAAGAAATTTGAATGGATTTCCGATCGCTGTTTGCCCTCTCGGTAGTAATGTGACGTAACACTGTGTGACTTAATGCATAGCGCAAACAGGTTTTGGGGGTCAAAATAAATTTACTCATACTTAATATTTGTTTTAAACAGAAAATTAAAACAATTTGTACAAATTTAGAATAATTTGTTGAAATATAAGCCTATATAATTTTATTCCAATATTTCTAAAATACTTTAAAAAAAAAACCGATATAAAAATTAATAATTAATAGCAATAATAAAACCAATACAATCAATTTAACCGATTGGTCTCGCGTTAATATTATTTAAACAGAAAATTACAAAAATTTTGAAGAATTTGTTCAAATAGATATAATTTAATTCCAATATTTAAAAAATACTTTTTCGAAAAAAAAAAACGATATAAAAATCAATAATTAATAGTCATTACTGCAGTGAAAATTGAAAACCAACTTTAATGTTGAATTAGCTTTTTAGTGATTGAAATAAAACACTGCATTCGTTTTATGAATGAGCTTAACGATGCGTGACATTTGCAAAATGTTTATGTGATTCAATTAATTGTATTTACAAATGTTGCTGGTACTGGTAGGAAGGCGAATAAGAAATTTGAATGGATTTCCGATCGCTGTTTGTCCTCCCTCGGTTGTAATGTGACGTAACACTGTGTGACTTAATGCATAGCGCAAACAGGTTTTTGGGGGTCAAAATAATTTTACTCATACTTTGTTTTAAACAGAAAATTTAAACAATTTGTCCAAATTTAGAATAATTTGTTGAAATATAGGCCTATATAATTTAATTCCAATATTTATAAAATACTTTTAAAAAAAAACCGATATAAAAATCAATAATTAATACTTAATAATAATAGTCATTACTGCAGTGAAAATTGAAAAACCAACTTTAATGTTGAATTAGCTTTTTAGTGATTGAAATAAAACACTGCATTCGTTTTATGAATGAACTTAACGATGCGTGACATTTGCAAAATGTTTATGTGATTCAATTAATTGTATTTACAAATGTTGCTGGTACTGGTAGGAAGGCGAATAAGAAATGTGAATGGATTTCCGATCGCTGTTTGCCCTCTCGGTAGTAATGTGACTTCATTACGTTTTTAATCATTATCTGTATCGAAAATTGAAAGCCGATTTGAATATTGAATCAGCTTTTTAGTGAAATAATTGTATGAATGGTGTAAGCTTAACGATGTGTGACATTTGTGTAAATTCGCTAATGCTCAGTGGAAATGAATAAACAAACAAACAAATGCATTATCAAATCTCTTTGTCTTATAAGTTGCTCTGAAAAGAGCAGTTTTGTTTGAATTGAAATCCTCCATGGTTTGATTGGTGAAGTTTAGTCGTGGTCTGATCTATTCGCAATGGATATTATAAGGCCAGTCTCAGCACCTTCGTTAAGCATCACCATGCGCATCACGATGTCTTTGATATCAACGTAGAGTGTCTGTGATCTAAGAAGTAAATAAAAACAAATTTCATAATAACTAATTCTTATTATTAATTAATAACGCTTTAATAAATCATTCATCACTTAGTAATTTTATTGAAATAAAAAAAGTTTATATAAAATATAAACTGACCTGTCAAATTGAATGGTTTTTGTGTGGCCACCGGCATTGAGCCCATGTATAAGTGGCAATCCGTCTCCGACGATTCCATTCTCATAAACAATATTGGCGGGGATGATGCCAGCCACATTAATACACGTGGTGTACCGCAAACTTTTATCAGCAATGTTTGTAAATAATTAAGTTTTTTAATAAAAGAATTTATTGAAATTTTGTTTTAATAGAGTCTTAATGTTTTAGTAAACCGTAAATAATAAACTATACAATAATCTGTAGGCCTATATTAATTTGATCATTTGTAATACTGTAGCAATTGGGTGGAATTAATCGGTGAATCACAATAGACGTTAGCGCTTGGTCGGGGTCTTGTGGTCCGATTGCACACTATTAATATATAGTGTGCAATACTTCAAAATCTTTTGAAGGCTAATCATCGATCCGCGCACCACCCTATAATCTTGAATCGAAACATTTACCACTGTATTTGATACACATTTTTTGCGAAACCTTTTCTATATAATTATATATAACGATCCCGAGCCGGCTTCAGTAATCTGCAGGCAATCCACTTGAGCGAGCAACAATGTTATCATTTTAACACTTTGATTGTGACATCCTAAAATACAATTTGGATTTATGAAGAGCTTAACGATGCGTGAAGTTTGCGAAATGTTTGTGATTAATTTTGCTGGTAGTGTATTGGACCTATTTATATTTACTTCCTTGGCTAACGAAAATACATTTTAAAATTAAATTTTAAATTATGCTTGAATGTATATTTATGACTTAATTAATAAATGTTTAATTACCAAAATGTATTTCAAATTAGTTTTCATAATCATACATAGGTTACTGTTTGTTGTTAACGTACGTACGTTGCAGTAGTGGAGTGGGTGCTAAGTAGTATTTCAAAGAGAAATGGAATGCCAAAAATGTCTTTAACACGCCGCCGCTAACAAGGGAGAAGTCTGCGTCGCTGTTAAACCATGTGCTGCTAATGGCTCTTATGCGCTGGGAACATGTTAGGTCTATAAAAATGGACTATACTATTTTACCATTTTACGAATCTATAATAAACATAGGATGGGTTGCTATGATATGGGGCGTGTTTATGAATACATTTTTAAAAAACCGTAAGACTATGTGTACGTTATCGGGTATATTTTTTTTTTCACAATACTGTAATTGCCAGTGGTTAAGTTGAAACTCGAGGAAAACATGCAAATAGATAGGCTAATGCGAATGTGACATGACCTCGCTAATAAAACGTGTTGGGTAGAGAGTTATACAGAACGTAATGGAATTCTGTACGTCATGTGATATACAGTATTTGATTATAATTTTTATTTTTTATTAATATACATTATTATCAATATATTATTAATACTAGTGTAGGCTAGGCTAGGCACTCGGCAAGCTAGGCCTACGTGTATTGTATATACAAAAAAAAACGTCAAGTTTTTTTTTTCTCAGGCAAAGATTGTAATTGTAAACATCGGACACTAATAGTCGGTCAACACGCGGCACATGGTGTGGGCGGATCACCTTATCAGGCGGGTAAGGGAAGTCACCGATGTGACGGCGAATTGTCATTCTTCAAAGAAAACGCTTCTTTTGAATAAACCGCCTTAATTAGGATAGCGCGTGTCAACTGTTTATTTATAGTAAATCCAATTAGTTTTTGCTTGCTTCTATTGTTTAAAGATCCTCAAAATACTGTCGATTTAGTATCGACGCATTATCTAAATACTATTGAATTACTGTCGGTAACTAACTGCAAGTTCGACGTCGAGCTTTTTTCCAGCGGGTATAGAGCGATATTACAAATTTCATGTTTTGGTTCATAGGTAATATTAAATGTCTATATTTTTAGACACATGTCATTCTAAATGCAAGGGTAGTTGAATTTTATATAACACAACGTTGCTCAACGTTGTTGTGGATTTGAAACGAGGAAGGCTAAACATTCGCCGACAATTCATTGACAACATAGACTGATATTACAAATTTCATGTTTTGGTTCATAGGTAATATTAAATGTCTATATTTTTAGACACATGTCATTCTAAATGCAAGGGTATAGTTGAATTTTATATAACACAACGTTGCTCAACGTTGTTGTGGATTTGAAACGAGGAAGGCTAAACATTCGCCGACAATTCATTGGAAACATATAGAGCGATATTACAAATTTCATGTTTTGGTTCATAGGTAATATTAAATGTCTATATTTTTTAATTCATTGGAAACATAGAGTGATTCTATAACAAGGCAATAAGAGGAGATTTGATGTTTTGGTTCATAGGTAATATTAAATGTCTATATTTTTAAACACATGTCATTCTAAATGCAAGGGTAGTTGAATTTTATATAACACAACGTTGCTCAACGTTGTTGTGGATTTGAAACGAGGAAGGCTAAACATTCGCCGACAATTCATTGACAACATAGACTGATATTACAAATTTCATGTTTTGGTTCATAGGTAATATTAAATGTCTATATTTTTAAACACATGTCATTCTAAATGCAAGGGTAGTTGAAATTTGTATAAAGCAACGTTGCTCAACGTTGTTGTGGATTTGAAACGAGGCAGACTAAACGTTCGCCGACAATTCATTGGAAACATAGGCCTATAGAGCGATATTACAAATTTCATGTTTTGGTTCATAGGTAATATTAAATGTCTATATTTTTAGACACATGTCATTCTAAATGCAAGGGTAGTTGAATTTTATATAACACAACGTTGCTCAACGTTGTTGTGGATTTGAAACGAGGAAGGCTAAACATTCGCCGACAATTCATTGACAACATAGACTGATATTACAAATTTCATGTTTTGGTTCATAGGTAATATTAAATGTCTATATTTTTAGACACATGTCATTCTAAATGCAAGGGTATAGTTGAATTTTATATAACACAACGTTGCTCAACGTTGTTGTGGATTTGAAACGAGGAAGGCTAAACATTCGCCGACAATTCATTGGAAACATATAGAGCGATATTACAAATTTCATGTTTTGGTTCATAGGTAATATTAAATGTCTATATTTTTTATTTCATTGGAAACATAGAGTGATTCTACAACAACACAATAATAGGATATTTCATGTTTTGGTTCATAGGTAATATTAAATGTCTATATTTTTAAACACATGTCATTCGAAATGCAAGGGTAGTTGAATTTTATATAAAACAACGTTGCTCAACGTTGTTGTGGATTTGAAACGAGGCAGGCTAAACATTCGCCGACAATTCATTGGAAACATATAGAGCGATATTACAAATTTCATGTTTTGGTTCATAGGTAATATTAAATGTCTATATTTTTTAATTCATTGGAAACATAGAGTGATTCTACAACAAGGCAATAAGAGGAGATTTCATGTTTTGGTTCATAGGTAATATTAAATGTGTATATTTTTAAACACATGTCATTCTAAATGCAAGGGTAGTTGAATTTTATATAACACAACGTTGCTCAACGTTGTTGTGGATTTGAAACGAGGAAGGCTAAACATTCGCCGACAATTCATTGACAACATAGACTGATATTACAAATTTCATGTTTTGGTTCATAGGTAATATTAAATGTCTATATTTTTAGACACATGTCATTCTAAATGCAAGGGTAGTTGAATTTTATATAACACAACGTTGCTCAACGTTGTTGCGGATTTGAAACGAGGCAGGCTAAACATTCGCCGACAATTCATTGGAAACATAGAGTGATATTATAACACAATTAGATAAAATTTCATTTTTTTGTTCATAGGTAATTATAAATAATATTATTTAAATATATATTTTAGGCACGCCATTCCAAAGGCAATGCCAGAGATGAAAAGTACATAACACAACGTTGCTCAACATTGTATAATATGCCTGTAACGTTGTTGTATTATTGTGGATTTGAAACGAGGCAAGGCAAACATTCGCGGACAATTGAGACTAGACATAGATTGTCAACATAGCAAAAAAAATAAAAAAATACCATGTCGAAATTTCGACAAACGTATATGTCGAGATTTCGAAATAGTGTAGGCATATCTGATAAAAAGGAAACAAGGGTTAAAATCAATAAAATGTTTCATGAAAATAGCCAATAAAATACAATCGTCAAAAGTACTGACATTATCAGTATTATGGTTTTAAAGCTAAGCTAGACTAGGTCCAGATAGGGCAATTTTTAGCGCGTCATTGTACTTAACATGTTAAAAGCCGATGGGCTAGCTCACGACTCAATCGACTGAAGAGTTGCAAAACATGTGAACGGAAACATTACAATCATATCCATTTATTTACAATACATCATTACAGAAGGTTTCTTTTTAGGCCTATGTTTTTACAAAAAGACAGCTTACAAGATTTGTTTTTAGTAGTACATAACTAATTTATTATCCTATGAAGTTAATATTATAGTAATATAAATGATATCTTTCAACATAGTACAACTTTTAGAAATATTCTGCCTTTCCCAAAAAAATGTTTATTGCCAGTTCTACGTAAGCCATTGTATTACATTCTCATCAAAACAAACAAATCCATTAGGCCTATAGTATCGGTATAGATAACAAGAAATTATACTTAAAAATTGCATCAAGACTACAAAAAAAAACAAAAAACACAAGGTATGCTGATCATTCGCTTATAAAAAAACATATAGAAGTTCCACTGTAATGGATAAAGTCTGTAAGCCTTATCTAGTCGTTTTTCTGATATTTCCTCTGAAACTCTCGGCCCTTGATTCCAATCAGTTGTCTTATTTCACCTTTTTCAACGCTTGGATAAAGTTGTTGTATATACTCTGAGATAAAAATAGTTAAATGTTAATAATTGTAATTTCTAAATTTGTTATTAATAATAAATACTCAGTTAGTGCTGCTGCATATCTTTAATATAAATATAAAAAGAAGATGTAGTCATGGTCCTACCAATTATGCTAGCAACTTTGGCCGGATCAAGTTTCTCACATGGTTTGTTACTCCGTGTTTTTCCCGTCAGCGTTGCATAATCTTTGAGTGTTCCAAAGGCGCTATTTATTAAAATTCTAGTGGCCTTTCGCCACGTTGGAGACTTCCGACAAGCAGAGAGCACTGTTGTGTAAAGACCTACAGATTGAGAATTTAATGTATTATAAATATAAATTACACTGATGATCGGGCTAGTATACCTATTGTGACACGTATGCGTATACGTTAGTTTGCCAAACTCTATACCTAGCCATACGTACCGATGCAACTGCACAAGATGCTTCTGTGTTTTTTACTGGAGCTTCTACATCATCTGATAGAGGTTTTTCTGGAAAATCTACAATGAATGTAACAAACGATATTCTGACTGCCGGTTGGTTATATTTATAATTATTATTTAAGTATTAGTTGAGTGCAAACAAAATAAATAAAACAGTTTATCGACCGAATAAGGAAACTAAGTATGCTCGGTGACGAACATTGCCCTCTGACTTTAGGTAACGATACACACACACTTTTTTTAAATAAACAAAATAAGCTGGAATGGCAAATCAAAAGAGGATCACTTTATTAAAGAAATAGTAGAAACACGTACCGATTGTCATACCGTCTTTCATACCGTCTTTCTGTATCATCTGAAATGTAAATTTAATATTTTATGTTATGTGTACAACTCAAGCAACATCTGCCGACTACTCCGATTACCTCAAAGTTTATGATTGGTAAGCCTACAACGTCGTAGGGTCCAAGGCCACAACTTGGTTGTCAGTAGAGTAAAATTGTAATAAATGATTACGGCAACGTGAGACAATTTTCTTCTCGGGAGTAAGAATAACATATTAGATGATGTAGGGATGATTTTGGATCAAAAGTTATTATTAACATTAGATGGCAAAAAATATAAAACCTATCTTACATGTTTAATCACATAATCTAACTTTTCATCAATTGCATTTATTTTTATACATTGCTCTTCGAACATAGCACTTATTTTGCGACGTAAGGTTTTAGACGACGTTGAAGGGGATGGTGACCGCTGCGGTGAAGAAGATCTGGATGTCGAGGGAGAGGGTGAGCGTGGTCGTTTGGAAGACTGTGACGTTGAAGGGGATGGTGACCGTTGCGGTGACGAAGAAGATCTGGATGTCGAGGGAGAGGGTGAGCGTGGTCGTTTGGAAGACTGTGACGTTGAAGGGGATGGTGACCGTTGCGGTGACGAAGAAGATCTGGATGTCGAGGGAGAGGGTGAGCGTGTTTGTTCTGATGAATGGTGATGCTCTGGTGATTTTGACGCCGACGGTGAATGTGGGGTTTGTATTGATGCTCGTCTATGTTTGTCTCTACTTGCTCTGTTCGCTGCACTTCTGTCTGAGGATGAGTAAAAATACATATGCCTAATCAATGATGCAATCAAACATAATGAAATAACAGTACTGAATAACAGTAGGCATATAATGATCAACAGTACTGTAAATTACACGTTTTGCCTGAAAATGTTTGGATCTCTTCACGTTTTCATTTTATTTTTTTAAATAGTTCCAATCATTAGGCAGTGATAATTGTTGTTTCTTTTTGTTTGTTTTTTTTTGTAATAGGCCTATGCCATTTTTATGTCACATACTAGTTATTCCCTTTGACAAAAAAATGGATTTAAAAAAAAAGAATCCGTTTATGATTTAATTTACCAGTAGGGCCGTACCACTTTACTGAGATGTGACATAAACAGTGACACATGCTGGTACAAAAAAGTTGTTGTATAAATCATGGAGGTCCTTGCATTAATTAATAGTTTCATAATAGAACAGTTCAACTGTGAACATTGTAATACAAAATAGAGGTGGAATACACATTATAAACTTACACTGGACTAGAGGCATTCAAACCTGCTTTAAAAGTATCAGTACGACCGCCGCACGAGCAAAAAAAAACCCCCAAAAACCAAATGTAACATGTAGGCCTATAATAATAGCTAATAACAACAACGACGATAAATAGTTAAATATATATATATATAGGCCTAATGTTTTTCAATACATCATGTAATCCTCTCACAATCAATCAAATAACGTCATGATGGGATGTTGTAGGGTCTCATGTCTGTGGTGGCATATAGCTATAGGACCAGATTAAGTTAGCTTCATTTCACAATTGTTGGGCCTTACCCCCACACCATGTAGTTTCTTACTCCATGCCCCACACTCTCCTATCTAAATAAAACAGATCCGCCATAGATGATGTCAATTGATTGAATATAATGTTCATCCAATGATTATTAATATTAGGGCCTATATAGGTAAGGACCAACATAAAAAAGTTGTCTAATTCTTGTTGTTTTCTTTTAGAGAAATGTATACAGTATTTCATTTAATTATCGTTTATCGTATAACCAGACCTTAACAAACGGCTAAAATACGACGGAAATATAAATAGCATTCTAAGCAGGATGTGCCACCAGTAAACATTGCACATGTTAACGATGCTTGAATTAATCTTATAAAAGGATGCCGATCGAAGATCATATTACAAAAAGAGGATGAATATATAATGATTCACTGAATTCCATGACTCAATAACTATTTTATCACATTGCTACATTAAGTAACTTGAAAGCGGGGAGGGGTTGGTGGGTTTTCGTAAGCTGTGTTTATCAGTTGATTTTATTTAATACACTTTTACTATATTTTGTTTTGTATTCATGTGTAAAGTAATGATCTACTGTACGTATCGATTAAAATCTGTCTGGGTGGTGCGGAGGAGTGGGGCGGGGGGGGGGGGGGGGAGTGTGATAGGATAGGTGTTAGTAGTTGCTTCTTCCTTTATTCGTATCTTAATGTAAATTAATTAATTGTTATATTTTATATTATTTGTTAAGGATGCACCTTTGTGCTAAGTGTGCCACCGATCTGAAGGTGTAATTCCAAATAAATAAATAATATTACATTATTATATTGAACATGGAGATTACTTCTCCATGGTTAATTGGACACATGCCAGGCCTACAGCCGCATTCACGGGTTTTTTTACATCTCACCATCATTGGTCATTATTATTAGGTTATAAACATAAAACACGTCGTAGTAATGTATCGTTACATGTACTGTAATATTTCAATCGACTAGGACAGTGACAGTTTCAAAGTATTACATCGCAATGTTTTACTGTGTTTAGTAGTATATTATTTGTAAAACATAAAAACAATTAATATTTCGTTACTAAATGGATAAAGAATATATTGTTTGTTTAAATTTGACTCAAACAATCATGGTCTCATTTTGTGACAAGTTTCTCTTTCTGAAGTAATTCCCAGGGTGCTAATTTTAGTTGAGTACATAAATCACCGTGTCTATTTATTCGTTCCTGTAAACGAAATGCATCATTGGGCCTGTTTCTGCTGCATACAAAATAACCGGTTAAAATCAGTGTGAATAAATTGAAATTGGTGTGAATAAATTAACTCCATTTTCTTGGCAGCAGAAACAGGACAAATTTGTGGTAACCGGTTAAAAGGCAGCGCAAAATAACCGGTTAAAAACACCAATTTAAATCGGTGTTAGAACGCCGTTTAACCGGTTATCGCTGAGCAATTCTTAGCTGCAAC
The DNA here is from genome assembly GCF_963402885.1 of Antedon bifida. NCBI lineage: Eukaryota > Metazoa > Echinodermata > Crinoidea > Comatulida > Antedonidae > Antedon > Antedon bifida. The sequence continues at coordinate 20,979,166 of NC_136228.1, read as the reverse complement.
ACGAAATAACGGTTATTTGATTGACAGTTGTGACCCCGGGTCAGATACCGTCGCGAACCATGTGTGTTTTCCTCGTGGTTTTGACAGTCGAGCGAAGAAGTGAACATGCATGTGGATGAATGAAATCACAAAATATGTTATTCAGTTGTGGGGGGAAGAGAAAGTACGGGGAAGAATGGCAGGCAATATAAAAATAAGAGCATTTTTGCGAAAGTAAAAGAGGAATTCGGGGTGGAGTTCCGAACTACCCACCTAAGCTAAACAATTTGAGGGTTAATACACGCTCGCGAAGGGTATGGTCCTATAAACAAAAGGGACTCAGAATGTTGCAAATATCTACCAAACGAGAATAGATAATGGTTAATTAATTATGAAAACCCAAATTTTATAGCAAAAATCGTCCGAATTTATGTTAAAGATGTATTGTCCCTTTGACTAATTCCAAAAAAATAAAAAATAACAGATTTCGAAAAAAGGTGGGTCATTTTGAAGTATCATAATAGTTATTAACTATCACCAAAAATTTGTCGAAAAAAAAATCATTTAACTGAAATACAGACTTTTTTTGTTAAAAAAATAACTCTGACTTCCAGTCAAAGTTTTCAATCAAAACATACCCCATAATGAAACGCGCTTGTTTGGCTACTCTGTATGCATAATCATAAAACTTCCTCACGATCTGTGTGAAAATACCTTCTCAACCGTGACGAGTTGTAAACAATCCTAATTCGCATATGCATAATGCGTACTCGTGGTTTGAAATCTTTGTTTACTTTCGCTCGCGACGATTTTCCAGACGAAATGTAATCAAACTAATTTACCTGTTAATTACGTAAACTTGTTGCTTTTGGCTCGAATTTTCGACTTAAAGTGAATAACTTTAATATTACTTTGATATGGCCAATTTAAATTTAGAATATTTTGACCTTAATTTTTATGTGTTTCAAGGGACAATACATCTTTAAAAACGATGAATTTAGCAACAAAAACTGATACCAAACGAGCGTATTTATGGCACGCCCTTAGTGCCTTTAATAGGAGAACAATGAACAATCTTACTTTGATCGTTTTACATATCATTTTTTAGAAAAACATTACATCGACCGAAAAAAAAGGTTATCAGAGCCTTTGATAATATATTAAATATGATTTTATTAAGCATAGAAATGTGTTATGCTAGTACATAAATATACGAAATAATGTTCAATACTCATTATTCTATTAAAGGCACTATGTGCGTGCGATATTCTATGACTTGGATACTTTCGTTTGATTTAAGTTTTTGTGGCTAAACCCATCGTTTTTAACATAAATTCGGACGATTTTTGCTATATAAGTTGGGTTTTCATAATTAATTAACAATTATCTACTCTAGTTTGGTAGGTATTGCAACATTCTGAGTCTCGTTTTTGTTTCCGTTTGGTGTTTAGTAGGACCGCGCTCGCGAAAGACAACAGTCGTTCACGTGGGAAGGGCTGTGTGACATCGCCTTTTTGAGGAATTAGGCTAGATAATAATTATCCTAGGCCATCAGGCGCTGCACAACCCTCCCCATGTTATTGAAGGTTCCATGAGAATTAATTTTATTAGCGATATTAAGTAGGCTTTACAAAAAACAAAACTTGTAGACCTGGTCGGAGACAACATGATATCACACACGTGTGTACTGACGTCGATGTAAACAAACAGCCAACTTACTACTTCCGTCTGTGTATTGCATTTTGGGTAATGATGACGTTTTGCTCGACGACCACCCATAGATTTAACCGGTTATTTTTTTTTCAAATTGAGCAGAAACGCGGTCTTGTTATTGTTATCTATTTTTAATCTATTTTAAAATAACCGGTTAAATTGCGTTATGCAGCAGAAACAGACCCATTGTCCAGCGGTACGTACATTTGAAACCGCCATTTTTTTAACGCTGAAATTACTATGTATTCGAGAACCATCTGTGGGCACGACCTAGATGATGCGCGAGCGAATCGAGCGTACCATCTAGTTATGGAAATTTACGTTAGCGAAAGCCACCCGGCGCGTAGTTTTACTTTATAGATCTGTTCTGAAGCATTTATTATAATAGCCGGCCACATGCACTAACTTTAGACTATTATCATTTACTAGGATTAGGTCTGATTTATCGCTATCAAAAAGCTACACAAAACCGAATTTGCTATACAGATTAGTAAAATTGTTAAGGAAAAACGCATATAAAAACACTAAAATTCCAATTTGAAGTTATTGTTTTATGAAAATGTTATTAGATATCGAGAATGGTGCATGACAGAATTGAAACAAAAAACAATAAATATTCTTGTACATACCATTCTTATTAGACTGGAACACATTTAGTCCTTGTTTTGAGTCTATAAAACAAAATAACATTTTGCGTATTTTTTAAGATAGCATCCGCTTAAAAATTTTCGAAAACAATATACATTGTAACTCATAAACGATGACTGCATGATCAAAGAAGTTTGTTTTAAAAGGATACCTAGTTACATGAACGTGCATTAAATCAGGGAGTTGTTCTCCCTGATTAAATCAGTATCCCATCCGATTTTTAACAACAACCATTCTTTTTATCCAACTAATTAATTAGGTAAAGCTATATATTATACTATTTTATATTATAGTACATGTGTAAGCCTACATATTGATCATAAATATAAAGCTCTCCATACCAGCCTTCTTTTGGCCAAAATACATCGTCACCTATTTTAAAACGCCGACGCTTTAGGCGAAGCTTTACTGACAAGCCAGGGCGAAAATCAGTTATCGTATTATCTGTCCATTCGACACGGCACCACTCTGCATATAAACCAATGATTTTAAATACATATATGACAGAACAAGTTGTGTTTTTTTTTTCTATTATCTATTAAATATCTACCAAACCATCCCTCTCTAGCATAGGCCTATCCAATCATAATCAAAGTAATGAAATACACGTTCTTCATACTAGCTAAATTTGATATATTTACTGGTTTAGTGGTTGTAAATAAGGTTTAAAATATTCTTTGTACTCACTTGGTTTTCCATAGAAATTCATTTTAGTAGTTTCCATAACTAGCAAATTACTGTTAACGGTAAATCGACAAAGAAGACTACAAAAGTAATTGCATCACGATTGTGTGTGGTCACAACAACAAAAAAACACATGGGTTGTTGGTTGTGATGGGTTGCAACCTAGCCGAAATTAGGCTTGTTTATTGGTCCGTGGATTCAATTTTAATTGACACTCTTGATCAAAGTCGGCTTGTATTGTTAATTCAATTATTCTAATTGAGTGGTTCTGTACACTTCCTTTTTTATTGTGCGCAGCATATACATTGAGTATAGGCAAACAATGCAAAAGTTGAAACATTTGATTTTGTAATGAACTAGAAGATATTCATTTAAGTTATGTAGAACAGTCAACAGATTTTTTTGATGAATATTGTGAAGAATACATATGTAAAGCATGGAATAAGAGATCTAATAAAAATATCCATTGCTGTGTATTTTTTAAATGTTGTTTTTTTTTTTGTGCTAGAATTTATGTATAGTGACTACTTTCAGTGAAGTATAGTTTCGTAAATAGGCACAGTTATTCTTTTGATACCGGGCAGTTAGGCCTATTTGGAGCCGCGGAGTTGTGAAATAAGTGTTCTCCCAAAACATAAAAAATAAAGATGAATGGACAGTGGCATTGTCGTCATTTAAATGATAATAATAATAAACACATTACGGTATCGCTATTTACTGTCGTTAAGAAATACGTAAAAAATATGAATGCCCTTCGCCATTATATGAATTTAAATTCATTTGTATATTAAAAAATGATAACAAGTTGTAGGCCTACCATTGAGTCCAACATAAACTTGTTATTAAAATGTTATATAGAATACTCATACTCGTTTGGTATTAAAATGTCTCGGTTCAAATGCCTTTTCATTCTACTATACCAATACAACAAACTGTATGCCTTATTATTAAAAAGTAAAGTGATATATATAAAAATGTATCATTTAAAAATTAATAGGCCTACAGATCGAGTTTAACTTTATTAACCATGTATATACATTTCCTCCATGGTCAACACACTCAATATGTATTGTTAGTGTTACAAAGTGATACGATAGTTATAGAAAAACTCAAAAGTTCTTTTCACAGTGGTGTACCGCAAACTTTATATCAACGATAGTTAATTAATACTACACCGCTATTTTAAACTGTACTGTCGTTGTCGTCCATTAACTTTAATCATGGACCTATGCTATAATCAAAGATGTTTGCATGCTTTAATACAGTGAATGTAGAGGGCGCACATCTGATTGGTGGATATGGTGTTGTTGTGTGGCTGGCCGGCCGGCGGTAAACGTGTATGAAAGAGCGCGATGCAGCTGCAGAGATGGTTTGGCCGCCGTGTAATTGGATATGTGCACAAACAGTGTTTGGTATTAGGCCTAGGCTAGTACTGTATAGGCTTATTATACAGTTTGAAATAAAAGCGTTTTTAGAATTGGTTAAAATACCAATTTAAGAAACGTGCTTATGCTAATACTATAGTAATAATATACACTGTTAGTAGGTAACCAGGCCTTTACTAGAGGGAGGGGCTTAGTAGTAGTTAGCCTGTCCATAAATCACCGGTATGTTTATTGATATGACCCTGGTTATAATTAGTGGTGACAAGGGATTACCTTGGCGATGTATTTTATGACATTTCTAGCAACGTTGTTTACCATAGTGTACAACGGTGTTTACCATAGTTTACGACGGTAAAACTAGTAAAAAGTGTTGTTTTACAGTGATCTACGGTAAACGACGGTAGTTTTTTTTTCAAAGGGTTGTCCCAGAGTTTTTTTCCAATAACACGTCTGATTTCCGGCAGAGTCGCATCTGGAAATCTTTCCATTGCATAATCTAACAAAACAAAAAGGTTTTAGAAAGTTATAGTAATGTATGGAAATTAAATTCAGTGTTTTTAAAATGAAATATTTTGGAAATATTTAAGAATGTGAAATTTGAATGCATAACTAAGTCTTAATATGTTAATGGCTGCAATAGTTGTGTACGAATTTGCCTCGTGTTTGCACATTTTTTCAAACCTGTTTAATGCAAAGAAATACTACACTCCCCAGCTGTATATTTTGACTTCAATTAACAAAAAATATTTTAAACATCAACTTTCAATAAGAATTAAAAGGTGACCATGTAATAGAAAAGTAGAGTGTTACCTTCAATCATTATTAGGCGCTTTTCATCAAGTTTCTCTTGGTTGTTGGTGGTTAGTCTTTCTTCTTTGGTGAGTAATTCACTGAGAATGTACCTGATGGCTTTGGATATTGTTTTTTCTTTATTTGCTCGCTTTTTTATATACTCGGGAAGACCATTCTGTACATATCAAACATAATTGTTTAAAAACAAAGCCTCATGGTAAATGTGATTTTAAATTTGCTATATTTATCCATCTAAATTTATACAAAGAAACATAGCATAATTACCTAACATAAATGTTAATAATAAAAGATACAGAATTAGCCAGTGCCTAATTGGTACATTACAAGTGACTAATGTGGATAACTTACTGTACTTTTGTGGGTGCCTCAGCTGATCTATCAAGGCCTGGCTGTTGTTGTGTAGACTATAAAAGGCAAATAATTATATTTCAATATTATAATCCCTGAGATGATGACAAACTTATCGTTGCAGATAGTAATAATTGTTTTTTTTTTTTTTTAAAGTGCTTACAGTACAACAGAACATTTAGTACACTGTTAAATTATAATAAGCAGGTATTTTTTAATTGATTTAGCTATATAGCTCCATTGTTATTTATAAGTTAACAAAAGTAAATGGACAGTAACTTTTACAATTAATTAGACATAATAATAATAATATAATTAATTATGTAATCGCATAGATAAGTTGTTTTGATTACCTTGTAATTCTCGATTGCAGCCTTTATACTTGCATCTAATAATTGCTGCAGGTTAATCACTGGCTCGGGAATCATCCCTGGCTCAGGAATAATCGCTGGCTCGGGATTCATCGCTGGCTCGTGAATCGCTGGCTCGGGAATCACTGGCTCAGAAATCACTGGCTTAGGAATTATGGCTGGCTTGGGAATTATGGCTGGCTCGGGAATCACTGGCTCGGGAATCACTGGCTCGGAAATCACTGGCTCGGAAATCACTGGCTCGGAAATCACTGGCTCGGAAATCACTGGCTCGGAAATCACTGGCTCGGAAATCACTGGCTCGGAAATCACTGGCTCGGAAATCATCGCTGGCTTAGGAATTATGGCTGGCTTGGGAATCATCGCTGGCTCAGGAATCATCGCTGGCTCAGGAATCACTGGCTCTGGAACCTTAACATAGAATCCTTGTTGCTCCAATGATCAGGCGTCATAGTGACATCCCAGTCACGGGTGGTAGACATCTCTGGGTTACACCTGCATAGATAACTTGTGGGGGAAACAGCACTCCACTCGCAGTTGCAGCCAGAACAAGCGTGATTTCCCGCTTGTCATCAATAATAATAATAATATCCTGGATTTATATAGCGCCTAATGTTGTGAAACGTCAACTTGTTTGGACCCCTTAGTAGCCATCGTCCATTCTGAAACAGGAACAAGTTTCTTACCAGTTTGGTCAAAGTTGATGATGAGGTATGCAGGGATGTTGTGTTCACGGACAGTTGTTTCTATACGCGTCATGAAGGCATCTTTCTGCTCCTGGAAATTGGTTGGCAGTTTCCTTGCGACATGTGTCCCTTTGCGTTTGGTGAAATTCATGCGTTAAAGGAAGCTTTCAGCTTGTTGTCTCCTTACCTATCATATTTTTCTTCATATTGAAAACTTTACCTCTTAGTTCAAGCCGAAGATCAGTAGTGTTATGGGAGAAGTTCGTATTTGGTTGGGCTAAACATCCTTTTATCTTTCCTCGTGGAGCTCTTGTGAAGCAATAAGCGCTTGTTTTTGAGCTTTAGCAAGTTGTTTTTAACAAGTCAAAGTCAAAATTCAAGATCTGCTGTTGGACCACTTTTGTATGGTTTACAATCTTGTGCGATCCCAGAGACCCGGATAATTTTAAAAATTTGTTTTACGTTTTATGATATTTAATACCCGTGCTTTAGAAACTAATGGATGGGTTATAATTTAATATCATACCTTGTTGCCACTCTTGTGTGAATGCCCATCATAACACTGGCACAATCCATGGCAAGACCAACTATGTTCTTGTCTTCTAGACTGCAATCATCTCTAGTGCAGCATTATAAATTGTCTCAGCGTCAGTCATGTGTAGTTCTTTCACAGAAAGGAATTTTGTAGAAAGAATACCTTTACTATCGATGAATCGTAGAAAGGCAATAAGAAGAGATGTATTTGATTTGTCAGTAGCCTCTTCAAGTTCTATAGAAAAATAAGAATATGGGCTGGTCGTCCTGGCCTCTTCCATCTCTAATCTTCCCTTAACGGTCGCAGGCTAGTTATTATCATATGTCCTGTCCTCGCACACATAGTGTAGGACGTGTGGATATTCATTTACCATGTCTTGTGGCGGAGGTGATATGATTGTCATGGCATGGTCCTTGTTAAGTTTAATAGGATTTAGACTTAGAGTGAAATTTTTGTCAAATATAATTTCAAATTTACCCTGATGGACTCCACTTAAATTGGCATTCGTCAAAAAATGTCTAATTAAATTTTCCTGTAAACATGACCCACCAGATTTATTGCACTCTGATATAACATTTTCTATCTCAAGAGTGACTAACTTCTCAACAGTACGAGCAACAGAATTCAGCAGGAACATAACGACACAGTTAATTGGAACCGATGGTAATAGAGAACTGGGATGTTCTTGATTGATAGGAAGACCTAATCCCAGTCTAAAAACATCAGAATCAGTTTCTTGCTTACTTTCTTTTGTTCGTTAGGAACTTTTCCAAGAACATTTCATCTCCCTAGATGTGATAAACTCATCTTACCATGAATTTGATTTGTAACCTACGTTTAGTCCACGAGTCATTCTCATAAAATAAAATTCCGACGTCTAGTTGAGAAATAGGAGAATTACCAAAATACACGTTTCTATGGAAGTAGTTTTCACACCCGGTAAGAGCGTATGATCCAATTATACGGTCGGCTAACCACGGATTTGTTGTATGTTAATGATAAACAATCATGAAATCATGACAGCTATTCTATTTTTCTGAGAATTTATAGTTAATTTATAGAACAATAATTAGTAACGTGCTAGGCCTAGTAAATAGGTCGTGTGGCCGCTGCGGCAACCATCTGGGGCCTGCTAAAACTCTCTCCCTCCACCGGCTTCTCTATGTATACAGTACTGGTCAGAGGACTTTCGAAATTCCTCGCGTGTGTTGAACGAGTGTTTACCGAGCGTTGTTCGAGTATTGCTAGCGATATTCACGAGCGTCGCTATCCTCGAGTAATACATTAAGGTCACAATCCACGCATGAACGGTTTTATCGAGCAGGGATTTCCGGTGAGCAGTTTATCCCGATGTCATTGTCTTTCGTGTTCCACGTTATTAGCGTGAAAAACTAGGCCGTTGTAGGCGACAATAATTTATTTTAGAAATAGCAAATGTCAATCAACAATCAACAAGTCAGCGATGGGTGTCACATGACGTTGATTAACACTGTAACTAAGCTTATAATAGATGATTTTCGTTCGCTCAGTCGTGACCAGCCGAGTGTAACAAACAAAAATAACATAGCGTTTTCAGGGTATTTCAGGACACCATGTTGATCAAAAATCATACCGCCTGAAATGTCAGTAATTGATTCTATTGTTATTTATTTCAAAGGCAAACCATGTCATTTTTTGGGGGCTCTTTAGATGTTTAATATAATAAAATCATTTAATAATGTTAGGCTTACTTTATTAGGCCTAGTATTTATATGTCAGACTCGACTCTTGCTGCGGGGAGAAAGTGCACGGTAGAGCATAATGTAAACAAAATGTTTAAAATTCTTTGGTATGTTTCTACATAACATATTTAGATTGAATACTTGCTTTATAAATTCTTCATTTATTAGACAACTTAATAAGTTGTTGAATTGAATATTCTACGACAAACCAACAAAGTATAAATTATTTTCCGACATTTGTCTCTCGTGTGATGTACACTATAAACAACAACGTTTGGTAAATGGTACGATCCACTTCGGGGGTGTCCATATTTTATTATCACGTATTTGACATAGGCAAGGTTCATGTAAAATCAGAATTTCAAAAATAATAATTTTAATAACAGTATGAGTATATTATAACAGTTTTTATCTAAAAAAAAAACGATACTTAAGGATGTTGTTTTTTTCCCCATTTACTACACTGTACTCTTCCACTGTTAATTGAACCATGTGATTGACCTCATAGTTCAGTCAGTAAACACATGGTCTGCAGCCGTGGTGCCGCAACTCGCACATGGCTTAGTTTGAACGTTGTGCAGAAAGAAAAATAAAATCATACGTTAAGAAATTACATTTATTTTCAATTAATTACCGTAGCATAGCCTATGTACTGTATGTAATCGTCAACGATATAATTATTATGTATAATGAACAGTATACATTTTTAAACAAAATAAATAAACTGCATCAAAACGATCGTTTTTGTATGCCCTGGAAAAAAGAAACAATTTTGTCATATTCGCAGCGCGAGAGCTGATGAGAAAACCATGTGCTTGCTGCGTGACGTCACATCGCCAGCCCACGAAATTCAGAAAAAAGGTCGGCAATTTTTTGCCGACCTTAAATTCGCCAAGGTCGGCAGTCTCGGCAGTTCTAAAAATAGAAAATTCACCAAGGCCTAACCTCTTGCTAACCTAAGGCCTAGCTAGGCCTAGCCTCCCTAGCTATATGTTATGCAAAAAGAACTAGCAAAATTAACTAAAATATAAAAACATAACACTAAAATTTACAAGATAAATTCTATTTGATAATTGCTGAATATCGTGGTTCTGGAGCTAGCCGTACACAGAGCATAGTTGCTTGCTTGGCATAACAGGGTATTCCCCTACACAGGTCTCGCGCTGTGCCCAGCCAGCTTGATAGAAAGCATGCAGCTCACACGCAACATGATGTAATGGTTGAGTGAATTCAGGAATCATCTTAATTCCATGGTTTGTTAACTAAACACAACATGGTGGTGAATATGCCTGTTAAAATTTCAATGATACGATCCCTTAAAGTACCATGTTGTTGCTAGGAGGCTTGAAAGGAGGGATCTAGCCTAGTTTCTAGGTCGGCAATCTCTTGCCATCCTCTGACAATTTAAGGTCGGCAATAAGGTCGGCAATTGCCGATTGCCGACGTGAAATTCGTGGGCTGCATCGCCCAAAGTTTCGTAAATCTAGGGTTGATGACCACCAACATAACAAAGATCGTAGATGCACGTCTATGCGAGAAGTGAGCGAGCAATATAGTCTAGCTATCATCTCGGTGTTGTTGACTCGAAATTTGAAGATATGAATTTTACCATGATTTTAAAGCTGTTCATGTGAATTTTAAACGTATATCATTTGTTTTTATGTTGCTAAAATCATTACAGTTCTTCACGATCATATTTTAAGGTATTATATAGGTATGGGCACATGCAACGGAAGGTACATTTCAAACACGCATAATTAACTTATCAATGAAATGAATGATTTCATCTGTTATATAAAACGTAGACCCTAAAAATTTTCGTCCGCAACCCTATCTAAATATTTAGATCGGATTGGGCACTTTGCGACCGTCATTCGTTGTCTGTGTTGTTTTAAACAAAAGCGTACAGTTCTTCACGAACTTTTAAATTTTATTTCAGTCTGTAGGTATGGGCGCATGCAACGGAAGGTACTTTTCAAACACGCATAATTAACTTATCAATGAAACTTATCAGCTGTAAATAATGGCGTAAATTATAGATTCTGTGAGTTATATTTCTGCTTGACTTTTTCACGCGTGAATTATCATCACATCCGGGGCAGTACCCCGATCGTCAATTTCCAGTACTAGCATAAAATTCAAAAATAACCCGGCACAATGTACCATTGTTGACTGGTAATTATTAACATTGGCTCATAACAATGGGTGTTGTCTTTATCTGCATAACAACAGACTAATTTAATTTAACTACAGTACAAAGTTTTACTACTTTGGTAGTAAGAAATATCGTGAAAGTAATACGATTTATTATTATTTATTTATTTCTTTTGGCAATGTAATGTCTTTACCAATAGTAAATTTATCACTGTCAGATAGGTGATAATCCCCCTATTTTGTGAACCAGTTCACCGGGGTATCTCCCTACTCTTCTTTGCGACCATCATTCGTTGTCTGTGTTGCTTTAAACAAAAGCCTACACAGCGATGTTTGATCGATGCTTTCAAAATCGCATTCATCATATGGTCTTCACTTTTATCATGGTCCGATGGTTTACAATTTGAATAACAATAACCTCTTCAGAATCGTCTACATTTAATAAAACCAGTCTTCTTTCTATCTCTTCAACTCTGACGATATGTGTACTTGATCTAAAGAAAGATAAGACCAATTCATTTCTATATTATCATTTGTTTTTATGTTGCTAAAATCATTCCTGGAGCAAATTACTGACTTCAACAAAGTTGTATAGTAACATTGGCCGGATCTCATTGATACACAAATATAAACAAAAAACTATAAATTGAAAAAAAATTATCAAAGAGATAAATTCCAGGCTTTTCCTTTGTCAGCGGAGTGAGATATACAACAATTAAGTTGATAGGAACAAAAAAGAGTGAACAAAAGAAATGAGTGACATCGAGTGGAAAAAAATTATAGAAAAAAAAACAATTTAGAGAGTTAAAAACAACTTGAAATGATTTGACATGTAGTACAATGTTTGTTTGAGTTTGTTTTTTTATTATAACCTAAAGGAGATTGGCTTCAGTACAAAACAAGTCTTACCTGTCGAATTTGATTATTTTGATATGTTTTCCAGTTATATTCAATAGATCATTGTCTGTTGTAGTACCCCATTCACAATTACTGCAGCGTAAACGGTCTCACTATTGGTCAAACTAAGGAAATGGGTTATACGCCCATAACACAGGTTTCCCCTGTATTTGTATGACACCATTGTTGACTCCTTCGTTTTCTGGCGTTGCCAATTCTCTGAAATCAACGTTTCACCATTTAACGCGAATCGTGCAAATGTATGCACAACGACGTCATCACCAAATTCTACTCTAACAGCCACGCTGTCTTCGCTGTTTTCGTTTATCATTTTTAGGCTACCAAGAACTGGTAACTGTTGCTTTCTATAAAATACATAATGTGTACATAATATAAGTAAACATTATTTTTTATGTTTATAATTAACAAATTAAAATTCAAACATTCAGAGAAAATACAAATTTGAAATCTTATTTCCCCATGGAAAAATATGTTTTCCTTATTGTATCAAATTATTTGCCATTTATTTTCAATTACTGTATTCTAAAGTTAATTTTTAATAACCAATATTTAATTATATTAAAGTTCTAATAATTAATAAATCATAGTACTTTTGTAAATCGTTAAGCTCTGACTGGACTACCAAACTCCATGTGATAAAAAAAAAAATTATATGCCCATATATGGACACAATGGCGTCATATCACGTTCATATTTTGAAATTTATAAAAGATACCTTTTTTTCTTGTTGATTGAACGTCCCAAGTATGTTTTTACTTCTGGGCAAGATACCACTTCGCTTATAGACTTTATTCTCTGTAGCAATCTAGAAAAATAAGTAATATAAATAACGATGTACGGGGCTTATAAGTGAAAGACAATTTCGGCTACATTGAATAAAGGCGCGCACTCGAGATCTGGATAATTAAAATACGTCGATTCTGTTCATAATCAGTGATATACCGGTAGTTAAAAGTTCGGATTGAACACATTGTAAATTTAATTTAAAAAAAAAACTTTTTAGATCAGTACCTGCATGGCGACGTATCTGGTCCCATGAACTAATCGGACCATTGTCGAGTTGTTGCCTTAAAAAACGAAACATCCAAATGCCCATAGCGGTCCAGCCATCTCAACACATTGAATAATGTTTCTAATTTTTTTGCAATTGACTTTTGTTTTTCATACCTTCTGTAGTAGATTTCATTCATTTTGTTAAACTTCATTTGCAAAATAACGACGCCTGTACTCTAATAATCGTGTGCTAAATAGGTAATTCAATGCAAGTATGTGCAAAAATATACCTATTTATTTATTTATTCTATACTTATCAGTCATAACTGGTAAAGTCTATATATATATTTATTAAAACAGACAAATTTCTTGTTTCCGCCTCAAAATAAAATATTTATTGTACGAGTACTTTCGACCATAGGTCATTATCAGTACTGATGATGACCTATGGTCGAAAGTACTCGTACAATAAATATTTTATTTTGAGGCAGTACAAGAAATTTGTCTGTTTTATTTTTATACATGATCCTGCCTATGCAGCACCTATTTCTTTCCTATATATTTATTATATATTTCCTCCATGGTACAGTACATAACCATCATATTATCAGCAAGATATGCAAATGAATCATCAGGAAGTTGGGCGTATTGTTCATTTACAAACTATTGTTGTTAACGCATACCGATTCATTGTTGATGATCAATGAGCGATGCCACCATGAAATTCAACTGAAATAAAACACTCATTATGATACAGCATGTATACTCTGTCACATCACATGTAGGCCTACAATATTTTGAGGATTTTTAGGTTAAAATACAATAAATATAGGTAGGCCGGCTTTTTGTGTTGTGTATCAAGAAATATGGCTGGTGAAAATAAAATTGTCCACGATGAGGCACGATTGTGCCACCAGTTCAATGCAACTTTAAAATATTAATAGCGAAACATTACAAAATTTTGATCGCAGGTTGGTCACATGGCAAATTAATAATTTCCCACCATACGGAATCTCTCCTCACCGGCACGGAATCGACCTACGCATGTCCTAAACATGCAATTATCGTTCTTGACTGGCATGTAAAGTCACGAGCGTCCATGGTGGCGCATATCACACCATCCCAAACAACTGTACAACAAATAAAATTGTTGCACTAAAAACAGGATCACCGCGCGCGACACACACACATACAATGAATACAGTATATAAAAAATGAATGAATACAAATTGTTATTAACAAACTATAAATTACCCCCACCCAATCCTTTACAAAACTTGTAGAAGAACGTACACCTTGGGGGTGATACAAGTTTTTCTGTGTCAATTATTTATTACAGGGTTCATAAATCCTTACAAAATTGCTATCACGCTCGCTATCGCAAAAGTTCGACCGCAGCCGCCACAGTTGATTGATTTTCTTCTGATGTGGTGATGCGAAATGTATTATTACCTCGGGCCTAAATCCTACATATGTCCCGTTTTCACGAGATACAGAAGACATTCGATGATGACAAACAATGCTGTGCAGCGAGGCGTAACCAACAAAAATAACATTTTTCAGAGGATTTCAGTACACCATGTTAATTTAAAAAATCATAACACCTGCCTAAACAGATGTCGTATGAGAATAATTACTGTAAAATGTTCCTAAATGATTGGCCTATCAAAACAATTTTTAAATAAAAAAAAATCATATAGGCCTAGGTCTAGTGACGTAGGCTGATCTTTGTCCATATAAGATGTCCGTTTAGGGAATTGCGCATTTTAAAGTAACTTGACATCCGAAATGCTGGCCGTGCTGTTATTTCTGTTGGTTACGCTATTCTCCCCCGCACAGAGAATTGTTGTTCCGTATAAAAAAATAAATAAAATAGACGATTTGCGTGCTACGGAAGCCATCTTGCATAGATAACAATCATGACCAGCGGCCACTGATACCACCCACAGCATTGTGATTTTTTCGGTAATTTGCCCTTCGATAGATATGTAATATAATAAATATATATAAATCTAACTTAATAGGTCCATGCTTATACACTCTGGTGATTTTTTTTTATGGTGTGGGCATACAAGCCAAGTCACCTTTTTCACGAAACATCTTCGATCGATGACAAACAATGCCGTGCAACGAAGTGTAACCAACTGAAATAACATAGCGTTTTCATAGGATTTCAGGACACCATGTTAATTAAAAAATCGTAACTCTTAAACGGAGGATCGTATGAGAAAAAATTTTACTGTAAAATATTTATATATATGTAATATAAGTACAAACCAACTTTATATACCATCGATTAAACATTCTAGAAATAACGCGCGATTTACCAAATTTTGCCCTTACGGAAATTTATATATAGATAATCAACTTTTTGATTCAAGAAGGGAGTGACGGATTTGCTTTGTTATATTGAGATAGCAGAAATGTTCTAGTTGAATAGCTTTAATAGAGTGGTGGATAGCTAGCCAAAAAAACTGTTGTATAGATATCAACAAGATTTCTTGAAGACAATACTGTGTGAGAAAACATTAAAAATTATCCCAAAAAATAACATTTTTACACCCTAATCTGTTATTTTTGTTATTAGAATTTGTAATCAGTAGTTTTACTAGAACTTAAAATGGCAATGGCCATAATGTCATCACATTGTTTGTTTTTTTCATAGTATGTGCGAAAAATGTCAGCCCATATCAATTTTACATGAAAAGTATTACCATACTTATTTGATTGGGGTGTTTATTCAAATAAATACATGGTTATCAAATTTGCATTCCATATGATGATATGGTTCAAAGTGATTTGCAAGTTAAAAACCATTGAATATTTATTTAGTTTAAGCAAAATAAAAATATTAAATATGCAGTACAATACCTTCTGCTTTGTGAGTGGGCGAGATAAATTTTATGTTTTCAGGCCACCAATCTGGCTTATTATTAGCTAAATATACAGATTCACCTACCAGTGAGGGACCTAAACATTAAAATGCAAAATATACAGTAAAAGTAAGTAACATTCAGTGTTTAGAAAACAAACATTGAATACATGATATAAATTTACCTTTCACGAATTGGAAATATGAGATATTTCTTGTCTGCAATGTCACCAGGAAGTGACTTTTTCAGGTAACTTTTCTTTGGCAATTTGTTAAACTGTGAATCCACAGCTGTAAATATGTGAGTATCAGCACATGGATACTCGTGTTGTAGGTGCCTGTTAGTTAATATAAAATGTGGGTAAAGTTGAGTGTTAACCAAGTACAGATAAAAATTAATGTGCGTAATTGTTAGCGCCTGCATCACCTCAGCGATTTCATTCCAAAAACGACGGCATGCCGCGGTCCACGTGCCTCTGGGCCTATGTTCACTCTCTCCAATATCAGTTTTTCATTAATGTGACCAATTTAAAAACACATCTACAAAAGTATCGGTTGACACCATGTGTGTCACCACGGACCTTATTTTCGTTAAATCACAAAAAATTGTGGAAACTGCAACCATCAACATATTGATATATATATCGCAAACCGCAAAACCCATGGAAAGTTAACATTGAGCACTATGCGTTAGTGGCGCACTTTATGAAAAATGCCCTCTATGACAAAAAACGTTCTTACTTTTTTTTAGGCCTAATTTATATTTTATATAAGTATCAGAGGCTGGTGGATCTCAATGAAGGTTCTGTCCATCATAATCCATTTTACCTAGTCATTTTACCAAAACTCTGTTTGGCGTCTCTTTTAAACCCTCTTTCTGTTTTATTTCTTGTTGTTTATATTCATCTGTGAACACAATTGCTTCACATCTGTGAACTAAGGTATTGATGTATTGAATATTCAGTGTTTTTTCTAAAGGATAATTGGAAGTGAAGTGCAGATATTGGTATGTGTGTTGCTTTTCTGTAAAAAGATGTTTTGATGTCACCGTTAAGGAATATTTGTTGCCACAGACACTTACCTTTATTTTAGTGATGTTAAAGAGGCTGCAGTGAGGGTTGCCTAGGTATAGTACTAGTAGCAGCTATTTTTTTGTTGTTGTTGATTTGGCTGCCAACATGGATGGCGATGTCTTCACCCAATGTTCGTTCATTGCACTACTCAGAATTCCAAGGTCATCATTAAATCCACGGATGTTGGACTTGAGGGTGTTGAGCTGGGCGTGCATGCTCTCCCCTCCCTGCTCTCCATGGAACCCCAATCCGAACTTCCATCTTCTTATTCATTTAGACAAATGTTCTTCAAGAATGTGCATCTTGGGAGGCTCCGTTTCTTGGAAGTGTTCCCGAAAGAACTCCACATAATCTTCAATGTCTGATTTTTCAGAGACAAACAAAAATCTGTAAAAATTTAACTCAATATATTTACAGTACTGAACAAAATATTGTTGGTGCTGAAAGAAACTCATCGAGGAATTAAGTGTAGCGGCTGAAGTAGATTTTAGTAGAAAAATATGAGTATTGATTTTTTTACCAAGCTTCAATATCATATTCTCTGTGAAAAATGAGGCACAATTGTATTGCCTGTGGCAGTTCCCAAACAAATTAATTAATGTTCCATATTTTGTTGTGACACTTACAACATTCTCTTCAATTTCTGGGCTAAGTTCTATTGCAGTCTTGCATATTTTTGTCATTAGTGTTTTCAGGCTGAAAGTAAATAATTCAATGATAGAATTAATATCATAGTATTTAAAAGTCAGATGACAATGACATTATTATATACAACATAAATGAAATACCTTGTAGCACTTATGGATGTGGTTACCGACAAACGATTTGCTGTGATATGCCTGTCTGTTTACCCTGAAGGATTTTAGCACATTGTCAAGTTTTGCCACCAAAGGCCCTTTTCTTACTTCAGGTAAATCTTTTAAAATATTGACTGCTTCAGCTCTCTAAAACCAATAAATATATTGTTAGAAAATAAAATAATTGCAAGGAAAATTGACACCTGTATATAAATGTTGGAAATATCTGATTTAAACTTACAACTTGTGCCCCTTGGCTTTGAATCTCGCTAATTCCACTGGTATCACCTAATAGCATAAAGACAGTTGGTCTATTTCATTGTGTATGTCTCCTGCCTTGTTTTCTAGGTCTTTGACAGAGGCCCCAAGTTGGTAAAGTGTAATTTCTTGGCAATTTTTTCAAGAAAAAAAATTAAGCGGGTGGCGCATCAATTTAAAGCTTGTGACACATCAATATAACACATGCTATTCATAAATTTTAAAGCCTACTATACTATTTTCAACATCAACACTAATAATAGGCAAAACCAATGTGTATTATAGAATTACTGTGATTTACCATTTAATCTGTTGTTTGTTAACATTAAATTATGTTCACTTGTAGCAAAGAATTTGAGTCAACCTTCAGATTGTAACAATCTGTATGTGAAAACATATTGAGCTTGCATGCCATTAAGTGTCTTGTGTGAAATCTAGCTCTATATTAGATTCTTATATCACTGCGTAACAGGAGAGAGGCACACTAAGAAGTAGAATAAAATGTAATATAATGATTAATAATGATTACCGTACACTAATGCTGGAATTTATTTGAAGTAAACACAATAGTTAACTGTATAACAATACTTACAATGAATAATATGTAAAACACTGACCGCAGTCAATCACAATCACGGCGTAACAGGAGAAAGGCACGCTAAAAAGTAGAATAAAACGTAATATAATGATTAATAACGATTACCGTACACTAATGCTGTAAATTATTTGAAGTAAACACAATAGTTAACTGCCTGGCCATATTTTTCTTTTCTTAGGTGGTACTTGAAATGAGTTACAAAATACATTCTCTAACTCATCGTCATCACAATCATCTTACCACAGATCTACTAAAATAAGAATTAAATAGATTTAATATAACACCATTTTTTTAAACAACTTACTTTTTTAAGAAAATTACATTTGTAATATATTTGTTTTTCTAACTACTTTCAGCTTTTTCAACACAGTTCTTGCATGTTATTGCTGAGCCGAATCTTTCCTCTGATCCTTGTTCTCCAAGGCATGACTCTATAATATGTGTGGGTTTGTGGCATACCTTGCAAGTATGACTCCCACACTCTTTTTCGCACACCACACAAATTGGAAAACCTATTAAATTAAACAAAGAAAAATATATACTGTGTATATTATAGGCCTACCTATTTGATATTTATCAATAATATTATCAATCAAATATAAATACAGTAAATAACAAAATTAGTTATAAAGGAAAATAGTGTTTTTTAGTATAGTATCATTGTTTAATAATTATTGAAAGATAAGTATGTTAGGCCTAAAGTATAGTAGAGCATAGTATAAATAGAAATTTACCTTCATCTTCATCAGGCCTGAGCCTATCTGAGCTACTACTTGTAGGTCTATTCCTAGAGGTACTACTAGTAGACGCCGAGGAACGTGGACGTCGTGGTACGGAGGACTGGCCCAACATTCCAGGAGGTGGATTGACTGAATGTTTTCCTCCGAGAATTTCGTTCAATGAGTAATAATGAGGGCACGTAGACTTGGGATGGTCCCTTGCCACATTGCTTGCCCTCTTCCCCATACCTCTAATAAAAATATTCCGCACAGATTTATGCTCTGACCTGGAGGTTCTTCAGTTTTGTAATCACAATCGCCGCAGTAACATCATGGCCCAAGTCCCGCATCCGTTCGGCCGCCTTTTGTCGGAACAGCTTGTCCTCAGTTTTTTCATTGAAATCTGGCTCTCTCCAGATATCTATGAGGTCCAACTCTTGAGTGTACGTCCAGCAAAACCTCTTTTTTTTCTTCGCTTTTACTTTTTCGTACATGATGAATGCAGTAGAAATGTAATAGAAATAAGTTTTAAATAATAGTAATATAACCGATCGTCGCTCTCGGTTAACATGTGGTTCAGAAATAAAGCGCTAAATTGTTGATGTTTATATGTCAAAGGTGAAATTTGCTTTATCTGATTGGTGTATTTGTGACCTCCAATTCTGAATGGCCCATGCTGTGTTAATTACCTTAATCGTTTTCTAGCTTTACCAGTGAATTTACTATTCAGTCGAGGAGATGGCCTTGACTGGCCGTAGTCGAGGAAATTCCTTCATCTCGCCCTAATAATTTGTTCACATCGAAGTTATGGCAACATCATCTTGTTAACCTAGTAAATTTATCTTGCCCTATTGAGCTTGCATGACATGTCTTGTGTGAAAAACTAGCTCTATATTGGATTCTTATATCACTGTGTAACTGGAGAGAAGCACACTAAGAAGTAGAATAAAACATAATGTAACGATTAATAACGATTACTATACACTAATGCTGAAAATTATTTGAAGTAAACACAATAGTTAACTGTATAAGAATACTTACAATGAATGAAATGTAAAACACTGGCCGCAGTCGATCACAATCACGGCGTAACAGGAGAGAAGCACACTAAAAAGTAGAATAAAACGTAATATAATGATTAATAACGATTACTGTACGCTAATGCTGGAAATTATTTGAAGTAAACACAATAGTTAACTGCCACATCTATGTGTTTGAAATGGTATTTAATATGATATTGATGGTTCTACCAAAAATGATTGAGGCATTGTGCAAATTTGGCAGTGCTACCAAGCAAAAAAGCCCTGCCTTTGATATGAATTATACTTTTGCCAATTTTCAATTAAAAATTATTTTTCGTTTCTAATTCACGATGAATTATTGATATTCATAAAACCATGCGCAAGTCACCTTGCGCAACTCTGATGTCATATTTTGATATATTGACAAAGTTATGAAATGTTACATTAACAAGGTTTGGAAATACTATAATAATAATAATAAAAAAAAAGAAACAGGACAGGAGTTATCCGCTATATTGTGGATAACTAAATTTTTGTTGAAATTATCCAATAAACTACCAATCGTTTGTTCGTCATTATCATCACTATCGGATGCCATTAACAACGATTCATCTTCCAGAATTGAAAAATATTGGCTATAAAAAAAATACAAGTTAATCCAACATTAACATTACTGTAATCATCACTTAATCAAATTTTAATCGCACTATATAACATATGATAAGAAAAAAAGAAATATATTTTATTTAATCAATTGAAAATCTTGCACAAGAAAGAAAATAGAATGTAAGTGATGATAAAGCGATAAAATGAATGATAAAAATGGTATGAATCTATTGGTGATGACAGTCACACTATTATAATATATACTTTATAGCCTGTACATTGCTTAAACTCCTTCATCAATGTTGGTTCTGTAGATGTGTCTAGATCATATAATGACAAGACATTACTATTATACTAAAGATAAAACCAATGTTAGGAATATGCTTATGACATTGAAAAATTGATATATACAATAACAACAAAAAACAAACTAGATATATCAATTTATATTTCATATAAAAGTTAAAAAATCGTGAACGTTATAATTTCGCAACTTTTTGGTTTAGATTTTATTATTAGAAGAATTAGTATCCCGTTGAGTTATTGTATTAACAAGAACCGTTAGAAATGTCACCGTGCATGGTCTATAAATATAGGCCTACTTTACTATCATCAAACAAACTGATTTCGGTCATTAATTTGGAATAGAAGGAGGCTAAACGTTTTGGCCCAATTTTAATATAATTATACATGGTGGTAATAAAATATTTGAACTAAACAATCCAGTATTTTTAGTCTATGACGTCTTCATATTAAACAAAAAGTGTCCTTCATGTGAAGACAAGCGATTGCTACTCAAGCATTCAGAAATAATAAACAAAACAAATTTATTTCATAAAATTTTGACATGCTCAAAATGTCATGAGGGCGTAGAAAGTTGATTAGAAATTAATTTTGCGCATTTCGAAATTTTGAATGCGCGTGCGCGCGTAACTTCTTGTAAAACATGCCATTTTTAATCCATAGAAAGTTTGCCCTTGATATGACTTAAATTTTCACCAAGTGTCAATACAAAATGACTTTTGGTTTATAATCTATGAACAATCATTAAAATTCATAAAATCGTCCGTAACTTGCGCTGCGCGACTCTAACGTCATATAACAAAATTTCTTGCACATCTACAGCTACAGGTAAATCTTAAGACAAAGTTATGCAATCTTATGTTGACCATAATTAGAGATACGCTGCGAACAAAATTCTGGGAAAGAAAGAAGAATAACAAAGAAGATGAAGATGAAAAAAAAGATATTTACAATCACAAGGGTTATCCGCAACTAAGTTGCGGATAACCAAAAAATATTGATCCCATACAATAACAAGGAGTTATCCGCTCTACCAAGCGGATAACTAAAAAATGTGTTAGCAAATAATATGTTTATAATTGTTGGCTACGCTTCTTTCGCGCGTTCTTTGGTTTCCGGTCCTTCATAGAAACTTTACTGCTACCACATAGCCTACAAATGTATGTATTCATACATATTTGAACAGTATAATCAGTGGCGTAACGACTATGTGCACTCACTGGCTAAACCCAGGGGCCCTGAAGCTTGGGGCCCATGAGCAGTGCCCAGAGGAACAGGCATAAAATATGTCGAAAATGCTAAAAACGTCCCAGGCCTCGATCTTTGAAACTTGGAGAGCCACTTAGGTTTCCTAAACAAGTGGCTTCAGGCCTCTGCCTCACGCCACTGAGTATAATGTTTATTGAAAACAGTTGTTAAATTACATTGTATGTTATTGTGAAGACCCTAGTGTAGGCCTACTTCATCAATATACCAGATAAAAACAATACTATATTGTTATTGGCTTAGAATTGTAGATGCTATAATTGTAATTAGTATAGGTTTCTGCCGCAATTGATCTTCGCTCATGTTTTTATGACATTAAAGTAGCATTTTATGACCTGTAGTAGCCCTACATCTGAGACAATAACTATTTGTTGTCTCAGCCTACATGTAAAATTACAAAATCAGCAAGAATACTAGGCCTAGGCCTTCTAGGCTTACTAGTAAACCATATGATTTGCCGACATTGATACTGCTAATCTTAAGTGTAGTAGATACAACATTTAATCATGATCTATAAAAAAAATACTCACCGTTGTCTTACTTCTTGTGTGAATAATAATAGGTACTTCGTTTGTTCGTGATTAAGTTTGCCCTGCGTGTACTTTTCAAAACGACCGCTAGGTAACGTATCGCAACTATACATAGCCAGCCAATCGGTGATTGGATGTGATGTGGATGACATAACCACTAGCTAATCACCAGGCACTACAATTTAAATATAATCACATCGATAATTAAGGAGTTTAATTTAAAAAAAAATTTATGAAGAAACCACTGCTTAGCCATATATTAAAAACACGGTTGTTGTATGTGTGGACACCGGCCACGCTAACTACATACATGGTCAAATGCATAATTTAATATTCTATAGATTAACGCAATTTTTAATGACAGAAGTTGGCAGGCAAATAATGATAATTCAAATATAAAAATTGCTTATTTTATTAATATTACCAACTACTTAAAATTACCAGTCGTAAGAAAGTGAACTTTTTGTAGTCCGATTGTGATGAAACTAAAACAGAATTGTTCAGCAATATATTTTTGTTGTCAATTAATCATCGACGCAGACATGTCAATAGAACATTCAGACTGCGCATACGATTTCTACATGGTTACGTTTTGGTCTCAAAAAATGTAACAGTTGATTCGCAACGTTTTACAGAGGGCCGCGGTTAGAGACACGGAGTTCAATGAGCGTGTTTGTTTGATTGGCAGCAGTGCTTTAGTATAGGCAAGCGCGTTGTAAAATCGTTTGATATCACCGTCGATGCATATCCTTCTATTCTTTAATCCATGCTTTCAACAACCCAAATGCTCTCTCAACTACCATCCGTGCCTTGCTTAGTTTATAATTGAAGACACGATACTTCCGTTGATCATGGCCACGTTGTGGGAATCCCTTCATTAACCAAGGTAGCAGCAGGTACGCAGGATCTCCAATTATGAATATTGGTACATCCGTGTTGTCAATTTCAACAGTTGTCTGTAAGATGAATAATAAATAACAGTTATTTCTTTTATTTGATGTGCAGAACTACAGGAAGTGGTAAATCTTTTCCCACATAGTACAGAAGGGTATGCATATACTCTGTATTTCGACTAAGGGGTATGACATGCCAGATAAAAAAGGAACGGTTTAAAACACCAACCTGAGGAAACAGTTGACCATTTTGACCTTTTTCGTACAATGACGAGTTTATAAAGACTCTTGCGTCGTGGACCTTCCCTGGTCAGCCGACGTATGTGTCTGTAAATCTGAAACCAATATGTAGGTATGGTTTAGTTACAAGAAAGATAGATTGTAGCAATTTTTATTTTTTAAATAAACTGCATTCTATCAAACTAATATATCGGTTGGCATTTAAATTACCTTAACTTGTGATCTACAACAGCTTGAAGTATTATAGAATAGTGCCCTTTCCGATTGAAGTAGTCCGCAGTTGAATTGAGGTGCAATGATAGGTATGGGAGCCATCGATGGCACCTGCACATTGCGGAAAGCCATGTACCTCACTGAATCCTGTCACGGTTGCCTTAAATCAAGCGTTCTTCTGTTGGCCAAACTATATAGTCATTGTACATTAACTCTACCACGGCCTTGCACACTTGGTTTACACATCGGCAGATGGTAGATCTGTGGACGCCAAACAGGTTACCTATGGTTCTTAGGTTGCAGCAAGTTGAAAACCTCCACAATGTCATCCCAACCACATGTTCCACTGTCATGCCGTTCCCAAAGTTTGTGACTTGTCTAAATTGCAGGTTTGGTCTCAGTATGTCACAAAGAACAGTAAAAGTGTCTGAAAAATAAATTTAGACAGTACTAAATAAAAAAATACAATCAATAGGTCTACTGATTTAAGGTAAACAATTAATTGAATGTTGTTTATACATGTGTTCAAAATTGATCAAAAAATATTGTTTGTTTGGGCCTAGCCTTACAGTAGATTCTAATGCGTCAGCTAGAAAATAAATCATTTATCTATTCTATATCAAATCTAGATATCTTTAAAATAGTTACCTGTGTCATAGGTTATTAATTGTTGTAGAGAAAAAATAAGCATCTATATTTGGTTTAAAAATAAGCAATATGATTAATAAGCATCTAAACTAGCTAGGTCTATATATAAGTGGAGCCTACTACTAGGGTGCCTGGATTAAAAAAAAAGCCTAAGCCTAGTATATAGAGTATATAAATATATAGAAATATACATACATATAGGCCTAGTCTAGGCCTCTAGCTAGGGTCGTATTAGTCATATTATAAAATTCTCTTTCCACAACTGGTCGGTGTAGCGGTTACACACAGTTTCATTCCACCAGTTTAGCCACACAATAGGGTTGCGAGGTCGTCTTCTAGCCCTAGCGACTCTTCTTCTAGCCCTCCTGTCATCATCATCATCGTCGATGAAGTTGGATGTTCCGAGAAGAACAGCAGCCAAAGTTATCGGCAAACGCCGTCGTCTTCTTTGCATAAATCTAGTCAATGCCCATTCTACATTTCTAGATGTATGTGCGGTGTAAATTCGTTGCCACTTCTGCTCATTAGATTTAAAATAGAAAAGCAATGCTATGACATTTTGAGAAACCATCATTGTTTTGTTTTTGTCAAGTATAAACCTCACTACACGAGACTCTAGGTCAATCAATACTTCCGTCTCACGAAATGCATTTTGGGTAATGAAAGCCAACTTTTTTACAGCCCACCCACGAAGTATGTGCAGCGGAAACGGTGCACAAATTTCATATAAGGTATATATACAGTATATTTATACGGTATATTTGGGATTGGCAGCAGAAACGGGGCCATTTTGAATGTTGTTTTATTTTTTACATTTTTTTGGTCATGTTAAAACATGTTTTAAATACATTTTAAATACAACCCTATGCAAACGTTAACCTCTACCGAATTTATTTTACTTTTTAAAAATTTCACTTTGAATTATTGACTATTCGTGTTTATAAATTTTTAGTGAAATAAAATGCTCATGATGCTTTATTATATTGACCAATCGATTTATTCACATGAATACATGATACAAAAATAAAAAAGTGGAATAGTGAAAAGAAAATACTTTAATGAAGTCACCATGAAAGGGTATCGTAACAGCCATCGTAACGATGCGTGGCATTTGCAAAATGTTTGTGATTAAATTTGCTGGTATGGTGGGTCTATTGTATAACTTCCTTTCTAAGGAAATTACTTGTTAACGTTGTTTCAAAATTGTTATTTTAATTCATTTTGAATGTTTCTTTATTTCTAACTTATCAAATACTTTTTGTCATGTTAAAACATGACCACCTAAAAAATACCATGTTGTCAATGTGAAAAATTAAAAACAAATTATAAAACACGCTAATACACACTAAAATAAAAAAACTGATAAAACTAATACAATCAATTTAACCGATAGGTCTCAACTTAATATTTTTTAAACAGAAAATTACAAAAATTTAGAAAGAATTTGTTCAAATATTTATAATTTAATTTCAATATTTCAAAAACCGATATAAAAATCAATAATTAATAGTCATTCCTGTTTGTCGGTAGTAATGTGACTTAATTATGTTTTTAATCATTATCTGCATCAAAAATTGAAAACTAATTTTAATATTGAATCAGCTTTTTAGTGAAATAATTTTATGAATGGTATGAGCTTAATGATGTGTGACATTTGTGTAAATTCACTAATGCTTAGTGGAAATGAATAAACAAACAAACAAACAAATGCATTATCAAATCTCTTTGTCTTATAAGTTGCTCTGAAAAGAGCAATTTAATTCCTCCATGGTTTGATTGTTGCAGTTTAGTCATAATTAATAACGCTCTAATAAATCATTATACACTTAGTAAGAATATTCGGACACATATCGTTAATTTACACTAAAAATATTGCCGTTACATTACTGTTACGAAAGCCGGTTTCGACTATCCCAATAAGCCTACCGCCGTCGGAGAGCACCCTCAGTGCTACAAGGTGGATCACGGCGATCGATCACATTCTACCTTGAATTATCTAATTGCTTTCATATTTGGCAGAAATATACCTAAATACATGAACTACTGTTTACCGTCATAATAATTGAATTTATTACTTACGCAATGCTAAAAAATATGACTTTTATTCGACTCATATGTTCAAAACGCTGCCAAAAAATTTAATGACCACTGTTTGAAAAAAAAAAGTTACCTGACCCAATATTGAACTTTAAATGACCTGTCTGACATCAAACCCCTTGAATTAGCCAATGACAACTGATTTAAAAACGTAAATTGCCAAAGGGCTTGTTGCGCCTACACGATATTTTGAGACCAAAAAAACAGAACCGAATTTAAGTGAGTGACGTCATAGATTGACTCGTACCTACCCTAGGCAAAAGGTAGAAGGCTAGGCTAGCCAACTCACTTTACAAATTTATCTCTTTATGCGCTTATAGTTTTTCTGGCATTCTTCAACAGATATGTTTGTCTGTGAACTTATTGTCGTCCATGCATTCATTCTTATATTTCTGTCTCTGTATGACTTACTTCCCTTATCATAAAGACAAGGGTAATCTCAGATAATTTCCATGAAGACCTCGTCAGCCACCATTTTTTGCCGTCTGATGATGAGAGATATTCCTGAGTTCTGATTAGTTGAGGAATGCGAACCGCGCTCGCAATGCCTCAAAAAGTTGAACCTTTTGAAAATTCGCGAGCGAAGCCTTCGCTGCAGTCGTTTTCAACGCGTTAATATTTTTTAAACAGAAAATTACAAAAATTTAGAAAGAATTTGTTCAAATATAATTTAATTCCAATATTTAAAAAATACTTAAAAAAAAAAAAAAACTGATATGAAAATCAATAATTAATAGTCATTACTGCACTGAAAATTGAAAACCAACTTTAATATTGAATTAGCTTTTTAGTGAGTGAAATAAAACACTGCATTCGTTTTATGAATGAGCTTGACAAATGTTTGTGTGATTCAATTAATTGTATTTACAAATGTTGCTGGTACTGGTAGGAAGGCGAATAAGAAATTTGAATGCATTTCCGATCGCTGTTTGTCGGTAGTAATGTGACTTAATTACGTTTTTAATCATTATCTGCATCAAAAATTGAAAACCAATTTTAATATTGAATCAGCTTTTTAGTGAAATAATTTTATGAATGGTATGAGCTTAACGATGTGTGACATTTGTGTAAATTCGCTAATGCTCAGTGGAAATGAATAAACAAACAAATGCATTATCAAATCTCTGAAAAGAGCAGTTTAATTCCTCCATGGTTTGATTGTTGCAGTTTAGTCGTGGTCTGATCTATTCGCAATGGATATTCGTTAAGCATTACCATGCGCATCATGATGTCTTTAATATCTATGCAGCGTGTCTGTGATCTAAGAAGTAAATAAAAACAAATTTCATAATAACTAATTCTTATTATTAATTAATAATGCTTTAATAAATCATTATACACTTAGTAATTTTATTTAAATAAAAAAAGTTTATTTGAAATTTAAAATTGAAACTTACCTGTCAAATTGAATGGTTTTTGTGTGGCCACCAGCATTGAGCACAGTTATAAGTGGCAATCTGTCTCCGACGATTCCATTCTCATGAACAATATTAGCGAGGATGATGCCAGCCGGATACCTGCCAGCCACATTAAATTGTTGGGTATTGGTCATGATGTTGTAAAACGTCAGTATCCTCCCGTAACGTTGAACATTCCCATCCATGTAGGCGACAACCGTTGAGTCTTTTGTTTTTTGCCTGAGCCAGTTTTCAGAAATCAAAATATCCCACCCGTTTACACATCTTGAAAATTGTCGCACAACTGTGTCACATCCGAACTTCCTTTTCAACGTAATGGTCACACCGTTGTCATCAGGTAAACGTTTCATCAGCCCTAATTCAGGCGACATTTGGTATCTATATAAAACAATTTTTACAAAATATAAATTTAAATTTATAAAAGTTTCATTGAAACAATACCCATGGGATATATACAGAAAATGTATTTACTTGATAAAAAGGTAAATTAGGGTAATTAAATGTCAAAAAAATATCATAATATACTGTAAATACTGTATTATACAATTCAGTTTACACAAGTGTGGCCTCTACTCAAATGTATTGATTAGCTTACTATGGATTACATTAGTAAGCACATTATTAATATTCGTCCTTGAATGCAATACAACTCTTATCAGATTTTCTAAATAAATATTGATAAAACGATCTGGAAAAGTTTAAACTGTACCTGCATTCCAACGTATCTCGTTCCATGAACAAATCGCACCATTGTGCTATTGTTTCCTTCAAAGGGGAAGCAACCAAAAGCCCAAAGAGGTCCTGCCAATTCAACGCACCGGATTATGTGTGCACATGCATTGTGCAAGTTCACAGTGCAATTCTGAATTCCTATATATTAATAAGGAAAATTTAATAACTGGCAAAAAAGGTAGTATAGTAATTTTCAGTGTAAAACCTGTGGTAAAACTGACCCATGAACTTTCCAGTGCTATTAAAGACACATTTACATTGGTTAAATTTACCTATTTTGTCAAGCCCAGTAGTCCTACGAACAAAATTTAAAATGAATTAATTACCGTAATAATCTGAGTATAGTATGTGAAATTCCCTGAGCAAACTGGATGCCGTCGTTCTATCGTTCACAGTCACTTCATCCTGAAGGAGCAAAGAAATGGCTGTTGACAGCATTGGTCTGGTAAAACTCCTCACACCACCAGGCCATAATACAATGGGATATGACTGGTTGGGCCGCTAACAAGTTGAGCCGCTGCTAGTTTCTATGAAACGCCCAACGCGTCTTTTACTATATTCCGTGTAATGATTACACCGTCAAGTAGTAGGCCTACAGTAAAAGTATTGTTGGCGTTTTTGAAAATGCAAACATGCAAAAAAGTAACATATAACATTTTATTGTTTTCAAGGTTTTAACAGTTAATCTAATACCATCAAAATATATAATTTTGTTTTTATCAAAGTAACGTATACAAGTTTATTGTTTTTACCAGTTAACCTAATACAATCAAATATATAAAATTACATACTTAATGTATGTAATTTTATATATTTGATTGTATTAGATTATTATAGCAAAGTAAGTATACAATTCTTTTTTTTAATCACAAGGTTCAAATAGTTAATCTACAATCAAATACATAACTACTTAACCTACAATTGTGTTGTTTTTATCATAGAAAATTGAATGTATACAAAGTTAATTGTTTTTTATTATTCAAGGTTTAAACAGTTAATCTTCAATCAAATAGTTTTTTTTTTTTTTTTTTTTTTTTTTTTTTTTAAACCATATTTAATGAGGGTGATCCATCCAGCTATTGCTGATCATTAGGGACCCTCAGAGGTTCACAAGACAAACATATACACAAGATGCTCTACATAAACAAAGTCTTATTACAAGTCTTTGGGAGTGGAGTAATTTGGTCCTTAGAAAAAATCCTGACATGTGACGGGACTTGAACCCAGGACCCTTGGAGTGGTAGACAAGCATCATAACCACCAAGCCACAACTCCACTCAAATGATGAAGTTTTATAAGAATATATAATAAATATTATTACATAAAAGAAAATAAATATAATTATTCGTTAAATCAGAAAGAAAATATATAGGTAGCCATACACGTCACGCAAAAAAATGCAAAAACCTGTGACAATGAGAAAAGAATAGTAAGAAGAACAACCATACCTGGGATGTTATCGCAAACATGCTCTTGCATTCCTTGGACATAAGCACCATCTCTTTCCATGACTGTTGCCTTGCATCGTGCAGTCTTCATGGCACATCGCCAAGGTGTATTCGTAACCAAGACTGTCGAACAGTTTTGCCTGGAAGAAAAAAAAATCAAGCATAATATTATCATACATAATATTATATTTTTTGTTATTTTTAAAAAATATATGGATAAAAATAACGATTAACTTCCTAAATATTCATTAAATGTTGAAACGTTCATTCGAGAAACTATGATGGAATATTTAATGTTAACAATTAGACAGACCTACTTTACATACAGTACTTTCACTTATAAATGTGTCGAACATCACTATTAAACTAGTCACATCGTAAATTATAATATAAAACAACGAGCACTGCCGATAGCGCGCAATTGGCGTTTCATAGAAACTAACGTTTTTCTGGCGGCGGCTCAACTTGGCGGCGGCTCAACTTAGCGTAATCCAATACAATAGCAATGCTCGATATTCAGAGGCTGTATGGAGAGAAAACATGTTAATATAATAATAATTGATATTACTAGTAAATTAGACACAACTTTTAAATATGTTTTATATGTACTAAAAAGATTGAAAGAAAAATCAAAATTGAACTTTCTGTGTGAAAAATAATTTTAGACGATCTTCTTTGGCTTTAAATGTCCTTTCATGTATGACCTATTTTGTATAATGTACTGCGGACGATCAAAGCATATTGACCGAAACGTCGAAAAACTCAACATTTTTTTTCAGAACTAATATACATGGTGTACCGCAATTTTTATATCAAAATTTGATTCCGCCATGCAAACCTTCAAACAATATATTGTATAATGTACTTAACAAACTAGCCGAAATAACATAGTCGATATATAAATATGTACTGTACTTAACTACAGTTCAGCAACTAATGAGCGAGATTTCTTGTGAGATTGTCTGGTGGTTTTATGTTTGCAAGTCTACCATCGATTTGATCAAGCTTGTCTCCGATATAGTATGGCTCCTTAACACTGCTTTTCAACCAAAGCTTGACAAGGGCTTTTGTGACGCCTATACAGATACTATGAAGATAATCAATCATGATCTGGACTGCTGGGTCGAAATCTTCGATGAACGTTAAGACCGATATTTTTTTGTTTGTTTTAACGCCACAAACCTGATCAATAGACGTTTGCGCTTGGTCCGATTGCACACTATTAATATATAGTGTGCAATACTTCAGAATCTTTTGAAGGCTAATCATCGATCCGCGCACCCCTATAATCTTGAATCGAAACATTTACCATTGTATTTAATATACATTATTTGCGAAATCTTTTCTATATATATAACGATCCCGAGCCGGCTTCAGTAATTTGCAGGCAATTCACTTGAGCGAGCAACAATGTTATCATTTTAACACTTTGATTGTGACATCCTAAAATACAATTTGGATTTATGAATGGAAAGAGCTTAACGATGCGTGAAGTTTGCGAAATGTTTATGAGATTAATTTTGTGTAATTTTTTAGTGTATTGGACCTATTGTTGTATAATTTACTTCCTTGGCTAACAAAAATACATTTTAAATCATGCTTGAATGTATATTTATGACTTAATTAATAAATGTTTAATTACCAAAATGTATTTCAAATTAGTTTTCATAATCATACATACGTTACTGTTTGTTGTTAACTATGTAAATATTGTCTGAGTGAGATTGAGCCAAATTTATGACGTTGCAGTAGTGGAGTGGGTGCTAAGTAGGCTATTTGAAAGAGAAATGGAATGGCAAAAATGTCTTTAACACGCCGCCAATAACAAGGGAGAAGTCTATGCGTTTCTGTTAAACCATGTGCTGCTATACAATGCACTAGGAACATGTTGGGCCTATAAAATGGACTATACTATTTTACGAAACTATAAACATAGGATGGGTTGTT
This sequence comes from Antedon bifida, assembly GCF_963402885.1. NCBI lineage: Eukaryota > Metazoa > Echinodermata > Crinoidea > Comatulida > Antedonidae > Antedon > Antedon bifida. The sequence goes on along the minus strand of NC_136228.1, from coordinate 20,946,538 downwards.
ATGATATGGGTGCGTGTTTATTTTCAAAAGAACCATAAGCCTATGTGTACGTTATCGGGTGTATTTATTTTTTCACAATACTGTAATTGCCGGTGGTTAAGTTGAAACTCGAGGAAAACATGCAAATAGACAGGCTAATGCGAACGTGACATGACCTCACTAATAAAACGTGTTGGGTTGGGAGTTATACAGAACATAATGGAATTCTGTACCGTGTCTTGTGATGTATAGTATTTGATATAATTTTTTTTTTTATTAATATACATTGTTATCAATATATTATTAATACTAAGCTAGGCACTCAAAAAAAGACGTCAGCTCTGTACAGGCTCAACGAACTGTCGATTTAGTATCGACGCATTGTCTAAATACTATTGAATTACTGTCGGTAACTAACTGCAAGTTCGACATCCTATTGAAATTATTTGAATGGTACAGTACATGTAGTTTTGTAACATAATGGGATATATCTCATTTAATAGTAGCTATAAAATCTATAGCTTCTTGTGCTTGAGTTAGTACTGTTGCCATTTGTACTATTGATTGATTTTGTGGAATCATATGGTTTTTCTTTAGCATGTCTCATGTTGGATACAAGCCCGGGAACTTTCTTTGGTTCTTTGTGGTTGACTCCCACTGGTGTTTTACAAAGTCATCTTTTTTATGATTATTTGTTACTTTTCCACAAAAATATGTTTTTCTTATGAGCCGCTACACAGTATTTGCATTTATATGTTTTCTCATCTTTATGAAGGACATTGAATGAATTTACTTATGGTTATTCTTGGCAATTTGCCTAAATATATAAAAACAGAAAAAAATAAAGCAGCTATGGAAATACGTTTGAATGATCTCCGTGGTTTTGTTGAATAGGTGTTTGCCGACTGTTGGTCTGCTTTGCCCATGAAAGTCTGAGCATCTGGCTAAGTAACATCTGGAGCAACAGTAAACAAATTGATAGGATATCGGGATTCTTGAACAGTAGAGGACAATATGCTCGCATATCATCACGTTGGTTTAAAGTTTCATTCAATTTCATGTTAATAGGCCAAGTTAAAAAAAGATGTGTATCTCATGCTATTTTTCGTGTATGTCATGTAGGCTAGTCTTTTAAGAACATTTGAGTGCAAAATTACAATTGTACTTCAACAAGTTATGAATTTGTAAAGTAACTTGTCCTCCGAAAATTTGGTCGGTTGCTGCGCTATGTTGGCTATGCTTCACTGCACAGCATTGTTTGTCAAAACCATCATGAAGGCGAGTAAAGAGACTGCCATTTACAAATTTTATTTTGTTTACTCTACTCACGAACTGCACACACAAGGAAAGTTTATTAAAAAATGTGAAACTATGTCTAAAAAGAATAATGCATAAATATTTTAGATTTTTATAAAACATCGTTTATCGAATATACTGCAGGCCTACACATGTTTTTTAATGTCTTTTTAATCTAAAAAAATAGCCAATCCTGGTAAATAGTCGGCTGTAGTTGTGCACTACGACTAATAGCCGTTGTGATAGTTCAGATCTTCATCATCCATGTGTCATGCGTCATCCCATCATAAGGATGTCACACGTGTAGCGAGTTGTTAATTGTGAATTGTTTGTTTGGGGAAAAATGTTTTTATTTTTCTAAATATACAGCTCTCCTCGTATATTTCCACAATTTTGAACCCAAATTTAAATTGCCAAATTTTCAGGGGAAAAATTAAACTATTTTGGGGAGGTGGGGATCTGGCCTAAATTGGGAAATTGGGAAGACCTTCAAATTTCAGGGAACTTGGGACCTAGCTGTGTTGTCTGCCATGATGAGGGTGTCTAAGAATGGTATTGAATTATTGTTCATGCTTTCAATAGTAAACTTGATATGTCCTATTTGGTCGATGTTATTTAAATGTTGGAGAAGATATAAAAATGCCTCCTTCAAATAAACGGTATATTTTTGTGAAGCAATTAATTCTATAATAATTATATATCAATAATATTTCTTCAACGAATGGTAATTGGTAAAGCATGCACCTTTGTGAAGGGGTATGTTACATGATCCACAGACATACCTTGTCTCTTTTCTCAGTCTCAGCCTTTTTTTTTTCCAGTTCCAACAACAATCGGCTTGAGTGAGTGGTTATGCATGACACCATCTAATATTGTGGCTGGATCATTTGCAGGCGTTTGTGGAGTTGGCACTGCTGCATAATCTTGATCTGCATTGTGAATATTTCCTTCTCTGTCAATACCATCATCACCATGCATATTTATAATTGACCCAAACACATGTGATAAGTCAGAGAGTGACTTGCATTTTGGATTTTCTACTTTGCATTTCAAGTATAAGACATATGCATTGTACATGGCTATCTGCAATATATAAAAAAAAACTTCACTGACTTCCTTGTGAATGATAGTATCCAATACATTGATCCAGCTTTACACCATTCATGTGAGTGTTGTACTATGTAATACAGATAGGCTTCATCTTACCCTCCCCTCTCTGCCTAACATTTACCTCTACCATCGCATTATCTCCTATTGTTGTGACTGCCTTTACAACACGTTTGTCACGCCATGCGACACATAATACGTTGCCTTTGTATAATGCAATTAAATCTCCCACTTGCATGTTGTTCATAATGGTGTTGTGCATAACAGGTGGCTTATCCTTATTCTGTTGTTGGTTATATTACCAAGCAAAGTATTAATCAATACGTCTTAAGCTGCCAGCAGTAACTTGTCTTGCAGAATCAGTTAATACATATGATTTGATGCCATATTTGATTAGTTTGTCCTTATTGTATACCTTGAAACCAGCCACGCCATGACAACATACCCTCATCAATTGATATGTTCTGCCCAGGAGTAGTAGTAATATAGGCCCAACTTTGTAAAGCCTGTCTGTGCAATTGGGTGGACGTTGGCTATTATGGTTGAAATGAAAATAAGAAAGAATAATCTCAAAGTGATTTCTTGACATCATTCTACTAAACATTGGGGTAGAAACAAGTTCATCGGTTGACCAATATTGTTGTAGCTCTGGTTTTCTAATCATCCCAGTTAGGAACATAAATCCTAGAACTTCCTTTCTTGGACACTCATTGGTTTCCATGCCTTATCACGTGATTGTTCCTTCTGTGTGTTGATACGTTGGTGTTGCCCAATACTTTGATCTGCAAAATCATTGGCCTCTGATTGGCTATTTAAGATTACATTACATTACTGGAATAGAAGTGAAAGGAAAATGCTTTGGTTGCCAGTTGTCAGCTTCCCAATCGGCATCTAGATGTTGATTCCTTATCAAAGTTTAATTTGTTTTGCTCCACACACATTCTCATCGTTTGTGTGATTGGTTCCACAATTAAGTTGAATGGTAGGATTCTTTTGATTAATTTTTTAATTCACAAGGCTCAACGAAATGAAATGTGTTTTATTGTGATGTGTTTCTTCTTACTTGGATGATGGGATTCTTTTATAATCGAACTAGTCTCTTAATTGGTTGCATCATTAATTTCAATATAAAATATAAAACTAAATTCATGTGCATATTGCTTTAGAACTTCAATTAAAAAAAGATAATGCTGGTACCCCTTTGAAACTATCTATATGGATTTTAAATTCTTATGAGTTGCGTATACTTGATTGATTTGTTTTATGCTTTAACCAGATATAAATAAAATTCATGCCTGTACCTGAACTTTAATTTAGATGACTCATCTATGTGGATATAATTAAAGGTTTCTTGTCTTATTGTTAGTTGTCTGATGGTATGTCACGATACTCGCGTCTATGAGTAATTATGTACCTATACAGGAATATATATATATATATGAATATGCCATTTCACATCTTGTTCTCCTTCCTTCCTACACATGTAAACTGAAATAATTTTGGTTTCCTTTAGAGATAAAATTAAAAAGCCATCTTTTACTTAACACTTTAATATTTCATCATTTGATGGAACTGCAACAAGTGCCTGTCATGCTGTTGATTACCAACTAATAGAACATGTGCTGTAAAAATGTTTTCAAAACCAAATAAAACTTTAATTGCCCAGCTATTAATCTGATTTGCGTGAGTCAGTGGGGAAACCAAATAAGAGAACGAAGACATTTAATAAACTGGGTATGAACATGATTTTCTTGAGTTAAAGATCATTGCTGTAATTTTTCACTGTAGTATTGAAAAGTAATAAACTTTCAAACAAACAGCACAGAATAGTATATTTTCCTCAGTGTCCAGGTTAAGCTTAATCATGTTAATAAATGCCTTTACTTTTGCATCAGTACACATCTATCCATCTACTTGTAGAAATACAAACTTCAAAGCCAGCTACATTTAATACTTTGGCACTGCCTGTTCGTCTTCGCAGATTCACACATTCCTTTAAAAGACGTCACTGTTACAATACCACAGACCAACATCTTTTTTTGTCCTCTGTTTCTGCATCTTATCTTTTTGGAAATTTCAAGAACAGATGTAATATGTTTCCATACCACAACTTGAAAGTTTATGTCCGAATCAAGTTTTTGTTGTTTTTTGCTGCTTATGAAGTTTCCATATCATATGATCTTCTTGTAAATTGTATACTTGAAACAGAGACAGCTTAAACCTGAATGTTGATCTTGTTTATTGGCTGTGAAGAAAGGACCCAGAATATATTACCTGTAGCAATAGCGATAGTGTAGCAATGACTATAAGGAAACTTCAACAAAGAAGATGAGCATACTTTGAATGAATAACAAGGAGGTTACCATGCACAAAATGTCATTGCAGAATTGAACCATTTTATAAAGTATCGAACTATCTTTGGTGAAATAAGCAAAAAATACCGATCTTCAATGGCACATAATAAGCACACAATATTGTGTTCATTTAGCAGAAGACGATTATGGTTGACTCATGTTTATATTGCAATAGATTTTGTAAATGTACATTTTACCAGGAAACTTTTTTGTTCTTGCACTACAGGCAAGAATGTAATCACTACATTAAAAGATGCAAGAAATACAGGTTGTGGTTGACTTGTTGAAAAAGCTTTTTATAAAATAATTTAAAAATAACAACATTTATTTATCAGAGGAAGTAATATGAAAGCTAAGTGGAAACAGACAACCAAGACTGTGGTATTGTACCAAAGACAAGAACTTTGTAACTGGATAGTGTCAAAGTATGAATGTATCCACGGACACAAACCAAAAGAAACGAAGGTGAAACAACCTAAATGGGGAGATTCTTATTTGTGACTATATATTTGACTTAATATTTGATGTACTGTACAATTAAAGTTTATGTTCATTTTATGCTTTATTGTCTCAATTGTCTCAAAACATTTTTGTAAAATGTATTTTTTAAATTCCAGATAAGAATGTACACAGCAGTGACCTTTAACTTCAAACAATCATGTTACCACCTGATTTCATAACTAATACTATCTCATATTTGGCTAAATTAGTTAAAAATTAAATGTGTCTAACCAGAAAAAAGTGGCATTTGTTATATTTTAAAGATCCAACTTGGTTTCGGCCTAACTGAAATTTTCCTTGCCCAGTTTTATGTTCTGAACACTGTTTAGATATGTGAAATATTTGATTTTGTGACAATTTTGTGAAATATTTGATTCTGTGACATTTCTTTCTGAAGTAGAATTGTAAATATCATGTGCATTCAGGTTTTCTAGGCTATGTGTATGGTCCTTGTCCGATTCTTCTCTGTATCTTTTTTATGTAGCTTCAGGTTCTTTCGTTTCAGATATAAATGTAAAGTTTGTTGAAAGTGAATCCTTCAAATGAATAGTATACCTGTTGACCATCTTGGGGAACTCCACTGATTACATTTCGCCATGTTACGCTTTGCCATTCACAATTACTCTCTGCTTTCGATTGCTAATGCATGCTAATAGATGACCTTCAATTCCATAAGAATTCAATTTGAACAACAACTTTGTATGTGGAACCTTGTCAAATGCCTTCTGGAAATCAAAATAGGTACAGTCAAAGGATAGACTATGAGCAATCATCTACGGGTAGTTTAGTTTTGAAGGGGCAGGTTAAAGGTAATATATTTTTTGTTTTCTTTATTTCATATTTCCTCTTTTGGATATGTTGTTTTTTATCTAATGCTAAAAACAAATCTTCGTCACTTTCAGTCAGAATAGAAAATGTGGGTTGGTCCATGTCGATTTCAAATTCAACAGTTTTTTTACTGCTTTTGAATCGTCAACTGCCTCTTTAAGCCCTCAATTTCCACAGCTTGAGCTTTTTTTCTCAAGGTGTCTTCAATTACTCTGCCAATTCTTTTGGCAGTATTTCCCAACTTTTTATCGCCGACTTTCGATTGGAAGCAATCAAAATAAAAGCTGTTATTGATGCAGCATCTATTAGTTCCTCATTCATTTTGTCCAATCTGTTGAAAGTGAATTGAAATTATAAAGTGAACAGAGAACTAAACTTATATTGTTTTATTTAGTTTATTCGTTAATAACAATGCACAATGAAATAGTATATTTTACATGTAAAGCCTTCTAGGCTGTTTTTTATACTGATTTCAAATTTGCTTAAACGTTCATTTTATATTATTTGAAGGTTGATTTTTAAATCTGAAAATATTATTCAATGTTTTTCTCACATTTTGGTATTCATAGTTCTGTCTTTTGTACACATTTCCTGTGATAGGCCAATCAACCAATTACACATTTGTATTCTTAACTTTTATTCATCAAACATGCTACATATACAATTTCTGCTTATGTGATATCAATGACAATATTATTATATGTTGGGAAACCTTACCTCATATGCATTCGCCATTCTCCAATTAGTTATCCCGTTTAAATTTGACATACTTCCAATGAGGATGATGCAAACTAGTGATCTTATCGTCATTTTCCAGAAAATGTAATAAAATGATATCCTCATTCAGACACACATCAAGAGCTAACAGTAGGTGTATATCTAATCCATTTGCTATACTGATTGATAGTGAATGATACTCAGAAAACATGACATATTAATGTTGGGAAAAATAGTTTAAAGTATTTAACTTTGTGTAGTTCTAACTTTTCTGTTCACATACTTTACCTGTACTTAATTAGTCTGCTTCCACCAATTGGGTTCATTTGCATATGTCCTTTCGTTCAGTGTAGGCTGAGGTGGAAGAACCTTGGTAAGCTATTCTTTGTTAGGCGTCATCTCCCCCAAATTTCAGACGGATTGAACAGCAGCTGGTCGTGATATCTATTGTATTGTGACATCCTTCTGGAGGCAGTTAAAATGTGTAGAAAAGTGTAACCAACAGAAATAACATAGCGTGGCAGCCATATTTTCGGAGGACAAGTTACTTTAAAAATTTTAATTTTTACTCTAAAATGTTCTTAAAAACATTAGCCTGAGTTATTTAAAAAAAATTTTTTAAAATGGCTTTGATCTTCTATAGCTTTTTGCTTTTCCATTAGCTAATATATTTGTGCAAATTGAAATGAATGACAATGCAAACAAATAATGATTAAAATGGAAATTATTAAGATACCATAAGCTAAGTATTTAAATAATTAGCGTCTTTAAATTATTTAAATATATGCAGTAATATTAACATATTTAATAAACCATTTACAAAAAAAATGTGTATTATCTATTTAAGCCAATTGTTGACAACATTCTGAATTCCTTTTAACAGTTCTCGAACTCTTTGGCATTTTCTGTTTACAGCCTCTTTCTGTTTACAGCCTCTTTCAATGCTTGGTAATTGTCTGAGGTGGCACCAGGAAATTCCTTTTCGACTTGTTAAATAGTGCTAGCGAATGATCTGGGTCCAACGCTGGCCTTACCATAATTTTGCGATTCTCTATTTTTTTTTTTGGGTTCCAACTGCGGCTTTGTATCTGTCTTCAGTCAAGGGCACCAGCCCCCAACCCCTCAACCTTGCTTTTTCATTAGTAGTTTCACCTAACAATGAATTTGTTGATGGAGCTGCTGCTTGCTGCACACTTTCTTGGTTGTATCTGGCTAGTCAGGCAATATCATTCACCATGATCCGTTTTATAATGTACTTTACAATCTTTCACATCATAAAACACTACCGGGAGGTAATGGATTTGGTAACATCTCTAACAGCAATACTCAATCAAAATACAAAATGAGCCTTGCATTATAATATGAACATATTTTTAAATTAATTTATTAACATATTTATAACAAAATTAAAAACAATAGTAAACTAAATTTAATTTTATTAACATTTATAGTTAATATACATATACATAGAGTTGTCAATTTTTAATGAATAGGGTTTTTTTAATACCGGAATGTGCAATTTATTTAACAAAATAATAATAATAAATTTATTCTAAGGGAATATAGTAGATGAACTTATTTTCACTTGAAATCATTATATTTTAACTAAATCAAATCTCATTTTACATTTATTAATTTCTATCAATGGCCAACAATACAATACAAATAACTATAAAATTGAAAAACAATACAATACATCAGTTTAAAAACAAATAGTTATTGTCTGTTATAATTAAAGCGGTGCGATCAGCACTTGCCATTTACCTCTTCTCTGATAGCTTTTTGTTGAGTTGAAGTTGTGCCAGGGTGTTCTTTTTCAACTTGCTGGAAAATTGCAGTCATGCGGTCAAGTGACACTGATAGCGCTTTTCGTACTACGGTATTTCCATTGTTTCGGAATGACTTAAAGCAAGAATGGCCACATCTGTGTCAGGACTTTTGATAATTATACTTGAGTGTGAATAACTGGCATGTTCAGCATGTAGAATTAATCTAGTATCTGCTTCCTCATTGTCACAAAACAGATCCAGCACATTAACAGCATTGCAAACACCATCTGTCCAAGTCAATTTATGGCAATGACTTCCATGAGTAACATAGACTGGAAATGATATAGTGATACCTGATGATTTTGACCAAGTTTCAAAAATAATTTGCCAAGAATTTCTTGTGTTGCTTTGGGGTTTTCTGTTCTTGTCCATAGATTTTGATGACCTCTGATCCCTTTCCAGCTCGTTTTCACGTTCAAGATTATTAATGCTGACAATTGGATATTTGTCACAAATAAAATCCACCCGCGAACATTTGTAAGATGAGGCAATAAACTTTAGTTGCTTCAAAATGTAGCCAATTCTTCAAGTGTATTCGGTATGTTGCGTTTACTAATAATACTAAGTAGTGCCATTGCATCAATCATGAGTGCACTATTTGGATCAGGTTTTGATGTGTAAATTGAGTCGTCACCTTTGCCTTACAAAATCTTTACAGTGAACTTTTTTCGGACCGTTGGCCAATGGAAAGGGAATATCACCCAGACAGAATGACATAACCTCCTTCATGTTAATGCCACAAGTTTGCCCAACAACAAGCAGTCGGGAGTACAGCTCTTTATTCCCTTTCAATTTTCAATTTCTTTTATTAACTGTTGCAAACAATGAGGTCGTTCCAGTACTGCAGATCCTGCTTTTTAGAATTCATCTGCTTCTTTCGATTTTGAGAATTACAAAGCGGTCCTACACTGGCTATTGAAAACCTGTATCCGAGTCATTTGAAGGCAAAACAAAGTCTCTACTGATATTTTAGTCATATTATGTATGAAAACATTGAGAAATGCTGTTTTTTGGAGCATTTCCGTATAATCATCATCTCTTTCATACACATCACTGCCGGCCACACACCACATATCCACCGATGAGATGTGCGCCCTCTACATTCACTTTTATTAAAGCATGCAAACATCTTTGATTAAAGTAATGAACAAAAACGACAGTACAGTAGTTACAAATAACGGTGTAATTTTAATTTATATAACTATCGTATCACTATGTAACAATACATAATATGTATTTGACCATGGAGGAAATGTATATGTATATACATGGTTGAACTCGATCTGTATTCAGGATATATTGTTGTATATAGCACTTTTGCTTAAACAACATAATTGTTTTACTTGAGCGTTAGGTCATCAACTTTGTTTGATAGCTGTTTTAGTTGGCCTATCAACTTCAGAATTTTCAGAATGCAAATCAGAGAGTGTAGAAATTTGTAAAGAATGTCCTTATGATTGGTGTAAAGGAAGGCCAAAGGGGAGTAAATATCATGAGCATCAGCAGACAAAGGAGAAGAAACAGAATAATCAAAAAAAGAAGAATGATGATCGGATTTGTTGTCTTAATTTTCATCACGAAGCATCTGTAATATATTACGTCTCTCAGCTTTTTTTTGCAGCTCAATTTGTTCTGCAAAAAAGTGAATCAAATACAATTTTATAAAACTGGTCACTGCAGACTACCTTAAACAAACTAAATAATTATTGTAGAAGCTATGTATGTAGTAGTAAGTTAGTGTAAAAGTCTAGTAACAGACACTTATGTTTTTTTAATGTTGCTGTTCATACTGTGTAAATAAAAAAAAAACAGTTAAGATTGTTTAGTAATTTAAAATGACTAGCACCAGTCTAAATAGGGTAGTATTGATTCCATTATTTCAGTGTTTTCTGGGTGTTGATTCCCTTGAATGCATTAGTAAGCGCAGCGTTCATGTCACCTACGTCGGCCTTAGCTTCAGGCTTTTCAGGCAAGCTTCTGGTCGCAATATTGCATAGGAAATTATAATTATTAATATCTTATAATTATAAAAAAATAAATATATCAATAAACTACAGAACAACTTCAGGTATAGTTTTTGAGGTATATATAATATACATTTGAGGTAATTTTACACAATACATACTCTTCCGTTTGTTCCAACAATGGCCTCTCAACCTTCTAATTGTAGTCTTTTCACAACTAACTGGTCATTGAATTTGATTATCGCCGGATGTATGTGGGGTTCTTATAAGCTGTCTTGGAGTACTTCAACAGCATTGATCACATCTCGATTTCTTTTCAATTTGATGGCATGTGCAACACAATTATGGTGATTTACTGACTTGTATTTTATGGATTGATGACACGGTCTACATACAACTTCGACATCCTCAAGTGCCTTCTTTGATGTTTCAGGCGAATTGGTTGTGGAATACTTGTTTGTTACAAGTAAGGCAGTTGAAATGTGATTTGCGAATTGTTGGAAAAACCAAGTTTATACAATTTGTACAATAAATATGCGTACATGGTGTCATTAGGTTATCAAAGCTTAGAATAGATTTACAAAACAGCTGTTCATTATCATAGTTGCTTAATTTAAAGGTTGAATGTGATATTTTATTAAAAGTGATGGTCGATATTTAATTTGTCATTTCATTTCATTTTTCTGTCGATTTAGATATTTTTTGGAATCTGCCAATAGATTTTTTCCATTTTTAAAAATCTCTTAGACTGTTCGGTTCACCTCCCCATTTACTGCATTTACACTCTTCACCTTGGAATGCAGCGTAACTCTGGATGAAAATTTGCAGTTCAAAATGTTATTTTTTCGGTTTCGATGAACGTCGGTGCTGTCCATCGTTATTACCGGTAATTACAGCTAGGCCTAGTAGTAACTACCGAGTTGTTTGTCGTCGTTTGTCAGTTAAACAACATTTGTAATAAAATACTGATATTGGATAAAACAGGACGAATTCTTCCACAACAAATACACCAAAGAGCTCGAAGGTGAAATTCCAGGAATAATCAGATTTATAAAGCATACAACAACAAATCCCCAACAAATATCCTTCTGGCATTTCAGCATTTTCAAAGGCTACGCCAAAACCACTCTCCCTGAAAATTCTGGAATCATGAGTTGAACCGAGCCAACGCAATACACAATCGGTGAATCGCATGTTTGCGTCACAGACGATTTGGATTTTCAGGCTAAGAAAGCCTTTTCTGTTCACATATACAAATTTGTCGACTGTTGGTCCTTGTATTCGGACATGGGTACCATCAACCGCTCCAATGACATTAGGGAAACCAGCTATTTCATGGAATTTAAAAGAAACATGAAAAAACATGTTGTCGCTTCATGAATTCCTACAAAGGAATACAAAATATAATCTTGAATTAACCTTACCTATTACTAGTAAATTACTAATTGGCGTGTTGACTCTGCTCACTCACCATTACCGCCGTGCAGCTGGTGAATGTTTTTAAATTGGGTAAGGTGCGATAGTCTAGAGGTCTAAATAATTTTAATTTATTTTACTTAATTAGTTATCACTAAAAACTAAACAATATTATTATTGTAGTTGTGCTAATTAATAATAAATAAATAACTCCATGCAAGTTTCCAAATTTTTAATCTTTTGTTACATGGTAGAATCCGATGCAACAACTTAAAATTAAACTTGGCGATTTTTTTGTAAAATTCCAAACTTTATTAGTCCATTTCTTTTTTGTGGAAGTGTAGGGATTATTTCCCGTGCAGTTAGTGATTCTTTGTTTAAAGTGATAAGTTTATTTTCCCATAAATTTTATTTTATAATTTCATAGTAGTTTGTTGGATTTATACCAACATTAATATTCAACATCTAATTTTACCTTGCCCTTGCCGTTAACGTTGTTTTGAGCCATGATTTTTAGAAAACAGTTTTCAACGCAAAATTTGTTGGCGAAGTTGCCCATCTGTGGACCTCTGCTATTTCACTTTTATTCATGATGGTGTCATTCCCTGAATTATTTAATTTGGCTATTGGTTGTCGATATGATTGTTGAGGTGGGGTCTCATCAGGTTGATTGAAGGGGACTTGCGGTGATTGCGATTACGATGGGGGACTTGCGGTGGTTGCGGATTACGATGGGGACTTGCTGTTGTTGCGGTGGATGTTCAGGAGGAGCTTGTAGCCTTCGAAGTTGCAATACTTCGTTTTTGATTAAAATAGACTAGTCATACCTTTGTTTTGGCCGACAACGAAACTGTATTGTTCACTGTATCGACCAAACAGTTTTAACTGTGATATATTTTCCCCTTTCTACCGCCAGTATTTTTTTTTATCATATCTCCCGTAAGGGCCACACTGTCATTAATATAGCAATCGACAATTTTATTGTGATTTTTCAAAATCACATATCCTTTTATGAACTTTCTGGCAGTTGGACCCTTTCCAACTGTTCGAGATTCAAACGGATCTACGATATGAAATTCTCACCTTCTGCTGAATTGGGCCATTTTGTTATGGTATTTTAGCAATACAATGAATGTATATGATCGGTACATGAATCCATTCCTCCGGGTGGGAGTTCTACATTCATCACCACCACAGTTATGGTAACTTTATTGCACAAACCTATTTCCTTAGATCTTAGATCCTCCTTCTAGTCTAATGCTCCTTCTTTTAAATGAACTAGTCTCCAACAAATTTCCAACCTACATAAATAAAAGAAAACATAAGCATGCCCAAAGACAAAAATATGTAATATGAAAACAGAATTTAAAAAACAAAAAATTAATATCAAGGTACCGCTTTTTATAGCTTCAGTTAAAGACATAAATAAAAACAAATATATTAAAAATTGATCAAAATAAAGTAAAAACAAATCAAATAATTTAATAATAAATTAATTAATTAATAAAGAAACAACACATAAATAAAGTAAAATAAACATATAAATGAAAGAAATAATTGAAACAAATGAAATAATAGTCTGTTGAAAACAGGTACAATGTAAATGACCTAATTCTCAACAAAAAAATTACCTCTATTACATCTCCAGAGTCCCTGAAACGTCTCTTTACAGGAGAGCATTTTGCTTCAGCTACACCCACCGAGTCTGGTTTGATGTAAGCCTTTACGATTTCCATATTCACCGCGAAGTCACTTATCTTTAGATAATAAAATCTCGTGATTTACAACGTCAAAGGCTTTGGATAAATCCAAGAATGTACTGAGCAAAAATTCTCCTTTTTCAAGAGATGTATATATGTTACTCAGTAGGTCAAGTATTGCTAGACTAGATTTAATGTTTTTTCCTAAACCCATACTGGCAATTATTTAATATATTATTATTAATAAAATAGTTATAAAGTCTTGAATGCATAAGCTTTTCAATAATTTTGGAAAAAACATATAAAATGGATATAGGCCTGTACTTATTTATACATTCAGGGTCTCCTTTTTTAAATACTGGAATGACTTTTGCTATTTTTAATTGAAGCGGTATGTGTCCAGAAATAAATAATGAGTTAATAGCATAGGTAATATAATTTATAATATAAGGAGATATTTGTTTAAGTACTGATGGGGTAAGATTATCGTGACCCCTTAGATGAATCAAGGCTATTTATTATTTCTAGAACTTCAGATTCACAGGTAGGTAAAAGGAAAAATGAGTTTAAGGTTGGAGTTGGTAAAAACGATAATGGATCAACATTACAATCAGACATATGGTTACTAATAGTGCAACCAATTTGAGAAAAATATACATTAAAGTGTTCACAAATGGCCTTGTTATTGTATATGTCTTTTGATTTAATACATTTTTTACAGAGCTTATGTTTATAAGTACTACATTTGTAAATTTATTTAGTCATCCAAGGCTGTTTGTATTTAGATTTTGTTTGACCCTTTATGCTGCGTAAGTGTTTGTTTGTGTATAGAAAAAAAGTTGTTAATGAATACATCAAATGCAATTTTGCAGTCACAGTCATAGATGCTAGACCAATCATGATTGGATAATTCTAAACAAAAAGAATCAACATCATTGATGATATACGAAATTTTTCTTTAACAGCAGATTCGCTTTCGATTTTAGTATTAACAATTTGGAAAATGGGCAGGTGATCAGATATGTCGGTTATTATTATACCAGAACATATTTCACTAAAGCTTTGATTTGTGTAAAAATGGTCAATTAAGCTTGCAGAGTTACTAGTTATTCGAGTTGGTTTTGTTATTGTTGGGAAAAAGAGTTTGAGAGTATTTTTATTAGGCTATGATTTGTAAGTTTCAAGAGATCGAGAATAAAATCACCCATTGGATTACAATTTCTTTTTATGTTTAATGTTATTTGCTCAGTAGCTTGTTCAAGGTCAGATATATGGCTTTCAGTATGGTTGAGGCATTCAACAAGCGCATTTGGCTAAAAATATCGTTAATTTGTTTACTTTGAAGAGCCTCAGCAATACCCATTGTAATCATGGTAGCCAGTTCCACGCTTTGCAATATTTCAACCTTTGTCCTGGTTGTTTGTTTGCTTGCACCTGTAGCGGTGCATTCTTTACTTGCAGACATGGTAAGGCTGCGATTAAAAGGCTTCAAAGAGAAATATAAAAGCAAATACTAACAAAGCAATGTTTAACTAGCTAGACTACTAGGGGAAAACTTTCACAATTGCGTGCTTTCCGTATTTAAAAGCCTAGTGGAATATTGAATACTTTGCTATCAACATTTAATTTGACTATTTTTAAACGCGGCTAAAATGTGTCTGAAATAGAAATGTTACCTTTGTTGAAGTCGTGAATCTCAGGTACTCGCCTCCTTTAGTGATGTTGGTGCAGACCACCTTATCACCAACTGACAACGAAAATAGCTTTTCGTGCATTTCGGGACTTGCTTCATTTACATAACATGGTAATATTATTTCCTTAGCAAAGCAAGTCCTGTACCTTCCTTTTCAATACCTTCAATCACTTTCCCAACTATATACGTTTCTTCTGATCCTCTCCTTTTTCTTTCTCTGAAAGGTTCCACGATAAAAAGTTTGCAAGTACATCCCATTTTGATGACCCACTGCACTAAACTCGACATATGAAGTCAAAGACTATCTTTGATGAAGTGAAGTACAGTTTCCGCAACATTCAACACAATTTATTCGTTAGTTTAATAACCAATCACATCTTTAATAAAGTGCGCATGATAAAATTTAATTCAATCAACGATGAAAATTACTACTTGGCCTACTGTAAAGTAAATGATGATGTTAATAAAAATGATGTTAATAAGGTTATTATGTTGCTAAAAATTGACTGAATATTTTGATATGATAAACATGTTTACCGCTAGCGCTAGCGCGCGTTAAAGACAACAAAACATATTATTGTAGAAGCTATGTATGTAAAAGTCTAGTAACAGACACTTAGGTTTTTTTTAATGTTGCTGTATATACTAAAAAACAGTTAAGATTGTTTAGTAATTTGAAATGTCATTTCGGTAGTCTTTAACTAGACATTCATCGACTTTAAATAGTGATGCTTTAAAGAAAAACTGAAACGAAAAATTAATATAATCTCAATTCCAATAACAGGATTATTAGATCAAAAAGTATAAAACCAATTATTAAAATAGACTAGTCATACCTTTGTTTTGGCCGACAATGAAACTCTATCGTTCACTATATCGACCAAACAGTTTTTAACTGTGATATATATATTCCCCTTTCTACCGCCAGTATTTTTTTTATCATGTCTCCCGTAAGGGCCACACTGTCATTAATATAACAATCAACAATTTTATTGTGTTTTTTAAAAATCACATATCATTTTATAAACTGTCGGGTGGTTGGACCCTTTCCAACTGTTCAAGATTCAAACGGATCTACGATATACAAATTCTCATCTTCTGCTGGATTGTTACAATATTTTAGCAATACAATGAATGTTTACCAGTAAATGTGAGGATTTCGCCCTCTACATTCACTGAATTAAAGCATGCAAACATCTTTGATTAAAGTAATGATCGACAACGATAGTACAGTAGTTACAAATAGCAGTGTAATTCTAATTTATATCGTTTCATATGAAACATATACAATACATAATATGTATTTGACCATGGAGAAAATATATATAAATATGTATATACATGGTTGAACTCGATTATACTCGATCTGTATTGATGATACATTGTTGCATATTGTGTATCAGCAGACAAATGAGATTTCTTTTCAATTTGTTGGCATGTGCAACACGGTCTACATACAACTTCGACATCCTCAAGTGCCTTCTTTGATGTTTCAGGTGGAGGTACGAGTTGATCTTTTTGGCATCTGCCAATAGATTTTTCCATTTTTAAAAATCTCTGCCTGTCGGTTCACCTCCCAATTTACTGCATTTACACTCTTCAGCCTTAGAATGCAGCGTAACTCTGGATGAAAATTTGCAGTTCAAAATGTTATTTTTTCGGTTTCGATGAACGTCGGCCTACGTTCGCTGTCCATCATTATTACGGGTAATTACAGCTAGGCCTAGTAATAACTACCGAGTCGTTTGTCAGTCAAACGACATTGGTCACGGATATTTACAGGATTAATTTCAGATGATAAAATACTTAGGTTAATATTGGATAAAACAAAGACGAATTCTTCCACAACAAATACACCAAAGAGCTCGAAGGTGAAATTCCTCTTCCATCGTTCGCTACGCCGAAGAAAGCGATTATATCTTTGTTCTTCAGGAGTAATCAGATTTATGGTGTTAAAAAAAATGGCCATAAAGCATACCCAGAATCCCCCAACAAATATCCTTCTGGCATTTCAGCATTTTCAAAGGCTACGCCAAGACCACTCTCCCTGAAAATTCTGGAATCATGCGTTGAACCGAGCCAACGCAATACACAATTGGTGAATCGCATGTTTGTGTCACAGACAATTTAGATATTTAAAACCTGAAACTGTTCCGGCATACTTGAAGACCTCTGTCAAAAAAACAAACATCTTGTCCTTTCCCTATTACTCTGTTTCAGCCGCTTTGCCTTGGAAGTATTCTCAGACATATTGATGTGTACCTGAATTGCAGCCATTACTATAAGGTCCTTTTCAGCTAAAAAAAAAAGTTGAAAAATATTTTAATTGCATTCATATCCTTTTAAGTTTTAGATATAGGCCCTATATAGCCATAGGCAAACTTACACTATGCAAGATACGTGGCCCAAATTGGAATTATCAAAGATTAATTTTTATTCTCTAGCTAGGACGGCCTAGTTTTTAAGTGTTCGTATTAACTTGATGATAGTGTCGTCAGCCAATTGTGCCAACTTTACAACATTATTTTTGGAAGAATAAAACCATTGCACAAAGGATTTTTTCTTATATTTATGACCATGATTTCTACAACCAATATGAACAATATTGGTAAGTATTAATACTTACCAAAAAGATCGCCGGAAATGTTATGCATTGACCCATTTGCATAGATTCTGTGCTGTGCACACTTGCAGGACCGGTGGCACTGCATTATTTTGATTAGTTAAGTTTAAATTAATTGCGAGTATATCGCCAAGCCTCTATTATTTGCCGGTTGAATCAAAATTTTCAGTATAATTTGTTGTCGTCATAGATACATAATTCACTATTCATATGTGCACATGGCAGCACAGACATCACAGCACAAATGTTTTACCACACTGTTTGGTTCACATTCAAAAAGCTCATTAGCATTTTCCTTCTACATTCATGACCTGAAATGTATTCTTTCATTAATTCAGAAGTTCTACGTGTACTGCGGCTGTATTTGAGTAGAATTGCAAAACTCTGTTTAGATGAATCACATGTGGCGTCATATGCTTCAACACCTAAAGCCGTCATGAACATTTCGTACAGATCTCTACAGTGACTCCTCCTCCTACAAAACACTATTGTTCTGGATGATTCTATTATTCTAAATAAAGCATCAGCATCACGACCCTTGCATTGTCTCAATTACTGTGTTTATTACCCAAATCCACTAACACTGGGATTTTCATGTGTAGATCATTATTAATAGTTGCTATTGTAATATATAATGTTGACCGACAGTCAAATTCCAAACCACACATTTTGATGAACCTTGTGTTTTTCTACAGAAAATATACTTCTTCAGAACCTTCAGCTTCATCAGAGCCTTCCATCCAATCCACATATATTTAAATTATTAAAACCGGTATTTCATAAAATTGTTTAGCACTTTTCACATTTTCCAGCAAACCTGTTTATAACTACCTTGTTCCAAGTTGTAACCAGGTTATAAACAGGTTTGCTGTGAAAAGTGCTAAACAATTTAATAAAACTGGCTAAAAGTTGTATCCAATTTTATTTTCTTTCCTTTATTGCCTACCAAGAATAACGAGAACAAATAAAAAAAAGGCTGAACACACGATTTCAATTTGAATATACTTTTTTTTTTTTTTTCATTATAAGCCTACTCTTTTTCCTTTTTTAGAATTAATGGTGTATCTACCACCTACAGCAAATCCTCATCACTCTCACTTGGCTTTAAAAAGGTTGCCTCGGAGAGACCCACACTAATATCACATTTAGCCTCTTCCTGTCAGAAATTTTGACTTGGAAACAGTCGAAATACAGCGATGCCGTTACAGATGCAGCTTCAATTTGTTTTAGCAGATCCTCGTTCATTTTGATCAATCTATTGAAAGCGAATTGAACAGTGAACTAACACAAATATAAGACACACAATCAAATACATTTCGTAGGCCTACCATAATTACTAAGATTAAACCTAACATCCAATTAAACACTAAATTTACCTTAAACTTGTGTACACAAACTCCGTAGAACTTCAAAGATGGAAGATTTTATACTATTCTCAAAACATTCGTAAATGCTTCTTTTATACTATATTCAGTGAAACCATTCACCAATGAAAAGTCGACATCTGATATTTTATTGTTCTAGACCATGAATTGATACAAAGCAACAGGTGATTCCGCTTATTTTGACTACTTTAATATTTATTCAGTATTTAGAATATACATGTGCATTAAAAGATAATCGCGTATTTGAACCCGGTAGTTTAAAATGATTATGCTGACAATATTTTAAAGAACAATCCTCAGCAGTATTTAAACAAGATGCAATCGATAACATCAAAAAAGATATATTTGGAGGAAAATCGTATTACGAGAATTTCTATATAATATAAAGGATTTATATTAATTAGCACTATATATATATATATATATATATAATTTGAAACGATAAAGATGAGGAAATCTGTGAGAATGAGAAAAAGTCGCCCCAACCGAGACTCGAACTCGGACCGCCTGCTTGATATGCAGATGTCCTAACCATTAGACCACTGGGGCTTTCATGGTATTGTTCGAACTCGATTGGATAGCGACTCTTTAACATTCTCGGCGTGGTACGGCGGAACAGCACTAGTCCTCAGTTGTACGCACGCGCACCAGAGATCAAATTGATACGCCCTCATCTTACAGTATTTTTATTCACGAGGCGGGATCTCCGAAGAGATACTTTTATATATATAAACAAATCAGGCAAAGAACATTAATTCTAAACCGCCCGGTGATATACTGAAATTTAATTAATTAATTTGAAACGATAAAGATGAGGAAATCTGTGAGAATGAGAAAAAGTCGCCCCAACCGAGACTCGAACTCGGACCGCCTGCTTGATATGCAGATGTCCTAACCATTAGACCACTGGGGCTTTCATGGTATTGTTCGAACTCGATTGGATAGCGACTCTTTAACATTCTCGGCGTGGTACGGCGGAACAGCACTAGTCCTCAGTTGTACGCACGCGCACCAGAGATCAAATTGATACGCCCTCATCTTACAGTATTTTTATTCACGAGGCGGGATCTCCGAAGAGATACTTTTATATATATAAACAAATCAGGCAAAGAACATTAATTCTAAACCGCCCGGTGATATACTGAAATTTAATTAATTAATTTGAAACGATAAAGATGAGGAAATCTGTGAGAATGAGAAAAAGTCGCCCCAACCGAGACTCGAACTCGGACCGCCTGCTTGATATGCAGATGTCCTAACCATTAACAATCTGTTATTTTCAGAAAATACAAAAAGCAAAAAAAAACAAAAAAAACAACCAGCTTCAACATTATTATCCCACCGAAAATGAATCAATTTCATTTTCTTCTTTTATAATTTGTGTATGAAACTGTACAAATTCGTTACCATGTCCATATGTCCACTAAAATAAAAAAAGAGGGGAATTGTATAATAAATATTATGAAAATATATTTAAAGAAAACAAAACAAAACATTAGTATGTATGTTAACGAATACGAAATATGTATTTTTTTAAAAAATAAGAAATGTTCAAAAAATATGTTATATGTGTATATAATATATATGTGGGAGAACAGTAGTTTTCTACTGAACAGGCTCCCCAGTATAAAGAATAAAGAAAGAAGAAATAGTTAAAATAAAAGAGAAAACAATTCAAACAGAAAATATGTGTATGATGATGATACAAAAAAAAAAGAAGATTTTTAAAAGATTATTTAAAAAATGTAATGTAAGTGAAAATATGTTTATGCTATAAAATATATGTAAATGCAAAAACAAAATGTTAACGAATACAAAATATGTATGTTACTGGATAACTAGAAAAAAAAGCATGTAATAGGAGAAGAATACAAGCATAGTAATAATACAGAAAGTTTTTAAAAATAAAACAATACAAGAACAAGATTTTTAAGATTATTAAAAAAATTTAATATAAGTCAAAGTATGTTTATGCTATAAAATATAGGTAAATGGAATAACATTAGTAGAAATGTATACACGTTAATGGATAATAATGGATGTATTTTTTATATATATATATGTATTTATGGAAATAAAAGTGGGATGAACATTCACATGCAGTAATGTGATAACGTTAAAGTATACGTACTCATCTTCATCTACACCGATGATGGTCACTTTTACTTTACATTCTTCTTCTACGAACTAAAATAAACATACTTCCTGGTTATTTCAATAATTAAAGAAATAGGTAAACAGGTCTTCATTTGCATTGAACAAATTGTGACCACCGTTTAAATAACATATTTTCTGACTAAACATTCATTGTAATGACAATGAAAATCATAAAAAAACAACACAAAAACCTTACCTCCACCGTGGTTAAATCAGTTGATTGTACACTTTTCACATTGTTGAACATGTTAACCTCAACGTTTTTAACTATAATTTGCTTTCCAACACTTTCTTCATCAACTTGTGATGCACATTCATTCCATAGTTTGGTGACATTTTGATTTGGCATTATTCTTTCGTCTATTTTGTTGGTTGGTCTCAGAACATGTTTCTTCATTTTTCGTTAATTCCTGGACGTCAGTGACACAGTCATGTTCTAGAATCATATACCTATTAAAATGGCTAGGAATACCTATTTCTCCCAACATGTTGCCAGCAAAATTACCATTCCCACACATTGAACATATCCAAATTACTCTGGAATCACATATTTTGTCTTCAAAACCATGTCTTACACATGTTACATGAACATTTTTCATGCAGCAGTCACATGTTACATAATTGTCGTCTGCTTTCACTTCAACACTACATAGATCACATTTATCAAATTCTGAAGAGGGCGCTGTACCATAAGATAATATGTTTAGGATATCATCCACTATTCCTTTAAATTCAGTTGTATCCTTGATAAATTCACAATTAACATTACCCTGTATCATCATTTTCCTTTTGCATACTGCTTACGTCTTTGACATTTTCAGAACCAGATACAATTAACTACTATTATGAATTGCTTTTCCATCACGTAAAATGTGTATAATAAATAAATCTACAAATGTATTCCAATTAATGAACTCCCAAAGTTTAATTGCAAGTTTTTATTTCAAGTTTCCAAGATTTGATTTCAAAATTTAAGGTTTTTCTAGTTTTAAAACAACACAAACTTCTCCTCACAGTTCATGTTGTCAAATCTAAAAAAGAAACAATAATTGCACGTTTTTACTTCAAGTTCTAATTACAAGTTTTTATTTCAAGTTTTGATTTGAAGTTTTGATTTGAAGTTTTCAAGCAAAACCAACTTCTCCTTACAGATCCTTTTGTCAAATCTAAAAAAAGAAACAATAATTGCACGTTATTATTTAAAGTTTTAATTTCAACTTTTGATTCACAAGTTTTGATTTCAAGTTTTGATTCACAAGTTTTGATTTCAAGTTTTGATTCACAAGTTTTCAAGTTTTGATTCACAAGTTTTAAAACACCAACTTCTCCACACAGATCCTGTTGTCAAATCTAAAAAAAAAAAAAAGAAACACAAATTTCAAAACATCATTAACATTTCCTGTGTAGTCTCATTTAATTAACACTAATGGAAGAAGGAATGGAAATAGAGACAGAAGAGAGTCCCATGCATCCTGTCCAATTTCCAGCTTTTTACAAAATGATTATTATTTAGAGAAAAACAATTATTTTCCTGACAAATTGGATGCCAGCCAGTGGGTTTTTGGTTGATATAAATAATATAAATATAAATAATTTAATATAAATAGAAAACAAAAATGTTCTGATTTAATTTATCTCAATTTTACATGTTTCAACCAAGCATCAATCAACAATCCAAATTAAAAAAATATATTAAAAATATTCGGTATAAACGATATAAAATTGCCAAGCAAAAATAAAAAAACAATATGGAGGTGTAACCACGTTGTTTTTCATCAAATATGGCATGCAATCGTCGCATAAATCTTACGCCCTTTTTAGTTCTGCACGTAACATGAAATTCGTATATATTTTAATGTAGGCGTACTACGTGCACGTTAATATGGCACCAAATAGACAAAATTCAACATTATATATTATGTTCTTGATTATAATAGCATAAATGTTTTTTCTGTGCGTATTTTCATAAAACAAGCCTAACGTACGTGCGCGTGGTGGATAACTAACTCGTCAAAGTGACGAGTTCAAATATAGTTATTATATTAACATTACATAAATTTAAACTTTCTTATCTTATAATACCTTTCAAAATTAACCTCAACAGGCAGTTAGCTCATTCTTCCTATTTACAACAACAAGAAATCTTGGATTTTCTTGAATTTTAACACCAACACCATCAAATAGCTTGTCAATTATATTTGACTGAAAAAAAAGCAAATATATAAAGGTAAATAAAACTTTTTAGTTATTACCTGCATCCTTTTTTTTATTAAATGCAGCTGGGTACATTGTGTGGCATTGCACTATTCAATATACTCACTTTACATGCTCTATGAACGTGGTTGCCCACAAAACTTTTGCCGTGGTACTGTTGCCTAGGGATTTTGTTTTGTCTGATCATGTCTCATCCATTTTCGTTGCCAATGGGCTGCAACCAAATTTCAGGTCTTGCAGATCACTAGGTACAGTACTATTACAGTACTATTGTTTAGTAAAACCCAATCAGCAATGTGTCGTAAGGATAAACAGGAATGGATAAAAAATTGTATACATACATTTCATATTGATTTAAATATTCATAAATCAGTTTCTTAATTTGGGTGAGTCAGACGACTGCATTCCTTCCAATGATAGCCCACCAATTGACGTAGCTCCCTCCCTCTTTACAAACATATACTCGGTTGATTTAACTAAATAGCCATCAACAATTTTGTCTTGGCATATTCTCATCTGGCGTTCTGATGCTCATAAGCCTGGACAAAACCTAAAAAGCAAATAAATAATTCAAATGCATAATAATAGTGATCGGTATGTTTTATTAGTTCTGCAGTGGTTTATAAATCAATCATTTTCAATTCGTTATGGATTATGAGAATTCACTAAATTAAAACTTCAATTACCTTCGTAATGCCCGCTGACTCCAATTTATTTTCAAAATTGAAAATGTTTAAAATAATTACAAGCAGAAAGTAATATTTAAGCCTCACAAAATAATGACTAATCAGATGATTTTAAAGGAAATTATTTTATTATTATACAATATTAATAATCGGATTTCATCAAGATGTGACTGAAGGGAAAATAACTTTGAAAACTCGATAGCTCTGTTGGGTAGACATTTGTGTTGGCAGTTGCAGTTTGAATATCTTTAACAGCATTTCTAATTTTCATAAATGCTTGTTCCTTTTCCGTTTTACATACATAATTTATTTGTGCAGTGTGTGCAAAAGAAGTGGCCACATGGTGTCTGGACGCTATCAAGAGATAACATTTTATTGCAAATTAGGCATTCATAAATTTTATCACAATTGTTTATGATTTTGAACTGCCGACTGATTGTGGCTAGCGGCAGAGGAACTGAAACAAAATTACCGCCTGTGCCTCTTTGAAAATTATGTTTCTGTCTTGGGCCTGGTCTCAGTTGATTTCTGTACAAATAGCATGGTAAACATCTTTCTTCATGTGGCCGATAATGAAACGGCGAAAGAGAATGCCCTTTATAAAATCTTGAATGACAAGTAGAACAAAGTGCCTCTGGATTAACAGCATTTTGAATTTCAAATAAAGGGGTAATTTTTTATTATTATCCCTATCTGTGGGAAGATAGTATTTCACATTTGATACAGTGCAATTCCATTCAATGTTGTAAACTAAATTATTATCTAGTTCTAGGCCTAGGAAAATATGCATATTCAGTGAATATTAAAATTAATAAATGGAACAATCATATTAGCTAGCATTATTAATTTTTTTTTTATTTTTTTTTTTCTATTGAACACTTTCATATTTCAATTTAAAAAATAGCTTAAAATAATAACACTTTCTTATTAATAATAATATACAATATATAGATGGCGCTATAGCCTAAATACAACTCAACATTACAGAGGCGAGTACCTGAGGTTCAATACTTCTACAAACTATTTCACGAAGAGACACATTTTTTTGTTAGCTGAAATTACCATAGTTCAGTTAGTAATTATACAAACATTTTTTGTTTCGTCTCCACATACTGTACATTGACTGGCAGATCCAACTCTAAATTAAATTCTACATCTTCTAATACAAATAGAACTGGATTTAAGATTGTGGCATCCATGTCATCCCATTTTGATGACCCACGGCACTAAACTCAACATATGAAGTCAAAGACACTCAAACACATTAGTGCGTCCCTCTCTCTCTCTTCTGAAAACCACCTCCTCCCTCTGCAACTGCAGCTCTTGCCTTCTAACCTCCAACTCCCTTTCCTTAAAATTCAGTTCTCTATTTTCAGGTTTATGACATAATTTGTCATGATATATTTTAGAATATAAAATTTAGTATTTTGCTTGATTTGATTCTGGCTCTCGTACTTCAGGGTAATTAGTTCTGTTCTCTCTCCGAATATTCTTCAGCACATCCCGATCTGCAAAATTACATTGAATTTCTGGTAATGTCCTTTTTTTGTAGACATTAGAAAAACTTACATACCTCATTTTTACTTTATGTTTCTAAAAAATAGAAAGATTAAACGAGACTTACCTGTAAGTTGAAGTTTGATCACTATTTTACGAATATGGTAATAAAGGTGGTTACGACATGGCAAATATACCGAGGAATCTATTTAATCTATATCATGCGTATGATTTATAGTGACATTTAGAGAAAAAGTGTATTACGCCTTCATTATAAATGTAATTTTTTTAAACAGTCACAAACAAAACACAAATATATCTTACAATTTTAATTTAATTACAATTTAGAGTTACTGTATGATGTAAATTTATTTCTACTTAAATAAAAGTTGATTACGACAACAATACAGTTATACTGGAAATTAGTAGATCGAATCATATTATAGAAAGTAATATATATATATTATTTAGTCACCCGCGTTGAGCGGATAACACTTGTTTTACTTTCTTAAAATATGTCAATCATATTATATATGAAATATATATCAAATCTATACGTCTTCATTATTGGCATATTAAATATAGTTTTTTTAAACAAATTTAAAATTAATTTTGTTCATGCCTTGCTATTTTCCAATGAAAAGTTTATGTCACTATTGTGAGAAACTTTAAATGGAAGTGGAAATTATGGAAACAAACAAACACTATTCAAGTTTATCTTTATTTAAATTTATTCACTAACTTTCTATAAAGTAACAACTGAAGATATCAATCGGTTTGTTCAAAGTCGACATCATCACCATCATCAACGACGACGTTTAACGAAACGCATTCCATAGGCCTACATGTACCGCTGTCAATTGTTGTGACGTGTGCCGAAATTGGAAGAGTAGAGAGGTCACCATTCATCTCAGAATGACATTAGGAAGTAAATATTATTTCATAAGGCCGTTGAAACCTACAATGTAAAATTGAAAGATGTTAAGGAGAGATAAAATGAATAAAATATTCACACACTTATAAAGCCAAATTTATATAAATTATGCAATATATAAGCATGCAGTAGACAACGAACAAATTATTTAATTTAGGAACCATGACTGACAAAGCACTGGAACAATAAATGTAACATGGTTATGAAAACATTTTAAGAACAAAATACTTACTCATCATCCGACACAGCAATTATGTCTCCAAGCATGTCTTTTTTTTGTACCACATTTTTAATTACCAACGATGACGTTGATTCCAGTTTTTTTACGTCTTTGTATTCAGTGACGATTAAGCCAGTTTCCTCCACCCTTTCATTTAGAGTGAAGGCAACGTCTGTGTGGTCACCCTACAAGTTCACCTCAATGGTATCCGGCCCATCGCTTATATGGATTGTACGTAGACGTTTATTTTCGCCAACTGTTCTCACTTCGCCAATATAAGACACGTTTCCCTCAGCCGACAGTCTTCTTTTTATCGGCAAAGTTTGGATTTGATTTAAAGCAACCTTTGCTGGATTTCGGTAGTCTTTAACTACACTTTCATCAACTTCAAATGGCGCTGCTTTAAAGGAAAACTGAGGAAAAAAAAGAATATTTAATCTCAATTGCCTTTTCAAACCAATTCCAATAACATGATTATAATATCTCAAAAAGTATCAAACCAAATATTAAAATAGACTAGTAATACCTTTGTTTTGGCCGACAATGAAACTTTATCGTTCAGTGTATCGACCGAACAATTTTTAACAGTTATATATTTTCCTCTTTCTAACGCCAGTATCTTATTCATTATGCTTCCCGCTAGGGCTGTACTTTCATTTATGAAGTACTCGACAATTTTATTGCGATCTTGTAAAATCACATACCCTTTTATGAACTGTCTGGCTGCTGGACCCTTTCCAATTGTGCGAGACTCGAATGGCTCTACAATATACAAATTAACAGACTTCTCGCCTCTGCTCTGCATTTTGTTAGTGTATTATAGCAATACAATGTATAGTTTAGCAGTTTTTCCAAGTGAATGAGAGGAGTTCGTACATGCCACTTTTATATATCCATTGACTACAATAGCAACAACTAAAACCAATTCAATATTCAAATTAGTACTACACATCGGAAGCAATTACGTAACTACCAGAACAATACAATTGATAGGAAATAATACTGAATAAAAAGACAATTAGTACTAATTTAAATAGATATAAAGGAAACACGAACAGCTATTGAAATCAATTGTATTTCTTCAATCAATGACAGGCAAGCCTTACTCATGTGTCGCACTTGACATCTGGATTGAATCAACAATGAACAAAGGGTCAAAGTTAAGAGTGGATGGCTACACATCTTGAAAAATGAAAAGCAACTGTTATCCAATAGCCGTAATGTGAACAACATCAATCGGGTAAGAGCATGTGTCCATCGCCATGCAGATCACAAAAAAGAAAGCAAAAAGAAGCATGCAGAGGCAGACACCGTCATGTTCACCATCCATAATGCAATTCGCTTAGATGGTTGTGATGAAGCTGTTGTTCTTGACACTGAAGACACAGACAACTATGTACAAGCGGCATATGTTGCACACAGAACACCAGGGCTCCTTTGCGTGAAACGAGAGAGTATGGCTGCATCCATAATACCATTGCATGTTATTACTGGGTGTGACCATTATTCTGGATTCTATGGGCAAGGCAAGAAACGCATCAAAGAACACCTAGAGAAATATGATGAACATCATTTGCTGGCATCGTGTGGCATAGAACTCCCAATGACACCAGATGTTCTCAGGGATTTGGAAAAGTTTGTCATACGCCACATATATTTTGACATAAACAGCAGTAATATAGAAAACGTCAGAGCTACAAAATGGAGAGCAATGAAGAAGAAAAAGATCACCAGGTAAAAAGATCACCAGGTAAAAAGCTGTATTTTCCAGTTACGATTTCCTGCATACGAGCAACATGTCCATTTTCTGTTCCCATGTCACCTCGTATCATGTAGGGACATCCCTTCAGTGAATTAACAACTTCCATATAGTATCCACCAATAACTTGCGGATGACTATTGGTTGAATGGACATTCAGCCACATGAGCTGCCTGGAAAACCCATCAATGCAACCATTTATGCATAACCCAAATGGCTTTAACTTGTCATAAGAGTCTAAATGCCAAAGAAAGTTTGGCCCTTTGGAAAAGTATGCTCTCCTTTTGAGTCTATTTCGTATTCTAACATTCACACCATCTTGATCTAGGATTTGGAGTAGAGTATGGACTACACGTCGAGGAATAAGTAAGCCTGCTTGAAGGCTCTTTAGTTGCAACCACCTGTAAAGATAAGAAACAAAGCTGGTATGAGAAAAATACCCCTTTATGGTAATATAAGCCATAAAGACCACCTATAACAATTTCATACTAGTAGTACCATACTTAAAGAGGCATGCCATGCCATACGCCACATCACTACACTTTCTAATTATAAAATGAGTGAAACACATGTGTTAATTTACTCGTACTTTGCCTAGTGGTCATCCTTTTTACCTGTATCCATGCATTCCACCAGATTCTTTAAGTTGTTCACTTATAAACAGAGCTACGTCCACAACATCAGAATAATTCTTTCTTCTAAAGAGATTTTGACTTGACAACCATCTTTTCAGAATCCTCATACTAATCACAACGCCATGATTTAGTGCTAGAGCACTCAATATGTCCTATAAAAAGCCCAAATGGAAATATAGACCTGCCGCATCCGTAATTAGTTATCCGCTTGGTAGAGCGGATAACTCCTTGTTATTGTATGAGATCAATATTTTTTTTAGTTATCCGCTTGGTATACCAAGCGGATAATTAGTTATCCGCTTGGTATACCAAGCGGATAACTCCTTGTTATTGTATGAGATCAATATTTTTTTTCTGTATTATTCTTCTTTCCTTCCTTCCTTTTTGTGAGTTGTGTTCCTCTAAAATGTGTAAACATAACATTTCATAACTTTGACAACATATGGGCATTTACGTGAAGTTGTGCACCTCCTATTTTTGAATGACGTCATAGTTGCGCAACGTGACTTACGCGCAATTTTATGAATTTCAATGATTGATCATAGATTAAAAACCAAAAGTCATTTAGTATTGACACTTTGACAAAATTTAAGTCATATCAGGAGCAAACTTTCTACGGATTAAAAATGGCATGTTTCACAAGAAGTTACGCGCGCACGCGCATTTAAAATTTCAAAATGCGCAAAATTAATTTCTAATCAACTTTTTACGCGTTTCTTGTCATTTTGAGCATGTCAAAAATTCCCACGGGCGCGCAATTTTTTACGCGCGCGGTGCGCACATAGCGTTAAAAACATGTTTTTTTCTCTTTAATTATATTTTTCAAGCCTTTCCTAGTAATTTTGAAAACAATTTAGACCTTTTCCAGTTTAAATAACGCCATACGAACACGTTGAATTAGACAATTCGTGCGCGTTTTTTATGAAAAAGCTTAAAAAATCGTCAAAATTATGTCTTTTTTTAAACAGTCATAGTTTCTAAAGTAAACCGTTAACCGTTTATTTTTATTACAAAATCTAGAAGTTGATGAGTTGTAGATATCGGATCATGCATCAATAAGGCTAAAAAAACATTGTGACGTCATCGTATGGCCACACGAATGTAAAATATAGGATTTTTGTCTCTTTCGTTATTGCTCATCACATTCAATGGAGCGCATCGCGCTTATCTGTATTCCTTTTTCTCCTACATTTATATATTGTGTAGGTCAATCAACTTTCTTTAGCATGAGATAAAAATATTTTTAATTTTTATGACGTCATCATGCCTAAAAATTTTAATTACGTGGGTCATTAATTTCATCTTTACAGTAAATTTTAATCTGTAATAGCTCGTAAGAATAAAATGTGATAATCATGATTAAAACGTTTTCTGGAAGCTATTGGATTGTAGATACGAATTCATGTAAACATTTAGCCAATCGGATGTTGTGACGTCATCATATGGCCAGTTGAATAAAAAAAGTCGTATTTTCATATTTTGCGTAATAGTTCATCACATTTAAAAGGGTGCGCATCTATATTTTACGTATTCAAATTTCTTCTACACGTTAATATGTTGTTCCTGAGATAATTTCCTTCTGAAATTGCTATCTAAGTGTTTCATTTTGATACCGTCGCCATGTTAAAAATTGGAATAAATGGCGGGTCCCGTAATTTCACCTATTCTACACTGTATGTAATATGTATACAGATTATACTGTTTGCATGTATATACTATATGACACAAAATTGACAGAATTCAGCACTAACAGCAGCATATCATATTCTTCAGTTCTTGTCATAATGCCATAATCTTTATCTGTGTGCAATATTCCAACGTATGACGTGCACGTGGCGTTTGTCGTGGTGCGGATAACTAACTCGTCAAAGTGACGAGTTTCATGTCTAGTTAATATATTAATACTGCTGTAGACCAATTAAGAGTATTCTAGATATAATAAGAAAACAGTTAACTAGATTTAATTCATCACTATGACGAATTATAGGTTATTTGCATTGATTTAAATAAAGATAATTGATTTTTAAAGATATATTGATTGATTGTTTTTCTCAGAATCTTATTTATAATATATGATAGGACCTTGCTAACGCGAATACAATAGCCGGTATCACAATCCGATCAAAGATCCCTCCCTCTGCGTAGCCTATAATGTCATAAACCACATTTGTTGTTACATAATAATAAAGACATAAGTTACTTTTTATCTAGATTTCATTATAAATCATGTGTATAATCTATATACTAAGAAATAAATTTGAACAAACAATACGGATAATAAAAAAAAATCTTATTTCGTTTCCCAAGGTGAGACTCGAACTCGATACCTTGAAAGCCATAGACACGAGCACAGACCAAGCCATACACAACTGACTAAAAGTTGTAGAAAGATTCCTCCGTGTATTTACTATGCAGTAACCACTTGCAGTAACCACTTTGGTGCAGATAGATTATTACATACCGCAATGAATTATAATTTTTTACTATGATGACATCTTTAAAAATGTTAAAAAATGATGCACTGTCAAACTATATACTTTTAACTTTATTATATGAACATTGTAAGGAAGAAAGTTAATGTTAAGTTTGTTACTTCGGCGTAAGAAAATGTCATAATTTGTTTGATTGTCGAAATTAATTTTTTTAAATTTAATATGCAATTAATGATGACTTAATCAACTTTTGTTCTCTTAATTTGATAATAAATCATACATATGATACATACACTTCAAAAAAATTTTTTAAACGCTTAAAATTGCCTGAAACGTACTCTAATTTCATCGAAAATAAATTCTGACAATTTTGAACATTTTAAGCGCGCGTACGCATGCGTTATATGCTCTACGCACGTAATTGTATTGCCATATGATGAAATATGACCTGAAATTTATGAGTACCAAATTTTGTTTAAAAATGATTCATGCTTGTGAAGATATGATTACAAACGTGATTTCATTAAATCGCGCGTAGACCGCGTAATGTTTGATTGCGCACCGTGAAAACATAACCACATCGATTCCTGGCCATAAGGAATATACTGTGAAAAATTGACTTAGCTAGATGAAACTGATATCAAGATAATTCACGGACAAAATAGTGCTAAGGAAAGAATAAATAAATAAATAAATAAATAAAGATCCCGACAGAATCAAGAGGTTATATGCATATCATGCATATAACCTAATTACCCTATAAAAAAAATCGTTGGGATCCCGACCGGGGTCCTGTCGATATCCCGGCCGGGATCCCGACGGGATCCGGTAAAATCCTGCGGGATTTTCGGGCGGTATTCCCGGTCGGGAATCCCAAAAAAATCGGGATATTTTCGGGATTTTCGACCGGGAAATTAGCGAAATTGTGTTCGGGATTTTTGCGATATTCACAGCCGGGATCCCGGTCATCCCGAGGGATTTTCGGGCGGTCCCGATAAAAATATCCTGATTTTTTGCAATCTTTTAATCAGGATTTTTGCGATATTCACAGCCGGGATCCCGGTCATCCCGCGGGATTTTCGGGCGGTATTCCCGGTTTTTACCGGGATCCCGGTAACAAATATCCCGATTTTTGCCACAATTTTATTCGGGATTTTTGCGATATTCACAGCCGGGATTCCGGTCATCCCGCGGGATTTTCGGGCGGTGATCCCAATAAAAAATATCTCGATTTTTTGGCGAAATTTTTATCGGGATAATGCGCAAAAACATTTTTAACCGGGATATCGATCGGGATCCTGCCAAGATTTATAAATAGAATTTGTACCGGGATCGATCCGCGAAGTATGAATGATACAGGATTGTGTTAAACGTACAAACAAACATATGTCATGGAAGACAAAAAACAAAAACACGTCACAATTGTGGTCAATTCCTAAACATTTTTATTGTGATAGCTTTGTTTTTTAACCTTATTTTTTATTTTGGCTACAAACTACATTTTTTGTTGCGAATTGCACGGATCTTATCGTTCAGTTTTCTAACGATCTCCTCCCACTTCTTTTCCCTTTCTGCCTCGACTACGCTATAGACACTAAAAATATAACCTGAAAATAAATAAAATGATATTATTATTATCGCAAATGATAGAACAACAACAACCGAATGAAGGTGTGGATGAATTATTGAATTAATATTATAGCCAAGATTTTAGAAGGTATGTACGTATGCAAGTTTAATAATGTGTTTCGATACAACATTCTATCACTATTCTATCGATGATAACCAAACCAGATAATAAACAATGTTTGAGTGTATATATGATATATAAAACATATACATGCTGCAAAACAATGTTTGTTTCGAACACGATAAAAATTAATTAATTTTGCCTCTAATGCAATAAGTAAATTATTACTGTGCAGCATGAAACTTTCGCGAATTTGAAAAATAAGGTAAATAACAGTGTACTGTAAACAAGATCGCGTAAATCATTTGTGGGTGCGATATTCGTTGTGTTGACATGCACGAAGGCATACTAGTACTGCTGTGAGTAATAATAATAATAGTTCATTCTTATATAGCGTATATAAGCAAGCTCTCAATGCGCTGAACATTATTACCCCAGTCATTTCCTGATCAAACATCTATGGAAACATACTCCCATATATGCAGCTAGTAATCAGCGCAAAGTTGTGTCTTGATCTAACCGGGTTCCTAATTATACACCTGGGTGGAGAGAGGCAAACGTAAGTAAAGTATCTTGCCTAAGGATACAAGCAATGCGGCGAGAGTTGGATTCGAACCTCGGTCTAACGATCAGTAGTCGAACGTCCAACACACAGCGCCACACGCACGCATTTTAGTAAAATTAATAACAAGATCGCCTCAACCATTGTATTACCTTCGTATAATACTGTATAGCCTACACAGTCGTATTTAGAGTACAAAATCGCGTGCTGTATCCTCACTTAGCAATAAGAATGCGACGTCCTTTGTGTTTACCGACAGTGCGCGATGAAGGAAGCAAACAGCTATCACTATCGTAGTAGGCGCGCGTGTACTGAAATTGCTTTTACAAGTTATTTGACCCACTTCCCACGCATCATCGTACAGTACTGTAATGCGACATCCTTTGTGTTTACCGACAGTACGCGACGAACCAAGCAAAACAGCTATCACTATCGTAGTAGGCGCGCGTGTACTGAAATTGCTTGTTACAAGTTATTTGACCCACTTCCCACGCATCATCGTACAGTACTGTAATGCGACATCCTTTGTGTTTACCGACAGTACGCGACGAACCAAGCAAAACAGCTATCACTATCGTAGTAGGCGCACGTGTACTGAAATTGCTTGTTACAAGTTATTTGACCCACTTCCCACGCATCATCGTACAGTACTGTAATGCGACATCCTTTGTGTTTACCGACAGTACGCGACGAACCAAGCAAAACAGCTATCACTATCGTAGTAGGCGCACGTGTACTGAAATTGCTTGTTACAAGTTATTTGGCCCAATTCCCACGCCCAGGCATTATCGTACAGTACTGAAATGCAACATCTTTTGTGTTTACTTTCGCTTAAGTTTCTGGTTTTACAAGATTGGGTTGTAGTGCGGGCTTACCTTGTAAACGGCTTTCACACATGCCTTGCACTTTGCCAGCCGGTCCAATTTTCTCTCCATCCTCCTTTGTCCTTCTTGTAGTAACTTCAGCTATACAATAAAGATTACAAATTGGGCTTTTAATTTTGATTGTGTACATTAATTGAATTATACAGTGCTACAACACAATTATTATTATGTTCATTTTACAATATAGGAGCGGCTTTAATGATGGTTGTATAGTTACTTGTTTAATTATTTCATCGTTGTCGGTTGAATTTGCTGCTCCTCCTTCGAGTTCCGCACTCATTTTTGCATTATATGCCTTTCTGGCTTCTCCAATACTTCGCTTTTCCTTATTTTTTTTTTTTTTAGAATCTTTACCTCTTACTCAATAGCAGCTGGTCTCTAAAAAAAATATACATGGTAAATATTATATATGGTAAAGATGTATTTTGTTTGCATCGGTGCTAAGTCGGAATAATGTTTGAGTATCGTTTGATATTGTACCAAAGAATAAATAAACTTTATAAAATACTCCATTATGCCAATTGCATTCAGTTGTGTTGGATCTAAACACTTTAGGGATCCCACTTTAGATCCAGAATAGCTTTATCCATGAGCTTACGCTAAAAAAAAAGCGGGATCCTGACGGGATACTAGCGGGATCCCGTCGGGATAAGAGCGGGATCCCGTCGGGATACGAGCGGGATCCCGGCAAGCCGCGCGGAATAAAAGTAGACCTATTTCTATATAAAATCTGAACTATTTTAACTGTAATAATAGCGCCTATAGCTTACCTTTTCCCCCTGATTAATATGATTAGGCTTACCACTACTAGTAGGCCTAGGAGGAGTAGGAATAGGCCTAGTAGTAGTAGTAGTAGGCCTACTATCCACCACCTCAGAAACTAAATCCGAAAATTTGTGGCCGGACAGAATTGAAATGAATTCTGGTCGATCACAATCGTCTAATATTAAAAAATAAAAAACATGGAATAAAAATAGGATAATGATTAGATTTGTTTTTAGACTTCTCTTTTAAAAATTGAAATATAAATACTAATTAATATAATAAATAAGCCTAGGCCTAGACTGCATTGTTGAAATATTATTATGAATATGAATGGCGTGCCTCTTTTCTGTAGAATCGAGACGTACCTACCACTACCTACCGCCAATTTTTCCAATAATGCCCTCTTGGGCCCCAAAACCCGGGCATCTTGCCCTAACTTTGTTGCCTACGGTATAGGCTGTTTTTTTAGGTTCAATGATGGCCGAAGTTTTTAGAATGTTTCCCGTAATTAATCTTCATTTTTCATGTTTTTGGGGGACGATACATCTTTAATAGATGAGCGCGCGGTACGCGCACGTATTAAACAAACAATAATAGTGCTCCGCCCGTCTACATAATTTATCTATAAATAGAGTTATAATAGAGATCTCCCGTGTTCCCTCTGCTGAGCACGGATTTTTACAAATAAAATACACATTAGGTATACCTATATATATATATAAACACAGTAGGCAAAGAACAATAATTCTAAACCGCCCGGTGATATACTGAAATTTAATTAATTAATTTGAAACGATAAAAATGAGGAAATCTGTGAGAATGAGAAAAAGTCGCCCCAACCGAGACTCGAACTCGGACCGTCTGAATATATATATATGGGAGTATGTACTATAGGCCTAGATATTGAAAGGCCTAGACTAGAAAAATAACATTCCAAGCATTTTGGTTTTAATCTCAAAAGGGCCCGGTATGCTGCGGGACGAACGCAACCAAAACCGAAACGAAAACAAAGTCCTGTGGTTTCCAGCACATCTTTGAGTAGCAGTGTGGCCAGCATAGCATCACTTCTTTCAGAATTAAGTCAAACCAGCATCAGTTCAACTTCTAACCATGACTTTCTCGCCGAAAATGCCGCATTCTCTTCTCCTGAAATGTCTTCTAACTCAGATGGTGGTGCTTTTAGAAGTAGTCCTAATAGTAGCAGTAGCAGCGAAACATCAGAATCGACGAGGTTTCGAGAGTCCTTACTTAGAAGTTTATTTCATGAATCTGACCACACATATTTATATAAGTTTTTACGTATCCGTTATTTTGTTTGTCATAAAGCATTCTTTAACCCAGGATGCATTTTCTGATTTGATCAAATTGCTAGTTTCTATTCTTCCTTCATCTTGCCAAGTTGCATCTTCACCCTACAAAGTTAGAAAATTGATTAAAGAGATCGCGACGTTTAAAAAGCTGATTGAACAGCATTATTGCGAACGCTGTTATACTGAACTGGACAGAGGTATGCCGTGTGCATGTGGCGGCCAGATCATGACGTACCATACAATGAGCCTGGACAATCAGTTACAACAACTTTTTAAAGGTAGACGTTTGATCTAGTCTAATTTGAATTAATGTATTTTAACGGTTTTTTTACATTATTAATGATAATCATCTGCTGTTTTGCACAAGGTCCGATGTATTTCAATATAAAGAATCGATACTACTAGGGTATCTATAAACTCAAAATAAACCAATTTAATCTCACATCAATCAACCCGATCAATTATTGTAGACCTATTGATTCATTAACTATCATTAAATGACATGTATGTATAACATTCTTTAGATAAGACGTTCTGCGACTTGATTATGATGCAAAAGGATCTCAACAATGGTACCGGTACATTAACAGATATCCGCGACGGAACAGAATACAAGCGCATTTCATCCATCTCGCCACTAAACACCGATGATGTATTAATAACCTTTATATTGAATACAGGTTGATATTCTAGAAAAAAAACCCAAGATGTACAATTAAATTAATTCCCTCGTCCAAACAGTAAGTATTATACATAGACAAAACATACCAGTTACATGGTGTTGGTGACTGAATTATTGCTTGGTATCTAATAATAAGTTACGCGTGTTATTATCTCTTTAGATGGAGTGGGTATATTCTCATCTTCGAAGAAAAGTCTGATACAAAATGTATTATTCATCAGGTTTTCAAGGAAGTACATCATCCCATGCGACTTGTACTGCAGTGCAGAAAAACCCAACATGCAGATGTACTTATCAAAGCTGATAAGGAATATTAAAGAGTATGATGAAGGTCCGGGTTTGTTTATTATAGTACAGATCTTTAGTTAAAGAAAGCATTTGAAATTATTAACAAAACAAATGTTAAACTTCAATATCTTATTACAATGGGCCTGTCATTTGCAAATGTTATATGTGAGTCAGAATTATGTTAATGGTGTTCAGTTATCTTCATTTTTGTTGGATAAACATAATTACCGTATAGTATATTGAATCATGATTGATACAATATCATTATTTAGGCATTGACATGATGACATTTTATGGGAGGAAAACGGTGAAGGCGAGACTATTGGCTGTGGCAGTGGACCTACCAGCAAAGGCAATCGTTGCTAATATGAAGCAGTATAATGGCAAGTTTGGCTGCCATATGTGCTTTGCCGAGGGAGCTACACCACCAAGCCGTACACATGACTCCATGTGCGATATATACAAATTATTTATCTATGTAGGTGCGAGGCGTTAAAGGTGCTTCCCCACTTGTTTTTTTACCCTACATTGATTTGACGACCATATTTCCAGTCGACTGGATGCATTTTGTTCTTCTTGGAGCTACTAAAGCAATGCTTAATCTTTGGTTTAGTAAGGATTCAAGAGGAACACAATTTTATATGGGATCAAAGGTAAGCATGTGTTGAAAGAGTCTGGTAGACCTAATTGTTTTTTTAACATAGACATCAGCAAACTGATTGACTGACTATTAATAAATAGGCAACTAACGTCGTAACTAAACTATCAACATGCACATTAACTTGTTCGCTTTTATCTAGATTGCTCTTCTCAATTTCAGTTGTTAGATATTAAAATTCCCTTTTTTATTGCACGTCGTCAGACAACTTTAGAAGATTGCCTGCATTGGAAAGGTAAACGTACACTTTATCATATGTATTCATGGTAATCTATCAAAAATCTATAACTTGGCCCGTATGTGGGTCCGACGTCGAAACGGCCCGGAAGGACAGTTTTCAATATTGAAGTGTGCTCGGGCAGATTTCTCGCTTTGGACGCAATACGTGAATGAATTTTAATAAATTGTGAATTTTAATAAAAACTAGTTTCAGGTTGGTATTGATTGAAGTATAATGTAATTCATATTGGTTCAATATATAAACTATTATTCTACTTTGTGTCACAGCTTCAGAGTACAGAGAATGGCTTGTCCATTTCTCAGTACCAGTATGTTTGTGTCGGGGATATGCCTACTGACACAAGCGACGCCGATATAGTTGAGGCAGATGGCCTACTACAACATTTCTGCCACATCTTCCCAGATATTTACGGTAGGTCAATACAATCTTTAAAATGACAATGCATATTATTTGTCATTAGTCTCAACTACTCAGTGAGTTATATTAAAACGGCGATGACAATAAGTATACTTATATAATAGACTTGTTGTTTTTTAGGAGAAACTAAGCAGACAATGAATATTCACCTTATCTCGCACCTTCCGATGGAATGT
Organism: Antedon bifida; assembly: GCF_963402885.1. Classification (NCBI taxonomy): domain Eukaryota; kingdom Metazoa; phylum Echinodermata; class Crinoidea; order Comatulida; family Antedonidae; genus Antedon; species Antedon bifida. Next base: position 20,906,939 of record NC_136228.1, on the reverse strand, counting down.
ATGGTCCACTTTTCAATTATTCATGCTTTGGTTTTGAGTCAATGAACGCTTTTCTGAAGAAAATGGTCCATGGTTCGCGATATGTGAATAGTCAGGTACTGTCAAGTTATTTTTTAGCATTCCTCAATGATGCATGCGCTTTAAATACATTTTAATAAGTGTACATACTTGTTTTCACAGATATCGTTTGCTATAGGAATGGCAAAGGCCCTTCCTCAATTAGTTAAAGAAGTAAACGACAAGACACAGACATCCCAAAACGTAACATCACTTATCAAACAGTTATCAAACAAACTCCTACGGTAGGTCACTTGTAATTTTGTATGATTGTGTATATTCTGTATTAATTTTATATATATATATATTTATATATTTTAGAGTAGCATGTGGGAATGCCATGCATAATTAAGTACCGGTATACATGAATGCATACTACTATATCAAATTATACTTTTGTAGAGAGGACAACAAACGAGATATCATAAGCAAGATACATCCTATCAAAGAAGATGATACTCATATAAACATAATCAGTACTATCATTTATACAGGCAAATTTTACAGGTTCACGAGAGGAAATTCTGTGTTTACATGCAGAGGGAAGGAGGCGAACAAAACCCGTAGCAATTGCGGTGTTGTGTTTCACTACGAGGACCAATGTTACACCGGACAAATCCTCTTTTTTATTTCTACGATGTCTCCATTCGCAATAATTGAGACATTTAAATCCTGTGATGTAATTGTCAACCACATACATGTAGTTAAGCCGTCAGGCATTGTGTTGGTACCAATTACTAATATCCAACATCATTGTATATTTATGAACATATCGGGTGACGTTATTGTTTCTGTGCCAAGGAATCTATTGGAGCATGACTAAACTTACCTTTATTGATTGATCACAGATTAAAAACCAGAATGCATTTTTATTCAAAAGTAGCAAAAAAGTATGCCTATAATTCATATTAAAATTGAGTGTTTTACAAACAAAGTTACGTGCACACAGGCATTTAAAATTTAAAAATGCGCAAAATTAATTTCTAATCAAATTGTTACACGATTTTGCGAATGTCAAAAATTCCGTTTATTGTGCGGATAACTGACTCGTCAAAGTGACTAGTTCAAATCTAGTTGTGTACAGGGACTATTTGCAAATTACACTGTATCTCGTTTATTCTTGCTCAATATTTTTTTCTCAAATTTTTAGTAGGCCTATTTCATAGCTCCGTCAATCCCCTTTTGTATAATCATGTAAGTCTAGGTAGAGGTCTGGGACAGCGACAGGGAGGTGGTGGATGGTTTGACCCTCTAGAGTTTCTGCTTTTGTCTGTGTGGAAATTGTATAGATGTAATTGGCCGTGATAACCCATGATCACGGTCAACCTTGGTAGGGCATTGGATTTATATATATATTTATCATACTGTCAAATTGTAGAAACAGTGCTCATATTCGGAACATAATCTAAGCATATTTCTTGATCCACTATCACTATTTGTACACCTCAGTAACCTTTTCAAATCATAGAAGGTATCCCGGAAGCAACATTTTGAAATAACACATAATTTGAATTATAAGAGTAAACTGGGTTAGTCCCAGGTCAGCCAAATCATCATCATCGTGGGAAACTTTGCCGAAAATACTGATACATTAAATTCGAGTCGATTTGTATTATTTGAATTGAAATGAACTATTTACTATAATATCGATGATGCAATGGCTGTTTCGATCCTTAATATTATAGGAGGTGGCTATTGATCGGATCTCCTGCATACGACACATGCATTGTCTAATGCAGGAGTGCATATTGCACTCATCAGCTAGGAAACCAATAGCGTAAAACCCTCAACATATTAAAACAACTCAACTTGATCAGAAACATGTTAATTGAAAAGTATGGTGTAATAACAAATAACGAAATAACATAGTAAGTGTGATGATGATAATAATAAGATAAGAAATCAACTCATTGTTAGTAACTGAAGATGAGGTGTTAATAATAATAGAAGAATGTACTTCTACATGATCAAACTAGCCGCGGCGGCGCAGCAAAATGTGTGGCACATAAACCTTTCTTTATAGAATTAATACTATTGTAAAAAGATGCAGCGGCTATTTTCATCATTAGTATATGCATGTGGTGTTTATATATATTAAATAAATTGTCCTAACGCTGTAAATCCATATTAACACGAGTACATTTAAAACTAAAACTGAACAATTTAACGAAAAAACATTTAATGAACATCTTAATATGTAAAATAATAACTTACCGTCTGTTACGAATTACTGCACATCTCGAAAAGATCCCAATGAAATTAATACACTGACGAATTTTAAAAATCGAGGTTAACAAATCTCACCATGTTAATGCTAAATATTAAGTTTGTTGCAAAGTCCAAATCCGTCTCAATCCTAAATTGATGATTCCGCGATGACAATGACAAATCCCACTAATCGGTGGTATCCAACCAAAATCCCGTTGCGGTATTGCGCTATTGATAAATCCATGCTTGGCCAATAATTCTGGGTTAACATGAGAGGCACCAGTGTCCGCTAAGATCAGACTTCAAATCCTTGTGTGCACGATCCGACGTGGTAAGAAAAAAAAAACCGATAAGGGCGGGTAGCTAATAGGGAAGGGCATGTTAACATCAAACTTCACCTTACAGGTAAGCCTCGTTTAATTTTCAATTCTACCATATCAACAGTGACGCAACTTCCGGGTTCCCATGAGACTTTAAAGCAGAGTGAACACAAGGACAAATTATCCAACACAGAATACTTGTTGCCATGCCAACGTTATTTTTATTGCTCTATTGTAATTGTAGCAGAGGCCCAACCTATGTGTTTTAAAATTTCATCCACCGGGATGGACCTACTGGCTTTAGAAGCACTAGCTGCCCTTGTACTATGTGCAGTAAACATAGCTGTATCAATTCCTGCTAGGCCCAGTAGTGTTTTAAGCCATCTGCCAATGGTGCTAACCCCAACGGATTTAAATGGTCTAACATACGAGATCAACAGTTTTGACTCGCTTCTCAGTGGCTGTGTACGGTCCAAATATGATTCGAGGGTATTAAACACACACAATTCCTGTTTTGAATATTTCTTAAATCTTAAGGATGAAAAAAGTTTATTGGGCCGGTCCTGTTTAGCAAGTACAGTAATTGAAAAATCAAAGCTGTTTTCCGACTTTATCATACTCTTAGTGTCTAGTCCCGCCAGCATATTGCATCTCTGCCCTGACGTTAGAGCCATCAACATGACTAGTTTATACGATAAATCCCTAAGTGACAACTTATCTAATGGCTGCATTAGAGCTAAGTAATCTAGAACAATGTTAGCGTCCCAGGTAACTGCGTACCTTGGAGCCGGAGGCCGGCAATTAAAAACCTCTTTCATATACTTGGTCACTAGTACATGATGTGTAAGTCAGTGAAGCAACATGCTAACGCTGAGTAAGAAAGACCTTCTTTAAAAAGGTTATGTAAAAACTTTAAGACATCTCCTACAACGGGGTGCAAGAAATCAATTTTCCTTTGAAAACAAAATTGACGCCACTTTCTGATGTGTACGTCATACTGCTTCCTTGTGCTCTGTCGCCAAGAACATAAGATGACGTCATCAATTTCTGCCGGTAGGCTGACGTCAGCGATGATTTCCCTGACAACTTGCAAATTAGTAGACATAACTGTGAGCTTAGTAGATGGTGATGAATAAGTGGGTGTTCTAACACTGACTTGATGACCCTCACCCAACGTGGTGTGTCGATGAGTAAGTCGAGAACTCTCGTAAACCATGCCTGTGTTCTCCACAGTGGCACCACCATGATGCCCGTGGCCTGTTCCAGTAAAATTTTCTGTAGGCATCTAGCTATCAGACAAAAAGGGGGAAAAACATAAAATTGTTTAAATGTTGACCAATCACTGGTAAAAGCATCAATGATAACAGCGTTTGGATCTGGTTTCCAAGACGCATATGCCCAGTACCAAATCTTGTAGGCAACCGAATTACATGACCACGATTTCGTACCTCCCATACAATTTATATATGAGACAGCGGTCGCGTTGTCCGACATAGTACGAATATGCACTTTGTGCAAATGGCCACAAAGTGCCTGTAAGCCAAATAGCGCTGCAAGCATTTCTAGAATGTTTATGTCGTGAACAGCTTCCTCTAGGGACCACAGCCCCTGCGTTCTGCTCTCGTCAACTATGGCCCCCCAGCCCTTGCGGGAAGCATCTACGAAGATCGTATAATTAATAGGGCCATGATTAATCAGTTTTGAGGCTGTTGGGAGAAATGTTATCCACCATTCAAGTTCAATTATACTCTCCTCCGAGAGGATCATCACCACCTCAAAATTACCGGCTGAATGCCGCAATGCCAAATCTTTGTCTCGGACAAGATGTCTGTAGTGCAACGGTCCATATTCCATGCCTGGGAATGTCGCAACAAGCTTACCTATGAGTGAAGCAAATGCCCGGATGCTACCAGATTTCTTAAATAAAAACTCTCTGCAAAGGTCAACAATGCTTGATATCTTTGCTTTGGTAACCAAAACAGACATAGACACCGAGTTTAATTGAAATCCTAGGTATTCTAACTGCTGAGTGGGTCTAAGTACAGATTTTTCTCGATGCACTGAAAAACCTAATTTTGTTAGCAGCATTGTAGCTTGCAAAGTAGCCTCTTGACACCCCGCCAATGTGTCGTCAGTGTAAAACGAGTCATCAATATAACCGAGGCATGAGATACCAAATCTACTCCTTAGAGTAGAAAAAACTGGCTTCAGCAGCTTTGTAAAAACGCGAGGGCTACAAGATAAGCCCATAGGTAGCGCATTAAATTGGTAAAATACACCTTTCCAACAAAATTTACGAAACCGTCTATACTTTGCTGCAATAGGCACCGAATAATAAGCGTCCCGGAGGTCGATGGATGACATAAAACACCCCGGCTTCATAAGCTTTATTGCCGAATCTATCGTGTCCATTTTAAAATGCCTATAAGTGACATACTCATTAAGTTCCTTAAGGTTGAAAATAACTCTATATTTACCCGGTTCTTTTTTGGGATGGATAAAGATAGGCGAAACAAAATCTCCTTTACATAGTTTGGAAATGTCAATAACCCTTTTGGCCAAAAAAGATGCAAGTTCTGAGTCAATAGCTCGTTGCTCAGCAACAGAAAATTGCGACTCTAATTGTCGATTATAGCCAGCCTGCACAGGCATAGCTTTAAATTATTATAATTAAAATTTATTTAAAATATAGCCACTTTAAGTTGTACCAAAGGCAAAAGCACCTACAGTCATTTTCAATCAGCCGCCAGCAATTAAAAAAATGGATGCAAAAAAATGCCTTGCAATAATGAATGGTTGCCGCATTATTTGGAATCAGCAACGCAATTTGCGAAGGTATGTTAATCATATTGTTGTTTTTCTTATGACAAATTATTGTAATTCATTTGCTTAGTAACTTGAACATTTTGTAGCAAAGTAGCTTGTATTGTTACACATTACTACTGTCTATTCATGCATTTTTAATTAGTAACTGAATCTTTATGTAACCTTTATAGAATTTTAGATTCCAAATTTCTCACTTATACAATTATTTATTTATTTAGGTCAGAACAATAGTTGCACTACCATGATGGGGAAATTTTTTTGAAATTTGGTGGGGACAAGGGTGGGAATTCAACGAAGTTCGAGCTCCAACTTTGTTGTGAAACCAAATGCTTTGTACACCATAATGGTTGTACTTGTCTGAGAGACTCCAGACTTGACAGTCAATATCGAGAAGGGACTAGACCTTATATTAGATGAAATAATGGAGTTAGAAAGATGTCAGTGGACTTCCCCAACAACACAACAGTAAGTTAATGCAATCATCAAACCATAATTTATATTTTTTTAAACCCTACTGTATAAAGAAGAATAAACTACTATCATGTAATTTGGAAATGATTTACATACAGATAGTTAATTTTGTGTCTAATATATAAAAGTAATCTTTTTTTCAGAACCCAGAAAATTAGATTGTTTGTGTTTGGGGATTATGACTTCCTTTGCCGGTTATATGGATTAATTGGGCCAAATGGTGAGTACATTTTGTTAATGTTTTTTTTCGTTTGTTATGTTTATTTCACAAAATTGTAATTGCAGAATTGTATTTTTTTCAGGAATCTTCACAATTATTGTAGGCGTCGACTTGTGAGACAAGGCCTTTTTGGATTGATAAAGGTTACAAAAATATATTAAAATTTACATTACATAAATTATTTATTTACAAACTATATACTTCCTAAAACCAATAAATGCATTGATTATGTTATAATAACATAGTACGAAACTTACTCCAAATAATGATAGTCATGATTCAACATTTAGGTCTTTATTGGATCATCATCAGGAATGATGATGATCCAATTACGATCGACTTCTTATTATTTGGATTAAGCTTTATACTATGTTATACTTACTGTACTTAGTAAACAACAATCTAACATAAAAGTTAAACAGTTATATTTTTATTATTAGTATCATAAAATTAACAAATATTATTCTTCATTATATATTTCCATGTATTACAAAAATTCCAGCACTCCATATCTCACTAGGTCTCTTTAAGAAGTATGATCAACTTGAAAAAGAAGTCCATAACTTAGATCTCATCATATTTAATATGAGACAGGATGCTGCTACTATTCAGATTGGTAAAAACATTTTTTTTTCTAATAAAATGTTTATTTTATTTTTGTTAATCCTTTTTTAATGATTCTTAATAAATCAATTCATTTTTTTGGATTGTTTTCTCTGATTAGATTACTATTGAAATAGTGGATCGCTTAAGCTGTGAAGAATTTTAAAGTCTTGGCATAATAACTGATTGTGGGGGACCCAAAACACTACTCGCAATGTATGAGGCATATGACAATTATACCAATATGGAGAAGGTTTTCGGCCGCTACCGAGAGATCAGTCAGCTACAACACTACAGATCGGGGGACAAGATAAACCGGTCAGAGTGTTTCTCATCGGAGATTATGAATGGCTTACTAAGACCATGGGCCACTACACATCGAGCCATATGAGAACCTGCTGAAGAAAATCCGAAGAAAGAGATTACTCTTCATTCATTTAAACATGTGAGGTGTATGAAACCACCATTCCAAAAATTCTACAACAAAAAATGTGTAAAAACAAAAAAACCTAATGCAAACTATATCCGTTTAAGCGAGAATTCAAAGGTATGTAATTAACTTTTAAACACAGTATACCTACCCTATGTACCACACAATCCACATTATTTATGTACAACACTTTTTTTCTAGATTTTCCAAACGTCTGCCTTTGAGATACCGCATTCCAAACTGACTGAATTTTATCACCCTCCTGAACATACCGTGTCAGAAACTTTAGTTTTGCCAGCGAAAGGGAGGATTAGCTTAAAGGCCACAATAGCCGAGGTGCAGTATTAATTGCAGTTGTATAGATTCCCATTAACTTTTTTTAAACTAAGGTCATATGCATAAAATATATTGAGAATAAGAAAATGAAACTATTACACATCATATCCTTACAGGTTTTTCCAATCAGAGAAGGAAGTGGATGGAAAAGGCGAGATATCTTTCTCGCAGACGGCGAAGACAGCAGACAGTCCAAAAAATAAAATGTAAGCTGTGGGGCTGCCACGGTGAAATGATAACGGATGCAAACATTGGCAATACCGTGACATTCAACAACGTAGAAGTCAAAATCTACAATGACATACAGCAAGTTAAATCTTTAGATTTAACAATCGTAAACGTAAGAACTTATCAAATAATGTATTCAAAATCGCATATTACTGTTGACAACATGATAATTTTGGTTCCCCGTAGCCAATTGAAAGTTGCAAGATAAGTTCTATCTATATCCACCTATTTGAGCAAATCACTACAGCTCCGCCTTCTTGCATAATTAATATACCTACAAGATGACAAAAGAAAACGTTTCTCCTTTTCTTCACACAGGTGGACGAATCCGATAAAACCTACGAACTCACCATCACTGCTGTAGATGAAGAAATTGATTCAGAACAGTATGTATATAAATTCAGAAAAACATCAAAATGTAAATAACTTAATCAAATAGCACAGATTTAGATAAAACAACATTTCATTTCACTAATGCAAGTTTCTTTTCTTTCCACAGAAAACTAAATCTTCTGACAGACGATGATCAGATCATGATTTGCAATATGGACATTTTCAAATCATTAAATTTGTCGGTGGACGAACTTATTGCCAATGCAATGTAAAATACAACAAAAACATTTTGAAAATTTTAAGCACGAAAAATTTGAAAAATTTACTTAGCTAGATTAAACTGATATCAAGATAAGGTCAGAAAGCGATAAAACGCATAGTGATACCGGACCGACAGACAGACAGACCGACCGACCGACCGACATAGTGAACTATACTAAAAATCAATCGATTAGTTCAATTGAACTAATACAAATGATAAATAAAAACAAAACAAAGCAACAAAAACTTGTAATTGTCTCATGTGTTTTGTAAACAGTATAGTTGAATGCTTTCATCAAAATGTCACATTACTATCCTAGTCCATTCGTCTAAAACCCTATCGTTCAATTCCGTTCTGACCATTGGTTCATACAATAACATAATCTATATATAAATTAGTGTTAACTAGATGGAATTAAATAACACTATTATTGTTGTCGTACACAAGATTTCTATGTAACGTTAACTCATTACAGGTTGGTTACAGAGGTTACGAAAACATTTTAAAACACAGCCTTTTTATGGATTAACTTGTAAATAATCAATTTATTAAACGGCTTGTAATATTTGAAACAAGACAAAATTTACTCACCTTCTCAGTTTAAATCCAACAGACGATTGTGAGAGCATGCACGCTTTGAAACTTGCTTTTAAGTTTTGTTGGGCACCATGCACATCAGTATATCGACACCTGTACCTAAAAATCATATTATTCGAATATGAACATATTTCCTACGTATGTTCAAAGCCGCTTTTGTTATATAATACAAACTTTATTTTACAGGTGGGGCCGTTGTTGCTTCTAATTCGTTCCCATCATGCATCGCGAACGGTATTTGCTAAACCTTATTTCACTATGGTATGGTTATAAGTGCCAATATAGACAAGAACTTGCGTTATTTTAGAAAAAAAGTTGTTTTACATTTATCACTTTATAGAATTATTTGCTTAAATGAAACATTTAACTTGAAGCAAGTTAATATTGTCGTTATCGTTTATTTTGGTATTTTTGGAGACGATTGCATGCCATACTTGTAATACTGTTTCGTTCATCATATCGAGCATCGCCCGGTCTGACGCACATGTTGTGATATTAGCTAGCTGGTTTGTGAGACAAGAGGCGAGTGCATATTAACAAATTTTGGATTTGAATTTAATACTAGGTTTATAAGAAACAGGTAAACTTGTATTAACTTAAATTAACTAATTTTTATTTAAAAAAAAATAAGACATACAATTAAATATTAAAATAACATTTAATATATAACCTTTGGTTAATAAAGGCCTAAAGATAAAATAAAATGTGTCACATGATATTATAGAACAAATTTCAAGAAGACATGACATATGGCTGGTATTGGTAACTATCTACTATCAAGGTTTCAATTCCACTGTTCCTACAATTGAAGCATATTTACAATTTTATTTAATTAATGTAGTTTTCTTACAGATTGTTGGAACAGTTACATGTTTTTTTGTTTGCTTGAAATAAGGATACATTTCATCCTGGTGACAGAGACATTGAGCCACATTATTTTTGTTGTTATTAACTTTAGAAAGATTGAGCCTTTGTTTATATGAAGATATACTCTATTTCATTACACAAGTAAGTTTAAAAACATTGTGTATATATGTTTCTATATGTTTTTTGTTCACAATCACAATGTAACCCTATTTTCTGTGTTCCTTTTTTGGTACATATCATTATCATGATGTATAAAATATTTACAACAGTGTGTTTAAATTTACAAATGTCATGTGTAGGCTAGCTAGTTAGGCCAAGAAGGACAAAAGGCGGTGCCTTGTGAGGAGACGATTCGGCCCTGAGGCGATTCAGCCCGAAACTTTCCACTTTTTTGGGCCGAAACGTCTCACTTTGTGGGCTGAAACGTCTCATTTTATCCAACCAATGATTAATGTACATTGTTTGGGTATTTATTAAGTTTTCAAATGTGTTTGAACTTTATTTTTTATAACATACAGTATTTTGGATCAGGTGCCGTTTTTTTGTGCCACTTCGACCACCTGTATGGACTATACCATTATATATTATAATGATAAGGCTGTGGTGTATTATGTTTTATGTAGCGTCTCTATTAAATCGGACAATACAAGTGTGTTGTTTATGTAACCTACAGTACGAGGAACAATACAGAAAAAAAAATATTATAATTAATTATTTTATTATGGCAGCCAGTTAGTCAGGGAGACTATGTAATCCTGTGGGATTTTTATGAATAGAAGATCCCACTTATTTAGATATGTTGAATACAATCCAAACAACAGGAAAAAACATGTTGACAACGTTGGAAGGGTGGCAGAGGCCCGCCATCTTGAATTTCAAAATGGCCACCATTGAAATTTAAAGTGTTCATATCTTGGTAACCACAGACTGTAGAGACTTGTTTTTGGTCTCAAATTGTTCATAATATACAACTTCATATTAGCTCTAATGGAACATTTCCCGCCAAAATGACCGGAAAGGCCATATCTGACCGTTGACCCTAATTGACCGGAAGTGTTATATCTCCATAACCAATGGACGTAGACATTTTATTTTGATCTTAAATTGTTCACAACATACTACCTTCTATTTACTCTAATGAAATATTTTTCGAAATAATAACCGGAAATGCAATTATTGACCTTTGACCCTAATTATGTGGAATTTTTCAAATTTTCATTACAGCTTGACATAAAACAATCCTGGTCTGAAATTGTTCATAACATGCATATTTACAGTTGTGCTAATGAATCAAGTATACATATCCATTATACTGTATCTAATAAGGAAAAGGAAACCATGGCAGTTGATTAAACTTTTAGCCAATCACAATCAAGCATCAAGCAGTGTGAACTGCCAATTGGAGTCTTCATCTTAAAGCTACCGAAACATTATACCATATTTCGTCGCACATGACAAATTAAATTACGCTCAGTTAATCCCTGCGTACCTGGCAGACATGAGAGCATCAGATACAGAAATATGGATAGAATTCAACGATGGCAACTGGGTGGTAGATAAAAATTCATTGCCATTTTGTGCTATTGTTCCAGATCACGTCTCATCAAGTACTTGGTGGGCTAACTGGTATTTCGTTAAACCCTTTTTCACGCACACAGTTTTTTCTAGTGGCTCTTGCTCTCGCTAAAGAAGCTGAGACAATGACTTTTCTTCCCAGTAGATATTTATCAATATCAAAGCATCATGATAATAGTAATACAACAGATCTCCAAGCAAAAATCGTAACGGACCTGACATGAACAATCAACAAGCTGTTTGCTCGTTAACTAGTTGTATCCAAGTTGAGGGACCTCAGACAAGCCGTTGGTACAGTTTTTTGTTGTCCCAAGAGCTTTATTTGCAGCAGATGGTTCATTGTTTCCTACAATGTCGAAGAGTGACTTGATGACGATTCTTGAAAAGCTACCAAAAACGATAGAAGTCGCTCACGAAACAAATGACTCAACAGAAGAAAAAGTTGTCAGGAACTATAAATAAGTATGTATTGTCGATGCTATGGCTTATTTGCAATCACTAAGTAAACTAGAGAATATTGAAACATGCTTCGATCTATCAGAACATTTCATTGAACGACACTGGCAGAAGTATGGTAAAATAACTGTGATGAGGTGCATTTGGTATGTGACCGCTATGATACTGGAGAATCACTCAAAGCTTCAAACCGCGCGAGACGGCTAGGTGGCAATAAAGCTGTAGCTTACCACATTACAGATTCAACTTCAACCGGTACAATCAGTAGGCAACGTCTTCTTGCTTATGTATCAACGAAAGATGGACTGGCGACGTATTTAGCTGAAAAGATATTAGATCATGTGGAAGAAACAAGCATCTTGTAGTTTGCCCGGCGAAACAAAGCGAAGGCTACACATAGGGAAGTAAGCAACCTTGCAAGTAGTCAGGTGGAAGCTGATACCAAACTCATTTTGCATTCCGTTGATGCAACAACGAATGGTGCTACCACACTAGATATATACTCACCTGACATTTACGTACTTGTACTAGCCATCAGACGATACCCCATTATATGTCAAAATACAAACTTTGTTACAGGCACTGGCAAAACCCGCAGGACAATTCTATTAGCGCAATCCACAGAACACTGTTTGAGTCCAAAGCAGCAGTCCTTCCAGGACTGCATGTTTTCTCAGGTGCAGATATTACTCGTAGATTTTCTGGGAAAGGCAAAACTACATTCTGGAAGGTTTTGGAGGAACTACATCCAACTGCCATGAAATTATTAGGAACAACAAATGAACTATCTGAAGCATCATTTGTGTGTAAGCTCTATATACGAAACACAGATTAAAAAATGTTGCTGATGTTAGGTGGTGGCTTTTTAAGAAGGAACAAGACCAATCAAAGGGTTTGCCTCCAACGCTGGGTGCATTGCGGCCTGCCATTTTAAGGGCACACTATCAGGCTATAATATGGAACAACGATGTCATTGCTAATCCAACTATACCAGAGCCTCAAGATTTTGGTTGGGATATTGTAGATGGCAATTATAAAGCAGTTATGACATCTTTGCCTCCAGCACCCCAGGGTGTTATCGACCTAGTGAAGTGCCACTGTGCAAAAACATGATGCACAACCAACCAATCCAAGTGCAAAAAAAACCGGTTTAAACTGCACATACCTTTGCAGTTGCTGTGACGATTAGGAATTATGTGACAACCAAGAGCAGGCAAGTCTCACTGATGATGAGGATGATGATGACACTGATGATGAACTGCTGTATTAAACTTATACCGTAAAACAATTTAGTCCATAAAATAATTGATTTACACTTTTGAAGCAAAATAACTCAAAAAGACAATTAACAACAGAACTATGCTCTAAACAGTTTGATATCAAGATCAAGTAACTATGTCAACAGTACGGTATGGAGATGAACAAATCCAGATAACTAGGGTCAAAGGTCAGTAATTGTATTTTCGGTCATTATTTTTGGAAAGTTTTCATTAGAGCAAATAGAAAGTTGTATGATATGAACATTTTGGAACCAAAATGAAGTATCTATGTCTACCCGTTGTGGAGATATGAAACTTCCATTCAAATAGGGTCAAAGGTCAGAAATAGCAATTTCTGTCACTTTTTTGGGTAAAGGCGCCATTAGAGCTGATATAAAGTTTTATATTACGAACAATTTGAGGCCACAATCAAGTCGCTACGTCTAACAGTTAAGGAGATACAAAACTTCCGGTCAGTTAGGGCTAAAGGTCAGAAAAGCCATTTCCGGTCATTTTGGGGATAAATGTTCCATTAGAACTGATATAAAGTTTTATATTATGAACAATTTGAGACCAAAAGCAAGTCTCTACAGTCTGTGGTTACCAAGATATTTTGAAATTCAAGATGGCGGGCCTCTGCCACCCTTCCAACGTTGTCAACATGTGTTTTCTTGTTACTTGGGTTGTACTCAACATGTCTAGATAGGTGGTATTTTCTATTCATAAAAATCGCACGGGACTTTATTATTCGACATAGTCTCCCTGACTAAGTCACCCATGCAATGGAAACTTCTTCAATAGCACACATTAAACCCAGTGTATTTAATAGACTTCTGATTAGTCAAATGATCGGTCACATGATTTCAGATTACGCGATTGCCTGTTTAGGGAGGTAAAATGATACTTTGTTGTATAATTTACACACTATGTTGATGTTTGCTGATTTTGGTCGAAATAAATGATTTGAATTGAAGAAAATAAATAATAAATGAAATATATTTTTTGGATCACACAGTGGTGTAATATATTAAATTGTTTTTAACATCATGGAGAAACGAAGATGTTAAAACAAAAGAACAAAATGGATTAAAAACAGACATATATAGGCCTACTGTATATTGTTGTACACAAAAAGTCTAACAATTAGTACTAATTATTGATGAGTTCCTACTAATAATAATGATAATTTAAAAATAGGCTTAATTTATAATATTAAAATAAATAAAATTTGGCAGCCATAAAATGGTCCCGCGAACCAATTTTTGTAGCCAATATTTCAAATTTTATTAAATTAATGTAGTTTTCTTACAGGTTGTTGGTACGTGTTAGGTGGTTTTTTTCTCTTCTTGAACTAAGGATAAATTTAATCGTGGTAACAGAGAAATTGAGCCACAACATTTTTTTGTATTATTAACTTTAGAAAGATTTAGCCTTTGTTTATGAAGATATACTCTATTTCATTACACAAGTAAGTTTAAAAACATTAATTTGTGTGTATATTTTTTTTTCTGTGTTTCTTTGTATATTTATTAATATTGATCATGATCAGGCATGATGTAGTATATACAGTGTGTATAAAATAATTTAATTAATGCAATTTTAAGTCTCCTCTTTATAAATAATTAGCTATCTGGCCAGTCGTGCTAACCCTACGTGTTACACAAAAGTGATCGGGAATTCAAGAGAATGAATAATCACGTCATTGTTCATCAAAAATGTATTTATTTCCGGGAAATTTCGGGAACCAAGCCTTAGAGGGGGTTGTCAAATTGAGTATTTTCTATGTTGCGTCGTTACGTTGTGTTGTGGCAGGATGCTTCTAGTAATAATATAAACAGGCCTACTACTATGCCTAGTATTACTATTATAATAGTAGTAGGCCTAGTAGTACTTCACTAGGCCTAGGCTAGCTAAGCCTAACAAACTAAAGGACATTCACATAGAGTCTAGGCTTTAATAAATACAGTATAAATAAGTTAGCCTAGTATTATTATCATTTTTTATCAGGTGTTGGCCCTCAATTCCAGAACCATCCGCACTTCACAGAGCAATAGAGGGAATTTTGGGACAAAGTCTTTGGAGACATCCAAGGTAGAGTAAATTCTGCAACAGTGACTAACTGTAGGCCTACAGTCAGTTTTGAAGTTTTCAAGTGTTACTTGCTGTAATAATTAAATCGCAAATAAATGTTTAAAACAATACATAAATTAATCAAATAACTGCTTAGTCTTGTGTTAGTTTATTGTCAGACTATGTAATTTTTTTACTTTTAACTGCATCAGAACTGTATTTTACACAAACTGCAATTCATTAACCATGAACACCGTTTTCTTATAGATACAATTACATGCAAATCCAATGCTTTCCAGTGAATATGCAACAATACCAGAGCAATCGTGTAATTCCACCACTGCAATGCACCGGAAGTTGAATATCAAATCAGAAAATTAATAATGAAACAATTAAATGAATAATGAGTAAGTTGTGGGTTTTCCTATTTAAAACATATTAAAAGAACAGTGATATTTAAAGATGTATTGTCCCTTGAAACAAAAAAAATGAAGGCCAAAATATTCTAAATTTAAATTGGCCATGATATCAAAGTAATATTAAAGTTATTCTCTTTAAGTCTAAAATTTGAGTCAAAAACAACAATTTTACGTAATTAAAAGCTAAATTAATTTGATTACATTTCGTCTGGAAAATCGTCGCGAGCGAAAGTAAACAAAGATTTCAAACCACGAGTATACATTATGCATGATGCTAATTAGGATTGTTTACAACTCTTCACGGTTGAGAAGGTGTTTTCACACAGATCGCGAGGAAGTTTTATGAGTATGCATACAGAGTAGCCAAATAAGCGCGTTGCATTATGAGATATGTTTTGATCAAAAACTTTGACTGGAAGTCAAAGTTATTTTTTTAACCAAAAAACGTCTGTATTTCAGTTAAATGATTTTTTTTCGACTAATTTTTGGTGAAAGTTAATAACTATTATGATACTTCAAAATGACCCACTTTTTTTCAAAATCTTTTATTTTTTATTTTTTTTGGGAATTTGACAAAGGGACAATACATCTTTAATATAAATAAATAATATAAATTTTTAAATAGTTGTTAATTCACATATTCAATGAATTTCTCACCTTATTTTATAATAATATTATTATTAAATTATTATTGTTTTTCTTATCTCTCCAATTGATAAAATGATAATACAGCTGAGTTTCTTGATTTAAGGGAAATTCTTAGGATTTAAGGGAAATATCTCACTTAAGTGAGATTGGTGAATAAGGCCACTGGATCCTGAAATGACAACAAGGGGCTTATGCAAATCCAAGAAATGCGGCTCCAGGATTGGCGGCAGAGTATTTCACTAAGAATAGATTAGCAATTACGCTTCGTTTTAAAATATATATATTTTTTTTTTCGGTGAAATCTTATTATGTAGGAGTGCTGTTTTAGTTTATAATGTATTGCCTCTAGTAATATATTAGACAACTGTAAGGAAGGAAAACATAAATGATCAGTCAGGAATAACGTATTATTAGTACATTAGATTTCTATTTAAATAGAAAGCATAATAAAGATTATAATACTTTTATCATATTTTACAGACGCCATCAACATCTGATGAATGGAAAGGAATTGCACAAGATTTCCAAATGAAATGGAATTGTCCAAATTGCTTGTGTGCACTAGATGGTAAACATGTTAATGTTCGGCCACAACCCATTATCAGGTTCTGAATTTTTTAATTAGAAAAATCCATTTAGCCTTGTATTGATGGCCCTGGTAGACTAGTCATAAAAATTGCTGTATGTCAACTTTGGTACAAATGGATGTGTATCTGATGTGGTGTATTCTCCAAATGCTCATTAGAAAAGGGGCTTAAAAACAATGCAATTGGAGTGCCAAACCCAAGTCCATTACCTGGAACAAATGCAGAAATCCCATTACATGACTGTTGCAGATGATGCATTTCCATTGCGAGAGGACATCATGAAACCACATCCTCTGAGGCATTTGACAAAAGAACAGCGAGTATTTAATTACCGTCTCTCAAGAGCTAGAAGAGTTTCAGAAAATACATTTGGGATTTTTGCTGTAATCAACCCACTTTCTCTCCATATTTTTGCTGCCCCTTATCCCCTAGACCAATAATCCCTAGAATCACCTAAATTCATTACAGTATATTTTGATCTACAGTGAAACAGATAAAGCAGTTTTGTTTAGACGTAACAGGATTTTCAGTAAGTCTAGATTTACACTATGAACTGACTTTGGGTTTTCTTCTTAAATAAGATAGAACATAATAATGTACCTATACGAATAGAAGTTCATCATCCCAAGTATTACACAAATAAGCTATCACAGATCACGCAATAAGAAATGCCCATGTACCCAATTGGAAAGTAAAGGTTATCGAAAAGGAATCATAGATAGAAGAAAGATTAAAGAAGCCATATGCATACGGAAAAGCCAAAAACAGACGTACCCTGTATACAAAGAAGTCAATGCAGGCTGTGAAGTATGTCATGCATAGCCATTTTTCAAAAGTTGATATTAACAATTCAAAAGATTTTTGTGCAACTGAAAATTATGGCCGACTGCAGTAGAATGTACACAAATCACTGCTTGCGAGCGACAACAGTGACTGTATTGAATCGTGCTGATTTTAATAACAGTGAGTGTAACAGATCACAGCTGAATTGTTACTAAAACATTATGTTACTACCAGCTCGATGAGATGAAAAAAAAGGATGAGTTGAAAAATAGCAGATGATGCAAAAACCAAACAATCCAAAATTGATAGCAATTTATATATATTATTAACTGTAAATTAATTCAAACGAGAGTATTACATCCTGCATTTACTGGCAAATAAGCCAACAAAAATTAAAACAATAATGGAACAATATAAAAAAAACAAGGTACAGGAATGTAGAATGTTTGATATGACCAAACCAATATCAATGATCACAACCCAGATAATAAAATGACATGAACAATTTTACAGAAAAGTGATATTTCAAGGAATTATAGGTTGAATACATTAGATTGTTGGTGTGAAAATAAAGAGACTAAAAGTTGTGTTCTATCCATTGAATAATCTGTTAGGTGATCACCAGAATTATTAGAATTTTAATCCCAAAAGAAAACATGGAAAAAAGTGGGAAATAATCTGAAATGAAATGATTGTCAGCCAGTATTGCAATGAATTAAATTTAATATATTTGCCTCTTGTTATTATTTACATGGTATATGTACGATTCAAAAAACAAAATAAATAATTTCTTTCTGTACAATGTTATGCTAAAATTCCTTTTTTCATTATGTATAATCACATTTTCAGTTAAATTATGTTATTATTTAGCTGTATATTTATTATTTTTTCATAGTATAATGTGAATGTATTACTTTCAATGTGTATTGTATTTATTGGTTAATTTTAAGCAAAGCCCTTTAGACCCCAATATCTCATCTTTTTTCCAACTTGTAATTTATTTGATCAGTCTTCAATTGAGAGAAAAATGTCGGCTCTTTTTGAAAATCAACTTCCACTTCTTTAAGACCATCTCAAATTGTATATTTGTATAATATGGTAACTTTTTTCAATACAACTGGAGAGAGCATAGCTGTGGTTGATTAGTGTTTATAAAGCAAACAATGTCAGCTCTTTTTAATAATCAACTTTCACTCTGTGAATCCATCTAAAATATAAATCTCTAAGCATTTCTATATTAAGGCAACCTCTTTTTTTCTCCTCTTGTGTAGCATAACTGGAAAGAATACATATTTCAGAAGCTCTATACATTGAAGATCAGATTTGCAGTCCTTGGAGAAACTTTTAAAGTTCTTCAGACACCATAGAAGTTTTATTATTAAGCTCTTGGCATATGCTACTTGATACCTCAATTGATGAAGATTTTATAGCACAAATTGAAGTTGTTACATTTTTCAGTTGATATTCCAGTTTTTCTTAAAACTTCATTCAATATGAATCTTCGCCTTCTTCAGTTTTATATAATTTACTTTATAGTATTAAAAAATCATTGAGGAGGCTATGATCAGAAAAAAAAGTGCCTTCAAATAATCATTTTCATCTACTTGTTTATCTCATTGAAATGCAGTCCATCCATTAATTAGTTGAATTTCTTGTTTGAGATTGCAAATCATTCTACAGAGCTGGTAAGTTTGCTATTTTGGAAATTTGTGAGATAATGGGATTCAAGAGCAATGCCATCAAATATAAAACCAAATAAAACAATTTCACTCCAACAAATTTCAAATCTAAATATAATTTTGTTCTTTAAACAATATTATCTCTACTATTTCTGTTTCTATGCTAATAAAAAAAGAAATATATTATTATCTATTTGTACACTTAAACCAATATAAATTAAAAAGTAATGCCCTAACTGCAAGCTAACATTTCTGAGACAATACAAGGTCAAAAGGGACACACACAAATACAGAATCACAGAGGCAAAAGAATACAGAGAATTGAAGGTATGGTCTAGATACTGAAGGTTTGAAAGGTTCTGATAATATTTGTAACTTTACAACATTAAATACCCACAATTTATTGGAAAAGATAACTTTTTCATCTGGAAGTATTTTCTCCAGATTTTGATTCTCCAAAAATTCTAATCAGTCAATTATTTTGGTAGTAGCTCCATTTAGGGATAGTGGTTAATTCAGACCGGGCAAATTTAATTAGAAAAGACAGCAGTATCAAAATAGGGATTTATTCAAATTTTGCCAAAATTGGATCTTCATAGCAAATACAAGCAATGATTTTAAAACATTTCACTTTCTGTAAGATTGAGGATGTGAAAGAGAATTTTTAAAGAAGTAATCATTCCAATATTTTAGAAAGGAAGCAAAATGTCATTAACTCCAGAAGCATTTGTTTAAGTAAGAAAATTCCATGCTGTCGGGATAAAATATGATACAGTGTCATGTTTAGACAAACTGAGGATAAAGACCAGTATTCCTGTATTTCTGAAAAGATAAACTACATGCCTGCCATTCCTCGTCTTTGGTCATTCTCTCAATCTCATATAGATTTAGAAGTTAACCAGGGTTGGTAACTTTTGATTCGATTTTAATTATTTTTGTAATGTATTTCAGTCATTCCAAGAAGGAGTGAATTGTGGTAGCAGACCATTAGCCAATTGATCTATCCAAGGCCTCCTCCTAGTCACAGGCCAGTGCCGAAAGGCACATACTACCATATGGAGATAGGAAGGAAGCAGGTAAAATGTTTTTTTATTTTCAGTCATGAGGCTGTGCACTGAGAATGAGTGAATTGTGTTGGCACACCATATGGGCCAAGTGAATTCTAAAAGCATTTTCAAAGCCAAATAAAACCATCTTTTCAGATTTGTTGCTAAACAACAGATTGCCTGGAAAACATCAACCAAATATAATTGCCATTAAAAATCTTTCAGAAAGGATGAAATCACAGAAAAAGTCATGCATACCAGAAAGCGCTTCATCCGTATTCACATCATGCTGCTACTGGCTATGAACAATAGATGCCAAAATGGTGTTCGGGCAAATGCCACCTTCAGTCAATATTATCAAAGGACAGCTGCTACAAATTACATCTCTGTTTGTAAGTTATAAATTATAAATAATAAAGAAAGAAAGAATATATAAATAATATAAAATATAAACATGCTTCTATGAAGCAAGCTATAGAATAGTAAGAATATAATGTGAATTATAAAACATTAATGACCTTACCACTTTATTTGATTTTGTAGGTATCGAAACATAAAACATCCAGTAAATTTGGGTCGGAAAATTTAGTCATTTCCGAGGAGCTCTCTTCAGATTTCATTTTCAGTTTTTTATTGTATCCTTGTAATGTAACAGAGAAAAGAATTGTATTATATTATATAACAGTCATCACCAAATTTGCTTTCAGCATTTTAAATTGGTAAGATAATGAAAATAGGTGTAAATAATTTAAAATGAACTTAAAACAAAAACAGGAAGTAAAATCAGACAATGCATTTTACATAATCGTCTAGTTTAAGTTGTTCTACAATATATTACTATTATTATTAACAAAAACTAGTAGAATAAATTAAAGACTAACTGCCTTTAAGCTATTAGAACGGAAGTGATATCGGTAAAGAAAAAGAAAAAATAATGAAAGACAAGTATGTACAGTATGACACTACATTTTAACGGATAACAGAATATTTAGGTTTGATACAAAACTGCCTGTTGCATTTTAAAAATTGGAACTATTGAAATGTTAGAAGAATTTCAAGATTTTATTGATAATTCATTATGCAAAAAAAGTATGAAGAATAAAGTTTAATTAAAACAAATGAACATAACAGAAGTTTTTCTATTATATGCACACAGACAAGCAACCAATTGTTTGGTCATGTAACAAACAATTTTAGTTTAGAAAAGTTATTTACTTAAAACATTTTGTTTGTACCTGTCATTCTTAACTGAACTTGACAAAACAAGGCAGTAGGGTACAGAATTAAGTTCTTCAAATTTATTTAATGTTTGTAGGTAGTCAACCTTTCACTTGTTGGAAGAAAGACAGTATATACCACAAAAAGTGGAGTAGAACACATATTCATGCCTGCAGTTGCGAAGCGTTTCAATTGGAGCAGGGCGAAAGTGAAGAATTAAAGGTTGTAATGGGTAAGTTATGTTACAATGAAACAAAGGCAAAGCAGGGTCTCATTTAAAGAGACACATACCAAAATCTGATGCCCAGTCTGCCGACCTATTAAACACAAGATTGTGGCAAATGCTTTGAATATGTTTGGCAAGAGGTGTATTTATGGAGGTGAAACAGAAAGAAAGAAAAGAAGTGATTATTTGTCTGAAGATGCAATCCAAAATGTTATGAGATTTTTATGAGCAAAATGATATTAAGTCGCATGTGCCCCAGAAAAAAAGAATTTTTCTCTGTGAAGACTGCAAACAGATGTATCCACAAACAAAAATGACTACTAATGATGACATTATGGAAGCGCAACAACTTTTTCTGGAAAACTCACAAGCCAAAATTAGTATGTTCAAGTTTGCAAGTCTGCGGTCATATAATGTTTTTTTGACGGACCATAATAAATACCATACCTTACATATTACCAGTGGGTCACTGAAAATGGTAGAACCTACAGAGTGCTACAGGAAAGCGACATGTATGCTGCAAAATCTGAACGGACTCTAGGTTACAGACATTTATCCGGCATGTGTATAATGCCAAAAAACAACATCCACATTTACCAGCTCATATACCTCTACCAACTCAAATACATCATCAACCTCTAGTCAACAGACGGCTATTCAACAACAATCCCGTGACCCAAACTGCTGGGCCAGACGGTCTAGTAATGGTTGGTGGCAAAGTACCGTTAAACGAGGATATATACAGAATGTGCATTGCTTCTGGCCATACAGCAACGGCCCTGACGAGACTGCTTCTTGGCAAACTATTTAAATCTACATGGAAAAGCTACGAAATTAAATGGTAAGCGAGCAGAGTGGGCACCACTATCTCCAACAAGAATGACAGGTATTTTTATAGAAGTGGAAACTGTATTTCCCGGTTCAACTACACAAGAAAGAGCCCTGAAAGAAGCCGTCAATGGCAAATGCCATTCGTGTCGCCAACTTGAATTGTTTGTATATAGTATTTAAGTTGTTTTTTAAATCAATGTAAATAATATGATGGATCAATACAAAAAACACTGTTATTCATATTTTCTTTCCTATTCGATTGCTGTTTAAATTATTTGAAAAATAGATAAGATAAGATAAAATTGTAAATATTTTCTTTCAACATCATCGTTATAATATAAGTAAAATATAAATAAAATAATTATTTGTTCACACTTTTAATTTCCAAGATTCATTTCTGTAATAAAACTGTCTTATGAATCATAAAACGTAGGCTACGTTGTTGGTTTCGTAGGTTCCATTGTTTGACTTCGTAACCTAAATAAACAACCCTACGATGTTCTTAGTGAAGTAAGAAGAAGGTGTGAAATTAATGTGTTAAATTTAACTGGCGGAGGACCAAGTTGTAAATTACTAAAAAATAAATAATATTTTTTAATCATAATCGTTTCCTTCGTGCGTGTTTAGCTACTCAACGGCGAATTATAAATATAAATTTCCCACGATGTAAACGTAGAGACACGATCCAACACAGGTGAACCTCAACGAACAGGTGAACCTCAACGAACAGGTGAACCTCAACGAACAGGCCAACTAATAAACATAATATAGCGAACGTCCAGTCCATCCAGAAATGATGCCGAGAAAAAAAAGATCGTAAACAATTCATTCTAAATATAGTATCAGAACGACAGAAGACCGTAATTAATACAGACCTAGTTTTTTTGGTCACATGGCATAAAACGTGATACTGCTTTACCGCAATCTTTCACATGTTTTTTTTTTAAACTCAGTACGAGGGTCTGACGACTCTCTCTAAACTGCTCACATGTTTTTCCCCTCCAAATTCTGGTCGGGCCTTTTTCTTTACACATGTCGTAATCATTTTAAAAGGCCTATGTTAAATCTTAATATGGAATATATATTTATTTTGTTGGTGTCCTAGCCTAGGTGTCGTTGTTTTTATAATTCGCTAACCCAAGGTAGGATTAAATAATTTATAGCGTAGACCGCCGAAACTAGGCTAGCCTCGACTCTCTCTGCGTGAGCTGAGGTCCACGGGCAATGTGCTTAAAAATCAAACATTGTGGATATTTCGTTATGGATTTTTAAAAATGAACAGCCGCAACACTAAATAACACCACAAACTAATTAAAATAAGTCAAAGCATGGAGTCAAAGGCTAATATAAAGTTATTGCTATAAATAATAATTTAATATCACGCTGTCAATGAATTCACTTGTATGTAGCGCGTTTTACCACCAGTACACAGTATAACAATGTGCAGTCAGCCGTATATAGGGGCGGGGCCATAGTCGAACATGCATATTGGCATCTAGACGTTTGGACGCTGATTTGTGGTCTGAAATCATTTGTAGATGACGCCTTATTATGATGTATCTAAAGTTTAATTATAATTTATATACATTTTTATAACCAAGAAGAATCTCCTCCCGATCATAATTAGAGACTTGGAATTATGGCGATGACAAATTTACATTCATTTCTTTTCTATTTTACAGGCCTATAAAGATTGCTTCCGTTGACGACACTACCTTCGCGATTGACAAACATGCAGTCAAGGAGTACGTCTCCCAACATCCTCGCATATAGTGTCAATATCGTCACTTCTAGTAGTACCGTCGTCATGGATAACAAGGATGCAGAAGACCACATTGATATAGCAATTGATAACCAGACTGCAGATGCACCTAAAGCAGGAATTTTCCGACGTCTTTTCTGCAAACTTCCGTAACACCAGAGGCCATGACACTTCTACAGTGGCCGAGCATACGGAAATAATCAAAGAAACTATTAATGGCATAAGCACAGATACCAGTGCAAATGATGCCAGCAATGCTAGCAATGGCAGTGATCTTGCAGAAAATAATGCAGAAGACAAGAGTTTCAGTTGACACCATTGATCATCTTCCAACTACTTCACGCCATAAGTTCCTTTCAGCGCTTTTATGCTACAAGGTTCCTCTTCATCACAAGCGTATCGATCGCAATTTGTTTATCCTGAAAAAGCATAAAGAAAGATCAACTATATTACCTCGTCAATTAGCCCTTCCTTTTCAATAGGAGTTCTTGACATTCTGTTCTCCCACAGCAACTGTTTTTGAACACGGGATAATGTCTGTTGTAGCATCCATTAACGAATACAGGCCAAACTATTGTGGCCAGGTGAGTCATGCCTGGCATCCGCTGCAACCACTTGCTCACTTTATACATTTTCAAAACATAAAACAATCTTAACTCTCTGCATGGTGTGCAGGACAAAAATTAGTAAAGATGATGCCTGTGCCAAAATGATATTGATGAAAATATACATCTAACTTCTTTCTGTCATCTCTGCTTCACCAAGTATGTTTCACAGAAAAAAACTGCTCCACTAAAACCATGGCTTCCACAAACTTATGTATTTATTCAAAATATACAAAAGACAAAATAATGTTTTTTATTTGTTTTTATTTATTCACATACAAATATACACACAATAACACAAGATGAAAGTAAGAGGATAAGCCTAAAGCTCTATAGCTTGTTTCCAAAGGCATATAAAGAAAAAGACAAAAATAACATTTAACTTACCAGATAAACATTATTAATCATATTTTATTGTTTGTTTTCAACAAAGGCGGAAGACCAAAAAAAAAAGAGAGTACTAGTACTCCGGAGTGCAAGAGAAGGATGGCACATACATCATCAGTGGCCACACATTTCTCATCAATTGACAACAAAATTTTGACTAGCATTTCCAACTCTTACAGCATCATTAGTTCTGTGAGTCCATTCATGTGTTGTATTTATCAGGTTGTGTTACCCTGTCAACATGTTGCTTGTAAAATGTGTGTTAAGCCCTTTTTTGTTGATGTTAGTGTTATGACTTGTCCTTCTTGTTTAGTCGATGTACCGTATCAGTCTATATCTGCAGTGCCAGATCTATTTGTGCAATGTTATTTTTGTCTGTTGCTGTGACATGTAGCTTGTGTCAGTCTCAATTTGTTTGAACAGTATTTATTATTACAGTAGAACCTCCATTTTACGTACGGTACGGGACCGAAAGGCGTACGTAAAACAAGGGATTCGTAAAATCAAGGTTGACCTTAAATTGACCCCAAATACGTAGATCGTAGCTAAAAAGGCTGCCGTGTTTGCCTACAGCATGCAGGTGGTCACTAGATTAGCTAGGCCCTTCCTAGGCCTAGACTAATCTAGGCTAGGAGGCCTAGCAAGATGTGAGGCCTAGAAAAGTACAGTATATACAGGCTGTGCGATTTAGTTTAAATAAAGTGTTATACATAAAATATCAATGTTCTTTTATTTTCTATCAATAAAAACAGTCGCTGCTGTAGGGGAATGCACATGAGTTCCTCACACAGTCATGGCTTTGTGTTTTGTTGTTGTTAAATTGCGCCCTCAATGTAAGAAAATGATGACGTCATCGGTCATTTTAAGCGTACGTAAAATCAAGGGAACGTATAATCAGGGTACGTAAAACGAAGGTTCTACTGTATTATTATTATTATGTCTTATCAAGACTATCAAGTATTTACAAATACCCATCAAATGCGGCATCGAATAAGACCAAAACAAGAAGATCAAATAAGGTTAATTTTTAACATTTTTGTTTAGATAAAAACCCAAGATAAATTTAATATTGTGTTTATATGTAATTTATATGTTAATCTTACAGATTAAACAATTTAGGTCCATAATCAGTGGAGTCGAATTCATTATGTGGATAGGGACCACTTGCATGGTCGATACGGTCATAATGAAGAATGACGAGGTGAGCGTCGGGAACGACTGACTACCTTTCCGCCCTCAGAAAAACCTGAAATTTTTCGGTCAAGATGACTGGCACATTTTCTGGGATATATTTGAGGGTTACGCCCGAGTTAGTGGATGGAACCTGGCGGAGAAGAAGGAGGCTTTTCACTTAGGTGGTAAGAAGGGGAAAGCAGCCATGTACTACTTACGTTGTACATTCTTCACGGCAGTGACATCACAAGTAACTCGGTAACTAGAGCTCTGAAGAGATGTTGGAACTCTTCTGGCGGAAACGATGATCACCATTTGTAACAGGCGCCAGAATTTCCGTTCTAACAATTTGAGGGGTAGAAATAATATCTTGTACTAAACTTGTGTTTTGCCTCTTAATGTTTTACAGATGGATAACTGCACTTCCGATCGAGTAACGGTGGAGGAGAAATTGTTCCTGCTTCAGGTGGACGACTTCCCGCCACAGGCAAACCTACAACTGCGACACGGAAGTCTCCACTCTCACCTACTGTGCCGACTGGATTGAAAGGAGAAGATGATGTGGCGATGGAGGTCGGAGACCTAAATCCACCAGCAGTAGAGGGCAGTGAGACGCCAGAGGTCTTGGCAGGATCGCCCCCTCCATTCTCCGTAAAGGTTTGCTTCCCGCCACGCCAGCCGTGAAGGTATGTCGAACTATGGGGAGTAAGGAGTCGGATTTTGCGTGCCGAGACGTCCGTCTCATTGGTACGACGACCAGTGCTGCTCCGAATAGTGCTGGAGCGGTACCAAAGGAAAAACATCAGGAAAAGGCCGACAAACGGTCAAAAGACACCAACAAAAGACCTCATCCTGAAGGCGGCCAGAGGGAATCGGGCAAGCGGTCGCGTCGGGCATTCCTGTGCCCAGTGGCAGGATGTGACCGGGTGCCGGAAAATTCAAAGCAACACCTGGCGCACCACATACCTCCATTCATGACAGCGCCGGAGGTATCATCGACCACCTCATCCAGGAGTTGGTGAAACTCGTTCCAGAGTGCGGCGAGAGTGTTACCAAAGCGGTGACACTATTCAACGCCGAGGGGAAAATCCAACCTGGATTCTTCTTTACAAAGTCATTAAGATGGATGATGGGCGAGGCTCGAGATGACCGAGAGAAATACTCTATCGCCGCTGGGTCTACTCCACACCCGGTGTCTTCTTTTCTTTGACTCCAAGGTCACCAATGGTTTGGAATAGGCTTATTGAAGTTGTCATTTTAAAAATAATTTTCAATAAAAGCAAACTAAAATTTCAAAAGATCACTAAATATTTGTTTTTAATATATAGAAGAATATTTATTCTTCAACTAGTTGAAAAAAAAAATCAAGCTAAGATACATAATTTGATAAAAATACAGATCTATATAGTTTATCAACATAGTAGCATTCGTCAACCAATCAGACCTCAGTAATATCTCTCATCATCGACGACACCGACGGAAAAAACAATGGTTGTTGACAAGGTCTTTATGGAAATTCTTTGTCATTACCCTTGTCTTTACGATAAGGGAAGTATACAGAGTATACAGTAGTCATACAGAGACAGAAACATAAGGATTAATGCATGGAAGACAATAAGTTCAGACAAACATCTGTGTAGAAGAATGCCAGAAAAACTATGAACGCGTCAGAGATAAATTTATAAAGAGAGTTGGCTAGCCTTCTATTCTAGCCTACCTATACTAGGGCCTAGGCTAGCTAGGCCTAGTATACCCTAGGGAGTATGGTCGAAGCGGCCGCCAACCAAAGCGGCCGCCAGTTTAATATCGTCATTTCTATGGAACGCCATGTGCGCCTTCGCCATGGCGTATGGCGAGTTGAGTTACAGCTGTATGTAAACCAATAAATATAAGCCAAATCATGTACTATCGAATCTTTATATTCTATAATAATTAAGTTTGCCTGCCGATAAATCAATGTATATTTTATTTGTATTTTAATATTAACTAACTAAATATATTAAACATATTATACAGTACCATCGAATCATTAATAATTTACATTTGCATCATAATCTACGTACCATTGAACCTTTATATCTCATTTACGTACTATTTATTTATTAATATCTCTTTTTTAAAAAAATACATTGGCAGTGAAGGGAAAAATAACGTTGAACTGACCCGACATTTCTTAAGCACTCTCCTATCGAATCTTTATACAGTATTGCATTAATAATTTACGTACGGTATTGCCGAATCTTTATATCTCGTTTACATCTATCAAGTCTTTATACAGTATTGCAATAATTTACGTATGGTATTGCCGAATCTTTATATCTCGTTTACTTTACTATCGAATCTCTATACAGTATTGCATTAATAATTTACGTACGGTATTGCCGATTCTTTTATCTCATTTACATACTATCGAGTGTTTATACAGTATTGCAATAATAATTTACATACGGTATTGCCGAATCTTTATATCTCGTTTACATCTATCAAGTCTTTATACAGTATTGCAATAATAATTTACGTACGGTATTGCCGAATATTTATATCTCCTTTACATACTATCGAATCTTCATACAGTATTGCATTAATAATTTACGTACGGTATTGCCGAATCTTTATATCTCATTTACACTGTACTATCGAATCTTGTTTATTTTTATTTATTAGTAATAGGGTGTGTTATACATTAAGCGTTAGTCCATTGTAATCATTGTTTGTGTTTTCAATAAAGCAACATGGGGAAGAAAACGCGACCTTCTACAGCACTATTCCTGGCCGGCCACCAGTCGAGTTATTAGCAGAAATTCGCGTAATTAATTACCGTACCATACAGACACTTGCATCTTATTTTAGTATTTAAAACTCATTTTAAATTGATCAATATTTATATATCTGAAGGTGAAAACATAATTTAGGATATTAAATAAATAAATTGATGTCATCATGTTATTGTAATTAAATTATGATTGCGAACACTACTAGTACTACAGTAGTTACTTTACTAATTAATTAATATACAATAACAAATATATATATTTTGATATACTTTATTGAAAAAATATATATATTATTCTTAATAATTGGCTTATTATATATTATATTAATATACAATACAAACACCACAATGTATTTTATTGATTTTATTAAACATATATATCATTTAGAACAGTTAAAGTAAGTAAATCATCAATTCGCCATTTCGTTTGAAAGAACGTATCACATTCAATCTGTTAAAAAAGAGAATAAATTACATAATAATGTAGATTGTTATTTACGTCCGAGGTAAAGAAAACCTGTCGAAACAATGACAATCAAAGATTACAAAACAACGACAATCAAAGTGCACACGGCATTCCACACAAATTACCATTATTGAACTAGCGGCCGCTTTGGTTGGCGGCCGCTTCGACCGTAATCCTACCCTAGTAGGCTAGGCCAAGTAGTACTTCTAGGCATACATAATACTTACTAATCCCTACTAGTCTACTATGTGCTAGGCCAGGCCTAGCCTAGGATATGAGTACTACTAGGGCCTACTTATTATTATTAGGCCCTAGTTAGGAATGCTTGTAAGGCTAGGCTAGTATTAATATTAATACATAAATAAATAGGCCTAGTATAGCCTCTATAGTCTAGTAGGCCTTATATATTATTATTAGCATAGCTAAACTCAGTGAGCCTGATTAAACCAGGCTCTACTAATATGTAGGCTATAGGCCTAGTACTAGATAGGCCCTCGGCGCCTAAGCCTACCTAGTCTACTGTTTTTAGGCCTAGGTAGGTAGTTAGTAGGTCAAGTACTAGAAGTACCTACCCAGGTCTAAACTAAGCAGAAGAAGTTAGTTATATTTAATACTAAATTAATATTGTAATACAGTATTTAGTAATAGTAGGTCTAATGAAGTAATATTATTTATACTGTCATACTGAGGAATTGACAAAAATATTTATTTATTTACCGTATTCATTTAATGTAATAACTAAAAATACTTTCTTATTAAAGAATTAAAATAGGCCTAATAATGTTCTAAATGCATTGTATAATATTAAATGTGTACATTTTCATGTCATACTCATATTGCACTAAAAATTGCACTACCGTCTAAATTTACTGGTTATTATAATGGTTGGTTATCATTCATTGTATTGACAACAATTGACATTTTTACAACAATTAGGTATATTGTCAGGTTGGTCTTTTGTAATGGTATAGAGCAGTGAGGAATGGAGGCAATACTTAGATTATCAATTATTTTGATAATTTTATTATTTACAGACACATATCCAAAAAAACAAAATCAGGCTCTGGCGCTATTGATGAATGTGACCTGATTAATACCAAATACGGCTATCTGAAATGGATGATCGCTCATACCGTCATGGCAAGGGAGACATGTGGACATTTTCATGGTAATATTTGAATTAACAACTTTGAAGTTTAATCACAAAGGCCAGCCAATACCTGTTTGGTAATAAGAATTTTAAAAATGGGGTCATTCCATGTCAAATCACCCAATGGGTTAAACCCTACTTTCTTCAAATTTTTTATTTGAGCGCCATACGACCAACGGTTCGCGTGCTACGCGCCGTCGTTTCTTTTGCGCAAAATCGATGTGCCGGGCTATATTTAAATGACCATATCTCCGTAATGTGTGGACCGATTTTGTTGTGACAGGTATCTTTGGAAAGCTAATTGTTTTTGAGATAGAACTATTTAAAAGATGTATAACTTATTCTATTCCATTTGCCCTAGGATTGACCTTGTGGGACAAATTTTTTTTTAGATGAAATTTTGTGAAAATTATCTACTAAATGATATCTACATAATATAAAAAAATTGGAGATATGTTATTTTTTGTTTGCTTTCTAGCTCATTTCAAAGTTGGCTTACTTCAACAATTCTGGTATTTCTATACAGTGTAGATGTATTGTTGACATTATATCACTACCAAATTTACCTCTTAATACTATGGGTGTCACTGTCAGATTATTTAAGACTATGGTGCCAATCACCCAGTGTGATGAAATGAAAGACATTGAGGAGGTAACATACAAGGAGTGGGTAAGCACATATCGGACACAATTAATAACTGTTGTCGAAACAAAAGAAGACTTCATTGAAAACTTGTCTGCACAGGTGGAAAAACTAACTCGTCACAGGGGTGTGTAGAAAGCGACGACCTCGAATTGGACGACCCCAACGACCCGGGCGACCTCGAATTAGACGACCTAGAATTGGACGACCCATAACACGAAACCGACGACCACTATAGCCTATCCTAGGCCTAAGTGTGGTATAACATCCCGAAGCCGAACATAGGCAAAGATCTTTAAACCATACCTTATATAATACTCGCAAGCAAGCAATTGATTGAAAAAATACAGAAATATCGCCATTTGATACTGAATGTGTCGATTAAAACTGCATTCGACATATTAAAATAAATTAAAAAGAAATAAATATTATACATTACATGGTTAAACCATGGACGTATAATTACATCTCGTCTTCTTATAACGAACACTATAGGCCTACCAAGCAGCGTGTTGCGAACATGTGCATGGGGAGGGCCATAAGAAAGCTTTACATTACAGACATGCATTGTATACGGTCAAACCCGCCGCTGAAAAAGGGGCCGTTTTGACCTGGTATTTCGTGTGCTAATCGAGTCGAATGCAGTTTTAATGATGCACTCTTGGCGTTCCATATCTGTTCGTTTGTTCGTGTCGACACATTCAGTATCAAATGGCGATATTTCTGTATTTTTTCAATCAATTGCTTGCTTGCGAGTATTATATAAGGTATGGTTTAAAGATCTTTGGCTATGTTCGGCTTCGGGATGTTATACCACACTTAGGCCTAGGCTAAGCTAGGCTATTATAGGGGTCGTCGGTTTCGTGTTATGAGTCGTCCAATTCTAGGTCGTCCAATTCTAGGTCGCCCGGGTCGTTGGGGTCGTCCAATTCGAGGTCGTCGCTTTCTACACACCCCTCGTCACAGTTACACAGCAAAGTCTCAAAGTTCATACATGAGTATACTGAAGTCATCCATAACTCCTTTGGAAGAACTTATTTTGCAAGGTGATTTTGCTGAAAACTATTCATATGTAGTCCAGGATGAAATTCAAAGCTTCCATTGGGAAAATAAGCAAGCTACCCTGCACCCCTTTGTTGTGTACCATCGAAAAGAAGACGGTTTATTTATTTATATATTTAAAGCAGTATTTGCTTTCCTAAGAGTAGTACTCGACCACTTGAAGAACGAATTCCCATCCTTAAAGAAAATTCATTATTTCACTGATGGTTGTCCTGGACAATATAAAAATAAGTACAATTTTATTAACCTATGTCATCATCAAGAAGTTGTCAGCTGAATGGCACTTCTTTGCCACAGTCCATGGTAAGAGTGCCTGTGATGGTATTGGAGGAACCATAAAGAGGCTTGTAGCCAAAGCTAGCCTGCAACGCCCATATGACAATCAAATTTTAACATGCAATGCTATTATGGACTTCTGCACTAAGAACATTCCTGGAATTAAGTTTTTTAATGTGATGCTGGAAACTATTTCTGAATGTGCTGTAGAGCTGGAAGACAGATTTATACCTATAGGGGTCGTCGGTTTCGTGTTATGGGTCGTCCAATTCGAGGTCGTTGGGGTCGTCCAATTCGAGGTCGTCGCTTTCTACACACCCCACTAGAACCAGATCAATGCTGGGTTACTGAAGCAAACATTATATGCAAAGTTGACATTCTATCTCTTACATCATCCTCTTCTAGAAAGTACTATATTTCAAAAAGTGATGCAAACAAAATTTCTAGAGTTTGTTCAGAATGGGTATTGATGATCAATAAACAAAACTTGCTGATATGATGAGTATACACTGGTATTGTACAGTTAAATACTATTTCACATTTAAATAGTACTCAACTTTTTTATTTGAATTTGTATTTTACACCAATGATATGTATCTATAATTATATTCATGTACACTTTAAATCCTACTTTATGGATAAGAAGGAAGAGTATTAAATTAAATTTATTATAAAATGCTGTACAATGAATCTAATCCCATTTTATGTGTGTGTTTGTATAGAAATGAAAAGAGTGCCATAAACTGATGATGTACATCCTTGGCTAACCACATGGGGTAATCAAATGGTGTACAGATGTTTACCTAAGTAATCATTATTTTGTATGGAGCATGAAAATAGTGGACAGTGACACAATGTTGACAATACATCTACACTGTATAGAAATACCAGAATTGTTGAAGTAAGCCAACTTTGAAATGAACTAGAAAGCAAACAAAAAAATAATATATCTCCAATTTTTTTATATTATGTAAATATCATGTAGGAGATAATTTTAACAAAATTTCATCTAAAAAAAATTTGTCCCACAAGATCAAATCCTAGGTCAAATGGATATTTATTACATTTAAATAAATGAGGAAAAAGCTGTGTATATTTTGTCATGAATACCTAATATAATATTTAATAATAATTAGAAAATGAATGTGAATTTAAGATCACAAACTATATTTAATGTAAAAATAATACTATATGGTCCTATTGCGATAACTTTTTTTGTCTTTAAACGGTTAAAAATGTGAAAAATAAGTCGATTCTAATAATTATAGCGGCCCGCTATAAATCCCAAAATGCATTGCGCGCGGATTGATATTTTTGTTTTTCACCTGTAATTCGCCCACTTTTCGATCGATCGTGAGGCCAAAACAAATGGAAGACTCCTAACTTTTCAGCGAAAATACCGGGTTTTCCCCAATTTGTATCAACGGAGTCTGGCAAAAATAATGCAGCAACTATACAACGTCAGGCTAGGTATATAGCTAGCATACGATGTTCGTACGTTACCGATGTTTACCAGCTAGGCCTACAAAACTAAGCCTAGCTAGGCTAGGCCTATGACCGTCCACGAGAGGTCGATCGCCGCGAGCTACTTAGGTAGTGCATTGTTTCTCACTTTTTATCATAATTTACCATAAAACGTACATTTAAGACAAGGAATGACATGGTTTAATGTTTTTAAAGTGATATATATGTATTATTTTCCAAAAAACGTCCAAATTTGCAGGGAAGGGGTCTTTAATATACGCCTGTAGTTTATATTTGAAAGTGACAAACCCATGAAGATTCCCAGTTTGTTTATTTCAGATATGGTTATGAAATGTTTATATAAAATGTTTTATATGGTTATAAAGTTGCAATGTGACTGTAATTATAATTGCACCTCTGTGTTGATTGGTAGGCTGCCACTGTAAAAGATTTTTGTAACACCACTACTACAGTCAGCAGATCACATGTAAGTGTAATCAACAATAAACGCTTTAATTCTTGTAACTGTATTGATATTGGAAACATCTTCTTCTGTCCTTGTGATACGATGTTTGACTGCTTGTTAATATACATACAATCATGCAAATTTCAGGCTTTGGAAAAGGATAACATTTTCCCACCAAAACCAAACACTGTGATTGGTTTAACTTACACTATTCATTGTATGCAGATCCAACCCGGAACACCCTACACAAACAGCAGCAGCATGCACACAGAACATACAACAATCATATTCATCAGTTGCTGTTGTCTGTATACAGTAATTGATTGGCTTTCTCTTTTTGAGTTGTTTCGCTTTGAAAGAAACTACCGAAAGTAAAAACCTAAACCCTACTCTCTGAGCATAACCTAGGCCCTGAACGAGCTGTGGGCCCTTACTAGTAAGAAGGCTAGGCCTACTTACATAGGAAATACTTCAGGGTCATCTTCTCTGATTATTTTAAATGTGGCAATATATTGGCCAACATTTTCACGATGTTGGAATATTGGCCTAACCCACCATCTCCTAGGCCTAGCAATCGCCGACTTTCTTCTGGCATATAAACGCCATAACAAAATCAATTTTAAAAGCTTGTCTTTTACATACGGTGCCATTGCATAACAATAGAATGAACCAGATCGAACCGGAACTTTTGTGGTCAGGCGAAAAATGTGCTGATTTGTGACGCGTTTAGTGGGAACCTACAAGTAAAACTATTAGACGCATGGCATTGATTCGGTGTGCACCAGCCTTAAGGGAGGTAATATTATATATAAATACAAATAAAAGCTATAATGCTAAGCCTTCCTATGATAAAATGAAGTTAATGCAATTCTGAATACCACACCTTAGAATTAGTACTTTTATGAAGAAGAATTACATAAAAAGTAACAAGTAAATCCTTTAAATCGGATGATTTTACAGACGTTTTCTTGCACACTCAATGTTCGAATTCGTTTAATAGAGGGCTAAAAACTTGGTGGAATCCATATTTAACACATGTTTTTGTTGGAAATCACGTTCAATGTCAATATAATTTGTCCCTGTAAATAGAAATAAAATGTTACTGTTTATGCTGTACATGATTTCGTTAAATTTAAAAATAACAAGGACAATAACAGTCTAGGACCTGGGTCAGATTTGTATGCATTTAATTTAGGAGAGAATATCTCAACTGTTATAGGATAATTTGACCCCAAGGAACAACATGGGATATGTGCCAAATTTGCTATCCGGGGCGAACATGCCCAAAACCAGGGTCAAAGGTTAAAAATGTGTGGTTCTTATATCTCAACAACCAATCGTACAGATTTGGTTTTGGTGACAAATTGTTCAGAATATACATATTTATATTCGGTCTAACACAACTTTTAGCGAAAAAATGACCGGAAATGCTTTTACTGACCTTTGACCCAAAAATGACCAAAAAACACATTTTCTGGTTAAATTATTCTTTAAAATGGCAATGGACAAACTAGTATCAAATGAAAGCATACACAATATGCTACTCATTGCTTCCCAACTTGTATTGAAAATTCTTAATTATGAAGCTAATTGTATGGAAAATGTGCATATTTTGATTACTTTTATACAAAAAATGAATATTTGGTAGCGTAATTGTTATGTTTATTTATATAATATCAAATAATTTAAGTGTTTGGAAGAACTATTTGGTATCAAATGAAAGCCCATAAAATATTCTATCCATTGCTACCCAACTTGTAATAACAATCTGTAATTATGATGCTAATTTTGTAAAAAATGTGCATATTTTATTGTTTTTTAGACAGAAATGAGTATACGAGATAGTGTAAATGTATTTTGGTTTTAATATTTATGATATTAAATAATTCAAATGTTTGGAAGACATATTTGGTATCAAAGGAAAGCACATAAAATATGCTATTCATAGCTACCCAACTTGTATTGACAATTTTTAATTATGTGATGCTATTTTTGTAAAATGTGCATATTTTATTTTAGGTACTGCATGAAACCATTCTTGTTCAGTAATATGTCACTAGTACCATGTAACACGTTTCTTTTTAATTTTTTGGATATAATAAATCAATTGACTATGATTAAAATGGGTCCACGTATAAATCGGGTACTAAAATGAGTCTCATTATCTATAATTTCCCTGGAATCATATAGGGAAATTATGTCCAATATTATCCTACCTTCACATGATATACACACTGCTGCTTGTGATACACATGTGACACACGAGAGATGATGTATTACGGAGTTTTCCCATAACATTGGACAAACAATGAAATATGGAGAAACAGTGCTGATAATTGGGTTTCTCAGTGGCATATTCTATTATCTATTTTTCCCCAAAACAATTGTCTTAAATACAACAAAACTTTAAAAATCTTTATATTACCAAATAAGTATTTTGTATTATTTCAGCTTTCCAAGCCACTGCTACTGAAGGAAACTCAAATGTTCCAGGGTTTCTGCGATTTCTCATTGGCATCTATAAAGACATTCCATCACCAATCTTGCCATTAGAAGTTATGACACAGATTTGTGTTCGTCTGGACCCTCTTCGCTCAACAGACTACAATGACTGGCGTGGCGTAGCATGTAAGGTTGGCTATGATTGTTACATAGACTACATCATGAGCATGAGCTTTGTATCCATGATCAATAGTCCTACTATGTGTGTTATGCATGGATGGTCAGAGAAAGGTTTGTCGTTGGACGATTTTAAGGAGTGTATGATTGAGATCAATCGTCATGATGTTGTACGTATTATTGATGAACATCTTAACCTGTAAAGATGAATGAACAATGTGAAATGATGAATAACAGTCTACTGTATTTATTCAGAGAGTTATGTAGAATCAATATGAATTCTAAAGAATTTTATAAAATCAAAGACACAGCTTTTCAAAAATCACCAAGTTCTTTAAACAGAAGCTTAAGTCAAGAGACACATTTCTAAAGAATCCAAATATTGATATTGATTTATATATACATTCCGCTTTAATGTTTAAATGTATTGTTCAACTAATATTGTTTGAATATATTGAAATAAGCAATGAAATTAATATGCAAATCTTACAAATATTATTATAATTTGTGAAACAATAACGAAACAAAGTACTATAGGCACTGCAGCACTAGGTTGTGAAGATGCAGTGAAAACACATAAGAGAAAATATTTATGAGAGTACTAGTTCTGGTTTAATGAAATTAAATCACTTCTTCGGAGCTTGAGATGCCGGTAAAATCCAGAAACTAATTTGCATAACAAACTTTGTTTCACAAAAATATCTTCAGTAATAGTTTGTACTTAACTTCGAATAAGGATTTCTTACAAAACATCGTTAAGGGACAAGTCCTAGTTTAGGGAGTGATGCTGATATAGGATAGATTAACACATTGACCCTAAGTTTATTTTGCTTCCTCGGGACCAAAAAAGCATAGTCACATAATTAACCATAACTTCTTTTCTAGAGACAGAAAATAAAAAAATTAAAAAGAAAAATAGTGCAAAGGACATTTTCTTTGGAGGGGGTGTCCCCCTCCCGAGCCTTAGAAAATTTTTGAAAACATAGATGCTTACACACCTGTTTAATAGGCTAGAGCAACTGTTTCTATCACATTTAATAACAAATTTTACGTAATGTAAATTCTTTTTCGACGAACTAATAATAAACTTTGATCGAAAAACACTTTAAACGAAATGAACATTTGGTAATGCCGTACTCCGAAAATGCCTCGATAGTGCATGTTGTGTTGTGTTTTGGTGGTCTGGTAACCTCAGATATATACCCTACAGCCGGGTGAATAACTCAATGTAATTTAGTATACAATGATTGCAGTAATCGCCATGTCTATAACACAAATCAATAAAACGGCAAATACGCCACACACTTTTTTTCGGCCGTGTAGATACAAGACATTTCATGTTTATTTTATGCCTATGAAATAATAAAAGAACACCATGTTTCTTGTTTATTTTTATCATTTATACTGCATACCATTATTTAATATTATATAAAAAAACCTTCATACGCGAGAAATAAGTTCACAATATTACACTCCACTCAGGGGTGTAAATATTCCACGCTAACGCTTGCACACACACGTACACATGGAGGGCCAAGGCGGTAATTAAAACTGAAATGGAAAATATTGTGTTTTTGGAGCATGATGACGTCAGCATTCACACGAGGCGCGAGCTAGACAAAGTGACGCTGCTGGTGGTAGTACTGTAGGAGTGCGTGTGTTTTAAAAATAACTCAGTTGTGGGTATTTTCTGAAGATTTTAAATTGTGTTTTCTTTTTAAACTCTTGAATTCATAAATAGTAATTAAACTCTTAGCTCTTTCACTATGTAGGCCTATTTACACAACTAATGCTAATCCTAGCTCTACTCTTCTTTAACGGGGCCGAGTTGACCGATTATTTTTTGGCCGAGTTGACATGAGGCCGAGTTGACTTGAGGCCGAGTTGACTTGAGGCCGAGTTGACTTGGGGCCGACTTGACTTGGGGCCGACTTGACTTTGGCCGAGACGGTTTAGGGCCGACTTGGATCGAAATCAAGGGCTTATGAATCTCTTGAGCAACGAAATAGCTAAATTGCCTCAACACACTCCACTGGGACAGGACTACCACTGATTTCGCATCGTGATATTCTACAAAACACTTGATTTTCATGTTCCCACCTAAATATCTCGGCTATTATAAATCGGATTTTTTTGGATAGTAGCTCAAAATAAACTGTAGACAATACTGAACATTATGATATATGTTTGAAATTGTAAAGTTACAAAAAGTATGTGTCATTTTACGTTTTAAAACTCACCATCCATTGCCCGCTGACAGTGTGAGGTCAATTTTTTACCTATTTTCTAAAGCACCACAGTGTTTTATTTGCAATTTAAGATCATCAATCATTTTGGATAGTGTCTTAAAATAAAGCTGAATATTCATAGATTCCTTACATACTTTTCTTATGAGCATTGGCTTAAAAATTTTGAAAAAATCTAAAAAATCCTCAAAAAGGCGGCAAAATTCAAATAGGGTTTGCCTGTGTTATCAAGCCTTCACTTGACAGACCGTTGGATTGTAGCTAAGTTTGGGGTTAATTTTTCATTATATAATTGTAAGTAGCATTTTAATTTTTATATCATTCTAATGTTTGATATATAAGGAACAATTGTTAGGTGTTATTTAGTTCTATATTTCGTGTTTTATATTCACAATTGCCTAATTAAGATACCTATGTTTGAATGATAGCGAGCTGGGATCTACCATTTTCACTCGGGTAATGGTTATGTTTATCTTTCTGTGATCTGTTTTGTTTAATGAATAGATGGTAATTATTACAAAGTCTGGAAATGTTCATACTATACTAGTTTATGTCATTTTAATTTCTTTGGTTAAAAAATGTAATCAATAATTGTGGAAATTAGTTGTAGTCATAATGGTTGACCCCCCCCCCCCCCCCCCCTATATAATGGACGATGACAAGACTTGGGTTGCATGAACTTGGTATGAACTTATAAGTAGATAAACAGCTCACTAGGTACATATTAAAAATCACTGTTTGGTTCATAGTGGCCAAATCTGGCATAATTATGCCGTCTGGCATAATTTTGACCGATCTGGCATCTGGCATTTATGCTAGGCATAATTTTAGGAAACCTGGCATAATCTGGCATAATTTGAAAAACGCAAACATACAACACATTCACCACGATTTAGCATATTATCTGGCATAATTGCGAACAAATCTGGCATAATTTGTACACAATCTAGCATAATTTGGCTGAAAACCCGAAGAGCTTTTTTTTTTTTTTTTTTTTTTTTTTTTTTGGCTTTCCACCTTTGTGGTACATAAACATACACATAAACCGCCCTCTTATTCACTGTTTTGCTGCACTTTTAGCCTTAATTGTGTCTGGCATAATCTGGCATAATTTTGTGCTGCCACCTAGCATAATTTCATTTCGATCGCTGGCCACACTGGTTTGGTTGCAAAATTTGCACCAAGAGATTCATATGGGCTAGCCACCCTATTCACCCTCCTAGATCCACCACTGAATTGTCCAGTATAACAAATGTTGAAATGACAGGGAATGTTTTAAAAGGCTACTGAGAAGAAATGGATATAATTTGAGCAAAGGTAGGAGGCTCATTCTAGCCAAGCCTACTGTAGCCAAGTTAAGCCAAGCCCAGCCAAGACCAGGGCATGTTCAGCATCAGTAGAGGTATCATATACCAAACAGGAAATGCCAAGAAGCTCATGAATATTAATGAGCTCCATAGAAATTCCCTAACCACTGAAAAAAAGTTTTAACCCTGAATCAGGACAAATTATCAAAGTATTCTCCTTTTTTTTTTAAATCAGGTTATATTGGTAAATTTTACTTGAGCATTTATTTTCCCTTCAACATAAGTTGACAAGGTGATACAATGTTAGAAATTTGATTATTGGCTCCCACCTTTAAGTGATATACCTGACAAAATTGAACCTGAACCGAACTTAAGTGATATACCTGACGAAATTGAACCTGAACCGAACTTGTACCAGTTGAAACTAAACCTTTCCCATTTCCTGGCTACCAGGAACCAGTTGTACGAGGAACTAGATACCCCTGCCGAGAACGACGCCGTCCTTTAGATTCAGTATGCTTACCTGTGATCGTTGTGAGGAGCAATTCAGAAACGCCTCTCCACTTAAACGGCACCGACGGGAGAGGCACCCTAAGCGGTTTGAATGCAGTTTTTGTGGTGGAAAGTTCCACACAAAGGCGGACCAAGTCCGACACGAGGAACGAAATCACCACCAACATCGTAGGAATAAGCCCGCGAGTCATATCAGAAGAGAGACTATAAAAATTATTTTTTCAATTGTATATCTAGAGCTAACTGGGATGATGTTTATAGATCTGATGATGTAAATATGGCATATAATAATTTTTATACAACTTTTGCTAATATATGTGATAATAATGCACCGTTGGTAACTTTCAATTCATCAAAAAAGTATTTAAGGAATAATAAGCCATGGATAACTAGAGCTATTATTAGAAAGAGTATTAACAAAAAACATAAATTGTATTCTAAACTTGTTAAATCTAACTTCAACATAGACATGTCCTTAACATATAAAAGATATAGATATGTATTAACAGGCCTTCTTAGAAAGGCTAAAGAAATGTATTATGATGATTTGTTTATGAAAAGTAAAAGTAATACAACTTGCCGAGTGGTGAAGGTAGTGGAAACTAGCACTATTACTGTGATGCGGAGCAGAGACGTACTACAAATAGAGGAAACCTCCCTCAAGTATTTTTTTAATTGAGTAATAGGCATATTGTTAAAGTTTATAATTGATGTTCTTGGTTTTATTTTAACTTAATTTAACTAAAACTGGTTAATTTAGACTGGCTAATTAAGATGTCAAGAATCAGGTATCCGTTGACGAGAAGGCAGCTTCAAGATGAAGTAAAGCGTATAATAGACGAAGATGGAAGAGAAAATGTCTTTGTAGATAATTGGCCACGAAAAAAGTGGATATCACTTTTTTTTAAATGCCACCCAGGACTTACTGAGCGGATTCCAGAAGACCTTGGAAAGGAGAGGGCAATTGTGTCGTATGAAAAGATCACAAATTGGTTTACAGAGTTTGAGATGTATGTTCAAGAACAGGGGATGGAAGACATCTTACAAGACCCAAGACGTCTCTTTAACAGATGAATCCGGGTTCCCATTATGCATCAAGAGCGGGAGAGTGATAGCAGAACGTGGTGTTAAAGACGTTTATCAGGTCGGCAGCAGCACCAAGTCTCAAATCACGGTGTTGGCTTGCAGTAACGCCGATGGATTTTACGTCCCTCCCATGATGGTTTTCCCAGGGCAACGGTTCATTTATAACCCATTGTTGGGAGCACCGGAAGAAAGTTTTCTTGGAAGGACTCATAATGGGTGGATGGACCAAGAGGTTTTCTTTGAATGGATGGCAAATCATTTTTTTAAAAGTGTATCCGAAGCTGGTATTCCTTTCCCGATTATTTTATTTGTTGACGGCCATTCCACACACATGAATTTAGAAACATGCAAGTTTTGCAAGAGAGCATTCTGTTTTACTTTATTATTTTCCCAGTCATTGTAGTCATATTTTTCAACCCTTTGATTTATCACTTTTTTCTTCTTTGAAATCATCTTGGCGTCGTTCGGTACAAAAATTTCAATTCAGCAACCTGGGAGAAGCTGTCACCAAACAAACATTTTTGAGAGTTTTTTCTCCCGCATGGATGGAGTCCGCTACGAAATCGGAAGGGGGGGGGGGGGGGCCCCAGCCCCCTGATTTTGTGTCTGTCGGCACATCATCGCGTCCGTCGGCAAATAAAGGTTTTTTTTGTGATATGATGTCATAGTAAGCCAATCAAAGCTGAGCTTTCTCGTGATTGGCATTGCTCACGGTTGAATGATTTTGAATTCTGGCTGATTTGATTGGTGGATGCGAATCACCCGCTGCGGAATGTTTTCTCTCGCGCGTGTACCATGAAGTCATACGGTCTCTCTGATCGTTACTACACAAAGTTAGAGCAATAAATTTGTCCTAATTCTGTTAAGTAAACAACTTTATATATTTTTATTTTTATAAGCATTTAATAACATGTTTTATTGATATTTCCAATGGTGATATATAAAATGAATTACTAAAAAACGTAATTATATGTACTTATTTTACCAAAACTGGCGTAGTTAATAGAATTGTCGACTGAGGCCGCAAATTGTTTTACTTTTCGGCAATGTTTTAGACCCTATATTTCGAAAACTACAAGTCAGATTTTCATAATTCTTTCTTTATTGTAATATTAATACAACATACTAACAGATAATATTTAATTTGGTTTTAATTTTGCATCGTTATCCCATATAAGGCAATATGACTATGCAATCCTAGAACATATATTGATCAGGTGTATGTACAGGTGGTAATGACACTAATTTTGTCGGCAAATTGGCAATTCCCGGCCCCCACCCCCCAACTTCAAAATCCGGGATACGCCACTGTATTATTATTACTTGTATTATGATTGAGGGGACGAATCAGTTCGAGACGGAATTTGGTATAGCCCAAATCATTTATTTCCTACCTATTGCTATAATGTAGCAGGTCAAATAAGACTAAGTTCTGATTGGCTATTTTACTCTGCGTGTAATTTAACTACGCGCTAAATTGTGGTAAACAACTTCTTTCTTATTTTGTATTCTAATTGGTATTCGAAAAAACCATAGTCATTACTTACCAGACAAAAACATTGTTGTGGCATCGTATAGATCCCCCTCCCAACTTTAATTCGGTCGCCTACTTTCAGTGCACGTGTTATACAAGACTTCACAATCTTTGATGATGGTATTAACTCAGCCGTATTGTCGCCAAATAATATTACTGCATAACGGAGGTCTCGTTGTCGTCTCGTTGACATTTTTTCATCAAAATCGTAAAAGTAAGCGTGTTAAAAATGCAGTATTTAAAGTTGACAATGTGTGCGTAAATTAATGAAGATGCGATTTGTATTCGGT
Organism: Antedon bifida; assembly: GCF_963402885.1. Classification (NCBI taxonomy): domain Eukaryota; kingdom Metazoa; phylum Echinodermata; class Crinoidea; order Comatulida; family Antedonidae; genus Antedon; species Antedon bifida. The sequence continues at coordinate 20,862,562 of NC_136228.1, read as the reverse complement.
ATGGTACATAAATACTGAAAATACATGGGAGAAGACAATATGCAATATGGGCGTTGCGCATGTTTTGTATGATTGTAGGACCAATCAAACGTTTAGAATAAAACAAAGATCATGGAATTGATCGACAAATATAAAGTTATGTAATATACATCATTATTGATAAACAGGAATTTCTGAATCACATCATACCAGCAGACTAATGATCTTACAAAAGAAAATATCGTAAAATAAACAATCGTGAAATAACTATATTCCTAAAATCCATGGGAAAGTGCTTCAGAAATAATCAAGTTACTAAAAGGCAAAAGAAATTCATACCATGAAATATTATAGGCACAGTTTTTCTTGGCAAACTGGTAACTGACACTTTCCCTCATAGTTGGGGAGCCAGAAAGGGTTTACCTGCACCATCTAGCAAACTATATTCACAATGTTTTTTTGGTTCCTTATATCAATACAATTCAATTTTTTGCTGTTGGCCGAAAACAAATTGGGATGCTTGGTCAGTACAGCGGCTAAACGGTCAATATGATTAAAGTTAAAATTTGCGTACTTGGTAACTACTGGGTGTATTGGAACAATTTTTGTGTCAAACTACTCAGAAGACCCATATTTAATGGACAATTTTGTTCAAAAGTGAAGGAAAATCCCTTTTCTGACCTATGGTCAAGAAATTGGCCATATTAATATCTCAGAAACCACTGGTCAGAAAGTGATAAATTGTGATCTCAAATTATTCGCAAAGCATATGTTTATATTTGCTCTAATGTAATAAAAATTATAATACTGTCAATAAACCCCCTAATTTTGACCTTTGACATATAGCCGGCACAAACATTTTTGGCTTAGAGTACATTTTACATATCTCCGAAATTGTTGGGCGGGTATGGTCGTAGTTGGTGTCAAATTACTCAGAAGACCCATATTTCTATTCACTCTAATGGACAATAAAGTGTAATTTCAATTTCATTATTATTAATACCTGTATTAGATAACAACTGTTTTTGACCTTTATATTTTTTGCAACAACTTCTTGAATTTTTAACCATGCATGCTCATATTAATAAAACCAGATATACAAATATAATGTACAATGTTATGTGTTGAAAAGATATAGTATATGGAATGGACAGCTGGTTTAAAATACTAACTAAATAACCGCATGTGATAAGATATAAAATCACAATATCGTTTTGCCCATGTTGTGTGTGTTTAAAACTTAGAGGTCATTGTCTATAGGAAAGACAGTTATTGAAAACACATTTAGGGGCTGTAAAGAAATGAACGTTGAAAGCGTCATTCATTTTGGCATACTTTGGGGTAAACAAGTCTAAAAGTATACAATAGAAAAAAAAAACAAAGGAATGATAGAAATAAACAAGCATCAATAACTGTATTCTTAAAATCCATGGGAAAGTTATGCAGACACAGTTATTTAGGGTTAGTACTAAAAGTAACGTACAATATCAAAGTGCACGCCCCGAATTCTCTAAATTATCATCAGCAAAACGCAATATCTAAATTTTAACTATAGTTCACAAAATGGCTTACATGTTAATGTCTGAAAAGGCAAAAGGGAAATGTCGTATCTATCAAAAAAGAAATGCTGGAGGAGGAAGAAAGTCTTTTGAAGAAAAACATCCAGAGGTTATTGCTTCGGTTGAAGAATTTATAACACAACATAGTTTCGCTGCAGATGCTCGAAGACGAAAGACTACCGGACAGGCATGTGGCGTTACATTGCCTATGATCAAAGCGCACATTAAAGCTAAACATGATGTACAGTAGATGTTTCAGTATCTACAATACATCGATTGATGAAAGTTTTGTGATGAACCAAGGTCCATGGAGCACAACATCGGTGCAAGATCACTTGAATGACCCGACGTCAATATTACCAAATGTGTTAGGAGCAAAAAAGGCACTTCTCCTTATAGTCGATGGCGGGCCCGATTGGGGATATAAGGGTTATACAAACATGCTATTTTACATGCGACTTTGGAGAGATACGAATCTCGATCTGTTAACGGTTACTATGTATGTGCCTGGCCATTCTGCCTATAACCCGATCGAACATTTATAGTCACCACTGTCCAAAAAATTTGCAGGCGTAGTACTGCCAGCAACGCTTCCCGGAGAAGACAAACCTCCATGTCATCAAAGCGGAATAACACAAGAAGAAAAGGCTGACAAGGAAAAGCAGGTAACTCATTTTTGTTGGTAGACTTTATAAATGCATGTAAAGTTGAAGCTTACTAGAAGTAGCATAATTCATTATTGTGTTTAATCTAATTTCATGCATTTGGTGGCTTGCTTTAAAAAAAATTGAACGTAAAATTTGCAAATGATGAATGTGCCAAGTTATCGCTCCTGACGGGATGATATAATTATCAAAATAATTGACTGCGTTTGTCAAACTCTGACTCTTTTTGAGAATTGTTCACGAGTGACAACCGGGATCTAATTTAGTATATTGTACTGTATACTTATATATATATAGTTTGAAAATATTTAATTTTTTTTAACAGGTGATTGATAACGCAATTGACAGGTTGTCGCAATACTGGAATGGGATGCCATACGATGGACATCCAGTTACGTCGCAGCCAATAAAATCTACAATAGACGCTTCACCGTATAAAGATTACGACGAAGTCCATAAATTACTTAAGGATCCATTGCGTCCATTGCGAGAACAGCGCAACGTTCTAGAAGAACTAAAGTTCGCATGTAAACATGTACACAGGTACATTTGTGAAATAAGTTTCATAAAGTGCACAGATACTGAATGCGAACACTGTACAAACAGTCCAATACAAGCAAAGAAAGTGATGAGTTTTTTGAAGGACGGCTTACCACAGCCCCAATTAGACCCACAATTAGAAGGGCATTATATGAGTTTCATGCAACAACAGGCAGGGAACACTATTGTTAAGGATGGGCCAATGGGCGTCGGGCAATGTCTGTCATGTCCCTTGTACACATTTGTGTCGGAAGCTGACAAAAAAAGACACATGTCAATGGTACATAAATAAAGTATACGTAGTACCATAGTAAAATACACTACCTTGTACAGTGCAAAATTTGTAATAAAATCTGAAGTTTTTGTTTTAATAAACGCTATCTAAAAGTGAAACTAAATTATTGTGTTTATTGTTTTGTGTGTTTTTTAATGACCTTTTAATGTTTTTATATATTATTGTTCTGTTTATTTAACTTGTGAATGTTGATACAATTCAGTTATTTCTGAAAAATCAAAATATTTTACGTAAACCAGAAATAAAATAAAATAAATCATCAAATAAATCGATTGCCGCTTGCCTTAAAAATCCGATAAACAAACACGCCGATTTACGAACGCACGTTTACAGACAAAAATTTAATTAAAATATAAGATATCACGCGCTGATAAATGTTGTAAACTCACTCGGCAAAAGGCTTTTACCATTTTAAAAAGGCCAAAAACATAATTTTTTTGCGATTTTTATCGCGTTTACCTGTAAAGTTGAGCGCCCCAAAATATGTTTGGGTACTCTCCGGGATGTATTCACGACAACAATGAAGCCCGGACGGAAGACCATTGTTATTTGTTGGTATGAAACAAAGCCGTTCAAATTATATAGCTAATAACCTTTGATAAAAATAGCTTTCACGGGAGGTTCTTTTGTGCTAGAGCTGGGCCGGCCGGCCGGCTGTAATACGATCTGTTCATGCATGACTGCTTCCGACACACGATACTACCAATGCTACTATACCCCACCGCATTGAACAGATGAAAAATGCCTAAAAATAATGGTATCATCCAATGTTAAGCCCATCGCGATGATTGTTGCGATGTCATCGCGATGACGGAAAATCGCTCTTCCTTCGCGATAACATCGTGACGTTGCGATGTCTTATAACGACAGGCTCCCTTAATATGAATAAAAGAGCCATACGGCTCATGAAAATTTAACATACTTGTAATTAAGTTTCATCATTTATCTATTTACATATACGTGAAGCCGACGGAATATCACCGTCGCCGAACCTGACGCTACCTATCATAAACATAAACCCTCTTTACCTAGTAATAATTACTTAACTTAACGGTGGGGGTCCAGGGGCTGAAGGCCCATGGAAGCTTTGGCTCTTAGAGCAATTTCGGTTGTTTTAATCAGCTTACACTTACAGAGACATTTTTTACCTACTAAAATCTGAGTTATGCAGAGAAATTATTAGTACACTACAGTATTATGGAAGTTAGTAGGTTACTGAAATAGTGACAGCTTTATTGTTGCAAAAAAGTATATTATATTAGGCCCTTAAATAATTTCTTATCCTATAAACATTGAAAAACAAACATGTACCGTATATTTTGGTGTACAAGTCGCACCTGTGTAAGACATACCCATAACGGAGACTGAAATATTAGTATTTTTTATGTAGTCGATGTATAAGACGCACTTATTTCTAGGCCGAAAATTTAAACATTTTACAATCAAACAATGGTATTTTAATAATAAAACAATGATATTTGAGACATATTTATTAGAATCAAATGATATAATTTTGTTTGATTGCCTTTATTATTACATCGTAATCAGTCTCTACTTCAAGTCAACTGAACGTTCAATAAAAAGGTAAATCCCCATATTTCTTCATATTTTTTTAGTTAGGATGCACTGTGTGGGTAGGGCTAGCCTATGTCTATTTAAGTAACTTTAATTTCATATTATATTATTTAAAGATATACCTTCTTATTGTGTGTATGACCATTATAAAATCAATCCAAATGATGTTCAGTTTTTTGGGCTGATAATGAATCAGGAATATCATGTAGGGTATATGAAAATCTTTCCTATTTCCATATGCATGCATTACATCAGAGGAGAGGAGAGCACTAACCATGTGCTCCTTAAGCCTGGCCAGCACTGTTGGCCACATTATGAGATTAGGGGAAGCTACTTAACACAATAACAGCACGCTCTTTTAGATATCGCTTGACATACGAACTATTGCCTACATGATTATAAAATTATGTGATTGTTGACATAGAGATGTAATAAAAATAAACCACCGTGATCAAGGGAAATAGTTATTGCGTAATTAAAATGTGACACCACCGTAATTAATGGACTCCTCCATAAATGTGTTGTGTGCTGTGATGCTGCATGCTGCTAGAATAATACACACCCGCGAGTTCAGAGAGTACTAGGCCTCTGGGTAGAATATACAAGTACACAAGTACTGTAAATATTAATTAATACAGTCGAGGATGACAATTTACCTTAACTAAAAATTCAATAAACTTGTTACCACAATGTGGTTAGACAGGAGTAACTAGCTAGGCCTATATTGCAGAGTAGTACACTATTTTTAATAGGCTAAGTAGGCCTCCTAGCTAGTTGTTAACTAGCTTTTTAGGGTGCGTGAGGAAAAAAAAAATTAAAATTTAGAGGTCAAATTTGCGTGTGAAAAGTGCGTCTTATACACCGAAATTTACGGTAGGCCTACGTACACGTACCAATTTAACTCAGCACCATTTTTATTCAAGTTTACACAGTGAAATTCTTTGGTTTAATGAAAAATATTTCCAGGAAAAAAATAAAAATCCCCAAAAAGATTGAACTAAACGTGATGTTGTGCGTCCCGAAAAGCCCGGCCGAACCACGCGATTGGTCAGTACATTTTTCTGTCATAATATTTATAACTATCATCTCTCAACAATCTCTCGATCTCACGCTCAGCAGTGACTTTGACATCGGACACTCTGTATATTCGATCGATTTAAACATAGTCAATAGAAGTAAAATGACCAAAATTTTTTACAATTACAATAACCTTGAATTTCACCCTCATGAGCGCTTTTAAGTGCTTATCGGGGTGAATCGGTTAATATTCTTTGAAAACATTATATAAATAGTATCAGCAGTAACATATTACAGCATTTTCATTGACAAATTGACAAAATATATTGAAATTATACGTGTATTTCACCACAATAAATGCATTAAAAGTTGACACATTCTACCAAGTTTTTAGCCATCTAATCTATTGTTGTTGCTCTTTTGGCGCTCCATAGAAACGAAAATTGAACATGGAATTCGGAATGTGATGGATGCGAAATTCGCGAACAGGGGAAGAGAGAAACACGTCTGAAAAATCACCAATTTATAGAATTTATATCTTACTTTTTATGTGATTCTCCTTCATAAAGGTACTTATGAGGCCTAATTCTAAGGTGTGGTATTAAGTTAACAAATTTGGAGTAAAAAAACAAGGCAGGTTCGAAACTGGCGCCGAAAAGTGAGTTTATGAAATTATTATACAAATATAATTAACTTACCCTTTCGCAGTGGTTGTTTTCAACGTCCTCGCCGGCCGTATGCGACGAGCACGCATCATGATGCCCTGTTTTTGACACGCGGGCCGGCAGGGTTAGTTTAGGCCCTCTAAATCTAATCAGTCAATGTTGGGATGAAGCGGCATTTCAGCATCATGAAATTCAGTCAGTCAGTTGGGCTTGTTGTTGAAAAAAACTACTGTATTTACTTTATAGTTTAAGTTAGAAAATTCTGTTCTGAAAAACTGCCGAACTTCTAAACTGCCTTATCATCTTAATTAACACCACCTCCCTGCAAGAAGAGCCTACATCAATAATGTGCGCTCTGTGCATAGCCTCTATACTAGTAGTCTAGTATAGTGTTTTTCCATTTATGGCGCGCGCAGCAAAGATCTCAATCTTTGACGTGATTGCCTATGGGCGGCTAATATGACCATCAGTGAAGTTAAAAATGAAAAATATTAGGAATGGTACTACAGTTATATCTTTGGCAGCAGGGGAGCGAGGAACTGAGGGGAAATACTTGGGCAAAATGCAGAGCTGCCGAGGGTGTGTTAAATATTGTTTATTGAAGAAAACTGTAACTCAAGTTTTTGGGAAGTCACCAATATATCAATCAAGTATTTTTAAAGATTATTACTAGAAGTCTGTTCTGTAGCGTTTCAAGTATGTCTGTATCGGGGGCAACATCGAGAATGACTAAGCCAAAGTCGGTAGATGGTAGTGATATTGATGAGATTTTAGATTAAAGTAAATGTGGTTCTTGTGATTCTCCTGTACCGAAATCTGATAGAGGAATAAAAAGTGGACTTTGTACGTATTGGTTCCACTCTCATTGTCAGAGTGTGAGTAAGTATAAGTATGACTGGCTTACTAAAGGGGACCCATCCATATTCTGGTATTGCCGTACTTGTACCACACTAGCCGGCAATTTAATGGGAGTTTTAAATGACATTGGAAGTACTCAGAAAGAAATAAAGACAGAAATAAATAACATTAAAATTGACGTTAAAAAAAATACTGATGCAATCCACAACCTTAATTTGATAAATTTATTGATAAATTTATTGAACAAACGCTTTTGTATCAGCGGCACACGTTCATTTACAAGGCAATGTAAAAACAAAAAGAAAAGTATCAAAAATAACATTTAAGTCTTAACTAAGAAGCGAATTATACAAGAAAATGAAATAGTAAAAACAAGGTAATCTTACAGATCGAACAATACTTAACCTATATGATGGAGTTAATGTTATTATCTATTTATTATCAGTATTATTAATATTTTCAAGTTTAAAGCGAATATATTATCATTATTATTACTAAAAAATATATATATATAATTGCTAATTGATTTTATTATACTGTTATTATTAAAATAAATGCAACTGTTATATGATTATTTGTTCTTATTATATTTAATTTTAATAGTTATTTGTAATTTAATTAAACGTGATACTATTTTTGTCGATGATAAAAACACTGATATTGATAAGAATTTTGAAGAAATGGTTGAGCGAAGGTTTGAGGATATGTCGGAAAAGTTGGGTAGAAGGAATAATGTTATTGTTTATAGGCTGAAAGAGGCTGATTCTACTGATGGGAAAGAAAGAAAAATGCATGATTTAAATTTGATAAAGGAGTTAATGGAGGAGGAATTGTCTATAAAATTCTGTCATCGACTTGGTAAGAAGGAGGACGGTAAAGATAGACCCTTCAAAGTGGTGTTTTTTGACGAAGAAAGTAAGTTTAAGTTCATGCAGTCGATCCGTAATAATAAAGACTGTAACGTTAATGTTTCTCATGATAGAACAAAAGTAGAAAGAGCGGAGTATAATAAGCTGAGACAAACATTAATCGCACGAATAGAAGCTGGTGAAAAGGACTTAGAAATCCGCCGTGGCCGCATATGTAAGAAAACTCAGTATATTTAACACTGAATCTAACAAAAAGAAGAAATCTGATTTAGAAACTTGTTCGTGCTTTTATACCAACTGTGATTCTTTATATAATAAGAAAGATGAATTAATTGTAAGAATCGATCAAGAGAAACCAGATTTTATTTTTTTGACTGAAATGTTTCCAAAATTGTTTTTATTTGAGATTTACTATAGTAGTTTTTGTTTGGAAGGGTATCAATTGTTTTATCCCAAGTATTCAATCAGAGAAATTTGCATTTTCGTTAAACAAAGTATTTCGGTATCTGAAGTTTTTACAAATGAACAGTTCAAAGAATCATCTTCGAACAATGAGTTGCTTTTAGAGTTATTAAGGAGAGCAGAACCTTTTCATTCCGATCATATTCTTGTTGTCGGTGATTTTAATTATAAGTCCATAGATTGGTCTTCGATGAATATTCCAGGGGAAAGACTTGCACGTAATTTTTTAGAATGTGTTGAAGATTTGTTTTGGGTTCAACACTGTATTTTGCCTACTAGAATTCGTGAAGATGAACCAAGTGTTCTGGATTTGATTTTTTCTCGAGATGAGTTCTTCATTAAAGATGTAAGTTATAAGCCAGCTCTTGGTCTCAGTGATCATGTTGTTTTGTCTTTTAAAATGGACTGTTTTACTGAAAAGGAAGTTATGCGAAATTATTTAAAAGACCTCAATTTGGAACAAGCTGCTGTAGACTTATCTCCAAATGATTTAGCTTTGTTGGTTGAAGATTCTCTTCAGGATTGTATCTCTAAGTTCATACCCCTTTCAAAAATATTTAATGGTAAACGGAAACAGTGGATGAATAAGGATGTAGCAGAAATAATTAAACAAAAGCACAAGGCATGGAATGTTTACCAAAATAAAAGAAATGATGCATATTGGAAGGAGTTTGTGAGAGTTAGAAACAAATCTACTGTGGAGATTCGCAAAGCAAATGCATCTTTTGAGCGTAAACTCGCCTTAGAAGTAAAAGAGAATCCCAAAGCATTTTGGACGTATATTAAAACGAAGTCAAAGATTAAGCATGGTATTCCAGATTTGGTAGATCATAGTGGAGTGTCTGTGTTATCAAGTAAAGTGAAAGCAGAAGTTTTTAATGAGGCATTTGTTAAAGTGTATACCAAAGAGGATTCTACCCAACCCCAACATTTTGATTCAGAAGAACGCAAGACAGATAATAGAGTCGATTCAGTTTTCTTTGAGGTGGAAGAAGTTGTGAAGCATTTGAAGGGTTTAGATGTAAGTAAATCTCCTGGCCCTGATATGATAAATTCAAGAGTACTTAAAGAAACTGCTGACGTTATTGGAGGAGTAATTACTTATTATTTAACAAATTAATGACTGTAGGAGAAGTCCCTGACTCTTGGAAGAGAGCTGAAGTAGTACCTCTGTTTAAAAAGGGTAATAAAGTGAACCTGTAAGCCTAACTTCCATACTATGCAAAACGATGGAGAAATTTGTGAAAGATAAAATCTATAATCATTTAGCAGGGGCGGTCGCAGAACTACTTTTAGGGGGTTGCCCACAAATCCAGGGCCGTCGATACCGAGCTTTTTTGCCACAGGCCCCCCATGGTGGGGACTGTGGCAATCGAAATTTGTTAAATGACACCCCTAGATAAAATTCACGATAAATGGCACCTCTAGTTCGCCGGAAATGACACTCTATATCGGGCTACCAAATAGCAATACCATCGTATCCCCGCCTATTTTTTCCGCCGGTAAAAAACATACGCGACTAATATTTTTGTGCGTTCAATGCGAACGTCTTCACAGGAAGGCCCCGACGAAGGTACTTCCGGTAAGCTAATAAATGCTGGCAATTATAATCAATTAATACAAATTAATTATTAGTTAAAATAACTATAGTGAGGCATTTAATGAATAGGCAGACTGCCTTAAAATGTTTTCGAGAAACTATTCTCATCATCAGAAGAACCGAAAACAACGCATATAGTACTTTTATACCAATAGGACAGGTTGTATGTAAATGCCTATTCATTAAATGCCTCACTATAGTTATTTTAACTCGTAAGTTCGGTGGAATCATTCATGATTTATCTAACAAATTAATTATTATTATCAATTAATAATTTAAAAAAGTTAGACAAAAATATGAAGCTGCTGCTATAAATATATTGAGCAAAACGTTGAATTGTATTATTTTGATAAATAAGTCAGTAAAACCACAAATTCAAAAATTCATTTTCATCTATCCACTATAAACTGTACAACACTCGAGAAAGAAAATATGATCGAAAGTTGCAAGAAGCAATTAAACACTGTTATTTCAATTACTACGGAAATTCGGCCCAATATTACGGACATAAAATGAAGATAAATAGGGTAGGCCTACTACGGAGATACCTTACTTAAATGATGGGGAATTCCCGGCAAAATGCAATAATTTTGGACAAATCAACGACTAAATATGACGGGGTTTTCCACGAACACGTGTGTAGTGGCCTTTCGTACCTTCTCATGACGCACACAAGCAATCCAAACAGTCAGAAATTAATACTGAGCATGTTCATAAACAAATTTACGCTGACCACCGGTAAATTTTACGCGGTATTGGCGACTGCTGGTTAATTTTATGCTGCAGTCTGTCAATTTACATATAGGCTCTTCCAAAACTGGAATTCTATTTAACGTTAATAGTTATTATTATGATGAAATGGGATCTAAATTTTAATTTAGTGACAGAAGAAACAGTTAGTATGAAATTAAGGGTGTTGCCCGGGCAACTGGGGCAACACCCCTGCGCCCGCCCCTGTATAGTATAATAAAAGCGCACGCCCCTGACAAATAATTTTTTTTTAAAACAACAAATTGTCAAGAATAAAATTTGGAACTATTTACGGCCATTTTTTTTAGATCCGAAGTATTCCTTTATTTTGAAATATCTGTAAGCTACAAAATGAACGCAATACTGGATATGGGACTTCGTGAATATTAATCTGGGGTGCTCTTCAGAAAGTGACAACGTGCATGAGAGGGACATGCACGTTAAAGTAGGTCAATCAGTCGGCATTTTAATGATAACATATGAATTGGTAAGTTATAGAATTAAGATAGAATATTAAAACTACAGCTACTTACGGACTTTGAAATCAATACAAAAAGTGCACATGGTGGTAGTCGAAATTAGATGATGCGCTCGGACACAAACTTTTAAATTTTGGGTGTATTTTTCGTTGATATTTGATATTTTTTGGAAACACGACACCCATTTGGATTAGTTTTATTTGTGTGTGTGTTTTTTTGTTCATTTACATTTTTTTTGTTTTAAAAAACATGCAGGGAAAGGAAAAATAGTAAACAGTAATTTACTAAATATCGCACTAAGATTATAACGTGATACAGTATAATTATGCTATTATAAATATAACATATATGTGATATGATGTGCAGTATGATAGATACGAGAAAATTAACTAAAACAAAAAAAGGAGAAACAACAAATAAAAGGCTATATTTAAATATAGAAACAGGAACCACTACATAGGCCTACAGCGTTTGTAGATCTAACCAAATCATTTGATCGCCAATCAGTGTTCCCTGAGTCCTCCAACTCTACTATCTGTGATAAGATCATTTCACGATGGAATCCAGGGTTGTGTTTTTGGTTCAATATGATGGCGATCTCCTTTTCCATAATTAGGAGGAGTCACAAGCAAAGCCAAGTTTCCGTACCTCTCTCTTTGGAATATACTTCTCTTACGTGTTTCAGAGAGCCTTCATAAACCAGCTATGTTCTTAATGTGTTCCACTTTAAAGTTAAAAAAACATGGGTGCAACATTTCATTGTTATAGAACAGATGCAGCAATTTGTGAAATGTCTGCTCGATGGTGGATTCTCACAGTTGGCATGTGTCAACTTCTTTGGCCCTAATGGCCCTGTCCACACCTTAACGATTTGGACAGCGTATCCACGACGTATGCCATATCATAATTATGAACATATTGTTGAAGAACGTTTCGTATATAAGCGGAGGTCCATGTGTGGCAAAATGATGCTTAATTCGTTAATTGCCATTGCCATTTTTTGTTAGCTAAAATCCTTAGACACAATAATCAGGTGCGCCATTGCAAATTTACTGCGGTCACCTTGAAATGCAAGATGGCGTCAAAAATGTACTTTATTGTTCATAACTTAATAAATATTTGATGTATTTTGTCGAAAATAATTATTAGCTAATTACATTATCTATTCAATAAAATATTTTAATTTTAACTTAACCGAAATAAAGTGAATATTATTATTTCTGCCTTTCTTAGATTAGGGAAGGCTTAAAGTTTGTTCACACTTATAAATATTGTACTTATAAATATTGTAATTGATGTATTATATTATTTTCTTATATATTTTAAAATAAATAATGGGTGCATGAGATTACTATACCTCCACCCGGTTCGGGATTTATGTGCGTAATAATTCAGTACAGCATGGTCGCCAATTGCATGCTCGCTCGCTCGACGATGACCTGTTGCCCGTGGCGCTCTTAATTGTCATTGTATAGCCTATTGCCTGCTCGATCGATTTTGCTAGCGGGTAACGGCCGAAGGTTTCGGCAGTTACAAAGAAAATGGTATAAAAACACATTTTTCGTACAAATTTGCCGTTCTAATATAAACTAATTGATAAAGGGAAACTAAAAGGTGCGCCAGATCGAACCGCGATAGTATCGGACTCAATATTATCATCGTTTGCAGTGACTCGTTTGAGCATGTTCTATTCATACATAGTTCAGAACAGGTACATATTCCAGGGCAGTGTAAGTTGCTTTTATGACACCGACACATTGGTTTTACATTCACTTTTACATCCACAGCAAGTCATTGGTAGAACAACTGGTGGAGCTGGTTGTATATCCATCCAATCAATGTCAATACTGGAACCTGTTACAACCCATCCGATTTGTATATGATTGGTAATTAGCTCGCAATATCTTCTCTCGTGGATCGGAAGTTCCTGAAGTAAACATGATTGTCCTCATAGTTTTTACACTAGATGTTATTACTGGTTTTAATTTTCTTGTCCTGGAGTTAGGATAAGCAATTGCATTGCAGAATGTAGTGCAGAGTGTAGAATTCTGTATCAACCAGAGTACACAGATGACTTTCCATTATCTTTGAAAGAAGCACAGGTGCTGTCACAACCCGTGACAACATGTGCTCCTATTAATGCTTCGCACACATACTTTCCGAGACTCTCGGCTATATATTCTTGTGACGTTGACCGAACGAATGTTTTCTCCCTCTCCAGTAACAAATACACAATTAGTTGATATCCACTCCAGCCACATGCAGCTGTTTCCAAAACCATAGCATCAGTTTCAGGTGACTGAATTGATATGACATCTGGTTTTGGTGTTTGGTTTGATGCGTAGTGTGCATGAAGAATGAGGCGTTGGTCAGCTTCTTGCATGTTATATTCTATGCAGGTCAATTGCCCGAAATACACAGCATATTAAGCCGGAAGTATTGAAGTATATCTCTTGTGACGCCATTCTTGCAATAAAAAAGTTGTCAATTATTATTTGGATTGTCCATCACGTAGAGCCTCTTTTAATTGCTTGTCCACTCTTTGACATGAATTACTTATTGTATTTACAAAACTGCCTTCAGTTGATTTAACTCTCTCATCTCTTTCCGCATTTTTGATAGATACTGATGGATAGGTCTCGCATTACCAATCCACAGGTTGAAGAAGGTGAAGCATGTTTTACCACCTTATCTAAAACCGTCAATGCTAAATCAGACTTCTTCTGTATCAACTACTTTTTCCAATTCGTGCATTAGAGAGGATTTTTTATTTTGTAGCAATACTGACGTAGTTCCATCTTCATTTGCTAATGAATAAGGAAGTGGTCCTAGGGGATATTTAGGTCAAGTTGTCGTTCCAAAGCAATGAATGCCATCTTTTGAAACAGGTCCCTGATATTTCTTAAAAGTTGTTCCCTGATTGTTTTCTTCATTGGCTTATTCATTGATGCATCGGATCATTAAACGATTTAGAATTTAGTTGATTGTTACTTGATACATGTACATTCATTGTTGGAACACACATTTCAGTTGCAGATGGTATTACTTGTAGTCTCTCTGTTACAACCTTGACAAGTCCACACTTCCCCTTTCTTTGGCATTCAGCGTATCAATAGCAACTTGCTCTGACTCTTGTCTCCCAGAATAGATGTGACACAATCGACCATCGTTGACAAAAAGGTTGTTCCATTTGTTGACAGTATTGATGATTTCCTGTATCTTGTCTTCATCCTCTTTCATACGTGGCATACTTGCATCGTCGGCTTTTCATCATTTAGTGTCGAACAACTCCTCATAAATGCAGCTATTTGAGTTGATAATATTTCCCATTTAAACGTTGCTGCTGGATTCATAGATATGTCAGTAATTCCACCTTGAGATTTTAAATCCCTGTTCATTCCCATCTCAGTTTCCTGATCAGCAAGAACTCTGCCAAACGGATTGTTTGTGAAAGTGACAGTGAAAGGCATTCCGTGTTGAAGATTTACCTCAGAATCTTTATGCGGGTCTGCAGGATTTAGCATCATCAATTGGTAAATTGGTTTGTGTCTTGCATAAACAGTTCTTCCACAAAGAACCAAGGTAACATTTCTAACTCGGTATTGAGGTCACTATCACCTGTACGAGATGCTCTGACATGTCGCAATAGTATATCAATTTGGTCAATATACATTGACCAAAACTTGCCATTCGATTAGCTTCTGTAATGCATCAGACTTTCAATCTCTGGTTTCATTTAATCAATATAGCTTCTGTCTTCTACTCGGTCAATAAATGCTTGTGAGCGAGGTGGATTAGTCTTTTTGTTTATAATATAACTATCGATCTGATCGACAAATGGCTTGATAGATCTACGCCTTGTTCTTGAGTGACTTAAACTAGTGTGTTTTGGAAGTCCATGGCTAGCAATTGGTAGTCTCGGCTGAGCAATGTATCCTGTTGTATCATGTACTTGACGTGTTCCCGAGAAATGGCCGTAGTTGTTGTAGTCATTGTTGTCCCATCCAAATAATAGAGGAACATTTGGAGTCATACCTTGTGGAGTGTGGTATCATTATTTATAATGAGTAATTCAGCATTTGCTCTATCCATTTCATTCATTCATAAACATTTATTTATATTAATGGTGCATAGAAAATAACAATAACAAATTAGATAAAGAAGAAATATACAATTAATAGAGGACTCAATAGTTCACTATGTCGGTCGGTCGGTCTGTCGGTCTGTCTGTCGGTCCGGTATCACTATGCGTTTTATCGCTTTTCTGTACTTTTTCGAACTGTTTTGATGTACAGAAAAGTTTTAAAGTACATTACTTTTTGAAAGTTCATTTTTTCTGAGAGCACGCGACTTATGGCTGTTGGCCTTATTGTTTAGAAGAGAACTTAAAGACAGGCTTCCTGTTTTTTGCTTGGCTTAGTCATTCCAAAGGTTTGCCTTTTTATCCAACCCTCCGACAATCGGTCTTTTTAATATCTCACAGGATGCCGTGATCCTGCACGAAATCACACATTATCTTCGCTTCGTCAACATCGAGACAAAACAGTGATTTCTTTGCCCGTTTCTTCTTGTTGACATGTACTACTGTCGTCGGGACTGCTGATGAAGAGGAAAGGCGTAATCGATATTCTCATGTATGGGTGACGCATTGGAATCTGCATCACATAGTGATGATGCAATTATAGGCCAGATGACTTCATTGCAGCATTTGCCATTTTCTTTAACATGATGCTAGACCTACTCTAACAATAACGTATAATTTAATAATGTGTTAAGTTGATCGTAATTCAATTAAATCGTATGATTATACAAGAAAGTGAGGAGAATGCGCTAAATGGATCAGTCACTGGACACGGCGCTTTATGGCACCAAGATATGGCCCTCGATCTAAATCCTCATAAAGAAGAAGGTTATACTCAATCATTTAGTCTACGATTTTGAAATAATAAAAAAATATTTTTTCCCATTTCTTGAATTAGAATTTAATTTCAGTCTTTGGTTTACTTTTGCACTTATTGAAGGATAGTAGCCATGTTTTAGACCATTGTACAATGTTATCAATATCAGTTTGAAAATCATTTTTACGTTCTAGTGATAGCACAGGAGAAAACAGCTTTGTGTCATCTGCAAATAGCTTCATGTGGTCCAAAGACGTATAACTTTACTCTCAGATGACTTGGGATTTCTAATAATAATAACAAAATAATTTCCAAACTTATCGGTCATTGGTCATTGTTGTTTTGTCTACTACGTTTTTTATCCCTTTTTGAAGATTGTTAAGTAACTACTGCAGTCCTTTGTGATGAAGGTAAATTCCCCTGGTCCATGATTTCCTGTCAAAATAACATTATAGTGGTACTACAAGTAGGTTACCTCATACTTGAGAATTGTGGGGTCGATTCGGATATATATTTTTAACATTTTCCATTTGTGCATTTCTCACGAGTTTTCTTGAGAGGTTATTTTATATTTGCTGAAATCAAGTGAGTTAGTTTCTTTGTCTGATATTGTTCAAATTATATACAGTCGTTATTACAATCAATCTAACTGCGATTCCCAATCTATTGCATCGAATCTTTATCTGTTATATATTTGTTTTTGCTACATTTATTAGGCTTCATTCACTTTATTTGAGTATCTCTTACTCCACAAGTTCAACAGAAAGCCTAAATGGTCGCTTTAATACAGGTGGGACATTCTTACTCTATTTCATCCACATCAGGTTCACATTTATGATTGCCAAACGATATTGTCATTTTATTAGAGACAACCTGTTTCAACGCTGCCCTAAATTCATGTGCACCGAGGTTGTACTGATGACCACCCCTGACAACAGAAAATAGGTTTTCTAAACAATCTTGATGAGTCGACTTGTTAACATTAATTAGAATTTATCTTGAACCCATCCATTTAAGCAAGCAATTTTTAAAATAAAGCCATCCTTTACTTTCCAAGATTTTATCCACTCAAAAAATTCATTCCAAAATGGAATGTGCAGTGAATTATCAGTAACTGGCCTTCTATATTTCACCTTAAAATTACGTTACAACTATATCAAAGAGTTTATCAAATTTATCAATGAAATCTGCATATGTATAAATCCCTGAACACTATTACTCAGCACTTGATCTGCCAAACAAACCCCCATAGATGTAAAGAGCGGGAGGTTTATGTGTTTGGACGTTAATTTGGGAGCCATTCTTAAGGGAAGTTTTGAGTCGTTGTCATAAAATTCAACTATATGGTTCCATTTTATTTCATTTTCATTAATGACGAACACATGGCGCTTTAAGTTATTTCTTATATTTTTGAGAATGTGCGATGGGTCATACATACAAAACATTTTCTGCATTTAAGTACCATCCATTCTATGTAAGGCTTATTTTCACTTACCCCTATTAATTGAACATTTTCCTGTCATCATTTATGATGAGCCCAGTCTTTTGTTAGCAAATGAATGCACTCCTTTAATATACTCATTTGTCTGTAACCTGACGTTGCCCTTGCAGACAGAAAGTAACCCAAAGGTTGTTTCCATTTAGTGTACATCCCTCTAACCATGAAAACCAGGACAACCTTTTTAAGTTCTTCAAAGACTGCCAACATCTTCCATACCTTCAATTATATCTTTACATCATAATGATACTCATTTCATCAAACATACTTATCACTGAACATGATGCAACGTGTTTTCAGTGATGTAAACATTGCCTCGTTAAATTCTGGTTGCATATCTATCCCCCTCAATGCAACCACTTTCTTAAAGACTGGTGTTGCGAAGAAATTTATAAGCTCTTGGACTTTGGGAATACAAAGCTATATAAGTGCTAGTATCTTTTGTTGTGTGGCGTCTACTTGTCTTTACTCATTCGGCAATGTGTAATTGAGATTTTTGTTTAAATGCTGTGGTGGAGCTTTCATATATCTTTCGGCTTCCCTAAATACTTCTTTTATTGGATCACTGCATTTGGATGATAGTTTCAAGTTTTTTAAAGTCTACATATTCTCACTCGATCTGCTGTATTCTGTCTATTCTTCTTTTTACTGTTCCGTGGAACTGACTTATTCGATTTACTATAACTTTAGATCTATCCTAAAATGAATCATAACACATTGTATTATTAATAAATACAACATAAATCAGCACTTTACGAAATAAAACATGTAAATAATGTCTTAAATTTAATACAATACCGATAGTTGTAAGCATGACTGCAATTTAAATTATTTTTGTCTACTTTATTTAATCAAACATACTTATCACCATTTGTCACCATTGCTGCTGTGAATTGAGCTGTCACATTGGGGCAACTGCTAAAACTGAAGGAAACAAACACAATTTGTTTCAATATTGTAAAAGTGTACATAAAATGATAGCCTTAATTTGAGAATAAATACCTGAATTTCTTTTTTTTTAAAAGTACTCTAGACTACCGTACTATCAACGTCGTCATTACATTGTTATTCTTTTATGTGAATTTGGTACGTCGAAAGTTGTTGGAATGACGAGTCCATATTAATCTTTTTGATTACTGAAATCACCGTGATTCTTCGAAATGGTTAGAACATAGTCTACACTTGTAGAGGTAGACCGTAGAATAATTTCTCCTGGTATTCTCAACCCGTTTCGCACACAAATTTGTTGGAATATGAAAATATTGTATTTCTGGAAAATTGATATTATTAGACCATTAGGCTAAGTGCAATTTGTTTTAAGGCTTATGTTATACTAGGCCCGGGCCCTGAGTATTTAATTGTTTTATTCACTTAGAAGCGTTAAATAGGCTTATGTATTACTATACCCGTATGTTCCTAACAACTAGGTCTCTAGCCTAGGCCCGTATCCGGATATTCACCCCCTGGACATTTACCCCCCGGAAAACTACCCCCGGACAACCACCACCTGGACAACTACCCCCTTAGGACAACTACCCCTTTAGGACAACTACCCCTCGGACAACTACCCCCTTAGGACAACAACCCCCTTAGGACAACTACCCCCTGGACAACTACCCCCCGGACAATTACCCCCTAGGAACAATTACCCCCCGGACAATTACCCCCCCCCCGGGTAATTACCCCGCGGACAACTACCTCTGACACAATACTCCCCGTAGGACAACTACCTCCTGGACCTGGACAATACTCCGAGGGCAAATAATCTTTTAGGACAACTACCTCCGTAGGACAACTAACCCCTGGACAACTACCACCCAGACAACTATCCCTTTAGAACAACTACCCCCCGGACGGACAACTACCACCCAGACCATTCAACAACCTGACTCTGCAACAGTGTATAATAGGAATTAATAACTATATTTTAATTCGTTACTTTGACGAATTACTATTCATTATTGTAAACAAAAGTAAAAGATTGAACATAAATATAGTCCTAAGGGAGGGGGTAGTTGTCCGGGGGGTAGTTGTCCGGGGGGTAGTTGACCAGGGGGTAGTTACCCGGGGGGTAGTTATCCTAAGGGGGTAGTTGTCCTAAGGGGGTTGTTGTCCGGGGGGTAGTTGTCCGGGGGGTTGTTATCCTAAGGGGGTAGTTGTCCTAAGGGGGTAGTTATCCGGGGAGTAGTTGTCCGGGGGGTAGTTGTCCTAAGGGGGTAGTTGTCCGGGTGGTAAACATCCGGGGGGTAACTGTCTAGGGGGTAGGTGTCCTAGAACCGCCTAGGCCTACTGCAATTGAAAATTGAACTATGCCGGATGGAAAAATGAAAAAACAATGGTGACTGCTAGCCACTAGAGTCGACAGTAATTTAAATAGGTTATAGTGCTATTTTTACTTCATAATTTATCTAATAATTTAGATAATTTAATTAAGTTGGTAGATTTAAGTAAATTCTTAGGCTAATGGACAGCTCGACCAGGCGGGACACGACGATCGAGATGAGAGAGCATCTCTTTCTATAACCATTCTCTCTATTAATTTGTGATATTTTGATTATATTCTTGTAAAATTTACCTTTCTTTATCTTTTGGAAAGAGAAAAAAATTAATTCTAGATTCCTTTATGCATTAGTATTGCATTAGTATTGCAATTTATGGCAGCACACTAACATCCACAGCTTTGCCTGCCTTAAAAAAGTTCCATACATGCCGACGTATGCGGCGCCCTACTCCATATGGCTCTGTATATGGTGGTGTGCATTAGGAAACTTTTACAGCCGGCCGGCCGGCCAAAAACCACAGATTCTTCTTTTTTCTATCTTCTTGAAGCAGACGACATAAAAAAAATGCTGGGAAAAGTTATAAAGAACTTACAACTTCACACACGTCGTTACACATGCGAGCTTGGTTGCTGTGAAAAGGATGGCAGATAAATTAAATGAAATGTTTTGTAGGCCTACCAACTTGAAAAACTTGTGAATTAACATTTTTTTTATATTTTAATTTAAGTTAATTTACCATCTCTCTCCTCAGCCGATGTAAGCCTAGGCCTAGGCTAGGCCCTAGTAGGCTTCTAGGCCTACTAGCTAGACTAGTCTAGAGTTAGCCTTAGGCACCCTCTCTAGCCTAGGCCTCCTACTCTAGGTAGTATAGTAGGCCTAGTAGGCCCTAGACCTGCTAGGTCCTAGGCCTAATTGGAATTCTGCAGAAATCTTAAACATTTTGGCATTAGGTACGGAGAATCTACTTAGATTAGAATAGAAGCCTAGGCCTAGCTAGGCCTAGTTTCTACTAGGCTAGCCTCTAGTCTAGTAGTAGTAGTCAAGATAGGCCTAGGCTAGGCTAGGCCAAAGATAGTGTAGGCCTAGTTCTAGTAGGGGGCGGGGCGTGGTATGCCGCAAGTTCCGGTAATCGGACACCTGATACTGTTTACTTATGAATATGTATAAAATATTGACCAATCAAATCATTTTTCTCCATGAATTAATTATTACCGATGTCACATCACTGGGTAATAAAAAAAAATTACAATTTTCCATGAACATGCTTCTAAAACCAGTAATTTATGTGAGGTCAAGTTCAAGGTCACACATGATTTGGGTTTTTAAAGAACATTATAAGGTCATAGGTCTATAAAATCTACACCAAAATTATTTCAAATGTGTAAAAGTAACCCAAAATTTGATTTTAATAAATTTGGTTCTTAACTCTTACTTGGCAGATAGAGGGCTTCAAATACCAAGAACCAAAATGGTACCCTGTTTTAGAAGTTGGACAGTAGGTGGCGCTATATATAAAAACATGTAATTAATCACTAAATTAATTAGTGGATCGCATTTTTTATAGTAATTCAATGTCTCTATAAAAATCAAATATTATAAATAATTTTTTGTAGATATAAAGAATGAAATTATATTTGTATATTATTTAAAAAAAAAATATATAAACAAAACATTGAGGGTGTACGAGTACCAAAAAACTTGTCCGAGTAAATTATAAAAGTTTGTCAAAATGTACAATTTTAGCAATTGTGTACATTTATAGTTTTAGCGTCCGAGTACCGCACTCCGCGCCCTAATAGGTCTAGGAAGATGTCACACTTACAAACAACTTAAAAATTAGAGAACCGCTCGAGGGCGACTCTCACGACTAGTAGGGATAGACGAATCCGAAACATGAGCATAGCAATGACAAAGCACAACGAAAATGGTGTTTTCGTACCCAAACAAACCCGTACCCAAAAAACTCTTACCACCACCTTGGTAAACCCCAGTCAAGTCTTATTATTATTTTACAGTACTAGAGGGTGAGCTTGCTTCGCTCGCTCCCCCTCTAGCGGAAGTGTAGACGATGGTTCTCGGAATGATAATGACTTGGGTAAAAAGGTTTTAGATGGACGTTCTCCTTGTACGTTTTCTGTCGGTTATCCTTATTTAAAATGTTTGACATTCGTAAAACTAAACCTACTCTGTTTCACAGTGTCTTAGATGATTAATAACATTTTAAAGTATAGTGTTTATTGAGTTCATTTGAGGGAGGTGCTTATTTGAGGGATATGTTTAATTTTTTAGTTTTAATAATATAGTAACATTTATAATCAAATGAAATCCTTTAATAGATATGAAAAGTGGTAAAAAAGAATAACAAATGCTTGGTAAATTGTATAACAGTGCGAATTAGTATAATGTTATTATAAATATAATACAATATTGTGCGTATTATAAATGTGGATGGGCGTTTATTAGATAGTTGGGTTGGATTGATTGATTATTATTCAATGTGATGTTTTATTGGAGAGGCGTTTATTCAAATAAATACCACCCTATAATTAATACATTATTTAATTTAAATATCTTTTAAAACTAACTTCCTCGGCAGAGTGGGCCGTTTCGCCCCAAGAAAGAAGACATTTTAGACGGCTTGCAACATGGGGGACATCCCGGTTCTAACAGGACACCCCGGTTCTAACAGGACACCCCGGTTCTAACAGGACACAGATAGCCTACAGTTATTCCTGCCAGCTTACACAATAAAACTTGGCTATCAGGATTTCACTTGATTTTAAACGAAATGTCTTATCATCAAATCTCCTTATGTAATTTTATAGTACTATTCCACACAATATATTCCGATGCTTTATGGCGTATATTTAATTTGATCTTTATTAATTTGCAGTATAATTTTTAATTTTTAATTACTGTACCTTCACATGCGCGGTCCGTTCCTAAAATAAACAAAAAACTAAAGTGGCTATAGCCACTTACTTTGACCGTGTAGAATTGAAATTGAGTTGAAAATCTACCGTTGAAATCATACATTTTGTTAAAAAACTCTTTATAATATCTTCCTAAGATAGAAATATGGAACAAAAAGTGAAAACTAATGTTATCAAATTTACATTTCACGGTACATCTGAGATAGATCGGTATGAAGTATACTTAAAAGGATTCACAATAAAATCTATTCAGTAAAATTACCGTAGTCGAGTTATAAAATAACGTTTTTATCCTTCAGTATTAACTTAACTAACAAAAATGCAATGTTAGGTAAAATCGTGCTTTGTTTTTTGAAAATCTAAAGACTAAAAACGAAATGTGTTTATAGATTTTGTAAGTAAATGTAGTCTACGGTGTATATCATTGAATTTGTACAATTTTGAGTTGTATTTTGTGCACACTACCATTTCGTAGGGTCTTCCTTGGCTTTTGCGTGTGCGGTTTGTGGTTGTTTTCGGTTGTTTTTGGTTATTTTTGGTTGTTTTTGGTAATTAGACTGACCCCCACTAGGCCCAAGCTTAATGTGTGTGTACCCAGGCCAAGACCGGTACTACTAGTACTGTATCAGGCCTAGTTAGGTAGGCTAGAGCTAGGCTACTTCACTAATATTTATATTGTTTCACATTAATTCGCTTTAATAATAATTAATAATAATAATTCAATAGTAATATTTGTTTGTTGAGATAAAATAGATGATGATTGGTTGCAGCAGAATTAAAGTGTATTAGCTACAGCATTCGTAATGTGTTCTTCAGGTTCGATTGATGATTAAAATGTAGCTTTTATGACGTCCACAAGAAGGTTATTTTAGATTACTTTTCTTGAGAACGGAATCCTAATGCACTAAAACAATAATCGACACCTAACAAAAAACCCCTCTAGTCTAGGCCCTCTTTATGCAAATTACTTTTGTTTAGTTACATGAGTCCAATTTTCTGTTACCTCCCCATATAAGTCAGTATAGCTACAGTAGAGTTTTAAAATCTGTTTACACCTTTTTATTTGTACTTCGTTTCTGGTTTTTTCCATTTGTTTACCCTTTTAAATACTTTTATCGTTTTATACATTTTAATGTAAATACACAGTAATTCAGCTTCGGCTTAAATAAAAGAATATGGAAAAAGAAAAGTATAACAGCCATGTCTATGATGTGAGACCTCCTTTTCTCAGACTAGCATAAGTTGTTATTTTGTTAATGTGAACGTACCTCACGGTATCAGACATTTTCTTTCTTCCTTGACCATAATGCTTAGATCTCTGGAATGAGAAAAGCACAATTGTCAACATTTTCGGCATAATATGATTTTAATTTGTCATTATGATTCATTCTTACCATGTTTGTTGTAGTCAGATGGACAAGGTATTTTATTTATGCTTTTTTTGTCTTTCCATGGAAACCATAATTATGTTTGGAAAAGTGAGATTACCCTCATAGCCCTGTGTCAATTTTGTCCTCATTGATTTCCTTAAAGTTATTGTTGAATGATTCTTATTTACAAACATTTTTGAACAAAACAAAAACAATGCTCATCTACATCTGCAGTAAAAGATGGTTGCATTTGTTTCAGATTGTAAAAAGAGTCGATAATAGTTATTTACGAGTTGCTTCAATTATCCTCAGCAGTAATGATACATGCAAATGTGTAGTTCATTATTTTGTAAAAGATAAAGTAATAAATCCTTGTTAAATTTGTATAACATAACCAACATCAAGTGGCCAAATTCCATCAAGTAAATTGTGCATGATATTCTTAGCTTGACTGGGCTTGACATGTATCTGTAAACCTAAATAGAATGTTCAACTTCTATTTATAGTTTCTGAGTATTTTTCCATTCCATTATTCTTTATTTTAGCTGATCAAACTTTTATTGTTTAGCATTTCTTCAAATTAAATTCTTATTAAGTTCTTATCATTAATTACCAATGTATCCTTTGGAATTTTATATTCTTTCAATACTATTAGCCAAAAATTTTAACCGACCTCAAAAAACCCATCTGACCACATTAAATAGTGTTACACTTTTTCTAGACCTATACCTTTTCTTCCCTAGAATACTGGTCGGTCTAGGGCATTTATTAACATAATACATGGCCACTGACCCAAGTATATAAACATTAAATACAAAAATAAAGATGTTGGCATAAAAACAATATTCCAAACATTTATGGTATATAGTAATGTATATAAACACATACTTTGAACAGTTTCCTATTCATCACTATGGACCATGTTTACTTGGTTCAACAGAGACATTCATTTGTAGCTGCATTTTAAACCTGCAATTTATTTTTTTGCCATTGCGACAAATTCAAAGGAAACCTTTGGTCGCAGTTTGTCTTATTCCTATCTTCTGACAGTTTCAAGAATGGTGGAATTTTATACATTTTCATACCACAACTTGAAGGTAAATTAATGTCAAAATGAAGTTTTGTTGCTGTCATATCCGTGCTTATGGATCTTCATAATTATGATCTGTAGTAATTAGTGAAGTCAGCTCAAACCTGATGTCTTCGACCTGTTCGTCTGTAATGATACTTGAACTAAAAAATGCATGTTTACATTGCTATTTGATTTATAGTGGGATATCGTATCACAATATGGTACATACACCAATGGCTGTAGTCTTTCATGTCTGTGGAAGTATCAAGCATTCAACAAAAGACAATGGAAACAAAGTATGCATTTTGAATGATAGGGAAGAATTTTTCTCCTGTACCAAAGATTGTACCAGAACTATTTGATGCAAAAGAGAACAAAATAACATTATTTTTCTTTTGATGCAAAAGAGAACAAAATAACATTATTTTTCTCTTCTCTAACATTGGAAACTGTTTTAAACTGTGCGACTATATAATAATATAATACAAAAGAGCATCATTTACAATTACTGTACCATCAAAACAGCTACATAAGGCAATGCACCAATGGTGTTGGTGTTTTATGAACAGTAAACTGCACAATTAATCACCAACAGAAAGTGCAGCAACACAGCAGTACACATGCAAGTTCTGGTACGAAAAAAATAAAATACATCAATTCATGAAACTGTCTGATAAGAGTAGATCAAAGATAGAGACAGACAACTAATGGTACAGTACTATATTCAATCAAAACAGGAGATAAGTAGTACCAAATATGAAATGCAGGCTTGTTATTTGGAGTATGCTTCCAAACAGTGATGAATAGGATTAACTACTTCACATTCATATTGTGTCCATTTCACTGTGTAGTATATATTCATTATTGATGTTCAGTCATTGTTAAGAGCAGATGTGCCTTAAATCACTCTCTTTGTCTCACTACATTCCGTTACACTACATGGTGAAAGTATAATTGATTGGACATAGCTAAATTCTCCAAAGTAGGATATTGTGTTGTTGCTAGTGATCTGTACATGCAATGCTTTTGACTTTGTTAATGATGATGATGATAAATTTTCAAATTTCAAATACGGTGTTGATAACCATCTGATGACTATGGTCTTTAAATAGTTGTTAAACCTAGGCAGAAATAGTGGTATTAGAAGTATAAACGATAGGAATTTGGGTGATCTGCAGGGTGATATTTCTCTTAATGATCTTCCATTACATTTGCAAGGGATGATAATGTCTGCATAGAATAGTATTATAATAATATAATAGTTATTAGGATAAATGTTCATTTCTCTTCTGTTATTAAAAAAAAAAATGTACTCTTCAATAGAAAAATCTTTCTTATCTCCATTTTATACACGGTTCAATCAATCTCCGGCTTTTTCACTGTTTAACTTTAATGTTTGATAAACAAATTCTTTCTTATCAATATCCACTGTTTATTCAATCTTTCTGGCCTTTTCACTGTTTGCTTAACTTTAATGCTTGTATCATCAATTGTCACTTAAACTCGGAATGTCTGTATCTGGAATGTGGTTTCTTGAAGAATGATAAGCAGTTTGTTGAATCTGTTGTAAAATAAGAAAATTGCTCTAGACTTTAAGGTAGCATATTTAGCTATTACGTTTTCGCCTGGTAACCTTATACTCTGCTGAGCAATATTACAGAAGTCTTGGAATTCTTTAAGATGCTTTCTTCAAAGTAGTATAGATGAAATATTACTTACCTCCTTGTAGGCTGTCTTTTCACATACCATATTTATTCAAATAATATTGTTCAGGTGGGATTTTCCTCCTTCCACATTCCTATCCTTTTTTTTTTTTTACATCCATTGTTTTTTTCCTTCCATATTTGATATAACGCAAACAAGCAATTTGTGTCAATCATACATACTCCAATTCATTCAATTCACCACAGAATCTTTCCAGAATATATGCTAAAGAATCAACCCCAACAGGCTTGGTCAAATGAAGAAATATCTGAGAGATTGCTGAAGAATCTATCAACGCTCGATTTAATTTTAATTGGCAGGAACCTTTTGGAAGGCTCGCCTATTAAAGATTTTATTATAGATTGTTTATGGCGCTGAACCTGCGATTAACGCAGGATCAAGAAATCTCTGAAAAATAACTTTGATCTCAATAGAGTACTAGTTTAGTTTGTAGACCATCGGGTTGAACACAACAAATATAATTGCCCTAGTAGTAGAATAGGATTTGACTATCCTAGATCGCCAGAAGGCGATAGTATGATTTTGTAAATCTTCAGGGCGAATGCGTAATTGGAATACAGTACATCACATCTTCTTAATATTGCCGCCCAATACTATCACAGTAATATTTATACAGTACATCTATACAGTACAGTACATCTTATGTGTGTCACAATCTCCCTTTACGTATGTTTCCGTTCTGTTCAGTTGTAAAATAACTCAACAACAAAGCTTTAATTTCATTCAACTTCCAAAATCCAGTATACACTTAAGTACAAATACAACAATAACATACAATCCAAAAACCCACATTTCTCTTCAAAACATGCTTTACACTAAAAATCCTTCTCTTCTCATCCCTTTATATATATAGTATACTTCTGGAACGTTCCTGATTGTTCTTATATTAATTATACATTGTTTCTTTTCTATACATACCCTTATATTCTAGAATGTTCATATATAGATACTATGTTAATGTATAGGTTATGGAATGGTAATTTATTACACAAAGATGTTACAGGATCTGATTCTTGCTTGTGGCTTTCATATTACTGGTGTTGGGTTTTGTCTGGTAGATTTTATTCTTATGTACAAAGATGAAAAGAATATGTAGGATACACTGTTGCTTCATCCATATTTGGATAAACCCCAGCTTTGCAATCAAGTACAATTGAATATTAACTCACAACTATTAAATTGTACTCACCATAGGGGCCAATTCTCGATAAAAAGTCATAGTCCCCAAAGCAAAATAGCCTGATGTTATGAGTTCTGCAATTGAGTATTCTTTTTTTTTTTCACACAAAATTCATAAAAATATATCAAAAAAATAACAAAGTGTGAAAAACAGGATAACCACAAGCAAGCAAAGCTTTTAATCTGTGGAACCCTTAACTTAAAATATAAATTTATATAAAAATACATCACAAAAATGTTTTCATGTAGTAAATTATAAATTATTAAGGAAAATACAATGTATTATAATATAATATATGTATACAACAAAGGCACAGAATATGTACGGAAATGTAATTTTTGGTACTTAAACATAAAATTTAAAACACTGTTTTTATACAAATCAAGTATATTAAATGTGCCCGTTTTCACAAAAAGCTGAGGGAGAGGGATGATGAAAGTCTACC
This sequence comes from Antedon bifida, assembly GCF_963402885.1. Taxonomy (NCBI): domain Eukaryota; kingdom Metazoa; phylum Echinodermata; class Crinoidea; order Comatulida; family Antedonidae; genus Antedon; species Antedon bifida. The sequence goes on along the minus strand of NC_136228.1, from coordinate 20,833,846 downwards.
TTACAAATGATCCTAAGAGCTTTTTTCTGAAGCAAAAGAAGGCGGTCCATATTTTCTTGGTTTCCCGCACCCCATACAATAATACCATGTCAACATTGGTAATATAAGTGTCTTGTATATGGTAAGTAACACTTCAGTAGATACTACATTTTTTATTTGACACATGGCACCAATTATTGAGGAAGCTTTACAAGAAATGCATTTGTATGGTGTCTAAAGTTTAGTTTTTCATCAATGATGACATCGAGAAATGTAGTATATGGTACTCTTTCTATTGTAACTCTATTTATTGAAAGTACAAATTGGGATGTGTTAATGTTGGTATTCTTTCTTTTGGTTATAGACTGACACTTTCCAATTTGTACGAATTGTTTTCTTTCTCTAAGGTAGCTTCGGTACCAATCAAGAACCAATGATTAATTAAATAAAAATAAAAATATACTAGATTTTATAAGAATTATACCATCACCTTCATATTATGGATTAATTGTTCTGCTATACATTACCTCTTTGTTTTTGGTGAGACCAACTGGCTCCCATCCTATTGCATGATGTCATCAAAACGAGGTTCAATCCCTTGTCAGTGTTAACAGTCAGATCTGGGGCTTGAAATATGAGGAATACAATTTGGAGTTCAAATTCTAACACCTATCACCTCCAAAATCTCTTCATTATTGAAGCTTAGTTCATCTGACCCAAAATAGCATGTAGTGTGCAAAGTTATAAATAGGACATTTTTAATTTATGTATTTTATCCTTTCAAAACTAAATGTGTTTTATTTTATTGATTTAAACAAATACAATTGAAAAATTAATCCTATGACAAATTTAACCTACATGTCAGATTTATTTCCCTCTTACCTAACCCACAATCTCTTCCTGGCAAGCATATTAAAGAGACTATCTATATATCTATCCGTACTTAGGGGACGATTTAGTCTCTTTGGTACTTCTATTTATACACTCATCGTGTACTCACCTGCGCTGTCAGGTCCGGGTACTTGATGGGTATAGTTTTATGTCTTCCTTCTTGTGTTTCTTCTTCTAGAGAGAGAGTATTCTCTTTGTTGCACTTCAACCCCTTGGGCTGGTCGTGACGTATCTCGCCACTGGCCAGTCCCAGGCACTACAATCTTTCCTGTTTTATTTTTGTTGTTTCCTGCAATCACCCTAGGTTGCCTCCATTACGGGCTATTATTGAGAAAGATATGCCCATTCTACAGTCCACAGAATGTCTCCGGACAGTTTTTCCGGAACCAGCTTTCCTCACTGTGTGCACCGAAAAATTTTAATTTTTTGTCATGCAGTATTTATGGGGTATCTCTCCGAGGATTTGGTATTAGTGGGAAATGATGGGGTGGAATTAGTAGTTCAAGTCCCTGGGCCTGTCCAGTGTCAAAATGCCACTATTTATCACACAATTTTAGCTATATATGTTATGGTGGGTTGTGGGTCAAAGACATCAGTGTCAACTTGCTGATCATTACCTGAAACTAAAATTTTAACATTTATAACTACGGTACCTATTCTCATAACAATATAATACAATTTAATTAATCATAATAATGAGTTTAACTTACCAGTCTCTATAGATGTTTCACACCTGTTGAAACTCCAACGAACATCGCACTGTTGATTCCTTCATAAATATCACAAATCATTTCGGATATTCTATGTATGAAGTGGTCCACCATTAGTTCCAGGATGTTTAACCTACACAATTAATTTAAATACTGCACTATATGACTTAATTCTTTTACTTGCTAGACCTACTTTAATATTAGCCTAGTCTTTGTGACATAACTAATGCCCTAGTCCTAGCCCATGCCTTACATTTATTGATTATTTATTGTATTAATTAATATTATGACTTTTATTTTGTACTTTTTGTATTAAAAGAGAGTTTCACTTCTACAGCATTTAACCCCCTCTTCTACTGTTGACTGCTTGGAATGCTGTTCATCCATGTTGTTGCAGATTACATTTTCTTGACACATACCTTTGTGTATGCAGGAGATTTTCCATTTACAACATTTGCAATCAATTACTTTCAATTTGTGTCCAAGTACAAACAACACGTTTGAACTTTGCATTGTCATGTAGTTCACCGTCATATACTGACATGAATATACCTCCCATTTTTATAGTAAGATACTGCTAATGTTTCATCCACTTTAGATAGGTACTTAAGAGCTTTACATCTGTCAACTGTAGATGAATACTTAAAGTGCCAGCAGATGATAAATTAAGGACAACTTCATGTAATGTGTTAAGATATACTTTGCTTTTGATGCTTCTTGGTGTTGACACTGGGAACACAGGTAAGCAGATGCTACATCCATTACTGTACAGCATGCTTTTACTTCACATTGTAATACACTTGGTTTTGTAATAATAATAACAATGATGATGATGATAATGATAATACTTACTTATTTCTTTCCATTGTGGAAATTACATATTTAATTTTCTGACCATATTTACTAGACTCGTGCGCCTACTTTTATATTCAAGTTTGTTGCTGTATTTGCATTACGCAACGCATCTCGAACTGAATTATCAAATTTGTAACCTAAGCTGTGTAAAAAAATTGTCTTGCAGACTTACGCCGCTCCAATTTTCCCCTCTAACGTGAAGTTTCTTCGTGTGGTTTCATCATCAGGAACACAGTGTTTTTTGTTCTGGCTGACCATATTTACTAGCCAGTCTCTCTTTCTATTGTGTGACATAGACCAATAGCTCTGAAAAAATATCTGTTTTTTGCTCTTTAGCAAACTTTTCAATCTACATCATCTTCCACAAAGATTTAGAATTTTAAATTTCTTTGCATCTCTGGCAGCCTTCTCAGCATCGGTGCGACAGCGTTTTCTTGGGTCGCGGTGAAAAAAGGTTGCGGAACGCTGTGCTAAAGCATTCAGTGGGACATGGGAAATGTTGTGATCCAGATTTCTCACTTTCAGGATGCATACAGTACTATACATTGGCGGGCGGGACAGCAGCAGGCTTGTTTGTGTTTATGATCAATGATAATTTTGTTATGAAGAATCTAAAATAAAAAGCAAAAAAATTCAAATATACAATAGAGACATTAAAATAAAAGATGTCTTTACTTTAATTAAAAAACCAAATTTAATTAATATATTTTCCTCAATACTCTGTATATAACATCCTCATTTGGGAAATAAAGTATCAAAAAGCTATCAAACGTACAAACAGCAAGAGAGAATAATGGCCATATCTTTCAAAACACTGATGCATATAGATGACAAAAAGGCCATACAAAATATACAAATTATCATAATTAACTACTTTAAAACATCAAACTTTAATTGACACCATGAATTTCCTTATGGAGAAATTACTGAATATATATATAATCAAGCAGGGTTTGAGTCTCAGTTGGGGTGACTTTTTTTCATTCTCACAGATTTCCTCATCTTATCGTTTCAAATTAATTAATTAAATTTCAGTATATCACCGAGCGGTTTAGAATTAATGTTCTATGCCTAATATTTATATATATATATATATATATATAACATCACAGGTACAGAATCAATTCTAAACTGCCCGGTGATATACTGAAATTTAATTAATTTGAAACAATAAAGAGATACTGTATATATGAAGGCAGATTACTGAAAATGCCTCTGATGGGTATCAGTGGCTGGAGATACAAAATAAAATAAGCAAAAAGCTATTATCAAAACGATAAAGTAAAACAGATTCCCGAATACCTAAATTGGGCAACAACCTGGCTTAATATGGCATTAATCTTCCTGTCTTCTAGCGCATCCTTGTTCAAGAAACCCCCAAAATTGCTCCGGCTCATCTTACTGGTTTCAAACAATTTGTCCATTAATGCCTTGATGAATGTTGTTGGTTTTTTATACTTCGTTGAAATCGCAATGTACTTCTCTCTGGCTAGCGTAACACTCTCCAAGCAAAACATGGCCATTCTCATTCAGATTGTTTATTGGTATTTATTATTGTTACTTCTGCAGCAACTGCAACATCGTTTCAGTCCTGTAAAACATTATTATGTCCAATGTCAAATCCCCACTGTTTATATTATATAGGTATATTGGCACGGTATATAGATATAACAAACATGGAGGAATACAGGAATTAATTTGCGATTAAATTAACAGACTGATTGATTTTGGTGATCGCTATCAGATTATGGTGATGAAACTCACCAGGTTTATAGTGATCGCCATCATCGGGTATATAATGGTGATTACCATCATCAGCTGTAATATTGTGATCACCATCACTAAGTTGATTATGGTGAATTTATTGTAAAAGACGTAGCTTCAGTCTGAAGTCCTTACAAGCTTGTCTGCTTTCATTATGGATTCTAGCGACGTCAATTTATGTAAAATAGTTTCTACAGAAAAATGTTTTGTTTGTTTAGTTGTCTGTAACCAGTGATTTAAAGCAACTTTTTTTAAGGAATTTGCCTTTAGGAAGTTGGATGTGCATAGGGAAATATAATAATATAAAATTTACTAAAAATATTACTTAACTGCTGCCCCATGTTCTCTTGAAGGGAAACCTTTTCAGCCAAAATGAACTCTTGGGACTCCAGATTTTGTATTCGTTGATTTGGGAAAACCAGTTCAGGCCGCAGCGTTTCCTCACTGCGCGTTTCCATGTTATAATATGATATGATGTTTTCTTGTGCAAAGTCATGTATGATGTTATCTCAAAAGAGACAGGTTTCTTTATTTGTGGCCCTCTTCTTACCTGGCCCAGTCTCCATCTTCTGGGTATTACCACCGCTCCAGGTGCGAACTTATTTCTTGCAACCTTCTTTCCTGCCACTTCAACGTTTACAGTGTGAAGAAACCGAAAGTTTTCTTCGATCAGGCTGACCTTAACGGCTACTGATAATGAATGGGAACATACGTAGTCATTTCTTCTGGTTTCAATAGTATATTGATATGTAGTTCCTTGATAGTAAACCAGTAATGTAAACTTGCGTTTGCAAGACAGTTTCGTCTAGCTGTCAGCTTGACTTCTTCAGTTGCTATGCATTATGACGCCGATTGGTCTCCTTTCCAGCCACTGGATGTTTTTGGTGTGTATCCTAGGGGACCAGTCGTCGTCAGAAGTTGATCATAAATATGTGATATGGATTCCAGCTGAATTGAAAAATTATAGTTTCATCTCTTTCATCATTTAATCATAATACGTGTTAAATACGAAAAAAGAAAGGGAAATGAAAGCAATTAAAAATGGCTCAGGATGAAAAATGATGTCACTAATTAATTATTAATTAATTAGGCCTACAGGTACCTACTGTATATATACTATTTTGAGTGCTTCGCACATATTTTCGAAAATAAAACATTGTGAAAATGTCCCTTTCCAGAAAGTGGTATATATGGCAAAAAGTGACACATTCATCCCGAGTAGATATGATTCAAAATAAGCATTTTCTTTCTTCATAAATTTACATTAATCTATTTTTAAGTCCATGGTTTTTAAGGTTTAACGTGCACGTATGTCGTTATTTAGCAATTAAAGGTCATAAAAATGAATGAAATCTATCACATTGCAAAAATGGTCTATTTACGTGTGTGCACAAAAAATGCGAGTGCGTAACGGAAACAAATTTGACAATTTTGAAATGCTCAAAATGTCATGAAACGTACAATTTAATTAATCATAATAATGAGTTTAGTTTATAGATGTTTCACACCTGTTAAAACTCCAACGAACATCGCACTGTTGATTCCTTCATAAATATCACAAATCATTTTGGAAATTCTACATATGAAGTGGTCCACCACCGGTTCCAGGATGTTTAACCTACAAAATTAATTAGCCTAGTCTTTGTGACATAACTACTGCCCTACCCGCTGGAAAAAAGTTCGACAGTTTAGACACAAACGCGCTACCGCGTCGACGTCTATTTGTAGATTAGGGAAATCACCAAATATATGTTGCCAGGAAGCTCCGATACAGGCACACTTCACACCCGATAAGAGCTGATAAGTTGTTTATCTCCCTTTGAATTGTTGGGTGTGTTATGTTTTGATTGACAGATTTGCATTTACAAGACTTAAACATAGTTATTGTCCATCAATTGTGCCCCCTATATTTCTTTAACAACGAAAATTATAGGCTACGCAAATAATATCAGGCTATCTTTTAGGCCTCCTCCACAGGCCCACGTTAGACTTGGAAGAAAACTTAATCAAGGCTAGGCCTAGGTCTGTGTGTATTATAAACCTGACCATGGCCTAAGACTAGATTTTAGCTATTTAAATGTTTGTGGTTCAAAATAGTTAATTTAATAATGAAAACAAACAGTATTTTACTGGTAAGCAGATTCGTTATCAAAACGATGACAGTTCGATGTCGCCACGGCGGCGGCCAGAGTGCAGTCAGTAGTCTACGAAGTACGTATCGACGCGTGGTGGTGGTGTTGTTTAGTGACATACCTGCTGCTGTAACATAGGCGCGCCTACAGTACCCCGAAAATGAGTAAAATTTTTAATGTAGGCCTAACCGCACACTGAAACAGCTGAATAAAATTTAATTTTGTGTATTACATACTATTACTACACATTTCGATAACAAACACATACGAAATTAGCTCCTTCCATATTATTGTTACTCCATTTAATAAACGATAGCAATTCGATGTCGGAAATTGATCGACATTGAATGTTGTTGAACTGTTGAGTTATTAATGGCAACTAACATGATGAGTTAACCTAAAATGTATTGTAATAGTTTTTTTGTATAGTTTACCCCATATCCATTTCTAGTATGGTGATAAAACATGCGCTCTTATTGACGTGTATGTAGTCCTATGTAGGCCTTACCCTCAGTAGACGATAACAGTTCGATGTCGAAAAGTTATCGACAATGTGTTCTACAATGGAGTGATGACTTTATTGAAGAACACGGTCGCAGTTGTACAAGTGAACTGAATATTATTAATCTGATTGTTTCATTTCGTTCCGATGTATACACCACGTATTTCGAGGATAGTTGGGTATAATAAAAGCAAGCGATCTCATTAATTTTGATTTCTGTATTGTACTATAAGGATTCAGATAGCAGTTCGATGTCGAAAAGTTATCGACATTGTGTTCTACCATAGAATGATTATACTAGAACAGGGTCACAGTTCTACGACGAGTTAACAGAAGATTCTTTTTTTTTCGATAACTACGAGTTAACTGAAGGTTATTATTCGTAATTATTGTTTTTATTTTTTTTATACACGGCACGCATTTCGAGGATAGTTAATTAAAAGCAAGCGATCTCATTTTTATTTTTATTGTACCCTGAATGAGCGTCGTGGATTCTGTTACGTAAGCCAGACGATAGCATTTCGATGTCGAAATGTTATCGACATTGTGTCCTACCATGGAGTGATTACTCCATGGTAGAACAGGGCCACAGTTTTAACTAAATATTATTAATATTGTTGTTTCATTTTGTTTGGTTATAAAATTTTACACCACACGAAATTTGGAAGAAAAGTGGACATCCTGGGTAATAAATTCAAGTGATCTTATTTTTGTATTGTACACGTGTATCGCTAATTCTGTTACGTAAGCCAGACGATAGCAATTCGATGTCGAAATGTTATCGACATTGTGTTCTACCATGGAGTGATTACTCCATGGTAGAACAGGTCACAGTTCGACGACAAGTTAACTGAAGATTATTATTAATCTTAATAATTGTTTTTTTTTATACACGGCACGCATTTCGAGGATAGTTAATTAAAAGCAAGCGATCTCATTTTTATTTTTATTGCACCCTGAATGAGCGTCGTGGATTCTGTTACGTAAGCCAGACGATAGCATTTCGATGTCGAAATGTTATCGACATTGTGTTCTACCATGGAGTGATTACTCCATGGCAGAACAGGGCCACAGTTTTAACTAAATGTTATTAATCTTGTTGTTTCATTTTTTTTGGTTATAAAATTTTACACCACACGTATTTTGAGGAAATGTGGACATCCTGGGTAATAAATTCAAGTGATCTTATTTTTGTATTGTACACGTGTATCGCTAATTCTGCTACGTAAGCCAGACGATAGCAATTCGATGTAGAAATATTATCGACATTGTGTTCTACCATGGAGTGATTGCTCCATGGTAGGGGCACATGTACGATGTGATAATAATCTTAATTAATTTGTTTCACATTTTTTTCAATTTTCTTTTTAATGTTGTTTTCAAATTATCATTTTAATTCATTTTGAATGTTGTTTTATTTTTTACATTTTTTTGGTCATGTTAAAACATGTTTTAAATACATTTTAAACACAACCCCATGACGTTAACGTTAACCTTTACCGAGCTTGAAAAGAATTTATTTTGCATTATTGACTATTCGTGTTTATAAATCTAACTTTTCAGTGAAATAAAACGCTCATGATGCTATATTATATTGATCAAGCAAGTTTGACCAATCGATTTATTCACATGAATACATAATACAAAAATACAAAATTGGAATAGTGAAAAGAAAATATTTTAATGAAGTCACCATGAAAGGGTATCGTAATAGCCATGAGCTTAACGATGCGTGACATTTGCAAAATGTTTATGTGATTCAATTAATTGTATTTACAAATGTTGCTGGTACTGGTAGGAAGGCGAATAAGAAATGTGAATGGATTTCCGATCGTTGTTTGCCCTCCCTCGGTTGTAATGTGACGTAACACTGTGTGACTTAATGCATAGCGCAAACAGGTTTTTGGGGGTCAAAATAAATTTACTCATACTTAATATTTGTTTTAAACAGAAAATTAAAACAATTTGTCCAAATTTAGAATAATTTGTAAAAATATAGGCCTATATAATTTAATTCCAATATTTATAAAATACTTTAAAAAAAAACCGATATAAAAATCAATATTAATTAATAGTCATTACTGCAGTGAAAATTGAAAACCAACTTTAATGTTGAATTAGCTTTTTAGTGATTGAAATAAAACACTGCATTCGTTTTATGAATGAGCTTAACGATGCGTGACGTTTGCAACATGTTTATGTGATTCAATTAATTGTATTTACAAATGTTGCTGGTACTGGTAGGAAGGCGAATAAGAAATTTGAATGGATTTCCGATCGCTGTTTGCCCTCTCGGTAGTAATGTGACGTAACACTGTGTGACTTAATGCATAGCGCAAACAGGTTTTGGGGGTCAAAATAAATTTACTCATACTTAATATTTGTTTTAAACAGAAAATTAAAACAATTTGTACAAATTTAGAATAATTTGTTGAAATATAAGCCTATATAATTTTATTCCAATATTTCTAAAATACTTTAAAAAAAAAACCGATATAAAAATTAATAATTAATAGCAATAATAAAACCAATACAATCAATTTAACCGATTGGTCTCGCGTTAATATTATTTAAACAGAAAATTACAAAAATTTTGAAGAATTTGTTCAAATAGATATAATTTAATTCCAATATTTAAAAAATACTTTTTCGAAAAAAAAAAACGATATAAAAATCAATAATTAATAGTCATTACTGCAGTGAAAATTGAAAACCAACTTTAATGTTGAATTAGCTTTTTAGTGATTGAAATAAAACACTGCATTCGTTTTATGAATGAGCTTAACGATGCGTGACATTTGCAAAATGTTTATGTGATTCAATTAATTGTATTTACAAATGTTGCTGGTACTGGTAGGAAGGCGAATAAGAAATTTGAATGGATTTCCGATCGCTGTTTGTCCTCCCTCGGTTGTAATGTGACGTAACACTGTGTGACTTAATGCATAGCGCAAACAGGTTTTTGGGGGTCAAAATAATTTTACTCATACTTTGTTTTAAACAGAAAATTTAAACAATTTGTCCAAATTTAGAATAATTTGTTGAAATATAGGCCTATATAATTTAATTCCAATATTTATAAAATACTTTTAAAAAAAAACCGATATAAAAATCAATAATTAATACTTAATAATAATAGTCATTACTGCAGTGAAAATTGAAAAACCAACTTTAATGTTGAATTAGCTTTTTAGTGATTGAAATAAAACACTGCATTCGTTTTATGAATGAACTTAACGATGCGTGACATTTGCAAAATGTTTATGTGATTCAATTAATTGTATTTACAAATGTTGCTGGTACTGGTAGGAAGGCGAATAAGAAATGTGAATGGATTTCCGATCGCTGTTTGCCCTCTCGGTAGTAATGTGACTTCATTACGTTTTTAATCATTATCTGTATCGAAAATTGAAAGCCGATTTGAATATTGAATCAGCTTTTTAGTGAAATAATTGTATGAATGGTGTAAGCTTAACGATGTGTGACATTTGTGTAAATTCGCTAATGCTCAGTGGAAATGAATAAACAAACAAACAAATGCATTATCAAATCTCTTTGTCTTATAAGTTGCTCTGAAAAGAGCAGTTTTGTTTGAATTGAAATCCTCCATGGTTTGATTGGTGAAGTTTAGTCGTGGTCTGATCTATTCGCAATGGATATTATAAGGCCAGTCTCAGCACCTTCGTTAAGCATCACCATGCGCATCACGATGTCTTTGATATCAACGTAGAGTGTCTGTGATCTAAGAAGTAAATAAAAACAAATTTCATAATAACTAATTCTTATTATTAATTAATAACGCTTTAATAAATCATTCATCACTTAGTAATTTTATTGAAATAAAAAAAGTTTATATAAAATATAAACTGACCTGTCAAATTGAATGGTTTTTGTGTGGCCACCGGCATTGAGCCCATGTATAAGTGGCAATCCGTCTCCGACGATTCCATTCTCATAAACAATATTGGCGGGGATGATGCCAGCCACATTAATACACGTGGTGTACCGCAAACTTTTATCAGCAATGTTTGTAAATAATTAAGTTTTTTAATAAAAGAATTTATTGAAATTTTGTTTTAATAGAGTCTTAATGTTTTAGTAAACCGTAAATAATAAACTATACAATAATCTGTAGGCCTATATTAATTTGATCATTTGTAATACTGTAGCAATTGGGTGGAATTAATCGGTGAATCACAATAGACGTTAGCGCTTGGTCGGGGTCTTGTGGTCCGATTGCACACTATTAATATATAGTGTGCAATACTTCAAAATCTTTTGAAGGCTAATCATCGATCCGCGCACCACCCTATAATCTTGAATCGAAACATTTACCACTGTATTTGATACACATTTTTTGCGAAACCTTTTCTATATAATTATATATAACGATCCCGAGCCGGCTTCAGTAATCTGCAGGCAATCCACTTGAGCGAGCAACAATGTTATCATTTTAACACTTTGATTGTGACATCCTAAAATACAATTTGGATTTATGAAGAGCTTAACGATGCGTGAAGTTTGCGAAATGTTTGTGATTAATTTTGCTGGTAGTGTATTGGACCTATTTATATTTACTTCCTTGGCTAACGAAAATACATTTTAAAATTAAATTTTAAATTATGCTTGAATGTATATTTATGACTTAATTAATAAATGTTTAATTACCAAAATGTATTTCAAATTAGTTTTCATAATCATACATAGGTTACTGTTTGTTGTTAACGTACGTACGTTGCAGTAGTGGAGTGGGTGCTAAGTAGTATTTCAAAGAGAAATGGAATGCCAAAAATGTCTTTAACACGCCGCCGCTAACAAGGGAGAAGTCTGCGTCGCTGTTAAACCATGTGCTGCTAATGGCTCTTATGCGCTGGGAACATGTTAGGTCTATAAAAATGGACTATACTATTTTACCATTTTACGAATCTATAATAAACATAGGATGGGTTGCTATGATATGGGGCGTGTTTATGAATACATTTTTAAAAAACCGTAAGACTATGTGTACGTTATCGGGTATATTTTTTTTTTCACAATACTGTAATTGCCAGTGGTTAAGTTGAAACTCGAGGAAAACATGCAAATAGATAGGCTAATGCGAATGTGACATGACCTCGCTAATAAAACGTGTTGGGTAGAGAGTTATACAGAACGTAATGGAATTCTGTACGTCATGTGATATACAGTATTTGATTATAATTTTTATTTTTTATTAATATACATTATTATCAATATATTATTAATACTAGTGTAGGCTAGGCTAGGCACTCGGCAAGCTAGGCCTACGTGTATTGTATATACAAAAAAAAACGTCAAGTTTTTTTTTTCTCAGGCAAAGATTGTAATTGTAAACATCGGACACTAATAGTCGGTCAACACGCGGCACATGGTGTGGGCGGATCACCTTATCAGGCGGGTAAGGGAAGTCACCGATGTGACGGCGAATTGTCATTCTTCAAAGAAAACGCTTCTTTTGAATAAACCGCCTTAATTAGGATAGCGCGTGTCAACTGTTTATTTATAGTAAATCCAATTAGTTTTTGCTTGCTTCTATTGTTTAAAGATCCTCAAAATACTGTCGATTTAGTATCGACGCATTATCTAAATACTATTGAATTACTGTCGGTAACTAACTGCAAGTTCGACGTCGAGCTTTTTTCCAGCGGGTAGTCCTAGCCCATGCCTACATTTATTGATTATTTATTGTATTAATTAAACATATTCTTAAAAAGTAAATATATATGTAAGATTTTTTTTACCATATTGTTATCTTTCTTGGCTGCCGCCACTAAGTTCTTCCACTTTTTTTTATCTCTTCCCTCGTTCGTAAGATTCCGGGATTAATTGCATTTATATTACTACATATGACATTCCGTTGCTTTCTCTTGCATTTAATTGTGTCAATCCCACTGTTCCTCCTCTTTGGTATGTTACTTTCACCATCATGCCTAAAAATAAATGTAAAAAATGATAATTATTATTATTTTCTACATGTATTCCTAAAGTGTCTTTTAGTTGGTTTACAAAGCTGCCAATAGCAACATGATGCTGTCTTCCAGATCTGATGACTTTTATTTTGTACTTTTTGTAAGAGAGTTTCACTTCTACAGCATTTAACCCCCTCTTCTACTGTTGACTGCTTGGAATGCTGTTCATCTATGTTGTTGCAGATTACATTTTCTTGACACATACCTTTGTGTGTATGCAGGAGATTTTCCATTTACAACATTTGCAATCAATTACTTTCAAATTTGTGTCCAAGTACAAACAACACGTTTGAACTTTGCATAGTCATGTAGTTCACTGTCATATACTGACATGAATATACCTCCCATTTTTATAGTAAGATACTGCTAATGTTTCATCCACTTTAGATAGGTCATTAAGAGCTTTACATCTGTCAACTGTAGATGAATACTTTAAAGGTGCCAGCAGATGATAAATTAAGGACAACTTCATGTAGTGTATTAAGATATACTTTGCTTTCGATGCTTCTTGGTGTTGACACAGGAACACAGGTAAGCAGATGCTACATCCATGACTGTACAGCATGCTTCTTCACATTGTAAAGTGATTAAAATTATTAGTATTATATATAATTTTCATTTTGTCAGTTTAATTTGCATGGCCAAAACAAACAAGGTCTTGCTATGTAACTCTTCCAGCTTCTGAATTAAACCATGTGGATAGTTTGCTTCGAACATCAATGGCCTCTCTACTACTATGGTGTCCAGTATGTTCCAGATTAATTAGTTCTGGCTTATAATGTGAATCGCCCACAGGATCTGTTTGAATGTTGATTACACTGGTATTGCGAATAAAATTATGCAAAATACATGCACACAGCACAATTTTGTAGGTTTCAATTCAATTTTCCTATGGAAAATCCAAAATCTGGATCACGGATTAATGTCTGGAATTGACCATGGGTCTTTCTGTTCTTCGTCGCTGATAATCTGCCATTGTCAATGTTTGCATTGTTCAACTTCAATGATTTATAATTAAAATAGCATGTGAACCGAAGAATGAATTTGTGCAGTGATGTGAACGCACTGATTTAAAATGTAGGAAATCCATTCTAAATTTGATGTTTTTTATTACTCACCCCTCCACTTGTGTGAATTTTGTGTTGCCCTTCGTTTTCTTTTAGCTTTTTTAAAAGGACTTTGTCTGAAAGCTGTTGAACACACTTGGATTTGATTTGTGTTGTCGACTACTTCTAGAATGCTGTGTGTCATTGCCTCAAACTTCCTCTATTCCTGAGGAATTAGGATTTAGGAATACATATGTGACGACCGTTTATAGAATTGCTGTAATTTGTGGTAACATTGCACTTCCTATACAATACTTCTACATCAAGTAAAGCCTGTTTTGCCAAAGGTTGGGGAGGTGCGAAATCATATTGAGTTAGTTGACTGTTGCATATGCAACACGGAATTTGTTTACGAAGTAAAACAGAAAATATGGAGTTACAAAAACTGTGGCCACATGCAGAAACTAAATAATTTGGACATAACATGTTGTTACAAATAAGACACAAATACAAATTATTAGCCTGCTGTAAATTAAAAAGCCTGTGTTCATGTGTTGTACAAGGGTGCTGATCTTGATTATGGTTCAAAGAAATAGTGATTTGTCGCTTGAGTCTTGTATAGTTTGATTGTTCTCTGAACAAATAACGTGCACCACGTCCATTTTCGTCCCATCCCCTGCAATTTTAATGCTTTTTCTTTTGTATTTTGTTGTTTCAACATATTCATATTCAACGAAAACAAATAAACAGGTTTCGTTTTCGTTATTATTAAAATGATTGTATTTTTGTTAATTATGGTCCCTACGACGAAATAAATAATTAAAATATTACTTTCAGTCACATCTGCAATGAATAAATGAATGAATGCGTTTATGGCTGCACTGTCAGCCGTGAAACCACTAACTTTAGTAAATACTGTATCTGTAAATCAAAATATAAAAAAAAATTGTAAAAATGGATTATTATTTTTAAATATACAAATTCTTATATAAATAATGAAATATGAATTATTTGGAAATGGAATGAACATACTTGTGAGATGGAGATTGTTTCCTCCTCTATACATTAAAACATTACACTTCCTACACAATACTTCTACATCAAGTAAAGCCTGTTTTGCTAAAGGTTGAGGAGGTACGAAATCATATTGAGTTAGTTGACTGTTGCATATGCAACATGGAATTTGTTTACGAAGTAAAACAGAAAATATGGAGTTACAGAAACTGTGGCCACATGCAGAATATGGAGAGCCATCTCGATAGTGCTTTGCACTCATGGCAATCCTCAGGGTGCTGCACCGCTGTCTTGTTGTAATGTATTTTTGTGCCTGAAAATTGAATAAAATAAAAATAAAAAAAAAAACTAAATAATTTGGACGGAGATTGTTTCCTCCTCTATTTACATTAGTGAAGATAAAATCGGTCTCCGCCACATTGGTCTGCAAGTCACTATTTATAAAAACATGGGACAACTTTTACTGTTTCTTCCTTAACACTTTTGCTAATCATTCCCATATACTTTTTTTTAAATGGTGGGATCTTGATGGGGTTCCTTTTTAACCTAAAATTGAAACATGGAATTGATGATTATAGAATATTTCATTATAAGTAAAGCTAAATATCTATTGCAGGATTCTGCAACAAGGGCAGCCTAAGCTTATGTGAAGACCAGGAGGACAGACCTGAAATTATTTTGACATAAATAATAAATTTGTTTCTCCTTTTTATCTATGAACAACTTACCAGCTTCTAATATAGATGTTCCACATCCTGTTCTCCCCATCATGGTACTGTTGTTCAGCTCATTCACTGAATGCCATTATTTGTACTAGTACACGAATATAAAACATTCATTATTTGTTTTATATAACATCTAAATAGATTCCTGTCTATGAAGTTATGTTATTTTTCAGCATCAACAAATCCAGAAGGAGTATAGCTTGCACTGTCTGTTTTTTAGCACAATGTAGCTTTCACAATGCCGTTAGCCCTTATTGCCCGTCGGAAAATTCTCCATCTAGCTGACAGAATGCCAAAAGCATTCTCAATTGTTCGCAGTGTTATAGATAGCCTGTAGTTGAATACGTAGTGTTATGTAAATATATATGAATAAGGTTTTAGGGGAAAGATGTCATCTCCCAACAGAAAATAGGGCATTACATACTCACCTGTTTTGATACAGGTAGTGAAAATGTGCCATCTTGTAGTTCTGTCAGAACACTCTACCAGCAAATACATGATCTACATTTCCATCACCATTAACTCCATCAACTCCATCAACGTCTGCAACATCTACATCCTGTTTCTTAATATGGTGATGTTGTGTAGGCATGCTACAGCAACTATTACTATTAGAGTTGTTTCTAGCTTTAACCATAAGCAATTCAGACAATTGAATTTATGCTTCTAGTTCCCAAAAACAGAATATCTGGTTTTTATTTGAGACCGATTGTACCTCTTTTGAGGCCTCCCATTGGGATTGCTAACTCTTAATATCATTCTCCTCACTATGCCCACATATCGCCAAACCCACCTCATTTTGTTATTTGCTCATACAAATTCCAACTTGGTATTGTATTTTTCTTTATTTACAGTGTTCAGCTTCTTTTTGCCATATTAACTTATTGTTGATACTCTCCGATTGTTTTGCCTGTATTTAATGTGAGCATTCCTGCCTTTTGCCTTACTGATTCAATCATACAGGTTGCCATCTTTTCATGTGCAGAAAGGTAGAGCCAGAATTGAGGTGATATGTATCCAGTATTAACCAATGTTTCATGCTTATTTATGATCTTTCAAATTGCTGCTACAAGGGCCTTGAACAGCTTTATGAGCGGAAGATTCTGATGTTGATGCAGTTGCTGATGTCAATGATACAGCTGCAGTCAGACTAATTGATGTTGGTGTTGTCAATATCACTGGTGTTGTTGCAGCCTGTGATTCATGGAAGTATACCGTTGATGGTACCAATTGATTCCTGTTGATGGCCTTTGGATTAAACGGATACAGACCACAGTTTTTGAAGCTTTTGAGCTTTTGCACTTTCTTTCCAAGCCACAGAGAATACCAAAAAAAAAAAAGATTGCTTGTTTACAGATTGCCCAGGGTGTTCTAACAAGTTTCGTTTTGAATTTTCGTACAGACTTGTACCAAGAGGCCTTTACAGAGTTATAAACTGCAACATCTAGGGTTTGGATGATAATGTCTTGGGCAACTCTAGGAGCAATGAACTTATGTGCATTCCCCATCAATGGAAACCCAATTTTGTCAGCATTGTATATTCGGGTGTGGTCCCTGAATGCCTCGGCCATTCTATTTTCAGTAAGTCTATTTTTTCATCCGTTAGTGATGCCCTTTCATGATTTAATGGCTCTTGTTCTTGAACAGAAACTTCATATAGTTCATCACCCATTGCCTTCCTTGAAAGGATTTTTCAAGCTATTGTCATCAAGAAATATTTTGACTACCAACACTAATTTGGTTCTCCCATAACCAATTGAACATGCCATTCTGTCAACTTTTCCTATTCAGTCTTCTTGACGACTGGATCAGGACCACATCTCGCCACTAAAGGCCCCAGGCCCTGTACCTTATCTTATGTTTATCATCAAATGCAAGACATAAAAATAAACTTGTACAAACATTTTTATGAAAGATAGTGAATTAATATTATATCATCATTATTTTGGAATTATGTACATTTTTGTTGTTGATAATTCTCCCTTTTTTATTGTTTCGCAATATATCAAGTGAATGTCATGTGTTAGTATACCATTTTAATTTGGCGGCGACGTTGTTCATCCTTGCAGTAATTAAAAATAATTAATGTTGCTAGGTGTATCTTAAATAAAAATTCTAACACATATTGGTAAAGACTAAACTAACTAAATCTGATATTCAAATATCTAAAACTTTTTGGCATAAAGCATGGAAAAACCTACCTCAATCCATTCAGCAAATTGAAAACAAAAGTAATTTTAAATCACATTTCTGTTCAACCAAATAATAAGTCAATCATAGTCTTTTTAATTAATTTGTTTTATGTATATTATTGTTTTTGTTATATTTATGTGTGAAATACTTTTAATTTAGATTATAAAGGATCCCAATGAAAATAAGCTAATAAGCTTTTTGAGCTATCCTGGAAAATCTTTTATAAATGTATTTATTTGTAATGTCAGTAAATTTATGTTATCAATTTGTATATATTTTTTATGATTTTCCTAATAAATTCAAATCAAATCAAATGTGTTTTTACTATATTAACATAGTGGCCTCAAGTTCCCGAGATCTACTTTCGCGTAGGAAATCGGTTTTGTTTCTCGGGCACCCACTATAACTCACCAGTTGGTGAACATGTATATTTACTTGAAATAGATCAGCAACATCTTGGCTTATTTTCTGGTAAATAGCATAGTATTGCCAACAAAGGCACCACATGCAGTTATGATAAACACTGCATGTTTTCAGTCCAAACAAATGTAGACACGATGCTAAATACCTAGCTATAGCCTACAAATTTGTTACTTACGCCACACCGACTACTAATGGCCAAGCCCCAAACTAATCTTTTCGTTGTCGCGTATTGCCTGCAATTTCTAAATTCCCGAAAAAACATACAGTATCTATATATAAATTTACGTATTAAGGCCAAAATTCGGTAAATCGCACGTTACTTCTATAATGTTTACTCGATGGTATATAAAGTTGGTTCGTACTTTCGGTACTGATTTTAACCACCTGATGTAACCCTGTTTACTAATTAAATTGAGTTAGATAATTAATTATTGACAATTAAAACGAATTTAGGTTCAACGATTTGCCCCAAATAGGGGTGTTTTCCGATCGTAGTATACACTGTATAATGGATGTCTATCCTGAAAAATACCCGCAGGCCTGAAATACTACAATAGCCTTAAAAGGCTATCTAGGAGAACTTTTTTCCCTCCATTCTGGATGCGAGGTGGATTATGAAACAAAATGTTTGATTAACATCTTTCGCTTCAGTGTAAAGCCTTCCTAAATACTTATTGTCTTCTCTGTTGCCAACAAGGGCACCACTAGACCTGGCTTCACCCCAAGCAGTTATGATAAACAAATGTAGACATGATGTCAAATACCTAGCTATGTAACTTACAAATATATTTGTTACTTGCACCACACCGACAAAAGTCAAATGGTGTAGCCTAATCTAATCCATTCATCGTCGTGTATCGCCTACAATTTACTAATATGGCTGCAGAAATGCAGTAATAGGTGAAGGTGTATTTAGAATCACAAAACCCATGATTGCAGTACTGTGGAAATTCTTGTAGTTGCATTCTATGCATACATGTTTGCCATCTACAGTTCCTAACACATGCAAAAAATTCCATCGCTAAAGAAAATGGTCACACTGCATTTCCATGTCTGAAATTAAAACGCTTGTGAACTCTGGGAATCACATCAACAGATACCTCAGAATTACAGTTAGCCACTCACTCTTCAGCACTGATGGTACTTCTGCTGTTACACACGCACCAACATTAATTACTTGGAGCTTTCTTTGCATACCAAGCATGTGACTTGTTGTACATTGCATCTACTAGTTTCACCCTTAGCACGTTCTCGTTTTTCTCAAATGAGACCAGATCTGGATCCCTCTTCTTAAAGTATGACAGCAAACATCGTAAATTTGAAAGTTTACTGAATCTGTCTCAGGTTAAATTATTGAAAAGGTAACTTCTTCTAGTTCTGGTAGGTAATGTGATAATGCCTATGCAATATTGGATATGGAAATCCAACGACTGGAACGAATGTTCCCCTACAAACATCAAATTGGTGACAAGGCTGTAGTACTGTCGCTAGCAACACCAAGGCCAGACATTTTGTATATTATTATTGTATCATTTGCCTTGTAACCATTATTGAATAAATGTTAAAGAAAGAAGAATTTACTACACCTCTGACATTTTGTTGTGAAGTAATTCACGAATGTATTGCCTCATTTCAAGGCTACTACGGCTGATTTTAATTTTGTTTTTGATCATGCCTTCCTGAAATCATGAGAATGAGAGAGAAAAGGTTTTTAATATGTAGTCGGCAAAACTGAGAGCTATTTTTTATTTAAATGTTTAGTGTTGGATAGCAGTAACATGCAGTATGTGACTGTCCAAAATAATATACTCTGTGATTATCTCCCTTCCAGAGAACTATTCTTTCAAACAAATGTAAACTGTTAAGGGATCTAACACGGAATACATGGTTTTCTGATTTTGAATCAAATAATGATTGTTTTTGTCAGAGGTCCTGTCACGTCCCTGGTTTTTCAACGCACATAACAGCTAAAAATGTTGAAATGTTATACCAATCATAACCCACAAAGAGTTCCTTGTAAATGTAACAGAAATCTCAACTGGTTTTCAAAAAGGAACTGACGGATAGTAAGATAAATAAAGTTAATATAACTTAAATTTACGTTTCTGATGTTTTAATTTTTTTTATTTTTCAGGTTTTTTTTTAAAGGACTAATTTTGTCATTTAGTTTTTGACTACGTTATCCTAGACTTGGTTTCTTTCTTCTAGATCATGGCACAGATACACTGAAAATATAAGAAAGTGAATCATTATTAATTAAATAAAATTTCTTTTTAAAAGAAAGCCCAAACATAAAAGATGATGTTTTGACTGTCCTGGGATTATTTCCAGTTTATGATAACATACTAAAAGTCCCAAGTTCATGTTGAGAAGGTACACTTACTTTTTAGAGCTTTCTCTTACCTTATTTTCATCTAAACAATGCTTTCCTTTAGCAAATCCGTAGACGGTTAGGTGTTGGTCACAATCTGCTTTGTGACAAGTAGCTCCAGCAATGACTTTGCCAGCTTATCACATGTGTTGGAAAACATTTCACATTTTCTGAGCTTCTTTTTGTATTTGTAGTCTCCCATGTAAACCATTTCTATTGAACGACGTAAAAAAACAGTATTAGAAATAATTTCATATCCCATATTGTACACATTTTTAGTAGCACTGTAATTGATTAGTTATCTCTATAGTTATACTGTAACAATAGAAATCATCATACCATCCTCGTTGCCGTCGTCTTCTTCTTGACAAGCTGCAAAATAATATAATTTTTATATTAATTATAGTTTCTGAAGTTTGCAATATAAACAAATAAGCATATTTTTGTTTTTATTGTATTTAGGTGTAGACATTTTGACAGTATACGAGGTCAAAAAGATACATGTATGTATACTGGCAACAACATTGGCTTGCCAGCTAATTATTATTTGATTTGTTTCTAATCATTTGAAGGCTCTAGGCATTAAAGGTGGCAGCGGCAGCCAGCAGTGCAGGGCCTACCAGATCAGCACACCAGGAGACAATCCCCTACTCTTTTTTTATTAGGTCCCATCCAAAAGACGAGATAGGCCTACTTGATTCTTTTAAATTCAAAATTCATATACAGTATATCAGGAAATAAACTACAAAAGCGTTTTCATATTCCATTAACCAGCAATGTATAATGCTGAAATAAGTCCAGGCATTACTCCGTGTAATACTGGAATGGAAAAATGTAGTAACCATTCTCGATATTCAGATGCTTTAATATAGAATGGTATTGTAGTTGTTAACATATTTAAAATACTTTTATTGGAACAGTCCATATGTTATCAATTTTTTCCATTGTGCCTAAACTAACCACAAAAAATGTATACCAGTACCTTTCCAATGCTGACATTCATCTAGTCTTGATTGGCAACGAGCAATAAAATTTGGTAGTTTGATGTTAAAATAACTTTGGTTAAGAAGAGCAATCTAAAAATAAATTATTCTTTGATGATTACAAGTGGTATACAATACTTCTGTTTTCTATGCAAAAACAAAAACATCAAAGCACATTTAGAAAAATGAATTATAGCTCTTCAAGTCAAAAGCCAGGTGGCTATAATTAGATAGAGTTTTGATGCTAAATGGGTGTGTCACTAAAGAAGTTACGTAAGCGGTAAGTAGTCTATTTTTTTTTAATAATACATTTTGCAATACTCCGAAAGAAATATGAATAAATACCAATGAATAATAACCGTTAAGCTATGCGTTCACATCAAGCCGGGATTCGGGCCGGTGGCCGGAGAAAAATTTGGTCCGTGTTACGTTTTTTGAACAGCGAGTCACGTATTAAAATTTGAATCAGTAAAGTGGAATGACGACAACAATGGCAGATTCCGACGACAAAGATATTGCCTTGTTTTGTTTGTTTTTATTAAACAGAAAAAGAAAAATAACGGAATGGGTAAATACCGTAAACCAAAATAGAAAGACCCATGGTCAATTTCAAACACTAATTAGTGATGACGTTTTGTCTGAGCCGGATAAATTTTACAACTACTTCAGGTTAGTGCTTTCAGCTGATCTATATTCTCAGTTCAGACTGTATTATTATACGCAGGCTAAACATGATGTTCAGCCTACTGTACTTAAGTACTGTGTAATAAAAATAGCGTATACATATCAGTAGTACGCTATTTTAGTATAGAACAAATAATAAAACAAAACCAACTTTAGCTTAATTAAACTGGCTAGCCTAGGCCTAGGTAGGGCCTATTATCTAGGTTTAGCCTATAGGCTAGGTTTAGCCTATAGAGGTCTAGCCTAGGCATAAATAATATATTTAGCCTAGGCTTATATTCAAAACATAATTTAATCAAATGAAGGCATTTTGATTCAATTTTATTTTAGTGTTGTTTTTTTTCCAGAATGACTCCAGATCAATTTGAAATGTTATTCGATCTGGTAAAAGATGATATTTCAAAACAAAATACAAATTTCAGAGAAAGCATCACCTCACGAGAACGCCTAGCTATTTGTTTAAGGTATTTAAAAAATAACATTTTCTGTATGATTTACCTCCGCTTTCTTATTCATCTTCATTATTAATATTACATTTCTAATACATGGTGATTTTATCAAACTTAATATTATATGCTATCATGTTCCAATTATTCAATTATACATGAATCAGAGGTAACAACTCTAATTAAAGCAAACTCCTCAATATTTTACTGCAATTCAAAGGTTTCTTCAGATTTTAATATATTTTTTCTGCTCAAATGAACTAATATGCATGTTTTAGGGAGGTCACAATATTATTTATAAATTCGATAGGAGTGTTTTTGTTTTTTTTCTGTAATCTTTCATTCCCTTATTTTTATCAGATTTCTGGCCACTTGCGATTTGTATGCGTCACTGCATTACAACTTTCGTGTTGGAAAAAGTATGATAAGTTCTATCGTAATCGAGGTTGCAGAAGTCATATGGACAAAACTTCAACCAATATACATGGCCCCTCCAACTCCAAAAGAGTGGAACAAAATTTCATTGCAACTTTCCTAATTGTGTGGGAGCAATTGATGGCAAGCACATTGTAATTAAGGCACCAGACAATTCTGGGTCCCTTTTTTATAATTATAAAGGTACCCATTCCATTGTTTTAATGGCTTTGGTTGACGCAGCCTATAACTTTATATTTATTGATGTTGGTTCCTATGGCTCAAACAGTGACGGGGGAATTTTTTCTCGAATGCACTTAAAAAGTGCACTGTAATTGGCATTCCACCACCAACAAACTTGCCAGGTATGCCTGAACTTGGTCCAGTACCACACCTAATCGTCGGAGATGAAGCTTTTCCATTAAAAGAGAACATAATTATTATTTCACTATACAGTACGGTTAAGTTAGACAGGGATGATATTTATATATGATAAAAGCCATAGGGCCTAAGTATCAACTTTACAGTGGTAATGTATTATTTATGTGTACATTTATATATTCCAGGTAAAAATCTTCCAAAGCATGAGAGGATATACAATTATCAGCACAGCAGAGCAAGGCGTGTGTCTGAGAATGCTTTTGGAATTTTGTCAAACAAATTTCAAATTTTCCACAGGAAAATAGAACTGAAGCCAGCAAATGTGGACAAAATTGTGCTCTGTGCATGCATTTTGCACAATTTTATCCGGAAGACGAGTATAAACAACATTCAACCAGATCCTGTGGGCGATTTACCAGATAAGCCAGAACTTTTTAATCTGGAGCATACTGGACACCACAGTAGTGGAGAGGCCATTGGAGTTCGAAACAAACTATGCAAATGGTTTAGTTCAGATGCTGGAAAAGTTACATGGCAAGACCATGTTTGTTTTGGCCATGCAAATTAAACTACGTATAAATTCAACTGAGAAAAATTTCTTTATTGAACTTATACGTGATGCATTTATTTAATAGGATGATTATTATTATTGTTGATAATTATTGTTACTCGCGTAACAACTGATTTTTGTGTCTGAGGATAGCGTATGTTTCAGCCATGCAAAGGAAATTGAGAAAAAGTCGTTCATTTTTTAATATTCAAGAGTTTTTTGTCTAGTTAAAGATATATTGTCCCCCAAAAACATGAAAAATGAAGATTAATTAAATCAGACTTTGAATATGTTATTTTGTAGTTTTAATAAAGTTAATCACTTCAGTAGAAAAAAAAAATGTTTTCACTTATAAAATGACAAAATAAATGAGTATATTCAACCAAAAACCCATTGGCTGGTGTCACGCCAAATGAGGTACCACTGCCAAATGAGGTACCGCACTTAATTTGGCGTCTAAGGCGCCAAATTAGGTACTATTGCAAGTTCTATTGTCATTTTTTAAAATACAGTTTATATAAAACAAACATATTTAAGCCAGTATTAAACTACAATATGTATTATGTGTTGTTACCCCTGTTATTAGGGAGGTTTCGCAACCTTACGAATACGATAACGAAAACGGATACGTCACACATTTGTGAAACTTTTGAGCTGATCCCCATTTCATATTCGTAAAGCGTATTCGTGTTGACGAATATCACCAGTCATATTCGTAACTACAAAACGAGTGTCCCCCTCCGATCCCGAGGCTCAGGAAATTTTTGAAAAAATAGATGCTTACACACTGTTTAATAGGCTAGAGCAAATGTTTACATCACATTTAATAACAAATGTTACATAATGTAAATTTAATTAAATCCTTCCTAAATACTGTACGTAGGCTTTTTCGACGAACTAATATTAGAGAGGTTTCGCAATCTTACGAATACGATAACCAAAACGGATACGTCACGCACACGTATTCGTTTTCGTAAGCCAGTAAAAATAGGGAGGTTTCGCAACCTTACGAATACGAAAACGAAAACACACGCGTTTGTTTTCGTAAGCCAGTAAAAATCTGTTTCGCATGGCAACGAAATATTGAGAGCGCCGTCTAAAATAGACTGCGGTAAATTTGAGCGAAGCGCGGGTACGTGTTGCTTGGTGCTTGGCTGCCTAGGCCTAGCGTAACATCAAAGCGAGTGAGGACTTTAAAAACTGCTATTTATCAAAATTGACCTAACATTTTAGTAAATTACTTTATTAAATTACTTTCAATAAATCTATAATTATATTATAATCATGAATCGTTCCTGATTCAAATGCAAAATGTGCAAAATAGATCAAAAACTATACTCGTTTTGTAGTTACGAATATGACTGGTGATATTCGTCAACACGAATACGCTTTACGAATATGAAATGGGGATCAGCTCAAAAGTTTCACAAATGTGTGACGTATCCGTTTTCGTTATCGTATTCGTAAGGTTGCGAAACCTCTCTATTAGATCACCATTACGTCGAATAGATCGAAGCGGAAGTGCTTCGGTCATGGTCCGCAAATTATAGGATACGCCTTGTGTGCCAAAATCTTTTTAACGGCTTTTAGTTGAATCACCGCGTGTACAGTTGAAACCAATAGATTGTGCTGCAGTGCAGATTGTCTGTAATGTGGGTTGTCTGCTTGGTGGTCTGTCTATCAAGGTACAACATTTCGACGAAGCCAATTTAATATTTTTATTTTTTTAAATATCTGTAGAAGGGGTCGTCATTTATTCTGAAGCTAATACTGTAGGCATATATACCGTAATCAGGCGGTATTAAGGCTAGTTCACGTACAGTAGAATTCACGTAGAATTATGTGGTGTTGTTGCTTGATTGTAAATTGCCCAGATTCTTCATTAGAAAAGAACTGATATTAAGGTTAATTCTAGAACTGATATTAAGGAGTCTTTAGAACAGATATTAAGATGTCCTCTATAAACGGAGTCCTCACAAACTCATATAAGAAGTCCTCTTGTGAAATCAGGTTCCCGTCGAATTTATTTCAGATAAGTAGCTAAATTATCATGGATTTCGTACCCACCATTCCATCGATAGCTTTTTTTTTTCTCTTTTGTGGCGCAAACACCACTTTTATTCCAGTCATATTATCTCATGTCATTACATAAAATCATATTATTTAACACATTTGTTAATTCCCAATGTCGTTACAATTCATCTGTAACATTTTTACATTTATGAATTCCGTATTACCTCCTATTTTCATTAATGTTCTTATATTTTTTCTATACACTTGACAATGATTATCATTATCCTCTATATCTCGTTTTAAAATATTTTACACATAAAGAATTTGTGAGATTTTCATTTGTTTGTTTTCATTTTACAACCCGGATTATACAATGTATTTATATACAAGATGAAACGAAATGAAATCAGATCAGTACCACCTGTAACTCGTATCACAGTGAATGATCCTTTTCTGATAATCGTAGCAAATTAGAAATTATATTAGCATAATAGTATTTCTTAAGGCTACCCATTTTTCTATACTTGTTTCTTTATTGTTATATGTTTCACATTCAATGTTATATAGCATATTGCTTTTAAATGAATTCCACTGGCTTATTTATTGCTGATTTATTCTATAAAATGTGTAAAAATATAGGCCTAATCTACTATTCCATCAATATAGCTAATAAATTACTGTATGTCAATAAATAATATATTAACTTGATTACACTAGCATCCCACTTTCATCACCCCACAAAATATAACAGTGCATGCATGTTCCACATTATGTACGACGTATGAATTGATGGAACGAACCGAGATGAAAATAAGGCATGCAATCTCCATTGCAAAATTAGGTTCCATTTAAGTAAATTCTAATATTCCTGACCTCAAAATAATTAGTGTTATAACTAACTGTATTTATTTATTCCTAGAATTTCGTCCACCCCTCCAAACGTGTTTCCAACATCGTATGAATAAACAAGGTGACCAACTTCATTGCAAAATTAGGTTCCATTGCATTATTGCGAATTTAAGGTTGTTCCCGACTTCGAAGTAATACTTAGAGCTTAGAATTTTGCTTACCGCCCCATTCCCATCAAACTTTTTCTCACATCGATATGAACAAATGAGATGACGACTTCATTGAAAAATTAGGTTCAATTATTTGCGAATTCACATGCTTTTTCCAACCTCAAAATAAGTATCATGTATTTTTAGCTTGCTTAGAATTTCGCTCACCCCATATCCCATCCAAAGTTTTTTCCCACATCATATGAA
Source organism: Antedon bifida (assembly GCF_963402885.1). Taxonomy (NCBI): domain Eukaryota; kingdom Metazoa; phylum Echinodermata; class Crinoidea; order Comatulida; family Antedonidae; genus Antedon; species Antedon bifida. The sequence continues at coordinate 20,806,518 of NC_136228.1, read as the reverse complement.
CAAGATGACACAACTTCATTGGACAATTATGATCCATTATTGCGAATTTATGTTCAAATGTTCCCGACATCAAGGTAAAAAGTACCAGCTGAATAAAATATATACATATTGCAAAATTAGTCTCTATAATTGGGAATGTTTCCGACATCAAAGATTGTTAAAACTTGATGAAAATGCTGAATTAATTAGGTACCATTATTTATTTATTGTGATGCATGTTCAACTGTTACCTTCTATTACGGTACGTGACATGAAAAGATTGATAACAAAAGAGAACAACGCAATATCTCATCTTTATTGCAAAATTTGGTTCCATCATCTATTTATGTTCTAAATGTTTCCGACCTTATGAGTTATTGTTTTGATGAAACAATTTGATGAATTTCCCCTCGACGTAGGCCTACCTGTAGGCCTGCCATCCCTTATTTATTTATTATAGGTCACACACACACGTGTAACAAATGAGATGATGAAATTATAACGAATATCTAACTAACAATTTGCGACTTAGGTTCGCCATTATTCCGAATTTATGTTTTAATGTTTTAGTCATCAAAGTAAATAAAGTGTTATACTGTAGGTATAATAAGTGACAAAAATGTGATCATGTAACTCATATTCTTAAAGAACTTATAAATAAAAAACATAAATAACATTATACATTTAAAAAAACGGAATTGATTAAAAATGAAACTAAAAGGTTAGAAAACTGTATAGTTAAGCAATGTTAAACAAAAAAAAATATATAATAATCAATAGAATAACAGGACACATTCATATTCAACTTGAAAACATAAACATAGAAATTCATAAAAACGAACAAAATAATAATACCGACGAAAGGAACGTCAAATCAAAAGATTACTAGTAGACTAGTCCAGATTTGAGAAAAATGAAATGCTGTAGGCATTTCGTGTTAAAAGCGAATAAACATGTGTTTTAGGGTAATTTCGGGGTGCTGAATTCAAATTTGCTGTTTACCCGGCTCAATTTTTAGATCTTCACCCTTAAAATGTGAAAAACAAAATGGCCGCCATTTAAGACTTATTTTGGCTTATAACTTGACTTTTAAGTGACGTAGCAAGCTAAAAATGGTGAAATAATACAGAAATGGCGTCCCATAACTGAAACACTCAACGTTTTAGCGCCAAAGCAAATTGTCCCAGACCATCCATACATCTTTAAACATACTTACTTCATTCATTCTTCAAGAATTGCTAATTCTTCCTCAATCAAACAGCATCACTAATTATTTTTTTAATCTCTATTTGCTTAAGTTTAGGGAATGCTTTAACAGTATGACAAGTTGAATAAAAAAAATGTGTTGAAGGCATCTTTTTTAACCCCCATCTTGCTGTCAATGAATCGACAATATAAGTATTTATATCTGATGATTTCCTCTTTGTTGCTGACTTGCTTGTACTAGTCTCTGAATCAAAACTGGTAATGAATTTGTTGTCTCAGAATCATCAATGACACGATGCCGCTTAGTAACTCATTGCATATGCCACTGACATCGGTGTCTGGCAAATTTCCTGTACTTCTGAAAGTAGAACAAAAATACAGTTATATTTTTTTATGCAATCTGCCCTAAGTATAAAATAACGTAAAAGTAAATATATGATTGCATCATAATAAAAAATGTATCATAGCGCACATAACCACCAAAGGCAACAACATTACAATTTTTTTAATTTGTTGTTGTGAGACAGGTGAAGGAAACACACAACCAAAACACAACTAGAATTTAATTCGTCACTTTTATCATTTTACTGAAATTAATTTTTTTTTAAACATGTACGTACGTTAACATACGATCAGAAAATGTTGATGTATGCCATCCTATTATACGCCTATAGTGCTGAGTTGTGTCTATTATACGCCATATACAATATGTACAGTATATACTGTGTATCTATATCCAAATAAACTTGAAGATGACAATTTCGAAAGATAATGAATTGAGCAAATAAATATAAGAATTGGAAGAGAATCTGGCACATAGAAGCGCTGTGCGCGCTCTTTGAAATTTGTATAACTTTGACAAAAAAGATGAAAAAACTACTTCAACTGGCCATATGTTAACGTCACAACATCTGATAGGCTTGATTTTTATTTATTTATTCATTTCATCAGCTTTCATAATAAATTATAATAATCAAGGTAACCTTCAATTCTGAAGAGCTGTAAGATATTTAAATTTACGGCGAAGTTGAAATTACACGACCTACATTATTCAAGGTTTTACGCGTGATGACGTCATCAAAATGAAAATAGTGGCATGTCATGAGAAAGCCAATTAATTGAGCAATCACATACTAAAATTTGAGCGAAAATCGGGAACAAAATTCTATTGAATGTGATAATTATATGACGAAAGAGAAAAAAACTTAATTTTAAATTCAAGTGGCTATTTTCATTTTAAAAAAGACCTATTTTTCACCATTTTCAGAACTTTTGTGAAATTAATGTGCGCATTTGGTAATTTTTAACGTGCTCGTATAGCGTTATCTTAAGTCGGAATGGACTCAAAATCGGTGAATGTACTAAGCATTGTGAGTAGATTGTGATTTATACATCAAATTTTATTTTTTACGCTTTCTAAGAATCGCGTTTTTGCGCAGTAATTTTTTGAAACGGGCAAATGGCCTAATTCATGCTCTAAATTGATCAAAACTTCATTTTGAGCATGCGCGATTTAACGTACATGACCTTGAAACGCGCAACTTTTTATTTGCTAATATTTTTACCCTTGACCTGAAGTTTACGTGTAGTGAATTTCATTAATATGTGATAATGAATTATGGAGATATGATTGATAATGTGATTTCACAAAATGGCGTATAAATGACGTCACGGATGGGTGATCACGCTGGAAAGCTTATTAGGATTAAGTTATATTATTTGAAAGATATTCTGAAATTTTGGTAATCATTGACATTAAACTTTTTGAGATAATTGTTACACAAAATAGTGTACAGAAACAATAAAAAAACTAGAATTTAATTCGTCACTTTGACGAATTATAGGTGATCATTTTTATCATTTTACTGATATATTATTTGATGGACATACATTAAAATATGAATGTAAACAGTTGATGTACGCCATCCTATGACATGATGCGTATATTATGTTTACAGTGCTAAGTTGTACTATTTTATCATATTGAATAGTATACTGTGTGTCTGTATACAATGCAGTATAGGTGAAATTGCGGGACCCATATATACGTCGCTATGTGACTTACCTACATTGAAGTGGAGGGTACCCATTTCTTCATATGTGGTCAAGAGGTCATTTATTGTTTTGATGGCATGGCATGCAGCGATGAAATAGCTTTGGAAATTATGAACTAAACGAATAGGGGGCTTGAGGCCTAGGCCTATGTAATTTTGAAAGAAAATTTTAAAAAAAAGGTACTACTAACATAAACAAATGACTAAATATTCTAAATGTGAATAAATAATAATTGGTACAACTAGCGTGACACTGTCACGAGTACTTTGAAATAATGTCTTTATTCTATTATTGGCCTAGGCTAGGAGGCTGTACTACTACTAGGCCTAGAACCTAGCTTGGCTAGGCCTAGGCCCTGTAACGCCAAATGAAGTGACATTGCCAAATGAGGTGCGCGTGGTCTGTATCGCACAAGGCTAGGTCACTTAATTTGGCAGCACGTTTCTGGCGAGCTAATCGTGTTATTAAATATTGATATTATTTATTTCCAAATAAACACAAACTGAAAATTATTAACCTGAGTATTTCTAACCTAATAATCTTTATTCATTGTATGAAATTAAACCATTATAACTGAAACATACGACGAAAATTTACGATTTTAGTGTAAAAAACGAAAGGTACTGCCATCGAAAAATATAGAAAACTCGACATGCATGATGGGAAGCCTACCGACCCCTTTCTAAGCAACTGGAAAAGAAGACTACTCGTTTTAGCGCCAAAGGGAAGTGTCTGAAGTCACGTCTGCATGTTATGCGGACATGGTCTGGGACAATTTGCCTTTAGTGCTAAAACGTTGATTGTTTGAGTTATGGGACGCCATTTCTGCATTATTTCCTAGTAATATTTTGATTTGACGTTCCTTTCGTCGGTACATAATTCCCGTTACTATTTTGTTCGTTTTTATGAATTTCTATGTTTATGTTTTCAAATTAAAATGATTATTCGTTGAATATGAATGTATCCCGTTATTCTATTGATTATATTGTATATATTTAACATAAATTCGCAATAATGGATCATAATTGTGCAATGAAGTCGTGTCATCTTGTTCATATGATGTGGGAAAAAACTTTGGATGAGATATGGGGTGAGCGAAATTCTAAGCAAGCTAAATACATGATACTTATTTTGAGGTTGGAAAAAAGCACGTGAATTCGCAAATAATTGAACCTAATTTTGCAATGAAGTAGTCATCTCATTTGTTCATATCGATGTGAGAAAATGTTTGGACGGGAATGTGGTGAGCGAAATTCTAAGCAAGCAAATACATGAGTTATTTTAGGGTTGGGAACACAACGTGAATTCGCAAACAATTGAACGTAATTTTGCAATAAAGTCGTTTGTTCAGATCATATTACAATGTGGGAAAAAAGTTTGGATGGGAATGGGGCGTTGAGCGAAATTATTATTAGTATTACTTCGAAGTCGGGGGAACAACCTTAAATTCGCAATAATGCAATGGAACCTAATTTTGCAATGAAGTCGGTCACCTTGTTTGATACGATGTTGGAAACACGTTTGGAGGGGTGGACGAAATTCTAGGAAGCTAAATACAGTTAGTTATAACACTAATTATTTTGAGGTCGGAAATATTAGAATTTATACTTAAATGGAACCTAATTTTGCAATGGAGATTGCATGCGTTATTTTCATCTCGGTTGTTCGTTCCATCAATTATACGTCGTACATAATGTGGAACATGCATGCACTGTTATACTTTGTGGGGTGATGAGAGTGGGATGCTACTGTAATCAAGTTAATATATTATTTATTGACATACAGTAATTCAATTAGCTATATCGATGGAATAGTAGATTAGGCCTATATTTACACATTTGCAGCCTTCACTATTTATAGAATAAATCAGCATTAAATAAACCAGTGGGTAAATTTTTATGGAATTCATTTAAAAGCAATATGCTATATAACATTGAATCACGGTGAAACATATAACAATAAAGAAACAAGTATAGAAAAATGGGTAGCTTTAAGAAATACTATTATGCTAATATAATTTCTAATTTTCTACGATTATCAGAAAATGAATTCACTGTGATACGAGTTACAGGTGGTACTGATCTGATTTTATTTCGTTTCATCTTGTATAACATTGTATAATCCGGGTTGTAAAATGAAAACAAACAAATGAAAATCTCACAAATTCTTTATGTGTAAAATATTTTAAAACGAGATATAGATGATGATAATGATGATCATTGTCAAGTGTATACAAAAATATGAACATTAATGAAATAGGATGTAATACGGAATTGATAAATGTAAAAATGTTACTGATGAATTGGGAATTAACAAATGTGTTAAATAATATGTTTGCGCCACAAAAGAGAGAAAAAAAGCTATCGATGGAATGGTGGGTACGAAATCCATGATAATTTAGCTACTTAGCTGAAATAAATTCGACGGGAACCTGATTTCACAAGAGGACCTCTTATATGAGTTTGTGAGGACTCCGTTTATAGAGGACATCTTAATATCTGTTCTAAAAACTCCTTAATATCAGTTCCAGAATTAACCTTAATATCAGTTCTTTTCTAATGAAGAATCTGGGCAATTTACAATCAAGCAACAACACCACATAATTCTACGTGAATTCTACTGTACGTGAACTAGCCTTAATACCGCCTGATTACGGTATATAGGCCTACAGTATTAGCTTCAGAATAAATGACGACGCATTCTACAGATATTTAAAAAAATGAAAATATTAAATTGGCTTCGTCGAAATGTTGTACCTTGATAGACAGACCCCCAAGCACAGGTAAATCCTCAGATTCTGCTTGATCACAGACAATCTGCACTGCAGCACAACTAAAAAGCAGTAAAAAGATTTTGGCACACAAGGCGTATCATATAATTTGCGGACCATGACCGAAGCACTTCCGCTTCGATCTATTCGACGAAAATCAAAAAAGGATAACTATTTTCTGCTTTATATTTAATTTAATGTAATGGTGATCTAATAACAGGCGTAACAACACATAATACATATTGTAGTTTAATACTGGCTTAAATATGATTGTTTTATATAAACTGTATTTTAAAAAATGACAATAGAACTTCATTTTGCAATAGTACCTAATTTGGCGCCTTTAGACGCCAAATTAAGTGCGGTACCTCATTTGGCAGCGGTACCTCATTTGGCGTGACAGGCCCCTAGCTAGTCCATGCCATTATTATAGCCTAGCCTAGCCTAGGCCTAGTTTAATCATCAAGATTATTTTTGTTGTAAGAGTAAGCTAAGGTGAACAGCATTTTTTTTCAGGCAGATAAATGCATAGATTACAACATTTCATGTCCTCTGTTGTTTAAAAATGATTTCCATTAATAAATAAAACCAACATGTCTTTATACAGATATTAGAAGTGTTTCATTATATTGCTTTTGCAGTATAGGTCAAATTACGGGACTCATATGATGTTGTAATTTTTGGATATGATGACATGTAATTTGTTAGAAATGTGCATGTATGTGGAAAATGAGATTTGATTGCAAGGAGTTTTTATCTGATGATTGTGAATATATCCATACTGTAATAATGGTGTTATGATGATATGAAAAGGAACTTGAAGGTTAGAATTGGTTTGGTTAAAAACATCAGAACATGTAATTTCAGTATATATATATTTTTTTGTATTCGATAGCTGAAAAATCTTTTGCATTTAATCATACCAATGTCGGAGAAGTCGACAATGTATATTTTTATCTTATCATAATTGATAAGCAATGATGTACAGATTTATCGGTACTTGTGTCAAGATTTTTAGCGATTGGGAAATAAGTCTACCTATGTCGATGAGTCCATTTAAATTGTTTTTTTTTCAAGCGAGAGTATGAATGGATGCACATACATATTTTTTTAAGCAATGGTTTTTTGATAAATGAAGACTGCAATGCGTGTGCTGTTGTTATTGGCTAATGGCACCTTCGTTATCCAGCCATGAAACATGGAATCCTTGAACCCCTTATGAGACGGTGGAATAGAAACCTGTTGTGATATATTGATTGATTGCTGTAGTTATAAACCAGGCAAAGAGGGATGGATTGATCCTATAACTTGGTTACAGGAAGGCACCATAGATACTGGTTACCATGATGACGACATTGTAGAAGAAGCTGGCCAAGATGATAACCAGGTACAGTAAGTTTAATATTGTTGATTCGGTGTACATTATTAGAATTAAATTCTAGTGTTTTTTGTTTTCATATACTGTACATACATTAATATATTTTAGAAGGTGATTGATCGCGACGACGATGAAGAAGAAAGGGGCGATGAATTAGTTGTAAAAGGTAAAACTTCCAGAGGTATTCCATGATGCCGAAATCATGATGTGCAAGTTAGGAAGGGATGCATTTTTTGAAATTACAACAATTGAGAGACCAAGCTGCATGGATGAGATTGTCAAACATTAGGTAGGCCAAGATAACCGCATTCATTCATATTAATATTGTTTTGGCAATACATACACAAAGTAAAAACTAGATTTGAACTCGTCACTTTGACGAATTCGGGTTATCCGCCACGCAAACTCCACGTGCACGTCATACGTTAGAATATTGCGAAAAGAAAAACGATTATGCCATTGGAACAATTTTAGTGCGCTCTCTATTTTGTGTCACGTCTAAATATATTAAGCATAACACTATACTGTATACGTACTACATACAGTTCTGAATAGATGAAAAAAAGTGACCAAAGTTATTGACGCTTTTGAACATGATGACGTCATCACAATTTTAAAAACTGGTAAATCATGCGAAAGGTAATTGATTGACCTAGACAATATAAAAAAATAACGGGAAATGGAATACCGATAAGTGGAGATGCGCTCTATTAAATGTGATGAGCTATGACGAAAGAGACAAAAATCCACTATTTTATATTCGAGTGGCCATACGATGACGTCACAATGTCGGGTTAGCCATATCGATGCATGATTGATATCTACAACTCATCTACTTTCAGAATATGTAATAAAAAATAAAATTAACCATGTAGTTTAGAATCTATGACTGTTTAAAAAAAGGCATAATTTTGACGAATTTTTGAACTTTTTCATCAAAAACGCGCGTAAATTATCTAATTCCACGTGCTCGTATGACGTGATTTTAAGTCGAAATTGTTTCAAAGTTGGTAAAATTATTAGAAATGGCTGGAAAAACATAAATCACGCGAAAAAAGCATGTTTTAATGCTACGTGCGCACCGCGCGCGTAAAAATTTGCGCGCGCGTGGGAATTTTTTACATGCTCAAAATGACATGAAACGCATAGAAAGTTGATTAGAAATTGATTTTTCGCATTTTAAAATTTTAAACGCGCGTGCGCGCGTAACTTTGTGTGAGACGTGCAATTTTTAATCCATAGAAAGTTTGCCCTTGATATGACTTAAATTTTCACCAAGTGTCAATACAAAATGACTTTTGGTTTTTAATCTATGTTAAATACGCGAAATTCATAAAATTGCGCGTAACTTACGCTGCGCCACTTGCGCGGGATTGAAAACCTTATTACGACATCTTCAGATAGAGGTCAATCTTTTGATAAAGTTATACACTGTTATGTTGAGAAGATTTAGAGATACACGCGCAACAAAATTCTGGGAAAGAAAGAAGAATAAGAAAAAAAAAAAAAGATCCTGACAATAACAAGGGGTTATCCGCCAAGTGCGGATAGGCGGATAACCAATTAAAGTGTTTTGCAATGTTTGAAATGGCATGGAAATTGGTTTTAAATACTATACGGTACAAAACGAAATACAAGAATTAACTTTTCTTTATTTATTAACATGTGCGAGGTGAATATTTACATTTTCTTTGTAATAGTACTACTGTGTTAACTGTTTTATTTATATATATACATACAATAAAATAACAACTATGAACTTGGTTACTTCATGGTGCTTTATTATTACATATTTGTCTTATATGACCAGCAAAGCTGGCCACACTTATCAGGTAATGTACAAAGCATGAATTTGAAGGTGGACTGGTGCTGGCAGGTTGAGGAGGTCTCCTTCAATTCTTGATCCTTGAACTACTGTTATGACATATTCGTTTTCGTCATCTTTTATCAGTAGATCAAATGGACGTTCCAGTCTGTGATATAAACAATGTTGTCAAACATAGTAATATTATCTGTAAATTGAATTATGTAAATACATGTTTTGCTTTTTTGTGTAGTTGTTGGATTTTGTTTGTTATAAATGTTTTGTTTGTACAATATTAAATTTTTTTTGTTTTTGAAAAAAATAAATATTGTTGTTCCCAAGTAATTTCATAGTGAAATTGCTTTGGAAGGGAACAGTTGTTGTTATATATGGGAAATTTTGAACTTGTAATAATTTTCAATTGTTTATAAATGTTTTTGATTTGTCAGAATAAGTTTCTGTAGGACTTGAATTAGTTAAACCTTGGGGTTGGGTTGCTCATGTATGTTAGCAATATTGCATTCTGTTTTAGTCGGAATTATGTTAAATTAGGTGTGGGGTTTAGTTGGTTCGCAATAGCTAGATAATTTATGGATAAAAACTTTCAGAGTGAGAATTTTATTCATTAAGTGTCAAACAAATGTCACATACAAATTACATTATTGTAATAGAGGAGATTATATTGACATGTTGTTTTATATGTTTCTATTGTGGATAAGAGGTGTTATTCTGAAGTTAGAAAGGTTTGTTAGCCCTATAGTGATATATTTTTGGTTTTACCAATGCCAGCCAGTTTCAATGTAGAAATTGACCAGGACTTTTTAAAATTTTAAATGAATGTGTGCATTTGTTTTGGTTAATACTGTAATATAGGATAATGAAAAGGATTACTTACTCATCACTGGTTATGGCAATCAGTTGGCCAAATATCTCCGTCTTTTCATTGATGTACTAGAAAAAAAAGAAAGTGTATACAGTATAAATTTATGATTGTTTGAAATTTCATCAGTATGTTTGGATATTTTCAATTTAACAATTGACATTGTTTTGTTTAATATATAGAAACATTATTGTTTAAGGTTTAATATATTGTAAGTAAATAAACCTGGAGATACAATACACTTGGCAAAATTTAGATAAAATATTTAATGTTATATGAATAACAAATGATACAACATTATTCAAGCAATACTATTTTAGGAAACGTGTGTAATAATTTGTAAATTAAAATTTGAAATATTTAGAAATATTTGGTTGCAGTTTTGTCAAAGCGAATGTAAATTGCTAAATTATGTATGTTTGCTTTTCTGTATTTTGCAATGTTTGCATGGTTCTTGACAATAAGTAAGAGAGAGAGATATAAGTATAGTAAATGATGTGTTTTAAATAAAGTAATATTTTTCATTTGTACATACTTTCAGCGTCATGGTTGGAGTTGATTCAATTCGTTTGGTGTGCTTCCATTGAGTGATTATGACACCAGTCACCTCAATTCTTAGGTCAAGAGCCAATTCAATGTCTGTATGGTCACCCCATAGTGAAAGTTCCACTTCGTTTTTGTTGCTGTCTGTTAGACGGAGTGTCCGAAGACGTTTCTGGTCTTGGCCGACGATTCTTACTTCTCCCATCTATATAATAAGTAACTTATATATTAAACACATAATATTGTATACAAAGAGAAAAACAAAATTGGTGATGTATTGTATCCTTAATATTATATTTAACCAGAATTTATATTGAATTGTCTTCAATTAATAATGTAGGGAATTTATACATAAAATAAACACTGAATTTGGTAAGTTTAGTTATGAAAAATATAAGCCAAAAGGAAAGAAATGATACATTTCTTATTTAATAATTTTATTTACAATGTTATTACTGTATGTTTTTTTTTTTTTTGCATTATGTAGGTTAGTTATATCTTGTAAGATAAGAGAAGATAAATCTTTGTCATTGAACACAACAAGGCGAACATGAAAATAAATAACTAATAAATTCAACATTGAAATTCAACAGAGTGTATCTCGGTTATTTTGTGCCTGTTTTTCGCAAATAAATATATTTTGATAGCATGTAAGTTAATATTAAAATACAAATGAAATATACATTTATTTATTGGCAGGCAATCAGACTTAGTTATTATAGATATATAAAGATTCGATAGTACATGATTTGGCTTATATTTATTGGTTTGACCATACTCCTTTAGCTGTAATTAAACTCGTCGCAGGTCATGGCGTTGACAACAACAATCAAAGATTAAAGCGCACATGGCGTTCCATACATATGACGATATTAAACTGGCGGCTGCTTTGGTTTGCAGTAGTGTTTTTTTTTGTTATAGTTATTTTGATATAAATTTACAAATGTAAAATTTTTTAACGTTGAGAATCAGGGTAATTTGTATGTAAATATGTAAAAAAATAATTTGTCAATATACCTCTGTTATTTTCCCTCGTACCGATATCCTTTTTTTTTGTCGGGCTACTTGGAATATCCGATATCGGCATTATGGCAGGTTTTCTGTATTCTTGAATTAAGGTTTGGTTCAATTGAAAAGTGGGTCCTTTAAAGAAAAACTGAAATAAAAAATATTTTATTAATTATTGTTTTTTTTTATAGTTGTTTTGAAAATGTGTATTTGTTATAACGGAAGTGTTTGCATCACATAGTAGAAACGAAGTTATCATTCCATTTTATAACGTGCTGTTGTGTTATTGTGATCGATTTATACAGTATTTGTAATTTTGTCTTCATAAGTGACAATTTTTTCGCACTAGGTCGGGATTGATACTTAATTTTACATATACAGTAATTCAATTTGGTTAAAAAATCTACGGAGGGGATGTTGGAATGAAATTATATGTAATGTAACATGGAAAATCAAACGTAATGTTTGAATATCCGAAATTGAGATACTGAAATCAATTAATTTAAAATTTGAATATTATGGTAAATGTCTAGATACCATTTGTGCTTCCAGTACAGTATATAGTTTTGTTTTTACAATTATTGTTGTTAATTAGCATGTAAATGCAAAATCTACAAAGAAATTAACAGGGCGTTCAATTTTACGCCGTCGGAAAACGGAATTCTTATTGTGTAGTTTCGCACTTTTGTTCAATGAGAATTGTTCTATTATTATGCACAATTACTAAAAGCAATATAATGAAACACTTTTATTATCTGTATAAGACATGTTGGTTTTATTTAATGGAAATCATATTAAATTTTTAAACAACGGAGGACATGTAATGTTGTAATCTATGCATTTATCTGCCTGAAAATCGGAAAATCACCAAGGTAGTGTTTATAATTTTGGTTAATCGTTTTTTCAGCCTTTTATTATTGTTTTGGGTTGTCTATACAAATTTACCTATGCGATATATGTTTTGTTGCCACATTGGTGCCACATATATTGTTATGATATTTGAAATAGAAAGAATGAAAATCGTAAACATCATCTTACCTTGGTAGTTGGTGCCAATGATAATTTTTTGTTGATCCTGTCCACTGCGATCCCATCTTTTATGGTAAAAAACCTGTCTACAGGCATGCCTGTACTTTTCCGGCAATGATCATTCGACTAATGTCGTTGACATAACATTCGTACAATGTACTGTCGTCATCTTTAATGGCAATGTGGCCCTTTAAGAATTGTCTGCTTCCTTTACCGGAGCCTAGACTTACATTTCTCAGCTGAAAGCTATCTATTAAATAGCAATTAAGCGATTTGCAAGAGGTTTTTCGAGTTGATGTTGATGCAGCCATTGCTTATGAGAGAATGAAGTATAATTATGATATCAAACATGTACAATTGGTTTTGGTCGCATCATAGTCGGGAGGAAGTGTTAATCCTACATCAAACGTTTTTGGGGAACCACTTTTCGGCGGCAGTGCTTTAGTGATGCGCAGATTATAAACCAGATAAACATTAATAGTGTTGTGTAGTCAGTAATGTGGAAAATTGCTGATAATTGTTTTAATCTGTAATTTTCTTAGAACAAGTGTAAAATTAACCTGAATACAATAAGCAATACTGTAATTATAATATGTTTGTTTTCCAAATGTCATTAATGTGAGGTTTTTTATTTATTATTATTATTATTGCTGATATCTGTAACACCCATGCTCCCCTTAAAACAAAGAGAACTAGATTTAATTCGTCACTATGACGAATTATAGGTTATATGCATTGATTAAAATAAAGATAATTGATTTGTAAAAGATATATTGATTGATTGATTTTCTCAGAATCTTTAATTATTTATAATATATGCTAGGATCTTACTAACGCAAATACAATAGCCGGTATCGCAATCCGATCAAAGATCCCTCTGCGTATAATGTCATAAACCACATTTGTTACATAATAATAAAGACATAAGTTTCTTTTTATCTAGATTTCATTATAAATCATGTGTATAATCTATACACTAAGAAATAAAATTGAACAAACAATACAAATAATAAAAAAACATCTTATTTCGTTTCGTTACCCAAGGTGAGGCTCGATCTCGGTACCTTTAATGCTATAGACACGAGCACAGACCACCGAGCCATACACAACTTACTAAAACATGTAGAAAGATTCCTCCGTGTATTTACTAACTATTCAGTAGCCACTTTGGTGCAGATAGATTATTACATACCGCAATGAATTATAATTTATTACTATGATGACATCTTTAAAAATTTTTAAAAATGATGCACTGTCAAACTATATACTTTTAACTTTAATATATGAAATTCTTAAGAAAGAAAGTTAATGTTAAGTTTGTTATTTCGGCCTAAGAAAATGTCAAAATTTGTTTGATTGTCGAAATTAATTTTTTTTAATTCAATATGCAATTAATGATGACTTAATCAACTTTTGTTCTCTTAATTTGATAATAAATCATACATATGATACATACACTTCAAGAAAATGAAATAAAAAATAGGTGTTCCCCAGCATTCTGACTATATAGTCCGGTGGCAGGAGGGGGAATCACCACCCGAAAGGGGACAAATTGCCATCCAACTTTTCTAGACCAGAATTTTCCGTAGATTACGAATATGGAAGGTAATCGATCAGGATAGGAAGCGTTTTCGAGATATAAGGGGTCAAAGTTCAAAATTGACCAATTACAACAATGTATTATGTATATGTATTATAACAAATTTATTGAAGCACAATTTGGTCTTTTATTACATTTTTATGATTATAAGTGTCTATTCAATCACCTTATGAAAAAAAAATCATTTGTAATTAAGGGTCAAATGTCAATATTGACCAATCATAGAACGTACCTATAAAACCAAATAAAAACTTATATTTAATAAAAATTGGATGTTTTCTCATCCTGTTAATCAGTCATACGCAATGTAAAAGAGCGAATACATCATTTCATCAGTTGACATAAGGTCAATTTCATCAGTTGACATAAGGTCAAAGGTCAACATTTTAATACACGTATTAGTTAACAAATAAATGCAAAGTTGTCCAAACTATGATATTGATGGTTTTACAAGTAATCAAACTATTTGATTAGTAAAGTTATGTTATTTCAGTATAATTTTGATTAATATAATTATAATACTGTATTTAATCAAATCAGACTTTGATCAGGATAGGAAGCGAATAGGAAGAGATAAGGGGTCAAAGTTCAAAATTGACCAATTATAACAATGTATTATATACATATGTATTATAACCAATTAATTGAAGTTCAATTTGGTCTTTTAATACATTTGTATGGTTATAGGTATCTATTCAGTCGCCTTATAAAACAAATACTTTTCAATTAAAGGTCAAATGTCAATATTGACCAATCACACAATTTGCATATAAACCCAAATAAAAACTAACATTTAAGACAAAATGTTATGTTTTATCACTCTGTTAAGACATCTATCAATCATACACAATCAAAAGAGCACATTTATCATTACACAAGTTGACATAGATCAAAGGTCAACATTTGAACAAGTGATATACTAAATAATGCAAAGTTATTCAAACTATGAGATCGATGTTCATAAATGTAATCACGTTATTTGATCAGTGAAGTTATGGTATTTTTATATTTTTTCTAGTGCGCATTATTTTAAATGTATTAATATAATACTGTAAAATAAATAATAAAATTATTAATATTATTAATATTATGACGGTTAAAATGTTATGATGTTAAAATGTTACGCTGACCTTCAATGATTTGCCACTATACAGTTGCATTTATTAGGGCTACAATATTCGTTTTTGGAAAATAAACTACTATTCATCAGAACCAGAGAATACCAATTCGTACAGGATAGGGCATAGGCAGATCCAGGTGGCCAAACTCAATCCACAACTCACTACACAGACAGACCACAATTTTTATATAGCCACAGATAGTTTTGCCCATACAGGAAAGAGTTTCCTGTACACAAAAGATTCTAAAATAACCCATATGGATTTGCCCGAATGAACCCTCTAAGGACCCTTTTGGGATCTCTATGTGGTGTGCTACATAAGGCCCTGTATTAGAAATTAATATGGGGTAAATAGTTCATAGATGAACTATGGAATAAAACTAAAATGTTCACCCTCAATCTTTAAATAACATTTATGGATTTGCCCAAATGAAACCAAGGGCCGATCCTTCATGGACCTTTCGGGGTTCTCTATGTGGGTCTACAAGAGACCCTATATTGGAAATACTGTATGTGGGGTGAAAATGTGGGTTCATAGAGATATAATAAATATCCCTGTGCACCCTCGACCATTCATAAGGAACATTTTATGGATTTGCCCAAATTAACCCAAGGGCCGGTCGTTCTCCATGGATGAACATTAAGCCCCATAATGGAAATATAAGGGGTGACACTGTGAGTTCATATAGACAGGCGCGGCCCATGAAATAAAGCTGCCTGTGCACTCTCGATCCTTAAGAACACTTATGGATTTGCCAAAATTAACCCCCCAAAGGCCGGTCCTCCATGGATGGCCATTAAGCCCCATAATGGAAATATAAGGGGTGACAATGTGGGTTTATATAGACAGGCACATGGAATAAAGCTGCCTGTGCACTCTCGATCCTTAAGGAACCGATTTGGATTTTGCCTAAAATGAAACAAAAACAGGTCATCTATTTAGACCCTTCTGTGTTTCTCTACTGTATGTTCAGTTCTACATTTGGCCCCTGTATCGGATCAATGCATTTGGCTACATAAGTTACTGTGTTAGAAATATATCGGGTAACTAAACTGTATGGTTCCAATATTAAGCCATGGGAAAAGCCTGTCTGTGCACCCTCAATCCTTTTAAAAGGAACCCATATGGATTTGCCAAAATGAACCAAGGGTAACTTCTGAATTCTCTATGAACCGTACATTCCGTTTATTGGAGATACATGGATACCTGATTGAAATTGCTCAAATGTTTCTGAAAGACATTGTACTGTATAGTAGTAGTATTCCCCTTCCACACCTCTTTTTATTAAATCCGCACGATAGGCTCTTATGTACAGGATTTCAAAGCAATAATCACACTTGTATTTTTCAAGCAGTATAATCTATTATATTGAATAAAAATATCTATTATAAACAATTTGCCGTTAGAAATCTCTATGCCATGTCGTTATTTAGATGAGAAAAACAGGTCAAAGGTTAAAATTACAGAAAAATAGTTTCAGTCACTTTTTGAAAAAAATGTTGCATTATGGCAAGTATAAACATATATATTGTGAACAATTTGATACCAAAATTGGCTCCTTACGACAAATATTTATTAATTTATGTTTTTTATAACCTTAATCAATTATGTCAAAGGTTAATAACCACACTTCCGGTTATTTTCAAGCAATATCATCTGTTACACTGAATATAAATGTATATCTTGGGAACAATTTGCTCCTATTTTTAATTCTCTCCGACCTGCCGTTACTTAGATATAGCAAAAAGAGGTCAAAGGTCAAAATTGCTAAAAATGGGGTTTCTGGTCAATTTTACAAAGAAAGTTCTATTAGAGCTAATATAAACATATACATTGTGAACAATTTGACACCAAAATTATCTCACTAGGTCCAGAATTTCCAGAGATATAGCATGTTTTATATTGGTCAATTTTGAACTTTGACCCCTTATATCTCGAAAACGCTTCCTATCCTGATCGATTACCTTCCATATTCGTAAACTACGGAAAATTCTGGTCTAGAAAAGTTGGATGGCAATTTGTCCCCTTTCGGGTGGTGATATCCCCCCTCCTGCCACCGGACTAATATATATTAATTTAAAAATTTAGCATATTTTCACTATTTTGTTAACTTATACGTGCGTAGCCTGTCACTTTTGACGTGCTTGTATAACGCAATTTCGAGTTGAAAAGTGAATCAAATATGATATTAAAGAAAGGTTGTAAAACAGAAATCGGGCAAAAAGAGTGCGCATTAACGTTTAACGCGCACTGCGCGTGCAAAATTCTGCGCACTCGTGGCAATTTTTTAAACGCTTAAAATTGCCTGAAACGTACTCTAATTTCATCGAAAATAAATTTTGACAATTTTAAAACTTTTAAGCGCGTGTACGCATGCGTTATATGCGCTACGTACGTAATTATATTGCCATATGATGAAATATGACCTGAAATTTATGAGTACCAAATTTTGTTTAAAAGTGATTCATGCTTGTGAAGATATGATTACAAACGTGATTTCATTAAATCGCGCGTAGACCGCGTAATTTATGATTGCGCACCGTGAAAACATAACCACATCGATTCCTGGCCATAAGGAATATACTCTGAAAAATTGACTTAGCTAGATGAAACTGATGCCAAGATAATTCACGGACAAAATAGTGCTAAGGAAAGAATAAATAAATAAATAAATAAAGATCCTGACAGAATCAAGAGGTTATATGCATATCATGCATATAACCTAATAAAAGGCTCACTTCCTGAATGGATTAGTAGTGATTACATAAGACTAACAAAAGATTGAGATTACCACAAAACTAATAGTGCCCAAGATTGGAAACAAGCAAAATCACTAAGAAATAAAGTAAACAATTTAAATATAGAGCTAAAAAGGAAATACTGCACAAAATCAATCAGTGAAAATGTTAAAAACCCCAAGAAACTTTGGAGTACAATTCATAAACTAATACCAAAGAATATTGTAAATGTTGGTAAAGTCTCAAATTCTTCATGTGATAAAGATATAGCAAATAAATTAAATGAACACTTTACTTCGATAGGAAATATCCTCGGCTCAACATTTTCAAACAATTCTTTAAACACTACTACTAACAACACTAATGTAAATGTAAATATTGAAAACCAATTTGATTTTATATCACCACAGTATGTGTTTGATGAACTTTGTAAACTTTCTGGTAACAAAGCCACAGGTATAGATGGCTTAGATTGTAAATTGGTAAAATTGGCCACACCAGTGATTTGTGATACAATTGCTTATATCTGTAATTTATCTTTATTTTCTTCAATCTTTCCATCTGAATGGAAGAAAGCAAAAGTAACTCCAGTATTCAAAGATGGTGATAAAAACGACCCAAGCAATTATAGACCAATCTCTGTGCTGCCAATTATTTCCAAAATAATTGAACGAGCAGTTCATGATCAACTGTATAACTTTTTAACTGCTAATAATATTATTAATGCATCTCAATCGGGGTTTAGAAAAAAACCATTCTACTGACACTACATTAATAGACGTGTCTGACTATATACTAAATAATTTGAATGATGGTAAGGCTACAGCAGCAATATTCCTGGATCTTAAGAAAGCTTTTGATACAGTTGATCATGAACTTCTGGTAAATAAACTCCAATGTTATGGAGTCAGTAATAATGAACTAGATTGGTTTATATCATATTTAAGAAACAGATCACAAGTTGTAAATATTAACACTTCTCAATCAGATTTTATGAATATAAATATTGGTATATCACAGGGCTCAATTTTAGGTCCGCTTTTGTTTATTATTCATGTTAACTCCCTACCAGATTATTATTATTATTATTCCATGCAAGTGTGTTATGTATGCAGATGACACCACTATTCTTTGTAATTCTTCTGACCCAGTCACTCTTCAATACGAGCTAAATGCATATTTAAATACAATTGCTAATTGGTTTAAAACTAATAAACTAACATTGAACATCAAAAAGACAAAACTTATGATTTTTGGGACAAACCACATTCTTCCTAAATTTAAAGATATTTCAATATCTTATAATGGAGATATTATTGAACGAGTTGACTCTTTTAAATATCTTGGGGTCACATTTGATCCGCAATTAAACTGGAATGATCACAATGTTTCAAAACGTATTGGTGTCATCCGGCGTGTAAAATATTTTCTTCCGTCATATACACTTAAAATTTTAGCTAACGCTCTTGTTTTTCCCCTTTTTTATTATTGTTTTTGTGTATGGTCTAATTGTAATGTTCAAAATACTAATTGTTTACAAGTACTCATGAATAGATTAGGTAGAATTTTGCTTTCTGTTGATATTAAGACCTCAATTGATTTTATTTTAAATAACCTTGGCTGGAAAAGACTAAATGTACTCTGGAATGAAAAATGATTATTAATGGCTTTCAAGTGTTTAAAAGGGTGTGCTCCTCCATATTTGACCTCAAAATTGACTTTTAATAACACTACCCATTCTAAAGGCACACGAAGCCAAAGCCATAACAATTTAGTTGTCCCCACCTGGAACATTTGTCAAGGCAAAAAAACCTTTACTTATCGTTCATCTAAAAGCTGGAATGAACTTCCAAATGAATTAAAAATTAACTTTAAAGATTTTTCAATAACTTCATTCCAAAATACAATTAGTACTCAACATTTTTAACTGAATTTTTTGTTTTCTAAAACTGATTGCTATTTTTAATGTATATTACAATTACTCTTTGTCTTTATTTAATTTTATTATGTTTGTTATATTTTCAATTACTGTACCACTTTGGAAATCAGTGCACTAGTACTGAAAGTGCTTGCAGAATAAAGAAAGAAAGAATAAATAAATATTTAAATGTTTTACATACTAATGATATTAGGCTTAGGCCTAATAGCCTGGGTGCAGTACAAATTTTGCGGGAAAAAAGTATAGGAAAAATTTTTTTTGGTTTTTCTGATAGAGTATACCATATAGAATGTCAGAAAAAAAATCCCCATCCCAGGGTCTTGGGGAAAATTTTTTACGGCACTTTTAAATTTTGGCCTATATAACACACACAAATTCCTATTAACACACACAAATACCTATATATAGGGGATAGGGAAAACCAATTCACGTTTTTTTTTACTTGGAGTTGTGCTATGATGATTAAAATTAGCTGAGGCTTACTTTAATAACTACTTCTCATAGTAGTTGATAAATCGAGTCGATAACAATGACATCATCATGCCAGAATCCAATATGGCGTCCAATTTGGCGGGAAAAACAGGGTATTGCTAAACCCCGCAAACCTCCAAAAAACATAGCAAACCCCACCGAACCAACATAAAAGTGATTGAATCATGTAGTGTACAACCCACTGGGTATATCCATGTAAAAAAAAAAAATTTAATTTCTACTGTTAACTACTTATTTTTGGGGTAAAACATCATTTTTTGGTAAAAAATGATTGCTAAACCCTGCAAACCTCCAAAAAAGTATAGCAAACCCCACCGAACCAACATAATAAAAGTGATTGAATCATGTAGTGTACAACCCACTGGGTATATCCATGTAAAAAAAAAAATTAAATTTCTACTGTTAGCTACTTATTTTTGGGGTAAAACATCATTTTTTGGTAAAAAATGATTGCTAAACCCTGCAAACCTCCAAAAAAATATAGCAAACTCCACCGAAC
The DNA here is from genome assembly GCF_963402885.1 of Antedon bifida. NCBI lineage: Eukaryota > Metazoa > Echinodermata > Crinoidea > Comatulida > Antedonidae > Antedon > Antedon bifida. The sequence continues at coordinate 20,785,477 of NC_136228.1, read as the reverse complement.
CAACATAATAAAAGTGATTGAATCATGTAGTGTACAACCCACTGGGTATATCCATGTAAAAAAAATATTAAATTTCTACTGTTAACTACTTATTTTTGGGGTAAAACATCATTTTTTGGTCAAAAATGATTGCTAACCCTGCAAACCTCCAAAAAAATATAGCAAACCCCACCGAACCAACATAATAAAAGTGATTGACTCATGTAGTGTACGAGCCACTGGGTATATCCATGTAAAAAAAAATTAAATTTCTACTGTTAACTACTTATTTTTGGGGTAAAACATCATTTTTTGGTAAAAAAGATTGCTAATTTTTAACCAAAAAATGATGTTTTATCCCCAAAATAAGTAGTTAACAGTAGAAATTTAATATTTTATATACATGGATATACCCAGTGGGTCGTACACTCCATGATTCTATCACTTTTATGTTGGTTCGGTGGGGTTTGCTATGTTTTTTTGGAGGTTTGCGGGGGTTTGCAGGGTTTAGCAATACCCTGTTTTTCCCGCCAAATTTTTACGCCATACTGGATTCTGCCATGATGATGTCATCGTATCGACTTGATTCATCAACTACTATGAGAAGTAGTTATTAAAGTAAGCCTCTACTAATTTTAATCATTAAAACACAACTGCAAGTAACAAAAACCGTTAATTGATTTTCCCTATCCCCTATAATATAGGTATTTGTGTGTGTTAATAGGAATTTGTGTGTGTTATATAGGCCAAAATTTAAAAGTGCCGTAAAAAATTTTCCCCAAGACCCTGGGATGGGGATTTTTTTTCTGACATTCTATATGGTATACTCTATCAGAAAAACCAAAAAAAAATTTTCCTATACTTTTTTCCCGCAAATGTGTATATTAACTGTTCTGCACCCAGGCTATAACTAAGCTAGTAGTAGTAGGCCTATTTATATTATTATTTTATATTGCTGTTCAATAATGTTGATTTTTCTTCTACTAGAATAGGCCATAATAAATGTACTCGCTCCCCAAGTAATATTATTAGTATTAACCTTTTTGCCTTCACAACTGTAAATAGTTTTCTTTCTTTTATATTTTATTTTTGTTGTAAATATGTTTACTGAACCACTTTGGAAATCAGTACATTTGTATTGAAAGTGTATTTCAGTTTAAAGAAAGAACAAATAAATAAATATACTATTAAGCTTTAAAAAAATGAAAAGACTATTGATTGTACTATTTTATTTTACGGTATCACGCGGGGGATTGACGACAAACGACTCAGTAGTTATTACTTTGCCGATGACTTGGTCCTTTTGGCTCTGTCAGTGACTGGCTTACAAAGCCTAATTGGACTCTGTGAAGGGTTTGCTAGTGACCATGATATTACTTTTAATGAAAACAAATCCAAATGCTTGCTATTTTGCCCGAAAGTCCGCAACCTCAAAGGTGTTCCACATATTACCTTAAATGGGGCACCTCTAATCGTTGATAATTCAATAACCTATCTTGGTCACGTGATCAGTAATAATCTGAGTGATGAAAGTGACATCAAACGTCAATATCGATCTATTTGCATTAGGGCCAACTCTCTAAATAGAAAGTTTGGAAAATGTTCTACTAACACTAAATGTTATCTATTTAAGAGTTACTGTGTCAGCATGTACTGTTCAACCTTATGGTGTAGATATAATAAGAGCACTCTGAGATCACTGAAAGTATGTTATAACAATGCCTTACGTTTGCTGCTGAAGCAGCCTAAACATTGTAGTGCAAGCATGATGTTTGTCTTAAATGACGTCCCATCCTTTGATGAGTTCATTAGAAAATCTGTTTTTAGTTTTAAAAATCGTGTGAACGCAAGTAGTAATTCCTTGATCATGGCCATTAATCGCCACGTTCTTAATGTGTCAAGAATGCACATACAATGGAATGCTTTGTTGCATTGACTTTATATATTTACATATCTTTGTTTTTGTTCTATGAGCTGTTAGATTAAGATTTTTTTTTCTCTCTTTTGCTATGGATATAATATTATGTCACCATGATATTCCGAAATATAAAGATAAATGAAATGAAATGAAATTACTAGGCCTACTGTAACAACTCCCTGGCTGTAGTAATAACGATGGACAGCAAACGTAGGCTGACGTTCACCGAAACTGAAAAAATAAGCCTTGTAGAAGCTTTCTTCTTTAAAAAAGACATTTTGAACTCCAAATTTTCGTCGAGAGTTTCGTTGCATTCAAAGGCTGAGGCATGGAAAGAAGTTTTAATTAGCGTAAATGGGGAGGTCAATCGAACCGTCGACGAGATTTTTAAAAAATGGAAAAATTTATTGGCAGATGCGAAAAAAGATTTAAATCGTCAAAAAAATCCTCCTACTGGAGGGGGTCCACAATTTCATATGCCAAAATGTAGTGAGATGGTAATCAATGTCTACGGTGGAGAAGACTCCAGTTTGTTTGGAGTTGAAAGTTCAATCAATTTATCTACCACAAAACCCAATGCACCCACCTTAGCGTTTTGTACTTCACCGTTCTCATTCTAAGTGGTGGACATCTTTGAGAATATGGAAGCTATGTTGCAAACGTACATCAATGATATCGACGAATATATGTTGCGTGACTTTATTATACAAAAGTGCACTGCATCTGTTGTCAACAATCCCATGCCTATTGTAGATGTGATACAAGATTAGCGCAAACAAAATAAATTAAAATCAACAAGCAACCAAGGCAGTATAAAAATGAAATTTGCAATGATGATGGACCAATAGAAATCGAAACTAGACAGTTGGGCCATAGAATTTCACGATCAGAGAAAAGAAATATGGAAAATTGCAACGAATATCCATGGTGGAGGTAATCAGATCTATTAGATGCATTAGCTTGGTAAGTATTTAAATATTTATACATTGAATTAACAGTAATTACAGAATTCATTACTATCATGGACCTGACAACACATTATTAAAATATATAGAATCCTCATCCTTCATAACAGAATGTGGCCATACATCCACCTATGTTTGAAATGAAAATGGCACTTTTTTCTTTTGATATTTTTAAAGTTAAATTTTACAATCTGACAGGAATGGAAAAGTGAACTTTAGACCAATAATGTGATTTATTGAATTCTGTTTATTTTAATGTCTAGGGACATTTGTAATGTTTCTAAAGATGAAGAACGGGACGGAATACTTTCTGCCAAAGATTTGGCAAATCATCCAAACATGCGATACAATCTCTTTTTGATGAAATTGTAAAGTAAGACATTTTGTATAATAAGTATTTAGCAATATCGTATTGATTAAAACACAGTTAACAATTACAAACATTCATTTAATCCATCCTATACCTGGATGCAGATTTATAACTTATGAACTTTCACTTTTTAAATTTCTATTGTAGAGACAACTTAAACAACTCCAAATAAACGAACATGATTTATTATTTTTGGAGAACACAACTAATGTCGTAGAGGTATTAAGACTTATCAGAGTAAATATATAGAACTGTACTGTTACTATTTAGAAAATAAATGGACAAGTTGGCCTAATCATTAATTTGTTTGTTTAGAAAAAGATATTGATCTAGCAGTTCTTGATACGGTCCTCCATTATGATAATTGCTGTGAGGCAACTTAAAACAAATTCAGCTTTTAATGAGAAAGATCTCCTGAAACCTGGGTTGGTAGCTGAAGACCTCTATATGTATCTGGCCAAAGAAAAGAGAACTTCAATAATCAGGTTTGAGATCATTTTATTCAGAGTTTACAAAATTAAATAAACATTTTTATAAATTTCAGTTCAATAATCATGTCACTTCTTTGCAGGTTTTTTCTGATCAATACCAATTAGAGTACAATTCTGATACTTGACAGCAGTTGAATTTAAATGCTTTCACTGTCAACAGCTGGTAACATTAAAAATTAACTCTTATTTCAAACGTCCATGTATTTTTTGTTTAAAAAAAAATATTGTAAAGTAACTTGACCCACGATTTTCAGCTGTTTCCTGCATAAAGACATCATTAAGAAACAGATTGGCAGAAAAAACTTTTGCTCATTTTAGCATCGAAGGTGCAGATGGAGGTGGTGAATTTCAATCCAATTTCAAATATGGTCCCACCTTTTTAATTTGTACTTTCATCATTATTATTATTATGTGTTTTCAGGACAACAGAAAGATAAAGGCACTACAAGAGAGTGAAAGTTCTGGAAGGAACAAAAGAAGTGGATGAAACGGTTTACAATGGGCACATAAAGGCACAATTACGGGATGCCGTAGGGGCGACAAACCCCGTGCAGCAGGCTTGTAAATTATTGCTGCTATAACTTTTTACAAAGAATAAAATTATATCCTGCTCAGTGACCGAGAAAAAAACTAATAAATGCACAGGTCAGCCACGCCCACCACTAAATCCTGAATGGATATCATTCAGACAACAATAGTTTGCAACAGAAAGGACATAATTGAAAAGGTGCAGAACATAATGAAGGTCCTAAGGAAAAAAAGGACTACCGTATATAAATGAAGTGAAATGCATGTTGTAATAAATCGTTATTGTATTGATATGAAAGTTAAATATTTGTTTCAACTTTCTTTGGTAGTTTTTGAAATTATACTTTATTAAGCATATTAATATAATATTTAATAAAGTTCATGAATTAATATTGAATATTGTTCATGAACTAATATTGTTCATGAATATTGAATAGAGTTCATGAATATTGAATAATGTTCATGAAATAAAATTCAATAAAGTTCATGAATAATACTGAATGCATTTATGCATTTATAATTCATGAATTAAAGTTGAATAAAGTTCATGACCTAAAATTAATAATGAATACAGTTCATGTGTTTAGATTGAATAAGCAACACCAGAGCATTGTTGAATAACATTCATAAAATGTTCATGAATATTTAATGAATTGGGCTATTTAATATTCATAAAAGTTCAAGAATAGTTCATGAATAAATCATAAACGTTTCGCAGGGGATTGCAGTCAATAAATGCACTGTGGTTCTGGTAACAAACGCCGGTACATTGACATAACAAGTATTGTGAAGACAATGGAGAATAAACAGCAGTTCCAGGTCAGCATGCCTTCACAGGCTGTGATTTTACAACCGCTTTTTAGAAAGGGCAAAACAAAACCCTATGACATCTGTCCTCCAGATAAAAGCCAAACCGTCAGATAGCAGAGTTTATATGCTGCTTAAATTTATAGACAAAATTAAAAAATTGGATATCAACATTGAATAGTTGATAAAAACATAGAATAGTTGCCTCATTCCAACTTGTAACAAATTTAATGAACAAAAAATGGGTGGAAAGACCCGAAAAAAAGCGTGGGGTGGGAATTATTTCCTATCAGGAAAAAAATATCTCTCAAGTTGAGTATTTTCCAGCATTTTAATAAATTAAATTCCCCAGCCCTTCCTCAGATTCCTAGTTCATTTAGCACCTTGGGTCCCACCTTAACCAACTTTCAATGTGGTATTTGTAATTCTGTCTGTCACTGTCTTGTTGTTACACTCTTTATTTATTCTTTGTTTCAAGCCAACAGTGTAAAACACCAGTAACACTAACAGGTTGAAAATAAAATAATTAAACTATAAAATATAAGCCAATATAAATATATACAAAAATGTAAAGATTATTTAAATAATTTCATTAATAATACATTTAAATTGAGAGAAATTACAGTTAAAGATATCTAAAGAATTATTTTTTAAAAGACATGAATTGTACAATGACGAGAGTCTACAGAAAATACCATTTTTACAAACATTGACACAAGAATATTTAACAAGAACGTTGTAATCATGTTGTGTGTAAGAATTGTGCCTTTGTTCAACGACGGTGTCCTGTCTGTAATTCATCAGTTTATTTTCAATTATTGAAGTTCAATCTATTTTTGCAGAATGTTATTTGTCAATCAATGTCTTGCGTAACAGTTGTAAAACTATAGTTCAATGTAAAAATATACACCATGTCTGTCTATCATCAGACCATTGCTATCTAGCAACTCCCACATACAGAAAGAACAAATACAACTAGATCAAGTTACTGAAATATTGCAACACCCTCTAAATGAACCAGTGACGCCACTAATGGAGGAAATTGGCCATCACATAATTAATGTGAAATTGTCGCAATCTGCAGAAAGATCAACGAAATTCTGTGCCAAAGGAACGGTAAATAAACAATACAATAGATGGAAATAATAAATTAAAAACAAACAATTTATTAACTACATAACACAACACAGTAAAATATAATCAATTAAATACTGGCCTTACGACACTGTCCGATTCAATTGTACATTCAATGATTGTTCTTTCTCACTTCAGACAATACAAACAGTTGCCATTCCTATCCCACAGAGAGACTCAACACAAGCTGGAAAGACAACATTGAGAAACCACACCGCAGTTGTAGATGCGGTGCGAAACACAATGATAATAGTAGTAGGAGGAGGTGAGCCAAAGGCCCAGCAGGTGAATGAAATCCACCACATGCCATTAGAACTGAGGCAGATCCTGAAAACTCCTATAGCCCTTGGGAAATCTTCTGTCACTGAAGTCAAATCTAGGAATAACCTGGAAAAGAAACAGAGAGTTAAGCAGTAAGTGTGAAATGTCCGGTCTGTGAATAATCTGTCGGCCAGTAGTCTGTCACCACAACCACACACCGAAATTGACCGGCATACCCCCACAGAAAACTATTTTTACTCAATTACACCAAAAAAAAAACCCCCAAACTTTGAAAAACAGATGAATTTAGCAAAAATGTCTGGCGGTGAAAGTGTTAAAATATGATCATTGCAAAATGAAAATAATTTTGTAGTAGAATTCATTAATATACCGTTAGGCCTTCATAATCCAATTGATGCAGTGCAAGCTAAATAGGCAATTAATGCAAATATTCTTAGTAGGCCTAATCATGTAGGCATATAGGCCTAATAGCCTATATAAATGCTAGATTAGCTATTTCTACAATTTCTATTTTTTTTACTAAAAGTTGGTTGGCATATAATGCAAACTTGACAATGAATATGACTGTCTGTTTAGTTCTAGTTCTGCAGTTGGATGTAAAAGACAACGTGAAAAAGCAAGGATGTTCAGGTTCCCATCGGAAAAGTTGGGAGTCCAAAAATGGCATGCTTCCAACAATGATCGGCTGTGTAAAAGGTAGAGACACATACTGTATCAAGAAGGGATTAAACTATAATGCCATCATCTCAGAGAATAAGACATGTTGTTAATACATTATAGTAATAATTCACTCATTGTTAATGACATAGTAATAGCAGATCCAACATTTTTATTATTTTATTATTTATCTATTGTTTTAATGAAATTTATGTCGAATGGAGGGCATTTTGTAAGAAATACTGTAGTATGATGGAGCAATATTCTATTAATAATGTACGCTTATTAAACATTACATTACAGGCACATTTTGAAGAGAAAAAACTAATGAAAAATGCAATTCTCACTATTTTTGATCGAAAACACCGAAGCACAGAAAGCCCCCAAAACAGTATCTGTGCTTTGATCACACATACTGTCCATCACTATCAAAAAGGTAAATTGCCGACAATGTATTCTCATCAATTACTGTAATTAAGGCATCTTGGTATACAGTAAGTCTGAAGAAACTTCATGGTTGAACACCCTGATCAAACAATCATTTTCAGTATTAGTGTGGCTTCGAAAGAAGGTGCTAAAGCTCAAAACTCATTTAATCCCAAGGCCAATCCAAAAGTAAAATATTGATTTTTTTTAAATCACTTGTTATTGTTATTTTCAGTCCCATCATAAGTTGATGGGATTGGAGGTGTTTTGGATTTGGCCCTACTTTATAACATTTATTTTGTGCTTTTATAGGAAAAAGACATGAACACCGGCTTGTGGGCCACACAGGATGTTCTAAGCCAGCCTAGTGTTGCTACAGAAGCCTAACATTGAAAAAGTTCATAGGAAACCATGTTCACAAATGCTGCAAGGTACATTAGGTATTACTGTATTTTAAAGTTTCCCTTTTTCCATTATCATTATTTTATTATTCAATTCAATTCAAAGAACATTTATTATCGCCCAAAAGACAAAAAGTAACAAAAAACAACAATGGTAAGAGATAATAAAGAAAATGGACGATGGCAGATCCCAGAAAGATGTTAATCTTGAACAATAAATAAAAGAATGGAAGAATACCAAAGAAATTAGAATCTTCCAATTCGATGACTCTAAAGGTATGTATATTAAAGAAATATACAACTAAATTTGAATTACAGTACTGTATATTAAGTTCACTATATTATAAAACATTACATTTCAAACTACAATGGCACTCTGAGAGTGCATACCTTCGCCTACTGTAAAAATCTCCTACATAAGATTCCACCGGAAAAACAAAATAAAAATTTGTTTGTGTTCATTGCTGTGTCTGCTTAGGCTAATTTCACTACAACCATGTGTATGCGAATTCAGTGTATGGTAATGTAACCAACCTTTCAACTAGCAATAGTTTCAATAGACTAACATTTAACAATACAACAGCAACACCAAAAACAAATGGGTCAATTTGAAAAAGGTTTTTTAAAAACAATGGTATTAAAAAACCTGTACATTAAATCAAAGTACAGTATGTTTTAAAATTACAAATCACAAACTATAACTCTTGCCTCTTGTACAAAAAAGTTTTTTGACATCAACGATGGAATATCATAATTAGGTAATACTATTACAAGGAAAAGACTTGAGAAGTATGAAGAAAATATTGACCAAGTATGTTTAAGTTTAAGTCAGCCAAATTATGTTAATCTATCTACTGAATATATAACAAATTAAATGTGCACAAAATTTAAAAAAACAAATTTAGTCAGAACAACAATGTTTTGTTCCATTGAAGCAATGTCCCACACAGCACACTCCATAAGTACAGCATGCCTGCTTTCATTAGTGGCTTTCATTTCTGTCTGCTTTCTACTGGCAGTAAGATATCTGGTAAACATCTTTGTTTTTTTGTTGTCTGCTTCCATCTACCTCCCATCCTCTTCTAGCAGATTTATAAATGAAGGTATTTTGATCATTCCAGCCACAAATATTTTACTGTACATTTACTGTACACTGGAGGTATTTTGATGTTTCCATATAATGAGTGTTTGTTACATTTTCCATTGGTGTAGAAACTGTTTACATTTTGCCAATCTCTTTCAAGTCTTTTCAATAAAACCATAAGCGTTTGTGTATTACATCTAACAATCTAGCTTGTTTTGTTTTCATTGAGTAGACTGTACATTTGATAAAATAAAACAGTTATTCCTGACAATCCATACTTAAATATAAACTCTTCTATATTTCATACAAAATCTATTGCAGTGTTAACAGAAGTTGCGTCCATATCATCTTCAATTTAATAGTGTGATGTGCAAGCTCAGTTCCGTTAGAAAAGCTTTGTCTTTTTTATTTGCAAAAATACTTTACTGACACATGAATTAATTCTGGCATGATCTTTAGTACAAGAGAAATCGTCATTTGTTGTAGGTGTATTCTGGACAGATTCCTGGTTTGGTCATCCTGCACGACAATAGAAATTTTACAATTTCAATCAACAGTCTACTTGAGAAAGCGAACTGAACGTCGTTTTAATTACCAATTTTAGTACTTTTAATCCATTGGCAGAATGCCACTGTATGTAATGTAGCTGCATGAAAGAAGACATGTCATGTACATCTGGAATGTGCTGTCGACACTACTTCATTTATCATGTGAAGATGAACCATATTATAAAGACAAATTCACAACATTATCATTTTGTGCCTATAAATGCAAAATACTATACCAGTTTAATAACAAATTGTTTACAATAGATATTTTGAAATAGAGAAATAAATCAAATAAGAGGCTTTATATTCTGTTTCAAATATATGATATGGAAGAGATTTTAGTAGAAATTTCCCCAGTATTAAAATGTTCACAATAAAAAAATAACTAAGCTGTGTTCAATTAATCAAGGAAAATGGAGTACCAAAAGGTATGCAGACCAAAAAAGTTGCACATCCAAGTAGGATTGAAGCAAAATCATAAGAAGCCTGGCTTAGCGTGAGCCTTGGCTACCCCACGAATCATGGGCATAGTTTAATAGGATTAGCCCTGATGTGTAATGTTAACTCTGGTTTATTGGTCTATGTAAACTTGTCATTGAAACTTTTAAGACACGCCTACTTAAGTATCAATAGAATAATTAGCTTTCAGTGACCGTATTAAGGTTGCATGCAGCTTGGTCAAATTTCGCTGGGTTTTTTTCATTTTGTATCAGGATTAAATGCATGGTACAGCATTATATTATTATAATGCTATATAGAATATAGTATTTATAATTTCTATATATAATAAATTTATAATACACGATGCATACTGGTCACCTTGGATGGCCAGTAGGCAATATACCATATATTGAAGCGGAAAAATATATACCTAGAGATTAAACCATTGTTGCAATTTTTAGGTATTTGGAATCGTAAAGAAAAACATATATGAACTGCAAGATTTTTTTATTAAAAAAGACGTAACAGCGTTAACAAACCAGAGAATTGAAGTTGAATCAAACATAGTTGACAATCTTGATAGAGTACCAGGAGATGGTGGTTATTTGGAGCCCAGAAGCCCAGCACAAAGGAAGTCTGTTCAAACACTTAATAAATAAGAGAATAAATGAACACCGAATACGAATTAAACAAGATGCTAACAAAGTTCATGGTGGCAATAAAGATGATCTAATTCTTGGATTTGTTTGGTAAGTACTGCTTGAATCTCTATTTAAATAATATTGTCGAAACTTGTTTTTAATGAATACTGTTAAAAATGTTTCTATTTTTTTTCCCAGGGATTTGTCACGACCTACAAAAGATAACGATGATGAAGATTTGCCCATCTGGATAAAGTGTTTCTTCAAAATACCAGACTAAACATTTTGGCAAATTTAAGCCTTATACAGATCCAAATTAGCAATTGAAGTGATGGTACCTATCTCTATGTTAACAGTGAAAACTCATGAGTTAGATTTCGCCATGCACTTGTGACGTCATTTACGGCGACGGCTGTATGGCGAGCGTGTGCGGCGATATCCTAAATCTTGTGATTGTTGTGAAATCATATAGGTGGATTGTTCAATTACCTTAAACTCCAAGCTCATCAACCACAAGATAAGGAGCAATTTGGTCTTACTAGTGTAAAGAGATGCATGAAATATGACCTTGCTGGGTACATTTTTTAGTAAAAACACATTGTCCTAACAGTTGATGAAGCCCTATACCCAAAGCTGATGGAGCTTAAGTGGTCTATTCCAGAATACAAGGAAATACTCATACCTCGTCTTGGTGAACTATACATCTATGAATTTCCTTCGAGTAATTGGAAAACATATGGAAGATATGTGGATCACAGGTGGCATCAGTACCAATGCAGCACAACATTACATGTCATGGCAGGCAAAGATTAGATTAGAATTCACAAAATAACATTACAAGCTTTGTGTCAGCTTCTACTTCCTCAGCTGTACATGTGTTTAGAAGAGAACAATAAAGAGTTGAATAAGCAGTGTAACTGCAGATATAGTCACTAGTAATGCCCCAGCAAGTTTATAGTGAACTATTGGGAAGTCAGTTCTTAGTTCTACTAGTTAGTTGTAGCTGTGCACCCAGTAAGGGCAGATCATTTTTTGTTACCAGCATTTACCATTTTATTTACCTGGAATTTACTTACACTCAGTGAATGGATTTAAATTTATGTTGCTTTGGATTTATATTTATGTTGCTTTACATTTGGATTGCCAGTATTCATAAGGACGATTCGATTACAATCATTCTGTTATACATAAAGAAGATTCAATTACAATCATTCTGTGTATCCTTTATTTATGTTCTGCGTAAACAAACTGTTCGCCAGCCAGTTACTCACCTAATTGTAGTCGCAATTAAAAGCAGATCACTCAACAATCCAAACAATTTGATCTCGAAGAGCTACTCCAAACATATTTTCTAAAAACTTCATGCAACACATGGAATCATTTGCCGACAAACTGAAAAGTAACAATCCAATTGCACAGTTTTGGTGGCAATACATGGATATGGTGGGCATTCTGTTGATGTTTGTTAGCACAGCGTGATGGTCTATGGGACCTCCACAAGTATGCATTCAGGAGAATGTTACTTTTCTTTTTCAGATATGACCACACAAATTATGCTCTGTACAAAGAATTGAAAGGTATTGCCTGAATATATAAATCACATTATTATTTTCGAAATTAAATTGATTGCACATACGGTAATCTATCGCTCCACATAACATTGCATTCTTTTAATAGGACAACGAAATTTGTCAGATATCGAGGTAGGTGAAATGGTCATGCCAAAATCTGCAAATGCAAAGGAAACCGACATCGCATTTGTTCGTGTGAACAATATACACGATTGATAATTTATGGGAACACCAATTTTTCCATAATGAAGCATGGGTTAAAATAGGTGTAAGTACATTAAATTATTGTTTTTTTTTTAAAGTAAAATAATATACGAAAAAGAAATCATAATTCAAATCATTTGTTAGTGTTAATCATTTCTGGCGTAACAATTAATGAACGCTTACAATAACGAATTATACACTGGTTGTTCTGCAATACTGTAGGGTGATAAAGGCGGTCCATCAACGAAATTAGTGGCACAGATTGTGAACGTAAAGAAACCAAACTCTGCAACAACAACTGAAATATTTCCATGTACAATGCATTTGACAACTACAGTACTCCAACATGAAAGCTATGTTTGGTGTGTATACTGAACAGTTCGTTCATTTGCAGAATGAGTCAACACTATAGATAGGGGGATGTCAAAAACCGGTCAGAGTATTTCTCTTCAAAGATTATGAGTGGCTCACGAAGATCCTGGGCCACCTCGGACCGGTATCTACCTTCCCCCGTCTGTGGTGTTATATCCATCGTGACGACTTGTACAGGCCTGCAAATGAACGAACCATTTGTCCACATTCACCAATGGCAAAATCTGAAGATGTCAACTGGTGTGAAAACGCCTTGTGGTATGCTGAAGAAAAAACACCAGGACAAATGGCAACAGACCTCACAAACTGCAAAGAAGATAAAAGAAATAAAGGAGACAGCAAGAAAAACAGCAAGTTCCACCACTCAATCTTCGAGGCACCAATACTGCCAATTGGAAGTGACATGGTGCATGTAGTGCCACCAGTACTACATATCATATTAGGTCTCACGGTTCGTTTTTTTAAGCAAATCGAGGACATAGCGAGAAAAGCAGATGGAAGTGAAAATGTCGAAGAGAACCCGATGTTCGTTGAATGGAACATGGAAAAGATAAAGGAAATAGAAGAGAAGACGGAAGTATCGAGCCGACTTAAGATATCAAGTTTCGCTTCTGGAAAGATTTCGAAAGTGTATGAATGGTCAACGTGGAAATGGTCTTTTTGGACAAATGTGCCCTAGCCACTTGTGCCCTCGCAAGGCATAAAGTAGAAGGAGTAGTGGCTGGGGACATTTCCTGGATTACATGCAACAGCTGTGATGAGGAGTTAGAGGAGGATAGGAAATTGTTTCATGTAGATTGTGTGGGCTTGAAGGGTGAGGACTATGTGAATATGGAATTCCATTGTCCTCAATGTAGAAAGCAGCTTGAAACACCTGCTGATATTATGGAATGGCAAACTAATAGAGTAGAAAGTTGTAAGGAAAGTGTAGAAAAGATGGAAAAGGAGAAGAATATAGCAGAGAAGGAATTGGCGGAAGTTTATGAAGGAGTTAAAGGGATAATTGGTCCCAGAGAAAGGCTGTTGAATTCCATTCTAAATGACAAGCTGCATGTCAAAAAACAAGCATATCACTCGTAATGTTTTGTAGGGAATCACTGCAAGAAGATTTTGAGTAATTCAGCGAGAGTCCTAGCATGTTTAAAGGGACTACCAGATCACCAGAGGTATGTTGATTTGTTCGGTACGTTGGACCATATTTTTTCCTTCACAAGTGCAACATTTTTATGCGACAACGATGTGGAAGATGTTCGCCAAAGCTGTTGGGCATTGGGAATTTTCTTTTGTAGCATCATTCCTGAGCAGAACATTCTGCCCAAACTCCACATCCTAATAGCCCATGTTCCTGAATGTGCACTTGTGTTTAGGACTTTAGGTCTGTTGTCAGAACACGGCATCAAGTCCCTCCACGCTCAAGTCAATTAATGCAGATGCCAGGCAATATGCACAAGTTTGTGATAATGTAGAAAGGTTAAGGTTGGTTTTTAATCTCCGTAGTCAGAAAGCACTTGTTGGCACTGAAGGGTTGAATACGGAGAGAAGAAAGTACCAATGTGGTGGATAGTTTTCGACATCAGGTGACCGTAAAAAATATTGCACGACATGTGGCGAGCTTCAACCTTTGTAAATAGTTATGTAGTCCCGAAACCTCGACATAGAAATACCGGGTTGGTGTCCGGAGGTGGATAGTTTTACCAAAACAAAAAAACAGTTATAGAGAAAGTACAGTCCTGTCTTCATACATTATTTGTAATTGGTTTTTTTTGTTTGGTTTTGTACTGAATATATAAATCATGGCCCCGAATCCTCGACTCAGAAATACCGGTTTGGTTGTCCAGCGGGGGATAGTTTCACCAAAAAAACAAAAACAAAAAAATACAAGATACAAGATAACTTTATTGTCAAAATTGCTAACAATTTCGAGATATGTTTTGTACCTGAGTAGAATAAATAATATGATGTGATAACAATAAAAATAAATACAAATGATACAAGTGACTATCTTGAAAAGTTTTTGTTAAATAAATTGCATGCTATGTACATTGGTGAAAATCTGAAACGGTTTGTGGATATTTTTTTCTGTGTCAGTCTAACCCTTCTTGATCTACTTATAATGATGTCTGAATGTAATGGGTGTGATGGGTCTTGCATAATTGTGTCAAATTTTTGAAGTATGAATGTATTAAACATTTCATCTAAAGGTTTCACTTCTACACCGATAACTCTGCTGGCCTTATTTACTAATCTCTGAATTTGACTTTTACTGTTTACATTGGTATGAGAAAACCAAACAATAATACAATAAGAAATGATTGATTGAACAACAGAGGAATAATAATAATAACATTGTGTATATATAAAGAAAGCACAGGCATGTTTATTTTAAAATAGTCTTTATTATAAGTTTAATTTTACTGTACACTTTGTTTTTGTATAAAATAATGTCATTCTAGCCATTTAATTCAACCCCTAGATGTTGCCGTGTATAAATCCGTAAAAGCCTCTTGGTACAAGTCTGTACGAAATTTCATGGTGGACCAACATGGGCAATCTTTCAACAAACAATCTTTTTCTTCTGTTTTTTCTGTGGGTTGGACAGACGGTGCGAAAGCTCAAAACGCTATCTCGGGCTTCAAAAAGTGTGGTCTATACTCATTCAAAAGTGTTGTCTATACCCATTCAATGCAAATGTCATCAATAGGAATCGATTAGTACCATCAATGGTATACGTCCGGGAACCAGAACCACAGACTGCAACAACACCAGCACCAGTAGCTTCAATGACCACACCACTAAAAGCTGCAGCTATACCAACATCAACAGTCACCAGACCGAATGCATCTGCATCATAATCATCCGGTCAGGAAGCTGCATTGGAGGCCCTTCAAGCTGCAATGGGTGATGATAGTCCAACTCTATAAACGTCGGTTTCAAGAAGGTTACGACCTCCAGGAGCATCCCATGTATTTGGCATGGATTAAATTAAAATGTGCACCTAATCCTCCGGTAGTAGTGTCATCTTTGATACCGCGAATAAATCATATACAATCACCGATCAGCCATCTAAATCATCCTATGATTCGCCAACCCCAAGAGAATTATGCAAAACGCCGGAGAAACAAAAAGCGTCTTCCGAATGTAATTTCTGGTTTGGCATACAGGACGATGTTGCAAGAAAAGGAGCAGAAAAAGAAAGATAAGGATGCTGCCAAAGAAGAAAGAAAATGAAAACGTGAAGAAAGGCGCGAAGAAAAGGAAAAAATCAAGAAAGCGAGAGAAGAAATAAATGAAGACATATGTTCAAAGTGTAAGGGCACTTGGTAAGTATGATGTGTTGGCTGCCAGAGGCGCTTGACAGTGTTACTCCCATTCTGCTTTTAAAATCTTGCTTTTTGGGTTTTAAGTACACATTTTGAGAGTGATTTTACTACCAATATTGTTATCAGCACTTGCAACTATTGTATTGTATATTCTTTTTTCTTATTTTTATCAGCTAAACTGGATTTAGAAAAGATTTTTTATAGCTTATAGCTAGGCCCTATCTAGCTGTGTGCATGCTATTGTCTTAGCAGTGTTCAGTGAAGCAAAGCCTATTGTTGCCTAAGAACTTTGGGACAGCATAGCACAGAAGATTTGTTTACAGGGCCTAGAGTCGGTGTATGTGTGATATTATTATTATAATCTACCATTGCTGCGAGTAAACTATGTTGACCTATAACTATAGCTACTCAAAGCTACTTAACCTGAGACAATATGCTGGAAAAATTACTACTGCGGTTGGAAGTGTTTTGAAAGACTTGGGAATTTTCCATTATAGAGGTACCCGTGGTGGACGCAAGTCAAAATTTCACACAAAGAGTAATAAAGATATAGATTCTAAAAACCTTTCAAACATAAACAAGAAAGTACAAGAAGCAGTTAGGAAACAAAAGCCTGCAAAATATTGGCGAGCAGGACAGATTAATGTTAATACCTGCTCAGATGACTTCTTACTACATGAAACCCTCATTCAAATTAAAGCAGCAAACCTTGACATCGTGTGTATGCAGGAAGTGAGACGGATTGGTACCGGTGCAATCTCACATGAGGGCTACAATGTATACTGGACTGGACTGAAAATCAAAAAGATGTATGGAGTTGCTATTGCCATCAAACAGTCACCCCATATCAAAGTGTCTAATGTTTATTATGTATATGAACGTCTAATGGCAATAGACGTCACAATAAAAAATTGTAAATTAAGAATTGTGTCTGCGTACTCTCCTACGGAATCCGGTTCAGAATCATCAAAGGATATTTTCTATGCAAAACTCTCCAAAGTAACAAGAGTCGAGAACAACACAAAACTCTTACTGATGGGAGACTTTAATGCAACATCAACAATAACAACCAGAAAATCACTCTTTGATGGAAACCTACATAGATTTCAAGACACAGATGACATTAGTAACGACAATGGCACAAGACTCATCAACTACTGCTCTGACTTCAAGCTATGCATACTGAACACCTGGTTTGACCATTCAAACGTTCATCGGATCACTTGGCATAGCAACGATGGTGTTACAAAGAAAACACTAGATTACAACATATGTGATCACTGGTTGAGGAAGTATGTTACTGACACAAGAGTCTATAACAACTATTATCTTTCGTCTGATCATAGAATCCTTGTGAGTAATATGACAACACCAGCCAACAAAGCAGCCAGGTGGAAGAAGCATAAAAAGAAAAAACAGAGCAAAAGAGCCAACATGAGTAAACTTAAAGATCGAGAAGTAAGAAATAATGTTAAAACAAAGATAGAAGAAGAAATTAATAAAATTACTTCTCCTGAAAAGACAACAACCACTACATCAACTGAGCGCTATACAACACTTATGACAGTGCTAAATAAGGCAGTTGAAGAAGTCCCGAAGAAAACAAGAAACCAAAATGCTCATCCCTGGGATGGTGATGAAAGACTACAACAGCTTATAAAAGAAAGAAAGAATATTAACAAAAGCACAGTTACCTACAAAGAAGAGGAGATCAAGACTATGCAGAAAGCAATTAAGATAAGGGTTAAGGAACTACGGAATGAATATTTGTATGAAGAAGCAAGCAAGTTAAATGAAGCCCACCAAAATAGAAAAATATTTGATTTATGGAGAAAAGCTAAGGAGCACGGTGATGTTATAAGAAAAGCACCAAAGCCTATAAAATGTCCTGGATTACGTGAACACTTTAAAGATCACTTTAATCCAGACCAATCTAGCCTTAAAATCCCAGATGAAATTAGCACACCTCCAGAATATATTATCAACCTGAGACAACCAGAATTTGAGATAGACAATGAACCTCCGTCCAAGAAAGAAATTATTGATGCAATCGGACATCTAAAAGGTCGCAAAGCTACCCTAGATGTCGCTTCTGAAATGTTGCAAGTCGCCACAGAGAACCCAGTATTCGTCGACCATGTACATAGACTGTTTGAGGAAATTTGGAGAACGAAAGAAGTACCAAGTGATTGGGGACTGTCCAAATTAACAACCATTTGGAAAAAAAAAGGCAGTCCACTTGATCCATCAATGTATAGAGGAATATCGATTGGGTCTACATTTTCAAAGATACTTATGGCTATCATTCTTTCACGTTTTTCCATCTTTTATGAAAGTCAACTTCTACGCACACAGTTTGGATTCAGGTCCAACAGAGGGTGCAATGATGCTATATATGTAATCAAGCAGATCCAGGAAATTGCGTATCGCTCAAATCGCAAACTCTATACATGCTTCATTGATTTAACAGCAGCATTCGACCATGTGAATCGTAATCTTCTTTTCCTAAGCGTTCGTAATAGGTTTCACTTAAACCAGTCTACTACTATGATTGACATTATACAATCACTGTACAGCTCAACGAAAGCATACCTTGCTGACGACGATCCGAGTGATGATAAGTTCGAAACATCTTCTGGGGTGCGACAGGGTGGTATTGAGAGTACCAGCATGTTTAACCAATATTTTGATTACGTTATTAGAGTGTTCAAACAACGCTGTAAAGATGCTAGTTTGGATGGCCTAATGATACAATACCTAATTCCTATTGAAGCTACAAATCGTGCTCAAAGACGTAAAGCACCATCAAAGGGCATCTATGACGACTTTGAAAGTGGCTATGCTGATGACTTTGCTGTAAGCTCCTGGTCACAAGAAGAACTGCAAACCATTGTGAACATCTTGAATAAAGTTTGTCTGGAATTTGGTCTAAGAATTAGTGCCCCCAAAACAGAAACCATTATATGGAACTGGAAAGAGGAAGTTGAAGAATACCCAAGATGCATCATACAAATTGGCGGCGTACACATTAACAACGTAACACACTTTAGATACCTTGGTGTATGGGCTACCTACAATGATGTTCATATTGGAGATCAAGAAGTAAAATACAGAATCAATTCAGCCAAAGGAGCATTTGCAGAGAATAGAGCATTGCTTACCAACAGAACGATCCACTTACAAACAAGAATGATGTTTCTTAATGGTCTAGTTAGGAGTAGACTCACCTATGGTTGCCATGCTTGGAGGGCAACAGGAAGTGAAATGTCCAAACTTAGCACAACATACAAAACCTTCCTAAGAAGAATGCTAGTGAATGGCTTTCAAAGAGTCTGCCCACCAAACCATGTAGACATATCCTCAGATGAAGAAACAGATGAAAACTATATAGACTGGCGTTACGTTATTGATAATGACGATCTCTACAAAATTACTGGCTGTCAACCGCTAGAAGAATATGTCTACAAGCAACAATTCAACTGGATCGGACATGTAATTAGAAAAGAAAATGAAGATCCTACAAAAATTCTTACTTTTCACACAACCCAAAGTAAACGAAGAGGTCGGAAGATACCATCAATACTTGATAGAGTTGTACAACAAAGTCAACTTACTAGATGCAACTTCATTAGAGCCTGCTTCAACAGAAATTTATAATTCCCAGCAATGTTTTAACTGTATATATGAACTGTTTATAAGTTGTTTTGAGACTGTGTAATTTGGTAGTAGTCACTCTCATACTGTAGGCCTACATTTAAAAGTAACACATCCAAATGCCAACTTTAAGTCAATGGCTACCAGATGTCTCTGTGAGACGGTTATTTGAACCAGTACCAGTACCAGTACATACGATGAAAACCCAGAAAACTGGATTGGTTGTGAGGGGTGCAGTAGATGGTATCATCGTCAGTGCACCGACATAATGGATATAGGGAATATGTCAACAGATGCCATCAACGACTTAGACTGGCTCTGCGAACAATGTTTATAGGCTCAATTCATGAATCAATAATTTATGTTAGGCTATACTATAAAATAATTTGGCATTTTTTTACATTTAGAAGATAAGATTTAATTCAATTCACTGCATAACATCTTTATAATTATTTTCATCTGTCATAAATTCGGATTACAAAGTATAAAATATTTTACTTATTTATTTACTGTGATAATGTGGTGCTAGAATTATGAAATTATTAAATATGTGAATAATATTTTCAATAATAAACAATATTAAATTATTGATGATATATACTGTTACTGTAGGCGTCTGGTTTGACGATTAAATAACAGTACTACGGTAATGTGTGATAGAATCTACTTCTTTTTGTTCTCATTGATTCATATTTCCATTTATTTATTCATTCAAATCTCATCTGCAAAATAAGATCATAATCCTCTGTATTGTTTTAAAAAAATGATATGTGTATTAAAAAATAAATATCAATGATATTTTTAATATCACACTGAATTATTTTTGTATACTCCTGAGTTTTATTTAATTTTTAATAAAATTAAAATGTTTGTAAAGACTGAAATAAAAGCATTTAAAATATAAAAGTGAAAACTGTTTTGCAGAATTAAATGCTACACAAACATTGGACCTTAAACTCCTTTTAAGACTACCTATGGGGAAATTCAGAGAGCTCCATACTTACTTGAGAAACCATGGTTTAAAAATAATGGTGAGTGACCGGCAGATTTTCAGAGAAATGAATGATTGCCGAAACTGTCAAAGCTGGAGAATTCCCAATGTACAAAACTGCCAATGCAACATCAGAATCTCCAGTCCCTTATGTAAGAGTTGAATCCAACATCAGCAGCTACCTATAAGATGTATTGCACATGCATGATGAAAACTTAAATACATGGAACCATGAGTGCTTCCACCATGAAGCATGGCTAAAAATAGGTGTAAGTATATTAATTACAACTTTTCCTCTGAAGTTATTTGTAAAAACCAAAAAATTATTATAAGCGAGCTCACAGAACGTTTCGTCCCGTCCTCAAGTGGTGTTTCATCGTCTAGCATTGTTTATCCTATGATGACGATGAGAAATTTTGGTTCATGGAAAAAACGATAATGGTAATAATTTCTTGTAATAACTCATCTGAAGTGGCTAGAGAGAGGCTTACATCCAGACCAAAAGTCAATACTGGGTCTATACCCAGGGATATGCCTCTTTGTGAAATCAGACATAAAATAGGGGTGGATTAGATCCGAAGTGGGATAGCTTTTATAACCGTTATTACTGAGCCCATCACCAGGGGGAAATTCATTCTATTTTATTATACACCTTGTTTATTATTATTTATTGAGGGTGACCCAAAACAGCAAATGTCCTTCAATGTATTTTAAATATAGACATGTCATTTATGTTACAGGGGGATAAGGGTGGACCATCCACAAAGTTAGTTGCTCAAATAGTCAATGTCTCCAAACCTAATTCTGCAACAACAACAGAAGTACTTGCAATGTACGAAGCATATGACAATTACACCAATATGGAGATGGTTTTTGGCCGCTACCGAGAGGAGTTCAGTCAACTAAAACATCAGAAACAACACTACAGATAGGGGGACAAGATAAACCGGCCCAAGTTTTTCTCTTCAGAGACTACGAATGGCTTACTAAGACCATGGGCCACCTTGGACCAGTAGCTACCTTCCCCTGTCTGTGGTGTTATATACACAGAAAGGACTGTTACACACCAGCCAACATTATACACATACAACCACATTCGCCTATTGTGCATGAAGATGTCAAGTGGGTTAAAAATAAAGATTGGCCAGAAGAAGGAACACCTGGAGACATGATGAAAGATTTAACAGAATGTGAGAACGACAGCAGGAATGGTGGTAATGACACCAAAAAGAACAGCAAATACCACCATTCGATTTTTGCTGCCCCAATTCTCCCCATGCATGTTGTAACCCCAACATTAAACATAATGTTAGGGTTAATTGTGCGATTTTATAAGCAGGTAGAGGACATTGCCTGTGATGCAGACAACAAAAGCAAAATCATCAAAGATGCAAATTTAGAAAAGGAATGGGAGGAAAAAACTCAAGCAATATAACATCACACGGAGAACTCATTATCATCAATAACAATCTACAATACCAACAATCACTGCTAGAAGGCTTCAGAAAGTTCATAAGGAATAAAAGAGGAATATCAGACGGATGTTAGTTGGCAGCTTGTGGACTTGCAAAGCATTGTGTCAAAGGTGTGGATGATGGAGATATTGGTTGGTGAAGTGTGATAGTTGTGAGGAAGAGGTTGATATGGTATGGTATCATGTGGATTGTGCTGGATTGAGAGGAGTGGACTGTGAGAGTGCTGATTTTAAGTATGAGTGTCCAAGATGTAAGGGAGAACTTGAGAGACAAGAAGATGTAGTAGCATGGCAGAGTGAACGAGTTGAACAGTGTAAGAAATGTGTGCAGGAGAAGCAGAAAGAGAAAGAGGAGGCAGAGACAGATCTGAATGAGGTGTATGAGCACGAGTTAAGGCAGTGATGGGTCTATCATTCTCAAAGTTTTGTCGGCAACGGTTGCAAGAAAATCCTTAGAAATTCAAGTAGATTACTCGTGTGTTTGAATGGATTAGATGATCACCAACGCTATCTAACATTATTTACAAAGCTGGATTTTATTTTCAAGTTCTGCCGATCAGAATTTTTGGAGATGCAGGAAGTCGAATAGATCAGCCATGCATGTTGGGAGTTAGGATCATGGTTCCCTAAATAAAACATTCCACCAAAGCTGCATATTTTAATCGCCCATGTACCAGAGTGTGTTAAAAGTTTTTCCAAACTCTGGGATTGCTATCAGAACATGGGATTGAATCCCTGCATGCACTACTAAGATCATGTGTAGAATCAATCCATTCTTTTTTTTTTCACTTACATTACACACACCCCACACGATGTACAAACACGTCGTTAAAGAGAACACATGTGTGTGCTTGTTGTGTTTTGGTAGATCGTCGCGTCACGCTTCGTTAGTTCGCTCAGAAATACATGCGCACGATCGGTTTCAAACGCATGTACCAGAGTGTGTTAAAGTTTTTCCGAACTCTGGGATTGCTATCAGAACATGGGATTGAATCCCTGCATGCACAGATAAATTCAGATGCCAGGCAGTATGCCCCTGTTAGGGTTGAAGTTAAAAAGTAATTTTCAACCTACATGGGCAAAGGGCCATTGTAAGTAATGAAGGATTTAAAACAATTGAAAGGAAGTGGCTGGCATATGCGAATGGAGCACGGCAATGGCAGAAATGCAAAAGATTCCATACATAGTGAAGGAAAAAAAAAATAAAAAACAAAAAAAAAAGTTATGCTAACATTATTATTTAAATAATAATGTAATAAAATGTTTGATTCAATTCATAACAAAAATTAGGCTTTCTTTCCTACTAATAGGCTAGGCCTTGGTTAAAGAGTACTATATTATTAGGAGTAACTAACTAGCCTAGCTACTATTTTACAGTAGGCCTCTACTATCGGGATCCTACTATCTACCTAGATCATTTCCAGTTTCAGGAAAGAACATCGCAACTAGGTCTAGTTAATAAACTAGACATGAAACTCGTCACTTTGACGAGTTAGTTATCCGCACCACGACAAACGCCACGTGCACGTCATACGTTGGAATATTGCACACAGATAAAGATTATGGCATTATGACAAGAACTGAAGAATATGACATGCTGTTAGTGCTGAATTTTGTGTCATATAGTATATACATGCAAACAGTATAAGCTGTATACATATTACATACAGTGTAGAATAGGTGAAATTACGGGACCCGCCATTTATTCCAATTTTTAACATGGCGACGGTATCAAAATGAAACACTTAGATAGCAATTTCAGAAGGAAATTATCTCAGGAACAACATATTAACGTGTAGAAGAAATTTGAATACGTAAAATATAGATGCGCACCCTTTTAAATGTGATGAACTATTACGCAAAATATGAAAATACGACTTTTTTTATTCAACTGGCCATATGATGACGTCACAACATCCGATTGGCAAAATGTTTACATGAATTCGTATCTACAATCCAATAGCTTCCAGAAAACGTTTTAATCGTGATTATCACATTTTATTCTTACGAGCTATTACAGATTAAAATTTACTGTAAAGATGAAATTAATGACCCACGTAATTAAAATTTTTAGGCATGATGACGTCATAAAAATTAAAATTTTTTTATCTCATGCTAAAGAAAGTTGATTGACCTACACAATATATAAATGTAGGAGAAAAAGGAATACAGATAAGCGCGATGCGCTCCATTGAATGTGATGAGCAATAACGAAAGAGACAAAAATCCTATATTTTACATTCGTGTGGCCATACGATGACGTCACAATGTTTTTTTAGCCTTATTGATGCATGATCCGATATCTACAACTCATCAACTTCTAGATTTTGTAATAAAAATAAACGGTTAACGGTTTACTTTAGAAACTATGACTGTTTAAAAAAAGACATAATTTTGACGATTTTTTAAGCTTTTTCATAAAAAACGCGCACGAATTGTCTAATTCAACGTGTTCGTATGGCGTTATTTAAACTGGAAAAGGTCTAAATTGTTTTCAAAATCACTGGGAAAGGCTTGAAAAATATAATTCAAGAGAAAAAAATATGTTTTTAACGCTATGTGCGCACCGCGCGCATAAAAAATTGCGCGCCCGTGGGAATTTTTGACATGCTCAAAATGACAAGAAACGCGTAAAAAGTTGATTAGAAATTAATTTTGCGCATTTTGAAATTTTAAATGCGCGTGCGCGCGTAACTTCTTGTCAAACATGCCATTTTTAATCCGTAGAAAGTTTGCCCCTGATATGACTTAAATTTTGTCAAAGTGTCAATACTAAATGACTTTTGGTTTTTAATCTATGATCAATCATTGAAATTCATAAAATTGCGCATAAGTCACGTTGCGCAACTATGACGTCATTCAAAAATAGGAGGTGCACAACTTCACGTAAATGCCCATATGTTGTCAAAGTTATGAAATGTTATGTTTACACATTTTAGAGGAACACGACTCACAAAAAGGAAGGAAGGAAAGAAGAATAATACAGAAAAACTAGATTTGAACTCGTCACTTTGACGAGTTCGGGTTATCCGCGCAAACGCAACATGCACATACTTTAAACTATATGAACCTCGACAATTATTAGGCCATCATAATACATGAATTAAGTATGTTTACAGTGCTGAATTGTACCTATTTTGTAGCATACAGCATATTACAGTATTTACAGAATACATTGTATGTTATATACAGTGTAGCATAGACGAAATTACGAGACCCATGTTTTAAATCCAATTATTAACACGATGACGTCATCAAATTGACATATAACGATAACTATTTTAGAAGATAATTATCTAAATAATTACATTAATACAAATTTGAAGAATTTTGGACACGTAAAAGTGAGATGCGCTCTCATTTAAACGCAATGAACTTTTGCGCAAGAGATGAAAATATGACTTTTTGAATTCAACTGGCCATATGATGACGTCACAACATCTGATTGGCAAAATATTCACATGAATTTGTATCTACAATCCAATAGCTTCCAGAAAACGTTTTAATCATGATTATCACTTTTTATTCTGACGAGTTATAACAGATTGAAATTTACTGTAAAGATGAAAATAGGTGACCCACGTTATTTACATTTTTAGTTATGATGACGTCATAAAAATTAAAATATTTTTAACTCATGCAAAAGATAGTTGATTGACCTAGACAGTATTAAAATAAATGAGGAAATGGAATACGTATAAGCGAGATGCGCTCTATTTAATGTAATGAGCAATAACGAAACAGTCAAAAATCCAATATTTTACATTCGTGTGACCATACGATGACGTCATAACATCCGAGGGGTAAAGATTCTGTATGAATTCATATCTACAACTTATCTGCTTCTATATTAAATTAAAAAAATTGGGGGTAACGGTTGATCCTGAAGAGCTATAATAGATTCAAATAGGCATAATTTTGACAATATTTTGTCACTTTTGCAACTAAAACGCGCGCAAATTGTCTAAATCAACGTGTTCATATGACGTCATTTTAATTTGAAATGATGTCAATCTTTTTTAAAATGACTACGATAGGCTGTAAAATCATAATTCAAGAGAAAAACACATGATTTTCATGCTCCGCGCGCACCTTACGCGTAATTTTTTTCGCGCGCGTGGGAATTTTTGACATGCTTAAAATGTCATGATCAGCGTAGAAAGTTGATTAGAAATTAATTTTGTGCATTTTGAAATTTTAAATGCGTGTGCGCGCGTAACTTCTTGTGAAACATGCCATTTTTAATCCATAGAAAGTTGACCCATGATATGAATTATATTTTTATTAAGTTTCATGAAAGAATATTTGTTGGTTCTAAAGTTATGATCAGTTATAGAAATTCATAAAATCGCGCGTAACTTACGCAACGCGGATCTGACATCGTCCAAAAGCTTGGCTGCACATCTACACTTCAATGTCAATCTTTTTACCAAGTTATACAAAGTTATGTTCACAAGCAATAGGGGATATGCTGTAGACAAAAATCCGGGAAAGAAAGAAGAATAACAAAGAAGATGAAAAAAAAGATATTTACAATCACATGGGTTATCCTGCAACTAAGTTGCGGATAACCAAAAATATTGATCTCATACAATTACAAGGAGTTATCCGCTTGGTATACCAAGCGGATAACTAATTAGTAGGCCTATGACATGTAAGCCTAGGGCACCTTACTATAAATCTATATAAATTAGAGGCTGAAAAAATTATAAAGCCATATAAACTTGAATCAGGGATTTTTTTTAGGATAACAATATTACACTTGCACCTTTACCAGAATCAGCTAAGGTGCCTTGACTCTAACGTTGTTGGTTGTTGTAGGCTTGAATAATTAAATAATGTAGTAATTCATAATATTTTCTACTTTTTTTCTGGTCGTCTTGTGTGTGACAGAATCACATCATGAATTCTGGCTATGATGATCAAATTGAAAAGCTCTTGTTGCAGTGGAAAAAAATT
The DNA here is from genome assembly GCF_963402885.1 of Antedon bifida. NCBI lineage: Eukaryota > Metazoa > Echinodermata > Crinoidea > Comatulida > Antedonidae > Antedon > Antedon bifida. The sequence continues at coordinate 20,758,260 of NC_136228.1, read as the reverse complement.
CAGTCTTGTACGACAAAAAAAATTCAGAATACAAGAATGACAAAAAAAGGTTGATATTTGGCAGGCTTTGGAAAGCAAGTTGGACTTGAATGTTAGTATTTTATTGTACTGTTTTAAACTGTGTTAATGCATTGATACCAAACCTAAATCCAACTTAATATTCACAGATCCAATGGTAAAGACCAAATTCGAAAGCATACGATAATTCTTTTAAGAAATGAAAAGATTCTCAGATTCCAAAAAGCGGTCAGGAATTCAAATCAAAGAAAAAGTACAAGCGGGCTGATCATTAGGATTTCTGCAGGTCCACATACCGCATCGGGAGTAAGTTCAGGCTAATGTTACAGGGGTCCCAAGTCTACCGCTACTCGCGGTAGTCTACCGCTTTTAGTACCCATCTACCGCGCTACCGCTATCTCGACGTTTTCTACCGCATTTTGATTTTTCCACCGCATTTTCGAATTTCCTCATATTTTTGGCCAAATTGATTATGCACCACCTAAGCCCAGGCTCAGCCCAGGTCAATAATAGTCAATAACCAGACAAAAGTGAGGCAGGATGTTGAAACAATGTCTATTCATTAAGGATTCGTGGTCTATTATTGTATTTTTATTTGTATGCACTGCCTTTGTTAAACCGTAACAATAATACTGTAAACACATTTTGGCGAATTGAATGTGGTTCACGACAAAATCTCCTGCGAATGTACTTTCCCAAGTTGGGACCTCTGATGTTATTTAATTTAATGTGTTTTTTTGGGGGGATGGGTAGCGGGGTTATAAATGTATGCTATTATTTTTACTGTAGTTAATCTTTTAACCCATTTGAACCAATTTTACTTAACTTACAGAAGTTTTAATAACATTACTAAACAAATTCATACAGAAATTCCAATGTCCACAGATTTTGAAGAAGGCCTGATAGCTGAAGCTCCAGTAGCTGAAGCTCCTGCAGATGATAAAGGAACGAATAATGAAGAAACCAAATTAATTAATCGAACTGCAGCAAAAGAAAAAAGGAGGAAGACATAACTGAGAAATTAGTCGAATATTTGCAATCAAAGAAGGCAAGACCAAAAAGAATCTGATGATGATCTTACTTTTTTAAGTCAAACCTTGCAACTCTCCGCAATATAAAGCAAATTGAAGTTTGCTGGTGGTAAAGTATGGAATAACCTTCCTATCGTTTAAATATAAGTACAAAACACAACAAAAATGATGTATTTAAATAGAAACCTCAACTTGAGAACCTGTGTAATTACGATGTACTTACTTAGCTGTTTATTATTATTATTCTGTATCTGTATTTAAAATGTAATTGTTCTTGTATGTTTTTCTATAATCTAAAACAAAAAAAAAAATGTTTTGTAACTTATGAATATTCACTTTTATGCATACATTTCATTTATCATGGACCATTTGTAAGAACATTATTTTTAATGAAAATGTCATCCATGTAAAATAAGTTTATAAATAAAATAAATAAAAGAAAAATGAATCAATTACAAAGGGGTATGCCTAGGGCCTAGCCTAGGCGCTACTAAATGAAAGACTAAAAGTATTAAACCTGCCAACTCTAAGCTACCGAAGGCAGCGAGCCGATCTGTTGCAGGTGTTTGTTAGAGGTTTTGATAATGTCTCTAAAGACCTTTTTTTCGATTTTAATGTTGAGAGTATTACACGATGTCATTCTTATAAATTACGTCATCATTATGTACGAACAAATTCAAGGAGAAACGCTTTTTCAAGAAGAGTAACCAGATCTTGGAATTCGCTGCCTGAGGACGATGTAAATTCAAAATAGTTAAATTCTTTCAGATTCACATTCAGATAACATTTATTCAGATAATGAATAAACATATATAAAATAGAAAAAAGAGTGAACATAGATAAAGCAGTAATTGGAAGTCATTATTATCATGGATCCCTTCTAGAAGTTAAAAACTTGTCTCGCAGGGACCCACAAACAAAACACATTACTAAAAAAATAAAAATAAACCTAGAGTATATAATTATATAATTAGGGATAAAAATTACAGTATAATAACATAATTTACATCTCTTCTTTATCAAAATTATTTAAAATTATATTTCAATATTTTCATGATATAAATGAAATATGTATCGACATCGGTAAATAAAAAACATATATACACATACATACACACATATCGTTACAATAAGTGGATAAAGATAAGTATAGATTGCAATAATAATCAACAATATACACATATAGTTATACATATACATACACACATATCGTTACAATAAGTGGATGAAGATAAGTATAGATTGCAATAATAATCAACAACTAATATTTTATGTGTAAACTTAAATAGGCTGCAATTGAGAAACGTTGGGCTGACCACCCACTAAAATTTGCGCCATATGTTAAAACATTATTTTCATCGAGGGGCCTATAGTATAAGATAAGCACTGTATGCTTGGCTTCTATACCCATGATATCCTGGGAATCAAGTAAACAAGTAAGTAAACAAGTTAATATTATAGGCATAGCTAGCCCTGTAGGACTAGGCCTCCTAGGCCTATATAGGTAGGCCTAGCCTAGTCAGTATATAGCCTATAGGTGGTTTAGTTAGGCTAGGGCCTAGGAGGCTAGGCCTAGAGGTAGTTAGTAATAGTATTTTTAGTTCTAAAACTCTGTTCTGCTTTAATTGCTAGAATAAAAAAACATTCAAATTTGATTGCCTAGGCCTATGCCTATTGTACCTCCAGCATTTTGCCAGTCAATCAATGACAACAAATTAACATCATCTGCATGTTCCATGACATACATTGTCTTCCTTTCTATGAACAACAACAGGCAGTGCAGTGGTGGATGATGTCGAGTCTCGTGTGTGACGTGTGGCGGCTGCTGGTTGGAGAGTCAGCATCATGTACGTCTCTCTCGCGCACGATGGCAATGCCGAGGCGCGGCGGGATCGGAGTGCGCGCAGTGTGCAGGATGATGTTGTTTTATGGGCGGCTATCTGGACCAAAGATATTTACATTTGACACTGTGCGGAGGAATACTCTATTCGACATACTGACACATATATTATTACAAAATGTTGAACTACACAGAAAGTTTTGATAAACAATGTAAAATTTCTGACCATTGCAAAGCTTATTTCAAAATCAAAGGAAAGCGTTGTAGGTAGAATTACCCTCTCTATGACAAGAAGCTGAATGACAAGATACGTGAGATTTCAATGGAATCTATTTTTACTCGAAATGTTAATGAAACTTGGAAACGTTACTTCCAGAAGCAACTACACCGTGGGTACTTGATCTTGATAAACGAGCTGTCCGTATTGACGTCGTGATATGATATATACGTTACAAACATCGCAAATGGTGTTAAACACTGTCGTAAGGTTTTGTTAGTCGTCTCCAAACATTTTGCCATCCAAAAGCGAGTGGTTCAACTTCGAATTAGAGATGGCGCGCATGCGTATGTCGATAACCATGAAGATATATTGGTTGTGGTATTACTTGAAAAGGTGTCACCCAAAGACATATAAAAGCCGATACTCTTTCAGAAGATATTGACCACGACAACTTATATCGAGTGGGAAGAACATCCAGAAAGAAAAGCATTGTTCTGGGCCAAGCTTGAAACAGTTCTTTTGTCACCTAACTGTCCACAACATAGACTCATTGATAACCCTAGATATTAATATGATACAGTATTATGATTAGGTAGTGGCGCTGTTTTTGGTCATGAGAAATATCCTGATATTGCCTTACGTATACATTACTTTAAATTTACTACTGTATTTAATCATTCAAAAAGTTCTAGTCGGTTGGAATAACTATTACTGTAGTATTGCCTTCACGTCGTTTGGATGGTTGGTCAATTTGTGTATATAACTACTTTTTATTTCAATTCGTTGTTAACTCGTATCTATTGTCATGTGGATAAACACTTATGAATTATGCTTGGATGTAGGCCTATCCACATTTATATCTGGTATCTGATTGGCTACTTCTTGCCTCTTCCTTGCATATTCTCTTGAGGTGGGGGGAGGGGGTGAATGACGCTTATGTTGTAGCCACGATGCTATTATTTATATCACGATAGATATTTATGTAATTGTCTGTACGTAAATGTAAATTGAGAAATACAATTTTAAAACATGTTAGTTAGAAATATAAACTATAGAAATAAAATAACAATCTGATCTGTTTATATTTGTGCGCACAGGATGTAGGGAGTGTGCTGAGGAGATTGCTTTCAGCCCAATCGTTGAATTGAATAAAAGTGAAAGTTATCTACGACATGATAAAACAGGACAGGGTGTGGTTGTTCAGTGCACTGGCAGCCTACAATAAATATCATGTAGTGTCATATCTGCTGAGACGCCAGCACGACCACACCATACCACATTTAAGTAGTTAAAAAAAACATTTTTTTCATTATTACGTTGTACTTAACTTAAAAGGTTCATACATCACCAATATGAATAGGCCTATGTGCACTCTTCTTCAAGTTAATATCGTTCTTTTCGTAACATGCTACTGTCTTATTAGCGGTAAGTTAACGTGCTACAACCACAATCCGTCAGTAAATGGAACACAGCCGCTAGATGATTTCAGATGTCCTAAGCAATGTAACTGTACATATTGTAAGAATGGAACGGAATTATACTACACTCATGAGGTGATTTGTTCAAATAAAGGATTGAAAGCTATTCCATCTCAAGATACAGTGCCAACTGATGTTAAATATTATCATCTGCAAGAAAACAGTATTTCGCTTTTGAAGAACCAGTCTTTCCAGAATTTAACTGTTCTACGATATTTAAATCTTGATAACAACAATCTAATTTATCATAACATTGATATTAATGCATTCCGTGGTTTGCAAAAATTGATTCATTTAACAATGGATTATAACCAACAGCTGTATAAACTTTTGCCCTGGCTTGATGATCTCGTTTCTTTAGAACAATTACATATAAAATACTGTGGATTATCTACAATATATCCTAAGGTATTTAACAATTGTAAAAAACTAATAAAAGTTGATCTTGCAAGAAACTCTATAAACTATATTCACTCCGGAACTTTCCAGAATTTATCAGATCTTAAATATTTATACCTAAGCAACAATAAGATTACCAGTATACCACTATTGGCATTTAAAGGTTCATCGCGATTACAAGGAATGACTCTAGATAACAACTTGCTGGCTACAATCACAGAAGATGTTGGACTTCAAAATCTAACTCAATTACACTTTCTAAAGTTGGCGTACAACAAATTTCGTTGTGACTGTGATTTCGTGTGGTTTAGAAAATGGATTGGGACAACAAAGGTAACAATTGAAAACATCAACAACACAAAATGTATCCCATATCAAGGCACCGAATACAAGAAAATAATGGAATTCAATCCTGATGAACTAAACTGCAGCAAATTTGAAAAAATATTAAAAATTACAATTCCTTCTGCTTCAGCTGGGCTTATTGTTGTAATTGTGTGTGCAGTCTTTTACCGTTACAGATTCCATTTAAGGTAAGATCAGGTGTATTATAAATGTCTGCTGTTATGTATACGCAAAACAGACTTTTAATATAGACCTATTTAATCATTTTATAAATTTTTAAAACGTATGTTTTTCTTTTTTTTATAATTTTAAAATCAAATATATTGATAAGTTAATTGTAAGTAAGAAGCCCCTCTGTTAAAATCAGAAGCAAGATGAAATCATTTTATGAATTATCTTGCATTATGTTAATCGGCACTGAATTTTATTTATTTCAATGTAGGTATTGGAACCAACGACGACGCCTTCGTAAACAATACCAGCGAATTTGCAACCAAGGACCTCCTACTAACAACAGAGAAAATATTCGGTATGACGTGTTTGTCTGTTACAACAGCAAAGACACACAATGGGTTCTTAATGTTTTACAGCCATCGTTGGAGGAACAGCGGAATTTTAAACTATGCGTCGACTACCGTGACTTTCTTTTCCCAGGAGAACCAATCGCTACGAACATTGTAAATGCTGTTAAATTCAGTCGTAAGGTTTTGCTAGCTGTCTCCAAACATTTTGCCAAAAGTGAGTGGTGCAACTACGAATTAGAGATGGCGCGCATGCGTATGTTTGCCAACCATGAAGATATCTTGATAGTGGTATTACTTGAAAAGGTGTCACCCAAAGATATGCCGATACTCCTACACAAGATATTGACCACGACAACTTATATCGAATGGGAAGAACATCCAGAGAGACAAGCATTGTTCTGGGCCAAGCTTGAAACAGCTCTTTTGTCACCTAACTGTCCAAAAGATAATCGATAACCTATAGAAACCAAAGGTATCCGCATAAGACATATTACTTTACCAAATGTAAAGAAATACATTTATTAGCATTTTTGAATTTAATACAATATAGATTTTGTTTTCAACCATATACAACAGCAACTTATAGGATGGTAAACAACCCAATGCTGATTAATGCCCATTTCACATTGACTAACTCCACACCTGCGTTTTATAGGGTGTGCGTTCAGGCGTGTGTAAACTCCAAATATTTCATTGGCAAAGGAAAGGATATAATGTATAGTATTATGATTAGACAGGGGCCTGAGAAATATCCTGCTAATATGCCTTATGTATAAATTTACTCCAAATTTTATTAGGATGATTTGGATGATTAGTCAATTTGTATATAACTACCATTTATTTCAACTCTTTGTCAACTACTTATAACTTTGTCTTCTACTTATAACTTTGTCTTCATCTCCTTTCGAATTTGCAATGTATAACAGCTTTATTAATGCATTTCTTTTTTTAAATTAGTAAACGTATTTTCGCACACGTATTCGCATCTACATGTAGTATCTGATTGGGTACTTCATGATTAAACCTTAATTTCCCTAGATGTTCTAAACTTATGTGAAAGTCTACGACCGAACGCTAATGGAAACCTAGTCTATAGACTGTGTGTCTACTTAATATTAGTGAAAAGATTTTGGCAATTATTACGTTTCATACGTATAATACTTGAGCTCGTGCTGGTGGACAAACGAAATATAATGGAAACTCTGTTTAAATATAGAAACATACTCACTTCTGCTTATTTACAATGGTGCATTGATTATATATTGAACTAATACCATTGAAGATTTGCTTGTCCTTTTTAGTCGCGTGGACGCGACTCTATAGTTCACTATGTCGGTCGGTTGGTCGGTCGGTCTGTCTGTCTGTCTGTCGGTCTGTCTGTCGGTCTGTCTGTCTGTCGGTCCGGTATCACTATGCGTTTTATCGCTTTCTGAACTTATCTTGATATCAGTTTAATCTAGCTATGTCAATTTTTCACAGAATATTCCTTATGGCCAGGAATCGATGTGGTTATGTTTTCACGGTGCGCAATAAAAAATTACGCGGTCTACGCACGATTTAACGAAATCACGTTTGTAATCATATCTTCACAACCATGAATCACAATTAAATAAAATTTGGTACTCATAAATTTCAGGGCATAAATCATCATATGGCAATACAATTACGTGCGTAGCGCATGTAACGCATGCGTACGCGCGCTTAAAATTTTCAAAATTTATTTTCGATGAAATAAGAGTACCTTTCAGGCAATTTTAAGCGTTTACAAAATTGCCATGACTGCGCATATTTTTGCGCGCGCACTGCGCGTTAAATGTTATTGCGCACTCTTTTTGCCCGATTTCTGTTTTCTTGACTTACTTAACTCGAAATTACGTTATACGAGCACGTCAAAAGTGACAGGCTACGCACGTGTAAATTAAAAAAATATAAATGTTTTTAAACATTTCAACATTTTTAAACATGTTCAGTAATTTCGGTCAGTATAGTTCACTATGTCGGTCGGTCGGTCTGTCTGTCGGTCTGTCTGTCGGTCCGGTATCACTATGCATTGTAGCACGCGACTTAATGGCTGTTGGCCTTGTTTAAGTGCAAGTTCATTCCTTCACGTTCAGAACCAAAGACCACCTATAACATTTGCATACACGACATTTTGCATGGTATTTGCATATTAGTAAAACGTGTTGGCGCCTTCTTTAGTTAACAAACTGTTGTCACTAATATATAATATAACCTTGTAAATAAATGTTTATTATAATGCGTAGAGTTAACTAAACTAAAATAAACATATTTAAAACTTGAATTGCATCACTGTTATTGTTAAATTAAACTGCCTAATGTGAATTCGACGTAAGCCACAAAATGAAAATAATAGTAGGCCAGTCTCATAACTTAAAAAAGTAAAATATTTGTTACATTAAAAACAATGTGAAACATACATTAGCACAGCATACGTATAGGAAGTCTAAAGTAAGGAAGAAGGTGCACCCAGACACTATAGACGCACCCTGGTCTTGAATAAGCGTTATTGTAACCTGACTGAGAATCATGAGTATTTTCAAACGTTAGACTTAACTGAGAATATAAAAATGAAAAATGCAGACCAACATCAGCAATACTTAGGTAGTTAGAAATATAAAGTAAAGACATTAAAAATATAAGAATATGATACTCCTCTGTCTGTTATTATTTGCGCGCATTCAGAATGTAAGGAGTGGTGAAGTGGCAATTGTCTCCAGTCCAATCGCTGATTTGTTTAAACATAATTACATGAATAAAGTGAAAGCTATCTACGACATGATAAAACATCAACACGTATCACGCCTAGAGGCAATACCAACTCCTATATATCAACTAAACCATAAATAATAATGTAATGGGGTTCAAACTGTGGTCTAACGATTGTCGAGAAGTTATATCAGAGAAAAGTGAAATTGCAATTTTAAAATGTTATTTCAGTCTTCCCTGGTTATGCAGTATCCCATGTGGTGAAGGTTGCTGTTAGAAGACGCGATACTGCGTGGTGTGTATTGTCGCAAGACATGAAATCCCGTGCATAGGATGGCACAAAACATCAACTATACAAAGTCCTCACGGCGTATCTTACATGGAATTGGATTCGACATATCGTACAATAAAGTTGCGACACTATCTCTACGCATTTGTTATTGTATGCCAATTGTAGGTTTAACATGTCATATGTTGGTAATTAATGGAAATAAGAAAAACAAGTTTGGTATAGATGAAAGTCAATTAATTTTCGAAACAATTCAATTGATTGTTTTAAGAATTACAATTCTTGCATTTGTTTCAAAAGTTTGTTAAAACATGGATAAATCATTAATAATGAAATTGTTTTGTCCAAGATGAAAGTGATAATGATAATAAGTTATTATTTTCTAATTTGCACAATTTACTTACAAATGAGATTATAACGTCAATTAATTTCAGAAATAATGAAATTGATTGTTTGAAGAATTATATCACTTTTATTGCACCAAATTTTTGCATTTGCTACGAAAGTGAAATATTAATAAATCATTATTTTTCCAGCTTGAACCATTACCTAAAAAGGAGATAAATAACGATATGTCATTATCACTTCTCCTTATTGGAATACATGTACAGTCGATTTCTCTCATTATTACGTTATACTTCAACGTAAAAGGTTCATACAGTACCACTATGAATATGCGGACTCTTCTTCCTGTTACTATCGTTCTTTTCGTAACATTCTATTGTCCTATTAGCGGTAACTTAACGTGTTACAATTACAATCCGTTGGTAAATGGAACTCAGCCGCTTGATGATTTCAGATGTCCTAAAAAATGTGACTGCCAATATTGCAAGGAAGAAAGGGATGTATACTACAGTCATGAAGTGTATTGTTCAAATAAAGGATTGAAAGTTATTCCATCGCAAGATACGGTGCCAACTGATGTTAAATATTACAGACTGGAAGACAACAGTATTTTGTTTCTGAAGAAATACTCCTTCCAGAATTTAACTGTTCTACGATATTTAAATATTAATAACAACAAGCTATATTACGATAACATTGATATTAATGCATTACGTGGTTTGAAAAAATTGACCACTTTAACAATGGAGTATAACCCACAGCTGTATAAACTTTTGCCCTGGCTTGATGATCTCGTTTCTTTAGAACAACTACATCTAAAGCATTGTGGATTATCTACAATATATCCTAAGGTATTTAACAATTGCAAAAAGCTAATAAAAGTTGATCTTACAAGAAACTCTATAAACTATATTCACTTCGGAACTTTCCAGAATTTATCAGTTCTTAAATATGTAGATCTAAGCAACAACCAGATTAGCAGTATACCACCACACGCATTTAAAGGTTCATTCCGATTACAATTAATAACTCTACGTAGCAACTTCCTGTCTACAATCACTGAGGATGTTGGACTTCAAAATTTGACTCAATTAAAGTATCTAAATGTGGTGTACAACAAGTTTCGTTGTGACTGTGATTTTGTGTGGTTTAGAAAATGGATTGGGACAACGAATGTTACAATTCAACATATCAACAACACAAAATGTAAACCATATCATAGCACCCATTACAAGAAAATAATGGAATTTAATCCTAATGAACTAAACTGCAGCAAATTTGAAAAAATCTTTAAATATACAATTGCACCTGTTTCAGCTGGGCTTATTATTGTAATTTTGTGTGCAGTATTTTACCGCTACAGATTCTATTTAAGGTAATATCAGGTGCATTCAAGTATAAATGCCTGCTGTTATGTATACGCAAACAAAACCTAAGTGAAATATCAATATTTGATTTTTCAACAGACTTTTAATATAGAACTAATCATATTGAATGTAAAATTTTATAAATGTTTAAACCATACGTTTTTCTTTTTTTTTTTTAAATTTTAAAATCAAATATATTGCTAAAGATAAGTTAATTGTAAGTAAGTAAGGCCCTCTGCTAAAATCAGAAGCAAGATGAAATTATTTTATGAATTATGTTGCATTATGTTAATAGTCAATGAATTTTATTTAATTCAATGTAGGTATTGGAACCAACGACGACGCCTTCGTAAACAATACCAGCGAATTTGCAACCAAGGACCTCCTCCTATCAACGGAGAAGATATTGTGTATGACGTGTTTGTCTGTTACAACAGCAAAGACCAACAATGGGTTCTTGATGTTTTACAGCCATCGTTGGAGGTGCAGCGAAATTTTAAACTATGCGTCGACTATCGAGATTTTATTCCAGGAGAAGCAATCATTACAAACATTGCAAATGGTGTTAAACACTGTCGTAAGGTTTTGTTAGTTGTCTCCAAACATTTTGCCAAAAGTGAGTGGTGTAACTTCGAATTAGAAATGGCGCGCATGCGCATGTTTGACAACCATGAAGATATTTTGATAGTGGTACTAATTGAAAAGGTGTCACCAAAAGACATGCCGATACTCTTACATAAGATATTGACCACGACAACTTATATTGAATGGGAAGAACATCCAATGAGACAAGCATTGTTCTGGGCCAAGCTTGAAACAGCTCTTTTGTCACCTAACTGTCCAAAAGATAGGCTAATTGATAACCCCTAGAAAGCTTTGCGCCATCGAATGTATCCTCATTAGACATATATTATTTTACAACATTTAGTGACAAAATAAAACATTTTCTGATGGTTGATATTTAATTCGATTTGGTTTTCAATCATTTCTAACAGCAAGCACATGACTCAGTAATTACAAGATGGCAAACAAGCCAATGCTTTCTGACTAATACCATATTCACATCTACTAGCAAAGGGTATGATGTATAGTATTGTGATTAGGCAGTAGTGCACTTTTGGCAATGAGAAATATCCGGATGATATATATATGATTATAAATTTAATGTACTCTAAATGCAGTACTGTATATAATGCTTTTAAATGTTCTATGAGGTTAAAATAACTATTAAGAATTGACACATCGTCATTCGAATGATTGGTCAATTTGTATATAACTACTTTTTAATAATTCATTAATTCATTTGTAAACTACTTATTATTGTGTCTTCATCTCGTATCTAATTCGCTATGTACAACAGCTTTGTTAATGTATTTTTTAAATTTATAAATGATTTGTGCTTGCATACGTATCCGATTCTAAGTACATGTGGTATCTGATTGGCTAATTCTTGCTTCAACCTTAAACTCACTACATATTCTATGTACATGTAGTATTTGATTGGCTAATTCTTACTTCAAACTTAAACTTCCTACATATTCTATGTACATGTGGTGTCTGATTGGGCTCGTCTCACTTTTATTTCATTTTGCTGTCCACAATTAGAATATTATTATTATGTAATATAATAGTAGGTCTCGTAATTGAAAACAAAAATAAAGGTTGCTTTAGGATTAGTTACATCAAATTGATTGATAGATAGATAGATAGATAGATAATAAAGATTTATTCGCGCTACGTATAGACCTAAAAATTGTATGAATGCACCAAGAGATTTGGAGAAGCTGTAAGATCGTCGCCCAACTGTCGCGTCGAATACTATTTTGATAGTGAAACAAAATCAAGGTTATACAAGTGTAGACATCATAGCAGTGCTTAAGTAATTGGAAACATAAAAATGGAATTAATAATATGATAAAAATCTGATGCTTCTCTAATTAAATTACAATTGTTGTATATTTGATACGAAAGTGAAATATTAATAAATCATAATGATATGTTTTGTCCAATAAGAAACTTATCTATTCACTTTAAAAGGAGGTTTCATCATCACTTCCTCATTAGCATACTATATGCCTTCATTTACAGTCAATTTGTACTTCAACATAAAGGTTTATACATTACCACTATACTATGATTAATATGTATATATATATACATTTCTTCAGGTTACTATCGTTTTTTCTGTAACATTCTGTCCTATAATTAAAGGTAAATTAACGTGTTACAAATACAATCCGTTAGTAAATGGAACTCAGCCGCTTGATGATTTCAGATGTCCTAAGAAATGTGACTGTAAATATTGTAAGAAAATAACGGAATTATACTACACTCACAGCTTGTTTTATTCAAAAAAGGGATTAGAATCCATTCCATCGCAAGATACGGTGATGAAATCTGAAACGGAGCGATGTTGAATTTTACAATCTATATGACAACAGTATTTGGTCACTAAAAAACGACTCTTTCCAGAATTTAACTGTTCTACGATATTTAAGTCTTGATAATAACCAGCTTAATTATAGAACCATTGATGTTAATGCATTTCGTGGCTTGCAAACACTAACACGTTTATCTATGAATGAAAACCGTTACTTAAATCATCTTTTGTCACAGTGGTTTGTTGATCTTGTATCTTTAGAGGATTTACATCTACAATATTGTGGATTAACAATAATATATCCTAATGTATTTAGTAATTGCAAAAGAATAATTAAAATTGATCTTACAAGAAACTATATAAATTATATCAACTCTGGCACATTTCAGAATTTGCCAGTTATTAAATATTTATATCTAAACAACAATCATATTACCAGTATCACCACAAGAATTTAAAGGATTATTGCAATTACAACGAATTACTTTTGGTAACAACCGTCTGACTACAATCACAGAGGATGTTGGACTTCAAAATCTGACTCAATTACAGATTATAAATGTGGCGTACAACAGGTTTCTCTGTGACTGTGATTTAGTGTGGTTTAGAAAATGGATTGAGACAACAAATGTGACAATTCAAGACACCAACCATACACTTTGTCAATTTCCAGATAGTAAAAAAACAAAAAACATATTGAATTTTGATCCCGATCAACTAAACTGCAGCAAGCTTGATAGAATTTTAAACCTTTCAATTCCTTGTGCTTCAGTTGGTCTTATTGTTGTTATTATGGTTGCAACTATTTACCGCTTCAGATTTCATTTAAGGTAAGATCATTCGTATTCAAGTATTCTAAATGCCTGTTGTTAAGTATACACAAAAAACAGACCTTTATTGTATTGGCAATGTAATACAAAAGTGATCGTTAAAATGTCGATATTTGATTAGTTGGTTTTTTTTAATTGGTAATATCAATTTCATCAATTTTTCAACCATACCTTTTTCTTTGAAACTAGTAGGCCTACAAAATAAAATCGTAAAATCTTCGAATGGAGTGCTAGTTTTAAAATCAAATATATTATATTATGTAAATCGTTTTATCAACAAAGAATCATTTCAATGTAGGTATTGGAATCAACGACGACGCCTTCGTAAACAATACCAGCGAATTTGCAACCAAGGACCTCCTACTATCAACGGAGAAGATATTCGGTATGACGTGTTTGTCTGTTACAGCAGCAACGACCAACAATGGGTTCTTGATGTTTTACAGCCATCGTTGGAGGTGCAACGGAATTTTAAACTATGCGTCGATTATCGTGATTTTCTTCCAGGAGAAGCAATCATTACAAACATTGCAAACGCTGTTAAATTCAGTCGGAAGGTTTTGTTAGTTGTCTCCAAACATTTTTCCAAAAGTGAGTGGTGCAACTTTGAGTTAGAGATGGCGCGCATCCGCATGTTTGACAACCATAAAGATTTATTAGTCATTGTACTAATTGTGAAGGTGTCACCTAAAGACATGCCGATACTCTTACACAAGATATTGACCACTACAACTTATATCGAATGGGAAGAATATCCAGAGAGACAAGCATTGTTCTGGGCCAAGCTTGAAACAGCTCTTTTGTCACCTAACTGTCCAAAAGATAGGCTAATTGATAACCCATAGAAACCTTCGCAAACATCGAAGATATCCGCAAAGACATATTAATTTACCAAATTTATTGAAATACATTTATTACTCTAGTATAGTAGATTTTGTTTTCAACCATACAACATCAAGCACATGACTCGCCAATTACAGGATGGCAAACAACCCAATGCTGATTAATGCCCCTTTCACATTGACTAACTCCACACCTGCGTTTTATAGGGTGTGCGTTCAGGTGTGTGTTAACTCCAAATATTTCATAGGCAAAGTAAAGGAGTAGGCTATAATGTATAGTTTTATTACTATTATTATTAGGCAGTGGCCTAAGAAATATGTTTCTGATATTGCCTTATGTATAAATTTACTCTAAATTTTATTAGGATGATTTGGATGATTAGTCAATTTGTATATAACTACTTATAACTTTGTCTTCATCTAGTATCGAATTTGCAAACAGCTTTAATAATGCATTTCTTCTTTTTTTAAATTAGTACATGGAGTATCTGATTAGGTACTTCATGGTTCAACCTTAATTTCTCTACATATTCTAAACTCATGTGAAAGTCTACGACCGAAAGCTAATGGAAACCTAGTCTATAGCCTGTGTGTCTACTTAATATTAGTGAAAAGATGTTGGCAATTATTGCGTTTCATACGTATTATACTTGAGCTCACAATCTAAACGCCGACTGGTGGACAAACTTAGCGAAAGTCTAATGAAAACCCTGTTTAAATATAGAAAAATACTCAATACTGCTTATTCACCATGGTACATTGATTATATACTGAACTAATACCATTGAAGATTAGCTTGTCCTATAAGTGCAAGTTCATTCCTTCATGTTCAGAACCAAATCCAAACACTTTGCATACATGAATTTTACATGGTATTTGCATATTAATAAAACATGTTGGCCCTTCTTTAGTTAACAAACTGTTGTCACAAATATGTAATATAACCTTGTCAAATGTTTATTATAATGTATACAATTAACTAAATTAAAAAAAACCTACTTACAGTTAAATTAAACTGCTTCTAATGTTAATTCGACGTAAGTTACAAATGAAAATAATAGTAGGCCGGCCTCATTGCTTAAAAATGTAAATATTTGTTACATTAAAAAAAATGTGAAACATACATTAGCACAGCCTATGTATATGAGGCCTAAAGTAAGGAAGAAGGCCCACCCAGAGACTATAGACGCATCTTGAATAAGCGTTTGTCCCCTGACACATTTTCAAACGTTAGACTCACTGAGAATATAACAATGCAGACAAACACCAGCAATACTTAGGTAGTTAGAAATATAAAGTAAAGACATTAAAGATGTATTGTCCCTTGAAACACAAAAAAATGAAGGTCAAAATATTCTAAATTTAAATTAGCCATATCAAAGTAATATTAAAGTTATTCACTTTAAGTCGAAAATTCAAGCTAAAAACAAAACTTTTACGTAATTAACAGCTAAATTAATTTGATTACATTTCGTCTGGAAAATCGTCGCGAGCGAAAGTAAACAAAAATTTCAAACCATGAGTATACATTATGCATGATGCTAATTAGGATTGTTTACAACTCGTCACGTTTGAGAAGGTGTTTTCACACAGATCGCGAGGAAGTTTTATGATTATGCATACAGAGTAGCCAAATAAGCGCGTTGTATTATGAGATATGTTTTGATCGAAAACTTTGACTGGAAGTCAAAGTTATTTTTTGGACCAAAAAACGTCTGTATTTCAGTTAAATGGTTTTTTTTCCCACTAATTTTTGGTGAAAGTTAATAACTATTATGATACTTCGAAATGACCCACTTTTTTTCAAAAGTTTTTATTGTTTTTTTTTTGGAACTTGACAAAGGGACAATACATCTTTAACAATATAAGAATATGATACTTCTCTGCCATGCTGCCTGTTATTATTTTGATAAACTACATGCGCGCGCGCTCAGAATGTAAGGAGTGGTGACGTGGCAATATTCTCCAGTCCAATCGCTGATTTGTTTAAACATAATTACATGAATAAAGTGAAAGCTATCTACGACATGATAAAACAGGATAGGGTGTGGTTGTTCAGTGCACAAGCATACCGTACACCGATTGTTCTGAAATCATATGTACATCTCTAATACGTTGTTAAAATATAGTTCTTACTGGGGTTCACACCATGGCCTAGGAAACCTAACAATGTTGTCAATTTGTATTCAATTGTGTTAGCCTGTGGAAACAATATCAAAGCTATTAATCAAAGGGACGCCTACACCTTTCATATTACCTCTTCCAACACTTTCTATACTTATGTTTAAATAAATCACATTTTCAAATTACAAATATTTTCAAAAAGGAAGTTCACTAAAATAATAAAGGAGGTCGGAAATTAAGCTATGACGGTTATCTTTATACTAAACGCAAGTCTACCAGAAGTTCAATTATTTGGGAGTGTTAACGCAGAAAGTGTGCTTGTAAAGGTGTACTACACGGACAGACATCGATATGGCCAAAGTGTAGTATATATCTGAGCACAACCATGCAGTTGATATCATGAAGGCTCACGCACAGAAAGTAAGACATGATATAATTGACAACTTGTAGAGCAACTTCAGCTCAGATAGCCATTGATGAGAAAGCCAAACAACCACTCAATGTCTAATGTAGAAATCAGAATCAAAAGAAGTAAAAGTCATCCTGGTCAGTCACCATCGCTGGAAGAGACCTAGTTCATTGATGGTGAATGGACGAAAACTGTTGACGACATACACTTTCTAATCCATGATGCTATGATTGGTAATAATGATCGTGACACAGTTTTTGCAACTTCAACAATCGGGTTTGTTGATGAAGAAGAGCTATAAACTGTATAGTATCATACACATACAGTATCCCATATGGGATGAATGTTGCTGTTAGAAGACGCGATACTGCGTGGTGTGTATTGTTACCAAACATGATACCTCGTGCAACGGATGGCACAAGACATCAACTATACAAATTCCTCACGGCGTATCTTATATGGAAGGATTTTACATTTATCGTACACAAAAGTTGCAAATTACTAGTTATTAACTTTCTACTGCACGCACATCGTAGGGTTTAACATAGCTATACGTT
This sequence comes from Antedon bifida, assembly GCF_963402885.1. Classification (NCBI taxonomy): domain Eukaryota; kingdom Metazoa; phylum Echinodermata; class Crinoidea; order Comatulida; family Antedonidae; genus Antedon; species Antedon bifida. The sequence goes on along the minus strand of NC_136228.1, from coordinate 20,740,535 downwards.
GGTAATTTTTGGACATAGAAATAAAGTTTTGGTTTGGATGAAAGTCGATGAATTTCCTAAACAATTAAATCGGTTGTTTTAAGAATTATATGAGGTTTAGTACACTAAATTTTTGCATTTGTTACAAAGTTAAATATTAATAAACCATTAATAATTATAATGTTTTGTCTCAAGATGAAAGTGAAAATAACTTAATTTACTTGAAAATGAGATTATAACGTCAATTAATTTCAGAAATACTTAAATCCACTGTTTGAAAAATTATTTTAGTTTCATTGCTCCAACTTCTTGCATTTGTTACGAAAGTGAAATATTAATAAATCATTATTTTTCCAGCTTGAACCATTATCCAAAAAGGAGATGAATAACGATATGTCAAATATGATTTTAAATATTACCATCTGGGATACAACAGTATCTCGTCACTGAAAACGACTCTTTCCAGAACTGATCTGTTCTAAGATATTTGGGTCTTAAAATAACGGGCTGAAGTATGGTGCCATTGATATTAATGCATTCCGTGGCTTGCAAAAAATGACTGATTTATCTATGGATGGAAACCTTTACTTAAGTCAGCTTTTGCCCTGGTTCGATGATCTCGTTTCTTTAGAACAATATATCTACAGTATTGTGGATTAACAACAATACATCCTAATGTATTTAACAATTGCAGAAAAAAAGTTGATATTACAAGAAGCTCTATAAACTATATTCACTTTGGAACTTTCCAGAATTTACCAGTTCTTTTAAGAACTTAAAAATTAAGAATTTAAAAATATTTATATCTAAGCAACAACCAGATTACCATTATACCACAACAAGCATCCCGATAACAACGAATGTCTATAAATGACAACCTCCTCTCTACAATCACTGAGGATGTTGGACTTCAACATCTGACTCGGTTACAGATTCTACATGTGGCGTACAATAACGTTCGTTATGACTGTGAATTTGTGTGGTTTAGAAAATGGATTGGGACAACGAATGTTATAATTCAAGACATGAACCATATACAATGTAAATTTCCAGATACTGAAGAATACAAGAATATATCAAATTTTGATCCCGATAAACTAAACTGCAACAAGTTTATAGAGTCTTAAAAATCACAATTTCTTGTGCTTCAGATGGACTTATTGTTGTAATTATGTGTGTAGCTCTTTACCATTACAGATTGCATCTAAGGTAAGATCCGTTGTATTTTACAGCTACTGTATTGCCTGCTGTTAAGTACAGAATACAAATATCAATACAAACTCAATCAATATTTAAATATTTTAAAAGACGTTTAATGTATTAAAACATCGATAATGTAATATAAATTTCATAAAGTGACTCCTTATGTAATATCAGTACAGATAGGATTGTTAATAATAATATTATTTGACAACTTATTTTTTTAGAGTCGAAATTCTTTTTTCATTGAGGAATACATTATAAAAAAAATTTTTTTAAATAATATAGTAAATAAAAATAGTTTTTAAACATTTTAACATTGCTGCAAAGGCAAAGTACTGAAAAAAGCAATGATGTGGGAACTTCGATGGAGATACAAATAAAATAAGCGAAAATCTAAATTAAACCCATTTTTAGTCGCGTGGACGCGACTCTATAGTTCACTATGTCGGTCGGTCACTATGTCGGTCGGTCGGTCGGTCTGTCTGTCTGTCTGTCTGTCTGTCTGTCTGTCGGTCTGTCTGTCGGTCTGTCGGTCTGTCTGTCGGTCCGGTATCACTATGCGTTTTATCGCTTTCTGACCTTATCTTGATATCAGTTTAATCTAGCTAAGTCAATTTTTCACAGTATATTCCTTATGGCCAGGAATCGATGTGGTTATGTTTTCACGGTGCGCAATAAAAAATTACGTGGTGTACGCACGATGTAACGAAATCACGTTTGTAATCATATCTTCACAACCATGAATCACAATTAAATAAAATTTGGTACTCATAAATTTCAGGGCATAAATCATCATATGGCAATACAATTACGTACGTAGCGCATGTAACGCATGCGTACGCGCGCTTAAAATTTACAAAATTTATTTTCGATGAAATAAGAGTACGTTTCAGGCAATTTTAAGCGTTTACAAAATTGCCATGAGTGCGCAGATTTTTGCGCGCGCACTGCGCGTTAAATGTTATTTTTTTTGCCCGATTTCTGTTTTCTTGACTTACTTTTCAACTCGAAATAGAAGCATGCACTGCTGAGATTAGAAAATGGATGGACTCCAACTTCCTCAAGCTAAATGATAAAAAGACCGAGGTGATCCTATTTGGTTCTGTTCAGCAGAGAAAAAAGATCCGGTTTGATGGCCTACATATTGGTGGCGTACTAGTCAATCCATCATCAGAAGTTCGTAACCTTGGTGTACAACTTGATTGTAAAATGACCATGGAATCACATATCAACAAAATCTGCCGATCTGCTATTTTCCATTTATGTAACATCGCCAAGATCAGACGTTACTTGAACCATTGTGCAACAGAGCAGATTGTACATGCTTTTGTTACCAGTCGGCTTGATATGGGAAATTCCCTGCTGTATGGTCTGCCAAAGCAGCAGTTGCGGACTCTCCAGAAGGTGCAAAATTGGGCAGCTCGCTTGGTGATGTGTGCCAAGAAGTATGATCACGTCACACCATTGTTCAAAGAGTTAAATTGGCTACCCATGGAGTCACGTGTTAAATTTAAAATCCTGCTGCTGGTGTTCCGATGCCTAAATAGTTGCGCTCCAAAATATCTCTCAGAATTGTTGACAGTCAAGAAGGGAAAGCGACAACTAAGATCTAGTCATCAGGTGCTACTGGACATTCCAAGGAGCAATTTTAGTTGGGGAGATCGGACTTTCAGTGTTGCTGGACCTAGGCTCTGGAACCACCTACCCTTGAACATTAAACACACATCATTATTGAGTCACTTTAAGTCACTACTCAAAACTCACCTTTTCTGATTTTTTTAACAGCGCCATGAGAAATGAATGTTGGAATGGCGCTATATAAATCGAACGATTGATTGATTGATTGACTGCAGCCATCTATATGGCCTTGTTTTATATTGTACTTAGTCACCCATAGGCCTACTTAAAATGTAATTTATACGTAATAATGTTATTTTCCGAAATAAAATATTTAATTGAATTGAACATTCACTTGTTTAAACAAAGATAGTTTTTGGCGTCTTTATGGGCCAAACCAATAAATCAATTTGTTCGATGTAGGAAGATTGGAAACTAGGGACCTCCTCCTCCCAGCAAAGACCATCAATTGGTTCTGAATGTTTTACAACAATCGTTGGAGGTCAAACGGAATTTCAAACTGTCGGGAGGACTATTTTGTTGTCCACAGCTAGTATTTACTAAAGTCGAGTGTATATTTTGCTTGTCTTTAATATAATACTCTATATAATTGTAAACATAAGTTTGATGTTTTCTAATTGACAAAATATATTGGTAATGTATTTTTATTGCACCTATAGTTGTTGTTTCACATTGGCCATAAACATTTTTATTATTTATTAATTAAACGGATTGCACTTAAAGAAAATCATTCGTTAAAGATGTATTGTCCCCCTGAAAACATTTTTTTTAAAAATATTTTTGTTGAATAGGCCATTTTAATTGCACATAAAAGTTATTCACTTTGAACTCAAATTGGATCGAAAAAAAAAATCTCATCGTTCGTTCAATAAGTAGATCTTGGCCTACTAACGGAAAAATTATACTCAACGGTAAGAAAGTCCCAATCGAATACAACAAACGGCTTAGCTTCGTCTGGGAAAATCCACTTGATACCAATAAGATGTTGTATTATACAGCCTTCGTTTGTTTCTTCAGGGTGTTTTAGCTTCAACTGTTGTTATGTCCCCAATAGCCTCCCATAGACAAAAGCGGTTCCTAATTCCCTCTCCGCCGGCCGTGCGTCGTGCGAGCTCACAAGAAACACGTGTTGGAATTGGATCGATTCATGGAGGATGAATGGTCAAGTCAAAGATGATACAGTAATCGTAGTTGACGGGGAGGACAGGGATCCGAGGACAGCAGCAAAACGGTTATTGTATGCTTAGTGTTAGACGTGACCTGTTTAAAGTTTGTCTTTTTCGAATTATTCATTTGTGTAGGCAGATTTATGTCAGATTCATCTCAGGAATAGTTACTAGCTAGACTCTAGGGCCTAGGCCTACCCTAAAGCCTTGTAGCCTAATCATGCCATCGAATTACTGTTATTAAATTAAATGCCGTAAATGTTCTCGATTAATCGAAATATCACCCTCTCACGCATGAAGAGAGACACCCTAGTAACGGTCTGCTCATGATTAAACCGTTAACAATTTTTTTATGGCATTTCTGCATCCCAGGTACAACTCGGGTTACACAATTCCAGATCAACTCCGCAATTAACGGGTGAAAAAGGGGTATTAGTGCATGAAAAAAAAGGATAACGCCTCATAACTACGTAATAAATTTGTGCAATGGGACAATGCCATACATGTGCATACCTATCACTAATACTCTGTTAATTACGGAGTTGATCTGGAATTGTTTAACCCTGTGACGCGGAAATGTAGGCCAGTGTAAACGATGTAAAAAAGTTACCCAGGTTGCTGAAGCACTGGGCAAGTAATGCGGAATGTATTCAGCGTCAAATCAACTCGGGACGAACCCATGCACTTGCATGTTCGTGGTGTAAACAGTCCCGCATATGTTTTCCCGGTCGATTGTTATTCTCTATCACTATAGTATTTAATCTATATATAACCCAGCTAGCAATGACACGTTGGGCCGACGTTGGTTTGAGGTCAACAGTTACGTTGGCCCAACAGCTCTATTCGACGTAGGCCCGACGTAATTTTTTCCATCGGCCCTTAGTGGGCCCAACGTGTTGGTCAGACGTTGGTACAACGCGTTGGGCCAACGTCGGTAAAACGTCATTGTTTACGTTGGCTTATGAACTTTCTGCGACGTAGGCCCGACGTAGCTTTTTCCATCGGCCCTTGGTGGGCCCAACGCGTTGGGTAGACGTTGTCCCAACGCGTTGGGCGAACGTCGGTATAACGTGAATGTTTACGTTGGCTTATCAACTTTCTGCGACGTAGTCCCGACGTATTTTTTTCCATCGGCCCTTAGTGGGCCCAACGCGTTGGGTAGACGTTGGCGCAACGTCATTGTTGCCATCTTTGGCCTAATGCGTTGGACAAACGTTGACCCAACCTCTTGGTTTAACGTCGGCTGAACGTCATAGAATACGATATCCCAGCTTTTGATGACGTTGGTGTAGTAGAATCAGTACATTAGATACATTTTGCAGCCCAATATTAAACTAATTGGTTTGTAGAATTTTGCAACTAAAACCCGATAAAAACAGACAATACCAATATTAACAAAAGTATTATGTTAAAACAACGTTTTAGCTTTGGATATTTTCAGTTACAGTTGTAACTAAAACTATTTAAAAACAGTTGATAATACGCAAGACGCAGATATATGTTAAATAATGTTTTTAATAAATATATCCTATTATTAACAGATACCGTAGAGACAAAACAATTTAACTAAAATTATACAACATCTGTTTCCTAATAGAACAAATACGGTTTAATTTTAAAGACATAAAGTACTGTAGGTCTACATTTTATATTACTGTATAACTTTACTATTCTATACAAAATACAATAAATACATATTAAAACAACAATATTTTTTACTTAATTTCAGTCATACCAGTCAGTAAAGACCAGTGTATTTTTCTTTGGCTTAAGACACGTTTATACTGTACAGTACTACGATAAGTAGATAAACATACTGTACATTTTTCTTACGGAAAACAAAAGAAATCGACAAGGTTTTCAACCTAGAACTATGAGATAACTATTTATGCCATTTATGTCTTTGTATTGTGGTCAATAAGAACAATAACATTATTATCACGATATTATTGCTCTTACTAAAACTGACGTCATCTGATTCATTGTGAAAATATTATTTTCATGAAAGACAGCATAGGCCTAAATGGTTATCCTACAGTTCTAGATTGAAAATGTAATAAAGAATTCTAAGGTTATTAATGTACTGTATATACCTATATAAACACAAATGTTTGTTTCTTATTAAGATCTACCTTAAGTAGGCCTACTTCTTTTTATGTTACAATTACAATTTGCAACACTGTACATAATTCGAACTTCAAATAGTTCTAGTTGTGTTTCTCATTCTAATTCAACATTAGTGTCCTTATCAAATTTAAAAAGTACATATCACATCGCACATAAGATACATTGTTCTACGACTGTAAAGCAGAGTGACGATTGGACCATTTGCGGTATAAATTGTTGCCACGTCATCCGGTCTTATACTGGTTTATTTCTGTAAAAAAATTATTAACAATATGATAGAAATGTGTTTATGATATGATGATGCTAAAAATGCTGTGTTCCAATTAAAAGAGGGATAAATTATATTTTGCTTAAATTGTCAGTGTAGTAGGCTACATCTTAGCTTCATAAAACTACAGACAGGCATGCAATATCAAATGGCGATTAATAAAAATAATATGGGATTATATTTAGCAGTATTAAGATCCTATCCTATAACTATAACATAGAAATGAATACATATTACAATACTCTAATAATGACAAGAGGTATAAATTAATCAATACGTATTTATTTTATTTTACGAATATTTTGATATTCAAGTTAATAGCTATATTTTAAGTAACGTATTTAAACATCAAAACTATAAAGAAGTGGTAGTGTATATGCGCGATTTGAACGATCACTCAGAGGTATTACAAGAGGAGAATATGAATATATAGGCCAACAGTACTGTTACACCGGTTCACTCAATGGCAAAACGGTGATGTAAAAACTTGCATATATATATCAATTGTACGATTTGTAATCAACGAAAACATTTTAAACTAACCTAAAGTTTAAAAATACAAAATCTTACCAGCAAAATAATAACAAGAAATATTAACTGAAGAGCAAGATGATAGCAGTTACCAATTCAAAATTCAAATGGAGACTTCCGTCGTTAGGCAAAGTACAGTTAAGTGAATGGAATGTGACCTAGGTTCTCCCATTAGAGTAATTAATGTCACTCGTAGTGGCTAAAACAATATAATTAATAGTTTTTATCAGAGGAGGGCTCTCTGTATTCTGGTTCCCTGGTTTTAGTTATATGGTATACCTGAGTACATCTCACTGAAGAGTCCTTAATTACAAATTTTAACTCCAACTACACGATGCTTCTATTTGAGTCGATGTCCAAGAGTTGGGATGACGTATGGAATCCAACCGAATGTGTAACTATCAGCCAATTATAATATGTTTGACGTTTGGATGACGTTGGATCAACAACTTGCAGATGATGTAGACATGCACCTATTTTTTTTTCAAACTTCAAACGTTGGGTCGACGTTAGAATTATACACATTGTTAGCCGATGTCGGCGCAACGTGAAAAAATGACTATAGTGCGTACGGTCGATTTGCTAACGTTGATCCAACGACTATGGAGACGTTAAATCAATGGAAATTTGTCAAATTGCCAACGTTGCGACGACGTTTGAACTACATGTCAAGTAGATGACATTAGACAGCACTTGTTTTTTGTAAAAATCCAAACGGTGGGATGACTTTAGATTTCCTACGCAATTGTTAACGTCGGCGCAACGTGAAAATATGACTATTTATTGCGTCGACATTTGCTAACGTCGAAACAACGACTACAGCGACGTTAAATCAACAGGAATTTGCTGACTTAGAAAATTGTATGTATTTCCAACGTTTCGACGACGTTTGAATTTTGACAACTTTTAGCCAACGTTGGCGCAACGTGCCCACGATTTTTCGACGTTGGACTGAGGTTGGATCAACAACTTGTATGACGTTAGACATGCACATATTTTGTGTTAAAATTCCAACGTCGGGTCAACGTTAGAATTCCTACACAACTGTTAGTCGATGTCGGCGCAACGTAAGAAAATGACCAGGCAGCGTCGACATTTGATAACGTTGAGCCAACAACTAATAGCGACGTTAAATCAACGGAAATTTGCCGACTTAAAAAGTTGTAATACAATGTCAAATTGCCAACGTTGCGACAACGTTAGAATTTGGACAACTGTTTACAACTTTTAACCAACGTTGGTACGACGTGTCAAAAACAACTCTAATATGTTGACGTTTGTAGACGTTGTGCCAACCAATGATAACGACGTCAAACAGACGTTGGATTTATGTTATCCCAAGGCACATTTGTCGGCACATTTTTCAACGGAAATACGACGTTGGCAAGACGTTAGACTAACAACCATAAAATTCACGACTTATAGTAAACGTTGTCATAACGTTGTAACAACGTCGGTAATTTGCCCGCGACTTTGTCGACGTCTGCCAACGCTTGCCGACGTCGAGCCAACGTCAAATTGCTAGCTGGGAAATTATGGTTAATTCTGACATAGTCGAGCACAATGCAAAAACTTCGGTACAAATCTCCGCCTTGGATACCTACCTATCTATCTCAGATGTAATGCGAAACGTAGATTTGATAACATTAGTGTTCAGTTCGACGCTATTGTTCCATATTTCTATCTTAGAAAGATATTATAAAGAGTTTTTTAACAAAATTTATGATTTCAACAGATTTTCAAAAGACAGATTTTCAACTCAATTTCAATTCTTCGCTGTCAAAGTAATTTCCGGGTTCACCTTGTAACAACCTGGTTTCAACTATTTTCTCTCTTTTATACACAAGGGAGCAGTTAAAATAATAGATTTGATCCTAAAGGTGACTGGAAACAGGCACTTTCCATCAATCAATACAGTGTCCCTTTGGAAGAAGGAAGAAAAAAACCGATAGTAGGACTGGAGCTTAAGTTGCATAGCCATTTCAGTTTTTTGTTTAATTAGGAACGGACCGCGTGTGTGTGAAGGTACAGTAGTTAAAAAATAAAAATTATACTGCAAATTAATAAAGATCAAATTAAATATATGCCATAAAGAATTGGAATATATTGTGGGAAATAATATTATAAAATTACATAGGGAGATTTGATGATAAGACATTTTGTTTAAAATCGAGTGAAATCCCGATAGTTGATTGAGTAAGCTGGCAGGAATAACTGTAGGCTATCTGTGTCCCGTTAGGACCGTCTGCCCATGTTGCAAGCCGTAATGTCTTCTTTCTTTAGCCCACTCTGTCACGGCAGTTAGTTTCAAAAGATGTTTAAATTAAATAATGTATTAATAATTATTAGGATGGTATTTATTTGAATAAACGCCTCTCCAATAAAACATCACTTTGAATAATAGTCATTATACTATTTGTAGTAGAATTCATCGCACTGTTATCTACAATTTACCAAGCATTTGTTATTCTTTGTTACCACTTTTCATATCTCTTAGAGGATTTCATTTGATTATAAATGTTACCATATTATTAAAACTAAAAAATTAACATATATCCCTCGAATAAGCACCTCCCTCAAATGAACTCCGCTTCCCCAAAGGGCCCTACCAACAATAAACACTATACTTTAACATGTTATTAATCATCTAAAACACTGTGAAACAGTAGTTTACGAATGTCAAGCATTTTCAATAATGGTAACCGACAGAAAACGTACAAGGAGAACATTTTTATCATTCCGAGAACCATCGTCTACACTTCCTAGAGGGGGAGCGAGCGAAGTGAGCTCACCCTAGTACATACAGTTAACACTTTGACTGCCAAACACGAAGATCTTCGTTTTTGGAAACACAACGCTTGACTGCCAAACATGAAGATCTTCGTGTTTCGCATTTTTTTACGAAATCCGGTAGATAGGTTAATTATTGGTATATACTACAAATATGAACACTATATTCGGTCTGGACCGTCAATATTTTACAATTTGAAAGTAACTAATCTGGTTACGAACGACTGTCAAAATGGTCCCTTTCGAACAAACACCGCGCATCACAGTAGCGCGTAGAGCGATGGCTTGGGGCATTGTGTATCGGTCGCGCGCTAGCTATGCCGCCGAAGCATTACAAAGGTTTTTGTGGATTGACATCTGAATAAAAAATAATGAAGTCATTTTCAATATGAAGTCTTTAATTTTATTATTGTATGTATACCCTAATTGTTTTGGTGTTTTACGCAACAAACTTGTTTTGACATGGTATGGATATTATCATCAGTTTACTATCTAGGCTAGTAGTACTAGGCTAGCCTAGGCCTAGTCGTAAAACGGTTCCGGACCAACTTTAGGCCTGGTTAACTAGGCCTGATGTCTTTACTATGTGGATTTTGGCGAAACATTGATGTAAGATTTATGTTTTATAAAATGTAATCACTAATACATTTTTCGATAGTGATAACTTGTTTTTATAGGCCTATCGGTGCCGTGTAAGTAACTTTTTTGTTGTTTGTTGATCTCACCGGGTGATATTTTCATATTGTGATGTCTTGCACAAAATCACAAATATCTCGACTTTCTTGCGCGAAACTACGAAAAACTCAAAAAGTGGGTTACTTTCATTTTACTATTACGATTTACATATTGCGATTTAAAAGTCGTTCTTGGTACCATTGTAAAGCTAAAATCTTTATGATTATTTTAGTCTAAATTACATATAAATCAGATCACATTCAGATCTTCTCTTCAAAATAAGACCAAAAAAACTTGACCATTATGAATGAATTTTGAAATTATGAATAAATTAATAGACGGACTCATCCGACGATGACCATATACAGTACTGGTCAGAGAACTTTCATTTTACTATTACGATTTACATATTGCGATTTAAAAGTCGTTCTTGGTACCATTGTAAAGCTAAAATCTTTATGATTATTTTAGTCTAAATTACATATAAATCAGATCACATTCAGATCTTCTCTTCAAAATAAGACCAAAAAAACTTGACCATTATGAATGAATTTTGAAATTATGAATAAATTAATAGACGGACTCATCCGACGATGACCATATACAGTACTGGTCAGAGAACTTTCCACATTCCTCGCCTGTTTTGAACGAGTGTTGCTATTCTCGAGTAATACATTAAGGTCACAATCTACGGCTTTATTGAGCAGCAGCTAGCAGTTTATTCCGATGTCATTGTCTTTCGTGTCCAAGTTGTTAGCATGAAAAACTAGGCCGTTGTAGGCGATAATAATTTATTTTAGAAATAGCAAATTTCAATCAGTCAACGTGAGTCAAAAACCGATTCAGCGATGGATGTCACGTGACACTGTAAACAATTCTTATAGACGATTTTCGTTTGTTTAGTCGTGACCAGTCGAGCGTAACCAACATAAAATAACAGCGTTTTCAGGACACCATGTTAATAATAATAATAATAATAATAATATTTATTCGGCAAAAGTTCATAAAGTACATTTTACAATTCATCTTGCCAGATTCATGTTGATTAAAAAATCAGACTGCCGACCACACAAGTACGTTGATTGCTGATGGAGTTGCTCAGTAAACACATGGTCTGCCGTGGTGCAGCAACTCACACAGCCAGGCTCTCATTTGAGAGAGTTGGTTTGAACTTTGTGCAGAAAGAACAATAAAATCACGCCTTAAGAATTTACATTTTATTTTCAATTACCGTAGCATAGCATATGTACTGTATGTAATCATCACTGACATAATTATTATGTGTATCTAATAAACAGTATGAACATTTTCATAACTGCATCATCGATCATTTTTTTTATATATAAATTAATAATAATAATAATAATTTAGGTATTTGTATAGCGCCAGAATCAACTAAACCGAAGTAAAAATCAAAGGCGCTTATATTGGATATATTGAAAAATAGCAATAGAAGTTGATTTAGTAAAATGATGAGGGAGAGAATTCCAAAGAGAAGCAGCAGAGAACATAAAAGACCTTTGTCTATAAGATTTGGTGTTAATTCTAGAAACAAGTAGTAGGTTTTGATCAGCCGAACGAAGACAAGCAAGAGAGGTGTAGGAGGGAAGAAGATCAATTTTAATTATTATTAATTCATATTATTTACCTGCATTTTTTAACCCGAAATGTGAAGTGACATGCCTTTGGCGCATAATGGTTCAGAAGAGAGTGGAATGCTTCTAATTTCGATGTCTGGTGCTTTTCGCTCATCTGTCCAATTTCGTTTACTAACCTCGGATTTGTGACGATGTCTTTAGTTTTGTTGGCAGCAATACTACCTGTTAAAAAAATATATAATATTATTTGTTGTTTTCAAAACAAGAAAATATTTACATTAAAAAAATAGAATATCTCACCTGGGATTAACCATTTCTTCCGTGGCTCACCATCACTGATTTCATCATGGAGGCAACAAGGGAAGAGATCACCATGATCTGTGTGCATATTTTCAGTCGGAAAGCCGCGTTGGTAACGCATCACTGATTTCATTCATTGTGAGGGCGCGCTTCGTGGAAAATGTTGGAATTTTTGCTATTTTAGTACACTTAGAAAATGGTATAATTTTGATATTAAATGAAATCAATAAACGTATTTCAATAGTTGAACTACAAGCGTAAATAATGATAAAAACTGTGATCTAAATTCCACAGATTTTTTGTTTCAAGAAATATCATTATTTTATGTATAAACTTTTTTACTTTAATTTTTTTTTAAATGATGGTAAAAAATCATTAAATTTCATATTTTCTAGATAAGGTTTCAAAGCGAATTTAAAATCCTTTCAAGATAAACTATTAAGCTATCTATTAAAATAAAAATCTAATTTTAAGCTTTCTTGGGATGCAACTCCCACTAATCAAACCAAACCTACTACATTTCTGTTCTGTTTCGATCGAAAAATCGCCATTTTGAAACTTTGTTTACGTTTTACGAAGCTGGTACGAATCGTCCCGGACCGAATCGTGTCTGTGTTCAATACGGTTTTCATGCAGGCGTATTACGTCATAGGCCTAAGATTTCAATTTGCTCCCCGATTATTGTTCTATTTGGTTTCTGAGCTAGGAAAGGCTACCTACTATAATTACTTACTTGATTTCTAGCCTAGCTAGGCCTAAAAATAGTATTTTCTAGGCCTAGCTAGGCTGAGTAATTCTGATATAATACTAATATTAGATAGGTAGGCCTACCCTAGTGAGTGTTAATAATAGTAGCTGGGTATTCTATAGTCTAGGCTGGTGGTAGGTCTATCCCAGCTCTGCTCATATACCAAGCAAGAAGAAGCCTGAAGAAGCCTGAAGGAGAAACTAGGCCCAGAACAAATAAAAAACTGTTAAAAAAACAATAAATGGAAAAATAAAAATAAATAACCCATTTTCAATTTATATATGGGGAATGTTTTATAAAATCGGGCATGTTTGTTTCAGAGACTTAAACGTGTATTTTTATATGGTCATGTTTTTAAAAAAGATAATTATGGGCCCAGCTGAAACCAAGATATAAAAATATAAGTCCATCATTTACTTGTATATAAATATTACTTTATTAGATACAACTTGCATTTCACACAAGCAACCAATTTTTTTTTTACGTATACAGAATGTGAAAAAGCAGTTTTTAATACAAATATCTTTCAAACAATACTGATATAAATAGTAAATACTACTACTACTGTATATATTATTTAAATAGCACAGTTCATCAAACATAACAAACTAGCTAGGCCTTAGCCTATATCATATTAACTTACGTGAGTCTTACGGTTGTACTGATTTTATGATTGTTTTATATGTTTATCTCTGGTTAATAAAGTAAATCAATCAATCAATTGCAACTTAATTTATATCTTATCATTGACTGATCTGAAACGCTTCTAAAACTTGAATGCGCATGAATGTATATGTTATATTATTATTAGCGAATAAAATGAAAAACTATCAGCTGCAGCAATGATATTGAAATCGAGAAAACCATTACAGCTTCCACCGTCCAACCTCATATTGAAGAACGAGACAGAAAATCGTCGAGTCTTGATACCAACAAAAAACCTAAAATGAAAATGAATAGCTGAAATGTAATGAATGAAACTATTTAAATAATTGTCACTATGATATGAACAAAACATTGCATCGTTATACAGATTCAACAACCTGAAAACATTTTCAGATATAGGCCTACCATGAAAAAGCAGCAAATACAAAATTTCCTTATGTCTGTTTATTGTAATAATTATTAATATTATAAATAAATTGTACCCCTTAGTTGTCAATAATTTTACTATAAATAAATATTTAACTATATAGAATAGGTAGGCCTATACCTGTATCAGGCTGCGATTTGCTTAATTATCTTTTTAAAACTTCCCAATGCATCTTCAATATAGAGTAGGATTGTAACGATACTTTAATAATACTAAATTGTAACTAAAGTATTTAAATTATTAACAGAACATGTTACTAGGCCTAGGCCGATATAATACGACAACGATCCACCAGGTCGTGCATATACTCACCTACAACAACCACAATCAACACACCATGCACCACACACGACGGAAAGAGTGCCGCGAGATGTAACAATATATGACATGAGGACCTTTTTTAAAATGTTTGCTATAGGAAGCTTAAATAGGGTTTCAAGCCAATTTTAACGTAAAACAGACTATTGATACTTACTCTATCCATATACGTCGGTTTTTTGGTAATTCACTGTATGGGATGCAAATCCCACTAATGGAAAATTTGTAAACAAACACCTGTTAGAAAACTTCAGTTTTGACGGACGCACACAAACTTTGGAAAGAAATTGTCGCTGACAACAAATCCAACAAATTATTCAGAAAATTAGGTGACCTGCGACATCTTAAACATATAAGGAACTGATCTTACCATATATGGTTAATTTTTCGCCTACTAATGTTTATTAAACAGCTATTAAATGACGTATACTTTATGCTAATGTTTTCGCGCGAAACGTTGATGCTTCTGTGCCGAGAGAGGGCTTCTAAAATTTATGACGTCATGCGAAGTCGAAAATTCAGCGATAACGGTCATATTTCCCAACGCGGCTCTCCGACTGTTTTGCATATGCCGCAACAAGTTCCACTTTGCAACCATGACTTCCCCATCCCTGGACGGTGTTGACGTAGCGCACCAATATATGTGATGGTTGATGCTCTTAGCCCATGGTCTCAAGTCTTGACCACAAACCAACTTTGCTACTACGTCAATTTTTTCTTGATTCCTTAAAAATGCAGAAATAAATGTTACCAACACCCTAATAAAATAGCCAAATGTGAAATGTAGTGTTTCTAAACATTTGAAAGTCTTACCTTTGGCTATATGCCAAATGTGAAACTTGTGGGTTGTGCCGTCCATATTCTCACGGACCCACTTCTTGATCTGGGAGTGGCGGTCTGTCACCAACACATTAATTTTGACGTTTTCTTTCTTAAAACTCTTAACACCTCTTATAAGCCCTTCCTTTTCCATGGCGCTACTTGACGATACTTCATTTGACTAAAGGACAACATATATTTTATAATCACTACATGAAGATGCGATTTATTAGCGATTTTTATAGTGAAATAATACCTACTTAAACAAGCTGTACGTCTAGAATTTTTCCACCACTTGGATCCATCAGAGTATAGCAGCCATACTTTGCAGAATGACCAGGAGAGTCGCACCTTCCATCACCTCCAACCACTAGTTTCTCATACTTCCTTGTCTGCTGTATTCTGCACCTCCTGTCCTCTTCCCATAGACGTTCGATACTTGGCAACAAAAAATTACGCTGGTGCACAAAGAACGTCTGTTGGGAAATGGCAGCACATTGCATATGATTTAGCATCCAAAGTGCTTTTGATGGACTGGACCCTGAAAAAAAGAATTGCTGCCGATAACAGTAAATTCCCAGCTGGTGCATTCTGTATCTTTGGCTGGGACTCCCAATGTCGTGTGTAGTTGCATGAAGGACATTGTTGCTTGATGCGGCAAAAAGTTCCTTGGAAAAAACTTGTTGAACTGTCAGTTTCAGCAATGCACATGTGACAAATTTTAAAAGCAGCCAACAATCTGTCTTCGTAAACAATAAACTTTCGAACTATAAAAGCATCTCCTGCTACATACTCCCTGAAAATTGTATACAAATAAAAAATTTTAGGCTTACTTCAAGTATTTGTTGGTAAATTTCATTGTATTTAAACCATCACATGTTACACAAGTTGTAAGAGTTCATTGAAAACTCACATTTTCTCATCTTCATTTGCATTCATCCCTATGTCTTCCCATGGGTCATAGTCTGGGTCGTTACAGTCATCACCATCGTTATCTTCTTCATCATCCTCCTCTTCTTCTTCTTCATCCTCCTCCTCCTCCTCCTCCTCCTTCTCCTTCTTCTCCTTCACGGTCTTCTTCAATGTTTGATGTTCTAGAGGTAATTTTATAATCATTGGTGCTTTGGTCATCCTCTGAAAATATCTCCTAAAAAACATTAAAGAAAATAATCTTTTAGTTTCATCAATTGTAAAATATCTAAAGAGATTTTCCAAGGTGTGATAATAGGCCTATAGTTCAATATTATTATTAGACTCCTCCAAGATGATATACAGATCTTTAAAAAAAAATTGTATTGTAACATGTAATGAATACTGAAATGAAATTTCTTTCCAGGAGAATAAAAAAGAAAATTACTTTTATCAAACATACGTGTCTTGAATTGAATACTTAAATTAGACGTCTTTACTTTAGGCTGCTTATGAACAGCAATTGGGTCTGTCTGGAAATGAAGGACATTGTTGAGATAATAAAATTACATTTAAAATAAAGTAAATACATTTCTATATTTGATTGCTGCAAAAATTTATTTATATTTATCAAATTGTGTTAATTTGTTCCCAATTTACTTACACATTAAATGTTAATTGTAATCTTACCTGTACTTCTGCAACAGCTGTGTTATTTTCATCATCTGTAGTATCTACAGTGTAGATGTACAGGCTAGTTAGGTAAGCCTAGGCTAATAGTAATACGAATCGTGTAGGTAGTGTAGACTAGAAAGTAGTAGGCCTAGAGTAGGTAGGGTGTAGTAGGCCTAGCTAGTAGTAGTAGACAGTATCCTAGACCTATTTCATTTACTTACTCTTGCTCTCTCACGTTTTTCGTAGGCATTAGATCGTCTTTTCTTTTTGTTATTTGCAACCAGTTGCCCTGGAGGATCGGGCCGCTTAAAAACAATTGGTGTTGCTCCCTTTACCAGCCGCATATAATTGTTGCCACTCATTCCAATTGAACTTGCAAGTAAACTCCTTGCCTCGTAGTCCGTCACCAGAAAATGATCGCTACATAGGACTGAATATGCCGAAGCTTGGAAATTGCTCCGTTTTCTAGAAACGGCATTAGTCCACTTCTTCCTCAAAATTTCATCTTTTGGGAACTTATGGAAGTTCACATTGTGTGTATGGTTGTTGTCACAACCAACAGCTACACAACGAGGCATTTTAAAATGCTAAAATCTCTGTTTGAAAATGTGTACTTTAAACTATCGATCAGTAAAATATGAATATGCGCTATGTAATGAAACAACCGCGCCAAACACTGTTACTGCTTATGCGTCACTTCCGCTAAAGGTCATGTAAAGGTCATATTCGGTAGGTGGGGCGTGCGGCGAAGAAAACCTTCGAAATCGGTGGTTAAAAAGTCGTTTTATACAACAATGCAATAAAAAAAAATAAAATAGAAGATGAAGATGTGTTAATTCTGTAATAGTTAAATGATTTTTAATGAACTGAGTGAAGATTAGTATTGTCACCTTAATTATTCTTTAAAAAATCACTCGCATTAACTGAATGTTTAGTTAAATCTAAATCTAACCTATAATTTTCGACATCTTGACTAGTAGTAATATGATTATCATTGTTATGAAGATTAACAATAGATTCTTTAAAATCTTTAATTATCCTACTAGTTAGTTCAACAGGATACCTTAATTTGTTAAACATCTTAGAAATTTCTTGAATTTCTTCAAGAAAGATGTCATTAGTAGATGACAACTTGTATGCTCGATTAAGCATAGTATGTACTAGATTTTTCTTATGTTCTTTATCAACATGTGGAAAACATGGTCGATATATTGTATAGCATACTTTTGCTCAGGTAGTGTATCATCTCCTTACCCGCTTTCTCATTTACGTGCCCATTTCCAAGATCACCAAAGATTTTGTCGTATTTACAATAAAATAAGCCAATTGAAACTTCATTGTCAACTGTTTCTTTCGTTTGGCCAAGATGAGATGCAGGTACGGAGACATCGTCGTCTGAACTACCCGTTCATCTCCCGTATTTTGCATGCGTTTTTTAATATCTTTTAGATATGACACAGCTCTCTGATGGGTTACACTTCGTTTGAGATGGTTGCTGAAGTTGTTTTTTTTAACCACTTTGGTACCAACTATATACGTGTCGGTTAACCCGGATGTAATACCCCTGTTTGTAGTAGACTGTTGTTTACATAAGATGCTATATTCTCGACACGTCTACACCAGACTTTTGTTTTCTTTTTATTCACAAAAACATATTAAGCCTAAGCAATACTTGAATATAGGCATTGTATTAGTTAAATCTAACCTATAATTTTCGACATCTGAACTGCAACTGTCTTCGAAACAGTTAAAAATGTATAAATAACTGATGATTAAACAATTCACGGTCATAGCTTTTCTAATACTCTCTGGGACACACTTCGCTGTTTGAAGAGATGGACTGGCCAAAACAATGTAGCGGTTACAACATAAAGGTAATTGGTTTTTAATTCTTTTATTTGTGAATGAGTAGTATTTCCCTTTATGTTTAGGTACTGCATCACACAATACAAATATACTTCCATTAAATATAGTTTTAGGGAAATTAGTAGTAAAGTTTTCTGTTTTGGAAGCTGTTTGGATAATCCCCTTTATATTTTTTCCACCAAATTTGAATTTTGGCTGCTGCAATGTGTTGATTTCTATATTTTACAAATGCTGCAGCACTAGACTTTATTTGGTCAGCTTTACTTTGGACATTATTGTATGTTGTAAGATAGTTGTTTGTACATGTTTGCTAGGATTGATAGTTTAACATGGCCACCAGTTCGAGTGGTATGTTGATAAAAGTACCTATTGTGATCATAATTTTTTTCCCCAGCTTCTGATTGAAATCTGGCCAAAGAAAATGGAAGAGTTTTCATTAACACAGAATTAAATTAAATTAACTTCATCATGAAGTTATATATTTGTTGCAGAATATCTTAAAACAAATAGCAGAAATTCAGAAATGTTATTGACATTATAACCCCAAATATAATCTTCTGTATGTAATGACCCCATTGGTTTACCTTCTTTTAAAACAGGTTCTGGGTCTCGTTTTACAATATCTTATCATTTTATTAAATTCAGAATATGTTTGTTGTTAAGTGGCCTAGTGTTTGTGTAGTTCCGCGAATCAAAAACATTGTGCAGTACATGAGGAAATTCTGTTCCATGGCCCTTTGGTGGTGTTGAAATTATTGTCATTGCATGGTCTTTGTTTAGATTAATTTCAAAATTGCCTTGTCGAACGCCTCTTAAATTAATATTTTTAACTAACTTATTTATTAGCCTATCCCATAATTCTGTGCTGTTTTCCACCTCTAGTGTTAACATCTTTTCTACAGATCGTGCCACACAATGTAGTATGCCAATTACAACTTTGTCGATTTTAACATATTTTAAAATTGCATTTGGGTGGTTCGTATCAATTTTCAAATTTAAACCAAGACGGAAACCATCTTTATCTACATTGGATTTGGTGTCTTTTTGTGGCATCCAGCGATCAATACGTTGATAAAGGTGGCGACAAGTATAGCCGACATAGTTTACGTCGCACAAAGCACATTGAAATTTATATACAACGCACTGCTGATTTACAATCTTTTATTTCCTTAGATTAAAAAATTTCACCTAACTCTACTAGTAAAAACTGGCATAATATTATTGTTTAACTTGCAACACAGTATTAGAGCAGGTTTGATCCTTAAAAGGAAGAACAATTCTAATTATAGGCTGTTCAGCACTATCTTGACTAGTAGTAATATGATTATCATTGTTATGAAGATTAACAATAGATTCTTTAAAATCTTTAATTATCCTACTAGTTAGTTCAACAGGATACCTTAATTTGTTAAACATCTTAGAAATTTCTTGAATTTCTTCAAGAAAGATGTCATTAGTAGATGACAACTTGTATGCTCGATTAAGCATAGTATGTACTAGATTTTTCTTATGTTCTTTATCAACATGTGGAAAACATGGTCGATATATTGTATAGCATACTTTTGCTCAGGTAGTGTATCATCTCCTTACCCGCTTTCTCATTTACGTGCCCATTTCCAAGATCACCAAAGATTTTGTCGTATTTACAATAAAATAAGCCAATTGAAACTTCATTGTCAACTGTTTCTTTCGTTTGGCCGAGATGAGATGCAGGTACGGAGACATCGTCGTCTGAACTACCCGTTCATCTCCCGTATTTTGCATGCGTTTTTTAATATCTTTTAGATATGACACAGCTCTCTGATGGGTTACACTTCGTTTGAGATGGTTGATGAAGTTGTTTTTTTTAACCACTTTGGTACCAACTATATACGTGTCGATTAACCCGGATGTAATACCCCTGTTTGTAGTAGACTGTTGTTTGCATAAGATGCTATATTCTCGACACGTCTACACCAGACTTTTGTTTTCTTTTTATTCACAAAAACATATTAAGCCTAAGCAATACTTGAATATAGGCATTGTATTAGGCCTATGAATGTGTAGGCCTATTTAGAATGATTTTCATGCAATATACTGTTGTCATTGACAAGTGCTATCTCAATTCCAAATAACATATACAAAAAAATGTAACTCGTCAATCTAAAACCTAATTTAACGTTTAGCTACATGGAATGATGTAATTATAAGTCAATCGGATTTAAAGTTTTCAAGTAGATTATAAGTAGTAAAAAGTTAACAATTTACTGTTCAAAAACAAGTCCAGACCTGTGTCCACGACATAATATAAATTAAATACATGCATAATATAATATTAAGTAAGTAATATGTTTGAAGCTTTTCTTGATGTACTAAAATCCAGTATTGTCCTTATTAGTAGTAGGTCCTACTGTAGCTAGCCTAGGCCTGCCAACTGTAGGTCTAGGCTAGCCTAGGCGTAGTTCAGGTCGGCAACAAAATGCCGTCCTGTAGCAATATGGGGTCAGCAATAAGGTCGGCAATTGCCGATTGCCGAGGTAAAATTCGTGGGCTGTATACTGTGGACAATGATTGTTATATAAATAAATTGTAAGTAAAATTTTACAGCTGTTTAAAGAATCATAAAAGTTTGAGAGAGGCGCAGGCGGTTTGGGCCATAGCTTGAAAAACAAGTGATGTTGATGTTGCTATTGCGCTATTCATGTCCAAGGGTTAGATGTCACTGCTATAGCTGCTATTGCTGCTATTCTTGCTATAGCTAGAAAAGCAAATGGCAATTGCTGTTGATATTGCTATTGCGCTATTCATGTCCAAGGTTTAGAAACCACTGTTATAGCCGCTATTGCTGCTATTTCAACTATAGCCAGAAAAGCAATTGCTGTCGATCTTTGCAAACTGGTGTCTTACACATAGTTTAACTGCCTCTATGGCGCACTGCATTGAGTATGTAATTTCTTCTGCTTGTGATTTCTGTGAAACCGAAAGTTGACCAGGCATTGGCGTGGAGTTGTCCCGTGGCAATTGTCTAATTAAAAATAGCCTGGAACACCATAGCCAGTCGAGCGGCCTGACTTTTGACATGGCTAATATTCTTATAAACTAAGGTGTTTTTTTTATTGATATTAAGTGGTTTCCATCGTAAGGCCTACTGTTGTTATGTAATAACAATAATATATTTCTCAGACGACCCCCTGTTGAAGAGATATGATTTTTAAATGAAGATGGTATCCTGAAATCCTTTGAAAACGCTATGTTAGTTTTGTTGGCTACGCTCGACTGGTCAGAACCATGAGATGTTCCTCCCCTTTACCAATTTCTGACCATAGCCACGTTCACATAAGATTTTATCGCGCTTTCGTATCGTTATATTGAATATCACGTTAACAGGAAGAGCGTTCACATAGAATTTAACATCGTGATATAAGTATGCTAATGAGGTGCACTGATGCGTGAAAGGCCAAACACACATGTTCGGAGCACACATGGAAAGGGATTGTTGGTTATTTTTTGTAATGAAATCCCCACATAAGTAATTTTACGGCCACCCATTTGAGCACCATCTCCTTGAATCTTTATACTTATGTTTTCTTGTAAAAAGGAATATTTAAAAAGCAAAACTTCGACCAAACAGACTGGGTCAATATACCACCTAGATGCTGTTTTGCGTGTGCACAAAACTGCCTTAAACTCTTCATTAAGTTTGGCTGAAGCTTTCATTTCGGTTTTTCTGAATGGAAGAACCCCAGGTATTAATTTTCTCATGCGGTTCATAAGGCGCCAACCACTGTAATTCTCGCGACAATTAATTAAATCCTCACCTTTAAGTGGGTTTAATAATTTGTATGTATCGGTTAAAATTCCTCTAACAATTTTTGCTCCTTTTTGTGATTTAATACTTGCTTTTATGCAATGCAGACACTACATCATCTATTGTTAAACATTGATTGTCAGTTGCTTTTGTTGCACTTAACATTGCACTAAGACTTTCTAATAAATTTGTTTTGTCATAAACCGTGAACTTTTTTTAGATGGTATATTTTCAGAGGATTTCTCTACTGTGATGTGCTGCAGTGCAAGAATAACAGAATTTGACAAAGTTGTCTTTTTTGCACATTTTCAATCAAGTCCTTGATCATTAAGATAATTATCAATTTATTTGTACCCTTCCTTTTTAATGTGTTTTAATAAACCTAATGCTGAAAATATTTCACTTGTATTAAAGTGAATCACACCATTTGCATTTACTGTGTAACTGACAAGATGCCCATCAATAATTACATTTCCTTTTCTGTGGTTCAAATCTACCTTCTTAATTGTAGGGGATGAACTAGTTTGAGTCTTTTGCAGAGGCTTGTTTTCAATAAATTTTGTCTTCTCAAGTTTAGATTTCTTATTTTTAAATTTCTCTTGCAATTGCAACATAACAAAATTAGCTGTTTTTTGTTTTCTAAATGCCTTGTGCATTAACATATTTATTATAGCTTCTTTCTTTACTCACAGCCTCTGTCTGTGACTGCCACATGTAAGAAACATTTGATTTGGGTCTTGCCCCATTTCTTGAAGGATTTTGTCGAATTTGACATATCCCCATGCTTTTATTTCTTTTTCTTGGCCTAATAATTTTAATATTTCCTGACAGCTAAGGAAAATGTTATAATTGTAAATTGTATGTGGTATGTCAGTCGAACCAATGGCTATACTATTTTTTGCAATCTTAATTCCAACAATGTTTTTAGATTGTGCAAAATTGTTTGTTTTTACTTTACATTGAGTGTGTTTTTTCCTAGGATGAGGAGAAATATTTTCCTTTTCTTTAATGTTAACATCACCGATATTTCTTTTTTTAAAATAACATTGTTGTTGCAATTAGTTAAATCAGTAAGTACAGATTTAGTCAAACCATCTACTAATAGTTTTTCTTTGGTTTTTAAATTCTTGGAACCAGTAGGTAATTCCTGTGGCACTTGCCAAGTAGGGTCAAACGGCATTTTGGTTAATTCATCTACTGAATGTTTCTTTTTATTAAGTTTTCTTTTTATTTTTGCCAATTGCCAAGTAGGGTCAAACGACATTTTGGTTAAATCACAACTGAATTTTTTTCTTTGGTACTCATATTCTTGGAACCAGTAGGCAATTCCTGTGGCACTTGCCAAGTAGGGTCAATTGGCATTTTGGTTAAATCATCTACTGAATTGGTTTTGGTATTTAAATTCTTGGAACCAGTAGGTAATTCCTGTGCCACTTGCCAAGTAGGATCAAACAGCATTCTGTTTAAATCATCTACTGAATTTTTTTCTTTGGTACTTATATTCTTGGAACCAGTAGGCAATTCCTGTGTAGGAAAATCTGATGAATTTAGGTCCTCTATTGGCTTTGGACAAGTCAAGGATAACATGGCCATTCAGCACTCGCCACATTTGCGTATATGAGCAAATGAATACCCCCCATTTTTTCCTTGCCCTTTGAACTTGAAAGTGGTACTGATGTGCCATGGATTTTGGAATTTCTGTTGGCAGCTGCTGCAAAAGTATGGTATGTCTTGGTATATGGCACCATATCGTTAATGACTGAATAACCCCTATTAGTTTTACAAATTGCTATAAAGTGTGATGGTTCCATTTGTACAGCGGATGTTAAAACATAATTGGAAGAGTGTATGGTTGTTCTCTCGGGAACAACAATAGGTGGTTTTTGGCAATTTTGCCATCCTACAAGCCCAAGGTTTACCACAAGGAATTCAGGCATCCTACATTGCTCTTTTAATGTATTTACCATTTCTCCACAATTACACTTGTATTTACATTTTAACTTATGTGAAATCCTATTTCTTATGACTTCCTCTATGCATTTACTAAAGTTTTGTGGATACTTTTGATTTAGCGATTGTGAGTATTTATATACTGAATTTGTGAGAATGTTAATATCTAATGAGCTCCGACACTTTTGGCAATGTTGATTTCCAAAGAAGTTTGCAACAAATGACATGCCAATATTTGTGTCAGCTAAACATTCAAAGGCGTGGAGTATTTCTGCATGATGTGTTCCTTTTGGGGAAAATCCATTTGGTAAATGTTCAACTAACCAATTCCAAACAGGTTCCCGAATATCACAAGGTGGTGTTTGTAGAGGCATTAATTTTCTTAGATTTGAAACATGAAACAATCTTGTGAGAAGTGGATGAGAGAAAATTCTAGTTTTGGTAAATGGAAAAATACCCCAATAAAAAACTTCCAATAAACAATCTATACTGCATGATGCACCCTGATGGTGAACCTTGCACAATAGGCCATTAATAAAATGTCTTAAATATATATAATATATTAAATACTCATAGTAGTACAATACAATTTACATAGAACAAAAGGCAGAAATTATAAGTGTTGGCAGCAAAGCAAAGCAAAGCACAATTGTTTTGCTTTTTTTAAACAATGTATCTTTAAAAATGACATTACATACAGTAATGACAATTTAGTCCAAGCAATCCCTCACATGTATGGTGGTGGGCCTACGACGTGCCGCTGCACTCACTCTTTTAAGTCTTAATCATATCGTCACACTAGCATATAGGCCTACTTCATTCTTCATTCATCCACCTAGGCCTAGCACAGTATGATGAACTGTAGCCCGGGAATTGACTATCTAATGCTACAATTCAGAATAATTAATAAATATACACTTACGTTTAAATTTTGCATTTGCAAACATTGCATTTTCATTGCAGGAGGTTCCAGTATACATTGCTGCTATTGTGTAAATACAATAGGATAAGAACAATTATCAACAGACACACTGAACCATGTTTCAATTACTTAAAACAAAATTATGGTTATGTCTTGTATAAATGTGAATATAGCTGACAGCAAGTGAATGCACTTGATGAGCCTGATATAAAATACAACCAAACTGATGACTTGGCTCGTTCATGACATTTTGTAATGCCTTGATGACCATTTTGAATTCGATCTATTATTTCTTTTCTCATTAGCTGTGGAATAACTAGACGTGTTCCAAACAGTAAAAGTCCTTTGTATTCTGTTTTCTTGTTTCCAATATGGAATTATTTCCGGAGTTACTTACTTATTACTCCGGGTTTTATCTGGCCACCCGTCTTTACAATAGCTGTATGACCTTTGATAATATTGTGTCTTTAGACATGCTTGATTTTAGTCATAGGGACGTTCTCCATAGCTTCGTGCATGTTGTTGTTCTCTTGAATTGGCGATATAACGCCTTGTTTGCTCTTGTAGTGGAAGAGGTATCCTCATTGGCGTAGTTAGTGTGAATGGTTCAACATTTTCCTGAAGCTTAATGGTATATGTACAGTTCTTGGCAAACCTAGACCATTAAAGATTCCCAGAATTTCCTGTTTCAATTGAGATTTGGTTATACTTGTGTTCACATTCTCAATTTTGTTAATTACTTTCAAACTTTGATGGCAGGTCTGCCAAGCAAAGGTTCATTTAAGTTCTTTACAACATATATGGGTTGAACTCCCATTTTGTTATGAGTTGAAACTTTCCGTCAAACATCCCTACAACGTATGACTTATGAGAAGATTTTTATTTGACTTTTTTAATGTAATATTTGGAAAGGTTTCCTGTATCAGGGTACTAAATCAATTTTCTTTGATCTACATACATATGCATGAAGTATGATTAGCAAACTATATAAATAATTTGTTTAAAAATAATATCAGTGTTTGGTATATAAAATGAATAGCAAACCTGTTTTCATTGTATGTATTAAATATAACATCTTGGTTAACCTTCTTTGATAAGTTAATATTTCTGCATGCATTCTCATGAGTCTAGTACAGGCGCCTCTCATGCTTTAATTTCCCACTGCTATAAAATTTGCTGTCAACATTTTTTTTTCAAGTGAAAGCAAAAAAACCCCACTAATTCAGCAAGCTAAAGGTAAAGTTCTGATTTGCAAGTCAGTAAAACAAAATTAGATAAACTAGGTTCAAACATGATTTCTGGAGTTAAAGATCATTTTCTGTACTTTTATTTGGCAATATATCGACTTTTTAACAATTAGGAATATGTTATGTAAATGTGTCAAAAAAACACAGTACATTAAAATATATATGAAAACTTTGCAGATTCAACAAATTCCTTTAAAAGGTGTCGCTGTTACAATACCACAGGCTAACATCTTGTTTTGTCCTCTGTTTCTATATCTCTCAACCATTTTTTTGGAAACTTCAAGAACGGACGTATTATGTTTCCATACCACAACTTAGAAGTTTATGTCTGAATCAAGTTTTGTTGTCCATGTTATGAAGATTACATAGATCATAGGATGAATTAAGAACTTGGAACAGAGTCATAAGACATAAAAAAACTATATTATCTCCAATCTGAAGAAATTACAAGAGTTTGCAGTCAAAAATATATAAAGAGAGAAATAGGAAAGCATCAACAATTTGATTGTATATATATATCTCTCAACCATTTTTTTGGAAACTTCAAGAACGGACGTATTATGTTTCCATACCACAACTTAGAAGTTTATGTCTGAATCAAATTTTGTTGTCCATGTTATGAAGATTACATAGATCATAGGATGAATTAAGAACTTGGAACAGAGTCATAAGACATAAAAAAACTATATTATCTCCAATCTGAAGAAATTACAAGAGTTTGCAGTCAAAAATATATAAAGAGAGAAATATAGAAAGCATCAACAATTTTCTTTATAATCTTCATCAAAGAAGAGAGACCCCTAGCAACAAACAAATCACGATATCTCTTTTTAATAAAAGCATATGTCCACTTCTATGGATAGTATGACTAATAACTACATTATGGAGGGGATGAAGTTCGTCAATTTTAATATGACGAAACAAATTTGTCAGCTTAAACCTGAACATTGATGGTGTTATTCTATGATAATGGAAATGTGCACAGTTTATTGGCAGTGGAGAATTGATGCAGAATATATTACCTGTAGAATAAAACTTCCAACAACGAAGTTGAACACGCTATGGATGCACAAACTATCATGACAGAATTAAACCATTTCATATAGTATGGAACTATTTTTGGGAAATGAAAAAAAAATACTGATCTTCAATGACCCATTACAATGTCGTGTTGATCAAGTAGAAGATGATGGTGGTGGGCTCATGCTTATGATTTTGTAGAAGTATAGTGATATTGATTGTTCTTCTTCATTAGGCCAGGCAACTTTTTTGTTCTCACAGGCAGATGAAAGAATGTCATCTCCACATTAAAAAGATTGAAACTCAAATCACCATCCAAACATCTGTTTTAAAGCAATGGTTGGTTGTCTGCCTAAAGAGGCTTGCAGTTTATAAAGAAGTAAAAACAATAAATCAAATTTATTTATCAAGCAGAGAAAGTTGTAATATATAAGCAAACAGACAACTAAGACTGAAGATGGTTAACCTGTGGTGTTGTACCAGACACACATTGAAAAGAATTTGTTGTTTTAAGTTTAAGGACAATGGAAAGAAACTATAGAGGAAACAACCAAATTGCGGTGAATTACCTATACTTGACTTTGACTCCAATGTACTGTACCACTAAACAACATTGTGGACTTCAACTTTATAGGTTCATTTAAGTTAGACTTTAATGTCTCAAGATATATTTTTTAATTGCCAGATATATACAGAGCAGTGACCTTTAACTGCGAACCGTCATGTTACCACCTGTTTTCATAAATATTCAGACTCATGGCTAGGTTAGGGTTGTTATTTTTTTTGCAAGATGTTAACACTTTCTCATCATTAGGTCTAAGCAAATAGAACTATGTATACATTCATGAAAGTTTACATTGTAAATTTTTAAAATTTTATTTATATAATGTTGCCTTCAAATATACCGATTTGTTTTTACTACTTACAGAATTGCATTTTAATTTCAAGATGGCGGCTGAAATAGAATATTTGCAACTTTAATAACCATATATTTGGAATCTTCACTATCACAAACATAGGTATAGACACCATTTTTAACTTGCTACGTCACTTAAAAGTCAAGTTATAAGCCAAAATAAGGCTGAAATGGCGGCCATTTTGTTTTTCACATTTTAAGGGTGAAGATCTAAAAATTGAGCCGGGTAAACAGCAGATTTGAATTCAGCACCCCAAAATTACCCTAAAACACATGTTTTTTCGCTTTTAACACGAAATGCCTACAGCATTTCATTTTTCTCAAATCTGGACTAGTCTAATTGACAAAACAGTTCAAAAGAGATGATGCACAGAGAAGGCAACAAGATGAGTTAGGCAATATCGACAGAAAAACAATTACTTAATTAGGTCAATTTATTTTCTAGCATAGTCATCAATTCCACAACACCTAACAATGCAATGATACCATCGGCCACAGTCGCATCCAATCCAAGGCATTCTTTGTTCTCGTCATATTTCTTCTTACAGCCACTGCAAATGCTTTGTTTTGTAGCTAGGTTCTTCAATTTTTTTTTTTGCTTCCTGTTCTTCTTTGCATTTTTCTTTTGCGGCATCTTCTTAGGCCTTTTTGTTTGCTTTAGCTTCTGAAAAAGTATTAAATTCTAAGTCTAATAAGCACTTTGGAGGGTTGAACCTTTTAATCGATTGCCTCTACTGGAAATGGAAATAGGCTGGCCTTTCTAAAACCGCTTGCTGCATTTTTCTTGTTTGCGGATTCAGTCCATGCCAGAGTGAAAACAATGTTTGTTTGTTTAAAGTTTCCCCCAAGTTGTTGAACTGAAACCCGTGCACAGTCTCCATAACAACTTCAAAGAGGAATAAAGTGATACACCGAGGAGAACATAATTCATTTGCATTAAATAATTGCTTGTGTCTTTCAGGATGTCCTGTAGACCCTGTTCCTGAACGTACAATTCAAAATCTGTAAATCATCTGATACGTCAAGTTTAGACTAGTTATGATTAAATGTCCAGAGCAAATTTTAAGAAATGCAATTCAATTTAAAAAAGATACTTAATAATCATATTTACTCTTTTTCCTATATCCAATGCTAAAAAAGTGACTTTGGTGCGGCCAATTCGTTATTTTTTTGACTGCTGTATGGTTGATTTTCTTGAGAACATTTTATTTTCTTGGATTACGCTGTCTGAATTCTCAACTGCCTCTTTTGGCCCTTAATTTCTATAGCTTGAGATTTTATTTTATTCTAAAAGTATAGTCGGACAAAGTCTGTTCAATTACTTTGCCGGTTCTTTCGGCAGTATTTCTCAATTTTCTATCTGCAAATTTTACTTGCAGCCTCTATTTGCTTCATTAGTTTCTCGTTCATTTTTATATATATATATATTTTTTAATTAAAAAAATATCCTCTGTAGGAACTGAACAATTGATGGCTGATTTGTGGAAGATTTTATGTAAACATTGTTGCAATCAAGAAATCTTCTTTATTATCATCGTGCCAAATGCATCCACTTGATCAGCTCCACTCCCTTTGATTACATCTATTAGTTCAGTGTCTGTTACTGCTCCACTCTCATACCTGAACAATTTAAATTAATTAAATATTTTGTCATGTCTACCACACTCTTGCATGCACTAAACCTTTTTTTTTTTTTTAGACATTACAAAATAGAGATAATTTATTATATCTGGCCTAATAATGGTTGTTAAATGTTTAATCTTACATGTATATTATAATTTACATTATTATACCATATTATTTATATGTTGTAATAATGTCTATTCTACAATAACAAAATATGTAATCAAATTTCTTTTAAACATGCAGAAAATTAATTAAATGACTATAACTAATACCTGCCTATACATTACTACTGTAGCTCCCAACTACACTCTAGCCCTAATGTGTAAACTACGGTCAAAAGTCAATTCCTATAAAAGATTAATACCAAACTAGAATTTATTTTTGTTACTCTGACAATTTATAGTTGATCTTTGTGAAAATGATCCGCCCAAACGCAACAGGCACATACGTTAAACTACGATCGTAAAAAAGTTGATGTACATGCCATCCTATGACCTATGCTTATTATAAGCGTGGGTACTGAGTTGTGCCTATTATGGTTCATAGAATATACAGTATATATATTTGGTATGATAATGTTATCAAAAACCAAACATGAAGATGAAAATTTCGAAAGATGATTTGAGCAAAAGGATTTGAGCAAAAAGTGAACCCTCTTTTAAATTTGTATAACAAAAGAAATGAAAAAAAAAATTGAAATGTTTATACAGTCCAACTCGAGACGATGGTTCTCGTGCTCGTGATGATTTGCTGGCTTTTGTGTGAAATAGCTTCCCACACATTGCAAAAGCAGTGTGTCTGCAACGTCTTTCTAAAATAAAATAAACAAAAAAAATGCCTGAAGAAAGGGATTTTTTTTCTTTAAATCAATTAAAATATATTTACTGATACAATACAATAGAGTAATAAGATCACAACATACCTTTTCTTTGTAATGCTACTACTGCAAAAAAATAAATAAAATATATATTCATTATAATAATATAGTATAATGATCATACCAGTCCATATACTGTACGTTCGTATACGGCCGTATACTGGACGGTATACGGGCCATATATGAGCCCATATACACTTGTATAAAACAATACACGTTTTGTATACAATCTATACGAACGGATGTCATATACGAAACATAGGTTGTTTTTTTTAAACGGATACCATATATATTGTTAAAAGAAGGAAAGATTCCTGCTAACGTACATTGCTAAAATAGATTCAGAATTTCCGTTTCACCTTTTCATTGACTTTAGTTTTGAATGCCTTGCATTCCCAACATGTCCGCGAATACTTTATTCATTTTCGGTATGCTTGGAAATATCCCACTTCATTTGTCTACTATAATTTTGTACAAATTCTAAGAAGAAGACATAAAAAGTAGTATTAATGTTTTTAACTATTAAAAATAAAGCAAAAGACAAAGAGTAAGATTAAATCTGCAAGAGTGGGAAAATCCATTTCTCTCAAAACCTTCTGTTTAATTAGGCAGATATCATTAGACCACTTTTATGGTATACGCAACTGAGTCTAAAGGTTAATTGCTGCACAATGTGATATATTTTATTTATTTATTATTTTATTTTATTTCTTTCAGTAAAGACATACAAACATAACATAAAATGTGAAAGTGGAGCACTAAGGGCATTTTTAGAAAATTTATACTTAAAAGACATTTTGGAATAATTAACAAATACAAAACTAAATAGAATTCACTGTAAAACAATTCTTTTAAACAGTGTACTCTTTTAGCATCCAGTGTGTTGGGGGTTGATTTTCTTTCTTGCCTTTTTGCAGTCCAAGGCCAGCACTGCCCGCAAGTACCACTGGCTAGAACACAATCTATACTAAGTTTCTTAGTAATTGTCGTCCATTGTTGTTACAGCTTCCTATGCAATACGCCCATTCTTTGTTGGTGATGTAAACATCATGGTTGTTAAGTAGCCTTTTTTTGGTGGCACATGCCTTTTAAAAAATTAAACAAAATTATAACAGGGATGTCACATAGCTGCAACTACGGCTCTTTTGGACATGTAATTTATTTGAACCACCGGTAAACAACGGTAAATAGCCACAATTGTACAACTCTCAATAATGTGTAAAAGTAAATTTAATAAAACAATTCCTTTCTTTCTAATCCCAACCAAAAAAATCCCCACAAAAAACCCCACCCAGTTCTCAAGCAATAATCAACCTTTAACAGTATACCTATTCCCAACACAATTTCTATAACTCCCCAAACTTCCCAATTCAACAATTTTCTTATTATCGAACAACTCCTAGAAAACCCCCTACAAGTACATTTACAGAATAAATAATTAACAAGTAATAAAAGTTCACAATCTTTACTTATTGTCTTCTTCCGTCTCCGATGCCGGCATATAAACAAATTAGAAAAGATAAAGTTAAAATGTTTCTGCGACTGTTAAACAAACTCCCATTTCTCTGCTCCCGTTCTGCTGTTATCAACAATAATTAATATTTCCAACCTGCAACTAATTTCCTGCAATTAATGTTTCTGGCATATAATTAAATCAAAGATAAACGTTAAAATGTTTCTTGATATCGTTCTGCAATCCAACAATCTGCTCCTCCTACCAATTATTTCTTTCTCCCTTTTCCGCATACAATTTCTCTCCAATAATGTAAACAAAGGTATTAATGCTTTAAGTATGATGCAACTACTCTGCTATTTTCACCAGTTATTCCTTTCCTCAATTTCCATGTACAATTACAATTAATCTTCAATAATCTCAACAATTAAAAGTTCTCAATGATTCCAAGTACAGCTGTATAGTACTTCCAACTCACTATTTCTTTTACTTTGTGTATATCACTTTATTTCCTTTATGCTTCCCCTCTACATCACCATAACACAATTACTTTCTTCTCCTGTACACCTTAGTTTCCCATATCAATTTTCTCCTATCCTTTCCTTGCTTAACATAGCACTCCTCATAGATGATGAATGTGTCATCTACATATCGAAGCCAGAGTTTTGGTCGCTTGTTGGTGGAGTGCTCCTTCAGAAAGATGATCGGGGATAAAAATTAAAAGGAAGTACCTCATGGGATTGAATGTGGATTATTTTGCAAGACCTTGTTACAATAAATGTTTGTGTTTCTGCATATTTCTTCGTTGAATGACTGTGGGCATGAACAAAATTAATTTAAACTCTGTCATTTTCTTTACCACAAATTTGTATTAAGATGTCTGAAAGACTGTTCAGCACATTGTGTGTTATAACGCCATGAATTTCTGTGAATTTGTCAAGTTGTGGATTGTACTTGCAATTGGGATTGTCAAGTGGCATGCATTCTGTTTTTGTTATTGTTCTTAATGTGAAATAAATCAACTATGAATTGTAGGTTACTTAATAGTTCCTGCACCCCAAAGTACCCGTTCTGGCCAGATTTTGGAGGAAAGGATGAAATTCGTATGCATGGTTGTAGCCGATATACTTGAACTGGTTCCAATTTCGGGAACATATTTACAGAAGGAACACAAATACCTGAGAGGATTCACATGTAAAAAGTTCTGTGTACTCAGACCAGATACCAAGTACATCATAGAAATGACACTCCCATGTATTGATAATCAGCAATTGTAGTTTTCCGGCAGTAAAAACACAGGTGACATACATTTTTTGCATGTTCTGTGGGAACTGCTGACCGTATAGCCAAAATAGTACTTTTTGCCATACAGAAATAGAAACAATATTTATTAAAACTTATTTTGGTCATGCAATGTAACATAATTTTTTAGATTCCTATTTTTTGGAAGGACAGTTTACTTCTTAAGACAGTTTACTTAACTTAACTTTGTGTTTGCGTTATTTGTATCATGATTTATACTTTATCGACTGTCATGTTGAGCTTAGTTGTTCCTTTAGAAATTCGGCTACTACGTGTTTAATTTGAACTGATTCATTATGTAGCCAGATGAGTTAGGTTGTGGACAGCAACTCAGCCCCACTATGCTCACCTTATTATAAATGTATTTCATACGCATCCAAGTGACTCGCCAATTACAGGATGGACTTCAGCCTGGTTTAATCTACGGGTTGCCCTGCTTAACTTATCATAGCACCAAAACCTTGGTTGCTTGCGTCTGTTGCCACTCTTAATCAACTTCCTTTGCAAGAAGTGTGCGGAGTGGGGCTGTCACGCTGGATATTTGCATTTTTACAATGAATATGCCATGTATTATGAAGAAATTTGTTCATTATTAGTAATTTGTAATCGTTTACAATTATGGGGTAGGGGATAACATTTTTGCGAATTAGATTTAGAAAACGTATCAGTATGTAGAGACATAATAAATAAAAAAATTGAAGAAAATATTCTGTGAATTTATTAGGACCTTTGTCCGTTAATAGTAATTTGTTATTAACAATTATGGGGTAAGGGGTAACTAGTTGTATTTAGTGATCAAATTTGCATTTTTTTGTTGGTACGTTGTTTTTACTTAAGAAACCAACATTTGACAGGAAACCGCTTACGACAATATTTTGGTGAAAAAGAAAAATAGACGTAACGCAACGATCGACAGGGAATCTCTGTATGATACATCGATTTATCGCGAATTTATAGGAAACCGGGATTTTATTGTTTGCGATCACTTGCGTTGCGTTATTAACGATTCTTACGTAAAGTTGACTATCACCAGTTGCAAGGTACCGCAAAGTGACTAAAATCCCTCCTCCACCGAGATAGCAATTCTACCTCTGTTTTTTCTCTCTTTCAGATGGGGCTGAATTAAGGACACAAGTTGATTAAATCTTTCTGGTGTCATTCTTGTATATCTATTTAATAAAACAAAACAGGAAACTTAATTAGTAAATGCAACACATACATTTCAATGTTAATATCAATATTTTGTTTAATTTTCAGTGGAACCTGAACCTATGTTCACAGGTAAAAATGTTTATAATAAATAAGTGTAATATTTCCTTTATAAGTATAATTGTATAGCATTTTCCTGTTAAGCAACTACTGTTATTAGTTATGTGTACAGTATAGATAACATTTTTAGTTAAAAACATTTAGTCTTTGAACACATTCCAACAAAAGGGTATGTAAAAGGGAAGTTTCACTGTATTTGTTGTGTAGTGTGTAGATCCAATAAATTAAAATTTTAAAATGTTTTTTTTTTAAATTTGGTTATTATTTACTTATCAAAATTTGACTTTACACTAGTGTGGATAAGCAAAGCCACAATAGCACAAACATCACCACACTAAATACATTCCTCCTATTCATACTTAGAGCTAGGCTATAGCCTACCATAAAATAAAGTCGTACTAAAAAAAAAGAAAGATTTAATTCCAAAGCTAGTCTAGTCCTACAGATGGTGGTCAACTTAGCCTAGTACTTGTAGGAGGTAGTAACAAAGTGCGAGGCAGGAAAGGCAAGCGAGAAATTTATGCGAGGCATCGTTTTACCATCATCAAAAAATGTGAGGCATCATTTTATTATTTCCCAACATTGCGAGGCAGGAAATCACCGAAATTGTAGCCTAGGCCCGCTAGTTCCCTTTCGCACCTGCCTTGTATTTTAACTCAAAATTTGTTAACCAACTTTATCCTGAATACCACACCTTAGAATTAGTAGGCCTACTTTAATGAAGAAAAATCACATAAAAGTAACAATAAATCCGTTAAATTGGTGATTTTACAGTATGTTTTTCTCGCATACTGTTCACGAATTTCGCATACTCAATGTTCAATATTTTGGTTTCTATGGAACGCCAAAAGAGCAAAATTAATTAGAGGGCTAAAAACTCTTTGGAATCCATATATTTAATGCATTATGTGGTGAAAATCACATACAATTTCAATAGATTTTGTCACTGTCACTCAGTAAGGAAAAATGTTACTGTTGATACTGTACACGGTTTTGTTAAAGGCTGATTCTGGGTTTAAAATTGCTTTTAAAGACCCCTTACCTGCAATTTTGGACGTTTTTTGGAAAATAATACATATATATCACTTTAAAAACATTAAACCATGTCATTCCTTGTCTTAAATGTACGTTTTATGGTAAATTATGATAAAAAGTGAGAAACAATGCACTACCTAAGTAGCTCGCGGCGATCGACCTCTCGTGGACGGTCTTAGGCCTAGCCTAGCTAGGCTTAGTTTTGTAGGCCTAGCTGGTAAACATCGGTAACGTACGAACATCGTACGCTAGCTATATACCTAGCCTGACGTTGTATAGTTGCTGAATTAATTGTCTTTCTATTTTTACATTATAAAGTTCGATTGATTGATTTTGGATTGAAACATCCCATAACTACGTCCTATTAATAACAATTATGTAATATTTTCAATTCATAATGCATGCTTTGATGACTAAATAAAATAAGAAAGTGTCATGGATATATTTGTTAATATATTGAATAGGGTATGAACAATATTAAAATAATAAAGGCAAATTATTACAAATGAAATGATGAATCAAAAAAAAAATGATGACAGAGAGCCATATACTGTATAAAAAGAGGGGTGAATTTGTGTGTTTTTTGTATTGGTTCATGCTTTGATGTATCCTGACTTGCTTGTAGGCCCTAGCATTTATTCTTTTGTTATTATAGACACAATATATATATGTTACCAAATTAATACCATTAATAAAATTAATTACTAATATAAAAACGGAATATAAGCATTCTTTCATAGACAAACAAAATCTAAAAATAATGCATGAACTATAGGAAAACGCTATACAAAAGAGACGCGCGCGCCCTCAGCGTGCGAATTCTTTGACACAAAAATGGCTTCTAATTTTCAATGTCGTAACTCTTTATATAATATATGGCTCTGTCATAGTTTATTGACATCCGCCCTCAACTTGATGAAAAGTTCTAACAACTCGAAAGGTCTTCATGAACCAGACGCCTTGTATCAATTCCGTGTTGTGTGAATAAACATGCGATTGTCTGATCCCCGTTGTTTTCCTGGTTTTTAAAGACCAGCGATGTATGTTGTCGCGAATAAAAAAAAAAATGACTGTTACATTTTTTATAAACCTTGTTTAAATACCATTTAGTCGACCATTTAGCCTGCCCCCTCGAGAACTAAAAAAATCGATCAAAATCCGTCGCGATTTAGTCAAGGTTGGCCTGATTTAGTTGGCGATGTAGTTGAAGTTCGGTTTATGAATTAAAATGACGTCATTTTTAAAGTTTTAGCTCGAACTCGAATGCGGCCGTTAATGAAATACAAAATTTAGTACAGATCATGATGGAGTCATAAATTATCTGTCTGTTTTTATACCTCTATAGTACAGATTGTATTATGGGCTTCACGTACTAGCCTAAATCATTTTTTTTATGGTGAGAGCCATTCTGACTAGGGATTCCATGCCACGATGGCTACGTTAAAACATTGGGGCCCATGGGCCTAGCTAGCCTACTAGACGATTGGCCCATAAATAACAAAACTCAGTGGATTCCAAACCCATCCTATCAACCAAACTCCTAAACAATCTAAACCTAAAACGTTCTACAAAATCGACTGTAAATATTGAGGCAATTAAAACAAGGTCCGATCGCCGTCTGCACGTATGGTGTCCCGATCGTCTAAGTAGGCCTAAAATAGTTTACTCTCCAAAAAAAGCGGATACTGCATCAAGCAAGTAGACCTAGTAGGAAAGGAGACTTAGCCGATCCGGCCCAGTTAAAAATTGAGCTAGCTAGTGTATGCGAATTGATACTACCATGCCTTTTACTATAGGCTACACTTGTTAAATTAGCAATACTTATGTTTACAAATATTCCAACTCTCTCATTCAAGCTATATTATCTATACCATTCCGGAAGGTCGAGTCAACCTTCAATCAAATACTGTACATCGTTCATGTTGTGATTATAGACGGGATATACTCGACCCGACCAGTTTGGTATTGTACACTGTATCTGCTTATCACGTGACGATGCCAGGCATGGGCAGAGAGCACATGTATCGTCTTGCTCAGCAGGAATGTACAGTATACGTTACGCTTCATTTATTTTGAAGGCTTTTCAGTGCGAAAATCGGCAAACGTAAAGTGAAAACATATCTATTTTTTCACTGTTTTGATAAATTTTCATAAAATATTGACTTGATAAATGGGAAGAACGATAATTTTACAAAAGTAATTAATATGGTTAATGATAACGAGTCGTCGGAAGATCAACCATTTCACAAATTTTCCTATTCTGTAACACAGTGTCATATTGCCGTAGCTGTACTTGCAATTTTGGCTTCACTTCACAGCCTTCATTCTGCTTCACCGCTCGCTTATAATAAGTGAAACTTTTACTGTTCAAGAGAAAAACAAAAAATATTGAACATTGAATATAATAATAAATAACATTTATAAAGCGCAAGAGACAAAGGTTTCAAAGCGCTGTGTTTTCCAAGATATGTGCAAGTAGTAGCGTGTGATTATGCTTCTCTGAAGAGATGAGTTTTGAGTTTAGTTTTAAATGTGATTACAGATTTTGATGAGCGTATTTCGAGGGGTAGAGTGTTCCAGAGTTTTGGGGCTGCGACAGCGAAAGCACGATCACCGTAAAACCGAGTTCTGGAACGGGGTAAAATATGTGAAATATGTGAAATATGTAAAATATGTGAAATTCGCGAACAGTGTGCGAGAAACACGCCTGTAAAATCATTAATTTAAGGATTTATTTGTTACTTGTTTTTTTCATTAAAGTACTCATGAGGTAATACTTCTAAGGTGTGGTATTCACACGATGAAGTTAGTTATCACATTTGGAGTCAAAATACAAGTGAAGGAAACTAGCGGCAGGTTTATTAGTACATACATGGACAAAAATAAATAAAAATCGTTCGTAATATACCTAGCCTACTAAAACAGGAATAGTGTATCATTATTAATATTACACCAATTATTATTATATCAAAATTGATTAAATTATTTTCTACATAGGCCTCTAGGTTAGGGCTAAGCATATTAGCTAAAGTTTAATTTTAGGCATAGTATTATGCTTGTCGGACGTAAGTCTTTTTCACACGCGCTCCAGAATTCTCTCGCAATTTTTTTCTTTGCGGCATGTTATTTGACCGGCATATCAGTTACCTTTTATTCACCACCAGTTATTGAACATGTCCTGGCCATCGCTGTTCACTTTATTTGCGAGAGGTACACGTGTTGATTTCCTAGAGAGCATGTCAAAAATGTCTTTGGCACGCCGCTCAGAGAGAATTATGTGCGTTGCTGCTGAAACCACGTGCTAAAGGAGGGGAATCGCCACAAGGCCGAATCCTCTCAGGGAAGAATTGTTCCGCTACCTGTTCAATGTACAGTCTGACCAGGTGTAACTTCGACATCATTGCCTCTGGTGTTGCTTGCCTTCGTAATACTATCGCATCCTTTCTGTGTTAATTTATTCTGTCCATTTGATAATGATTGCTGACAAAATATGCAGTTTATTCATCATAATATTATGATATTGGTCTCTATAAATAACACACATTTATTTACTTATCATAGAAAGTATCAAAAAAATATTTAAATATTAATTTGTAAATAGTACAGAGTATCTTATGTGGAATCTATACAACAATCAAATTTGATTTAAAAGTTAAGAAGCTAAGCTACACAACCTAACAGAAGGTGGCATCCACCATGGAGTCTGCATCCATGAAAGAATACCCGGCCTAGGCACAGAGGCCATAACCAGGTTAGCTTAGTTCTTAACTGCATATACAGTAATCAATTAGTTTAATTTAAACTTAAATATTGTCTAGTTGACAACTTTATTATTGTAACTGTAAAGTTATCTTGAATTCTTGCTGATTGAGTTCTAGCAAATTGTAGTCAATCACAAGGAGTCAAAATGTTATTTTT
The DNA here is from genome assembly GCF_963402885.1 of Antedon bifida. Taxonomy (NCBI): domain Eukaryota; kingdom Metazoa; phylum Echinodermata; class Crinoidea; order Comatulida; family Antedonidae; genus Antedon; species Antedon bifida. The sequence goes on along the minus strand of NC_136228.1, from coordinate 20,700,510 downwards.
TGTGAAAATGTCAACAGAACTCAATTATTTATTTGCCAGTAATGTTGTATCACCATGTAAGTAATTAATATTATTATTATTAACACTTCAATCGATGGCAATGTAATTTGACATTTGACCTCAAATTGAGTGTTTTTATTCTAAATGTATGTATTTTTGTACCAATTACCATTTAATTTTTGATATTATAGTTTTAACTTTAATTATCATAGATAATCTATTGATAAAGCTGTCAAACAAAATGTTTCATTCAGTTATATGTTTACTAAAACATTTTCAATTTTGAATAAAGTTACAATTTTCACCCAAAAAGTATAATGTATCATCATCTATATATAAATTATGGTTAATTCTGACATAGGCGAGCACAATGCAAAAACTTCGGTACAAATCTCCGCCTTGGATATCTACCTTATCTACCTCAGATGTACCGCGAAACGTAGATTTGATAACATTAGTGTTCAGTTCGACGCTATTGTTCCATATTTCTATCTTAGAAAGATATTATAAAGAGTTTTTTAACAAAATTTATGATTTCAACAGTAGATTTTCAACTCAATTTCAATTCTTCGCGGTCAAAGTAATTTCCGGGTTTACGATAAGTTCACCTTGCAACAACCTGGTTTCAACTATTTTCCCTCTTTTATACACAAGGGAGCAGTTAAAATAAAAATTTAACATATATCCCTCGATTAAGCACCTCCCTCAAATGAACTCCGCCTCCCCAAAGGGCCCTACCAAACAATAAAAACTATACTTTAAAATGTTAATAATCATCTAAAACACTGAAACAAATTATTTAGTTTTACGAATGTCAAGCATTTTCAATAATTCGAGAACCATCGTCTACACTTCCTAGAGGGGGAGCGAGCGATAAGTATTAGTATTAGTATAGATAATTTAAATAGCTAAAATATGTTATACCAGTGATACGTTATATACAAAAAAAGTGATTAATACCAAATTTGACCTACCTATTTGACCTCAAATTTTGAGTGTTTCTATTTAAATTCATGTAATTCCGTACCAATTTAAGTTTAAGTTTTGATATTGTAAATTCATCATAACTATACTATAGGCAAAATATTTGTAAAATTTTGTTTAAATAATATGTTAAGAAGTTCCATTTTTACCAAAAAATAATTCTTGAAAAAATTTAATTTTCACCCAAATAATTTAAATAGCTATGATATGATACGTCATTTGATAAAATATCGTATATCAGTCATAAGTTATACCTAAATATGTGATTAATACCAAATTTTACCTATTTGACCTCAAATGACCCCTAAATTATTTGTTCCACTATTCTGATTTTGGTAGATTTTGAAAATGAAGTGTCCTATTAGGTACTAAATCAGATAAAAAAGGTTTACCCCCTTTTTTTTCATAGGTTGTCTGGACTACATGGGCGCTAGGAATTTCAAACTCAGTTTCTGCTGACCTGCTCTTCACCCAACCTGAAGGAAAAATTCCAATATTGTAATAACTGACATTTCCAATGAATATATCCCACACAAATTTAGTTGCTCCATCGCTTAGATTTCTTTGAGCTCAACAATTTTGTGATCAATCGCATTTATTTCAGCCTCATAAAGCCGATTTTCTACTAGGTGAATTTGTTCATGCGAATCGATCAAAGCGTCATGCTATGCGATCACCATCTGAGTGATAACATTCACAGCCCCTTTCTTCTAGCCTCTTAGCTAATAAGTCACCTTTGTTTGTTTTTTGAATTTAACAAAAAATCTTCTTTCTTGGTTTGTAAAACCATTTCATCATCGAAGTACACTTCTAAACCAACAGAACCATCACTCCTTCTTACATACTTTACTTCTTTTGGTGACTTTGGTGAACTTCTATTGCTTTAGACCACAGGTAATCTGCTAGTGTAGCTTTATTTGCCGATCTCATGTTTGAGATTCAAATAACGCTGGTGGCTACAAACAAAGTTCATACTTAAATATGTTTGGTAATCTATCCAATCTAGTACCAGCAGTTATCAGACGTTGGAATAGCAGTAGAGGATCAACAAAGACAACTTCATCTTTGATTTTCACAGAAGATTTTGAACTCATTGTAATAGATTGATTCTTTTTTGTGAACTTTAATTCGATTACGCTTTTGTTTCTCATTGATAGTACAATTTCTTGTCCAACATACTTTGCAGTGTCACAATTTACGTTAGAATGTGCATTTATACCAGTAGCAATGCTCCTTAAAGATTTAGGACGTAGTCTTCTGTGTTAAATGGGTTTCGTTGAAATAGGTATTTCTGAAGATCTTGTATGTCACTTACGAAGATGCTCCAGTACCTACAGAACAAGAAAAAAATTTGGAAACTATTGCAATTTGTTTTGGGTCAATCCACAGATTGCCTGGACTAATGTTAAGTGCCTTATACAAGAAAATTGATATTTCAATAGAGGGGTACATTACTCAAAATTTGCGACACCTTAATTCTGTAGTATTTGTCCATAGTATTTCAAGAACAAATTCTGCTCATTATAATATTTTTAATTCATTTCCACGTCTGTTCAATAACTTGCCTCCAAATGGTAAAGATAGTCTAATTTTTTCCCTGTCATCATTTATATATTCACTTAAGAAAAACCTGTTTCAAATACCTGTCTAAACTCAATGAAATGTTATTTTAAACTGTTGTATATATTTGTGTTACTTTTTCTGTATTTATTTCATTTTTACACTTTAGGGGATCGAAGAGTCACTCAATAGTGTTTTGTTTCACTTTTAGACAATCCCGTCTACCCCCTAAAGTGCTTGTACCTTGTGATTTTTTATTATTTATAAAAGACGAAATAAATGAAATGAAAAACAGCTTGTTATTTACACAATTCGCTAAAATACATGGAAACATAAATCACATGACCGATGAAGAAATCAACAACGTTGGTGAGATTTTATAAATAGATGATCAATATTGATGAACCAATAAAGAGATAAAAAAAACAAAACAATACATTGCCTTTTGTTTTTCCAGAATTAAACATCCAAGACTTCTTAAAAACCTACGGAGAAAATTGATTTTCTGTGACTCCAAAAATCCACATGATGGACATGTTGATCAGTTGCATTGTAAAGTGGGTCTTGGCCTGCCTAGTGAGCTCATCCATGCATCATTTAACAGGCGAAAGTGAGTAGTTGGTGGCATGCGAAGTGGACTTGCACAAGCATTGTCAGTGATGAAATCACATTTAACATTCTGCCAGCGAGACGTCCAAGTAAAAGTCCGAAAAAGGTAATAATTTTTAGTTGATTTAATAATTGTTATGATTAAATAACAGATTCGTGATATCGTTATACCTGTAAGAAACACTGTAAATTAATATTATTTTAATACATTTTTTTTAATCCAAAGATGTTGAAGAGTAAACCGAGGTGTACTTGCCAAGGAAGTAGGTTTAACTGATTAAGAAAGAATAATGGTTTTAATAAATTTGAGAAGTTTTGCTTTAATCTGTAAATTCATACTCGCCTACCTTTTTCCGACAGTTGAATGTCCATTTTTCATTTTAAAAGAAACCGATCATAATTTTCAAACTGAGCACATGATTTATTTGTATAGGCCTACGTTCAATGAAGAGCAACCGACATAATTTGTAAAAATGAATTAGAAAATTATTATAATTAGGCCTAATAATAATATAATCATAACGTCAGGTTAACCTATATAATAATATAGCACAATTAATTGTAAAATCATACAGTTCTATTCAATTTAATGTACATCATTGAACTTAACTAAAGCCTACTGTGTCGGGACATCTAGGTTTAATCTAGGCTATGCTTTAATAGTAATTAGCCTAAAAAACTAAGTACTGACTATACTAAAGGAGATAGGCTAGGCAGGCTACTGTAAAGTTGATTTTCTATGGTATAAGAGGTGTACCACTTCAGTGGTTTGTAAATTATTTAAGTGACAGACATCAATATACATCGATCAATGATATTACCTCTGAGCTGTGGCCAGTTTCGTGTGGTGTGCCACAGGGATCCATCCTTGGTTTGCTTTTATATCTGTTTATTTATTTATCATAAGGACATCTAAAACGACCAAATTAATTATTATTTTTCTTTCAGTAAATAAACCAATCCTCCCCAACTTTCCTAAATTATATTACACTTTTTTTGCTTTTGGTTTAAAAAAAAAAAAAAATTTAAACTCAAAATTATTAATTTTATATCTTGTTTTAAGTTCAAATTACATTATACCTTGTTTCTACTATTATTGTTTAAGTTAATATTAATATATCTGTTCCAAGTTAAATTATCATATGTTTTTTTACATGTTTCTTACCTTACCTTACTTAAATAATGTTGCCTGGACCCCACATTTTGAAGCTTAAGCTTTAAGCTTGATGCAAGTTTTTCACCAATATGGTGGTCAACAAACAGCGTATTATTATGGCAAAGAAGCTTCTTTGTTATCGAATGCTTAAACAAAGTAGGTTCTGGACAAGGAAAGTGCCAAAGTAATTTCACTAACACTAGATCAATTACCTATTACTTAAAACTAAAGCATTCAGGCAAGGAGGAAGAACTGCAATCACTAAGATCAGAGGAATCGACTTTCGGCTATAAAGATAACTGTATATTTTGTGGATTTGCAGATATGTACCAAGGCAAAAAGGCAGAACATAAACTGATTGCAGTTAGAACATTTGATTTTCAGAATAAAATTCTAAAAGCATGCGATGAGTTCAAAGGAGAATGGGCCGATAAAGTGAGAGGACGGTTAGTATTTGTTCAGGATCTTCCAGCTGCCGATGCAGTGTATCATAATATTTGCAGCTTTAGAACTGGAAAAAAATTGCCAAATATATTTAAAAAAACTATAAAGCAGAGAGCTGCAAAATGCAGAAGAACATTGGCAGACCCAAGGATGCTTTCAAATCTGAGGCTTTTCAAGCAGTAGCAGAATATCTTGAAAATTATGATGATGAACAAGTGACCATAAATGATTTGATTGACAAGATGAAAAAATACCTCAAAGATATTGACATTGAACCATACAGCTTTCCACACATGAAGAATGGACTATAAAAACATTTCAAAGACAGGGTAATCATCACAGACATAAAAAGGATGCATGGATGGATTTAACTGTTTTTTCTAAGACTCTGGTCTTCTGTAGGGATTTTTACTAATTTGCTTCTGGTCTGGTAGTTCTACTAAATTTGATTCGTAGTATCTGTTAACTGCATTTCTTGTGCTTGGTAGAAGAGACTTCGCATTCCTGTACTGGAATCTTCTTGGTGTTTCAGTCGTATTTTTGGGCGACACCTTTAACAGCCTGCAAACTGCTCTCTGCTTTTTGTATTTTGTACAGATACTCAAAAGCTCTCTTTTAGCTGCTCTGTTTTTTGTTAATCGCTTGCCTCTCATAATCTCTATTCTTTGCTTCAATCCAGCAGTTATTGCTAAAGGTAGTTTGTTTTTGTTGCATCCAATGCCACGTTTCTTTAGGATCGCAGATTTTCTTGGTGATAAGGATGCTTTTCGTTGCAGATCCTCCAATGTGTCAACAAATGCTTCTGGCGCTTTTGGTATAGCTGCACATGCCCGCATTAGAGACTGTCATCTTGCACATTTGATCTTTCCGTTGACTCATTTTCCAAGATCTCTTGCAATGTATGATCGATCTCATTCTCTTTTAATGCCTCTAATTCAGCCCTCATTTTCTTTCATTTTTCTAGCATTTACAATTTGTAACTCATCTCGTTCTTGTCTTCGTTTCTCTCGTCTTCTTTCTTTAATTTCTTCCTTTTTGGCCTCCGACAAGTTAGCTCGACGATTCCTTTGGTAATCCCTCTGATATTGTCGCTCTTTAACGTTTTGTTCGTTTTATTTGATCTTCTCTGCTCTCGTTTGTCGCTTTGGTTTTGTTGTCAGTTGAGCCTTAGCTGCCGCTTCTTTGTCTAGTTGCCTTTTCTTCCTCATCCTTAGTTTAGATGCCTCCCTTTCTTTGATTTTTCTCTCTTGCGACCAAACATTTCTTCGTTTACTCTGTCTTTCTGCATCTTCTAATAAAAGTAGTGCAGAGTAAGTAGAAAATGTTATAAAACAGTTTGGAACACCACAGGGAAAGTTGAAATTATGTACATTTCTATGAATTCTATAATGCTTAGAATATGATTTGATTGAGTAAGTTGAATAGTGACAAAGTGGACAGGTAAGCATTGCAATGAAGAATAAAAATTCAGTATGCAATATTACTTGTCTAATGTTTAGTATAAATTGATTGGGGGAAATATATATATATATAGGCAACAATGTAATACAACTTTCTATATACAATACTGTAATATGATTATTTACTGTTTACTTCTTATTATATTATTGCTATTTAATAAGAATCTTGTTTCATTATTTTACAATTTTAATATAGTTAGTACTAATATAATGTTATCAAGTTATAGAGGGCCCACATACATGCCTAATATTAATTACACTAGCCTAGGGCCAGGTCTATTATTTATATAGGCCTAGGCCTTCACTAGTTTTTAGGCTACCTAAACTCAACGCATTGAATATAGATGCAAATAAGTAGGTCTACCACATTCATAAACCTTAAAAAGTTCAACTGGAAAAACTTGTGAGTTCGACCTTATATTAGAGATACTGTAGCTCCTTCTGGATCAGATGATCACTCCCCAGCATCAGCCAGCCATGTGATTGCTCTTCCCTATCTTTGACTCTTCCCTCCAATTCGCGCGCGAATCAATAAAAGAAGATTCTAGAAGATTTTCGTTTGAATGATCATGAGCAGGGAAAACATATTCCTGCCGATGTTCCCATGAATTAAAAGTTTGAAACAATGTGTAAAAAAAAAAAATGATGGGCCTAAATTTTAGTTTAAATTTTTTTTCTTTTTAATATATTTATTATAAATCAGTTTAAAATGTTAATTACTAACAGTTAATAACAGAAAACTTTACAGCAAAAAATGTATTTTTGAAATAAATTATGCTGTAACTGCAGAATCTGTAAAATTCCAGATATCTAAAATTGTCCGTAATAATACAGTAAAAATGTAAATTTTATATATCTATTTTTATAGATAATGTATTTTTATTGGCAGTATTATATTATTATTAATTTATGGTCTTCTGTAAAATAACACAGACCTTTACAGTAAAAATGTATTTTCAACATAATTATTTTGTAAACTGTATCTGTAAAATATTCTCTGTAAAATTACAGATTAATTACCTAAAACATTTAGTAAAAATACAGTATATAAAATCCAAACGTTATGTTGTTAAATTATTTTTCCCGTCAATTTACAGATATGTAGTAAGTTTTCGGAACAAAAAATGTAGAATATTATCTGTAAAATTACAGATTTTTTTACAGTAGTATGTATTTTCAAAGGTAGAAATGATTTTATTTAATTTTTTATGGGGTAAAAAAAATAAAAAGAAAAACCCTTATAAAACCTATTACAGAAGGAGGGCTCAACGTGACACACAATGGTTAATTCTATAAAACTTAGTTGGGTTAAGAGACTGCTAAGTCCTGACCCGGGTAAATGGAAATATGTACCAAGATATTATATGTATCCTTTTGAATACACGGTCAATATTACCCAGGTTAAATTTGTAGCTCACAGAGAACTGAAGTGTATGCCCGAATTTTATCAAGAAATGTTAGAAGTAACAGTGTACTTCAATAATATTAATAATGCATAGGCCTACCAAGAAAATGGAAAAGAAATAGAAATACAGCAATTGTGGGAAAATAATTTTATAAAATGTAATGAAAAAAACAATATATTCCAAAATTTGGTTACAAGCAGGGTACAAAACAGTAAAAGATATAATGGTAAATTATAGATTAATATCATTCGAAGAAGTAATCCCCAACCTTTCAAAACAACAATTAATGGTCTGATTGAGTTTTTTATGTTAATAAATGAAATCGAAAGAGTACAATATAGAGTTATGCGACTACTGTCGAACTAAACCAGAAACAGACAAACACATGCTATTGAAGTGTAAAAGTGTTCAACTTGCATGGAATAATTTTAATTCCATGATTCAAGACTGCTATACACTTAAAGAAACAGTAATTGGATAGAAATAGTTACTGGAACAAAAAGTAAAAATGTAAATGAATTATTTCATTGTTAACCTTTTGTATTTACAAATCTAAATATATCAAATCTTCAGAAAAGTATACAAAAAGATCAACAATGATTTGGAGCTTGTCCGAGTAGAACTCGGAAATGTATTAGCTAACCAATATGCTTGTAATGTAAATAAAGTTTGCATCTATATATAAATTTACGTAAGGGAAAAATTCGATAAATTGCGCCTTCTAGAATTTTTACTCGATGGTATATAAAGTTGGTTCGTACTTTCGGTACTGAATTTAACCACCTGATTTAACCCTTTTTACTAATTAAATTGAGTTAGATAATTAGTTATTGACAATTAAAATGAATTTAGGTTCAACGATTTGCCCCAAATAGGGGTGTTATCCGATCGTGGTATACACTGTCTAATGGATGTCCATCTTGAAAAATACCCGCGCACAATAATACGAGGATGTTTCGCATTTTCCTATCTCCTCCTACGAAAATTGATTTAATAGCTGCATAATGTTGAAGACGTTTATACAAATGTTTTGATTTGCGATAAATGGAACATTCCAATCCCTGTTCCACAAGTGTCTATTCCCTCAGACGTCGTAAAGACAAGTACACCCATAACAGAAATTCGATCCATTTTTTTGTCAATCTGTGCTGCAGATGTTGGATATAGGTTTTTTTTTAACGGATAATGAGCTAGTCTCTCCAGTCGCCGTCTATTATGTACAATCAACTTTATTATTGCAGTTAAACCACCACCCACAATTAGATCGCAATGTTTTACTGTGGTATATTATCTTTAAAACATGAAAACAATTAATATTTCGTTACTAAATGGATAAAGAATATATTTAAAAATTGTTCGTCTTTGCACCCATCCTCTTCCCCATCCCTCAACCCTAATGTTACATACAACACACAAATTAAATTTGAAACAATCTAAAACAATTGGTCTCATTTTGTGTATTCGAGAACCATCTAGTTAAATGAAAGTAATGAATCACATTTCACAAAATCGAAATGAAAACTCGTTTTTTCTTTTGTCTTTCTTTCTTTTTCTTTCTTCTATATTGAGAAAAATTTAAAAGAATACTGAAGTAACTTTTATAATTCAGTTATCGTATTTTACCTATAAAACAGAAAGAAGAATGAAAGAAAGAAAGAAATATAGAAAAAAAATACGTTAGCCAAATTTTATAGGAGGGTATGTGGCAATATAACTAATTATGTTATGTTTTAAAAAGATATCCAATTATGTTATGTTTTAAAAAGATATCTCTTTTAACCATATTATAGTACATACATGTTATAAACACGTGTTGTTTTTTTGTTTTTTATAAATTTAATCTTTGTATATCATTGTCATGGAATGGATAATGAATAAAAGTGGTCTACACCCAAGAAAGAGAAAAAAAATTGTACATGAAGTTCATTTATTCATTCATTCATTCATTTATTTTATTTACACAAGCAACATTCAAAATATAACATTTGTAGCAAATAGTGTATGCGTTGTATCGAGAAATCAAACAAGCTCAGAGAGCTTTACTGTAACAGAAGTTTAAAAAATGCAGATCAAGGTTCATGGACAAGGGACAAACAAGGGGTTAGAGACGGTACATACACTACACAAGAGACAGAAGTATGGACAGAATGAGTAAAAGAGGAATTTAATATGAACATATTTTTACAAAAATTGCATTAGATTGCCTATTCATATTTTAACTTCATGAAAATGAATGAAATTTATCACGTAATAAAAATCCATAATGAAAATATTGCGACAAAATGCGCAAGCAATGCGAAAAAATTAAAACATTTTGAAACGCTCAGAATGTCCTGAATCTTGCTTTAGTTTTGATAATAAATTTATTTTTAGAATTTTTAAATGTTGACACGTAAAAACATGCGCAAACATAATTATGCGTACACGTACATTTCGACGTTTATGTGTATTGAATGTAATTGATATCTGACAAGCAGTTATGAACAATTGATTGATATGGTGAATTTACAAATCGATGACATATTGTGAAACGAGTAAAAATATTTTCCTAATTTATCGAATACAACATTTTTTATCATTTCTTTATTTAGAACACTTTTATTCATAAAATCCGATACTTTAAGCTGAACTAGCCAAGCAATAAAACAATAAAGAATTCCAAGCGTATAATAAACAAATAATGCACAGCACATAACGTCAAATGTATTTTTAAACAAAAGTGATAATACGATAATACAGGACGGAAACAAACAGTTAAATAGTCCATTGATGAAATCTTGCATTAGTAATCAGAGAGCCCCTATAACGAACGCTCTCATTCAAATGATACATTCGTTATTAAAAACTTGTTATTTAAAGTGCTCTTTTGTTCAAATTAATATGTTTGGTTTCTTAAGGAAGTCAATACAATGTGTTTTTACAGGAACCATACCAGATTAACTGCTTATATAGTCTTCGTTGGAAATGTGTGTTTGGCTTATTTACGGAAGAAATCAGGCAACATATTCTTTGTTGTTACTTTAATTATTTTTCAAATTCAAATTTGTTTCCTGACAAAGTCAATGCAATGTTTTTAGATGAACTAAAACCAGAAGAACTGGTTTTATCTTCACTGGAAAACTGTCTGTTACGCTTGTTTTCTTTAAATGCTGATGGTACCCTGTGAAATATTTTACGCGCCTCTTCTGCCCAATAATCACGAACATCCTTACTTCTTAAACAATACAGAACGAAGATAGCAAATCCTTGAAGACAGTTCAGGATACAGAAGAGTATCTGAATTACCTCGGAGACACTATCAATTGCAAAGAATCCAATAACCCATGTCAATCCCATAATTACTGATATGCACACAGCATTCTGCAGTAAATGCGTTCCTTTTCGTTTTTTGTGAACTTGTGTTGTTTGTTTACCAAGTTGACTTAAACTGTATATAACCATATTGAATATAATCATGTTGAAGAGCATTACGATTGCGATAGGTAATGCCACGCTGTAATACATGCGTGTTACAACAAGGAAGCAACTGTAAAACAAAATGTTATTTTATTCTATAACAGTTAATCAAAAGTAGATTCTAGTGAACAAACGATGCATATTATTGTAATTATCCTAAAAAGATTGTCCAAAATTGATGTTCGATATAGTTTTAAGGTATTTAAAAGACACCTTGATATAATAATTTGGATATTCAAATTACAAAATTCAAAGCTTGAGTTTTTGTATGTTCTTGTATTATATTTTAACTAACTCACTAGTAGTCTGTATTTGCATAATTGTCGACATCAATTCCAATCGTTATAGCAACAATCACAGCTGGTAGACCTGTAAAAAATAATTGAAAACTGTGGTTCGCGTGTTTAACAATACGTATAGCCTAGTGATGATTACTCCATTTTAACAATATCTTTATTTTTAAATGAGATCACCCGTGCAGGTCTTGATTTAAAAAGAACTGATATTAAGGGGTCCTCTGTCAATTCAAATAATATACATATGAAACAATATAAAACATGATAAACAAGACAAAACACAATATATAGTGTGCCAGAACGTATCTGATTATTATTATTTAAAATCGCATCTCTGAATTTAAGTTTAGTGGAATTATAACTACTGGGATCTGTAGTCACATAATTCAAATATTTGGCAGCCATATAATAAAAACTGCATCTAGATGATTCAATTTTCGATCTAGGTGTTTAATTTCACTGCGCGCCCTATTTTTACTTATCGCTCCATATTGATCTTTAGTTTCTGTATTAGGGACATTTATTGTAATTGTAATGCCGATTTTCTCTTTTCATGTAAACCAATAACTGAATTGGTGGTGTCTATGGCCGTTATCGGTTTTCGGCAAAGTATATTGAGAAAAGTTCGACATGTGAGAAGGTAGCTCGTCGAAGAATCATTATCTTGAATGGTAGGGATGACATTTTTTTAGAGAGATCACATACTATTGTCTATTACCAGGTACGCTAAGCATGAATTGTGTCATTTTCCATAATTTTAAATATAATCTTTAATATGTTTCGTATTGCCGTGTCAGTACTACCAACATGAGTTTCAGTTTCAGTTTAGTAGGTTAAGTGGTGGGTTTACCCCATTGGATTAAAACGAAAATAAATAATACAATAATGACGTTCAGATTATGAATTTTGCTGCAATGTAAATGTCCCCAATGTAGCCTTTGATAAATAAACAGATCGTACTCACCCCAAGCAAAAAAACAGGCTTTCAGAAAAAACTTAGAAACGTATGTATTATATACTTTAACAAACAAATAATACATATTAATAGCCTGTACTGACATCCAAAAAATGGATGACTGTACAAGTGCCCCTTTTCTCTGTTCTGTCAATTCCAAAAAGAAAGACCAGGTACAAGCAGAGTAATGATACACATAAATGGTACAAGATCTTCTGTGTCTTTTTTGTACGCAGATTTCTGAAAATTAAAATGAAACCCCAAATTATAATATATAAATGAGATACACCAATTTTATTTATAAAAGTTTCCGTTTAAAAATGTTTTGATTATCAACATTACAGTTGGAGTTTTGCATTAATGAAATCATGACATTTCCGAACTAAATAATTCTTACCTGTTGGTTGCAAAAGTAATTATTGTAGCAACTAAAGAAACGATTGAAACACCAAGACCAATGTATGTGATGTACTTTGGGAATAGTCTAGGCTCAACTTCATAGAAATTCTAAAATTAATAAAAATTTTAAAATAAAATGTTTTTACAGTTTTGTAAACTTCAGCCATTTATTGTAATATAATGTTGTTATGAGGTACTTTGTAAGGAAGACTCTTTACTCGCTTTGCTGTCGTAACATATATTATTTATTTAGAATATACTTGATACAATAATTGAATAACTAACTGACTAAGGAACAGAGGATTAGTGATGCTGGCTGTAAGGTGTGCGCTCTGTAAAGTGGCTGTAAGGTGTGTCTGGGCTCTTCTGAAACTTGGGAGTATATTGGCTTCGGTTCATTTACATATGTCACTACGTAATCTGTGAGGGTAACGATTGGTTCTAAGTTGGTCCAGGGGTGTTTAAGTGGGAGTGATTAACGGTATAATAAGGTATTTCAATGATGGATGACACTGTCAAATCTGTACTTAAATAGTGTCAATCTCTCCTGGTTTAACGATGGGAAAGGTCAAATGTTAAACTAAGTGTTTTCTTTAGGGATTCTTTTATAAACTAATGGTCATTAAAAACATCTGGACAAACTCTCCTCTGGACTTTCTGGGTCAAATTTGTGAACTCAAATACAAAGGTTGATAGAAATTATAAAAGTATATCATTACATTACATCCCTCTGTTTCCCTTTTTTTTTTTAATCTATTTAAAATATAAAAATGGTTATAATAGTGGCATGCAAAATTAAAGTTATATAAAAGAAAAAAAACATGATTATACATATAAGCAAAAATTGAGTTAGTCAAAACCATTGACTCTGAAGTGTAACCGTATCACTTTCACTCTCTCTCTTCTCTCTTTTAAAAATTGAAATTTGGTATAAGAATTTCCGGAATTTATAAAAAAAATTTGGAAAAAAAATGTATAAAGGACAAAAGTGTTCTTCAAGATCGACATAATTGTGGGTCCGTTGCTTTGGAGGCATGCTACACTCGGATTACCGAAATAAAGACATCACAACGGTTGGGTTTCCCTAAAGAACATCGGTCAAGAAGGCAACTCTTGTTAAATATGCACTCTAATCTATAATAACAGTATTCGCGTAAATCAAACAAAATCGGTCAAAAAAAATAAAAATACAAAACTTAAAAATAGTATGTTACATTGAACATACAACAAATCGTGCGACAACTTATCGCATTCTAATGGCCTTCAAACATAAATCAATCAAACGTAAAACTCAAGAAAACTGTGGCTGATTAGCCTAAAATCAAAATATCAAACTTAATCACTTAAAACTTTAAAAGAAACAAACGTGTGTGTCCCGTTGACACAAACTTATCCACAATATATCGTTATCGTCACAACTTTATCGATTTAAGCATTTATTTTCACAGGTAATTACGATTTCAATCGGTCGACAAATTCGACTTTTGTACTCAATGTCAAAAAACAATTAAAAGTACTAAGAAAATCTCCTGTTCTTATATCAATTAATTAATGCTTGAGATTAACGACTCAAAGGTTAAAGATGTATTGTCCCTTGAAACACAAAAAAATGAAGGTCAGAATATTCTAAATTTAAATTGGCCATATCAAAGTAATATTAAAGTTATTCACTTTAAGTCGAAAATTCGAGCAAAAAACAACAATTTTACGTAATTAACAGCTAAATTAATTTGATTACGTTTCGTCTGGAAAATCGTCGCGAGCGAAAGTAAACAAAGATTTCAAACCATGATTATACATTATGCATGATGCCAATTAGGATTGTTTACAACTCGTCACGGTTGAGAAGGTGTTTTCACACAGATCGCAAGGAAGTTTTATGATTATGCATACAGAGTAGGCAAATAAGCGCGTTGCATTATGAGATATGTTTTGATCGAAAACTTTGACTGGAAGTCAAAGTTATTTTTTAAACCAAAAAACGTCTGTATTTCAGTTAAATGATTTTTTTTTCAACTAATTTTTGGTGAAAGTTAATAACTATTATGATACTTCAAAATGACGCACTTTTTTTCAAAATCTTTTATTTTTTATTTTTTTGGAATTTGACAAAGGGACAATACATCTTTAAACAAAATATTTGTTACAAAATGATTGTCGTTCTTTTCAATATCTCAATATATCGATCATCAAAATTCAAAATTAATCATTATCAAACTCGTTACAAAATCAATACTTAATCATAAATTCAATTCTCCTTTTAACTGAAATCACATCGTTACTAAACAAATCTTATCAAATACGTAGACTGCTATCAATAATTTAGCAAATGTCGTAATTAAAAAAAATTCTCGCAAAAAATTAAATCAGTAACTTGTTGCATTATACAAACGTTTTATGAATCGTTTTGGCGATCCACTTATCGGTATCTGTTTATCATTAACAATCTCTTTAATCAATTTATCTGTATCGTTATATCTGTCGATATTCCACCAAAATTTTCGAACATTGGATTCGTGTTTTGTTTTATCGGTGTTACATTTGGCTGAAGTCGGTTTAGAATACGAAACTAAAACTTGGAAATGTCCTGCTTTAAATCTACCTCGGTTTAATGTCATATTAGAATCATTAGGTGCTGTCATAATTAAATTAGTTTGTTCCTTAATTTGTTCTTCTTTCATTTGGAATGGGGCTGCTAATCCCATGTTATTCTCTACACAGTCAATGTAAGGTTGCAAGTCAAGGGGTTCTACTTTAGTTGGGTGTGTAAAGGTATCTGATTGCAATTGGGTGGGTGTCCTATCATGTTCGTCGACAAATTCAACATTGGTTTCGTCATTTACTACATTAATGGTATTCTGAATTTTCTCGTTGTTATCAGTGGGTTCATTCAACAATTGCTTAAGTTTTTGGAGATGTGTAAAATTTTTGCGTTCTTTAGGCGTTCTCATAAAACAAGGTTTCAGTCTGTTATAATTGAATACGTCGCGAAGTATTTCTCCTTTAATCGTTGCTAGGATGTAGTGTGTTCTGTCTAGTACTTCATGAATTACTAATGGTCCGACCCATTCTGCGGCGATTTTCTTTGAATTTGCCGTTAGTGATGATGATGTTGGCTTGTATAGATATACGAGTTGTCCTACTGAGTAAATTGGACTTTTCTCTAAGCGTTGGGAAATTTTCGAGTTTTGGACGTTTTGTTGTGTTCGCTGTAATTGTAGCATTGTCTGTGAAATGTTTTGAAATTTCTTCTTGAGGTGTTCAAAGTATTCTTCATAGGAATGAGACAATCCTGAAACGGGGTTAAATGCTAATGAGGTCAAACTTGGAGGTTGGCGGCCAAAAACTAATTCGTAAGGGGAGTGGTTTCCTAGATGTGGGGATGAAAACGAATTATAAGCATAACATGTTGTTGATACAAATCTAACCCAATCTGTTCCGAATTGGTTAAGGTTGACCTTTAACAGGTCCGATACGGTGCGGATATGACGTTCAACTTGTAAACTACCGTGATTATGGACGCTGATGATTTTCCTATCAATGTTAAGGGTGTTACATAAGAGTGTTAATAATTTTCCTGTAAGGGAGGTGGCTGCATCTGAAATAAGACGAGACGGGGGTCCAAAAATACTGATTACCTTTTGAATTAGTGCTTCACAAATTGTTTCGGCATCAATGGATTTCAAAGGTACACAAATCAAAAATCTAGTAATTTCATCACATACTACCATAATATGTTTAAAACCTGAAGGTGATGTTAGCATACTCTTAAAATCTAGACTGAGTGTATGAAAGGGACGGTAAGTTGCTGGTACTCGATCGTGTAAAGGACGTAATTTATCGGTTTTGGGACGAAATTGTTGACATCTGAGACACGCTTGAGTATAATTGTTGACTTTCTCGAACATAAGGGGCATGTAAAATAATTTCCTAATAGTGAGGTAAGTACGCATCGTACCTTGGTGGCTACTTAACAAATTGTCGTGATACTGAGAAATGATAGTCTCGGCTAAGTTTTCAGGAACAGCTAATTGCAATACAAATTCTCCACCTTTATCTTGGAAAAATAAACGGAATAGTAAACCGTTGCACAATATGTACTGCTCTGACTTATTCTGAACTGCACGAGCTGCTTTCTTATCAGCTGGAAGGATATCATGAGCTAAATAATCGTAAACTGGCTTAAAAAATGGTGAAGTTTCTTGTTCAACACGTAATTGTTTAACATCTACTGGGAGGTTATAATCTCTAATTATCTTTCTTTGAATAACATCCATTAATCTATCTAAGTCTTGTTGTTTTGGGATGTGTGCTGATTTAAATTCAGTTATGTTGGGTACTAGTGGTTTGGGCGATGTATACAATTCAACTGGTACATTTCGATGTGTAGTATCTTTGCTTTGCTTATTATTTTTGTCTACTAGTCTTTCCTCTGGAGGTTGTCGAATGTTTACATTACGTATTGGGGGTGGCGTTACGATAGGTGGTGATCGATTTGCGTTTGTTTGTTGTCTCGTGATTATCTGTGGTGTAGCGGTAGGTTGAGGTGTAGGTCGCGTGTTTGTTGTCACTGGATTTTGATTAATGACAGGCGTTTGTACTGGTTTGGATTTATGTAGGCCAGGTATATTTATTCCCATTTTCTTAGCATATGACCTTGTTACTGGTCTGCTACTAGTAGATGCGTTTGTAGTCGGGTTAAGAGATTCAGTCTCTGTAATATTAAATGCAATGGGTACAACTTGATCAATTTCGGAATCGTCGTCACGAGGGGCTCGGGAGAGAAAATCTGCTAAAACTAATTCAGTTCCTTTCTTATAACCAATTTGGAAAATGTATCCGGATAATCGTAATATTAGTTTCTGTAAACGGGGTGTACATGGCTGATCTTTTGAATTCCAAATTTGTACAATTGCTGAGTGGTCTACGAATGCATCAAATTCGCAACCCTTTAGTAAGTGTCGAAATGCTGAAACATTAATGTAAAGTCCGAATAACTCTAATTCTGTGACGCTATATCGTTGACAGGCTTGTGGTAAGATTTTGGAATAATAACCTATTATGTGTTCTTTGCCGTTTACTGTTTGTGTTAAATATGAACCTGTTGCGGTTCTTGAAGTGTCGCTATATAGCGTAAATCTACCTTCTTTTCTAGGCATTTGAAGAGTAGGTGGTTTAACCATTAATTGTTTAATTTCGTCAAATGCTTTCTGGTGTTCAGTAGACCAAACAAATTTTCGGCGTTTACTTGCGAGTGTATGTAACGGACGTAAAATTGATTGTATTTGAGGGAAAAAATGGGATACATAATTTACTGCACCAATAAATCGTTTAGTTTCTTTATGGGTTCGTGGGACTGGCAAATTTCGGATAGCTGCACACCTGTCGCCTAATGGTGTGATACATGCGTGTCCTGAAGAATTAATCAGGATGGTGTGTCCCATATATTGCACTTTATTCTTAAATAACTTACATTTCTTTGGACAAATTCTAAAACCATTTGATTGTAGGGCTTGTAAAACGGAAACAAGGTGCTGTTTATGAGCAAATTTGTCTTGGCTAAATAAAATAATATCATCATGATGGGCGATACAGAATTCTCTAGAATTTGGGATTTCATTTAAAATTTCGTCAATCTTTGCTTGAAATATACCTGGCGAAACGTTTAATCCTTGTGCTAATCTCTTATAGTAATAATGCTTTCCACCGTGATATGAAGCTATACCTGTATATTGTTGGGCATGTTCGGCTAATGGTACACAGTGAAACGCTGATTTCAAGTCAATTACGCTAAGAATCTGTGCATTAGCGTTACCTATTGTTTTCAAAGTTTCGGCTAATAAGGGGAATGGGTGATTAATACGTTTTATTCTGGAATTTAGATAGCGGAAGTCTGTGACAACTCTTTTATCTTTCGAATTTTTCTTTGAAACAAGAAGGACAGGGGAAGTATACGATTGGTGTCCTACTGCTAAGATTCCTAGTTTGACTAATTTGTTCAATTCGGCCTCAATAACATGTTTGTCTTTGTCTGTCGCGAAGTATGGTCGAATAAAAAATGGTTCATCATTAGAGAGGTGTATGTCAGCTTTGAAGTTAGGGCAGCTAGATAGTTCACCATATAGTGAAAATGCGTTTCTGTTTTGTTGTAATGTTTTATATAGATCTTCTTTTTCTCTATGTGTTAAAACGCTGTCTGTTAAATCAACTTGTTTTCTAATTATTTCTTCCTCGGTTAAAGATAGCAATGGGTCTGTACGTTCTAGATGTGGGTACTTGTTTGCGTTGTCATTGGTTAACCTTATTCTATCAATTGGTAGGTCGTTAGTAACTGTTACAAGGTTGGTTAAATGAAGGCTCGCGATAGGTTGATGTGTATTAAGGGATACGTTTCTGTTTGTGTTGTTAGTGATATCAATGTTGGTTTCTCCTCTATGTAATTTTACTAACATATCTGATGGACAAAGTTTTGAAATATGGGTAGTTGCATGTAGAACAACATCAGAATTGCGTACAAAGGCGGGAACTCTTCCTTTTAATTTAACTGTTTTAGTATCACCGGGTTTAAGAAAAATCTTGTGTACTGGACGAAAGCTAAAAATCTTTGGTCTAATGCGAAATGTATTTTCTTTAAAATTTAAAGTACCGTCGAGTTCAGACAATGTTTCGGTTCCAAGTATCAGGTCAATACCTGTCAAATTTTTAACGATTAATGCTGAAATTTTAAATTTGTGTCCTTGGATAAATAATTCAAATTGCACTAAGTGGTTGGCATATAAGAAGTCACCGTTACCTAATCGAAATTTAGTTGTGTTTACTTTAACTGGCTTTAGACGCGATAAGTAACGTGAGGAATTAACGTAAGATTGTGAGATTATAGTTCTAGTTGAACCACTGTCAAATAAGGTTAAAACATTTCTACCATCTGGTAAATTTCCTTTAACGTAATTTCTGTCGTTAAGTAACAAGTCAATCTTATCTGAATTTCCTAAGTATTTTGCCTTTAAATTGTCGTCTTTAGCATGGGGGGCCAGATTGTAGGCGGCATCCAGTCCCCTTTTTAAAAATCCTGCTGGTGGCTAGGGTAATAATTGTTTGACTGTTGGTATGGGTATGGCGGGGGATAATTTCCGTAAGAATGGTGTTGTTGTCGGCAGTGCCTTGCTATGTGGCCTGATTTCCCGCAGTAATAACAGGTTGGGGGAGGTTGTCTATTAGTATATCTTGGGGTCTGGAATCGGGGTTTATAGGGACTTGGGCTTCGGTTTCGTCTTGGGACATAATTTCGGGTGGGGGAACGTGAGCGTCGAGTATCATCATTAAGTGATCGTTTTGTTGTGGCCATATCTAACTTGAGAGAATTTATCTCATGTTGGAGCGATTCGAGACTATTATCTGTTTCCTTTTTGATGTTGAATGAAACTTCCCGTGTGGAATCATCGACGGAAAGGTCAAAGTAGTTTTGTGCGCTATTTACGATATTATCAATAGTGGCATCGATTGGGGTGGACATGGCAACTGCTGCTCTGCATTTTGGTGGAAGGGTCGAAATAAATTTATTTTTGATCTGCTGGTCAGCGTAACCAATTCTGTCTGCGGCTTGTTTGATTTTGGTTAAGTGTTTTTCGGCGTTGTCGCCGGTATTGTAAGTAATAGTATCGTATTCTCTTATGTGAGCATAGATTGATTTGTTCTTACTGAACCTGTTAATGAATTGGGTTTTTAAGGATTCTAGGGAATCGAACTGCTTTCCTTCTATCCACAGTCTAGCTTGGCCTTGAAGGCTACGTTTGAATATACTTATAACATTAAGTAGTTGGGCATTGTTTGCAGGGTTTTCTAAAGTGTGGGCTTCAAGGTAATCGGTGAATGATAAGTAGTGTGCACTACATTGATCGTGATCGGTGATGGAACCATCATATCTTTTGGGCAGAAAATCCGTTTGTCTTAAATGGGGCACGGGATGAGGATGGGCGGGCTCATTTACAATTACTTCGTTATCAACGTCAACCATACTTTATAATTTTATTAATCAAAATTTCAAAAACAATTTAGTGTATATATATGTAAACTCGCACTCCTCAATCAAGGTTACAAATCAAAAAATAAAAATGGCTTTGACTTACCCCAATGCTTCGGATCCAATTAAAACGAATGCAAAAAAGTGTTCAACAATGTTCAATTAATGTTCAAACAACGAATTAAAGAAATGTTAAAAGTGCTCATCAATGTTCAAATTTTCAAACAACGAACTCAAAAAAAATGTGAAAGGTGTTCATCAATGTTCAAATGCTCGAAGTTCAAAATTAAAAAAAAGGTAAATGTTAAAAAAACGTTCTAAAAAAAAATTGAAAGTGTCCAAACGAAACGTTCTTGTCCGCTTGCTTCTGTTTTCTGTCTTGAGTCTTCTTGTGTCTTCCTTGATTATCTTCTTTATCTTCATCAAACGGTTATACGAAATTAAAAAATTCTGCTTCTCTTGATCCAGTTAAAATGCTGTCTTGAAAAAAAAAAATTCTGCTTCTCTTGATCCAGTTAACTGCTTAATTGAAAAAAAAACTCTGCTTGTCTGATTAAAATATAAATTTTAGCTTGTCTTCGTGTAATTTTCGGTTTTCTCCTATCAAACAATTATCTGACTGGTGGCTGGTTTTCTTCGTCTTCGTCTCTTGTTCTGTTTCAAGAAATTATCTCTTGCTTTTATTTTCTGCTTCTTGTCTTTATGTTAATTTTCTTGTAAATTTTGGTTTCCTCGCTCTGTCCCTTGTAAAATTTGGGTCTTCCACCATGTAATATAATGTTGTTATGAGGTACTTTGTAAGGAAGACTCTTTACTCGCTTTGCTGTCGTAACATATATTATTTATTTAGAATATACTTGATACAATAATTGAATAACTAACTGACTAAGGAACAGAGGATTAGTGATGCTGGCTGTAAGGTGTGCGCTCTGTAAAGTGGCTGTAAGGTGTGTCTGGGCTCTTCTGAAACTTGGGAGTATATTGGCTTCGGTTCATTTACATATGTCACTACGTAATCTGTGAGGGTAACGATTGGTTCTAAGTTGGTCCAGGGGTGTTTAAGTGGGAGTGATTAACGGTATAATAAGGTATTTCAATGATGGATGACACTGTCAAATCTGTACTTAAATAGTGTCAATCTCTCCTGGTTTAACGATGGGAAAGGTCAAATGTTAAACTAAGTGTTTTCTTTAGGGATTCTTTTATAAACTAATGGTCATTAAAAACATCTGGACAAACTCTCCTCTGGACTTTCTGGGTCAAATTTGTGAACTCAAATACAAAGGTTGATAGAAATTATAAAAGTATATCATTACATTACATTATCGAAAATACATATTATTTCTTTAATCGTGAGTGGGCCTAGTCAGATTTAATTTCACTCTTCCCTGCTAAAAAAAAAATGTTTTTTTCCTTTAGAAAAGTTATAACTTACCATGAGAATTGCAAAATTAGTTAAATGGTCACAATGACAAATTTGTCTGTCACTACCATCCAATGATCCATTAGCTAAGTAACACCCAACACTTGACCAGCCACCACTGCCATTCTCATTATTATTTAGTTCAAAATTCCAAAATTCACAGGTTGTCTCATTATTATAATTGGATATCTATAAGAAAGATTAAAGAAGATTATTGAATAATTAAACACTCGAAGTAATTCACTTAACAGTAGCCTAGTAATGTGATAACTTCCAACTGGTCTTTGTATAATAGGTCATACAATTTATTGACAATTATATATAGTTAGTTTGACTTAACTGATAACATCAGTTACATACACATTTACGAGGCTAGTAGGTTGAATAAATGCTTTTTAAACATAATTTTCCTACTTACCTCAGCAGGTATAAATGTTGTAACAATTGGATCTGATAAATTGTTCAATTCTACTCCGGGTATTGATAGTGAAATAACTTGACCATTGGGTCGCCTTATCTCAGTATCAAACAGGTTTGTTGGAAAAAAGGAACTGTCATTATATACAACTGTAACCACACGAAAATCGGCACTTGACCCTGTAATCAAATAAGACGAGAACATTTTTTTCTGCTGCTCTGTTGAAACTTGCACATACTGCTTTTTACATATCCTTATTAAGGCACTGTTTGAGAATAAAAATAGAGAATATAGTGATGATTAAGGTTCAGATTATTAATAATAATGTAACTTTAATTTAACCACTTACCATTGGAGGTTGAAAATGTGTCTGTAGTTGTTGGAGGAATATAGATACTGACAGATGCGGAATTGTCTAGTTTTTCCTCCTCAACAAATCCTGTTACATTTACTATTGCACTAGTATCTGCAGATTGATAAGATGCGATTCCAATCCCAGTGCTTACAAGTTCATTTGCTTTTAAACTCTTAGCTTGCACTGCCACCGTATTGGTTATAAATTCATATTTATCATTTTCAAGATCAACAACTGCCAATTGCTTTTCAAGTGATTCAACAATTCTACTTGGAGCTTGTGTTTGCATCTGACTCTCTAAGAGAACATCATACTTCAAACAGGCTAGCAATAGTGTCAACTAAAGTTGATGTCACCTGTTTTGGGTTTACAACAAAAAAGTAATTATAATTATAGAAAATTATTATTCTTTTGAAAGCTCTAGTTCCCATCATAATATTTAAATAAAATAGATATAAACTTACTTCAGTGGACGTGGAATTTAAAGAAATAACGCTTTCAATAATCTCTGCAGTTGTGTCTAAGCCGTCTGCTGTAATGGTATTTGGCTTATTTGTTGTAATATTATTAACTGCTTTAATTACTTCATCTGCATTTTCCTCAGTAATTATGATCTAGAATACATTAAATTAAATAAAACAAAGAAAACAGTTTAATATATGGCCTTTTCATCGCAAGGACTAAAATGTGTTTTTAACAAGAGCTATTACCTACCTTTTTGTTTGCGAAATCTTTATTTATCGAGCGCAGTGCTAAACTCCTTCTGAAACTCCCCCTAATATTGAGGCTAACATTTTTTTTTTCAGTAAAATTTCATGAAACGATTTCCTTCAAAATGAATCAAATTTCTGTCAATATTGGCTTGCCATACAGTACTCTTGATTTATTCTAATCTAAATATGTCTTTCTCGTTTCTGACTTAATTATCAATAAATATCTAACTCTGGATCTCGGTGGTAATGAACAATCTTTCTACCTTTGCGTAAAGTTACGCTAGTTACTGGAACTTTCCATTATGTAAATTTCTAAAAATAGTTATAAAGCCGGATGATTGGTTCTTTCTCTTGATTTTTTCTGACAATAGTATTTTTGTTGTCTTGTTTTCTGACAATAGTATTTTTATTTTCTTATTTTCAATATATATATATAGTTCTAATCCACATACTGACCATGTTTACTCTTTCTAAAAGTTCATCGGCTGTAGCATCTTGACCACAGTCTTGTAACATCACATCTTGCCACACAGCAGGTGAAAGGCCATCACTAAAGCATGTACTGGCATACCATCTATTGTGACATTAATCAAATATTATAGTACTTTTTCTTAACTTCGCTAACGATCGCTATGAAATACAACACACCCTCACATCATATTTTGTGTTATGCAGAATTAGAGTAACCGAGTATTACTTACCTCAATAATTTTACTATACTAATTTATAATTACGTATCATTTTTAGCCTAAACATTTCACATTTTTGGAAAGTTGACTGAACACTTAATTGTTTAGTTTTGTTCTGGGTCCTTTTTAGACAAGTGTCCACTTCCTTTTCATTTTAGCAAGAAGAGAAATTCAACATGAACATGTAATATAGCTTACAATTGACTTTAGATTCTGGACAAACTTCTTTAGATGATGTATTTTGACCAGCTTCAACAGGCCCGAAGTTTAAGCCATCTATGATGTCCTTACTGCAACTTTCTAATGACAAAAATACATGTTAAATATTTCTATTCTTGCTTAAACAAGTATTGTTCTAAAACATGAAAATATCAAATATGTGAACATTTAACAATAAAAAAAGCATTGACTTCCAGACAATAAGCTTCCGGTTGATTAAAAAAAAATATTATATCAGATTAATATTTTAAAACGAATAAATATTATTGAAATAAAATATGTTTAAAATGTTTTTTCACAAGAAGAAGCACGTGATGATGAAGTTTACTCATCAGCTATTCTCCCCTGGATTGGAAGAATTAAAAACCATAGTTTTGAGGTATTGAGCTTTCTTCTGAAAAGGTATTTTAATATTTTGTTTTGCCTAGTATACTTATCATATGACCAATGTACATGATATAGTACATTCATAAGATGCCCCTAAGCCAACAAAAAAAATCTTAAAAATGAAAGAAATGCACTTTTCCGATTCAGGGCAGTATACCTTGCTCGTGATAGCGTAACTGCATTGGACTATATCTGCGTTAAAGGTAGTGTGAAAGAGAGGTTTGTTTATATCAATAATATGACATGTTAATTACTGGTGTCCTTACAAACTACAAAGCAAATAAGCAGATGAAGTTTATTTTAAATTAAAACATTACAACTACGACAAACACATCTACCAAATATCAAAATGCAAATTCTTACCAGTGCTAAATATGGATATACTGCCAGTATCTATAGTTCCTTTATATCCTAAAATGTTGAATTCTACTGATAAACGGTCGCTAAAATTATTGTAAGATTTTTCTGCACTTGGTGTGTATACATTGATATCGGCAATCACGCTCCCAGAACTTAATTTGCGAATTTGAACGAATGTGTCACTTGTATTTATACTCTCACTTAACTGTAAAATAAACAGTTTTGATTCAGACACCTTCAATTTATGGTTTATGGTTCTTATATATATTTTCTTATCTCATTATTATTTATTATTTATATTTTTTATATTTGATATGCCCAGTGAGCAGTGTCAAGCCTTGGCCTACAGCATCTTAGTAGGCCCAGTCGAGAATGTCCACCATATTGGACTTTGAATGATAAGGAAACGACTAGAGCAAGACTAATAATATAAATAAGATGCCAGATCACCAGTAGGGTAAGTATGCATACTCCAACCAATAGCACTTTACCAGCAACGTAAACTACAATTTTGAAAGTAAAAGTATTAGTCCACCCCCTTCCCACCCGGTGTAGATGATCTATACCCTCTTTAGACCGGGCTCTAGACCTATATAATAATAATTTATATTTATATATAGTTCAACATTTTCTAGGCCGATCTTAACCATTTTATGTGAGAGGATCGCAATTGTTATGTGCCATTTGATCTGTTTCTAGCTTTATTTGCAGTTGTTTTTGCTAATTGGATAGAGAGGCAGCCTTTTTACACGTTAGTGAGTTTCCAAATATACACTATTTGTTGGTAGGTTTTTTTATTTTTTATTTTATTTAAAAACATAATTTATACAAGATAAAAACATATCAGGTATAGATTGGAAATACAAAAAGGAATAAAACAAATTTGTAATTGGCCTAAGCACGGATAGTGACTTAAAAAGAGCCAATAAAATAGTTTTAAGGACACAATTTCTAAAATGAATCAATAAAAATGTTCACAAAATGTTAAAATGGTGAGGATTTATCGTGAAATATTTTAAAATTTAAATAATTGGATTCTTTTACTTCCTGCGGTAGATCATCATTCCATACATGAGCGCCGGCGAATTTAAGTAAGTCCTCATTATTTTAACATTCGGCTTAGGGGGAACCATATTAAGAGTTTTAAAATAAGGTTTTAATACTGTTCTACGACACTCACACTAAAATAATTTACGTAACATTTTCTGAGAAACCATTCTCCGTCCTCAGCGGGTGTTGGCTGACTGACGACTGATTGACTCCCTACTTCTGGACGCAGATGTGTATGTCCTTATAATGAAATAAAGCCGGACAATAACATTTGTATATGTATTTTTACTACTATAATTTTAGCCCACTTTACGATGTTGTACATACTTTACAAATGCACAGTAGTTTCTATATAATAATGTTCTAATCAGGGAGTTTACAACTCATATCAAAATATAATACTCTTATTTATGGACGTGCAATAAACAATCAGCATTTCAAAGAAATCGACATTCTTCTGTTCTATTTGTCGGTAGAAACGTCGCGAAAATGAACATTTGCAACAAGATAAGATATAGAAAGCCCCTTTGTAAGCAATATAATATTATTATAAAATTGTTTGCTTGATTTTGTATAATTTATATTGTTTTGTTAAATTTATTCTTATTATAGGCCTGTAAATAATGGGTATCTTACTGCGGTAGTACTATCTCATGCTCGATTAGATATGCTTATAGGCCTATAGGCCAATGACTAGCCTAGGGCCTAGGTAGGTCTAATAATAATATGAATCTCGAAATGCCTTTTTTTAATTTTGAAACTATTTAAGGCTAGGCCTAGAGGGCCAGGATAATTAATTCATATTTTGATTCATACAAATAATACATAGGCCTATATGAGTGAGTGAGTGGCCGAGCGGTTAAGACAGTGGAACCGTAATCACGTAGCCATAACATCGGCAGGGGTTCGAGGCTCACTCACTCCATGGTTCTGGTGGTAGAACGAGTCTTCTCGGATAAGGACTATAAACCGTAGGTCCAGTGTACACAACTTGCTCGTGTGCACTTTAAAGAACCTAGTACATCTTTCGAGACGAGTAGGGGGTTACCCCGGTGTATTAGTACATCACAGCCACTGATCACCAACTGGGCCCTCTGGGAGATCAGTCTTTGACTGAAGAGGTCACCCAGTATAAAGATAAAACAAACAAACAAACAAATATACTAGCCTAGGCTAGTTTGATTATTTGGTCAAATCAATTCCTATTAGTACAGTATTAATTAAAACACCATTTCTATATCATACATAGTCTTGAAGGTGCAGTACCATGTTAAAACATTTGAACATTAAACATGATAATCGCATAATTTTTTCTTATTTGAAATGTTTTCCAAGATAGATCATTTATTATGTCGTCGCCACATGTTGTTTTATAATTAAAAATGTTTGTAACGATGCGTGCAGCTCTTTTTTGTAATTAAAAACCTAAATTCGTTTTAATTGTCAGTAACTAATTATCTAACTTAACATAATAAGTGTTATGTATTTTATTAGGTGTTAAAAATCAGTATCGACATCATGTACCAATTTATATACCATCGTGTAAAAATGCCAGAAGTTACGCGCGATTTACCAAATTTTGCCCATACGTAAATTTATATATGAAAGAAGCCCATTTCAAGTCAAACCGACTGGACTGAGATATTTGAATGTCATTGTCATTGTCAAAGATCATGTTATCATATCAGTATAACATTTGAGCGAGTCAAATGGCCGAGCGGTTAAGGCAGGGGCGCCGTTTACCGTACCTAAAGAGCCAACAACATCGGCAAGGGTTCGAGGCCGACTCGCTCCTAGTTCTGGTGGTGGAACAAGTCTTCTCGGATAAGGACTATAAACCGTAGGTCCAGTGTGCACAGTTATAACCTGTGTGCACTTTAAAGAACCTAGTTCATTATTCGAAAAGGGGTTACCCCGGTGAACTGGTTCACAAAATAGCCCCTGTATCAGGGGGATTACCACCTATCTGATAGGACAGTGATTAATTCACTATTGGTAATCCTTGGCCACATTGCCTAAAGACATAAAATAAATAAAAATAATTATTAATGACCTAACAACCCTTAATTATCTCAATAATGAAGCCTTGTATATTTAATATACAATTATTGTTTTCCAAATGGTTACTTTGATTGCATCTTGTATCTTCTCTTGTCTGCTTCTTCCTTGCCATATTCTATGTACAGTTGGGACCTATTTTATTTACATTCTTTGATGCAATGGAGCTTTTATGGACAATGTTGAATCAATGCCAATAGCCTTATATTAAAATATTCCTTTTACACTGCCAGCAAAAATTTAAAGATTATACAGATTTGTATAATCGAATCACATGAAAAAATACATAATTAGTCTAGTGTAAAGATCACCTAAAGGTTATAAATGTAATTACCTTTGAGAGAAAATAGAAATAGACCCACATACTACATAAAATGAATTGCACACATAAAAAACAAGAATTCTTATAAGATTAAGATAAAACTTTAGAATTCTGCAATTGTATTTAATTATGGTATATTACAGTATTAATTTACATATAGCTAAAAAAATACATTAAAAAATGTTATATTTATATATATTATTTAAAACAGGTCGCTAAGATAATTCTTAGGGTTAAGCTTAAAACGGTTATTTTTTAAAATTAATAATTGGTCACAGAGATCTACAGGCAGGTTTCTGAAATGTGGAATGTTAGTGAGAAAAAGATGTTGTTAAAGAAATACAGTAATATTGTTATTGTTATTGTAATATAATGATATTCATTTATAATTTAGAAATCAACCTTTGTATTAGAATTCAATTGAGTTCATGAATTTGACCCAGAAAGTCCAGTGGAGAAATTGTCCAGATGTTTCAAAAGTACATTTAGTCCATTTAGCTCATAATTAAATCCCAAAAGTAAACAGTTTATTTGACCTCTCTAACCGTTCCCATCGTAAACCAATTAGATATTGACAGTTTTAAGCAAAGATTCGACAGGGCCAATTCATCATTGTAACCTCCCCAGATAAGATCAATCACTTCTACCTAAACACCCCTGAATCAACTTAGGACCAATCATTAGCTTCACAGATAACGTAATGACATATGCAAATGAACCGAAGCCAATATACCCGCAAGTTTCAGAAGAGCCCAGACACACCTTACAGCCACCTCACGGAGCACACACCTTACAGCCACTTCACGGAGCACACACCTCACAGCCACTTCTCCAGAAGAACATCTACACTCACACCTCACCAACAGCATCACTGTATCCTCTGTTCCTTATCCTTATCCTTATACTTATAGTTGTATATTATAAGTATCATTGTATCAAGTATTATACTGAATA
Organism: Antedon bifida; assembly: GCF_963402885.1. Classification (NCBI taxonomy): domain Eukaryota; kingdom Metazoa; phylum Echinodermata; class Crinoidea; order Comatulida; family Antedonidae; genus Antedon; species Antedon bifida. The sequence goes on along the minus strand of NC_136228.1, from coordinate 20,670,817 downwards.
AACAATATATGTGTTACTGCAGTCAAGCGAGTAAGAGTCTTCCTTACAAGTCAGAAACCTCATAACACTATATTACATGGTGGAAGACCCAAATTTTATAAGGAACAGAGCGAGGAAACCAGAATTAACAAGACAACAAGAAACAGAAAATAACAGCAAGAAATAATTTCTTGAAACAGAACAAGAGACGAAGACGAAGAAAACCAGCCAGATATTTGTTTGATAGGAGAAAACCGAAAATTACACGAAGACAAGCTGAAATTTATATTTTAATCAGACAAGCAGAATTTTTTTTCAAGTAAGCATTTAACTGGATCGAGACAAGCAGAATTTCTTTTTCAAGTAAGCATTTTAACTGGATCGAGACAAGCAGAATTTTTTTTTCAAATAAGCATTTAACTGGATCGAGACAAGCAGAATTTTTTTAATTTCGTATAACCGTTGGATGAAGACAAAGAAGACAATCAAGGAAGACACAAGAAGACTCAAGACGGAAAACAGAAGCAAGCGGACAAGAACGTTTCGTTTGGACACTTTCAATTTTTTTCGAACGTTTTTTTTAACATTTAGTTTTTTAATTTTGAACATTGATGAGCACTTTTAGCATTCCTTTAATTCGTTGTTTGATCATTTGAACATTGTTGAACACTTTTTGCATTTCCTTTAATTCGTTTTTAATTGGATCCGAAGCATTGGGGTAAGTCAAAGCCATTTTGATTTTTGATTTGTAACCTTGATTGAAAAGTGAGAGTTTATATATATACACTAAATTGTTTTTGATATTTGATTAATAATTAATATTATAAAGTATGGTTGACGTTGAAGTAATGAAGTAATTGTAAATGAGCCCGTCCATCCTCATCCCGTGCCCCATTTAAGACAAACGGATTTTCTGCCCAAAAGATACGATGGTTCTATCACCGATCACGATCAATGTAGTGCACACTATTTATCATTTACCGACTACCTTGAGGCCCACACTTTAAAAAACCCTGAAAATAATGCCCAATTACTTAATGTCATAAGTATTTTCAAACGTAGCCTTCAGGGCCAAGCTAGACTGTGGATAGAAGGGAAGCAGTTCGATTCCCTGGAATCCTTGAAAACCCAATTCATTAACAGGTTCAGCAAAAACAAATCAATCTATGCTCACATAAGAGAATACGATTCAATTACTTATAATACTGGCGACAATGCCGAAAAACACTTAACCAGAATCAAACAGGCTGCAGACAGAATTGGCTACGCTGACCAGCAGATAAAAAATAAATTTATTTCGACCCTTCCACCAAAATGCAGAGCAGCAGTTGCCATGTCCACCCCAATCGATGCCACACTTGATAATATCGTAAATAGCGCACAAAATTACTTTGATCTTTCCGTGGATGATTCCCCACGGGAAGTTTCATTCAACATCAACAAGGAAACAAATAATAGTATCGAATCGCTCCAACATGAAATAAATTCTCTTAAAGTAGACATAGCCTCAACAAAACGATCCCTTAATGACGATACTCGACGCTCACGCTCCCCAAGTCGAAATTATTCTCCAAGACGAACCCGAGGCCCAAGCCCATACAAACCCCGATTCCAGACCCCACCTACCCCAATATATAGACAACCTCCCCCAACCTGTTATTTCTGTAAGCCAGGCCACATACAAAAGCACTGCCAACAACGAAACCGCTCTTACGGAAATTATCCCCCACCATACCCTACCAACAGTCAAACAATTATTACCCTAGCCATCAGCAGGATTTTTAAAAAGGGGACTAGATGCCGCCTATAATCTGGCCCCCCATACTAAAGACGACAATTTTAAGGCAAAATATTTAGGGAATTCAGATAAGATTGATTTGTTACTTAACGACAGAAATTACGTTAAAGGAAATTTACCAGACGGTAGAAATGTTTTAACTTTATTTGACAGTGGTTCAACTAGAACTATAATCTCACAATCTTACGTTAATTCATCACTTTATTTATCGCGTCTAAAGCCAGTTAAAGTGAACACAACTAAATTTCGATTAGGTAACGGTGACTTCTTATATGCCAACCACTTAGTGCAATTCAAATTATTTATCCAAGGACACAAATTTAAAATTTCTGCGTTAATCGTTAAAAATTTGACAGGTATTGACCTGATACTTGGAACCGAAACATTGTCTGAACTCGACGGTACTTTAAATTTTAAAGAAAATACTTTTCGCATTAGACCAAAGATTTTTAGCTTTCGTCCTGTCCACAAGATTTTTATTAAACCCGGTGATACTAAAACAGTTAAATTAAAAGGAAGGGTTCCCGCCTTTGTACGCAATTCTGATGTTGTTCTACATGCAACTACACATATTTCTAAACTTTTTTTTTGTTTTTCTCTTTTGTGAGGTTCACTCACCTTTATTTCATTTCAAAACATAATCATTTTGATAAATAAACAATTTTTTTTTTTTATGTTTGCGTATTATCTTTTTAAATATATAAATATTTTCATTTATAAATATAAAGTTTCCCCTTACATCTTTAAAAATAAAAGAAGTCTGTAAGCAATCATTTATACATTTACATTACATATAAACAGAAACAATATCAATACATATATAGAATCAAAAGCAACTAGTTTCTTGTATAGTATAGCTTTTTCCGTGCTTCTTGTTTACTCTCCTTTTTAGTGTTTTTCCTTTTTTTTTTCTCTTTCTGTTTTATTTATACTATTTACATTTTTGTACAAATTACTTTATTTACAGTAACCTTCAAAATAAAAAAAATAAAATAAAAAAAAAAATTAATAAAATACATTCATGGAATGCTCTTGTGTAAGTATATTTTTAAACATAATCCATGAGTTTTTACAGATTGACCTATTTAATTCTGACAATATTTTTATTTTATATATAGAATATAGAGCAATTGAGTATAACTTATTCTTTATGTTGCATTCAGATCCAAAAACTAGTTCTTCAAAAGAACAGTTACTATTATCTAACTTTTTAAATATTTCATTGATTTTTTTCCATAATAAGACATTGCTTTTACATTTGAAAAACATGTGGTTTTCATCCTCAGTTACATCACATAACTCACATTTTTTTGTGTTTTTAATTTTCCATTTATACAATTGTAAATTTGTTGGTAAAATTCTAAGAAGCAATTCGTAATTAAGTTGTGCATATTTTTTGTTTTTCTCATTTTTTACTTTTCTTGACCAAATATCAAACCAGTTTGTAATTTCAATACCAATTTCTTTTTCCCATTTGGGAATGGTAATAGGAGCAACAAACATACCTTCTATAAAACTTGAATATATCTGTTTTGTTTTCATCTGAAATATCTTATTTATGTTATAATCATCTGAATTTAATTTAAATTTATTTCCATTATAATTTTTTATTAAATCCAGCCAACATTTAGGAATAGCTTGCATAAGTGTAGCTTATTCACTAAGCCAATTTCTTTTGACATTTAATTTTATTAAAATTTCATGTGGGTTCATTAGTCTATTGATTTTTACTAAATCATTGATCTGATTGAAACCTACATTACTCCACGTTTCATAAAACAAGGTAGTGTTTTTACAAACAATTTCCTTATTACCCCAAAGGTTTTCTTGTATAACATCATTATAAGATTTTACCTTATTGTTTATATTTGTATTAAATTCTGCACAACTTTTTATTACAGTTGAATAAAATAAAGGCATCTTAGCAAACAAAAAACTGCCCTTTCTTATATTCAAGTTTGACATATTCAAAACCATATATTCACCTCCAATCTTGTTTATGTAATACAGTGGAAGTACTTTCCATTTTACATGTTTTCTACAAAGAAGTCTCTTTACCCATGTGATTTTAAGTGTTTTAACTTGAGTAGCAAAATCTGGCATATTAATGCCACCCTCAACTACTTTACCAATTAATGTTTTTCTTTTTATTTTTTCAGTTTTTCCATTCCAAAGAAATTCATAAGACAATTGTGTTATCCTTTTAATAACACTTTCAGGCACATCAATTATGGATGCATTGTATATTAATGAGGCTAACGCTAAACTTTTTAAAACTGTGACTTTTCCAAAAATTGTAAGATTCCTTGATTTCCAAGAGTTTAATACTTTTTCAAGGTTTGTTAATTTTTTAGCCCAGTTTAATTCTTTACATGCTTCAGTATCATAACCTAAGTATATTCCTAAGATTTTTATAGGATCAGTGACCCAATTTAAATTAAATGGTTTATCTTTTTTAAATCTATTTTTACCAATCCACATGGCACTAGTTTTGTTCTTGTTTAAGCTTAAACCAGATACTTCACAGAAATTATTAACAATGAAAAGACCTCTTTTTATACTTTTTTCACTTCCTGCAAACAATACTGTATCATCTGCAAGTTGTGCTATACGCACTTCCTCTTTTATAGGACCAGGTAGCAAAATTCCTTTAAAGTGTTGATCATTTCTTAGATTACTTGCCATTGTTTCTACAACCAACAGAAATAGTAATGCTGACAAGGGACATCCTTGTCGTATACCACATTTCATTTCAAAATTTTCAGATACCCATCCATTGTTAATAATGACACATTCTGTGTTGTTATAAATTGTTTTTACCCATTTACAAAAGGACTGTCCAAAATTAAATTTTTCCAACACCTTAAACATGAACTCTCTACTCACAGAGTCAAATGCTTTTCTAAAATCAAGTGACAAAAAAGCACCTTCAACATCTTCTTCAACAGTATAGTATAGGAGATCATCAATGAGCCTGATGTTTTCTCCAGCAAAACGACCTTTGATATAACCTTTCTGGTCACTATTTACAACTGATTTAATTACCTTATGTAACCTATTACTAAGGATGTGTGTTAATATTTTATAATCTGTAGTTAGCAGAGTAATAGGACGCCAATTTTCTAGTAGATTTTTATCCCCTTTCTTGTATAACAGATTAATAACACCACGTCTTTGTGTATTGCTCATTTCGCTATTTAAATAGCATTCATTAAAAACATCACATATTAAATACTTGAGCTCTTCCCAAAAATATTTGTAAAACTCAACAGTTAAACCATCATACCCTGGGGCTTTATTCAATTTCATAAGTTTTAATGCTTCACTGCATTCTTGTACTGTGATTAAACCTTCACAACTTGTTTTTTCTTCATTTGTTAAACTATTTACATTTGAATGATCTAGATAGTCACATATTTTTGCTTGGGAAATTCCCTTATTAGCATATAATTTCTTAAAGAATCTTATTTCTTCACATATGATTTCCTTTGGTTTTTTCAATAATTTACCATTATTTTTTTAAATACATTTTATATGCTTTTTTGATCCATTACTTTTCTCTAAACCTAAGAAGTATTTTGTGCTACGCTCACCCTCCTCTATCCATTTAACCCTTGATCGTATATATGCACCTTTCGTTTCTTTACTGTAAATATTTTCTAATTCCTTTGTTTTTAGATCTATTTCTGTCTCAATTTCTTCATTATCAATACTCGAATTGTTAATTAATTTCTCATTTAGTGTTTTAATACAATTTTGTAATATTTCTTTATCTTTAATCTTTTCTCTGTTTAATTTTTTACCATAATAACTGGAAACTTCCTTGACTTTTATTTTTATAAGTTCCCACACTACACTGATATTAAGTTCATTATAATTTGTTTGCGTCTCTCTGATAATCTTTTTTATAGTATTCTGATATTCAACATTATTTAGAAGGCTATTATTTAATTTCCAATAGCCCCGACCTCTTTTTGATTCATTAGACCCAATCTTTAAAGATATTGCTTGATGGTCAGTAAGTATTGCAGGTCTTATGTCACATGATATGACCTCATTACAATCTAACAATCCTTTCGAGACCAGCCAATAATCTAGTCGTCTATAGATTTGACCACATTTTCTACGCCATGTAAAGTGTGTTTTTTCAGGGTTGCATTTTCTCCAAACATCAACTAGGTTTAGTTTACTCATAAAATTTTTAACAGTAAAAACTGATTTATCTTTTCGCTCAGCGCTATTTTTTTGGTCATATTTTCTATTCAAAACACAATTTATATCTCCTCCAATCACAATTTTATCTTTTTCGATATCAACCATGCTGGCTATGTCTTTCTGAATCTCTCTAAAAAACACACTTCTTATTTTACAATTATTTGGCGCATATATATTAACAAAAACATAGCTTTTTTTAAACATTTCTATTTTAACAATAATATACCTTCCATTTTTATCAATGCACGTGTTAATTAATCTAAAATCAAACTCTTTTTTAAAAAGAATAGATACTCCAGCGCTACTAGAACTTCCTGTGCTATGAAAGCAGGTGCCATTCCAGAGAACATTAACCTTGGTTAACAACTCTGGCGTAAAATGTGTTTCTTGGATAAGCAGTATATCTGTATTTTGATCATTGCACCATTTGAAGATTTCTCTTTGCTTGGTTTGGTTACGTAGACCTCTGACATTTAGCGAAACACAATGCAAAGTATTGCTTGCCATATTATTTAAAAGTTATTTGCTGTTAAGATAACGCTATGTATACTGGTATAGATGATATAAAAAAAAACGGAAGAAAAAAACTTCCAATACTAAAAAAGGATCCAACAAGATAACTCTTGCATAAAACAACCCGCTATTTTTTCTTCTTTCTAAGATTTCTTTTAGGTGTTGCTTGATTTCCTTCCGATGTCATGTTTTGATTTTGGTCTTGTTCAACATTCTTGGCACTTGTAGAAGTAGAAGATGTTGTAGAGGAAGAAGGCTGTTCTTGTGTACCTTTCCCGCTTTTTTTAACCTTGGTATTTTTATCACTTTTACTGGTAGAAGCATCAAAGTAATCGGTTACTTGTTCCTGCTCTTCATTACTTTCTTTGGTATTTTTTGTGGTCAAACCATCATTAATGGTACTTTCTTCCTTTTCATTTGGCAGACTTTTATTTCCATTCTGCACACAATCAAATGTTTCCTCGTCACTTTTCTCCACACTGCTTGAATCGCTCACGCTAAATACACTTTTATTGATTTTTCCTTCTTCTATCTTGCGTAAGTTTGCACTGTCTTCTCTCTGTTCTTCAGGTCTAGATACCTCGTCAGCTTTATTGCCAACAAATGATTCCCACATTTGATTGATGTAAGATCCTGGTGATCCGACAGATGAGTTTGAATTTGATTTGTTTGAATTTGGACATTTATTTTTCATATGCCCTTCCTGGTTGCATTTGAGACAGACAGCATCTACTCTGCAATTGTATGACAGATGACCTACTTTGAGACATTTTGTGCATCTTAATTCTTGCCCTTCATGAAATATGCGGGCTTTAAAACCATTTATCGTGACTTGCCTTGGAATCGAGGTTTTCATTTTTTCAACAAAAATGGATCTATCTCCAACTTTGTCCATCGGATATGTTAGTAAAATTACATAGAGGAGAAACCAACATTGATATCACTAACAACACAAACAAAAATGTATCTCTTAATACACATCAACCTATCGCGAGCCTTCATTTAACCAACATTGTAACAATTACTAACGACCTACCAATAGATAGAATAAAGTTGACCAATGACAACGCAAACAAGTACCCACACTTAGAACGTACAGACCCATTGCTATCTTTAACTGAGGAAGAAATAATCAGAAAACAAGTTGATTTAACAGACAGCGTTTTAACAAATAGAGAAAAAGAAGATCTATATAAAACATTACAACAAAACAGAAACGCATTTTCACTATATGGTGAACTATCTAGCTGCCCAAACTTCAAAGCTGACATACACCTCTCTAATGATGAACCATTTTTTATTCGACCATACTTCGCGACAGACAAAGACAAACATGTTATTGAGGCCGAATTGAACAAATTAGTCAAACTAGGAATCTTAGCAGTAGGACACCAATCGTATACTTCCCCTGTCCTTCTGGTTTCAAAGAAAAATTCGACAGATAAAATAGTTGTCACAGACTTCCGCTATCTAAATTCCAGAATTATTAATCACCCATTCCCCTTGTTAGCCAAAACTTTGAAAACAATAGGTAACGCTAATGCACAGATTCTTAGCGTACTTGATTTGAAATCAGCGTTTAAATAATAAAAGTAATATGTCACTGTCAACCTATCCTATCATTTATCCAATAGTTCATTATAAACCATAGGCCTTCTGAACTTTTATTTCTATCTCTTAAATGGCTTAACAAATATATGGATCATGTTACGGAAATAATATTACAGGTTTATTTTGCACTTATTTTAAACTGTTTCTGTTTTAGAACAAGTCCTTGTTTCGTTTTTAAACAATGATTCAATTCTTGCATACCTGGAAACAGGTATTAAATGATGGAAACACAAGCATTAACAACTTTGTCCAATCATGATTCAGCTATGATGTCAGAGAGGAAACAATTGTAGAGTTGAACAAGAAGATAACAACTTAGAACCAGTTTGAGGCATTCATTAAGGAGTGGCTTGTTGCACGTCAAGCAACACATTTTCAGCAACTTATAAAGATGTATGCTGTACATCAATATACCTGATTGAGCCTTCTTTGCATGTGAATGGTAACCTTAGTGCAACTTATCAAGATGTATGCTGTACGTCAAGATACCTGAGCCTTCTTTGCATGTGGATGGTAACCTTAGTACAACTTATCAAGATGTATGCTGTACGTCAAGATACCTGAGCCTTCTTTGCATGTGAATGGTAACCTTAGTGCAACTAATCAAGATGTATGCTGTACGTCAAGATACCTGAGCCTTCTTTGCATGTGAATGGTAACCTTAGTGCAACTTATCAAGATGTATGCTGTACGTCAAGATACCTGAGCCTTCTTTGCATGTGAATGGTAACCTTAGTGCAACTTATCAAGATGTATGCTGTACATCAAGATACATGAGCCTCCTTTGCATGTGAATGGTAACCTTAGTGCTACAAGCAACAACATCTGCATCAATGAATTGTAAGTAGATATTGTTTGTCTATACTATTTTAAAGAAGTTGATTGTATTTGTGTTTCATTTTTAATTGTAAGTTTGCGTTGTATTAATTTGACAACTGTATAGATGATCTTGTATAGGCAAAGAAAGCCAATGCAAATATAAAAATGTATAACTTTGTCGATGATTTAAGTCGGTTTACTATTGGTAATCCTTGGCCACATGTACCTAAAGACATAAACAAACAAACACATTTGCTTTGATTATCATCATTCCTAGATGTCAAAGTCCATTCTTAAAGTAATAAGTACTTGCTTGATAAAACAAAACTAAGTTTTTCACTTAAGCGCTGCTTATCTGGCAAGAATATTAATTAATGCTAACCCAGTACTAGTATATTTTATATTATATGATGTCACAAGAAATACTTCATTTCATTTTAATTCTTCACATACAAAAGTTAATCAAAAGAACATACTGTAGTAATGTTGAAAAGCATTTAAAAAAAACATTAAGAGAGATTGCTGAAGATAAAGTAAATAAATGTTGAGTTGAGATAGTTGAGAAAAAGGCAACATTTTATGCCTAAAAGCAAAAAAACAAAAATAAAACAGAAAACGGTGAAATCAATTACGCCAACCTCCATCCCTCTTCAATAACACCCCACACTCCTTAAAAAAAAAATTCTTCCCAGGACAAATTCAATTCAACGTTAGCTTCAAAATGAGTGGGTAATACATACAGTAGCTATGATAGGCCTAGGTTTCAGTACGTTGTAAACTGTGTAAATGAATAGGTGTCTTATTATAGGTGATAATTAAAATATTTAATTTTGATACTGCGGCCCCCGGCCTTCTTTCTCCTCTCACCATCCCAGCCACAATTAACTAACCTTAACTCATCCCCTGGACAGTTCAAATTTAGTAACTTTTCCTAGTACAATTCCAATCACATACTTCATTAAACCAATATTTCCGCGTGTTTAAGACGGTTCCAGTACAAATTATGTTAGCCATCACTCCCAACCCATAATCCCTCAGTGGTAGTTTTCAAATGTAGTTTAAAACATTCCCAGTACGGTTTAGGTCATGGTGATAGGCCTACATCCCCACTCCAAAATCCCAACCCATTCCCAGGGATAATTAAAATACTTTTTAAAGAAAAGTATGTTAAAACATTTTCCAACCACAAGTCTGGTCAATTTGATAGCCTACTACCCCTAGCCTAAGCAAAATCCCCACTATCCTCTGAACCCCAACTCCCACACCCTATCTCCCAACCCCCTCTACCACCAAATCCCCGGACTTTTTGAAATGTAGTTTAAAACCTTCCCGGTACAATTGCGATCATTTTGATACACCATATTATGTATGGTTACATGCAGAAACAGAATTTGTATAACAAACAAACATCGAAAGTGGGCCGTTTTGACCACATTTTGGTCCCTAACTTGGATCCTAGATTGAGGATCAAATGTAGTTTAGAACTTGCCCGGTAAAATTGCAGTCATTTTGATGCCCAATAACATGTATTCAATTCAATTCAATTCGAGGGAGGTATCCATGTATGGCGGCCATTGATAATTGCGGATAAGACACCATATTCACTGACTTATTAGCTCTGATTTTAAGGTAAAAATAAGATCAATCATGGTTTTGGACAAATTTGTGATACGTGTTGTATCGTTAATTAGCTGCGTCATTTGAAATGCTCATTAAAGTGAATCACTATCATTTACTGAAGTTATTAGTAGATTTCACTATGTAATTGAATATTGTCATCACTATACCATATAGAAGTACTAAATGTACATGATTATATAATACTAGTAATGTATTACTTTAAGAGTGTAAAAACCAGCCTGCTATAAAACATATCCAAGTATTTGCACTTTGTAAGCATTCAACTGTGGTACTCAACGATGTAAAAAACAGGAAGCCATTTACCACCGATTTGTTGCAATAAAGTAGTTCCTTGTTAAATAATTTTTCAAAGAACAACTGAATGAACTCTTTGTTTGTTCATGGTATCTCTTAACTTAATGCGCCTTGTACGGAAGTTTGAAAGATGCCGATAAATACTGTATTAACATTTTTTTTTTACATTTAGCAAGATACCTCCAAATTGTACAAAAATAGAAAAAAATATATATAATAGTTTTGGCTGTTTATGAAACCAGAGTTATATAAAGTTCCTTCAGTGCTTTTTCCACCCTATGACAGTTTATTACATCATTGCTGAGTACTAGAGTTAAATGTTGCAAATAATTTAAATACTGTACTGAGTTACTAGCAAGCTGTTTTTTACACGGTTTATTAAAAAAAGTAGTATATTTAGTACATTGTTATTTCTTATGATATAGTGATGACTATATTAAATTATATAGTGTAGTCTACTTCTACAGTAAATGATAGTGATTCACTATAATAAGCATTCGCAACTCATTCGATCTAACCCTTAACCCACAAATTAGTCCAAAACCTGAGTGATTACTACTTGCTGTATATACTGTATACAATTGGAAGAAAAACAGTTTTTAAAATGTCTTAATATAATAGATAATGATACTTTCAAATACGATATCCTGAATTCTCCATGCAAGGTAAAATGTTCATGTGGTTCATTGTTATCATTTTTTAAAAGAACGAATGATGAATACTTTGTTCATGGTATCTCTTAACTTATGAAACAGAATACGTTGGTTCAAATGTTATAATTTGTTCTTCTTCGCAGTAATCTATTTTGCTAAATGCATACTGTACACTGTAATCTGAAAAAAAATCTTTCTTTTCCTCCTAAAGAAGTTATTTTTAGATATCATAAACAACAAACAAAGCATTCATTACATTTGTTATTTGATTTTAATATGAAACCAATTCAAACTGATTCACAGAAATCTGAGGCTTGGCTTCCTGTTTTTTACATTGTTGATCTCAATACCAGAGTTGAATCCTTGTTTTTAATTCAAAGTGCACAAACAAAAAATAAATAAATATTGTATTGGCCACTCCTGACCAACCCTGAAATATAGGTTATATCGTTTTCAGTAAACTAGAAACAATTCAGATTAGGTTCTTTACCGACGCATTGCAATGCCTACCGAGATCAGCTCATGCTATTTTGGAATAGTGTACCAAGTTCTTTATATTCACATGTGCATTGTGCATTCAAGGATTTAATAATGGCTTTACATCCCATCTGAAGGATGAGGCAAGCTGTACATATTACCGTACGTATATATAGTACTATGGTCCACTAATAAATGTCATATATGATAATATATAAACAAACTTATATAGTACTACTTTATTAAAAATAAACCAGAATCTAAATAAACAAGGCCATATAGATGGCTGCAGTCGCGTGCTCATTAGTGTTTACCGACCGACCGACCAACCTACCAACTGACCGAAATTACTGAACATGTTTAAAAATGTTGAAATGTTTAAAAACATTTATATTTTTTTAATTTACACGTGCGTAGCCTGTCACTTTTGAGGTGCTCGTATAACGTAATTTCGAGTTGAAAAGTAAGTCAAGAAAACAGAAATCGGGCAAAAAGAGTGCGCAATAACATTTAACGCGCAGTGCGCGCGCAAAAATCTGCGCACTCATGGCAATTTTGTAAACGCTTAAAATTGCCTGAAACGTACTCTTATTTCATCGAAAATAAATTTTGAAAACTTTAAGCGTGCGTACGCATGCGTTACATGCGCTACGCACGTAATTGTATTGCCATATGATGATTTATGCCCTGAAATGTATGAGTACCAAATTTTATTTAATTGTGATTCATGGTTGTGAAGATACGATTACAAACGTGATTTCGTTAAATCGTGCGTAGACCGCGTAATTTTTTATTGCGTACCGTGAAAACATAACCACATCGATTCCTGGCCATAAGGAATATACTGTGAAAAATTGACTTAGCTAGATTAAACTAAGATAAGGTCAGAAAGCGATAAAACGCATAGTGATACCGGACCGACAGACAGACCGACAGACCGACCGACCGACATAGTGAACTATAGAGTCGCGTCCACGCGACTAAAAATCTAAATAAAAATCAGATTTATCAAATTTTGCTTAGAAAAAAAGAGCACCTAACTTTGTCGATGATTTAAGTCGGTTTACTATTGGTAATCCTTGGCCACCTACCTAAAGACATAAACAAACAAACATATTCCTAGATGTTAAAGTCCATTCTTAAAGTAAAAAGTACTTGCTTGATAAAACAAAGACTAAGTTTTACTTAAGCGCTGCTTATCTGGCAAGAAATATTTATTAATGCTAACCCAGTACTAGATGAATTAGATATTTTATGTTTATGAGAAATACTTTATTTCATTTTTTTTCTTCACATACAAAAGTTAATCAAATAACAAGAACATACTGTAGTAATGTTTAAAAACATTTAAAAAAAAACATTAAGAGAGATTACTGAAAATAAAGTAAGTAAAAAAATTTTGAGTTGAGATAGTTGAGAAAAAAGGCAACATTTTATGCCTAAAGGCAAACAAAACAAGACAGAAAACTGTGAAATCAATTAATAAATGTAATGTAATATCTTTTAGGATCCTTCTGAATTTGGGTTAATAAGATTTGTTAGCATAAAAAACAACTGGAACCACACATAATTTTACCCAACTGCTACTAGTTTTAATATTTAAAGACATTTGTTATTTATAATAATGCATAGTAATAATAACAATAATTATATATTATGTAATTATTTTTTCTATTTCCTGTGTATGACTGTCCTGCTGGTAATTTTTGTCTTTGCCGTTTTGATGTGATTTGGGCCTTTATATTTGTATACATGGTTGCAAATTCATTTAAAAATCTATCGCACTTTAGTTTTACTGGAAAGATGCTTTTAATAAATATACCAAAAACCCATTTTATAATACACCTATTACGTATCACATGCCATGGATCTCAATTGGGAGTATAGTACATTATGGTGCATATTTTTCTAACAATTCTGACAATTCTGTGCAACACCAGGCTGGTGGTTTTTAAATGCATTCCAATTGAATTCTGAACAGGATTGCCATTTCACGAGCGCGATCGCGTTAATAATAATAATAATAATAATAATAAATAACATTTATAAAGCGCAAGAGACAAAGGTTTCAAAGCGCTGTGTTTTCCAAGATATGTGCAAGTAGTTAAGGCATAAGTCCGGTTAATTCAACACAAAGCCAAAGTGGTAAAGAGGCATTTCGGACACATTTTGATTTTATCTGTTGGTTCATGTTTGTTTATGACAAAGAGTGCCGCAACTTCCATGTTTTTCAATGCTATGGCAGTTATAACATTTTGCAATGCTTGCATGGAGAATTAAGAATTAATTTGAAAGTAGGCCTATCATTGTCTATTTTATCTAAAATTTACGAAACTATTACCTTTTTTTTTATTTTCCAATTGTATATACTGCATTTATTTGAATATTGAATTTGAATTGAATTTTTCATTAGGGTTTTTAGCGGGGCGTTTATATTCGAGGAAGGCATTTATTTTTTGGGTGTAATGTGGTAACATGTATAACAAAATAAGTACCCCTAGATATAAGAAAATAAAATATAATTAATATCTAGGCCTAGACTTGATCAAATACAGTAAAAATGCTTGTTAAATTGTAGATCATGTCAATCAATGAATACTACAAATAGAAATGTGGTGTATATATGCATGCGGCAAGACGTTTATTCAAAATGATGGAAGGGGGTGGGGAGGTGGCGTTTATTTGAGGGAGGTATTCATTGTCAGTGATGAGTGCGGATAAGACACCATATTCACTTATTAGCTCTGATTTTAAGGTAAAAATAAGATCAATCATGGTTTTGGACGAATTTGTGATACGTGTTGGATCGTTAATTAGCTGCGTCATTTGAAATGCTCATTAAAGTGAATCACTATCATTTACTGAACTTATTAGTAGACTAGGCCTATACTATGTAATTGAATATTGTCATTACTATACGATACAGAAATACTAAATGTACATAATTATATAATACTAGTAACGTATTAAGAGTGTAAAAACCAGCCGGCTATTTAAACATGTCCAAGTGTTTGCACTTTATAAACATTCAACTGTGGTACTACTCAGGTCAACGATGTAAAAAAACAGGAAGCCATTTACCACCGATTTGTTGCAATAAAGTAGTTCCTTGTTACATAATTTTTCAAAGAACAACTGAATGAGCTCTTTGTTTGTTCATGGTATCTCTTAACTTAATGCGCTTTGTACGTAAGTTGAAAGATGCTAATAAATACTGCATTCAATCGTTTTTCTATTTTTGCATTTAGAAAATTAATTTTATATTGTTTGAAGGTTTGCATGGCGAAATCGAATGTTGATATAAAGTTTGCGGTACACCACGTGTATTAGTTCTGAAAAGAACTGTTGAGTTTCTCGACGTTTCGATCAATGTACTTTGATCGTCCTCAGGAGTGAGGACGATCAAAGTACATTGATCGAAACGTCGAGAAACTCAACAGTTCTTTTCAGAACTAATACACGTGGTGTACCGCAACATACGAAAATTAATTTATTATACAGAAAAATATATATATATACATATTCTCCTCCCTACCATATGCCTTAATACAGTGTAAATTGTAGCCAACATACCAAGTCTACAAGTAAATTATATACGCAAATACCTAGTCTGACAGCAATGTTTTCAAAATTCAAGAAATTTTATTTGTCCATAAAAATGGAAATTCACTTTGCTTGGTAGATTAAAACAACAATATTGCAACAATTTAAAACATGCAGTATTATAACAGATTAAAAATACAAGATAAAAAGTTAAAAATACTGTTAAAAATGTAAAACTATTTAAAAATTGCATTATCGTCTTACATTAGAATTAAAAATATGAATGCTATTTACAACGAAGGATTTTCTAGTTCTACAAAGATTTGCTCTTGGAGGTTTTCTACCCTAGTTGGTTTCGGTGTATCTAAAACCAGGCCTATTTTCCACCCCAATATAGCGCCAACCATGGTGGGGCTGAGATACAACTCACAAATTTTGTCTAATTCAAAGTAGAAGTGCAATTTTCAGGACCTATTTTTGCACTCACTGACGGACCCTAGGGCTCTGTGATGCGGCTAGCTCCGCTCCTGGACCCCCTAGACAGCCCCAGTCAATGAATACTAGGTTCGCGCGCATGATGAACACTTTGTTCCTGGTATCTCTTAACTTAAGGAACAGAATACGTTGGTTTACTTGTAAAATCAATGTTATTTGTTCTTCTTTACAGTAATCTATTTTGCTAAATATAAAATCTGGAAAAAAGAAGAAGAAAAGAAATGTTTTTAATCTTTTTTAATATCCTAATAAAGATCTATCAAGTTATTTTAAGATATCATGAACAACAAACAAAGCATTCATTCATAGTTGTTTACATTGTTATTTGATTTAATATGAAACCAATTCATTCATTCGGTTGGGATGGTTCAAATGTAGTAAATGTTCAGTATCCCTGATCTTTAAATATCACCATATATTTTAAAATGTATTTTCCCAGTAGAAATATGTTGACCCATCATTCCCAACCCACAAACTCTCAGTGGTAGCTTTCAAATTCAAAATGCAAGTTTTCATTTTAGTATCCCATATACAGTATATGGTTACGTGCAATAACAAAAAAATGGTATAAAGAACAAAGCTCTGTCTACACTATCAAACATTATGTGTCAACAAATGTGATGTGCCCAAATATGGTAGTGCTAATGCGTCAATATGGTAGTGATATGGGCACATCGCATTTTTGACACACAAAGTTTGATAGTGTAGACTAGGCTTAAGTGGGGAATTTTGGCAGATAAATTAAATCCAAGGTGGTGGATTATATTGAAACGTCATACAATTTTGGTCACTTTGATACCCCATGTGTATGGATGCGTGCAAGCAATACAAACATTTGTAAAACAAACAAAAACGTACAAACTTTTTCTCTTTTATAATATATAAGCATGTTGCTATATAATTATCAAAGTTTTTGCACTTTGAAATAAAAGCAAACATTCAACTTTGGTATGAAGATCAACGATGTGAAAAACAGGAAGCCAAGGCTCAGTTTTCTGTGAATCAGTTTGAATTGGTTTCATATTAAATCAAATAACAATGTAAACCAGGGCCGTAGCCAGGATCTGTCAAGGGGGGTTCGGACAATAAGTATTTGGGTCACTGCGCCGCGGGTGGGGTCTGAGGCGAATTTAGTGACACCCCTTGATGGCCGGAAATGGTACTCTCGTACATAACATTCATGATAAATGACACCTCTAATTGGCCGGAAAAACACTCTCATGCAGCATGCTACGATTGAACAAAACGATCGTACTTTTTTCCTCCTCCTCACGATAACATTTGTTGCCGCCGTATGTTAGATGCGCGTGCTCTGTGTGCGGAACCACCGCCGATTGTTTGATCATTCACTCGGTATTTTGTTTTGCGTTCAAGTTACAAGCCCCCCAAAAAAAGCACAATTTGGGTGAGAAGGCAAATTCAATGCTTATTATAGCCAGGGGCGGACCCAGGGGTGTTTCCCTTTTGGCCCGGGCAACAGCCTTAGTTTCATACTAAATGTTGTTTCTGCCACTAAATTAAAATTGAGTTCCATTTCATCGTATACAATATCCATCCGGACCCGGAACTTGATAGGCTTAGTCATAAAGTAGTTACAGAGTTGCAGGGCATTTTATTATTGTCGAATGTTTTGATATTAGCCTAATTGTTAAAACGACCTTCACAACCAAAATATTTCTTTTAATTTTAAATGGAACGCTACACAAATAATCCTCTGCTTCATCGGAGCATGAATACCTAATAACCAGACAAGAACGTATCTTTGTTACGTTTTACTATCAATCCATTTTCATGTCACGCAATCCATTTTTCAACAATATAGTAGTATAATAATAACATTTTGATTGAATAGTGAGGGATTAGTTTGACTTTGAATAAACCATTGGTAATTTACTGAAAATCCAAAATTATTCAATCAAAGAAACGCTCAACACATGAGAAATAGATGTCGGTCGATAAACTTCTGACGACGACTAAAACAACGACAATCAGCTAAATGTTAGTGATTTTATTTCATCTCTGGCTTGTTACATTTTTCATGACACATTACCGGACTTCCCCCTCCTCTCGCAATGAACGACAGTACAGATCTTCCCTATCTAGGCTCGTGTATATACTACGTTATTCACAAATTACCCACGCATAGCAGTGTTACTAGAGCTATCACATATTACCTCTAATGGATCAATCATTCATACATGAATTCAAAAATTCATCGACAAACGAAATATAGCCTATATTCATTCCTTATAAATATTAGGCATATTGCCAAGGCTAATAATCGATTTGTCCATAATTTTTGCGTTTTGCCGGGGGTTTTCCATAATCTAAGGCCAATTTTTAGGCCAAATCATAATTGTGCGTATTCTGTATTTCTGATGCGTGTAGTACCCTATTTATCTTCATTTCCGTACGTTCGTAAATATTAGGCCAAATTTCCGTAGTAATTTATGGACGTTCCGAAATTTGAACCGTGTTATACCGGTAGCAGAGCAAAGTTTGCTTCTTTCTGCAAATGTCCTATCATTCTTTTCTATGTTTTATTTGGAGTGTGGTTTAAAACAACACTTTTGTAAAGTTTATAGTGGATAAATAAAAATGAATTTTTGGAAATGGTGGTTTTAACATCTGACTTTATTTAGCATTTTTAAATGAATTAAAATTCCAAAATATACAATTTAACCTTTTGCTCAATATATTTATAGCAACAGCTTCATATTTTTTGTATAACTTTTTAAAATTATTAATTGATAATTAATTTACATTAATTGAGTACAGTTATTAGAATGTATTACCGTACTAAAAGTACCTTCATCGGGGACCTCCCCGTGACGTTCGCATTGAACGAAAACAAAATTATCATGAATTTTACGTGCGAGAGTACCATTTGCGGCCATCTAGGGGTGTCATTTAACAATTTTCTTGCTCAAATACTCAGTGTCTACAGCCCTGGAGTCTTTGGGCAACCCTCTTGAAATAGTCTTGCGACCGCCCCTGATAGCTCTATCTATATTTATTTACAGCAATTTGTTGAGGAAACTAAATATATCAATGTAAATAGGTGGTATTGATACAGTTGAGTAGGCCTACGTATCGGCTGGTGGTCTAGAAAAAAATAATCGAATGCTATAGGTGTAAACTACAGTACATGATACCATAGATATTATAGTGTAATATATTAAATTCACTATAATCCACTATACTTCATAGCCACACATACATATTGTAGGTAACCGCAGCGTTCCATTTTTTGATGTACGTCGGAAGGCTATATATGCATGCTGACTGCCAGTGATCGAAACAATAGGTACGCGGTTGTCTAGCGGTGTCCTTTGTACGATTCGTTCGTGCCCAAGCTCACGTCAATATCATGTTACATCCTGGGACCAAAAATTCGTATTATTTTTCGGCAACCAATTAATTTGTTTAACAATAAGGTATGAGTTATTCACGAACGAGTTAACGAATTTTTCAATTTACAAATAACCTTTTGTATTGTGGGGCACGTATTTGGAGGATTTTCAGAGATGAGGGTGGTGAGGTATTGGGGATGTCGGGGATGGGGGTTCGCAGTCGGTTAAGGGGGGGTTCGCTGTAAAGGTGGGGTTCGCTGTAAAGGGGGTGTTCGCCCGAACCATAAAAACCCCCCCTGACTACGGGCCTGTAAACAACTATGAATGAACGCTTTGTTTTTTGTTCATGATATCTTTTAACTTAATAGATCTTTAGAAGAAAACTTCAAATTTCACAATTAGCAAAATAGATTACTTGAGAAGAATAAATGATAACATTTATTTTACTGTGAACCAACTCATTCTTCTCTTCTAACAACTGAAATAAAGTGTTGGCAAGACAACATACCAGGTTTCCAATACAAAATACAAGCAAATAAGTTCGGAAGATTTCAATTTCAGACTTGAAAAGTTGTTACATACAAAAACATTTTTTTTAAATAAATTGATACCATACCACCCAAATATTAAATTTCATGGCTAGAAATGTCATACCTTAATTTGCATATACTTTACATGATAAATAAATAATTTCCTGTCAAATCATAGAATGATGTTTCCTAACCAATTTTCTTTACAGATTGAATACGAATGACAATAATAAGGATGTGAGTTGTGAAGTTCAAAATCTACAGTAGTTGAACAACATGGCATCTACCAAAGGTATGAAATACAGATGTAATGACCAAACAAATAACTCTTTTGGCAAAAAATAGATTCTCCTGGCAACTGAAATCAAAGTAAAGTCATGCATTTGGTCCATTCTTTAGTCTGGTTACCACCAGATAGACTTGTCTTCATTAGTACTTCTATGATGGGCTGAAAACAAGATGATCAAATCAGTATTCAGATATTGCAAACAATTGGGAATTCTAATGCATATTATTCTATGTATTAATTTTCATTCATATTTTATAATGAATAACATTTTGAAAATTATTATCCTATGTTAATTAATAAGTCCTGTAATTGTAGATATTTTAATCTTGGTAACATACCTATGATAAAATAGAATGGAGGAGGGGGGAGGGGGTGGTGGTGTTGGATTTTTTGTTTTACATAATAGTCATGCTTCATTGATTTAGCAATTGTTCAAATCTCCTTCTGTGTACATGCAGATGAAGCTACTTATACATCTTGCATCTCATTTGTATATTATAGAAATCTCTGAGGATGATTTCAGGCAACTGGTGACTGATATAGCAAATTGGTATGATCGAAGTGAATATCTCACAAGATTGAAACTTTTATACAAAGACCATCTGAACATGTCTAATGTGGAGTTGGGTAATGCTAAAAGTGTTATAGATCTACTACAGGATTTAACAGGATCTGGAAGTTTGAGTTCATCAAATTTTACTATTCTATATGACACAATAAAGATAACCAAGCAATTTGGCTTCAAGTCAAATGTTGAGAATCAACCTCCGGAAGATATTAAGAAACATGTGGTATCGATGTTGACACCATACAGACAAAAAGTTTATCAGCTGGGATTAGAACTTAAAGAGGATGAAGTATCCACACTAAATTCTTTATATAACAATCCAATAAAAAAATATCAAGACAGCTGGAGTTTGATTACTGATTTTGAGGACAGAAAAATCATTGATGAGGATTTTAAAAAGATGGAGAAATTTCTTACAAGTTTAGAAAGAAATGAAATGACAGGAGCTAAGAGGATTTTCATTGATGGTTAGTTTATTTGTTTATTGAATATTAATTAATTAATCAAACTACCCTACTATGGCGTTTTTCCTTTAAGTATCGGTAGGCTTCATTCTTATCTTAATGGTCGCTCCCAACAAGTTCTCTTTGGTCAGACTCTATCTTCTATTGAATTTTACTCTACCGGTGTTCCCCAAGGATCTATCATAGGACCCCTTTTCTTCTCTATCTACATTAATGATCTTCCTTATGCTCTTACTTCTTTTGATCAATGTATTAATGTTGATTGTATGCCGATGATACCATCATCTATTACACTTACTAACACATCCACACAGAAACTAAACTCTGCTCTTCAACTTCTCTCTCTCTCTCTCTCTCTCTGGCTTAAGTCTAACAAGATTCTCTTAATGTTAGCAACAAAAAAAACCTATGCTTCTAGGCTCTCCTTCTAAGCTAAGAGCTAGCAACTGAATTTACCCCAGCCTTGATGACTCCCCTATCCAATCTGTTACCTCTCATAAACACCTTGGCATTATCATTGATAATACTCTTACCTGGAAATCCCATCATCGCTCTGCAAAAAAAATAAACTCAATTACCTACTTACTTGCTCTTACCTCCAAATTTACTAAAAGTTCCTCCCTTCACATCTTGTATAATTCTTGATTTCTTGACTTGACTACTATTGCTCTGTCTGTGGGTCTAAACCTCTTCTACCATTAGCTACCATTAAATTCCAAAACAAAGCTATTCGTGTCCTTCTCCAACTTCTTTTCACTTACTTTTAAAGCTCTCCATAATTTTGCTCTCTCAATTACTTGCTAAGATCACATCTAATGGGCGCATGGCCACACGGCAGATCATTAACGATGATCTCCTTATCTATAGACCTTACTTGAAACTTTTCAAACAGTCTTTTAGCTTCAATGCTCCAACTTTTTTAAATCCTCTTCCTTTAGATATCCGACTTGCTTCATCTTACTCTTCCTTCAAATGTCTGTACAAGAACCATCTTCTTTTTTAGTTGCTTTCTTTTCCTATCTTTTTCTTCTGAGATGGTCAATTTTATTCTTTTAATTTTTTATTCTAATTTTGTTGTGCTTTTATCCTTATGAATTATATTTATTTTAATTTAATTTTTATTGTTACATGTTTATGTCTCGTCATGTTGTATTTTTATGAGGGTCCCTAATGATCAATTGGACCATCCTCGTAAATTATTTTTGAAATCAAATAAATAAAATTAAAATAAAATTAGTGACGTTAGTAGTGTAATACAGAACAATGTCTTTTGAGGCAGATTCAAACGTTGCCTTTATTTTATTATGATTTGGCCTTAATTTAAAATTACAGAAATCTTCAAATTCTGAGATACATCTTAGGATATTTAAAAGTAACATTGCATTTAAACATTTATTTTTTTTACTTTCAATGACAGTAACAAAATAAAAGGAGATATATAATATGACAACGTAACATTGAAAGAAGGCTTGATCCCTATGAAGGAGGACTTGTGTTGGGCAAGCCTGAAACATAATACAAAGTGACATAGTAACAATTTAGAAAAGAAAAAAACATTGAACTGTTTAATATTTACAATATTGTAGTAATTTTGTTTTCTTTTAAAATTGTGTATACTTTACTACAGTAGTATTCTGTAGTTTACATTTGATATGTAGCTGCCTTTGTATGTTACCTCTGTCTGAGTCTTAAATAAAATTAATTTTACCTACAACACCTATTCATTTCATAAATATATCAATTTATATCAACAAACTGAACAAAAATTAATTAAATGACAATGGAGCAAATGAACAAAATGTAAAGAGACATTAAATCATGTAATTATACATGGACAGCATAGAATAGGTGTCTTTGTGGTTATTTAGTATATTACATATTCATTAGGTTATTCGTTATTCTAATTTATTCTATTGGCAAAGAGTCAATGAACAAAGAGTGAAGAGACATTAAAGCATGCAATTATACATGGATAGCATAAAATTGGTGTAATCTATTTAACGTATTGCATATTAATTAGGTTATTCATTATTCTATTTTCCCAACAAGAATATCATTAAAATGCCAATAATAACAAAATCTTTTAGGTGGTTGAAATCATAGCCATACAGTGAGTGCTGGTATGTGACATCCCCATGGCCCCCTTTTCACAAGATACAAGATATATTTCTTTTCACTTTTATAAACATAAATCATACAAACTGTGACGTATTGACATTGATTATATTGTATTGATATTTTTGTTAAATTTAGATGTGGAATCAAAGGAAAGAGTAATGAAGCCTTCTTCTTTAAACTGGGAACAACAACTATCACCAACAGATAAAGGTATAATAACATTGAATGTTGTATAAAAAAAATTAAACACATAAGAATATTTGAATTTTATAATTATTTAATGTACACCAATTAAATTAAATACTTCTACTGGGCCTAGACGCATGCGCAGGTATATGTTACTGTTTCTTCTCTCTACCGTCCTCTTTTCATCTACCGATGCAAAGCTCACTACAAGGTAAAATCTGAATATCAAGTTTGTGCTGTAGTGTCTTCATATACCGTCTAGATTGATCCTATGTTGATGATCAGTTTAATATCAAGTTGGAACACACATTATTTTATAAGATTTATACATTCTAATATTTTATAAGATTGCTTTATTTTATTTTTTGCAGACAAAACTGAAGCAGATGTTGATGCCTTGTACCTTAAGGATAAGTTCCAAACTTTAAAATATGAACTTAGCAATATCTATAAGGGTCAGTTTTACAAGTGGTTGACATTCTGCCTGTGTGATAAGATATGTGTGGAAGATTTTACCCGTGATGATGGTAGAAGAATTCTTTTATTGAATGAACTTCAACGAACTGGTAAAATCACACCTTATAAATTTACTGTTCTGTTGGATATTGCAATTTTAACCGGTTTTAGAGAGGCTGAAGATCTGGTAATTCAATATATGATAGATAACAATGTTGAACCTGTTGATGACGAAAGGCTGTCATTGTTTCGACAACAACTATTCCAGGTTTTAAGAGACTGTGGAAAAAATGAGTTGAGGAAAGTTAATCATAATTATGATGTACTGAAAACATTTAAATCGACAAATATTTGGGATTCTGTGCTAATACTAGAGAGAGAAAAACTCCTAAACACACCTGCACACATAGATAAGTTTGCACATCTTCTTGGAAAATCCACTACACAGAGACTACTTGGTATGTATTATTTCTTATTACTCACTGTGCCAGTAAAGAAATATCAAAAATATCAAAACAGCTAGAGTTTGATTAAGGACTTTAAAGAGAGAACAATCATTGACAAAAAATGTTGTGAGCCATATTTCTTAAAATTTATTTTTTTATATTTTTTTCACTTCCTTATTTTGTCATTGTCTCCTTTTCTTTTTCTCGTTCTTTTTCCCCATTCCTTTTTCCTTTTCCCCATTACATTTCTAAAATATTTGTGAAAATTAGGGCTTTTTTTTTCAGAATAAAGACTAGTCCAGTTCAATGTGATATTTTAAAGCTAATATTTTTTATATTTAGTTGCAGAATCTACTGAAAGAATAATGAAGCTATCACCAATAGATAAAGGTATTTTATCAATTTTGGCAACAAAAATAAAATTGCATTTGCAAACAATATGCCAAAATCTAAAATTTATTATAATTGAACTTGATTGTAAATTATGGTTGGTGTCATACAATTGGACTTGGAACATACTGTAATTAATTGTATATTTTGGGTGGTATACAGCTGAGTTTAAATAACTACAGAGAAGGTAAACTTCTTCCTAGACCAGAATTAAGTTATAACAAAGTTATGAATTACTATATATTTATATTTTCTATTAAAAAAAAACATTCATAGAAAAGATGCTGTTTCATTTATCTTTACTAACTTGAAACTTACTAATTTTATTTAACAGTTATCAAGACGTTCTTGAAAGAACACAAAAAACAATCATATCAAGATATGCATCTACTGGGAACAGCAGTTTTTAATGAAGAACACAAAGTTAACATTGCAGACGTATTCACAGATCTCAAGTTACTTCAATCTACAAAACAAAAACAGGTTGACCAAGCAACAAGGCGGCAAGATGCTAAACCAACAAATTTAGTACATGTGTTGAAGATGATAAAATATAGAAGTTCATGTAAAGTTCTAATAACAGGTAAAGGGGGGATGGGAAAGACAACCCTTCTTAGACACATTACTTATAACTGGGCTACTAATAATGATGATACATTTGCTGACAAAGTGTTGTTTCTGTTAAATATCAGAGACATAGAGCCAGGAAAGACAATCATAGATACTATTGTTGGTGAAATTGACCTTGAAATATTTGCTAACCATATCAAAAAGATATCCAATGAGGAACCTAAAGAATTAATAAAAACGTTCATGATAGAAAAGGGGAATGAAATAGTTATACTATTAGATGGATTAGATGAGTTAAAGCAAGATGCTAAAAAACCATTACAATTATTGAAATTTAAATCTGCGCCAGTTTGGCTGTTATGTCACGTACGGCGCTCCATATGAGCCGCCTCGTTGTTGTTGTTTTACATACGAATGTTTACTGTTTGCTTTGTTAATAAAGTTACATTATTGTTATACCTCAAGTATCGGTTATTCAGTTGTATTATCTGTGTGAGTATTGTCTATATTATTACCAAGTTGGCGTGGTGGCAGCGTCAGGAGACGAAAATCCTACGCAACACATTTTACTGCCCACAAGAATATCGACTTACCGTCTACACAGGAGGCAGACCTAGGCCTAGCCTATAACTATAGTACTTATACTGCCGTTATCGCACATCCACAGGCGAGCAACTGACCGGCGCATACTGCCGTCGCTGTAATTCTCCGTTCGTCAATAGAGGAATAACGTTTTCATTCAGTACACTTTGTATAAACACCACAACAATGGCTGCATCCAATCGTGCCCCCAAGCAATGGTGCTTAGGTAAAAACGAAACAATAAACACATTTGAGAATTGGCGTCAAAACCTCATGTACACGTTAACATTAGACACTAAATTCGCCAATTTCCTGGTGGAAGGTTTTTCGTGGGGCAAGAAAACCAGAGCTTCCCCACTCCGAGGGTTCACTGATGACAATGGTTTTGAAGACAACGTAGCTAATGCTTTATCTGCACAACAGAAAGTAACCATGTTGGAACTAATGTTAGGTCAAATTGCTAACTATTGCCCTGTAATCTCAAGAAACACTATCGTAAAATCATCCACATCACTACCTTGCATCTGGCAGTGCATACGATTACATTACGGGTTCCAATCTAGTGGGGCTCATTTCTTAGAGTTTGCTAACATTAGTCTGGGCCCAGATGAACGCCCAGAGGATCTATACCAACGTTTGCTAGCTTTCATTGATGACAATCTTCTTCAAGCAGACAGTGTTATAACTCACCACAATCAACCTATTACGGAAGACGAAGAACTCACCCCTTCACTTGAAAACCTACTCACACTGACATGGCTACGCTTAGTTCACCCTTCACTTCCCCAACTCGTCAAACAGAGGTATGGCACAGAGCTTCGCTCACGTACACTGGCGTCCATCAAGCCTGAAATTTCACAAGCTATGACTTCCCTATTAGAAGAAATCAAAACTTCCGATGACACAAGAGTCATGCGTTCAGCGATTTTACCGTTTCAAAGACCAGCTTCTCTTCCTTCTCAACCACCGCGTTCCCGCTACCCACCTAAGACATTCAATACTCAGACATACAATAACAAACCAAATAAATGCTGCCCATTTTGTAAACAAGGTGGACGACCAGACCGCCACTTTCTCAGTGAGTGCAAGTTCCTTCCGGAACGTGACCGCCGCTACATGGCACGTGCCCGGGCCGCAAACATCTTCGACGATGACGACAGCTACTGCTATGAACAGGATTCCACCCGTGTCGAGGATCCCAACGACCCACCATCTGGTTCATCCTCAGCTCTTCGAATACAGGTACGTCAGTCGCCATATCTCGAAGCCTTTCACGGCTATAATACCGTACATATTACTATAGACAGCGGTGCTACTGGCAACATGATCCGTGAATCAACTGCACGTTTACTTGGCGTTCAGATTAAGCCCAGTAGTCAATCAGCACACCAAGCCGATGGATCTTCACAGTTACAGGTTATGGGCGAGACAAACGTCACCTTTACACGTGACAATAAAGACTTGACTTTCAATGGCCTCGTCGTTAAGGACCTCGACGTTGAGCTACTCGCTGGTACACCGTTCATGGAACAGAATGATATTTCTATCCGCCCCGCTAAGCGTCAAGTAGTTATGGCCGATGGCACAACATACATCTATGGCTCCTTGCCTACCACTTCGTCCGAACGCCACTCGATCAAACGCGCTCATGTTCTCCGTGCTCCTTCAACACGCACTGTGATATGGCCAGGTAGTTACATTGAACTTTCACTCCCAAATGACCTCACCGACATAGACACTGTTGCTATTGAACCTCGCATTGATGCACCAATCTCGAAAACATCTTTGCCATCTCATGTTTGGCCTGAACCACGTATCATATCGTGCGTTGCCGGACGAATTCGCATTCCTAACCTGTCAGACGAACCCAAAGTGCTTTCACGCCATGAACAGTTTTGCCAAGCTAGCCCTGTGTTTACACCTAACCTACCTGACACTTCATCATCCCCGATTAAACCACCAAAGCTTAACACTACAACAGTTCACACTTGCTTCTCTGATAGCATTAAGCTGGATCCGGATAGCATTCTACCTCGCAACATACTCGAACAATTTACTAGCCTCCACAAGGAGTATGATGACATTTTCAACCCTTCCTTTAAAGGTTATAATGGTGCTGTAGGCCCGTTTGTTGCCACCGTAAATATGGGACCAGTCCAACCCCCACAACGCAAAGGTCGTCTTCCTCAGTATGCAAGAGACAAGCTCCTTGAACTACAACACAAATTCGACGAACTCGAAACACTTGGAGTTTTTGCCCGTCCAGAAGATGTTGGAGTTGCTGTAGAATATCTCAATCCGTCATTCCTCGTGAAGAAACCCAACGGCGGTTCCAGATTAGTGACATCCTTTGCCGATGTCGGCAGGTACAGCAAACCACAACCGTCACTCATGACTGACGTCGACTCCACTCTTCTTAAAATCGGACAGTGGAAATACATTATAACAACGGATCTCACCAACGCTTTTTACCAAATTCCACTTTCAAAACCGTCCATGAAATATTGCGGAATCGTCACTCCATTTCACGGTGTCCGGGTATATACCCGTTGCGCAATGGGCATGCCGGGGTCAGAGACCGCATTGGAAGAACTTCTAAGCAGAGTAGTGGGTGATTTTTTAGAAGAAGGTTCAGCTACAAAACTCGCTGATGATCTTTACTGCGGCGGTAATACAGTTGAAGAGGTCTTGAACGTATGGAGAAGAATCCTTCATGCACTATCCAACTCAGGACTACATTTATCCGCTACCAAAACCGTTATCTGTCCTAAGACTACTAACATTCTTGGGTGGATATGGAGCCAAGGGACACTCCGAGCTAGCTCTCATCGCATTTCAACATTATCTAGCTGCCCGAGACCAGTCACCGTGACCGGATTACGATCGTTCATTGGCGCATTTAAGATGCTATCTCGCGTTCTCCCGCGATGTGCACCTATTTTGTCACCTCTTGAAGCTGCTGTCGCTGGACGACAATCCCAAGAGAAGATAGACTGGTCTGACGAATTGCTCGCTAGTTTCGCAAGTGCGCAATCTATCCTCAACTCACCACACACGATTGCCATCCCACGAGCAAGTGACCAATTGTGGATTGTTACTGATGGTGCCGTCAAGAAATATGGCATAGCTTCCACCTTGTATGTCTCCCGTGACAGCAAACCATTACTCGCTGGTTTTTATAGCGCTAAACTACGCGGACGACAAATGACCTGGTTACCATGTGAAGTCGAAGCTCTTTCAATTGCCGCATCCACAAAACACTTTAGTCCATTTATCATACAATCCGCACATCAGGCACACATTTTGACAGACAGTAAGCCGTGTGTCCAAGCCTACGAAAAGTTGTGCAGAGGTGAATTCTCTGTGAGTCCTCGGGTTTCTACCTTCTTATCCACTGTTAGCCGCTATCACGCATCTGTTCACCACCTCGCAGGTTCCGCAAATATGCCGTCTGACTTCGGGAGCAGGAACGCACAACCTTGTGACGCTCCTTCTTGCCAAATCTGCTCTTTTGTCCAACAAACCGAAGACTCTGTTGTTTTCCAAGTGAACATTAAAGACGTTATATCTGGCTCCACTAAGCTACCTTTCACTAGTCGTCCTGCTTGGCTGGCCATCCAGTCTGAATGTTCGGTCCTACGACGCACTCACGCTCACCTTTCTCAGGGTACTCGCCCCCACAAAAAAATCACAAACATTAAAGATGTCAAGCGCCTTCTACGGTTTTCTACCATAGCCAAGGATGGTCTTTTGGTCGTTCGTAGGGATGAGCCACTCGCACCCGTACGCGAATGTATTGTTGTTCCTCGTGATGTCCTCGAGGGCCTTCTCACAGCACTTCATCTGCGTTTTGACCACCCTTCGTGCCATCAGCTTAAAACGATCGTTCGCAGATATTTCTTCGCTCTCGACATGGATGCCTCTGTGGAGCGTATCTCAGC
This sequence comes from Antedon bifida, assembly GCF_963402885.1. Lineage (NCBI taxonomy): Eukaryota > Metazoa > Echinodermata > Crinoidea > Comatulida > Antedonidae > Antedon > Antedon bifida. Next base: position 20,640,886 of record NC_136228.1, on the reverse strand, counting down.
AAGATGTCACCACTGCGCTGCCCTTCGCTCTATTCCACATACCGTTATCCCGCAGTCCACCGGAGACCCACCCGATGCAGTTGGTACCACCTTCGCTGCTGATGTAATTAAGCGTGAACGACAACTTATTCTAGTGATGCGAGAGTGTGTAACATCATTTACAGTCGCGTGCATTATCGACAGCGAACGTCACGACAGTCTACGAGACGGTTTAATCCGCCTTTGTATTGAGCTCAGGCCTCTTGACGGCCCACACGCTGTAATTCGCACCGACCCTGCTCCTGGATTTGCTTCGTTGGTCAGCGATAAGTTGTTAGCGCACCACAGAATAATGATTGAGCTAGGAAGAACCAAAAACCCAAATAAGAACCCAATCGCCGAAAAGGCCGTACGTGAAGTGGAAGACGAACTTCTTACACAAGAACCCACTGGTGGATTAGTCACCCCAACTATGCTCAAAATTACTATGGCTTGCTTAAACTCTCGACTACGCTCATGTGGTCTCTCTTCTAGGGAGATGTGGACACAACGCGACCAATTTACTAACGACCAAATTCCTCTGTCTGACAGTCAATTAATTATCTCACAGCACAAACGTCGTTTAGCCAATCATGCACATAGTGAAAGATCAAAGGCTCCAACGGGCCGTTTTCCAGCAAGCTCCGATATTGATGTTGGTGATCTTGTGTACGTCTTAGCCGATCGCAACAAGTCAAAGGCCCGTCATCGTTATCTCGTAACGTCGGTTGATAACACTTGGTGCAATATCCGCAAATTTATCGGTTCTCAGTTACGTAGTACGGCGTACAAAGTCAAGCGTACTGAATGCTACAAGGTTCCCTCGTCACCATCTCCTCGATCGCAACATTATTACCAAGAGGACTCGAACAGCGATGACGATTATCAAATTCCTGAGCCACCGCGTACAAACATACCTATTGAGCTGTCAACCCCAGCCGATCACGCTTACCAGGTTGATCCATTGCCTACCGGTACCGACTCAGAGTTCTTAACTCCTGCTGCTTCTGATGATGTCCGCCCTCTCACTGACCTCCATAAAGTCGTTATTCCACCACCAGTGATAGAACCCAGACGATCTACTCGCAGTCATCGCTTACCCACTCATCTTAACGATTTTGTACTTGACAAGTGACTTCTGATAAGTATTGTGGGGCAGAATAATCCCCAAGCTGGAGGGCAGTCTACCCGATGAAAGCTCGTTTTTCAATTTTTTATATATGATTCACAGTTTGTCCCGATTTGCCGTTTTTGTTGTTGACTTTGTTTTTTTTTGAGAAAAGGAAAAAAGGTAGTCACGCCAGTTTGGCTGTTATGTCACGTACGGCGCTCCATATGAGCCGCCTCGTTGTTGTTGTTTTACATACGAATGTTTACTGTTTGCTTTGTTAATAAAGTTACATTATTGTTATACCTCAAGTATCGGTTATTCAGTTGTATTATCTGTGTGAGTATTGTCTATATTATTACCAAGTTGGCGCTGACTATAAAAATACCACAATAATAACATCACGACCTGAAAATATTACAACATTTGTTGAAAACTGTGATGTAGGTATTGAAGTTAATGGATTTAGTGAAGGAAGTATGAAGCTTTATATTCAGAAATATTTTACAGAAAAACCTAAATTAGGAAAAGTGTTAATCAAAAAATTAAATCTTATTTCACACACGAATTCTGATTCAGAGGATTTAAATTCAAAATATTCCGATCCAGAAATTTCAGATTTAAAAGATTCAGATTCTGAGAACAAACACACTGATCCATTTAGAAATATAGATATCATTGAACTGTGTTCATCTCCTTTATTATTACTTCTGATTTGTAGCATTTGGGAAGAATCAGAAAAGCTTCCCAATGATTTGTCAGATCTTTTCAAAGAACTAATTTGTTGCACTTTAAATCAATATTTATCCAAAATAAATAGTGAGGGGAAGAAATCTACAATTGCACATTTTGAACAAATTCGAGGTGATTATAAAACTGCTATCCTAGCGTTAGGCCAATGTATTTATGAACGACTAAAAACAAATGAACTGATAATTTACAAGTCTCAGTTCTCAAATATGTTTGAGAATAAATCAATAGTAGAATTGGCACTAAAAATTGGATTTGTTTACAAAAAACCACCTCTTAATAAAAGAGATAAAAAAGTGATGTTTGCTCCCCCACACAAGCTAGTTTCAGAGGCATTAGCAGGGTTTTACCTTGCTGATAAGTGTAAGTCAGGTGATGTGAAGGAGGAGGAGTGTGAAATGATAATGTTTAATAAATATCTACATATGACAATCATATTCACTATAGGATTCCTAGGTGCTGATGCTGGTAGATTTATGAAACATTGGCTGAAAGTAAAAGCTTCAAACTTGTATTCACTAGCAAAGTATTTCAACCATGTAAAGGCTGAACATGAACATTCTGTAATAGGAGAATTAGAAGCAAAAATTTTAAGTGATGAAGAACTTAAAGAAACATGTTTAGAAATGTCCAAGTCATTTAGATGCGCTCTACATTATATTAACCCTGTGGGTGAGCAAGTAGCAACATCGCAAATGCAATTGGTAAAACTTATGAGTAGATGTTATGGTTTTTTGAATGAACAGTGGAATTCAGTGATTATGGAGAAAAGACCCACTATACCAACTACAAAATTTTGTACTATGGTAGTTCATTTCTTAATATTCATGTATTCACCAATAAGTGATGATGAAGAAGTATTTAAATTAGATTCGTTTGTGAAAGAAAACGAGATTGATACTATTGCAACTATAATGGACAAATTTCAATTTCAATATGGCTTTAAAAATATTTCATTTGATAAATCACAGAGTACTAATTTATTGATACATTGTTTGAAATATTCACCTAACCTAAAAAATATCTATTTTAAACCTGACAGTCTAACCATTATTATATTAAACCATGTTCTTGAAAATATCTTGCCACTTGACCTAAAGTTTCATCTTGATTATAATGATTTAAGTGATATTGATGTTGCTACACTTTGTAAGTTGGTAAAACTAGTTAAGAAGTTTTCATTTAGAAAATGTAAACTATCAGTTGGTCACCTATATGCTTTTGTAGATTTCTGTTATGAACATGATAGTACATTGACATGGATAAAATTAGATTTAAGTAGGACTAACCTAGCTTCAAATGAAGTATCAAAATTAGCTTTTTTATTAAAATTCTCTCCACAACTAGAAGATCTTGATGTTAGAAATTGCCATCTCTCAGGTAGTATTATAAAAGATTTATTGAGTGAATGTGATAAAAACAATGTGGTATTGAAACCTGGCATGCTTGATCTAAGGGGAAACAATTTGTCAGGTATTGATGGTAGTACACTATTTAAGTTGTTAGATTCAAATTGTATGAATTATTCTACTTTTGGATGGAATCATTATAGCATGTCAGTTGAAAACTTAAGAGGTCTTGCAGATGCCTGTTATGAACACGATAAGATGTTGACATGGGAAAAGTTGAATTTAAGTGAGATTAACCTAGCTTCAATTGAAGGATCAAAATTAGCTTGTTTATTAAAATTCTCTCCACAACTAGAAGATCTTGATGTTAGAAATTGCCATCTCTCAGGTAGTATTATAAAAGATTTATTGAGTGAATGTGATAAAAACAATGTGGTATTGAAACCTGGCATGCTTGATCTAAGGGGAAACATTCTTTCAGAAATTGATGGTGTTTCACTCTTTCGCTTATTGAATCTTTATACTACACATCATGCTTCTGAATATATAGAAATTGGTGATGCTAGGAGTGATTATTGTACTAATGATTTTCATTTTGATGATTACAGCCTGTCAGTTAATAACCTAAGAGGTCTTATAGATGCTTGTTATGAACATGATAGGATATTGACATGGGATGAATTGAATTTAATTGGGATTAACTTAGCTTCAATAGAAGGATCAAAATTAGCTTGTTTATTAAAATTCTCTCCACAACTAGAATATCTTGATGTTAGAAATTGCCATCTCTCAGGTAGTATTATAAAAGATTTCTTGAATGAATGTGATAAAAACAATGTAGTATTGAAACCTGGCATGCTTGATCTAAGGGGAAACAATTTGTCAGGTATTGATGGTAGTACACTATTTAAGTTGTTAGATTCAAATTGTATGAATTATTCTACTTTTGGATGGAATCATTATAGCATGTCAGTTGAAAACTTAAGAGGTCTTGCAGATGCCTGTTATGAACACGATAAGATGTTGACATGGGAAAAGTTGAGTTTAAGTGGTATTAACCTAGCTTCGATTGACGGATCAAAATTAGCTTGTTTATTAAAATTCTCTCAACAATTACAAAATCTTGATATGAGAAATTGCCATATTTCAGGTAGTATTATAAAAGATTTATTTAATGAATGTGATAAAAACAATGTGGTATTGAAACCTAAATTGCTTGATCTTAAAGAAAACAATTTGTCAGGTATTGATAGTAGTACACTATTTAATTTGGTAGATTCAAATTGTATGAATTATTATACTTTTAAATGGAAAGATTATAGCCTGTCAGTTGATAACCTAAGAGGTCTTGCAGATGCCTGTTATGAACATGATAGGATATTAACATGGGAACAGTTGAATTTAAGTGGGATTAACCTAGCTTCCATTGAAGGATCAAAATTAGCTTGTTTATTAAAATTCTCTCCAAAACTTGAATTTCTTGTTATGAGCAATTGTCATCTCTCAGCGAGTATTATAAATGATTTATTGAATGAATGTGATAAAATCAATGTGGTATTGAAACCTGGCATGCTTGATCTAAAGGGAAACAATCTTTCAGTTATTGATGGTGTTTCACTTTTTAGGTTAGTTAATCTTAATTGCATGAATTGTTGGACTGACTGGTGGTGTGATTATCACCTAACAGTTGATAACCTAAAACGTCTTGCAGATGCCTGTTATGAACATGATAAGATATTGATATGTGAAGAGATGAACTTAAGTGGGCTTGACCTATCTTCAATTGAAGGATCAAAACTAGCTTGTTTAATAAAATTCTCTCCAGAATTACAAAGTCTTGACATGAGTGATTGCAATCTTTCAGGGAGTATTATAAAAGATTTACTGAATGAATGTGATAAAAACAATGTAGTATTGAAACCTGGCATGCTTGATCTAAGGGGAAACAATTTGTCAGGTATTGATGGTAGTACACTATTTAAGTTGTTAGATTCAAATTGTATGAATTATTCTACTTTTGGATGGAATCATTATAGCATGTCAGTTGAAAACTTAAGAGGTCTTGCAGATGCCTGTTATGAACACGATAAGATGTTGACATGGGAAAAGTTGAGTTTAAGTGGTATTAACCTAGCTTCGATTGACGGATCAAAATTAGCTTGTTTATTAAAATTCTCTCAACAATTACAAAATCTTGATATGAGAAATTGCCATATTTCAGGTAGTATTATAAAAGATTTATTTAATGAATGTGATAAAAACAATGTGGTATTGAAACCTAAATTGCTTGATCTTAAAGAAAACAATTTGTCAGGTATTGATAGTAGTACACTATTTAATTTGGTAGATTCAAATTGTATGAATTATTATACTTTTAAATGGAAAGATTATAGCCTGTCAGTTGATAACCTAAGAGGTCTTGCAGATGCCTGTTATGAACATGATAGGATATTAACATGGGAACAGTTGAATTTAAGTGGGATTAACCTAGCTTCCATTGAAGGATCAAAATTAGCTTGTTTATTAAAATTCTCTCCAAAACTTGAATTTCTTGTTATGAGCAATTGTCATCTCTCAGCGAGTATTATAAATGATTTATTGAATGAATGTGATAAAATCAATGTGGTATTGAAACCTGGCATGCTTGATCTAAAGGGAAACAATCTTTCAGTTATTGATGGTGTTTCACTTTTTAGGTTAGTTAATCTTAATTGCATGAATTGTTGGACTGACTGGTGGTGTGATTATCACCTAACAGTTGATAACCTAAAACGTCTTGCAGATGCCTGTTATGAACATGATAAGATATTGATATGTGAAGAGATGAACTTAAGTGGGCTTGACCTATCTTCAATTGAAGGATCAAAACTAGCTTGTTTAATAAAATTCTCTCCAGAATTACAAAGTCTTGACATGAGTGATTGCAATCTTTCAGGGAGTATTATAAAAGATTTACTGAATGAATGTGATAAAAACAATGTAGTATTGAAACCTGGCATGCTTGATCTAAGGGGAAACAATTTGTCAGGTATTGATGGTAGTACACTATTTAAGTTGTTAGATTCAAATTGTATGAATTATTCTACTTTTGGATGGAATCATTATAGCATGTCAGTTGAAAACTTAAGAGGTCTTGCAGATGCCTGTTATGAACACGATAAGATGTTGACATGGGAAAAGTTGAGTTTAAGTGGTATTAACCTAGCTTCGATTGACGGATCAAAATTAGCTTGTTTATTAACATTCTCTCAACAATTACAAAATCTTGATATGAGAAATTGCCATATTTCAGGTAGTATTATAAAAGATTTATTTAATGAATGTGATAAAAACAATGTGGTATTGAAACCTAAATTGCTTGATCTTGAGAAAAACAATTTGTCAGGTATTGATGGTAGTACACTATTTAATTTGGTAGATTCAAATTGTATGAATTATTCTACTTTTGAATGGAAAGATTATAGCATGTCAGTTAATAACTTAAGAGGTCTTGCAGATGCCTGTTATGAACACAATAAGATGTTGACATGGGAAAAGTTGAATTTAAGTGGGATTAACCTAGCTTCCATTGAAGGATCAAAATTAGCTTGTTTATTAAAATTCTCTCCAAAACTTGAATTTCTTGTTATGAGCAATTGTCATCTCTCAGCGAGTATTATAAATGATTTATTGAATGAATGTGATAAAATCAATGTGGTATTGAAACCTGGCATGCTTGATCTAAAGGGAAACAATCTTTCAGTTATTGATAGTGTTTCACTTTTTAGGTTAGTGAATCTTAATTGCATGGATTGTTGGACTGACTGGTGGTGTGATTATCACCTAACAGTTTATAACCTAAAACGTCTTGCAGATGCCTGTTATGAACATGATAGGATATTGATATGTGAAGAGATGAACTTAAGTGGGCTTGACCTATCTTCAATTGAAGGATCAAAACTAGCTTGTTTAATAAAATTCTCTCCAGAATTACAAAGTCTTGACATGAGTGATTGCAATCTTTCAGGGAGTATTATAAAAGATTTCTTGAATGAATGTGATAAAAACAATGTGGTATTGAAACCTGACATGCTTGATCTAAGGGGAAACAATTTGTCAGGTATTGATGGTAGTACACTATTTAAGTTGGTAGATTCAAATTGTATGAATTATTCTACTTTTGGATGGAATCATTATAGCATGTCAGTTGAAAACTTAAGAGGTCTTGCAGATGCCTGTTATGAACACGATAAGATGTTGACATGGGAAAAGTTGAGTTTAAATGGTATTAACCTAGCTTCGATTGACGGATCAAAATTAGCTTGTTTATTAAAATTCTCTCAACAATTACAAAATCTTGATATGAGAAATTGCCATATTTCAGGTAGTATTATAAAAGATTTATTTAATGAATGTGATAAAAACAACGTGGTATTGAAACCTAAATTGCTTGATCTTGAGGAAAACAATTTGTCAGGTATTGATGGTAGTACACTATTTAATTTGGTAGATTCAAATTGTATGAATTATTATACTTTTGAATGGAAAGATTATAGCCTGTCAGTTGATAACCTAAGAGGTCTTGCAGATGCCTGTTATGAACATGATAGGATATTAACATGGGAACAGTTGAATTTAAGTGGGATTAACCTAGCTTCCATTGAAGGATCAAAATTAGCTTGTTTATTAAAATTCTCTCCAAAACTTGAATTTCTTGTTATGAGCAATTGTCATCTCTCAGCGAGTATTATAAATGATTTATTGAATGAATGTGATAAAATCAATGTGGTATTGAAACCTGGCATGCTTGATCTAAAGGGAAACAATCTTTCAGTTATTGATGGTGTTTCACTTTTTAGGTTAGTGAATCTTAATTGCATGGATTGTTGGACTGACTGGTGGTGTGATTATCACCTAACAGTTGATAACCTAAAACGTCTTGCAGATGCCTGTTATGAACATGATAGGATATTGATATGTGAAGAGATGAACTTAAGTGGGCTTGACCTATCTTCAATTGAAGGATCAAAACTAGCTTGTTTAATAAAATTCTCTCCAGAATTACAAAGTCTTGACATGAGTGATTGCAATCTTTCAGGGAGTATTATAAAAGATTTTCTGAATGAATGTGATAAAAACAATGTGGTATTGAAACCTGGCATGCTTGATCTAAAAGAAAACAATTTGTCAGGTATTGATGGTAGTACACTATTTAAGTTGGTAGATTCAAATTGTATGAATTATTCTACTTTTGAATGGAAAGATTATAGCATGTCAGTTAATAACTTAAGAGGTCTTGCAGATGCCTGTTATGAACACAATAAGATGTTGACATGGGAAAAGTTGAATTTAAGTGGGATTAACCTAGCTTCCATTGAAGGGTCAAAATTAGCTTGTTTATTAAAATTCTCTCCACAAATAGAACATCTTGATATGAGTAATTGTCATCTCTCAGGTAGTATTATACAAGATTTATTGAATGAAAGTGATAAAAACAATGTTGTATTGAAACCTGACATGTTTTATCTACGGGGAAACTATCTTTCAGATATTGATGGTGTTTCACTTTTTACGCTACTGGATCTTAATTGCATAAAATGTTCTGCTTCTGATTGGTGGTGTGATTATAACCTAACAGTTGATAACCTAAGAGGTCTTACAGATGCCTGTTATGAACATGATAGGACATTGATATGTGAAGAGATGAACTTAAGTGGGCTTGACCTATCTTCAATTGAAGGATCAAAACTAGCTTGTTTAATAAAATTCTCTCCAGAATTACAAAGTCTTGACATGAGTGATTGCAATCTTTCAGGGAGTATTATAAAAGATTTATTGAATGAATGTGATAAAAACAATGTGGTATTGAAACCTGACATGCTGGATCTAGAGGGAAACAATTTGTCAGGTATTGATGGTAGTACACTATTTAGGTTAGTGGATTCAAATTGTATGAATTATTCTACCTTTCAGTGGGAAGTATATAGTCTATCAGTTAATAACCTAAGAGGTCTTATAGATGCCTATTATAAACATGATAGGATATTGACATGGGAACAGTTGAGTTTAAGTAGCATTAACCTAGCTTCAATAGAAGGATCAAAATTAGCTTGTTTATTAAAATTCTCTCCACAACTACAATATCTAAATATGAGAAAATGCCATCTCTCAGGTAGTATTATTAAAAGATTTATTGAATGAATGTGATAAAAACAATGTGGTATTGAAACCTGAAATGCTTGATCTTAAGGAAAACAATTTGTCAGGTATTGATGTTAACATACTATTTAGGTTGGTTGATCTAATTGATATGGATGATGACACCTTTGAATGGTGTGATTATAGCCTGTCAGTTAATAACATTAGATGTCTTGCAGATGCCTGTCATGAACATGGTAAGATATTGACATGGAAACAGTTGAATTTAAGTGGGCTTAACCTATCTTCAATTGAAGTATCAAAATTATCTAGTTTATTAAAATTCTCTCCTCAACTAAAACTTCTTGATATGAGCAATTGCCATCTTTCAGGTAGTATTATGAAAGATATGTTAAATGAATGTGATAAAAGCAATGTGAGATTGAAAAAATGCATGCTTGTTCTAAAGGGAAACAATCTTTCAGAAATTGATGGTTTTACACTGTTTAGGTTGGTTGATCTAATTGATATGGATGATGACACTTTTAAATGGTGTGATTATAGCCTGTCAGTTAATAACATTAGATGTCTTGCAGATGCCTGTCACGAAAAAGGTAGGATATTGACATGGAAAAAGTTGAATTTAAGGGGGATTAACCTATGTTTAATTAAAGGATCAAAATTAGCTTGTTTATTAAAGTTCTGTCCACAACTTAAATGTCTTAATATGAGTAATTGCCATCTTTCAGGTAGTATTATGAAAGATATGTTAAATGAATGTGATAAAAACCATGTGGTATTGAAAAGTGGCATGTTTGATCTAACGGAAAACAATCTTTCAGGTATTGATGTTAGTACACTATATAGGTTGGTAGATTCAGATTGTACGCTTTATTTAATGTTTAAATTTTTTGACCATAGCCTGTCAGTTGACCACCTGAAAAGTCTTATAGATGTCTGTTGTGAACATGGTAAGATATTGATATGGGAAATGTTGAGTTTAAGTGGGCTCAACCTATCTTCAATTGAAGGATCAAAATTAGCTAGTTTATTAAAATTCTCTCCTCAACTAAAACTTCTTGATATGAGTAATTGCCATCTTTCAGGTAGTATTATGAAAGATATGTTAAATGAATGTGATAAAAGCAATGTGATATTGAAACAAGGCATGCTCGGTCTAAAGGGAAACAATCTTTCAGAAATTGATGGTTTTACACTGTTTAGGTTGGTTGATCTAATTGATATGGATGATGACACTTTTAAATGGTGTGATTATAGCTTGTCAGTTAATAACATTAGATGTCTTGCAGATGCCTGTCATGAACATGGTAGGATATTGACATGGAAAAAGTTGAATTTAAGTGGGATTAACCTATCTTCAATTGAAGGATCAAAATTAGCTAGTTTATTAAAATTCTCTCCTCAACTAAAACTTCTTGATATGAGTAATTGCCATCTTTCAGGTAGTATTATGAAAGATATGTTAAATGAATGTGATAAAAACCATGTGGTATTGAAAAGTGGCATGTTTGATCTAACGGAAAACAATCTTTCAGGTATTGATGTTAGTACACTATATAGGTTGGTAGATTCAGATTGTACGCTTTATTTAATGTTTAAATTTTTTGATCATAGCCTGTCAGTTGACCACCTGAAAAGTCTTATAGATGTCTGTTGTGAACATGGTAAGATATTGATATGGGAAATGTTGAGTTTAAGTGGGCTCAACCTATCTTCAATTGAAGGATCAAAATTAGCTAGTTTATTAAAATTCTCTCCTCAACTAAAACTTCTTGATATGAGTAATTGCCATCTTTCAGGTAGTATTATGAAAGATATGTTAAATGAATGTGATAAAAGCAATGTGATATTGAAACAAGGCATGCTCGGTCTAAAGGGAAACAATCTTTCAGAAATTGATGGTTTTACACTGTTTAGGTTGGTTGATCTAATTGATATGGATGATGACACTTTTAAATGGTGTGATTATAGCTTGTCAGTTAATAACATTAGATGTCTTGCAGATGCCTGTCATGAACATGGTAGGATATTGACATGGAAAAAGTTGAATTTAAGTGGGATTAACCTATCTTCAATTGAAGGATCAAAATTAGCTAGTTTATTAAAATTCTCTCCTCAACTAAAACTTCTTGATATGAGTAATTGCCATCTTTCAGGTAGTATTATGAAAGATATGTTAAATGAATGTGATAAAAACCATGTGGTATTGAAAAGTGGCATGTTTGATCTAACGGAAAACAATCTTTCAGGTATTGATGTTAGTACACTATATAGGTTGGTAGATTCAGATTGTACGCTTTATTTAATGTTTAAATTTTTTGATCATAGCCTGTCAGTTGATCACCTGAAAAGTCTTATAGATGTCTGTTGTGAACATGGTAAGATATTGATATGGGAAATGTTGAGTTTAAGTGGGCTCAACCTATCTTCAATTGAAGGATCAAAATTAGCTAGTTTATTAAAATTCTCTCCTCAACTAAAACTTCTTGATATGAGTAATTGCCATCTTTCAGGTAGTATTATGAAAGATATGTTAAATGAATGTGATAAAAGCAATGTGATATTGAAACAAGGCATGCTCGGTCTAAAGGAAAACAATCTTTCAGAAATTGATGGTTTTACACTGTTTAGGTTGGTTGATCTAATTGATATGGATGATGACACTTTTAAATGGTGTGATTATAGCTTGTCAGTTAATAACATTAGATGTCTTGCAGATGCCTGTCATGAACATGGTAGGATATTGACATGGAAAAAGTTGAATTTAAGTGGGATTAACCTATCTTCAATTGAAGGATCAAAATTAGCTAGTTTATTAAAATTCTCTCCTCAACTAAAACTTCTTGATATGAGTAATTGCCATCTTTCAGGTAGTATTATGAAAGATATGTTAAATGAATGTGATAAAAACCATGTGGTATTGAAAAGTGGCATGTTTGATCTAACGGAAAACAATCTTTCAGGTATTGATGTTAGTACACTATATAGGTTGGTAGATTCAGATTGTACGCTTTATTTAATGTTTAAATTTTTTGATCATAGCCTGTCAGTTGACCACCTGAAAAGTCTTATAGATGTCTGTTGTGAACATGGTAAGATATTGATATGGGAAATGTTGAGTTTAAGTGGGCTCAACCTATCTTCAATTGAAGGATCAAAATTATCTAGTTTATTAAAATTCTCTCCTCAACTAAAACTTCTTGATATGAGTAATTGCCATCTTTCAGGTAGTATTATGAAAGATATGTTAAATGAATGTGATAAAAGCAATGTGATATTGAAACAAGGCATGCTCGGTCTAAAGGGAAACAATCTTTCAGAAATTGATGGTTTTACACTGTTTAGGTTGGTTGATCTAATTGATATGGATGATGACACTTTTAAATGGTGTGATTATAGCTTGTCAGTTAATAACATTAGATGTCTTGCAGATGCCTGTCATGAACATGGTAGGATATTGACATGGAAAAAGTTGAATTTAAGTGGGATTAACCTATCTTCAATTGAAGGATCAAAATTAGCTAGTTTATTAAAATTCTCTCCTCAACTAAAACTTCTTGATATGAGTAATTGCCATCTTTCAGGTAGTATTATGAAAGATATGTTAAATGAATGTGATAAAAGCAATGTGATATTGAAACAAGGCATGTTCGGTCTAAAGAGAAACAATCTTTCAGAAATTGATGGTTTTACAATGTTTAGGTTGGTTGATCTAATTGATATGGATGATGACACTTTTAAATGGTGTGATTATAGCCTGTCAGTTGATAACCTAAGATTGTTTGTAGATGCCTGTCATGAACATGGTAGGATATTGACATGGAAAAAGTTGAGTTTAAGTGGGATTAACCTATCTTCAATTGATGGATCAAAATTATCTTGTTTATTAAAATTCTCTCCACAACTACAACGTCTTGATATGAGTAATTGTCATCTCTCAGGTAGCATTATGAAAGATATGTTGAATGAATGTGATCAAAATAAAGTGGTATTGAAACAAGGCATGCTGGATCTAGAGGGAAACAATCTTTCAAAAATTGATGGTTTTACACTATTTAGGTTAATTGATCTAATTTATATAAATGATGAATTTTTTAAATGGTGTGATTATAGCCTATCAGTTATTAACCTAAAAGGTCTTGCAGATGCCTGTTATGAACATGGTAGGATATTGAAATGGGAAAAGTTGAATTTACGGGAGATTAATCTAGCTTCAATTGAAGGATCAAAATTAGCTTGTTTAATCAAATTCTCTCCACAATTAAAACGTCTTGATATGAGAACTTGCTGTCTTTCAAGTAGGATTATAAAAGATTTATTGAATGAATGTGATAAAAACAATGTAGTATTGAAACCTGGCATGCTTGATCTAGATGGCAACAACCTTTCAGATATTGATGGTGTTTCACTTTTCAGGTTGGTAGATTGTATGAATTATGAAATTTTTTAAATGGTATAACTATAGCCTGTCATTTCATGACCTAAGAGGTCTTATAGATGCCTGTAATGAACATGGTGGGATATTGACATGGGAACAGTTAAATCTAAGAGGGCTTAACCTAGCTTCTGTTGAAGTATCAAAATTAGCTTGTTTATTAAAATTCTCTCTGGAATTAAAAACTCTTGATATGAGTAATTGCAATATATCAGGTAGTATTATAAAAGATTTATTGAATGAATGTGATGAAAACAATGTGGTATTCAAACTTGACATGCTATATCTGGAGGAAAACAATCTGTCAGATATTGATGGTAGTACACTATTTAGGTTGGTGGATCTAATTGATATGGATAATGACACTTTCACATTTTCTAATTATAGCCTGTCAGTTGATAACCTAAGAGATCTTATAGATGCCTGTTATGAACATGGTAGGATATTCACTTGGGAAAAAATGAATTTAAGTGGCCTTAACTTAGCTTCCATTGAATTATCCAAACTAGCTTTTTTATTAAAATTATCGCCACAACTAATATGTCTTGATTTGAGTAATTGCCATCTCTCGGGTAGTATTATAAAAGATTTATTGGATGAATGTGTTAAAAACAATGTGGTAATAAAACCTGAAATGCTGTATCTAGAAGAAAACAATCTGTCAAAAATAGATGGTGTTTCACTTTTTAAATTGGTTCATTGTATGATTTATTCCACTTTTGAATGGAGGCATGATTATAGCCTGTCAGTTGATAACCTACAAGAACTTGTAGATATCTGTAAGGTTATTAACAGTAAGTTGACATGGAGTGATTTAGATTTAATTGAACTTAAAGCCCCCTTCCCTACGTTTTTTAGATCTAATTTAAGATCACTAACTATATGTAATGTAAAAATAATACTATATGGTCCTATTGCGATAACTTTCTTCGTCTTTAAACGGTTAAAAATGTGAAAAATAAGTCGATTCTAATAATTATAGCGGCCCGCTATAAATCCCAAAATGCATTGCGCGCGGATTGATATTTTTGTTTTTCACCTGTAATTCGCCCACTTTTCGATCGATCGTGAGGCCAAAACAAATGGAAGACTCCTAACTTTTCAGCGAAAATACCAGGTTTTCCCCAATTTGTATCAACGGAGTCTGGCAAAAATAGAAAGACAATTAATGCAGCAACTATACAACGTCAGGCTAGGTATATAGCTAGCGTACGATGTTCGTACGTTACCGATGTTTACCAGCTAGGCCTACAAAACTAAGCCTAGCTAGGCTAGGCCTAAGACCGTCCACGAGAGGTCGATCGCCGCGAGCTACTTAGGTAGTGCATTGTTTCTCACTTTTTATCATAATTTACCATAAAACGTACATTTAAGACAAGGAATGACATGGTTTAATGTTTTTAAAGTGATATATATGTATTATTTTCCAAAAAACGTCCAAAATTGCAGGTAAGGGGTCTTTAACCTTGTAGGATCCACTTTAGCTGGTTTAATACAATTATCTCTATTTCTAGAACATCTCAGTTTGAAAAATTGCAATCTTTCGGGTGGAATGATAATGTCTGTATTGAATGAATGTGAACGAAATGGAATAGTATTGAAAAAAGAAATGCTGAATCTAATGGGCAATGACCCTTCAGATATCACAGATGAAACATCAGTGGCTAAATTAGAATGGATCAGTAGTAGTCATAATGTGTTTTCTAATCCAGTCTCAGATTTAGACAACTTAGAAAATGAAACCTCTAATTTAGACAACTTGGGAAATGAAAAGTCAGATTTAGAAAACTCTGGAAATGAAAACTCAGATCTAGACAACTTAGGAATTGAAAACTCAGACTTAGACAACTTAGGAAATGAAAACTCAGATTTAGACAACTTGGAAAATGAAAACTCAAATATAGACCACATGGGAAGTGAAAACTCAAATATAGACCACATGGGAAGTGAAAACTCAAATATAGACCACATGGGAACTGAAAACTCAAATATAGACCACATGGGAAGTAAAAACTCAAATATAGACCACATGACAAGTGAAAACTCAAATATAGACTACATGGGAAATGAAAACTCAAATATAGACCACTTGAGAAATGAAAACTCAAATATAGACCACTTAGAAAATGAAAACTAAAATTTAGACAACTTGGGAAATGAAAACTCAAATATAGACCACTTAGAAAATGAAAACTAAAATTTAGACAACTTGGGAAATGAAAACTCAGACTTTGAAAACTTAGGAAATGAAAAATCAGATTTAGAAAATACAGAAACCTCTGATGATCAAAAATCAGATTATACAAACACAGATCTAGAAACCAAGACCAAGACCAAGACAATTCAGATCCAGGAATTGCAAACAAATCTAAAGTGGCTCTAATAATGTATTTTTAAAATTATTTTTTACTATTTATTTTGCTTATGTATATTTTCAAGTTGTTATTTGGCCTACAATTCTTTTAGTATGATAAATCATATTGCTTTTTATAATATCATACTGAAAAGGGGAAATTGTTAAGAAGTTTAAAGATGTATTGTCCCCTGAAAAATAATTCTTAAACATTTTTTGTTGAATATGCCGTAATAGTTACCCACTTTGAGTTACCTAAAAAGCTGTAATTTCAACATAGAATCATTGTTGTTTTTTTTCACCAATCACAAATAATTGATATTCTTTGATTTAATTTTTTCTATAGAAAGTCTGTAATACATAATCTATACAGTAAATTCAATAATTTTAATATCAATTATACTTTCCAATTTTGCTACTTTACCTATTATTGTCGTACAGCTTAAGTAGATTTCACAGTTTTTCAAAAATATAGCACTGCAAACTTGTTCACATTTTTGTAAGTTTGTAATCCATGGTTGTATTGGCCTCAGATTCATCATAAATAAGTCATATGTTTTTCGCTTAGTGAAGAAATAACACTCTTGAATGACAGTGTGGGAGTAGTGGTTGTGTCTTTTCTTTTTGGTGGAAGAAATGGAGTTATTAATGAGTTTTATAAATCAGCTCTTTATGGTGGATGCTAAATAATTCTAGAATACTATAAAGCCAGTCATAAGAATGTGGGTTAGATGAGAATTATGTGATGTAGAAGGCCTTACAATTAGATTTAGGATGAGGAGACATTCTGTACATCTATCAGCACAACTACATTTTCAAATTTGTATGATATATGTGATATGTACTATGGATTTAAAACAGGATATTACAATCATTTGTTTGTGTATTGTTATTGAGTAAAGTACGAAAACAAAAGAACGAACTAATTCAGAGAATTCTACAGCTGAAATTAAGTTGTTGTTTATTAAGATACGTTGAGAAACGTTGCCCTGAAGCTGGCATAAATATTATTTATTATATATACATAATATATAGACTAGGTACGTTGAAATCGTTGCCCTTGCTCCCATTGAAGCAGGGCAGAAATATTATAGATACGTTGGAAATCGTTGCCCTTGCTCCCATTGAAGCAGGGCAGAAATAGTATAGATACGTTGGAAATCGTTGCCCATGCTTCTATTGAAGCAGGGCAGAAATATTATAGATACGTTGAAAATCGTTGCCCTTGCTCCTATTGAAGCAAGGCAGAAATATTATGGATACGTTGAAAATCGTTGACCTTGCTCCTATTGAAGCAGGGCAGAAATATTATAGATACATTGACAATCGTTGCCCTTGCTCCCATTGATGCAGGGCAGAAATATTATAGATACGTTGAAAATCATTGTTTGTAGAAAACCACATCTGCTCGTTCTACGAACTACAACGTAGGATAGTGTTTGGCATGTTGTGCAGGTTGGGGAGGACTGACAACATTGTCACAAAATGTATTTATGAATTTGCTTTTCCTTCATCCAATCTACATGGTAGATGGATGAAGCTATTGTTCTAACCACATGACTATGTGGCGTAGGTTTTCTATATATATATATATATATATATATATATATATATATATATATATATATATATATATTGTTATATTTATAATAATGTACACTAATGTTACTGAGATATGGATAAATTTTTTTTTTCGAATTAAAAGATGAATGAATGAATTGCCCTTGTGAAATACAGATACAAAGGAATCCGTCCTGCGTTTATTATTATTATTTATGTATTTGTATATAATGTTAAGTAGACCTATTGTAGCCTATATCATTGTTTTTTGTAGTATAAGATAATTTATTGTACATTAGGCCTATTGTTTCTTCATGCAGTAAAATCTTTATTAAAGGACACTTTAAAGGACACTTTTACAACCCCAGTTAAGTCATACTTAAATGACACATTTCATTGTCTGAACAAGGCTATTATATATGAAATGTGGCTTAACTATTCGGAAGAAACTCTCCTATTTAAAAAGAGTTATTTGTACTGGTCTCAAAAGTGTCCCTTAAATAGAATTCTACTGTATCTTAATTCTACTTGTTTTTTTTTTAATCTCGTGTCTGTTTTTTGTAGTTCAGTAATGATGTATATTTTTATACTCTCTCCAATACATGATTTTAGTTTAAAAGTTTGCATAATAAATAAATACTAGTAAAGTTACATTTGCAGTACACCATGTGCTTTTAAAAAGGAATAGAGTTGAGTATGTCTTTTGGACCATTCCCCAGAAGACAGCTGTGGCACAACAAAGAAACGTTGATACATTTGTTTCCTGATATTGAAACACATGGTGTACCGCAAACCTAATTTTACTACTTCTGTGGTATGTTGTAAATTACAAAATTGTGTGACCACACCACACATACATCGATTAAAAGTTGTTAAGACAATGAAGGTAGAAGTCATTCTGTACATCCCTAACTACCACAACTACATTTTCAAAATTGCATAATTTATGTGATATGTACTATGGATTTAAAACGGGATATCTATTGGACACTTGCTGGCTAAATGTGATTTAGTTAGTGGTTTAGTTTTACAACCCCAATTAAGTCATATTTATACTGTGCACAGATCACTTGTTTTTAAGTCATTTTTTCTGAAACTAGGCCTATATATATAAAATTACAATTAAATTCTTGCAGTAAATCAATCAAATGTTGTATTTCTATTAGATATGTTGAAGAGATGAATAAAATGGATTAAAAATGTATATTAGAGTATATTGTTTTCTTTGTTGTAGTTTTAATTTTATTTATTGACGTTTTAGATATAAATGACGACAACAGTATACACAGTGATCTACTTCTTGATGATTTTACGTAAAAGTCACTTTTGTTTTCAGTACTGATTAAGTTTGCGGTACTGTACATCTGGTACTGGTGGTTCAAGTGACCATCTTCATAGAGACATCTGGTAGCCATAGCATAAATGTATTTATGAATATTGACACATGGAGATTTGTATGTCAACAAGTAGGCCTACTGTACTCATCTTCTTTGTTTCACCATCATAATGAATGTTGTGTACCATCTTCAGCATTGTAATTATAATATCACCATCATTTTACCATCATCATTGTTATATCAACTTTATCATTGTTATATTGTATCAACTTTATCATTGTTAGTACCAGCTTTGTAATTGTCCTTCTTATACCATCTTAACATCATGTTACCACCATCAGTATCTCAGTCTATTTTTTATATATATTCATTAAAAAATGTTTCTGGAGGGAAAACCTCTTTTGAATACTATAATATTACGGGGATGTTGGAAACATAGAGGGCAGACTTTTGCACCATTTTGGTCTCTAAATTGTGTTACTGATATTGATAAAGTGAATAATACCATAATAATACGCCCCTGGATGCACGTGTTCTAATTTCAAAGATGTATCTGGGCCTCCTAGGCCTAGAGGTAAGGAATTAAAATGTATTAAAATAATGTTTTATAATCAAACTTTTTATTTAGTAAACGGCGTCTTTATTTAATTTTCGAAAAGATACTTTGTCAGAAGGTTGGTGATTAGTAGCTACGCGCCTATTAATATTATTATAGTATAAATATAGGCCTAGGCCTAGCTAGGCCCTATAGCTAGGCCTACTATACTATATAGCTATATAGTAGGCTCTCCTTCCTAGGCCTAGGCTAAATAAATAATTATAATAATTATCTATATAATTAATAATAGGCCAAGAAAGTAGACTCTAACCTAGGTACGTACGTAGAGGTGCGCCTGGCGTAGGCCTGGTTTACGATGAAATCGGTCGCGTCTGAAATCGGTCGCGTTTGAAATCGGTCGCGATAAAATCAACTTCCGGTATTTTGTATGGCGCGCCGCTAGAGCTATACTTTTGATGATATCGGTCGCGTTTGAAATCGGTCGCGCTATTTTGTATGGGTCGAGCGGGATGCATGCAAGAACGGGATATACATTTTTCGTTTTTATAGATTTAATTGATATTTTTTAGGAACTAGATTATTTATGTGGATATTTTTTACTTGGTTAATAATAAATATTTATTATCAATCATTAAATTAATTTTTTTTTTTGTATTTCACAGGTTTAGGAGAAGGACTGTGTCTTTTCAAAATGGCCATTTCTAAACACGTTTAAATATTATATTAGGCATAATTTTATATTAGGCATATAATAATTTACCTCTATTAATATGTACTGTAATTAATATATTATATAGAGAATATACGTCTGTCGTGTCTTTTATTATGCAAACAATTACGTAAAAGAGAACAATTTATTTAAAAACAAGAATTTTTACAATATAGCCCGTAAAGCCAACGTATCCATTTTTATACTTATGCATACTGTGGCAGATTATATCATATCCATGTCGTTAACAACATACTATTCGATCACCTTATTTTTTTTCTATTTTATTTCTATCCGTTATGTAGGATAATATTAAGTATATAATGGTTATTGTTGAGGCAAATCACGTGTATATTTTTATTTCTAATGTTTAAAATAGTTTTTAGTAAAATGATCATTATATGCGGATGATTAAGTTACTGAAATAAACCCCCGAATAAGCCATATCGGAGATGCGCCTTCTATGATCGTGCAGCCGTTTCCTCTAACAATACGTTATTTTGCTGACAGGGTTTCCCCTTTTTAAAAAAACACGCACTTGTGTGTCAAATCATGGACAAAACACGTACGATCGTTGTCCATGGCGAGGTAAAGATGACGTCTATTACTAATAACCATACATTTGATAGGCCTCCTGCACGTGTTTTTGTGAAACGATCCAATGAGCTATAAATGCTCGACGCGATTATGAGATCATGTTCATTCATTCATTCTTTATTTAGCCTTTAAAATCGAAATACATTTAAAACATAGGTAACCAAATCAAGACACGTGGAAATATAAGGAGGCAAGGATAAGAAAAAGCAATTAAATCGCTGTAACTCACAGGCTTGCTTATCCATAATAATTCCGAATAAAGCACTTTTTCTATAATTTGACAGTATGATTTATATATAATTTACGTATATACGTCGGCGATACTATAGATTTTAATTTTAATATCTTTTATTACTTCATTTATAATAATCATTTAATGTAAATAATTAAGTAAGTGCAACTCAGTGTCTCGCATTCATACGCCGTTCGTAAATCTAAATGTTTAAATATCAGTGCAGTTACCTCTTTGAGAATCGTGTCAACCTTTATTATCCATACATTATTATTCTCACATCTATCATTGTACATCATAGTCCAACTGTATGTCCGGTAGATTGATTTATAACGGCATATTATCTATATATTTTATTTAATATTAATATCCTAAAACCATACGTAATTGTTTGCATAATAAAAGACACGACAGACGTATATTCTCTATAGGCCTATAATATATTAATTACAGTACATATAAATAGAGGTAAATTATTATAATATGCCTAATATAACATTATGCCCAATATGATATTTAAACGTGTTTAGAAATGGCCATTTTGAAAGACACAGTCCTTCTCCGAGACCTGTGAAATACAAAAAAAAATTAATTTAATGATTGATAATAAATATTTATTAATCAAGTAAAACATATCCACATAAATAATCTAGTTCCTAAAAAATATCAATTAAATCTATGTAAACGAAAAATGTATATCCCGCTCTAGCATGCATCCCGCTCGATCCATACAAAATAGCGTGACCGATTTCAAACGCGACCGATATAATCAAAAGTATAGCTCTAGCGGCGCGCCATACAAAATACCGGAAGTTGATTTTATCGCGACCGATTTCAAACGCGACCGATTTCAAGCGCGACCGATTTCATCTGACACCGTAGGCCTAGGCCTAGTAGTAGTAGTACTCTCTATTATACTATAGGACCATGCATGCATTCAGCATCAAATCAACTCTTACTTACTTGGACTGTACCATACACTGGATGTAGGTCTATTACGCCTGCCTGTATGTAATACTTTGTAAATTAATGTAGACTGAGTTTGTTGCTATCCTCGCTAAATAATACTAGATATTTATTTAATCTTTCTTTATTCTGAAATACACTTTCAATACAATGTACAGATTTCCAAAGTGGTTCAGTTCTTAACTACATAAATGTAAACAAAATACAGTATATAAATGGACAAAAGAAAATATAAAATTAAACCTAAAATTATCAAAATCAAATTAACACAATTAAAGTAAGCACATTTAAAGGTAAAAACAGAAATAATTGAGATTTTTAAACAAGATAAAAGAAGTTTTCATTATTGAGCATTAATTAGATTTAGTTTTGAATTATAGCCTAGTATTTGATTTACAATACATACAAAGAACAATCATTAAAACTAATTTAGTTTGTTCGCTTTTAAATAAAATAAAAATTGTTCTAGAAGTAGAAATCTCATTTTTGCATACATATGCCAACATCAGAAGTAGAAGAAGAATGGGAGGGTGGTGTTTTTAAGGTAAATGACGCCCTTTATCTATTATTGATATGTAAATTGTAAGGAGCGCAGTGTTGTGTGAATTATCAAACGATATTGCGTGATGGCTATGTGAGGGGAATCTCCTTTCCGTTCATAAAAAAAAAAAAAAAATTATGGCCGCAGATTGTCATACAATGGCTTAAATATTGTAAATGTGCATGTGTGTGTTGCCTTTTTGTTATTTTTAATGTAGAAAACAACACATATACATCAAAATTCAGTTATCTTTGTAATCCGGGAGAAAATGTGGAAAACCGGGAGCACAATGTGAAGCCGGGAGACGAGTCTAAAATAGGGAGTCTACCATGTTGGCATGTATGTTTTTTATGGTATTAAAACGACACACGTAGCATTGGTGTAATTGGCACACATATCCAGTGAAACAAATCTAATCCAAAACAGATTACTTTATTAACCTTATTTATAATCCTACTTATCTAATCTTATAATTATAATATAACTCTAAAATACAATGTAATGTACAGTACAAGTGTACAGTGCCAATGTTCACTCAATATGTTTTCCATCACAAAAACAACAAACAAGACTACTTATTTAATCTTATAATTATAATGTAACTCTAAAATACAATGTAAAACAGGGTGGAATTTATTCATATACTGTAGGCTACTTTAATATTATTGTTTAAAACTAGTATATTTTTGCAATGAAAAGTTTACAGGAGGTATATACCGCCCTCATATCAAAGTAAGCATGAACTTTTGTGGCACTTATTACAAAAATATCATCCAAAGGTTGTTTATGATATTCAAATAAATAGTCAATTTTGTTGAGGGCAGCAGCTATGTAAACTGTAGACTAATTCATAAACTGTCTTTTTGTAACTTTTGATGGCAGAATTCCTTAGTTGATTTTGATTGTTCTAGGTAAAGTATGAAATTAAAATCTACAGAAAAATTAGCAGAAAGTTAACATTGTATTGTAGTTAAATTGTGTAAAACCCAGAATGACTATTTATAAAATATGAAAGTAGGTATAAATTAAATGTGTGCATTCAGCTGTGAACAGGAATTAAAAGGAGTAAAGAAATATAAAATAAAAGAAATTGTGCATTGACGTCAATGCTATTCAAACTAACCCTATTTATGATAATTCACTGATACAGATTGAATGTTAACAAATAACAAGTTGGTTTAAATATTTTATCTTTTGATTGGTAATATTCTACACTGTAGTAGATGTTAATACTAAATACTGTACACAATTTACAATATCTATTTTTTTATTATGGAAAGGTCTTGCCTTAATCGTCTTGATTACTGCAGTCGTGCATTGGACCCTGATTGTAATATTTATATAATTCATATAATGCATTCAGCAAACTTTTTATTTTATGGCCTAAAATCTAGGACCAGGATGCCACCCAGCTGAACCAATGTAATGAAACTAATACCAAAAGAGCTAACAAAATAACTAAAACTAGTGCAATAATATAATACTATTATACTACTGTGTAACTAATTTTTTTTTTCTTAAACAAATTCTTTTTAAACAGAATTATTTGATTAACATATTTTCCCTTCTTTTTCTACTCATCATAGTCATTGCACCTATATTTATTTCATTAAAAGACCTACTGTAAGAAGTAGGGTTTTGTCAAGTAAAGAATATTCTCTAATCCATGGTTTTGTTTAATAGCAATTAACGTGTAAAAATGTCTCTAGATATTATATAAGGTATTAAAAGTATCAAATTAACACAATCCAATTTAAAAGTAACCACAATCAACCTGTTTTAAAAATGTACAGTATTACCGACTGATGGATAGAATTCCATGTTCTTTATCTACCAGTCTCATTTTTATAATATTGAAATTTAATTTTATTGAAAGAACCAAATAGCAGGGTTTTGTTAACAGCAGATTGTCTAAAGAAATAAGGTATTAAAGAGAGTGTACAAACACAATCCAATTCCAAATTATCTGTTTTCACAATGTATTATTGTACCACCAACTTTACCCTTTGCAAAAAAGCCGTATACGAACGTATACGATTTACATACGTTTCGTATATGTTTCGTATAGGAAGTCCATTTCGTATACGAAACGTATACGTCAATTCGGAAGTTCCTGCCCGCATAATAAACATATACGAACCGTATACGATCATTTATAAACAATTTCCTAATTATACGATCCGTATACGATCCGTATACGATCCGTATACGATACGTATACGATACGAGTACGCGTGTATACAAACTGCATCGTATTACCAAGCGAAAGGGACTGTCCCTCTTTTTACAAGACGACGATAGCATACGTTTACGATGGCAGGAGCATCTTGACTTCAATAATTAGTGTACAATTTGTTTGTTTTTTTTTCAGTCGGTAAATGTACATTAAATTCCCTATGATGATTTAGTTCATAGTTTTTGCTAGTGAAAAAAATTGGTGCTGTATTTTACAAGACGTTATTTTTCTATCAAGCATAAAAACCCACCCAGGCTGTTCCGTCTTGTTTATCCCCTCTGCTATTTCTTTACCTTAATCGGTACGTTGAATTGAATTGAATTGAACGTTCCATTAATAAGTGAATCATACAAAATGTGCTGTTATTAATTTGAAAGTGCTTTAATTAATATTAATGTACTTGGAAATAAATAAATAAATATTAAATTGGACCCGCAGTATATTAAATTTGAAACGTAAAGTAAAGTAAAATCCATGAATTACGATGTAATAAAAATGTAGAATACATGTGGCTCCCTATTATATATATGGAATGATCCACATAATTCGCCCCAAAACGTGCCTGTGTTGTGTGTGCTGCATGCATGCATCACATGGATGGATCAGATTTCATTCATTTTCAATCATCATTGTTGTTGTCCAACAGGATTTTTTTGCTACGGGTTTTAACTCGCCATAAAAAAATAAAAAATGGGATGTAGGCCTAGTTACAGTAGGCCAAAGTAGATAGTAAATTCGATGACTTCTAGCTAACTAGGCTATAGGCATATTGTATTAATTGTATAGATCGAAAATGCAGTAACTAGCTACTGCAGCAGCTCTAGTAAACTAAGAGTAACTAGGCCTGGGAAAAATACGCCAAAGAAAAGAGTCTGTTACACTCATTGTGAAAATAAGCTAGCTAGCTTTCCCCCATATATTAGATTTGGTTATATTGGTTGTATTATTATATAACCTACTCTAGCTAGTAGTAAATCAACAACGGTGAAATAAAAATATGATGCATTATGGATATCATCGTTGCAGAGTTAGGGGGTGCCAACAAAACATTCAACAGCCAAAAATACAAAAAAGAAGCTCCGACGTTTTAAAGCATTTTACTATTTTAGGCATCAGAACTAATTGCTGTAAATTTCCTAGAGTTGTCACTGATGAATAAAATTTAACATAACCTACATGTAACTTAAAAAATCCAAATGGTAAATTGTAAGACCAGGTAAATGTTAAATACTTATTTTACATCTCCCTGGTAAAAAGATACCCCACGCCCCCATTTTTATGCCTCCATCATTGACAGGCCAAGCGGTATTTAATTATATTTTTATTTATTTAATTCGTAAATTTTAAAAAAATCGTTAATATAAATATGTGAACCTTTGTAACTTTTTGTTGTATATGCGCGGGTGCGAAATACTATTTAATAAGATAGGCTTTATTCATATCATATGTGTTGGAGTGGTAAACAACTATGAGCCTAGTTGCGAGGATACCGCCTCGTAACTACGTATTGACGTTTTACTATAATATTGAATATGTGTTACTTAAAAAAGGATGTAATAAATTGTGTACAATATTAGTAGCTAATAGTTTTGTTGTGCCCCCTCTGTACACACGGCTGCTGGATATTTGTTTATCATTTTAATGAATGTAGTACGAGTCTAACTCCAAACTAGATTTGAACTCGTCACTACGGACGAGTTAGGTTATCCGCAGCCAAAAAGCCAAGATTATTATGACTACTATACTATACTATACTGCCCTGTCATGAAAGAACGACTCAACTGACACATTTTTCAAAAATCACTTTTTTAGCTTTTTGGGCTATTTAGGGAATAATACACCTTGTGGTATATTCAGATATTCAAAATTTTGACTAGAAATATGAAATTAAAAATTCAAAATACCACTCAATTGCAAGTGTGTGTTACTATTGTCATCAAAGACTAACTCAACTGCAAATGTCATGAAAGACTCACTCAATTGACATATTAACACCTATTATATCATAGGAAACCCATTCAAGTGCACAACAATGGTGTTTACTGCACAGCAAGCTGTGTACTCAAATGTTGTTATTTTAAACATTAAATAATTTGGTACTGCCCTACTAATAATTGTCAATCATTATTTTATTCAATACTTACTTAAACTTGTTTAGTTAATATTAGAGTATTAATTATATTTCTCGAATATTCAGAATTAAATACCCCGGAGAGACTACTGTATGTGAACACCATTATGCTATTATTGAATATTCTCCCTCTTAAATTATTACTTAAAACTAAAAATTAAAAATACAAGAAACATGAAAAACAATATTTTAAACTTATTTTTAGATACAAATATATGTACACACTAAATATATACAGAAAAGTGGGAAATTTGATTGCAGCAATATAACGACGGTAGTGTCCAGACAAAAATTATTTAAAAAATGAATGAATTAAATATCATGCCTTAAAAGGTGTCATTATTTTGAATAACATATATTCTTCTTCATTTTCCTCTAATGAAATAATATCACATATAAATTCATTCTTTATAAGCAAAAACCCCAATTATTCTTAGGCTTAGCTTATACCAAGCCAAAAAACGCACAGGCAGACAATGGGCTTTGGGTGCCTTATATGACGTAGACAAAATTGGCCTAGGAACATAAATCATTTAAAAAATCACTATATAACTAAGTATTATATGAACTAAAGTCTTATTATCAAATTATTAAATAATATAAAATGTTTTTTATATATTTTTACGCTAAATTAGTACTTTCTTGAAAATACATTTTGTAGTTGAGTTGATTCTTTCATGACAAATGCAGTTGAGTCAGTCTTTCGTGATTTTCTTGTGTATATTGACCAAGAATGTTATGAAAAAACAGTAAAACTGACATATCTAAAATTAGAGTCAGTAAATTTAATAAAACTTTCTACACAATAAAGAATACTTATATGTACTACTAAAAGGTGTGAAAATCAAAATAATATTATCTACACATAAGAAAGGCTAAAACAATAACACGTTTTGTTGATTATCTCAAAACTTTGGTTTATGCAGTTGAGTCGTTCTTTCATGACGGGGCAGTATAGGTCCCTGGATAAATTGTTTATCACAAATAGCCAATCAGTACTTAGTCTTATTTGGCCTGCTACATTATAGCAGTAGGTAGGAAATAAAGGATTTGGGCTATACCAAATGCCGTTACTGTATATACAGTATAATCTTTATACGTACTATATACAGTTCAGAATAGGTGAAAATAAGTGACCAAAGTTATTGACGCTTTTGAACATGATGACGTCATCACAAATTTAAAAATGATAAACCATGCGAAAGATAATTGATTGACCTAGACATTATATAAAAATAAGAGGAAATAGAATACGGATAAGTAGAGATGAGCTCTACTAAATGTGATGCGCTATGACAAAAGAGACAAAAATCCTATATTTTATATTCGAGTGGCCATACGATGACGTCACAATGTCCGGTTAGCCATATTGATGCATGATTCAATATCTACAACTCATCTACTACAAGAATATGTAATTATAAAAAAGTTCACCACGTAGTTTAAATTCTAAGACTGTTTAAAAAAAGGCATATTTTGGACAAATTTTTGAACTTTTTCATCAAAAACGCGCGCAAATTGTTCAATTCTACGTGCTCGTATGACGTGATATTAAGTTGAAATTGATAGAAAATTGGTAAATTTACTAGAAAAGGCTGAAAAAACAAAAATCAAGCAAAAAAATGATGTTTTTGAGCTACGTGCGCACGCGCGCGTAAAAAAATTGCGGAAGCGTGGGAATTTTTGAAATGCTTAAAATGACCTGAAACGCGTAGAAAGTTGATTAGAAATTGAATTTTCGCATTTTGAAATTTTAAACGCGCGTGCGCGCGTAACTTTCTGTGAAACATGCCATTTTTAATTTATAGAAAGTTTACCCTTAGTATAACTTAAATTTTCACGAAGTTTAAATAAAAAATAACTTTTGGTTTTCAATATATGATCAATCATTGAAATTCATAAAATCGAGCGTAGCTTACGCTGCGCAACTCCAAAATCGTCCAAAAGCTTGGCTGCACATCTACAGCTATAGGTCAATCTTATGACAAAGTTATACAATCTTATATTGGCCAGAATTAGAGATACGCTGCGTACAAAAAAATGGGGGAGAAGGGTGGAAAGAAAGAAATAAATACTAGATTTGAACTCGTCACTACGGACGAGTT
The DNA here is from genome assembly GCF_963402885.1 of Antedon bifida. Lineage (NCBI taxonomy): Eukaryota > Metazoa > Echinodermata > Crinoidea > Comatulida > Antedonidae > Antedon > Antedon bifida. The sequence continues at coordinate 20,611,762 of NC_136228.1, read as the reverse complement.
AGGTTATCCGCAGCGCAAAAGCCACGCGCACGACATAAGTTAGAATATTGCGCACAGAAAAACGATTATGCCATTGAAAAAGTGTAAGTGTGCCCTCTATTTTGCTTCACGTCTGAGTATATACGGTATACACTATATACTGTATACGTACTACATACAGTGCAGAATAGGTGAAAATAAGTTACCAAAGTTATTGACGCTTTTGAACATGATGACGTCATCACAATTTTAAAAATGGTAAATCATGTAAAAGATAATTGATTGACCTAGACAATATTACAAAATTGAGGAAAATGGAATATGGATAAGTAGAGATGCGCTCTATTAAATGTGATGAGCTATGACGAAAGAGACAAAAATCCTATATTTGATATTGGAGTGGCCATACGATAACGTCACAATGTCCGGTTAGCCAAATGGATGCATGATTCTACATCTACAACTCATCTACTTTCAGAATATGTAAAAAAAAATAAAATTGACCATGTAGTTTATAATCTATGACTGTTTAAAAAAAGGTATAATTTTGACAAATTTTTGAAATTGTTTATCAAAAACGCGCGCAAATTGTTCAATTCTACGTGCTCGTATGACGTGATTTTAAGTCGAAATTGTTTGAAAGTTGGTAAAATTACTAGAAAAGGCTGAAAAAACAAAAATCAAGCAAAAAAAACATGTTTTTGCCCTACGTGCGCACGCGCGCGTAAAAATATTGCGCACGCGTGGGAATTTTTGTAATGCTCAAAATGACATGAAACGCGTAGAAAGTTGATTAGAAATGGATTTTTCGCAATTTGAAATTTTAAACGCGCGTGCGCGCGTAACTTTCTGCGCAACCTGCCATTTTTAATCCATAGAAAGTTTGCGCTTGATATGACTTAAATTTTCACCAAGTTTCAATACAAAATGACTTTTGGTTTTTAATCTATGATCAATCATTGAAATTCATAAAATCGTGCGTAACTTACGCTGCGCAACTCCGAAATCGTCGAAAAGCTTGGCTGCACATCTACAGCTATAGGTCAATCTTATGACAAAGTTATACAATCTTATGTAGGCCAGAATTAGAGATATGCGTGCAACAAAATTCGTGGAAAGAAAGAAGAACATAGAAAAAAAAAAAAAAAAAAAAAAAAAAGATCCTGACAATAACAAGGGGTTATCCGCCAAGTGCGGATAACCAACTAGAAAAGGCTGGAAAAACATAAATCACGCATAAAAAAATAATTTTAGTGCTACGTGCGCACCGCGCGCGCAAAAATGCGCGCGAGCGTGGGAATTTTTGAAATGCTCAAAATGACATAAAACGCGTAGAAAGTTGATTAGAAATTGATTTTACGCATTTTAAAATTTTAAACGCGCGTGCGCGCGTAACTTTCTGTAAAACATGCCATTTTTAATCCATAGAAAGTTTGCGCTTGATATAACTTAGATTTTCACCAAGTTTCAATAAAAAATTATATTTGGTTTTTTATCTATCATCAATCATCGAAATTCATAAAATCGCGCGTAAGTCACGTTGCGCAACTCTAAAATCATAAAACAAAGTTTCTTGCACATCTACAGTTAGAGGTCAATCTTCTGACAAAGTTATATAATCTTATGTTGACAAGTATTAGAGATACGCTGCGAACAAAATTCCGGGAAAGAAAGAAGAATAAAGAAAAAAAAAAAAAAAAAAAAAGATCCTGACAATAACAAGGGGTTATCCGCCAAGTGCGGATAACCAATAAATACTAGATTTGAACTCGTCACTACGGACGAGTTAGGTTATCCGCAGCGCAAAAGCCACGCGCACGACATAAGTTAGAATATTGCGCACAGAAAAACGATTATGCCATTGAAAAAGTGTTAGTGCGCCCTCTATTTTGCTTCACGTCTAAGTATATACGGTATACACTATATACTGTATACGTACTACATACAGTGCAGAATAGGTGAAAATAAGTGACCAAAGTTATTGACGCTTTTGAACATGATGACGTCATCACAATTTTAAAAATGGTAAATCATGTAAAAGATAATTGATTGACCTAGACAATATTACAAAATTGAGGAAAATGGAATATGGATAAGTAGAGATGCGCTCTATTAAATGTGATGAGCTATGACGAAAGAGAAAAAAATCCTTTATTTGATATTGGAGTGGCCATACGATGACGTCACAATGTCCGGTTAGCCAAATGGATGCATGATTCTATATCTATAACTCATCTACTTTCAGAATATGTAAAAAAAAATAAAATTGACCATGTAGTTTAGAATCTATGACTGTTTAAAAAAAGGTATAATTTTGACAAATTTTTGAAATTGTTTATCAAAAACGCGCGAAATTTGTTCAATTCTACGTGCTCGTATGACGTGATTTTAAGTCGAAATTGTTTTTAAAGTTGGTAAAATTACTAGAAAAGGCTGAAAAAACAAAAAATCAAGCAAAAAAAACATGTTTTTGCCCTACATGCGCACGTGCGCGTAAAAAAATGCGCACGCGTGAGAATTTTTTAAATGCTCAAAATGACATGAAACGCGTAGAAAGTTGATTAGAAATGAATTTTTCGCAATTTGAAATTTTAAACGCGCGTGCGCGCGTAACTTTTTTTGAAACATGCCATTTTTAATCCACAGAAAGTTTGCGCATAATATGACTTAAATTTTCACCAAGTTTCAATACAAAATGACTTTTAGTTTTTATTCTATGATCAATCATTGAAATTCATAAAATCGCGCGTAACTTACGCTGCGCGACACGAATCTCGAAAAAAAAAGTTTCTTGCACATCTACAGCCACAGGGCAATCTTTTGACAAAGTTATACAATCATATGTTGGCCAGAATTAGAGATACGCTGCGAACAAAAATCGTGGAAAGAAAGAAGAAAATAGAAGAAAAAGAAAAAAAAGATCCTGACAATAACAAGGGGTTATCCGCCAAGTGCGGATAACCAACTAGATTTGAACTCGTCACTACGGACGAGTTAGGTTATCCGCAGCGCAAAAACCACGCGCACGTCATACGTTAGAATATTGCGCGCAGAAAAACGATTATGCAATTGAAAAAATGTTAGTGCGCCCTTTATTTTGCGTCACGTCTGAGTATATACGGTATACACTATATACTTTATACGTACTACATACAGTGCAGATAAGGTGAAAAGAAGTGACCAAAGTTATTGACGCTTTTGAACATGATGACGTCATAACAATTTTAAAAATTGTAAATCATGCGAAAGATAATTGATTGACCTAGACAAAATAAAAAAATTGAGGGAAATGGAATATGGATAAGTAGAGATGCGCTCTATTAAATTTGAAGAGCTCTGACGAAAGAGAAAAAAATCCTATATTTTATATTCGGGTGGCCATACGATGACGTCACAATGTCCGGTTAGCCATATCAATGCATGATTCGAGAAATACAACTCATCTACTTCCAGAATATGTAATTTAAAAAAAGTTCACCACGTAGTTTAGAATTTATGACAGTTTAAAAAAAGGTTTAATTTTGACGAATTTTTGAAGTTTTTCATCAAAAACGCGCGCAAATTATCCAATTCTACGTGCTCGTGTGACGTGATTTTAAGTCAAAATTGTTTGAAAGTTGGTAAAATGACTAGAAAAGGCTGAAAAAACAAAAATCAAGCAAAAAAAACATGTTTTTGCGCTATGTGCGCACGCGCGCGTAAAAATATTGCGCACGCGTGGGAATTTTTGAAATGCTCAAAATAACATGAAACGCGTAGAAAGTTGATTAGAAATGGATTTTTCGCAATTTAAAATTTTACACGCGCGTGCGCGCGTAACTTTCTGCGCAACCTGCCATTTTTACTCCATAGAAAGTTTGCGCTTGATATGACTTAAATTTTCATCAAGTTTCAATACAAAATGACTTTTGGTTTTTAATCTATGATCAATCATTGAAATTCATAAAATGGCGCGTAAGTCACGTTGCGCGACTCTAAAGTCAAAAAACTAAACGTCCTGCACATCTACCGCTACAGGTCAATATTATGACAAAGTTACACAATCTTATGTTGGCCATAACTAGAGATATGCGTGCAACAAAATTCGTGGAAAGAAAGAAGAAAATAGAAAAAAAAAGAGAAAAAAAATAAAAAAAAACTAGATTTGAACTCGTCACTACGGACGAGTTAGGTTATCCGCAGCGCAAAGGCCACGTCATACGTTAGAATATTGCAAACAGAAAAACGATTATGCCATTAAAACAATTTCAGTGTGCTCTCTATTTTGTGTCACGTCTAAGTATATACAGTATACATACTGTATACATACTACATACTGTGCCGTATA